>NC_086090.1:6951043-8280454 GCF_948474715.1 Cydia amplana
GGGTTAGAGCATTTCAACACTCTTCTGTGTTAATAAGGAATAGCAAATGGATAGGAATAAGGAATACAATCGTCGATGCCCCGTAAGCTTCGCACGAAGTCGTCAACCAAGAGGCTAATTGACCAATCTCAACCTTGGGTCCACTACATAAAGTCCTTACCTGCGTAACATGATCGCTGCTTGGTCTGAATTCACTCTCTCATAGATGCCAGCTAGCATATCACGGTCGATGTCTCCACAATCGTCGATGCCTCGTAAGTTCCGAACGAAGTCGTCCACCAGTAGGCTGATTGACTAAACTCAACCTTGTGTCCACTACATAAAGTCCTTACATGCGTCACATGATCGCTTCCCGGTTTGAATTCGGTCGATGTCACCGCAATCGTCGATGCCTCGTAGGTTTCAAACGAAGTCGCCTCCAATATGCTGATTGACCATAGTTCGTTTTTTTTAGCATTAGAAAAAACTTGAAAGAAGGTAAGCGATTTTGACATGTCTTTTAATTGAAAAACACTTTTTAAAAATCAATAACTATTACTTATGAAAGCAGAAGACTATAAAAGAGCGTATTAGATTCATAATTGTTACATATTTACCGTAACTTATTTTTAAAATGTGTTTTTCAATTAAAAGACACATCATGATTGTTTACCTTATTTCTAATGCTAAAAAAACCGAAGTATAAACTCGACCTTGGGTCCATTACATAAAGTCCTTACTTGCGTAACATGGTCGCTCCCTGGTCTAAACTCGCTCGATTTAACCCGTTCATAGATGCCAGCTAGCATGTCACGGTCGATGTCACCGCAATCGTCGATGCCTCGTAGGTTTCAAACGAAGTCACCTCCAATATGCTGATTGACTAAACTCAACCTTGGGTCCACTACATAAAGTCCTTACCTGCGTAACATGATCGCTACCTGGTCTGAATTCACTAGACTTCACTCTCGTATATCCCAGCTAGCATATCACGGTCGATATCACCGCAATCGTCGATGCCTCGTAAGTTCCGAACGAAGTCGTCCACCAATAGGCTGACTGACTAAACTCAACCTTGCGTCCACTACATAAAGTCCTTACCTGCGTAACATGGTCGCTCCCTGGTCTAAACTCGCTCGATTTAACCCGTTCATAGATGCCAGCTAGCATGTCACGGTCGATGTCACCGCAATCGTCGATGCCTCGTAGGTTCCGAACGAAGTCGTCGAGTGACATTCGAGCTTCTGGCTTCAGGTTGGGGGTGTGCAGGTCGGTGTTCAGCATGATGATGGCGAAGGCTAGCACGAAAATCTGGAGAAAGAAAATGATGATTATATTTTTTAAGGTTGCCTAATTGATAAGAATTTTAGAATGTTTCTCAGATTCAAGGTGAGAATAAATCCAGTTTTAATAGTAATTTGGGTTTCTGAGCCAGGGGTCGGCAAACTTTTGAAGAGAAGAGCCAACCGCATTAGAAATGACTAGTTTTAGGTATCTCCAAGAGCCGCTAATGTTGTTTTCAGTTGACAAATTTCTCGATTGTAAATTTTTCGTCACTACTTCCACTACTAGCCAACTTCTTAACTTGCTTCTACTTTCCCTTCGAGGTACAGCGAAGACCCATTTCTTGAACGGCATTAACTAAAATTAATAGTCCTGTCGTCCACACTGTTAACGGACAGTATGAAAAGATACCTTAACATAGCAAAGACATAAAATCCACACAAATAGTTATGTACTGGTCGGAATATTTAGTGCAAGTTGCACCATCCACACTTTGACGGACTGATCAACGTCAGCCAGCGCGCCGCGGCGGTTTACTATGAAACATACCATAAAATAAAACTTAGCGAACTCTTTAACGATGTCAAACAGGTTGGTGCAACCGACCCTAAATTTTTCTTGCCATACCGTGTCCTGCGTCCGTAATCGCTGCACAAAGTCCGTATTGCAGACGCAGTAGCGCCTCGCAAATGCCTCGACCAGCCGTTCGATCTTCTGCGCCTCGCCGGGCAGCCGGAAATGTGCCTGGTAGCGGCGCAGCGCCACGTCCACAGCCATGCCGGAGAGATCTAGCTCGGTTACGAAGCATCTGTGGACACGGACGAAGGTTAGGTACTTGAACTAGACAAAAGTCTAGTTAGGACTTGTTAAAACAAAGCCTATTTGTAAAGAAACATAAATGAACTTATTGAGGTTTGTAAAATTTTATGAATAAAATGGTAAATCTCTCCGGATATATCACATCAGCTCCTATGGATTTTTCATCTACATTAGGATCAAATCGAGAAGCGGTGATATTTTATAATCGAAGCACAGCAACAAAATGTCGTTTTTAAGCAGTCGGCGTAGCCTATAGATAAATACTAAGTACGAGTATAATGGAACGAGTCCTTAAACCACGCTGCGCTCAAAAACCCAAATCGTCGATGTAGCTCGGAAGGCGGCCAAGCTAAAATGGGACTGGGCTAGTCACGTCTGCCGAATGAGTTGTAGGGCAAAATCGCTAGAGTGGGAACCCTAAAACTCAAATCGGGGATTTGGCAGACCCCGCCGGCGATGGACTAGACTCCTTTTTGAAGGAGTGGCCTGACACAGCATTGGAAAGAGATCTGTGGAGGAATTAGGGGGAGGCTTTTGCCCAGCAGTGGGACACGTAAGGCTCCAAATGAGGAGTGTCTTTTCAAAAGGGTTTATTTTTTCTGGGAATCTATTTCTAAATTAGACCTTAAGTTTTCTTGAGCAAGGTTCTCTCTAGTACCGCTAAGAAAAAAATAAACCCTTTTGAAAAGACACTCCTCAAATAATAATAATGATAACGAGTGTGATACTCACTCTAGCACGGCCATGTTGAACTGGTTCTGGAGATTCCCGAGATACTCCCCGATCATCTGTTTGCTCAAGCCCTTCCTAGTGATAAGGAATCTCGCGACGCCTCGCGGGGAATTTTCCAAAAACCCACGGGCGATGAGGTAAGCGATGCCGCGCTCAGGTTTCTTGTTGAAGAGGTTGAGGCCCACGCGGTATTGGCGCTTGCGGACCGTTTCTGAAACCTGGAGAAATCATTTTGTGAGTATAATTCATCAAATCATTTGTCATCTACTTTTGTGACTGTTGAATTCAAAAAGTTAATCATATGAGGTACAGGACAGAAAGGACGGTCGCGCTTTTATCGGTTGTCATGTCACGAGTTACTATCGCATTTACATATTTGTTAAAACGTGAGAGACGATAAAGGGACGACCATCTTAGTCCAGGTGTCAGTAAAGCTTTGGATTCCTCCAAAAACGGTGCCGTCATATTACGGCCGTTATATAGCGTTGAATGACGTCACTAGAACGTTGTCTATGTAAACAAGATGGCGCGGTTTCCTAGACGGCGTTGATTGTCAACGTAACGTAATAAAGCGGTGCCGTCATTTGGATGACGGCCGTCATGACGGTGTCGATAGTTTCGTGAACGTTTTATTAGATAGCGGTGACGCCATTTTGAATAAATGACACGAGATTTGAATAAATGATTCCGTACTACGATTATTATCCTCCTCTGATGATATTTCATCGTCCAAGTAAATTATAGATGGTCAAGCAAATCTTGTAAGTAGAAAAAGGCGCGAAATTCAAATTTTCTATGGGACGATATCCCTTCGCGCCTACATTTTTCAAATTTGCCGCTTTGACCTTGGTGGATGACGGTGTGTTATGACGCCGTGGTACTTTCCACATGTCGTCACCGTAAAGACTGCCGTCTTTTGCGGCCGCTATATGACGGCCGTCATATTACGGCACCGTTTTCGGAGGAATCCAAAGCTTTACATGATAATGCTGTAGTGTGATGTCGTATGGTCCATCCGAATGGAATGAATTTCAGTTGATTCTTCCGTATACTATTCTTGACAGATAAGGAGTGCACTTGACGACACTTTTACTTTTAAATTTCTCATTCAGTCGATCAACGTTCAGTTGAAGTCCGAATAATCATAAATGGAGTTATCCTATAAGGTAATTTCTATAGACGGCAAGTGTGGGATGTTACCTTGATCTGTGTGTCGTGCACGGGGCGGCAGCACTGCTGCGGCGCCTCGTAGTACGGCGGCGCGTCCTGCCGCTTCCACACTCCGTAGCTGTTCACCGGCTCGTACAGAGTGCCTGACGCGGTGCGCTGGTGCTGCTGGAAGTGTTGCTCTTGGATATGCACGTGCGGCTCCTGGAACACAATGGCTCATTTCAAAGTTTTGCATGAACACTCCTTCTTAAAGAACGACAGAATTTAAAAACTAAACATTTTCTTTAGAACGGCGGCCGCACTCAGGAATTGGTGGACGCTAAACTCAATGATTAATAAAAGTCAGGATAAGAGCAGTTAAACATGTGCACTCCTATTCTTAGCACTTTTTCGACTAGGACTGGATGCCAAAATGTATGGTTAATAATAGTCAGGATTTGAACTCGCTACCAGTAGATTGAGAGCTGCACGAGTAATCTTAATTAAAGTAGGTACCAGTGCACAAGAAAAACTGCAACGCCCAATAAATTTTAATTAACCTAAGATTGAAAGGATAGGTAGCAAAAGTTATTTTTTTAAATAGCAAATATACGACAGAAATAATATGGATGGAACAATTTACCTAAACTCTTCAACTACTTATAACAATACAATACAAATACTCTTTATTGCACAACCTCTACAAAACACACGTAACATGTACATTTAGAAAGTTTAGGTCGTCAATTTAAAGGTCCGAATTATTCTGAGAACTACTTAGGTCCAATAGCAATAGTCTTTAGGAAGGGTTTGTCTGTCTTTTCAATCACTTACAGGAGCTCTAGGCTGGTACGGCTGGTGGTAGTGGTGGCGGTGCTCCTGAGAGGAGGACGATGATGATGATTGCACCGAGGACATGGAGCCGCCGCGGACCACGTTGGCGCCGCACTCGGCGCGCCGGAGGGAAACTGGGCTTTCGGCGCTGGAAATAAAGATCAATATTGTAAAAAAAACATGAAGCAGACAAATAAAAGTAAAAACAATTAATAATGGTGTCTCTATTAAATTAACTAGAATAAATTAAATGTTCCTTTTTCATGTTACCTATCGGAAAGGTAGCAACAGTTTAAATAACGGCTAGAAAATTGGGTTTATTCGACAGCCAAATAAGCACCTTTACTTAAAGAATGTATATAACTTGGCCGAAATTACTTTTTGACGACAGTCGTCCGATCCCCGCATATAAGGCACCAATGTTTGTGAAATAACCAAGGTTGCTTATAATATACGTAGGTCCAATTCCCCCCAATTCAAGGGATTGAGAGAGGTTGGCGGTACGGTTCCTCCAATTGAGGGGGGATTAAAATCTTCTCGAGGCAGAGGTGTAGTGTTGGAGCCGGTGTAGCTTTATTTGACGTTCATAAGCGCATTGTAATATGCCTACTTGAATAAACTATCTTTTATTTTTATCTTTATCCCCCGAATAGCTAAACAAGTGGCGAGCGTGGAGCGCAGCGTACGGCCTTGTGGGCAGCGTCAGAGTACTTTAACCTCCTAAGGCCCAGCCATACAAATCCAAACCCAGAATTTGCCACTGAAATTTGAACCTATGGTGCAGGGAATAGAGTTGATTTTTATTTGTTTGAAAATTTAACGAAACAAAGGAAATGCAACTCTGTTCCAATTGTATATGGTTTAAATTTCGTCCAACTGAAGAAGTACTATAGGTAGGTCCTTGGGCCTTAGGAGGCTAAGGCCGCTCACATACGTTTGGATTTGTTAAACATGTCCGCTTAAACATCACACTAAGCCTAAGGGACAGAATAAGTAATAGTATTATCATACAGTACGGCCACGCACCGCCCCGCCCCGACTCGAATTACCTCGCCCCGCGACCATCCCGCGTCATGAATCTGGCGGACTTCTGGCGTGCTCCTAGTACAGCGACTTACCCACACATACACAATGACGCGTGTACAGACGTGCCGTGTAAACATATAAACGCAAATGATTTTTGATGTATGTCGTGTCCGCCCTGTGCCTAAGGATACTTACTTGAGTGTGATACTGCTGGTGCGTTTCGGCACGTCAGGTGGAAACCGACGCGCGTTTGCTGCTTGGATGGCAGCTAGCTGTTGCTGCTGTCTGGCCGTCGGCGAGGACAGAGGTTTGCCGCCGGAGGACAGGAGGTTGCCGTAAATTGGACCTAGAAATTAAAAACCATCTGTTATGATATATAATATAACAAAAACTAACATATTATAGCGAGAAAAATACCAATTATTAATTGTGGTATCCTTAGTGTAAGGCCTGAGTGGACGCTCGAGTTGGGCGTGCAGCGGGGCGGGGTGTGCGGCGTGCATGTTAAACAAATGCAAGCATATAATAGCACGCTGCTCAAGTTACTCCTGACCCCGACGCCACGCTGGACGCCCCGCCGAACGCTCCGCTTCGAGCGTCCACTCAGGCCTTACACTTATACATAGCAATGATGTAAAATAAAATAATTGATAGGCATGCGGAATCCTCTAGTGTTCAATTCGGTATATTTTTCATTACTTTGACAAATTACAAATTAAAGTATAGAAAATTAAAAATAAATAATATAAAATCCATTAAAAATCCGTCAATCCAGTTTTTAAACTAATTTGTTTTATGTTTTTAACAAATCCGACCATATGCTAATACTGAATATATAAAATTGGAGAAAACTAATAATATACTCGTATATTTAATACAACTGTATTTGTTAACGTTTTAGAGCCATTTTGGGTTCTTTCTTAGTTATTGTTTCGAAGCACAAACAACGTTGGACCGAATCCTTCGACATAATACCACTGCAATGTAAAGTTAGGACTAGTTTTCTAAATTTATAATTTCTAAACACTTTAGCACTATTACAATTTTCAACTCTCTGCCACTTTGTTTAACGTTTCAAATCGCACACAACCATTCGCCAGTCACATTCAAAGACGTGTAAAAACTTGAGACTACGTCTAATGTTAAATACATACAATGGAGTCACAATAAAGTACATAATATTTGTTAAATCGCGTGAACTGTAAATAAAAACGGAGATAATTTAAGTATCACCGGAAAGGTGACGTATCTATTTATTTGCTTTTCAGCAAACATGATAATATTAATTACTTACTTTACCCGTAGGCAGATATAATAACGTAAATATTTACTAATCATATGACTACAGTATATAACTGTTTATCGCAAAATGGACATTGATATGAGGGTGTGAGGGTTGCTTATTGCCCTAGGGTGGTTGACTGTCAGGTCAAATCAAATCAAGTTCTTTTTTTTTCGAGCTGTCGGAACGGTTAGCGACTAGTGTATATGAAACGCACACACGACGTCACGTTCAAATTAACTTCTCCTTCTACATTTAGTTATAATTGAAAATATATAGGTACTTATCTATCTAATACCTTTAAACGAGCAATTCTTGTTTTTTTTTATTTATTTTTTTATTTACACAAAAGGTACATGCTCACAAACAAAATTTATGATATCGCCAAACTGTAACCAGTTTGTTGGCGAATGAAGCCAACATATATATATTTATATATATATTTATATATATATTCATATATATATATTTATATATATATTTATATATATATTTCGGCGATCTAGGAAACGGCTCTAACGATTTCGATGAAATTTGCTATATGGGGGTTTTCGGGGGCGAAAAATCGATCTAGCTAGGTCTTATCTCTGGGAAAACGCGCATTTTCGAGTTTTTATATGTTTTCCGAGCGAAGCTCGGTCACCCAGATATTATATATTTATACAGCCAACAACCCTATTGGACTTATGTGCTTATTGTGTCTTTTTTCTTTTTCTACAATAAATTATGTTAGTATGTTTTGCGACAATAAATGACTTTTTACTTTACTTTTACTTTAACTTTTTCTGAGAATACAAATCTAAAACAGGAAAATGATCTAAAAAGAGTGTACTAAATGGCGGCAAATATTTTAGACTGACATAACCTTAGTTGGTGACTTGGTAGGCCCTGGGTTCGAATTAGTAGTAGTAGTAAAACACTTTACTGTACAAAAATGAGAACAAAACAGGAAAAATAACATTCGAATAGGCTACATGACTAATTTTTTTTATGGTATCAATCGATCGGGTTTGTTTTTAGGATCAAATGTCTATATGGGACCCATTGCATTAAAGTAACACAAAAGTCAGAAATTGTAGTCAAAGGCCGACAGTCGCACTTCACTCGCGAAACGCCCTATACAAAACGGCCAAGGGCCGTGACGTCATCGCCCATCTTGTAGTATGGACAAAACAAGAAAATTGCGTTTTTGTCGGTGAAATATTGCGTTTATGTATATAGTTGCTATACAATATTTTATTGCATGAAATGTAAGGAATCGAATGGTACCCTTACTTTTATCGTTTTTGGAAGTTAAAAAAAACTTAAATTTTGAAACTTTCAGGTCCTGTATTTTTGTAATTTTTCAATATTTTATTTTAATATCCACATTATTGTGATAAATTGCTCGTTTGCTATCTATTTTACTAGATTTTGTTATAAAATTCAACATGTGTCATCATCCCTATTAAAGTAGGATATTTATAACTATTATTATTATTTATAAGTATGTGTGATCTCGGCGCGTATATATTCGTTTGGAGCGATGGGTTTTCTACTATTAGTCTTAAATTAATCGTATAGTAAAGTTAATACGGGTAAGTATGAATGCGAGATAAGTGTGGCTAGCCTACACATTGGGGCCTGGTTACACATTAATAAGTGTTTATTGCGAGTTCATACTTTCTACTTGCGTTTAGTGGCAAATGTCGAATGTCTGATGAAATGGCTTGAGTTCATACTCGCAATAAGCACTAATCAATGTATAAACAGGCCCGAATAAGAAGGCTAGCCATACTTACCCAAAACTCAAGTGTAGGAGATTTTACCTTCGTATAAAATTACAATTAAATAAAAAGGCATTTTTCTTATACCTAAAGAAAGAAGGGTCAACAACCGCCAGAAATTGACTTGACAGTGATTGATCTCCGCTTACATAGTTCGCTTTAGGAAACAATCCATTTACAAACAAGAAAATTCCACTTTTTTCATTAGAAAAAGTTTGCGAAACATATTAAATTAAGAACTCGAAGCGAGGTATTTTGGCAAAGCTTTGATTAAGTTGGTAAAAACATTGACTAGGGAATAACACGACATGTAAAATAAGGCAAAGCATTGTACTCGTAGCTTAAAATTTGTCAGCTAAAGTAGTTGTCACTTTAGGGACAATACTTAGGTTTTTGAGTACTAACGTTTGACAATCCAGTTATCACAAAACTAGAGCTACGGACTAGATCGCCCTTGAATTCCGCTGTGATACTTGCAGGTACAGTCACCGTCAGATATATCGGAGCGGCCAATATATAAGTACAGTGAAACCTGTTTAATTGACACCTGGATAAATGCAAAATCTCAATAATTGCAACCAAAGTTCCGGTCCCGATCCCTTGAGACCAAAAGGCCTCTATTATTGAAATTTTGGAACCTCTATAATTGCAATTTAGATTTAATTGCTTTTCGGAATTTTGCCTCTGTAATTGACCAATCCGGCCAATCCGGATTGGCGGGAAAATGCAAACGACAGGGTTGAGTGGAGGAAGGGAGGGGAGGCCTTTGCCCAGCAGTGGGACACTAAACCAGACTAACAAAAAAAAAAAAGTTGACCACATTGCAACTAAGACCTCTATAATTGATACCGTGCTAAAAAAATCCGTTATTTTAGCTCTTCTTATTACCTCTATTATTGAAACAAGTCTTACTTATTACCTCTGTAATTGAAACAAATGTACACTTGTAGAGAGCAGAAACAATATTTTAATAGCAATGATAATTTTATTTTAAATCTTCATCCGGAAGTCAATTTAATTATTGGCTATCTATCACAGAGTGTAGTAGGTGAAATAGTTTGATTAAATCAAAAACATAGTAGAGTAAGACCAAAGAAAGTCTGCAGCGCTAGATTAAAAGTAGTTTTTAAAAATCAGTATGCGACAACACCACAGAAAATGGATTAAATAGTCTTGATACTTGTGAAATTTCTACCATATTTACCGTCTATGAAAAAATTAAGCTGTATGCACAGCTTAATTTTTATGGTAAAATAAATTTCATTCCAACAATAGATGTCACTATTAATATGTAGACATATACTAATATTGATAAATAATATTGGGAGAATGTGACATTTGGCTTCATCAAAATTAATAAGCTTTTGTAATATCCGCGACGGCGGTAAATAGGTACAGAGGGCCTACGCGAACACCTAAGTTCTCAATATGCGGACATCTTTCTCTTTTACTCCCATTAAGGAGTAATTAGATTGACAGAGAAATTGCCCGCAATTTGCGAACTAAAGTTTTCGGAAAAACGAAATAAACCATTAAAACAATAAACATATATTAAAAATAAATTTTAGCTTTAACTAGTAGGTATATACCCATGCCGTGAGCATAAGCATGGAGGTTGTGGGTTCGAGCTCAAAACCCGGCTAGTACCAATTAGTTTCTCGAAATGTTAGAGGAAGTTCATAAGTATGCCTATACCTAGTAGGTGTGTTCAATTTGCTGTGAAACCTTAGTCTAAACCAATATTACAATATCTAAGGAGGTACATATGCTGAAGTATTAAGATGTTTCATTCCACTTACCCGTCATCAACTCCAAATTTTGTAAACATTGTCGTTTTTTAGCTTGAATCGCCTCGTGCTGACTTTTTACAAGTGTAAAATTATTCGTCATGCGGAAAAGTAACTCCCGCACGCCGGTTTTGTAAGGTTTCACCATGTTTATTCCGTTCATCACAAAACACAACGAATATTTAAACGATTTTGACAAACACATACCATAGTGCATGACGTTTACTGACTGCTAAAAAACATTGCCATATGTAGTTTTTTAATTCGCTGTCAAATTATTGCGCTGCAGACTTTCTTTGGTTTGACTCTATGCTTTTTACATTCCAATTAAACTTTCTTCTACAATTCAAGGGATTTTTTCAAAAAACCCAAATGACTACAAGAAAATCAAGTAGTAATAAATGTAGTGTAAAAGTGCAAGTTACATAATATATAGACCAGCGGGCTCAGCACGGTTCTATTTTTATCGACTATCACTATGCCCGTCACTTTCGCACTTACATACTTGTTAGAACGTGACAGGCATGGTGATAAACGATAAAAATGCGACCGTGCTTCTAGGGCTGAAACCCAGAATGAAAGCTTGTAAATCTTCTTTTAATTGTTATTTGCACCTCCATAAAAGCAATTTGTCAGAACGCAACCTCTATTAATGAGAACCTCTATAATTGACACAACGATTTTTTGAACCTCGTTAATTGGCACAACCTGCTTAATTGAAAAACCTGGTTAATTAACAAAAAAAAGCGGCCAAGTGCGAGTCGGACTCGCCCATGAAGGGTTCCGTATTTAGGAGATTTATGACGTATTAAAAAAAAACTACTTACTAGATCTCGTTCAAACCAATTTTCGGTGGAAGTTTGCATGGTAATGTACATCATATATTTTTTTTAGTTTTATCATTCTCTTATTTTAGAAGTGGGGGGGGACACACATTTTACCACTTTGGAAGTGTCTCTCGCGCAAACTATTCAGTTTAGAAAAAAATGATATTAGAAACCTCAATCTCATTTTTGAAGACCTATCCATAGATACCCCACACGTATGGGTTTGATGAAAAAAAAAAATTTTGAGTTTCAGTTCTAAGTATGGGGAACCCCCAAAATTTATTGTTTTTATTCTATGTTTGTGTGAAAATCTTAATGCGGTTCACAGAATACATCTACTTACCAAGTTTCAACAGTATAGTTCTTATAGTTTCGGAAAAAAGTGGCTGTGACATACGGACGGACAGACGGACAGACAGACAGACAGACAGACAGATATGACGAATCCATAAGGGTTCCGTTTTTTGCCATTTGGCTACGGAACCCTAAAAATTGCCGGTTCCTTGAGATTGCAATTATCCAGGTTTCACTGTATAATATGAAGATTAAGAAAGATATATAGTTGGTCAAACCAATTTGTCAGTAAATAAGAACCAGAAAAACTAATCTCATCCTTTTCTTTTGGGTGCTAGTACTAGTGTTAGACAAAGATAGTATGATTATCTCTATGTTTGAAATTAGAGAGTCCTATGACAAACTATAAAGTACGATGTAAGGTACTTTACTAGTTTAGTGTTAGTAACACTAGGTACGAGTTGACAGCCAAAAGTTAATAAGTTCGGAAAAATATGTCGCATACCTGTATTGTTTAACAACTGGTGGTTGTGTAGAGATTCATTGTGCGAGGAGGACGTCGATATGTTCGTCACCGACCCGCTCACGGAGCAACTGCATACCTGAAATCAAAACAAAATATTCATTAATCATAAGACAGAAGTAATTGAAGACAATATTACATATATTCAAAGATACATATACGAGAATCAAGGCGAATTCAAAATTTTGGATTTAAAATAAGTTTTAGTATAATTTTCGAAATAAAAGAGGTACCTAGTAAAAATATACAAATTGTAACTCATTCTTTTTTAATAACAGGCATTACCTACTCTAAAACTTTTTGCAAAATTAACGTCAAATCGTAACGTCAATTCGTCAGAGCGCTGGGCCAAATTAGCCACGGACTGGATCCCACAGGATGGATCTCGGGGCAAAGGAAGACCCAAACGGACCCGGTGGGACAACCTTGATGCATTCTGTGCGGAGTGGCGGAAGCGTGCATTGGACAGAGTCAAGTGGCGGGAAAGAGGGGAGGCCTTTGCCCAGCAGTGGGACACACTAATAGGCCAAAAAAAAAACGAATAAGACAATGTTTATTAAGGTAAGGTTATTAATATTAAGTTTTTATTTAAAGTAAAAAATGATACGTCGTACGAGGAAATTAAAAGACTGGCACAAGAAACAAGAAAGAAATTATTGGCGATTACTCCACCGACAAGAGCAAAGCTCTTAAGTTATGATGATTATTTAAAATATATTATATTTTAAACATACACGGTACTTTCCCGTATTCCCTTGCCATACTCTGATCCTTCTCACTTTCTTTAATTGAAACCAATCTCTGTTCTTCACTATACTTCTTAACGCTTCTTTTGTTTTATAACGTTCCATCTTCAAACACACATAAAAATCCACTAAAACAACGATGACCTTTTAATAAAAACCTCGACTTGGTCGATACGCATGTAACTATCAAGTTTTCTATCAAAATAATGAGTGCCAACCACAAACTAGGCTGAACATTAGCCTAATGACTTTAATTGCAACTAGATACTGTTATCTAAACCTAACACACGTCTTTTGATCCCAACGTCACGCCGAAAACTGATAAGAAATTATGATAACGTATTATATATTCAAGACATCTGATGCATTAAGAAATAACGTGCGAATGACAACATTCCAGTGATATAGTAATCCTTTTGATAATTTTAATCGAAAATTGCTACTTTATTGACATTTTATTTGTTTTTATCGGCAGCTGATTGTCACCAGTAATTTCTGGATTAGTTAGATATATTTTTAACTCTTTAAATAAACTTACCTGTGGTATTATGGACTAAGCTTTGGCACAGAATAAATAATAGTAGTAGGTACAGAAGATCCACTCTCTAACAAAACGCGTCTGTTACGATTAGGACAGATATGACCGCTAGGTGGCGCAAGGGCCACGCGCGGCTTATGGCTAGCCACCAAAATTGGTGTGGGACGGATGTACTTTTAGGTACTTGTTGCGACGCGACGAAATCGCGGAGTGAGTCACGCCTGGCTTTAGTATAAACTAGCAAATATAAACATTTGAAACCACGATGGTTCAAGAACTTACGGCATAACACTTATTTAAGCATTCCTAGTGTTTAAACGGTTGTTATACACATTTTTATTTTATTTGGAACATTTTAAAGCCCGTTTATAATACGGTCTTTTCACTGAAAAACACAATTTTAAATTTCAATTTCTGTTCTATTTACAACATTGCTGACACTACCACAACATCATATTAACAAGCAACACAATTCAACACGTGTATTTATTTGTTTGTAAACAAAACATGACTATACCTAGCTTTATTAACTTACTGTGTCAGTATACCGGTCCACAAACTTCAAACTAATAGAATAGAATCAACCACATTGCTGACAATGCATGTTAACAAAACCTACCTATGTATTCATTTACCACGTGTATAAGTTGTTTATAAACAAAACTTACTGTAAGTAGCTACAGCTTACCGTGTCGTTATAAGTGAAGTTACAAACATACATAATTTGCATTACCGGTGGCCGACAAGCGGTTTAACATCCGTTTCCGTTCATATTATGCAAGGATATTTGCATACCAACTGTAGTTTTCAAGTCTTTTGCGAATAAGATTTTATTTGTTATATATCTACAAATTTTGCGAGATGACCACTGTTGTTTAATTCTTATTTAAACGTAGATACGCGTATTAAAGATAAATTCTAATTTCATCCTTTATATTGCTTTTTCCTTGTGTCCCGTGTTGTCTTTATTAATAACATCCTTATTATTTCCTGAAACGTTTTCGTACCTATATTAAAAAGTCCGACCGACCTTTGTTCTCAATCAACTTCGTTATAAATCTTTTCTCTCCTATTAAATTCATCCTTCTTTCAAATCTTAGCTCGTTTTTCGTTCCGTCCTATTAAATCTTACTTATATTCTCCGCCAACACCAAAGCACATTTAATATTCTTCTGTCTCGCTGAGCTGAGCCCATGTTTATTGTTCACATCTCACTTCCACACAATTCACACAACTCTATGCTCCAGATGTAAAGTCAAATTGGGAAAAACCGGCATATATTTTTTTTTGTCGCTAGACGTTCAATCGAAACACTCACCTGCAAATGAATTAAAATTCGCATTGTGTCGAGATTCTTCGCGACCCTCAGGACGAATCCGGACTTTAGTCCACATGTTCCAGATGTACTACTTTGCTGTGGAGTAATGACCCGCATTGGATCATTGCCTCCGCTTCAAAGTCCAAAATGTCCAGTCAACGCCGCCGAGTTCGCTAAGGTCTTTTGCACTTGGTCTCTCAATCCCAGCGGTACCTAGGACCCTAGGCCTCCAGATATATGTTATAATAAATAGTCATCTTGTTCCACTTACCCCGCTGTCAGTGTCGCCCCTATGGTGCTGCGGCATGTCTGTCGCCAGCATGTGTATCTGGTGTGCGGACTGCTGTACTCTGGCTACCATCGCGTCAACGTCCTGGCTTTCGCATTGTAGATGATTACTGAAAAGAGAAGAGATCTTAAGTTAGCAGTTAAGTTTAAAAATATTATTTCGTAAGGAACACTGTAGTAGGATCCTTTATGAATGGTCATTTACAGCAGTAGCCGTATTTGGCAAAAGCAAAAAGATTACAACTATGATAATTTTTATTCGAATACGGTATAAAATACACAGTTAATTTTTATCCTCGTCCATATTTCACTAGACTTCCCACATTCATTGTCGAGTTCATTTTGTCGCAGAAGTAAACCTTCACAAATTAGCTTTACACAAACCTGACACTGACAGTAAATCTTAGAACATACTCGTATGTGACGTTTAACGCGTCCGGGCGCTATTGTAGGTAAAATCCGTTACACGCTTCCGCACCAAATAGCGTTGCTCATACTATTTTTCGTAAGCCCGCTCGCCCGCTCCGTGTAACCGCGCCAGCTAGCGAGCGCCCTCACGATTGGCACTTACGCTATTCTAAACGACGCTCCAATATTATTATGAGTAGCGCTACGTTGAACGTCACATATTATTTAGATCATATCTAATCAACAGACATACAATTAAATATATGTGAGATTCTAAGTACCTGAGTTGTTTCCATCGCCCAACGTCCATATTCACACAAATATATACAAATAATAGACTATCAAATAACTTACTGATATATATTTGTAATTTGTGCAACATTATCGGGCACTGTGTCAATAGGCTGTTATAATTGCACTGATATTACTGATATATTATACATATTACACAGTGTAACAAAGTAAATTCCTTATTTTAAGGAAAGTTTGATTGTTTTCTTCTATATTGTTCGTTTGCGCAATTGCGTTTTCTAGGTTTCCTCAAAACATAACTGAGTTACAGGCGTATTTAATGAACTGATCATGTAATTTTCGGGTATAAGATTTTCACCGAACCGATCGGATAAGGAACACAGAGCTGCGCTCCAAAACTGGTATCGCAGATGTGGGTGTGAAGGCCGCCAAGCTCAAGTGGGATTGAGCGAGACATATCTGTCGGATGCACCCACCCGGACAGATGGGCCAAAATAGCGATCGAATGCGCACCACATATCACCCATCAGATCAAAAATTAGATGGCGAAACGACCTGGGCTCATTCTGTGGCGACTGGCGGGGGCATGTAACAAAGCCGTGACGAGTGACGAAAGTCAGGGCAGTCTGCAATTGCCTAGCAGTGGAACACATACCTATAGGCTATAATAAAAAGATTTTCACGACATTTTCGGCTATTAGATAAAAACCACGACAAAATTGCTGTGTTGTGCTCTGCTATCCTGCATTTTTTTCGTATGACGGATGTTTTTGGATAATCAGTAGGCCTTTACCTCATATCGATGTCGTGGCGTTCTCGCAGCGACATGGAACGCATGGGCCTGGTGAGGGCCAGCCCCTTCTCGGCCCCGCCCGGGCTCTTCTGAATCAGCGCGTTTGCGTATATGTCGTTTCCTAAAACAGAGAGATGACATTGCAGTTGACAAAGGAAAGAAAACTAGTAGATAGTTCTAAAATTAATACAATTAACTGGTCATTGAAATAATCCGTTGCAATAAGGGTCAAGAATGGTGAGATAACTGTGTCAAAAATTTTACGCCTGGCGGTCTAGCATGAGTTGCGCGCGACTCCATACATCTGGCGCGACTTGAAGTATGGAGTCGCGCGCGAGAACGCAACTCATGCTAAACCGTCTAAGCGTAGGACTAGCTATGTTCACAGTAAAAAAGTAAAAAAAAAAACAAAATCCCACGGGCTAATGTAGTCAGATAAAACAAACTGCCTTAACTTTCACCTAGTAAGTGGTATGTTTGTCTATTAGCGAGAGAATTTAAAAATGTTATCTTAGACACCGTAAAATTGCCAGACGATTGAGACGATCGAAGTAACATAAAATCGGCAATAAAAATCCGCTTACAAAGCAAGAATAAAAATACTGGCTACACCTCTACGTGACTGTTGCATGACAGTAGATGTTTGGATTGTAACGCTAAAAACATTATCTCCATTTTTAACTATTTTGTAGGTTCTCTATTTCGGTTTGATTACCTAACCGTCAGATATAATGTTCTTACCATTGACTAGTTGACCATGATCCGGCCCGTCCTGCATCCTCCTGGCCGTGGAATCGGCAGCCTTCGCCATCGCCGTGATGGCACTGAACTTCTTCAAGAGCTGCCGTCTCCTAAAGGCTCTCTGTATGGTCACAGTCACGCGCCGGGCGCTGAGACCGCCGTATCTTCTCTCTAATATTAATTAATTCTTACCATTGACTAGTTGACCATGATCCGGCCCGTCCTGCATCCTCCTGGCCGTGGAATCGGCAGCCTTCGCCATCGCCGTGATGGCACTGAACTTCTTCAAGAGCTGCCGTCTCCTAAAGGCTCTCTGTATGGTCACAGCCGCGCGCCTAGCGCGGAGACCGCCGTATCTTCTCTCTAATATTTCAACTTGCTTGTCGAGCAGGTCTTGTGACATTTCATAACGACTGGAACAGATGAAGAGGGTATTGAGAGAGGTGAAGGTGTGAGTTAAGGAGGGTGGTGAGGTAGCACAGGTTGTATTCAAACATTGAGAGCAGGCAGCAACTGAATGTTTGCATCAATTGATCAGCAATCTTAGTGAAGTCCCATTATTTATTTATTTATTAGTGCGCTGCGCTGCGTCGCGTCGCGTCGTCACAACATATTTATAAAAATACATGTAGAATGCAAGGCGACGCAACGTTGCCTGCAACATTGCTAAATAGTTGTGTATGTCGTGTGATAAAGAATGCTGTTTGTTGTGTGTAAAGAATAGTGTTTGCCTTTTTTCTACCATCATCATGGCAGGAGCTTTATCTAGGTAATTTTAACATTCAGTATAGCCGTCTGCAGTCAATATCGGAATAACACCTTAAGGATGTGTTTTGGATTCACATGAAAACTAACATGTAGTGAGTTGATTCAAGGTTATGAATGTTTAGCTGAATTTATATTTTAATTGAAAAGATTCTTGAAATTTAATGATTCCTGGTTTACTATGATCACGAGTTTTAGGTAATAGTTGGAAAATAGAGATTTTTATGCTGACTGAAATTCTAATAGAAATGTTTGAAAGATTATTTTAAGTTAAATAAGAATATATATATTTGAGAATTTTTAGTAAGTTTATTAGAGTTTAATGTCATGCTCACAAACTTTAGCGTTTTAAGATTAAAGTATAAACAAGTTTCTTGCACTCCACAGGGTTTTCTTTAGTTTCGTTAAGATTTTAAAATCATGCCTTAGTCATTTCAATACAACTCTTAAGTCAGTACAAACATATTATTTAAAAAAATACAACTGCGACAAAGACAGGTAAATTCCTTAACAGTCAAAGTTTTTCTTAAACTCCTCTAGCACACAAATCAAAAATTGCCAAGACAAATGCATTTTTGACTTGCCGAAATAAAGGTTCAAAATACAATGGAATGGAAGGCCTAGATCTCCGGGCGCCTAAAGGTTAAAATATGTTTGTATTAACTTAACCAAGTGCCGTTAGGGATAGTAATGTAATCTAGGCGAGCCAAGGGTTCACAATACAGGCATTCCTAAGGTCGTGACGTACCCTCTTGTCAATTTACCCCTTTTTTGGGATAAACTGGGATCTTTTTGCGTTATCCCTGTAGTTCCAATGATGGACACGTCTGTGCCACGCCTATGGAAGGAATTAAACATAAAATATACACAAATTTAAAGAAACAATAGTACATAGTGAGACCAATTGAAATAATATTTACATAAGCGGTAATGGAAGACCCAGTCACCATCCATACAATATATTCAATGGCTTAAATAATTTTACTACAGATATAGAAACGGTTGGCCTTCCATTGGACAATTGAAATCACGATACCTTGAGAGGAACACAAGTAATAAACACAAGTCCCCTGTGCCGCCACATATAAGCATTCGACGTTCATTTCATATACTTATTTATGTTCGCAATATAATATGTACAACAACTACATACATTCTAATTATTTTAAAAGTGTTCATCGTTCATTCATTCATCAATGATTCATGATAGTCATAATCACATAACATTTTCCTTTGTGCCTACTCATACGTATTATGTGAAGTTTAAATAACATACTGCAAGTTTGCCCGTGAGTATGTGAATAAAAGCATTGTCCGATGTAAATAAATCGGGTCTTACTTTTTAACATTACAAAATCATATGCTAGCCTGTTAAAATGTTAAATTGATATCAAGATCGAGTTGGTATAATATTATGAACACAAACTGCAGGCTCCTATATCACTCGTTTAGTCAAAGCCCCATGAAACACGAAATGCAGCGAAAACGCCTTCGGCAATACGATAGCGCTACGGCGCCAAACACAGATCCAATAACTTTAGGCTCTGTCTAACGTAATAGAACCCTGATTCAGCTAGAATACCTAATAAACCTCATGTTCGTATTATAAGGTCAATTTCATAATTTTTAAAAGTTGTTAGTCAAAAGTTATATCGTTTGAGGAGTACAGTATATGTTTTTATTATTTGCTCGTGTTACAGGAAACACCCGGTATAACAAGTATTCTTTTAATTGTTGAATTCAATCGAGCACTTCCTACAAAATTAATTATACCTAGTTTTAAGCACACATTTTTTTACTGATAAAGTTGGCTTGCCAGAGTAGGTATATATGCATATTATCTTTTCTCTACAAAGAAATATATCAATGCCGCATAATCCTTGCAACTTGCAAATGGGGGTGTATAATGATGAAGAAATATTGCAGCACTCGTGTTTAAAAAGTCCCATTCTGAGAGCATCGTGATAATGAGGACAAATGTTACCACAGTTGCAGTTACCACAATATTGCATGCTACAACCACAGACGCAAAGGTGCATTGGTGCTATGCAAAAGTATTCTCCATTGAAGATCAGTCCTGCCAGATATCCATGTTGGACTCATGCCATTTTTTTTAACTGCGACGCGGTTAGCTTTTGGTTTGGTTCAGTTTTCCAAACTTTTTTCTAGTGTCTATTCTTTTAAATTAAATTGCCTGTCCGCAGTTTTAGAGCTAAATATATTAGCTAGCAAAGCAAGCATACATATTCCCGGCGTCCCAAACACAACGCCGTGATACACAGTTTGGTACCCTGATCTTGTTCATAGTTGTACCTCTGTAGCTGTTTCTGTAGATTGCGTGAATGACCATTGCTCGGCACACTAATGAGTCAGAACAGCCAACAGAGAGGAATAGCGATGTGTTAAGCTTCCACCAATCGCTGAAATAACGATCACCGTCAAGAGTGAAACGACAAAGAAGAACGTAATACCTGTTGTGGACGGCGTGGCCGAAGCCCTCGGGGGGCGCGGCGATGTACAGCGGCGGCGCTGGCTCGGCGGCGCCCGCGCACAGCCCGGCGCCGGTCGAAGCGTTCGACGCGGACGAGCATGACGAGTTCGAATGGTTTAAGGCTGGAACAAATTAAAATTGCTTTAGATTTATTGGATTAGCGACATTGCCTAACATTTCTACCGTATTATCACTTCAAAAGCAATCGCCCGCAAAATAATAAGCCTTAATTTAAATCAATAGCGTGTAATCCATCGCGGCAGGATTAATTACAAACCGAGCTTATTTCTGAGCCACGAGCGTTCACTTTATATCCTAATCCCACTCAAATCCTTAGCGGTATATCTTACGATAACTCCAATTATAAAAAAAATAGTAATATTATGGATCGGGGATACCAAAACACGACATGTTTTAAGTCCGTCTAAGGCAAGTCTTCTCAGCAAACTTTGCAGCAGCAACGTGAGGAAATGTCAATAACTGTTGACGTCACTTATAGACTAAGGGTCGGTTGCACCAGAGTTCGCTAAATTTATATGTATGGAAAGTTTCATAGTAAAGCGCTGGGGCGCGCGGGCTGACGTTGATCAGTCTGTCAAATGTGGTTGGTGCAACTGGCCCTAAGATGTGCTCACAAGTCTTGACAAACGTCACTCTTTTAAAGCTGTGATTCAACACATTAACCCTACTAATATTATAAATGCGAAAGTAGCTCTTTCTGTCTGTCTGTTACCTCTTCACGTTTAAACCACTGAACCGATTTAGATGAAGTTTGGTATAAAGATAGTTTGAGAACCGGGAAAGGACATAGCGTTCCTTGAGAAACATAGTGTCACTATACAAAATGATTAACCCTTGAAAATTCAACTTTTGAAAAATGGAACAACGTCACTATTCGAATGGTTCCTAATTTTATATAGTGACACTATGTTTCTCAAGGCTAGTGAGTAATTTAAAGAGAGTAACCACTACATTTAATTGAGATGGTGTTATTCACAATTAAACATGTGTGTAGCACAATCAAAGCCTTGACAAATAAAGTAAAAATCTGTATTCACTAACTCCTTATTACGCGTCAAAATCTTTAATGTTTAATGCTGGCACGTGTATCGATAACAGTTTTTAATTAAACGATATAGCTTCATTAAAACTTTTCATACAGTGCTATTATTTGCTTTAAAATTGTTTGGCACTTGGTGTCAGCGGTCTCTCAATATCGATAGTCATCGAAACGACGGTTCGAAGCGCCGGTGTCGAGTTATTATCCAAAAAATGTTTCAATTAGTTATAATATTGAGAATTTGTGAGGTACTTTTATATGATTGCTATTTTGAATTTTCTAGCCCGGAATTACCTACTAAAAATTGTTGAAATATCAGCTTCTTTCTCATTCCTACTTCTCGAACGATCATTAAATTTATTTTACAAGTACCTATCGGCTTCTTTGTAAAAGAGTCTCACCCATTACCAAGCTGTAAACTCCCAAATCCTCTTGTACAAATATTCCAACTTTGCACAGTAATGGGACGTGTAATACTTTTGAATTATTTAGGATTCTAGGATCTAAATTCAAGAAGAAATTCCCATCTTACTAAAATTTAAAGTGCGCTGCTACATTAGCAGTAGGTAATCAACAAACAGCAAGGTGCCAAAGAGAATTCAAGGAGCTACACCGAAACACAAGTAAGTAAATCTACTCAACAACAACAAAACGTGTAAGACACTTATAGTGATCCCCCACTTACGCTCGGACGTTCCCTAAGGACTATACCCTTAACCTTGATTGTAAGTTGTGGCTACAATCCCGCAATCAAATCTGTAAGTTGTTTTTTTTTATCCTTTCGGTTAGGTACGTGAACTAATCACAGTGCCTCTTTCTTTAATATTGCGACTACCTTAAAATTTAAATAACGGCTATCTACCACCGTTTTGTCTAAAGGTAAACTTTTAAACTTCCTCTAGGCCGCTCGTCCTATATTTAAATTTAAATCTAAAAGAATAATCAAGATAATGTCTAACAAACATTTGACAGCCATAGATGAGAGATTAAACTTACCAGGCATGGGCCTGTGCACAGCAGTGACGTATCTGTTGCCCTCCATGTAGCCCCGGTCAGGCTCCGCGTGATGGCCATGGTACCCGCTGTGGATGGAGTGCTGGTGAGAGAAGAACGTCCGGTGGATGGAGCATGATGGTGACACTTACCAGGCATGGGCCTGTGCACAGCAGTGACGTATCTGTTGCCCTCCATGTAGCCCCGGTCGGGCTCCGCGTGATGGCCATGGTGCCCGCTGTGGATGGAGTGCTGGTGGGAGTAAAACCCGTCCGGCGGATGGAGAGCCACGCTGCCGCTGCCTTCCTCCTCGTCCACTTTCTGAGAGAAGCTGGGGGCAAAGGAAAGGATACGGTTAGTTAAGATTGTTAATACATCATGTAAGTGACACAACACAACATGGGATTCATAAATAAAGATGAAGTAGTTGATAGGTTACAAAGTGTGTATAATGGACACTACTGGAGTTGCAAGCCTCAACGTATTACAAATATGGAGGTGGTAAGCTAATAGTTTTGCTGACTGTACTACGGTAGGTATATACACTGTTTTTTCCCAGTAATATAATTATGCCCTACCTTAACATACCAGGCTGGCCTATGAGTGCTTCCTCTGTAACCTACTTAGGAAGTCAAGGATTTAAAACAACTTTTATCACGAAGACAATTATGGTTATTGTGTCCATGTCCAAACTGGACCATGTCCAGATGTTGTAAATCTTGTTCTGTAATGGCACGTAATCCTACGGTTTTTCTATTTACTTATATTTATTTAGGTAACAGGCACAGGAGGCCAAGTTACGGTCAGCTGGCTAAGAGGGTAATGGTCTTATGCATATGCACTGCACGTTGCAAGATCGTAAATGCGTTGATCCTTCTGATTATCAAAACAAAATCTCTTTAGAAATGGGCTATAATCTCAAGTTACAAGATTATTCAAATGTAGCACGAGTAACGTGCAAATGTTGACGTTTCATCTCAGATAGGTATTTAATTAAATGTAGTATATTATATAAACTTGAAACGTACATTTTAACACAAATTACAACAATAAAAAGAACAAGTAAGTATTTATTTATTTTATTTAAGCCATTTAATTCCTTAATAAAAAATATACATATTTCATTATTAAATTAAATAATAATAAACTATTAAATTAAATTAAATATTATCAAACTAATGTACATGCAAGTTTAAATTGTAAAATTCTATTCAATAATTTAGTTTGTATTATTAAGGACCTCTTGACGAGTAAAGGCCTCCTCCATTTTACTCCACATTTCCCTGTCTTGGGCTATTGTTACCCAGTCGTCGCTGGCAAACTTTTTTAGGTCTTCTGTCCATCTTCCCAGTGGGTGGCCTGACTTTCTTTTACCGGGAGGTCCCGCCCATGTAGTGACTCTCTTAGTCCATCTTTCGTTGCTCATTCGTGCCACGTGGCCCGCCCACTTCCATTTTAGTTTCTTGCAATGTGATAGAGCGTCGATAACTTTAGTCTTTTCCCTTATAGCCGTATGACGTTGTTTGTCTCTAAGTTTTAGGTTCATGATGCTCCGCTCCATGGCTCTTTGACAAGTTGTAATTTTTCTTTTCGTGTATGCATTATATATCCATGTTTGACTTGCGTAGGAAAGACAAGGTAGGAGACATGAGTCCAGAATTTTCTTTTTTAGTCTTAAGGGTATGTTAGACTTTAGGACTTCCTTGTGGCTCCAGAATTTATTCCACGTCATTGTAATGCGTCTTTCTAATTCGTCACAGTGTCTAGACTTTGATAGAGACAGTTGTTTACCTAAGTATATATATTGCTCTACATACTCTATCTGTCTGTTTTCGACGAAAATAGGTCTATGAGCTTTGTTGGACATGAGTTTCGTTTTGTCGATATTTAATTCCAAACCAATATCACGGCTAATACATTTAAGTTCGTTTATCATCCCTTCCAATTGTGATGCTGTCTCTGAGAAAAGGACTAGGTCGTCAGCGAAGCGTAAGTTGCTTAGGTATTTTCCTTTTATGTTTATGCCTTTTTTTGACCAATCGAGTTTCTTCATAATATGTTGTAAAACTGTGATAAATAATGTAGGAGAGAGGGGGTCCCCCTGTCTTACACCTCTTCGAATATGTATTTCGGCACCAGTTTTGTCCAATTTCACTCGACTAACGCTCTTGTTGTAGATATCTTGAATGAGTTCGATGGTTTCTGACGGCAATTCACATTCGTATAAAGCTTTCCATATACTAGCGTGAGAAATAGTGTCGAAAGCCTTAGCGTAGTCAATGAAGGCTAAGTATAGTGGATGTTGTTTTTCTACATATTTTTCAATTATTTGATCCAGTACGTGTATGTGGTCCATTGTTGAGAAAGTTTTTCTGAATCCGGCCTGTTCTATTGGTTGGTGTTTTTCAGTAATTTTAGAGATGCGTTGTTCTAAGCATGAGGCAAAAAGCTTGTAGAGGCATGGTTGTAGGCTTATAGGACGGTAGTTTGCAATGTTTCCAGGATCACCCTTTTTGTACAATAAAATGATGTCTGATTTCGCCCATTCATTGGGTATCTGTCTAGAGTCCAGTATTTTGTTAAAAAGCTTAGTTAAATAGGGTACTAATATGTCACTTCCGGTTATGATTATTTCGTTAGAAATACTGTCGGGGCCGCAACTTTTTCCTTTCTTTAAAGTTTTAATTTTCTTCAAAATCTCGTTGTCCGTGAATCTTTGAAGTGATGGTGAGGCGGGTGGAGATGTCGTGTTTTCAGTATTTTCAGTTTCATATTGGCATGCACTCTTTTTCCTAGAATATAATTTTTTGTAAAAATTCGTAGCAATATCTAGGATTTTAGACCTGGAAAATGTTTCTTTATGCGACGCATTTTCTTTCACAGAAGGTATCCATTTTTTTGTATGGTTAAGCTCCTTGTATCCTTTTTTCAGGCTTCCCGTGGTGGTTAAGTGTTGCTCTATTATATGTTGTCTATGGGATTCGTATTCTTTCTTTATAATTTTGTGTATATTTTTATATAGGTTTCCTAGTTCTTGTTTCTCTTCCTTAGATCGCGGTTTTTTGTGTTGCAGTTCAGATCTTCTTTTTAGTAACAGTCTTGTGTTCTCAGAAAGTATAGTTCTAGGTTTATTGTTTATTTTATTTTTAGAGCCCATAGAGTCCGTGATGCCTTTCTTCAATGCAGAATAATATAGCTCTACATGTTGACAAGTTGATAAGGTACTATTTTCCAAATTGTGTTTCAGATTTTGCTGGAACAGTTCTTCATCTTCTAGTGTTTTTAGGTTTGTATTTTGGAGGCTATATTTTGCTCTACATTTCTTTGATTTTACGATCTGGAAAGTGCTTCTTACTAGGCGATGGTCGCTGGGAAAATTAAGCTTATTTATAATCTCTATGTTTGTAAAGTTATTTTTTGTGTTGGACATAATGTAGTCTAGTTGGCTTTTTGTGCCTTTTGGTGAGATCCACGTCCACATGTTTTTAGTGTCCTTTTTAAATATGCTGTTAATAACAGATAGATTATTTTGAAGCGCAAATTGTATAAGCTTCTCGCCTCTTGTGTTACGCGTTCCGTAACAGAATGCTCCAAAAGCTCTACTTTCCTCAGGCAGCTTTTGTCCAATGCGAGCGTTGAAATCGCCCATTACGATCACATTTTTGTAGCATTTTTCAAAAGCTCCTTGTAGCTGATCGTAAAAAGCATCAGAATCATTTTCGCAGGCAGTGCTGGTAGGCGCATATACTTGTATTATCGAGATGTTAATACTATCAAACTTTAAATTTAATATGCATACTCGTTCCGAAATCGCAATGAAGCTTTCTATATTTGGTTTTAATTGTTTTTTCAATATAAATCCTACGCCATGCAGTCCTTTGGTTTCTCCGTAATAGCAGAATATGTGTTCTTTGTCTTCTAGAATTTCGTAGCCTGTTCTGCGTATCTCGGAGAGTCCAATTATGTCAAATTTTATTTTTGAAATTGCTTCTTTGAACTCTAGCAGTCGTTCGTTAGATAATAGAGATCGTGCGTTGTAGGTGCAGATGTATAAGGGTTGGAGTGGAGGGTTGCGGTCGTTTGTCCCCGCGGTGACCGGCCGTGTTGGGGAACATCGGTTGATTGTTTTCTTTTTGTAAAATGTGCTTTTATCGTATAATGGAGGAGGCGCTGATTGCTATATGTTGTCATCATTGTCTGTGTCTCCTCCGGTTTTTGGTGACTCTGGCCTTTGGAATGTTAGGTATTGTTTTATATTTCGGTTATCTGTACTCGGTTTATTTTTCTTTAACACCTGGCGGTTTAGGTTCTTGTTTACGGAGGACGGAGATGTATCTAGCGATCGCTTCTTAGTATTACTTGTTCCAGCAGGTGACTTTTTGTTATTCGGATTATTTTTTTCAGGTATTATTATTAGTTTATTATATTTAATTATAGCCTTGTTACCCTTATCTAATTCTTTCTTTAAGTCTTCCTGTAGCGATTTTCGTTCTTTTAATACTTTAGCAGGGAAATCTTCTTTAATGTAACAACTGGATCCTTGAAGCTTTGATTTATTCTTAAGGATTTTAATTTTCTTTCCTAGAGTCGTGAAACCAATTATTATCGGTCTAGGTTTCTCGCCTTTTTTTCCCAGCCGTCTGATGTGTTGTATGTCGTTTTTGCAGCATTCCACCTTTAAGTCCTCATTTATTATTTTTAAAGCCACCTCTTCAAGGTCAAAATAGGACCTTTCTGTCTCTACAATACCAAAGAAAACAAGATTTCGGACTCTAACTTCTCGTTCTAGCTGGTCCAATCTCATTTCTTGGGCATCTTGGGTTTGTTTAATTTCTTCGAGCTCTTGCTTGTATGCAGACACCTTATTATCGAGAGCGTCTATTTTTGAGCAGAGTTTTGTGTCAATCTGCTTTAGTTGCTCGCCCAGCTCGTTAATAGATTTAATGAGTTGATCCATGTTAGTTTTGAAATTCACGCCCTCTAGTGGTGAGTAGCGATACTACGTGAGGATGCAGGGATAAATCTGGTGGTTCAATATAGCTGTATAGCGCTCGAAGCTTGTTGAATATCACTAGTGGTGCCCGCTAGATGGCGCTGAAGTTAATTAGCGGCTACGGTAGATATTGTAATTTTTAGTGCAATTTTATTGTTTTCGTTTTAAAGTTCTGTAGCACTTCACTAAATAGTTATTGCACTTTATATATTTTATAGTTCGTTAGTTATGGTGAATCACAATGCACTTGATTATGTATTTGAGTTCCCTTATCACTTATTTGTAAAAGTCTCCTGAGCTACCGTCATTATTTATGTTGCTCTGTATTATTTTAACTGCTACATTTTGAGTTCTGCACTTAATAACGTTCACTTTACAAAATGTTTACAATGTTTTCGACCACTTTTCAATCACTATTTTTCAATTTAACTATTTTTTAAATGCAAATATACGTGGAGCCGATGTTTACTCTGACTACAGCGCCATCTGTTTTACAAGTAAGTATACCTACACATAAACAAGAGACAGAATCATCGAAAATTCACTAACAATTCTGATGATTTTACTCTTCAATTATGTAAACAAAATTTACAAATTTACAATGCATCAATTATGAAATTTTGTTGAATATATCAATAATGATTTCGTAGTTAATATTTCAAATGAATAACATCATAATGATAATAAAGTTTTTGCCGTAAATGTTTCCTACAATCGCTAGTTCTGGTGCAAATACAATCCATATATTATTTTCATGAATGATGATGATGATTTTTATAATAGTTACTAAACCGGATAATAAATTAATAATAATACATAATATCTATTGCATAACATATCCTCACCAACGATTTCGCCAGGTGAATAGAAAATATAAAAGTTTCTCATCTGGAATTCAGAAAATATTTCTGGAATATTCGGTTACAAGCCAAGAATTTAAACGTCCCCTACGTGCTATAGAAATGTTATGGAGAGTTTCATAAACCCCAACTCACATTCAAGCGTTATTCTTAAGGCGTTTTTTTCATTATCTTAATTAAATGTTTGCCCAGTAAAGGGAATTCTGGGACGCTTTTGTAAGAAACAAACAAATGCTTTTCCTGATTTTAAGTCGCCATCCCTGCCGCTCGCATTTGATCAGATAAGGATGGAACGACCTCATTAGTTAATGAAAATTCGTGATATACGATGATAATATGTTGCTTATAAGGGAGTCCTTTAAGGTTCCGTACTGGGACCGGTGTTATAGTTACTGTTAAGGGCCTTTTCAAGAAGTCAAACACCGTATCGCAAGACCATAAAGCGCTTAACAGTATTAATATGATAATTCCACATACTCTGGGGGGTCAACAGAGCGTGTCAAAATTACTGTAACGTGGGTACCGACCAGTTAGTCGGATAAGCTATTTGTTATAATTACAACAAGAGAAAGGCTGGACAAGTGTTTTGACTTCTTATATGTACAAGAGCATGTTTGATGTCAAGACGTATTCAATCACGGTTGTAGACAATTTGCCAAATTGTTACGTTAGTTAACGGTTGGTCTTCCTCACCGAGTATCTAGTGATAGTAGTGATACCTTAATACAACTTAAGAAAGGTGAATAATAAGTGCCAAAAACCTCATTGAGATCGAGAGGACCACTTATGTATTTTAATAAAAAAGTTAAAAGATTTCTTTCATGATTAACACTATAGAAAACAAACAATACTCTTCGTTTGTTAAGATAAGCCCGTACCAAAAGCTACTGCACTCTAAACTTCGAAATACCAACACTAAGCTGAAAGCGTGAAGAAAGTGCTGTCGGCATTAAGTCCTACTTACCCGAATGTCGAGAAATTCCGCGACCTATTTAGTTGCCGCCGAGGCTTAAGACTTCTTCGGCAACTTACAACGAGATAATTTTAAAGTTGGGAAATGTAGGTGAAGTTGACATGGAGAATGGAGATAAAGTTGATGAAAATGTAAACACTTACGTGATGAAACTGCTAGATCCATATTTAGATGCCATATTTTACGGACAAAATAACTGAATATGAAAGAGCGTAGCCACATATTAGCATAGAGATAACACAGATCTACTGAAACGAATGCATAATGTGTGCATAACATTTTATTTATTTGGTAGATTTGTTATAATACAAAAGTAAAAAATACACAGTATGTATGTTTGTGTTGGCAAAACAGGCTCAAAATTTTCCAATTATCACTCTTACTAGAATGACCAATCATCCCTATTTTCTTCTTGAATCTAGATCTTTTCAAATATTATTAGAATTATTGATTCTACCTACAAAATATTAAAAAAATCAACACATCCGAAACATTTAACGATTCGAAAAGCGGTTTTTACTCTAAGCACAGTACTCTCCTTTCAACACAAATTTTTAGTGGAGACACATCTCAGTGAAAAATTCTAAACAAGTCCCTCGTACAAGGACCGAAAGCCAAGCACAGAGCGGAAATTATCTTATTCATGTCTAAAGAGACGGCGTTGATTCGTCATCTGTCAATTGTGTGCTTTTTGTGCTTCTCTTCTCTTGGTCGATCTTGATCGACCTTTTGTTGGTGAGACTTGTTCAGAGATCATCGGTCATCGTTGGTAACAAGCGTGACAAAACGGAGGATAAAAAGTAGTTAATACGAGTACAACTAAATTAATTCAACATATTCTTAAATTCCGAATCCAAATAATAGCAAATTTCGATTCTGAGTTTGGAGAAAATGTGGATGACAAAAACACAACGTAATTGTGTCCAATCAAAAAAACAATCTTTCCAACTGTTACTTGGAAACTAATATAGTGTAATAGTGTGAAAGCTGAACTTATTAGAAGATTATCAGAACTGTTAGTAACTAATAGGTAATCAGTAATCACTAAGCACCTACTTACTTGTCAATAAACTACTCAACCACCAATCCCAACATGAATTCATTCCTTATTACCACCGCCCATATTCAAATCAAAACGATGATTAATGTCCTAATATCCTCATAAGGTCATATCCCAACATGTAAATCGGGTCGCTTGCGTCTTTTTAATCCTGGCATGCGCCAGCGCAGCGTACCTTGACAGTGGGCGCTCGAGCGAGCCGAGCGTGACCGACGCGTTATCACAGTCGATGAGTGGATACCGTACGAGATTACTGGAGCAATTTCTACTTCTGGGAATGCTTGGACATTGGAGTGTAGTGATAGGTAATGATTTATGTATTTATCCTTATTTGGTAAGTTATCGTCAACATTAGCATCACTGACCGAGCTAGCTTGGGCAAAAATGCTTTTGGATGTCTGGCCGGCTGTTATCCTCTGCAGATCGCATTTCTCAATTATTAACTGAAATATTAGCAGTTTCGATCATTATATTGTTTTTGTTGAGCCATTAGATATGAACTAATTCGCATTCGGAACTAAACGGTTATTGGGAAATTTATGTATGGTTCTCGAAAAGGATTAAGGATCTCGACTTTTACTAATGGAATCATCGGAATACAAAACAAACAATGAAGATGTATAGGTATTAATGTAATATCACGACGAGACAAATATTTTGCTGCCTAAAACACATTTTGGGCAGCAAAATGAAACGAGATGAAACTGCAGTCGTTAAAAGAAATTGCTATACCCACCAATTGGGTCCGATTGAATACTCGAATGACTTCAACGTTATGACGAAACAAAAATAGAATCCTTTCAACTCAACATTGGAAAAATGAATAAACATTTAACTCAAAATGTTCTAATCAGCCTTAAGTCAAACAGAAACGCAAACGTGAAGTAAACAATGAAAATCGTGGATATCCTGTTAGCAGAGAAAATACTCGGAGACGTTGTCACGATCTGTGCCGTTTAGGTTAGAAAGCAGGTGGAAAAGAGACTGATTATTGTGATAGGTATCTTTAGAAATCTGTATGTTTCCGATAGGCATTAGAATCGTTGAGTTTAGATGCGGTACGTAATAATTTTGACGTAAAACAAATACAGTTCGTTAAACATTCGATGACCATTCTAAGTGACTAACCATTCTAAGATTTATCTAAAGACTTCAAACTTCAAAAACAACAAGCGGCACATAAAATGAGTATAGGTACTGAAGGAGCGCGGTTTATTATTTGTAAATTACAGCCATATTTACCTTCAATAAGTATATCAAACGCAGTGGGGTGTTTCGAGTATTTTATATTTATTTAACTTAACGTCAAGGGAATCTAACTTGCCCGAATATAGATTATTTTAGCTTTTCACCAGAGATTCAAATATAAAAAAAGTTTTATGTTACGCCATCGCTCTTCATAATTCGTCTAACAAAATGTTATTGACGATAAGTAGTCATTATAAGAGAGCGGAATAGTAGTAGCAAAATATAAATGTCATAATGATAAAACATAATATTTTATCAACTTTTCCTGTTATCGATGTATCCATTTTATGGAGTGTAATTCATTGCTGAATATAACTACATATTTGCAGCCACTGTTAGTGTGCTACAGAAACTCGTTAATTTACCCGAGAGAACGATTAGAGAACGATAAAATAAACACTGCAACTGGGCAAAAGCAATGAAACAATTCAGAGACAACTAGTTCTAAAACTTTCCAAGTGGTGTTTGCAAAGTGGATTCGGCATGTAAATGCAGATGATTCCAAGTGCCTAACGAGTCGAATGCTCAATGTCGAGTGTATACTGTATGTTCCGAAAATCGTTATTTCCTAATTGCAGTTAATACCATTCGCATTATTTCTCACTTTATATTTTTCTCGTAATCTTCCTTTCCCTATAGCAACTTTAGTCATTCGCATATTTTTCCATTCTATTTTTTTTTGAAAAACTTATTTTCCCGGTATGTTTTGTAACCATTCGCATTATTTTCCATACAAACGTCCGGAACACTTATTATATATGTCGTAGTCATTTCCTTCACAACTTAAATAAACGGAGCCCCGCTTCGCGGGGCTCCTATTTCTGGGCGGTTTGCCCTTCGGGCATCTGAAGCTACCTAACGAACCTAACCTACTTACCTACCTACGCTTTTTTCCCCAAAGTGTAATGTTTTCACGGACGTCTCACTAAATCAATAGCTAGGTAGGTTAGGTTCGTTAGGTAGCTTCAGATGCCCGAAGGGCAAACCGCTCAGAAATAGGAGCCCCGCGAAGCGGGGCTCCGTCTAGTTAAGTTGCAAAGGAAATGTTTTTTGAAAAGAAACAGTCCGACGAACTCCAGATTTGATGGACACCCCAGCGTTTTTCATAGTTTGTTGTTGTTATGTCAGGCAGAAAATAAGCTACTAATAAATACATAGAATGGGTAAATATGAAAACGGTTCAAAAACATATCGAGAAAATAAGCTACTAATAAATACATAGAATGGGTAAATATGAGAATGATTATAATTGCTATTGATAAATGAAGCTTACGAGAAAAATAAAAAGTGGAAAAAAATGAGAATGGTATTAACTGCCATTTAGGAAACTATAGTATACACTCATGCTACGTGACCTCGAGATCTGTAACAACTATGAATAATCACAGACCGCGCATATACTAGTTCTCGTCGTTAGGAGCGCCATCTAGACTATTAGAGCAGTTTGCAGGCAACGGAATTGCATCGTCACATTCGAGTACAACACCCACGATGCACGTTTAGAGGGTTGTCGGTAATGCCGAATACATGGACTAGGAATCCTCTAGACAGAGTTTAGAGCAATTATTTCATGAAACCGATGCTGCCAAAAATACTGGGGTGCGGGGGACGAGGTGAGCGAGTCCCGTGCCGTGATTGGTCCGCGCAAAGACACGGACGTCACACAAAGACACTTTGACTCGAGAATGGAGTAAAACTACCGTATATTTGTGGCAGAGGGGGTACCGCTACTATGCTCAGTCTAGAGGATGTCTTGTCTGTGTGCCGAATAGTATTTGTGAGCTCCAATTTCAGTGCAACTCCCACGCCCCATAGCATATTTTGATTAGGGTTGCCAATTCAAAAGTATTTGTAAGCCCAAGTAGGTATAATATCTTCGCAAAATTTATAAATATGTCAAGGTTCTAAGTTGCAAGTGGTGTCAAGGTTGCAGGATTGCGGAAGTTACTTCTTTTTTTATTCGACCTTAAATATTTTTAGTGCTACGCCTACTGTTGACAACTTTGATGTGTGCAAAGGAGCATTTGAATTTTCTCTCAACTTTTCTTCTTCAATGCTGAGGATCGTGACATCATGTCCTTCTTTTGAAGACCAGAACTCACTGTTAACTTAACTAGCAACCCTATTAAGTCCAGCGTTACCAAACGAGCTCAGCATATTTCATACTACGTATTGTTTCAGAGTGTCCAACTCAAAAACACAAGCACGAGTCAACTACTAAGAGTAACCAGTATATGGCCGTTATCTGATTACGTATAACTGTTTCGGATCTCGAGCTCAAGTTATATTGGCGTTTGACTCGAACCACATGCGTTTGCGCACTGGGAATATAAGCGGGCTGAAAACTATTGCGGTTCGTTAGTAAAGTTGTACATAACAAGCCAAAACTGCAATATTATCAGAACCACAATTAACGTGTTACATTTCCGGCCTCTGTTTTACTACGTTATATTTAATTTTCATTTAAAACATGCTCATAATTATGAAATTGGAGTATGCTGAATTGTAAATTATTTAATTAAGTTTTCTACGTCACATCTCTATTAGGGAACCAATTAGGGTAAACTGGCCTTTAGAAAAATATCATAAATATCTGAACACTTATTGTTAAGGTGTAAGAGTGGGTTTTGATAAATGTGAATGTCTAGTAGGTATGTATTGTTTTTATTAGTGATTTTAGTGGCCTGCCCCACTGCTTGCCCCTCTCATATCTTTCCCCATTTTAATTAGTATGACTATCTACAATACCGACGTTGTCTAAACTAGACTAAAACTAGCTCACGAACACTATTGAACGATAATTTAATTATAATTAATTAAATAACAGCTACAAAATTTTACCTTAAAGGAATTTTAAAGAGGAACGTCTTTTCTAACTACAGATAATACAGAATACAGAAACTTTCCAAAATAATATCCATCTTCCGTTTTCAATCACACTTCGGTTTCGCAAAACGAAACTTTCAACTCTCATAAAAGTGGGAACTCAAAACTGTCATTTGCTTTCGACCTAAATCATCAATATCTTTGCGGTCGCAGCTAGTCTGCATGATGAGTTTGTGGGAACGGTGAGAAATCGATAAAAACTTTAGTAATTTGAAAACATGCCATCTATGACTGTTTACATCATAACACACTAAAACTGGCACATACCTAATGTGCCTGAAAACTTAAGCAAAATGACATTCAAGTGACCTTTATAGTCAAATGTCATTTCAACATGCGGGGTCTAATACAAGTTCGAAATACTTGGGTTCTATTACCTCTGTCCCTTTCACACTGTTAGCAAAAAGAAACAGACAAAAAAAGTTAAAACGACATTCAACGGTATATTCACGGTTTATAATAAACCCCCGAAAAACTTCAGACCGCATCGTTCCAAACCACGTACGAGTATGAATTCTTAATAATTAATTAATAAAAATAAAGTTTAAGATTTGATAAAAACTGATAAAATACTATATTTTAGGTATTTTATTGTACAATTAAAATAATGAACTCAAAAAATACACAGATCATAACGCAAAATTAATTATTTTACTTGTAAGAACTTCTACCATAATTGACAAATAGAACGTATCCGCAATTCGGACCGTATCTTACAAAGATTTTTTTTACAAAAAAAAAGTTGTCGATTGAAGTGTTAGTTGATGTTTGTTATTTCGATATTATTTTACTGAAATTTATTATTACCGTATTACGTTTTGTTTTTGTGTTCCATTGCGGTAATTAAACTTAATTGTTTGTATATCTTAAGAAAACATGAGTGCAGGTATTAAGGTGATGAAGAAGGATTACATTTTTCAAGTTGTCTAATAGGTATGTTCTCACTGCTCAGGTGAAAAATGTTGTGTACTACACGAGATCAAAGTTATTTACATCTCGTGCGCTTTTGAGTCCCTTACTACGCTCAAGATTCTAAATTAGAATCTTTCGCTTGCACGGGACTCAAAATAAGCACTCGAAGAAATATCAAACTTTTATCTCTAATCTCTTGTTGTACAAATAACTATTTCCATGCTTCCATGCGTATCGTTGTCGTAGATTGTTTGATGTTATGATATGAAAATAATTTCAAAATAGAATAAAACATTCTATCAAAATAACACAGAGCTGGCAGACTATTTTAGTTACTTACGCATTATATAATTTTATTGTGGCTAAGTATAGTTTTACTGTGGGCTTGATGACATCTTGATGACTACCTACTCACAACGACTTTAGTATGTATATGTATAACTACATTTCTAACTCTGTTGTTTACGTAACAAGGGTGCCGGCTGGTAGCTACAGCTACCAAAAGGGATTAAAGGGAGTGAGTCGAACTAAATGCTGGATATACCAATACGTAGCTCAACTTGGTACATAAAATTAGTCAATCAGTTCGGGCAAACCTCGAATAAAATATTGCATTTTAGAAGCAATCGTACCAGTAACGTTACGTCCAAACAATATTTTTCTAAGAATAAATTTAAAAGTGGAAAAATTACTGTCTTGGGTGAGACTTGAACTCACGGCCTCGGATCTGGTTCAAGTTTCACCCAAGATAGTAATTTTTCCACTTTAAAATTTATTCTAAGCTTAATAGCTTCGATCGCAGACGTTTCTGCTAGTTAAAAATTACAATATTTTTCTCATCAAACTTAGTTTGAACAGCAACCAAATCTAGGTCCTGTCGCTACAAAGTTGTATGAGTTCACGTAAAACTTCATACATGTTGACCAAACGCTCTGCACTCGGCATTTCGTAGTTAATTAAAACTTTAACTACACGAGCGAAGTGCTCCATTTTCAATGTTTCCTAGCAAATAGTAATTAACGTTTAAGAAGGTTCTGTTTGGCAGCTCGTGCAAACTTAAAGCTCTGAAAAGTGCAATGAACAATGTAGCAAGGCTTTATTGCATGCAATCTTTGTTTGTTAATTATATAGGTACTCTTATTAGGTATTTTAACCGTTACACTGTGATAAAAAAATAAGCTTTATAACTGTCAAAACTGTCTAAAATGAAATAACTAAATTAAAAATACAATATCAAATATTTTCTGGATTATTCAGTTTTCAAAAAGTTTTTGTCACAACATTTATATCGGTTTTAGATACCATAAGTACCTTAATTTTTTTTTGTTATATAAAAACACATACATAAACAGTAACAAAAATTTCGCCAAACTGTAGAACCGTTTGTTAATTTAGGTACCTACTCAAAGTCGAAACGGATCACATATTGAAAGTTATTTCATCTATTTAGTGCTTCCGAATCGAAACTTAACTAAAGGGGACCACTGATTAACATTCCGCCGGACGGTATCGGCCTGTGAGTTAGAACAAAAATTTGACAGTTCCGAACAACTGACAGGCCGATACCGTCCGGCGGGCTGTTAATCAGTGGGCCCCTTAAGTAGAGTAACTGTCTTATGTTTTAACGTGTGTTCAAATACACACACGGTTAAATAACTGTCATGTATTGTCAGATAACAAAGCCTGTTTTCTTAAAATTCTTCAACCACGTTAAATAATCAATCCATTATTAAGGCTCTTCCTCTTCTGCCGCATCGTTTATCTTTCATACGCGCTCGGATAAACCTGCCTCCGTCAACAAAACAAAACCCATTCAAATTTCAACCTTGTCCGCAAACGATAAGGTATAAAGTCTAACGAGGTTTAAAATTGATATACGGCAGTTATGTTTGAGCGATCTTTACGTGCGTGTTGACGTCATTAGGAAAACGGGGTCTGAAAAATTCAGCTTCGGAGAATTTATCAAAGTGTGTGCCTGTTCAGGTGAGGTAAACATGCCGATACAATTATCGCGAGGCCGAGAAAATGGAGTGATCTAAGAATAATAAAGGAAATTTATGAATCCGAATATAGATTTTTTTGTCCAATAATATTCCAAGTCATAGCTGAAAAACTTGACTGCGAAAACTCGGCTCCTTACCATTTTCAGAAAAATCTCTGCGTTGAAATAAACACACAGTACATGCGTTTGATGCCTTCCTTAACAACTGGCCGGAAGAAGGTCTAAATCGGGAGTCATGGAGAACCAGGGGAGAGGCCTTTGCCTAGCACTCACAAATAGGCTAAGAAAAAAAAACATGCGTTTGGCGAGTGACACGTTTAACCTGTCGAATCCCACGATATGACGTCACCATAAGCGTTCTGGCTCATATATGAGCCGTGGGAGCTGACAGATTAAAGGAACATTTTGTCAAAAACGTGGTGGTATAAAGCGATGTTATACCTACACGTAAATTCGAAAGGTTGTGGTTGCCAAGACCAACGCATGGCATTTGGAACAATTGAACTAAACAACTACTTTTCAATTCATCGACTACAGGTATGCGTCGTCTTCCAAAAATGAGCCTTGTAACACAAAACCTAATCTCCGAGAGCAACGCCAATATTATGTCACAGGATACAAAAGTTAACCTGTACTCACTTGTAATCTGCTCTAATAAAGAGCCCAATTACTCCAAACCCTGGCAGCATGCCAGCGTTGGGCAACGATCAGCGAGGAATAGACTCCTCAACTCCATTTTTCGGTATTGACCTGACCCACATCACGAACAAGACGCAGCCGCAGTGGCCGGAAGTATAAATATAATCGAGATTCAGGAGAACTGTGAAACGGGAACTCTTAAGAAACGCAATACCACTCCACTCCAGTAACTATTGGCCGAATTTGGCTCGACATGTTACGAAATGTTCCATCAGTAACATGATTCCTCTCAACCTTCGTACACTGCTGACGATGCTTTGGGAAGCTATAGATGACGGTCATTGTCTCATTGTAATTAACCGTCATATTTTGAGTTTCGCAGGACTTTAATAGAATAAGACGGTTAACGATAGTTGTTTAAAGAACTTTCTGACGATAAAATTTTTGGATTTTTCTAAATAGCCATAAGCGTAAAGCTCGAAAACCAGTGAAACAACGCTTTTTTCCCCAAGCAAGAATCCCCGGGGTGCATTTATGACAAGTAGAGTTTATTTGTCAAATGGAGCGCGACATCCCCCCCCCCCCCCCACAAGCCCCCCACCATTCAGCTGCACAGACTTGATTAATACGCTTGAATGCACCGCTCGTTGCAGGACCGACCCAGTTTTAGTAAAAGATAGACGGTTATTAAAGTGGGCCCAGGGCTATGAAAAAATGTTTTGGTGGTTATAAATGTTGGAGTTTTAATAGTATTTTATGCAACCGTTGTTTAAGAAAGGTCAAAAAAGGCGAGTGGCGTGAGTAACAATTTGAGGCGAAGCCGAAAATTGTTAATAAAGACGCCACGAGTATTTTTTGACTCAGTTAAACAACGTTGCATACAATACTTTTTCTACGACCAAGCACTTACTTTGAAATAAAATTGTAAATTTAACAAATATTTTTAATTCAAGAAGTACGGGCGGGAAAAGAATGAATGAATGAATGAAATTAAAAAAAAAACATGTCTATGGTTCACTTATTTGTCAGAGATGACATTTAAAATAAGGTTGGCAACACTATTTCATTCAATATATTTTAAGTGGTAATTATACGAAGTATTGTAAAATCGCCAAAAGGATACTGCGTGTATGCACATATTCTTTTTTGGGGAGTAGACTAAAGACTTGTCTTGACAACTGTAAGATAGGGTTTTAAAGGTGTGTGCACGACCCTTTAAATGACAAAAAAAGTACGGGAGTAGAAAAAAAGCCTTATTTATAGGTACTTATGTATTAAGCAACACAATCATAACAAAACAAAAACCACAGCATCTAGAAAATAATTTCCACAGTAAAAATTAAAGATCTATAATATACCTGCATCTACTGAAGTGGCCTGGAAGATGCCAAAATGTTTTGACACTTAAAGGAAAAATCATTAAAACGAGTTCCTTGGAACACCATAAGTCCAATTGGTGAAAAAGGTGTAATTTTATCGAAGACGACCACCTATATGGGAACTGTAAGAAGGAATTCAAAGAGCTGGTGGGGGGAACGGCACCACTTTTCAGCCTCGCAACATCAGTTTTCTAGTATGCATACGACACTGTTCGAGATACCCTAAAAATTTAAGTCAAAGTACAAAAATATGGTATAAATAATGATATCCTGAAAAAGTATCAACCCTACCCACAGGCGACCGGGATAGCCATTTAAAAAAAACTAGGTTGCTCTCATTATTTGCGCATTTTACTGCGTAATAACGATGTCGTCGCACAGGGAATAAAAGTCCTTGTTGCTATGCAGATAAAGTTTCAAATACATTGTAAAAAATTCAAAAGTCCCCTATTCATATTTTTTCTACGATATGTTTGCTTAATTTAAATTTTCAATCATAACATTTGACGTATATTTAAACAATTGGTTTTAGCACGAAATTAATAGTCTACATAGTGAAGCATATGTTCGGATAATGTGTATAAAGCGAGCGCAGCAGCGACAGCAACGGAGTTGACAGCAGTCGCCGTGGCCGAAGCCGGCCGTGGAGTTATTATTATTATTATAAATTAACTACGCTAAGTTAAAAATAACACCGTATTCAAATATTCGTAGTAGGTATTTAGCTACCTACATGTTATCAATATCAGTAATAAATTTATTAAATACCTTTGATTTAGATTGTATTTTTGATTGTGCATTGATATAGGTACCAAATCAAAATTTTGATTGTGCATAGACTTATAAATTTCTGAGTTTCAATAAAAAATTAAATGATGATCACTTTTTGTCAAAATTTCTCGTTCGACATAATTACAAAGTCCATTATAATAACCTCGACATCAACTCCAAATTATCTAAAAAACTGTCTTCCTATTAGGTACCATCAGCTAAAAAGTGCCTACTGAAAAAATCTCGCCGAACTTATTGAGTAATTCAACAAATAACTGGACTTAATAAATTTTGATCAATATCCTTTGCCTGATGGAACACATAGTTCGCAAGTTCCAATCTTTGTGTAAATAGTAACACAATATTTGGTTAATGTTTTGCAAAAATATCTTTCAGTGCCCGTCCCTTTGAAATGGCAGCCAAAACTCATCACAATAAAATGTGTACCACAAGACCTTGGCCAATGTCCAGCCGTCTCTACAACCTTGGAACGTAAGCGAACGAGCTTTTAGAGCCTTTCCTATTTTATTTGTGTTTCGTGGACAAAGTTCCCTAACGGTGTAATTTAGAAATAGTAACATAAGAAAACAAGGAAGCGTAGGATTGGACGCAGACGAAATAAAGCGCCGGAAACATTGACGTACCTATATATATATATCTCTCAGGACTGGCATTACGGGCAATAAGAATGGGGCATGAATGGGGTCAGTACAGCGGTGTGACACCGCTACAACGCGATTGGCTGATGAGTTCGCATCACGCGGCCGCGCGCGATTGTTCGCAACTAGTTGCGTTAGACTGCACGATTGGCTCGAATTCGTGAGTGACACCGCTGAACTAGTACCATTTTTGGTGCACGTAAAGCCAGTCCTGAGATTTTCAATGGCCGGAAACTAAAGCCACAATACAGGCCCAAATGATGAAGAGTGTACATAGTAGTCACGTCACATAAACACACTTAAAAGGTGTGAGAAAGTGAGTAAGTAAGTAATAAACACTTTAATGTACGGAACAAAGAATAGATATAGAATTGAAAGTGCCACGGCGAACATAAGTTCGCTTCTTGAAGGGATCCCTCATAGGGATAACCCTATGAGGGATCCCTTCCAGCTAATCTCAAAATTGTTTTGTATTCAGTATATACTCGTACAGCTTGGAAGGCGCAGCGCTGATTTTCAACCTGATTTTTGTCGAATTGGAAACTAGTGTGATATTTGTTGCCAAATTGAAATCTAGATAGATTTACTGGGGCATGAAATGCAGGATATCTAACGGAGGATTTATGTTAGAGCCAGGCACACGGTGCGGTGCCTCGATAAGGCATCGGATTCGGATATTGACGTATTAGGAAACGTTTACTCGTAGTAATTTCAACATGTTTAATTCTATTTGCATGGTTGGACAATGCATTATTGGTTTAAATTAAAGTTATACTAGTGCCTCTTCGCCATTTCCAAAAACTAAATTGACAATTAAAAGCAATCTAAATTGCTAACAAAACTCAACGGAAATCAATTTAGAAATGCGACTGGAACAGTTGGAAACACGAACAGAGATACAAAAGCATTGTTTTCCAACGAAGATCTTCGCTTCGCTCGGTCAATTACATGATACATGACATAACACTTAACGTTGCTCAGTTAGAAACTCATAGTTTATCCTAACTGCAATACTAAAAAAGTAAAGCTCCGGATGGCTGAAATGGCACTGAGGAAATACTTGGTAAGGCGCTTTTTGTAAAGTAGATTAACTCTTGGTAGACTAATCAGAACTAACTAAAGTCAATTTCTTAACTTACGAAGCGTACAAAGTTGTACTTAGTACTTTCCTTTGGCTTTTTCAGTCTTTGCCTTATAAGTTTAATATCTTCCGCAATAAAGTTTATTTCAAGCTAGGTGGTAATCAGTGGAATCGTCCTACCGTGACATAACTCATTAGTTGGGAGATTTTCTTAAGGGGACGGTATATGACGTTTTCGATTTAGAGCTCACTTTGTGCAATCAATTTGTTCAAGAAATGTTTAATAACTGCATTAAATTATACGTAAATTTGTTCACGAAGAAGCCGTGTACCGGCTCTTCACGGCATAATATTTTTTATTTGCTGTAATTCTCTACAAATCGACACTAAAAGTATCCAAAAATCAAAATATGGAGTTCCGTTTGAGCAACACGCATTACAGTTTTGCCTTTAACAGTAATTGAGTTGTTGTGTGTTTTTGAAAGCTAGATAACTAAACTAGCAAATTATTATCTACTTATATTTTTACTCACAAATACAACACAGAAATTCAATCCCAAATGTAAACTTTCGTACAATTTCCATACATTGACGACATCACTCAAAATTCTTCTTCGAGTCAGATGGCCGCTGGCCTTGGATCGAAGCAGACGTGTACGTCGTCCTAGCTCGTTTTTGACATTATTTAGACATTTCATCATATACGCATACGAAAATGTATACCAGTAGATAAATTGTATTTCAAAAAATAGGGTAAATAAATTTATTTAAAATTTGATTTGTTGTTATTTACAGGTCGTAACGATCGAAAACAGCAGTAAACTATCCTAAAACAATACGATTACAATTGAATTTAAGTAACTTGTTCCTTCAAAACCCGCTTAAAATGAAAAAAGTTTAAAGACTCGTTTTACTGATTGGGATTGATTTTCATTATGCTGGTATCAATTTTGCGTCATTAAAAAAAAGTATATGACTTCTGTACGTCAATGACATTTGATGTCAATTGTAATCTTGTATTTACGTTAGAGAATATTATATATTCATTTAAATATTACTTACCTATTAATACGAAGCGTAATTCGTTTAATACCTGAAAGTCTTAGTGTCTACACCTACTTTGTTGCCGTTCGTTCCGTCTATATGTGTGCGATTACGTGCTGTTCTCAATAATCAAGAAACAAGCCATAATCTTCAAGAATAAAATAACAGCAAGACCAGCAATTAGTACTAACTAGTTTTTGCGGATTTGGAGACAAGAGATGAAGCTTACAGGCTAATACCGCTGCGGTCTGGTTATTGTTATGTGTATATATCGAGTATTATATACATTTACTATAAAATAACAATGTTTTATTTCAATGACATTATGTGCGTAGGTATGTATGTTTCGGTGATTATAAGAATTTTGTCCACACAATAATTGTGCAAAGCAGAGACTGCATCATGCTTTCTTTACGGTATAAGCGGTATGGTACCGTTATTATTTATCAATACCGGTTCGTTTTGAAGGTAAAACTATACCGGTTGAAATACAAAGTACGGTACCGGTATAAAATTACAGCAGGGACAACCATTTTTATAGGTGTACAGTCAGCTGCAGAGAAAAGGTACGACCAGATAGATCATTGTATGCAGGGGTGGTACCTTTTCTCTGCAGCTAGCTGTACCTAAACCATCATTGACCGAGCGTTGGCGAAGGTCTCCGTTTCAAACTTGGGCAAAAATGCTTTCGTATGTCAGAATTCTTCTCCTTTGCATATCACATTTCTCAACTGATTCTCGTGAAAATTCGGTAGTCCGATATAATTATTCGGTTTCTGTTTTTTTGAACAATTTAAAATAGGCAGAAATTGTCATAAAGGACTTAAGCGCCAGTAGGGTCTGTGACACTTAAGACCACTGCGATTATTAGGTACTTACTGGCCCCTATTTCACCACGACCACGGTGACAGGTGCGACAGTTGTCGACATCACTGTTGCTGACGTCACAGGCCTCCATAGGCTACGGTAACCGCTTACCATCGGACGGGCGATGTGCTTGTTTGCCACCAACATTTTAATAAATAAATAAACTCCATTATATTGCCACTAAAAAATTCTTATTTTGCGAAGCTAATGACAATTGTCACAAGAAACACGGCAACTGTATCGAAATTGCGACACAGAACTCATTTCCTGTCAAGACTTACCGAAAATTCTTTGAAAAATCTTGTGACAATTGTCACAAGATTTTTTCGCGAGAGAAATGTCTGTTTTATCCGATATAATAAAGTTTTTTTTTAATAATAGGTACAATGACGGTGGCAAACACGAATACGGCCCGCCCGATGGTAAGCGGTAACTGTATTATTAAATTGTACAACGGGACTTAATCGCGTATCTAAGTTTTAAGATTTACCTCCGACGTTTCGAGGACGGCGTTGTCCCCGTGGTCTCGGAGAAGACTGGCTTAAGTTGACATCAGCATCTTCTAACCGCGCGAGTTTTTCGAACTACCCGCACTTGGTCTTGTTTATCCGCTTGAACGTTTTGCGGTTCCGTTGTACAATTTAATAATGTGTAAAAATCGTGAAAGTTTAAATCAGTGTTAGCGGTAACTGTAGTCCATGGATGCCTATGGCGTCAATAACAGTGATGTTTTTGTCGTACCTGTCACCGTGGTGAAATAGGGGCCAGATTACGCCGCGCCGCGTGGAACGTGAGGTGCATTGGGGTAAATGCATACCATTCACTCAAGGAAAATAATCTCCCTTATAAGATCACTCGTGTGTCTGCCATTTTGTTAAAGCCAATTTTCACCGTAACTACTGGACTAGTTCAATTGAGATTTAGTACACATATGTCAAGTAAGGAAGTAGTAAGTCGGTGATCCGAAGATGAGTAACGTAAATAAATGAACTTTTAACTTTGCGGCGATTTTTGGTATCATGTGACATATCAGATATAATACATAATTATAAGTAGGTGAGCAAAAATGTACCATAACCTAACTCAGAATTGTATTACATAAATACATATACAAAAAATAGTTCAACGCCAAAAGATTAATGGAAGACCTATGTCCTATAATAGGTGAGTTGGTCTTAAACAAAAAATATGCAATAAAAATGTGTAACTGTGGAACCCATAGTGAATCCTACTCGTACATGATCGGTTTTTATATTATGTACCTATAAGATATTTTCTACTTTATACTTTATAAGTGTACCTACATAATATTTACTTATAAGCAGTTGTCACGTAAAATATTTGTAGATTTTTTTGGAAGTATGTGTCACATCATCATCATCTTCCTCGCGTTGTCACGGCATTTTGACACGGCTCATGGGAGCCTGGGGTCCGCTTGGCAATTAATCCCATAAATTGGCGTGGGCACTAATTTTTATGAAAGCGACTGCCATCTGACCTTCCAACCCATAGGGGGTAAACTAGGCTCTTATTGGGATTAGTCCGGTTTTCTCACGATGTTTTCCTTCACCGAAAAGCGACTGGTAAATATCAAATGATATTTCGTACATAAGTTCCGAAAAACTCATTGGTACGAGCCGGAATTGCAATTCGCACGCTCTTACCGCTAGGCCTCCAGCGATTTTTTTGAAGTATGTATAGCACAAAAAAAAATATTTAGAAATGTAACATTTAAGGTAGGTAATTAAAATACGGTATAAACATTATTGGAGAAGACTTGGAGGAAGTGTCATAGGGATCTACATTCGATGCGTGGAAAACAAGTTCTTTTGTCTAATTATAATCCATCGGCAATCACGCGAGCGCATAAAACGAAAATCATTTTTTTTTCACTCCCTAAAACTCCCTTAACCTAATAACAGTAAAACAAAAAATAAAATATAGAGGGTTACCAACCAGCCAAAGAATTATAAGTAGATATATGCACTTATCCCAACGCACCTCACGTTCTACTCTGCACGGGGTTCATTGCCGCTCCTACCGCCGTAAGTAACTATCAACACCTACATTATCAAGGCTACGATCGAAGATAATCGCTTCAGCACTGAAATAATACCGGTGGAATACCGGTATAATATTTTTTATTTTAATTGTATTAATTTAATAGTGAAACAAAAGGCGAATATACCACATAAAAGTAAATCGGTAAATATATTAGGGGTACATTAGCCAACACTGTTTCCATATATTTTCAAATTTTATTTTGTCCGCCTTAATTAAATTTTGCACCCTGCCGGAACTTTATTTATTTAAATTCTCATTTAATTGATTTTGAGCCTTATGAAAAGTCGTATAGAGTAGTAAATAAAATTTTACATCTGACTTAATGACATCTGGTTTTATTCGGTTTAACTTTAGAAAACGCGTATCTCGACAAAGCCATAATGTAGAAAATTGTCAACAACCAAATGAATTATTAGAATTTAAATACGTCACGTGTGACATGAACAGACAAGGAAAGCAAGATTAAATGTATTGTTTCTCTTTCTTCTTTCAATGGAACGCTTTTCCTAAAAGGAGGCCACTAAACTCAAAACGCTATCTTAAAAAAAACTTGATGGGTCAGTGACCTGTCCCAGTAAAGTGAAGTAGTGTGCGTGAAGTGCGCTTGTGTGTGAAATGGGGTAAATTGACAGAATCTGAAAATTTACCCACCTCTACCGTCACCTTAAGCAAACCGAGTTGTCTGATATTTTATTGCTTTGTAAAATCTAGCCTAGACATGGCTTGAAATGCATTATCATTGTTTCTGTTTCTACATTAGAGCGTCATGAAACCAAGGGGCGCATACCAATTTTAAAAGAATGAATTATTTCGTTATGCAGTGAATTTAGTTCGCACGTGAATATTGATGACTTAATTCAGCAGGGCGATATGTTGCAGGAACGGTGGTAGGTCCATATGGGATTGTATTTTTTTCTAGAGCTAATTTCTCGAACGATATTAGATTAATATCTTTCGCAGCTACACAAATAATATTATTCTAATCTAATAACATTCTAATCTAATAAAGTAGACACCACAGTACAATATAAATAAATTGCATCTTTGAAATGTAAACTTATTTCCCAGGCTATCAAACTTAGCTAAAGTTAAATGTCAATGTTTTACTTCTAGAATTGTTTCTACAACATTCTAAACTGTTGCAACAACGACTTTTCTGCTCAGAATTGGACTTTCTCGGAAAAATGATATTTCCTAGTAAGTTGAAACACAATTTCGTTTAATATTTTAGGCCATACTTATTTACATAGAAGGTGTAATAGCAGAAATAATGAATACTTCAGATATTTTTTTATCTAAACACTTATTTTTTTATTCAATAGAAAGGTGTGTCTGTGACGTAAGTAAAGCAATCACATAAAGCTACCCAAGCCTGAAATTGAACGATAAAACAGACAAATTCATGCTTGATATTAAAATATTGATATAAACTGCAACCATACCTTGTGATTGTGACTCTTAGCAACGAGTTCCGAGCAATAAATATCAATGCGTTATTAACCTTGAAAGTGTACACGTGACCACGATTATATTTATGTACGCTATGATAAGTCATTCAAGTGAGTACACAAACATATGTTGAAGCAACTGCAAAGGTGAGGACGGCTCATCGAGTTTGGTCTAGTTTGCCTTGATGAATAATCCTCACAAGCGAAACACACGGACTACAGTTAAACGGACTACGTGTAAAAGTGCCCTTGTGGCCTATTTGCTGAATAAATGTTGAAGTTTGAAACATATTTGACGCCAAGAAAATGGACCTCTCAAGTCCATATGCTATGTAAAATTTGTCAGCCTGTAGCCGTTGATCAGCGGCGGTAGCACGGTCGCATTTTCATCGCTTGTCACTATGCCTGCCACGTTCTTACAAGTATGTAAGTGCAAAAGCCACGGACATAGTGACAAGCGATAAAAATGGAAACATGCTGCGCCCGCTGGATGAAACTAGCCCAGATTAGGGCCCGGGATAAGGGCGTTTACGAACACAGGGCGACAGGAGACTAAAATATGATGATAATGAACCGTTGATAAATAAAAATGTAATGACTTATTAAGTCATTCCTCCCAATGAATGCCACCTCATAAGTCCTTGATGTTTTGATGTTTGTTTTGTGACTTTTGTACAATGTACATGATGTACACCCAACTCCACTTACCCGTAGCCTGGCCTCTGGCAGAACCAGGTCCTCGTCAGCTTGGCAGCTTCAATGATAGCTCCCCCGAGGTCACCAATTCTCATGCCAGAGCAGGAGCAACATCCATCGCCCTCTCCGTCTCCCACTAACACTAACTTCGACTCTGACTTCGCCACTTTGAATATACTTTAACTTGATAGTCTCAAGAAACTCGTCTTTTAGACAATGGAATCCATTTGGGAATTATAGTCGTCCGAATTGTCGATGACACTTTGAGTTACGCCCCCACACTTCACTCTTCCGTTAAAATGTTCCGAGTTCGACAACTTGGTAAGTATCACCATAAAGTCAGTCGACTTGTTCAAGTCTTAAATTCCTGTTGTAAGAGAAAGATGTTCGTTAATGGGTTTAATTTGTAAAGATTGGCTTTATTCATTAAGTTTATTGATAATTTACAAGTCATCGAGACTAGTCTTGTTGAAATTTAACTGGCCGTTACTCAGCAAGAAATTGGTACTAACAAGAATGAAAGTTTGCACATGCATAAAACTAATATCGCGTATGTTATATAAGACGTATTTTGTTATAGGTAGGTAATTGAACGGATCGATAAAACGAGAATTAACGACAATACGACAAGATCGTTACGTTGAATTACTAGCAATAATCGTTGTTGCTAACTTGACGAGAATCGATAGAAATTACCAAATATCTATTCAGCCATTAATAGCATTGAGTAATTTAATGTAACGGCTTTTTGTACTCGCCTAATAGCCGCAAACGAATAGACACGAACGGCCAAATACGGAAAAATAAAGGACGTTGGTATAATTTGTGTTACGGAATGGTTTGCGAGATTTGTACAGTCTGTAAATAAGTACTTATTATTTGGTATTTTCTAAAGCTATTTGAAAATTGACAAGAACGAACCATGTTTTATAACACTTTAAATATGTGAACCATGTTTTGTTGAGATTTATTAGATACTAGTAAATAGTAGCTGACTAATTCAATTTTTGTTACAAATTGATTTTCCTGACATTACTTAAGCCTTTATCTAACAACGACTGATATCCAAACAAAAGTAAACTAAGTTACAACTATCCCCCGTTGTCTTCCAGCTTCATTTACGAGGTTTCGAGTCAGTAATATTGTTAGAAACAAAAACATTGGCGGGTTTTTCCGATAGTGCTAATTACAATTGTCACTGCCTGTAATTGTTATAATAGTGTGAATCAATAGAAGAAATTATAAAGCTTACATCACAATCGCCTCGACTACATTAAGAAAAAACTTGTCGATGTCATCTTAAACCGGAGATCAGCTTTCCAAGTTTAAGACGGATGTTATACAAAAAATAAAGGTGACTAACAAACATGATTAACGAATTTCAAGAGAAATACAATTTAATATAGGGAACAGTTGAAAACTCGCCAAAAAAAATAAATGAAGGGCATGAAGAATTTAAAACTGAAATGAGTCAAGACATTAAAAAGGACGAATAGCTGTGTGAAAACTGATTTGGGAAAAATGGACGTCATTTTATCTGTCAACGATACAATCTAATTTGAGAATTCCAAACATCCGATTCCAAAAAACAAAGTTACATTGCAATTTAAAAGCGAATGCGGTATTTGGGAACCAAATTAAACTTCGAAGGCCTTCTCATACAGATTAGAACTGAGCGTTCGGAGCTTTTAAACGGAATTTATATTAACGTCTTTATTAAATTTTCCGTAGCTGACATTAATGTTTTTACTCATTCATAATATGAATGCACGTTAAAGTTTCTTTCGCTCAAATATCATGTAGATAAAATAGTTATGGCCCGTAAAGTCATGGAGAAAGTGACTGTGAGAAAAGGTAAGTGAATTATTATGAATGCAATTCTCATATGCAATGCGATCTAAGATTATTATATGTAAAAGTTTTTTTTATATAAGATCGAGACTAGTATTATTTACGTTATTTCAAAGTTCATTATCTAAAATGTGATGATACTGACGATAAATCAGTATTTATTGCAGTAGAAAATGTACTACACGCGGTAAATGCTCCTAGTGTTACAGAAAAACCACTCTCGGCCCATAAAACAGATCGTATATTCCAAGTTCGAACGGCGGTCGTAATATGGGGCGAATTACTTTTATGGGCCGTCAATTTAATTTACACTTTGTTTTGCGACCCGTAAACCTAATATTTGCTTCACGCAGCAGAAAGAAATATAAGGATTAATTTGAATTGTTGACTGAAAACAGGGGAACTGTGGTCTAACCACAGATCACATTTTGTTAATACTACGCAATCTTAATGGATAATCTTAAAACATTTGACATATAAAAGCCTTATCGTGAAAACAAACTTTGTTTATATCTCAAACGGCACCGACCTTAAAGTCTACTTTCGATTTCATCACAACGAGACACTTGAATCGGTTCGCTGACACACAAGCCGGATTTGCAAGATCCTGTTTTTCCGGCGTGATGGAATCCAAAAGGTACATAAATCTCAGATGTCCAAGTCGACTTGTTTTATGTAAATGTAAATAAAAACAATTGACGTTGTTTGTATAAATCTCTCAGAATTCACGTGCCTCGTTAGCACCGGTGGGTAATTTAGCAATCAGGGAATCACGGTGGTAATAAAAGTAATAAACGTCACGGAACAAATAGAAAATAGAGGTTGCGTGATTACGGCGGTGACGTAAGCAATTAAATTAATACATTTCGGTTATTCGGTAGTTCTGATTATTGGTGGTCACGAACATAATTGAGAGCATAATATAAAAGACGATAGTGAGATAAATAAAAGACGATAGTGAAGAGGACAATTTTGTGAAGAAAGCATAGAAAAGATTTTAAATTGCCGGTTATTATAACGATTTGGTTATACTATAGGTACACTAAATATATTACCTCTGTGGAAATCATATTATTTGTATTGCAGTCAAACATATCTGTCTATCACCGAATGAGGAGTTTTTCTACCAGATCTCATTTCTTCTCGACTTTTTGTCAACAATTCAATTTCAATTTCAATTTCAAAATCTTTAATGTTAAAACAACACATGTCAAAAATTACAATAAAATAAAAATAACAACACAAAATAATCAACTAACACTAAATTACAGACACATTTCCAGAATAAAAATACAAAATAAACTACACTAAATTAAAAATATAACTGGTTCAAAATAATAACAATTCAGGACAATAAACAATCAACAAAAAGCAATTTATTTTAAATAATAATGAGCAAAATGAAACCAAAAACCGGCCTCAGACAAAATGAAACGAGGAAGTGTCGCACAAGGTCGCGAATGCGCGCAGCCGTGTCAGATGTCAGCGCGTAAATCTGCCTCAGCCCGCTGCTTAATACAATGGCTGAGATAAAGCCGAAATATTCCTCTATTCTGCGTATTATATTATCTGGATTAAAAACTTGACAGATATAATTGTGTTAACAAAATGTGGTGGTTAAAAAGCAATACAAAAACTTACAAAGTTATTTTTTGTTGAAATATGTATGATGTGTAATTTAATATTAAGAAGCAACTACACAAAATACTACGAAGCTCCCGTAAATGTTATAGCATATTAAAGTTAAATTTTGAACTTAATAAAAGAAAGAAAAAGGTAAACAATGATGTAGATATTAACCATATTAAGGGTTAGTTGCACCAAACTGCTTGTCATCGTTAAAGAGTTCGCTAAATGTTATTGTATGGAAAGTTTCATAGTAAGGGCGATTGTGCACTACAATGAATTTTACTGTCCGGCAGTCCGAGTTTTCATGGTCCGATATGGCATGAAAAAAACGGATGATTGGCTTGTGCACTTGTCCGTCTTTTTACTCGCAGGTGCGGCGCTGTGGCATGAAAAAAACGGATGATTGGCTTGTGCACTTGTCCGTCTTTTTACTAAAAGAGAGGTAACCAGCGGCCAAGTCATGAATAATACTAATTCCAGACGCAGTGCACAAGCATATAAACACGTTTTTCATAGCTGTCATCTCGGACCGGAAAAAAACTGTCCGGAATGGGGAAAAGTAAAATGTCGGACGGTAAAATTACATCTAGTGCACAAGCTACTATATACATTTAATGACGTGCCATATCGGACCGTAAAAACTCGGACTGCCGGACAGTAAAATTCATTGTAGTGCACAATCGCCCTAAACCGCCGCGGCGTGGCGCGCCGGGTGACGTTGATCAGTCTGTCGTGCAGATGGTGAAACTGGCACTTAGAATTATAAAGTTGAGGTGTTGAATAAATATTGTCAAATCTGATTCCTTTAACTCAACTCAATTGCAACAAAATTTCTAAAATGTGTAGGTAGGTAGCTGCGAATGCTGCGATTGTCATTTTTTTAAATAACTTAAAAAATTCTAAGTAATATATTTACCAATGAGCACTAACTCGTACCAACGTCTCCCATAGCACCATTTCAGTTTCCGATCACAAAATAACTGGCAGCCGTGACATCTCGGCTTATCGACACATAGTTTTTATTACTCCAATCCGAAGGCGGAATGCACACAGTAAGTAGATAAAAAAATAATAGAAAACGCGACAAAAACACTTTTTTTCAACGTTTTGCGAAAGACTTTAAAAACCACTAAAATTTCACATTAAAATCCAAATTGGAATGACAATAGGGTAGTGTGTAGTGTCGGTATCACGTCCACGTCACAGCTAGGCCTCATTATCAGAACGGTACAACGTGAATATTATTAAGAAACGAGAAATTATGACGTCACACCGTGTTGTTATCAAACTGTTTCCTTATGTGTTTTTTTTTTCTATTATAAAAATCTATCATGCCATGATAGTACCAAACAGTGTAGCTAAATGCTTTTCGCTTATCTTGAAAGGACTAGTCAATTAAAATAAGTACGGTGCCGCCCTTCCACACATCGATTGAAACCCCTTTTCTACCCTACCTATGTATTATCTACCCCTTTGCCTATGTATTATGATTGTTATAAGAAATGCTTGATTATTCTTTATTGTAAATAAGTATTTCAAAACATGCACCACTGTGTTGATAGGAATCTACCAGTCGATACGATTAAACACATACAGAAATTTCTTGGATAATTGTCCACGGTAATTTCGAGCAGGCACCGTTTAATAACTAACCAATACGAAAGGCTGAGGCACCAGAAAGGTCCGCGGCCGACCTTCGCGACTAATCAAGGCTTCACCCACATTGCGTATTAAAATTTACAAGTCACAAGCAAAACGCGGTAAAACACATGTCCTAACGGTTAGGTAAGGTTAGGGTTAGGTACTGGCCCAGAAACCTTCAGGAAGTAAGGGATTACTAACCGAGTATGATTTAAGAGGGCGAGTGTTAGCGAGGACATTTACTAACACGAGACAGGAAAAAATGGTTACTTAATAAAAGTTAAGTACTTAATAAACTGATGAACGTTTTTCCGCGCACGTTAACGAAAAGTAGAAAAAGCGGCCAAGTGCGAGTCGGACTCGCCCATGAAGGGTTCCGTATTTAGGCGATTTATGACGTATAAAAAAAAACTACTTACTAGATCTCGTTCAAAACAATTTTCGGTGGAAGTTTACATGGTAATGTACATCATATATTTTTTTTAGTTTTATCATTCTCTTATTTTAGAAGTTACAGGGGGGGGGGACACACATTTTACCACTTTGGAAGTGTCTCTCGCGCAAACTATTCAGTTTAGAAAAAAATGATATTAGAAACCTCAATATCATTTTTGAAGACCTATCCATAGATACCCCACACGTATGGGTTTGATGAAAAAAAAATTTTTGAGTTTCAGTTCGAAGTATGGGGAACCCCAAAAATTTATTGTTTTTTTTTCTATTTTTGTGTGAAAATCTTAATGCGGTTCACAGAATACATCTACTTACCAAGTTTCAACAGTATAGTTCTTATAGTTTCGGAGAAAAGTGGCTGTGACATACGGACGGACAGACAGACGGACAGACAGACAGACATGACGAATCTATAAGGGTTCCGTTTTTTGCCATTTGGCTACGGAACCCTAAAAAGGAAGACACCTCTACATTTGTTAATCTTCATGAATTAACATATGTATATTTCTGTTAAATTTAAGTTGTAATGTGTTAAATCGAAACGTGTTTGTGTCAAAAACGCTGCATAAGGAAATTTTATAACGAAAGTGTTATTTAACACATAATATATGTAACGCTTAAATATGTAACAGTGACATAATGCGGAACCGACTGTGTTTGTAAATAAACTGACAGCTACTCGTACCTGGAAATGTATGTTTTGTCAACCTCGCTCCAAGTCTAGTACTTGAAATTGACTAAAATGTAGTCAGGCAACACAATACTGGTGAGATCGGAGACGTCGCCGCCTTCCACAGTATCCAAATAAACGATTTTAAACCCAAATCTCTAACCAACAAAATCTAAAATCGAACGATACTCAACTAATTTACAAGTACAATCAAATTAGAACTTGAAGCAAATGAGCGATAAAATTCATTTTACGTTGTCGCATTGCCCGCGGGGCTGCGATAAAATTTGAGTTTTATTATACAGGTATTAAATTCTCTATTTGATTGCGAGCCAAAGTATCCGTGAAGCCTGTTCTTAGTTCTTAGCTATCAGAAACCAGATGTTGGTTATAGATTTGCACGGAACGTTTGGCATTATAGATTTCTCGACGGGCATAAAACTGTATATCGAACAAATCTTTCTTATATATTTTATACTACTAAACTATAAACGTCACGGAAAATAGGCACAATGGATGTTGACTTACGTAAAATGACGAGGAAAACTAACTAATTAACTATAAACGTCTAAAGATCCGTGTTAATATGAGATGGCAAAAAAGCTTAACATTTCTATTAGTAGGTATATATAAATATGTTTCCTGGTATCGCTTGGTAGTGTTCAAAATATTTCTTAGAATACGTAAGTATGCCTATATTTAGTCTCCTCACTATACAGGTTAATAGTAGTCTATCAATCTCCATATAAAGTGCTCAATACCATGCGCCGCTTAGAGCTTTCAGACCTCTACATTTTGTATAACAGTTAGATCCCGCATCTCTCTTTTAGACTCTAAACATGACTTTAATGTACATATTGAGCAAACCCAAAACACGGAGATTACCAGTCCTTATTATTTACTTTTCTCTAGTGTTAACGTCAGTCAGTCAATCAACACCACAAAATCAAGTTACCAGCAAAATTTCATCACCGTATCAATAACGCTTCTCGTGTTATCCTATACGGTACCTAATTAAGTTATTCGATACCTTAACGCTAATGTACCAAGGTATAATGCACCTTAGCAACGCTCGCTTTCATGTATGTTTGCATAGATTGGCGTCAAGTGATTGTTTTGTGATGAAAACGTGGAAAAATGAACCTTGTTCATTTGAAATAAAGTACATTATAGATGTTTGTTGTCTGGGTTTCAGTAGCGTGATGCCAAAGAGTATGCTCACACTATGGAAGTATTGGAAGTAGGAATTTTATTTTAAGAATCGAACTAGTTTGCACGGTTCGTTTAAATTTAAACAAGTAGGCGGCTGCTTTGAAAACGTGAAGGGCTGAAATGATAAAGAATATATAATAGGCATTTCATTGACGATATAAATTATCTTATCAATCAATTCATGATTTAAATTCTTGAAAGGTTAATATCATACCATTTCACCCAACAAATAGTTTTAATGTCTCCGACGTCAATTTTGTATGATATGCGCGAGAGTTTCTAACTTGTAAATTTTTTGACGTCCTCCTATTTACCAGTAGCCTAGTCGGTAGTGACCCTGCCTACGGATTAAGAGGCCCCGAGTTCGAACCCTGGTTTATTTGTATGTTTGTGACAAATATTTGTTCCTGAGTTAGCCACAACAAAGTATTGAACTTCTGTATGACTAAGTCGATCTTTATAAAATCGTCCTATAATAATTATTTATTATTTGTAATATTAATCCGATTTCTAAATGATTCCCCAGCCACCTTATTCAGAATAAGAACCATCTCAGTAGAAAGTAGATAATATCTATATTCACCTGTCATTCATAAGCGAATTAACTCTTTTTGCGTTCGCTCATGTATTCACATTCATCATAAATCAATTTCATATACCACAGTACATAAATAGTTCTAAAATACTGCTAAAGAGTGCGAATTACCTGACAAATTCGATCGATCATGTGAAGAGAAAATGTGTATAGGCCTATTCGATGATATTAATATAAACTTTTTAATTCCGAAAAAACGCAACATACTTATGAAAGGCGTAGTTTATAAACTAGGGAAAATATATGGTTGCAGTTTTAGGATTCTATAGCCAAAGGGTGACCAGCGGGCGCAGTATTGTACCATTTTTATCGCCTGTCACAATGCCCGTCACTTTCGCACTTACATTTTTGTTAGAACGTGAGAGACATGGTGACAAGCGAAAAAATGCGACCGTGCTACCGCCGCAACATAACCCTCCTAGTAAATCTCCGTTTTTCAGCTGTTTACCTTACAGGTGAAATTTTCAGAGTGTAATTCTACTGCCAATATAACAGAATAGGAATATTGAAAAGCTATGGTCTTTCGGGTAACATTATGACACTACGGGCTTGCGTAATGCATCGCAATCAGAATGTGATTTTTAGTGTTTAGTAATATTTTTATAATATGTATGCTAATTTTAAGGTATTTATGTATGGGCCACTAGTTGCCTGAAATAAAGATTTCATTCATTCATTCATTCATTATGCTCTCACTGAAGCCTAAATATGTAAAGCTCTTGTGAAAATCCGTTATTTTGGGAACCATTTGGGAACCTGTGTTTAAACGTTGCCTCCGGCATTTCTCTGGGAATAATCATTTTCCTGCCGACGCGCCCCTTATTAAGCATATTTTCTTTGTTCCTTTGGGCATGTTATTTCTCATATCACTGCATATTACGGTATATAGACATAGACCTTATCGTATTCTTGTTCAAATATTTGCTTACAATTACAATTTTCAAGGGAGTGTATAAATTAATTAGCAAAAATGGAATATAGAGTTATAGGTGTTTATAGAAGAAATTTTAACTAAGTATTTAAGTATCTATGGACTGTTAATTTAGATTAAGAGCGGTTTCGCACTACGTCCGATTCGAATCCGATCCGAATCCGTGAAAATATGGTCCGAAGTAGCCGTAGAACTATTTCTATGGTAATTTACGCACTAGATCCGTCTGATTTCTTGCCGAAATCGGATGACGGCGATCGGATAAGGACTGGGTGGTATTCGGGATTGAATGCGAGTAATGCGACATCTCGTAACATTGTTAGTTTGGTGCTCTCGCCAAAATTATAAATACGTGTAATGTGACTAAACTTAAAGTGTCATTCAATAGAACTTGCTAACTATGTAAACAAACCGCCATACTAAAATTGACACTGAATGTCAATTTACTAGTAACTTTGGTTTACATAGTTAGCAAGTTCTATTGAATGACACTTTAAGCTATAGACGTATTTGGCTGATAATAATATAATAAATTGATTGCGTGTGTTCCGCCTTAATAAAACTTTAAGATCATAAGGTGTTACAGAGAAAAGACATCGATTTGACTTGGATTTCACGCTTTATGCCATTCGAGGAACGGATAAATAACAGCACGCTCAAGTGGAAAAAGATATACATTAAAGACACCAGTTATTTGAACTAGCACCGTGGTATATCACCAATATGTCATTACTCATTACAGTCTTCTGGCATAAACTTGAAAGTCGCAACTGGAGCGCGTCGCTTCACGCAGCGCGCGGGCACGCAAGTCATCTATTCATAACAAAATTCAGAGCGGGGCCACACTAGCGATTTGCGAGCGAGTTGAAAGCGAGGCGAGCGCGCAGCAAGTTCGACGCGAGCGCGCAACAAGTTCGGCACGAGCGCGAAACGAGATCGCCGCGAGCGCGCAACGATTTCGCTGCGTACTGTCATACTGGAATGGGAGCGAAGTCGTTGCGTGCTCGCGGCGATATCGTCGCGCGCTCGCGGCTAAGGGTCTCCCCAAACTTATCGACGCGGAATCGGCAATGCCAATAGAAATGAAACTTTATGTCCACGCACTAAGAGCGAAAAAGACGCCGACGCGTCGGCCGTCGACGGCCGAACGGAGCCGAACCGAACCTTACCTGTTTATGCTGTTTACTATCGGCTTTCGCCGAATCCGCGTCGATAAGTATGGGGAGACCCTAAGTCGTTGCGCGCTCGCGGCGAACTCGCTCGCAAATCCTAGCGATGTGACCCCGCTCTAGTGAAGAACTTGTTTTCCAGTCTTACTTGATCTCGAGATACTTACTTAATAATAAGCCTAATACGTATTTAAACATATTGGTTTGCTGTAGTACAAAATGTTTGTGAATATCGTCATCTCCGCGATCGCGCAGTGAAAATGGCGTCATGGAATTATGGATGGTTGTGCCGGAGATACGATTGTCGAAATCTTAATGTTTTAAACATAAATTGTTGTCGACTGGCATGGTTGTCGAGAGATGCTGAAAACCGAAGGTGTGGCACCGTTGGTGTCCGTAACCATTGTATTTATCAGCGATGTAAAGAGAGAATAAGAAGGGAATGTCGTTGTTATTATTGAACAGAAGCTGTCTTTACGATCATGATACGCTTTGAGTTTTACATCTATTCTCTACAAAACTTGACCACTGTTCGTATTCCATACATACCTGAAAACACGTTTTAGGGCGTTTTAGGGTTCCGTAGCCAAATGGCAAAAAACGGAACCCTTATAGATTCGTCATGTCTGTCTGTCTGTCTGTCTGTCCGTCTGTCTGTCCGTCCGTATGTCACAGCCACTTTTCTCCGAAACTATAAGAACTATACTGTTGAAACTTGGTAAGTAGATGTATTCTGTGAACCGCATTAAGATTTTCACACAAAAATAGAAAAAAAAATTTTTTGGGGGTTCCCGATACAACTGAAACTGAAGTGTCTCTCGCGCAAACTATTCAGTTTAGAAAAAAATGATATTAGAAACCTCAATATCATTTTTGAAGACCTATCCATAGATACCCCACACGTATGAATTTGATGAAAAAAAAAATTTTGAGTTTCAGTTCGAAGTATGGGGAACCCCAAAAATTTATTGTTTTTTTTTCTACTTTTGTGTGAAAATCTTAATGCGGTTCACAGAATACATCTACTTACCAAGTTTCAACAGTATAGTTCTTATAGTTTCGGAGAAAAGTGGCTGTGACATACGGACGGACAGACAGACGGACAGACGGACAGACGGACAGACGGACAGACGGACAGACGGACAGACAGACAGACAGACAGACAGACAGACATGACGAATCTATAAGGGTTCCGTTTTTTGCCATTTGGCTACGGAACCCTAAAAACGCCCTTTAAGCAATCATCTTAGCTTAAGGGAAAAAAGCAAAATTGTTACTTTAGTCCTGTGAAAGATAAATAATATTAAGTAACTCTGCTAAAAAATACTTCATCTTCTTTATAATTTCCACAATTTGGAGTTAGTCAGGTTATAGCTACGAATTAAGTTACATAACTAGTTTAATAAATCCTCGTTATAACTACACCAGTCCTCATTATGAATGTTCGTCAAAGTTTGGATCTGGCCGAAGTTTGTCGCACCGCACAATAATATAATGCATTTTCGGAAATAGCACGCCGAACACAATAGTAGTTTATGCAACAGTGATATAATAAGGGTTCTTAAAATTCAAGGGTCGAAGTTACAAAACGAGACGTAGTCGAGTTTTGTAAAAAAAGACCCGAGAATTTTAAGAACCAATTATGAGCTGTTGCATACATTACTTTTTCTATGACAGCTGCAGCAAAAAAAAAGAGTTATTATTAAAAAAAAGAGTTATTATTTAAAAAAAATTGAGTTATTATTAAAAAAAAAAAAAGAGTTATTATTGTAAATGAAAACATACCTCTTTCAATCAAGATGATCGGAACTTGTATCTTTAAAAAAAATAAAGCAGTTGTATTATACTCATAAGATGACTGCTAGCAGTCATCTTATGAGCCTATAGACAAATCATTCAAATGACATTGCTTTAGATATCACTGTCAGTCATTTAATTGACACATTTAAGTGCTGGAGTAGAAAAACTAGTTTATCTAATGTTGTCATTTGTTATATCGGAGCGAACTACGTGTTCGCAAATCTGCTATCTGTACGGCTACCATCAGTTTGGCACTGACACTGACATAAACGCCGTCGAGGACGTAATTTGCTTTCTATACATCTCGCTCGTACTCGCACATTAGTGCAAACGAGATGCATAGAAAGTAAATTACGTTCTCGATAGGGTAAATGTCAGTTTTGACACTGTCAGTGACTCATGGTACGGGCTCTGAAGACTGAATATATTAAAATTTGTATTATTAAGACGTAAGAGACGTCAGAGTGTGTGTTGATATCTATCCGGTATAGTATAGATAAAGATACTACCTATTGATGGCAACTTTAAGTATGGTCTCAAATTAAACAATGCTTTTTACAAAATAATAAATATGAAAATAACAGATTAAATATAAATACTGAATGTAATATTTATTAGCTCTTTCCAATACGAAATACGTAATTATAATAAGTAATGATAGTTAAAATAAATGTAGGAAAATTATGCATTTACCGACTTTCCTTTAGAAAACTAATTGTCAACAAATTGGTCGCTATAGGTAAGACGTTTTCTCTGAGTTCATAATGTAAGGGAAAGTAACACTGATTATGGTTATACTCGAAGCCAAGATTAAATGAAGAAGAAACAGTACAGGAGCAATGAAAACGGTTCAATATGTATGGAATTTTTCAAACAAAGTGAACAGATTTCACTGCTACAGTAAATTATATTAATAACAAACAACTATTAATTTATGAAACTGCCACCTTGACACACTTTTTGGACACACGGCTTATTTTAATTAGGTACCACATTGTAATTAAAATGTACGTGTCATAAAACTGCACCTGTCATTTTAAAGATTATCTAAGTCAAAGTACCGAGCCCTTCATAAGCCGAATGGTTTATAACCATCTAATCATATTTATCTGAGTCAGACGACCTTATCCTATGCTGTGAATATTAATTATGTAATGACGCCGACTTATGTACCGACCAATTATGTACCGACAACACTGGTTTTATTCTATTCTCTCATCAAATGATCATAAAAAGTATCGCTTAAAAACCTTACTCGTAAGCAAGCTTAGGTATCGCATAAAGTAAACGGATTGGATTAGATTTAGTTGTCAAGAAATTCCGACCCAGAAGCCAAATTGAAGCGTGAAATCGCGAAAATTTCACGGACATTAGTAAATATTTTCCGTGAATTTGCAAATTTTGTCGTTCATCTTGTACTTAAACTTTTTTATTAGTATTTTGTGAAATATATCATACAAAAATATGGAGGTCACCATTGAGTAAAATTGCATTAAATTATCAAATGTTGAGATAATGAAGGGATATTACTCCGTTCAGTATAATGAAGAAATATGAGCGAATGTAAATTTATCAGGATATTCTAACATACGAGTATTAACATATGAGAAAAATACTCCAATAGTTACAGTGAGTGAGTGTCTACATAGTGTAGGGTCTTGTCTTGGTCTTGAATCAAACTCACTTCCAGTAGATATTTTCGTATATTATTAGTGAAAATAATAAGGAAATCAACAGGTATATGTTTTACAGCCAGAAACGTCAATTCTCCCTCTCAATTATCTGTCAGGCTCTTATTAAAAAAATAATATAGTATTGCCATATCAAAATCTAATAATACCCTTCACCTACATACAGAGATATAGTGCAGAATTAGTATTAAGGTGTTATACATAGTGTTATCAATAGAAATGACCTTACAGCTCGGCCGTCCTTTTTAAAAGTGGGGCCCTCCCCATATAATTTAAGAGAAAAACAAGTTCCATTAAAATTGTAACATTAACACATTAAATAATCAAACAAAACAAAGGAACTTGTGAACAGTCTGTTGTGATCTACGACCATCTGTGCGGTGTTAATTGCTTAACACCATTCGTTTCTGCACTGATCGCTTACAATCTAAATAACAACAATAATATCACTACTAATCTCATTAAACTCTGTTGCGATCTACGATCATCTGTGCGGTGTTAATTGCTTAACGCCATTCAGTTCTGCACTGATCGCTCGCAGACTAAATAATAACAATAATAACACTACCAGTCTCATCATAATCTGTTGTGATCTACGATCATCTGTGCGGTGTTAATTGCTTAACACCATTCGGTTCTGCACTGATCGCTCACAAACTAAATAACAACAATTAAGAACACTACCAGTCTCATCATAATATTGTTGTGATCTACGACCATCTGTGCGATGTTAATTGCTTAACACCATTCGGTTCTGCACTGATCGCTCACAAACTAAATAACAATAAAAACAACTATACTAGTCTCATCACAGTAAATAGCCATATGTGCAGTATTAATTACATAATACCATTCATTTCTGCACTGAATATAGTCTAATCACTAAACATTCTCAAGGTACAATATAACAGCTATATCTTTCATTCTTTTTCATATCAACTATGTTCAACATTGTAACATTACTAGTAATATATTAATTAATCAGTCTCACTTGAGTTACAATTACCTTTATCATTTTTATCACTACTATCACTGGAATAATCTTTAAAACTAAGCCAGGGGTGAATCTTGTCTAGTGCTACAACATTTTCATATTTTCTGTTTCCCTTTTTAGTTAGAGGTGTATCTTCAATTAGAAACCTATCATTCGGTAAAACTTTTAAAATCCGGTACGGCCCATGGAACTTAGGGATCAACTTTTTTGATTTACCAATGTGTTCTTTATCTGTAATAGTCCTTTCTACTCTAACCAAATCGCCAATATTATAAGACTTGCCTACCCGCCTATGTTTATTAAATTTTCTTTGAGAATATTCCTGTTGTTTATCTATTTTATCTTTAGCTTCCGTTCTTAATTGTATTAAGTTATCACCTGTTACTCGCTCAGAAATTTCATCTATTGCATCATTTAACTTATTTTCTGATGTAGTTATAAAATTACAGCCAAATAATAATTCCGATGGACTCTTACCTGTCGTTTTATTTACGGTAGTATTCATTCCTAATTGGATTTCTCCTACGTATTCATCCCAAGTGTTATCGTTTTTTCCATGACATAAAGTACTTAAAGCGTCCAGTATTGTACGGTTATATCGTTCAACTTGGCCGTTCGCCCTCGGTGAGGCAACTGCATTTAGCACGTGCTTAATACCTGTTTCGTTTATATATTCCTTAAATTTAGCACTAGTAAAACAGGACCCTCGGTCTGTTATCAAACGAGACGGAGGCCCGAAGTAACTAAAGTGTTCTTTAAAAACTTTTATAGCAGTACTCGTCTTTGTGTCTCTTACAGCCCGAATACCAACATACTTTGTGAATGCATCAACTATAACAAGTATATACATATTGCCTCTCCTAGAGCGCACGAACGGACCAAGATGGTCAGCATGAACTGTGTGAAAAGGCTTTTCGATCTTTGGAATCGGATGCAACATCCCTTCCTTGCATCCGCCTGGAGCCTTATGGTGAGCACACTCTAGACACGCGGCTACATATTTTTTTGTAAATCGCCGCATTTTCGCGAACCAATAAGTGTTACGCAATCGGCTTAAAGTTTTTTCGAAACCGAAATGCCCAACATTATCATGATTCATGCGCAAAACCTGCCACCTAACACCACGAGGCACAACCCACCTTAGACTCCCGTCCTTTAAAACTCGATATACATAATTTCCCTTTAGCCGGTAATTCTTTTGAACATCTATTATCAATTTAGTATCTTCGTCTTGCAAAATGTGTTTAATACGTTTCAATTCATCATCGTCATCTTGTACCGTTGCTATCCAATCTTTAACATCAATATTCAGAACATCGATAACATGAGGTCGTGAATCATTCGTGGGGTCAGCAACAGGACCACGGCTGAGAGCGTCTACGTGTGCCATACGACACCCTGGCCTGTACTCTATCTCACAGTCGTACTCCTGAAACTGTACCCACCAACGAGATATACGAGGTATAAGATCTCTTTTGGTAAGTGTAGTCCGCAGCGCGTTACAGTCAGTTACGATTTTAAATTTTACGCCAAGTAAGTACACTCTAAAACGGTTTAGAGAAGCGACTACAGCAAGTGTTTCTAAATCAAATGAGTGCAATTTTTGTTCGTCTGCAGTGGTTTTTCGACTGTAATACGCTACGGCTCGCAACAATCCATCCAAACCACGTTGCATCAAAATGCCAGCAATGCCAAATTTAGAAGCATCACAATGCAATTCTGTTTCTAATTTAGGATCATACAACGCCAAGATAGGGCGTTCTACTAATTTCTGTTTCAACGCGTTAAAAGCTTCTGTATGATCGGTTGACCATTTCCATTCTAATTTAGTTCTTAATAGATCAGTTAAAGGATGTGCAATCAAAGCAAAATTTTTTACAAACCTTCGAAAAAAACTAGCTAACCCAATAAAACGTCGTACATCATGAACATTCTTTGGCGTCGGGAAGTTCGAAATAGCTATTGTTTTTCGAGCACCCGGTCGTATACCTTCACCACTTACGTGAAAACCCAAGAAATCCAATTCTTTATAGAAAAAGTAACATTTTTTTAATTTAAGTGTTAATCCTGCTTCACTTATGAGATTCAATACCTCATCTAAACGTATTAAGCCCTCTTCAAAATTACGTGCTGGAATTAGTATATCATCCATATAGATGATAACATATTTAACTTTTGCAAGCACCTTGTTCATCGTCCTTTGAAACACGGACGGCGCATTGGCTAATCCAAAAGGCATACGTTTATATTTATACTGACCGTCCGGGGTCACAAACGAAGTCAGATCCTGTGATGGTTCCGCAATCGGAATCTGGTAATATCCAGAGGCAAGATCAAGGCTAATAAACAGAGAATTACCAGCTAACCTGTCCAGCTGATCATCTATAAGTGGAAGGGGGTAATGTTCCTTCCGCGTTTTGCTATTCAAAGCCCTATAATCGACACAGAGTCGCTTTTCGCCAGTCTTCTTTTGTACCAATAAAATCGGACTAGCGTAAGACGAATTTGATTCACATACTATGTCAGCATCTATCATTTCCTGTACCATTGTGCGCACTAACTCTCGTTCGGGATAAGACAATCTATAAGGACGATATACAACTGGCTGTTTGTCTGTCAATTCAATTTCCATCTGAACTACATTCGTAAAACCTAAATCTTTTAAGTTATTTGAGAAGCAAGTCTCGTGTTTCTTTAAAACCGTTTTCAATTTTGATACTTCGTCATCACAGAGATGTTCACTTATATTTAAATCCGTACAATTATCATCTACAAGGTTGAGTGATTTTACATTTAGAAAGAAATTAGTTGTTGTTACGCGAGTAACCAGCTCCCCTTTTAGCAATGTGAGTGGTAAGTCAGTGATATTTTGTACTAGTATTCCACATTGACCTTTTTCAATAATATATTCACCCGGCAAAAGATATAATTCAGCATTAGGTTTCCCGCGCAAATAACCTTTTACATATACCGAACCTGAATAATCTGTATCTGATCTTACATGAATAACCATCATTTTATTTGGTAAAATGTTTGTGTCTTCCAGTAATATAAGCTGTAATTTAACCGGGAATCCTTTTTCAATAATAAGGGAATAGTCAGTTTTTGTAATAGTTATCCCAGGTTTCTCTGTAAAACTATGACCTACTAATACTGGATATTTAATGACACAATCATCAACAATATATGTATCTACTGTTTCAATTATATTATCTATCTCCATCTCAACGCTCACATGACCTAAAGGCACAACGGCATTTGATCCTATTCCTTTCAAAAGTGGAAGTTGACTATGTGTGTTCCAATTTATTCCCATTCTAACTGCCTCACTATATCTTAACAATGTGCCTTCACTGCCCATATCTATATAACCATGTGTAAGGAAATTATTTATTTTTATATTTTTAAAATATTTGCTATCACGGTTAGTATCACCCTCAAAGTGTTTATCAAAATTAACCCGCAGAACATTTTTTTCAGGAACACTCTCACCCTTGTCATTTCCTAGTAATTTTGGACAGTCTGTAGACAAATGCCCAATTCTATGACAAATATTACACCTTAAAATGGTTTTTGTACATTTAAAACTAAAATGACCTGGTTCCTTACAGTTGTAACACACAATAGATTTTGAATGGGATTTTGGATCTGCATTTGAAACACTTTTTAAGTTATCACTTACCGCATTTGAAGTTTTGAGTTGTTTTGTCCAAGTACCAGAATTAAATTTTTGTTTTTCAGAATCCCGTGATTGTTTGGCAGATTGAAAATATTCCAACACTTGTTCTGGTTGTTGACATTTTAAGGCCTTAGCACCTAACCTAACCGATCTATCATCAATTCCACTCAAAATACAATCTACAGCTCGCTTTCCATGGATATCACAACGATTTAATAAATTTAATTTGGCATAAAAGTAAAGCTCTAAAGATTCATTATACTTAACTCGCTTATTCAGCATTTCTGTTAACAGTTCAGCATAATCATCAACGCTAGGGAATGATTCAATCAATTTTGTTTTCCATTCCGGCCATGTGAATGACATAGATGGTAAAGCTAAATACCAGCTCTTCGCAACACCAGACAATTTGGGTAATGCATAATGGATAATCTGATCATCTCCCCAGTTATATAATTTTGCACACTCATCTACCTTATTCAACCACATATGTACAGTTTGCTCTTTAACCATTGGGTTAAATTCTGGTATTACATTGCCTAACATAGGAAATTTATTACCCTCTGGCCTGTTATGTTTTAATGTTTTAACTAATTCTCTAAGAAATAACTGATGTTCAGTACCTTGAAATGTATTCTCAATAGACGTCAAAACTGGTTGATTCTCACCACTCTGCTTGGAAGTACCCGGCATGTTGTGTGCATGGTTGCGGCTCCCTGGATTCCGCCTGCTGTGATCAACGCGGCTAGAACTTCGTTCGCTCTGATGATCACATCCGCCGCTCTCACGACCACTGCTATAGCTTCCACTATGGCTCCTATGATGACGACCGCGGCTTCTAGCATGGGAACTACGGCTACGTCGACTACGCTTCGAACTGCGCCGACGGCTGGTACTACGACTCCTTCGGTTCTCGTACTCGCGTTTTCGACTGGGTTTTCTGCTGCGCGTACGATGCCGTTCACGCCTCTCTTCGGACCGACTCCTCCGACCTTCACTGCACGCTACACTGGCACTTCTTCGGTTTTCGTAATCGCGTTTTCGACTGGGTTTTCTGCTGCGCGTACGATGCTGGTCACGCCTCTCTTCAGACCGACTCCTCCGACCTTTACTGCACGCTACACGAGCACTTCTCGAACGCCGATTCCGGTGACGCTTGCGTCTATTCATCGTAACATTTGTACACAATTGTGGGCTTCTTCAGTAATTGTGCCACTTCTGAGTTGTAGGGTCTTGTCTTGGTCTTGAATCAAACTCACTTCCAGTAGATATTTTCGTATATTATTAGTGAAAATAATAAGGAAATCAACAGGTATATGTTTTACAGCCAGAAACGTCAATTCTCCCTCTCAATTATCTGTCAGGCTCTTATTAAAAAAATAATATAGTATTGCCATATCAAAATGACGTTACCCAGTTTGACATAGAGTTGTCATATCAAAATCTAATAATACCCTTCACCTACATACAGAGATATAGTGCAGAATTAGTATTAAGGTGTTATACATAGTGTTATCAATAGAAATGACCTTACAATAGAGAGTTCCAGATCAGTGTGAACTTTAAATCGAACTTTACTAATGATCATCTTGTATTTCGGAGTTACATCCTTTATAACCACACCACTGTTAAGTGATCATGGATCTTATGTCAATGAAATAAAGTTGAAGAAATGCCAGCTAAATGTGTGGATGATGGTAGAACGTTATCTTAACACGTGGTTTTAAATGGTATTCCGATCTTAAGTTTAGCCATTAAAAAGCAATCAAGTACAACTTTAAAGGTCGCAATAGCATTATTAAATTATGATTTATCAGGCTTTGATGCAATGCAACACATTCATAAAGACATTCACAATTTGTAAACGTATGTGTTTAAAATGACAGGTCTTCATGTATACCTATTTTGTGCAATATTTCACTACTACTACACCTATGAAGGCTATAAAATAAATAAGAAATCCAATCTATTTTTGTCATAAAAGTCATAAATCTACGATCAAACTCAAATCATGTATAAAGGTGGAAAGAATATAGGTCATACTTAAAGATCAGGCATCAGAAGATGTATATTAATGGACACGGTATAGAGTATAGCCAAAAACTGGAAGAAGAAGATAAAGACAGCTGACATCTGAAATGAATATAGACAGGAACAGAGATGACCTGACCATGTTGAGTCTAATTTAAATCTAGGCTAATCTGAATCTTGTCAGCGTGAATAATGTCAAATCCTTCATGGTGTTGGTCCTGTAATTGATACTGTAGACACATTGCAAGATATTCACTACATTTTAAGATCGACCTAGTCTTAGCTAAGTGTAAGGCCTGAGTGGACGCTCGAAGCGGAGCGTTCGGCGGGGCGTGCAGCGTGGCGTCGGGCTCACAAGTGATTTGAGCAGCGTGCACTAAGGCCGCTCCTATACGCTTGCATTTGTTTAACATGCACGCCGCACGCCCCGCCCCGCTGCACGCCCAACTCGAGCGTCCACTCAGGCCTTACACTAAGCCCGAGCTTGGGAACTTGGGGAAACACACATCTCATACATAGAACAACTCACACACGACAGAACAAAGAACCACACCAACATTGAACCCATCATTACCAGACATTACTCCACAATTAGATAACTAAGGTTATAATTACCTTTCATCATTCTTAATCAAGTGCACTGCCTTATTAACTCTCTTAATGACAGAAGGTCTTAAATAACAAGGACGTCCTCATAAGAAGTGTCATTTCAAACGAAGACAACTATAAATTACAAAAAAGACGTACGTCATATCTCATTTTCAGTTGGCAAGTTAGTTTAAACCCCAATGCGCATACAGCTAGGTTTCTTTTAGAATGATAATAATCAGAGATGGGATTTTGCTAGTATGACCGTTTCACATGTTATCTATTGTCTTCACATAGGTGCAAATGGAACATTGGTAATGTAACGTTCGTGTGAAGTTTAAGCCATTGAAATGGTTGTGCAATGTGTAAAATTTGGTAAAATAGCATATCGTCTATTGTGTTACGCAAGTGATTTATAGGGTTCGATTTTGAAAGTTGGTTCAATTTTAATTTATGATTTTTCCGGTATTGAAAGCTGCTAAGGAAGTAGAATTTCTTTAAAAAACCGAAAAAGGTATTCTATACAACTAAGAATAAACCTATATTCATTTTTCATTCATCGGTATGAACTTTATGTCCCCTACGGAATCTTATAGTAGCATTTTCCATCTCCTTTCGACACGACAAGTAAGAGTGATGACGGTAGAACTACCATTAAAGCGATTCACACAAATACGTGTGAAACATTAACAAATAGACTCATTATATACGCTTCCCACGATTAAGCTTTAGATGCTCCACTAATATCGCACGAAAATCCTAAGAGGCTTAGCAAAATCATTCACAAAGAATTTTAAGGAACCATTATAAGTCTGAGCTTGTATTCTTTATATTTTTTACGGAGTTAGAGGTCAAATTAAACTACCTACTGGCTTTGTGAATTAGGCAGAAATAGTGTTCCATTAACCCGAATCGCACGACGTGCGTATACGCCTAAAACTTGGTGAAACGTGCTGACTGTTAAGTATGTTGACATAAAACATTGATTATCTGCGATAGATGTCGCATTATGAAGCGTAACAAGAATAGGGATGATGACACATGTTGAATTTTATAACAAAATCTAGTAAAATAGATAGTAAACGAGCAATTTATCACAATAATGTGGATATTCAAATAAAATATTGAAAAATTACAAAATTACAGGACCTGAAAGTTTCAAAATTTAAGTTTTTTTTAACTTCCAAAAACGATAAAAGTAAGGGTACCATTCGATTCCTTACATTTAATCTAAAAAAATATTGTATAGCAACTATATACATAAACGCAATATTTCACCGACAAAAACGCAATTTTCTTGTTTTGTCCATACTACAAGATGGGCGATGACGTCACGGCCTCTGGCCGTTTTGTATAGGGCGTTTCGCGAGTGAAGTGTGACTGTCGGACTTTGACTACAATTTCTGACTTTTGTGTTACTTTAATGCAATGGGTCCCATATAGACATTTGATCCTAAAAACAAACCCGATCGATTGATACCATAAAAAAAATTAGTCATGTAGCCTATTGCCCTCATCACACATAGGTCTGCTGAACTTAACTAAAAATTCTTGGGCCTTTACGACTAAAATTACACTAATAAAAGTTCTATGCGTTCTACGTTATTGCTAGAGTTGCTAGACCATAACTCGTTACAATAAAGATTATGAATGGTCAGTTAGGTAACCACGTGAGACCCAGAAACATCTCTGTTTTGTTTTGAATTTGGACCTGTTTGGTCTCAATAATAGTTCAAAATTGATTCTGGAATACATATTTACAAAAAATTGTACGAGGGGAGGACCGTGTTGAGGAGGAACAAAAATAACGAAGCAAAAATTGAGTTATTATTTTTTTACGCACCAGACAGGTTAAAAACGGCTGAACTGAGCCGACTCATATTTATTTATCCCGGTCGTTATCTAAAATGCTCCATCTATGGTCAAGTGGTCATTGGTATGAAACGTGTTGCGATTTAAGCATCAGTGTGATTGACAAAGGTGTCGTAAGTGTTATTAATATGTGCGATTGGACAGTGCTTGGCCTCGTGAAACTGCTTTTTATAAATCGAATTACATATGGTATTGCATACGATCAGGTCCTTGTTTCACCACTGTGACAATTGTCACCCGCCAATGTCATTCGCCGTACATTGCTTGCAATGTATCGAAGGAAACTTGTCCTTACTTACTAGCCAAGTGATGTACAGAAAATTAATAGTGTCAGGGGTCAACTGCCAGTGTGGTGAAATAGACGCCAGTTCGCTGGCCTGGCAAAAATCAGAAAAATATAGCGTCCCCTTGCCTTCTATACGGCCACATCTCAAAATTTATGATTATTGGAAACTTAACTTTATTATTTTTAATTAAGATTGAATTTCCAATGATCATAAATTTTGAGATGTGGCCGTATAAAAGACAGGGGACGACAGGTCACTTAATTCATGATATGATTAGCTAAGGAACGGGACCTGAAGAATAGAGTACTCATCAGTATCTACTCGAACGAACTACGAGTGTTTTATCGATTTACTGTGGTGGCTCTTATTACCGAATTTATGAGAAACTATTTTGCCATCTCGATGTAAAATTAAAGATCTCATTGGCCTGAAAAGCATGTTTAGTTTACAAGAAGTCACGGTTTATAATAAAGTGGACAATCTTTAGATCCTAACATGGAGGGCCCTATGAGGATAGCAACACTCTACCTTAACATTTTTGGATCTTATGACTTTGAGATAAGATATGAAGTATTACGAATTTTTAATTTTTAGCTAACAGTGTGGAGCAGGGATGTTGCGGATGCCGATTTTTTGACATCCGCGGATGCGGTTGCGGATGTCAAGATAGGTACATAAAAAACGTCAAGTATTACATTTTAGTAATTTTTATTTCAAAAAACCGGCCAAGTGCGAGTCGGACTCGCGTTCCAAGGGTTCCGTACAATAAGTCCCACTCACGCTTGACTGCTAATTTCTAATAGGTTTTTTTGGCTAATTACTAAATTACCTAGCAGTCTAGCACTTCCGCCGATGCTAAGACGTTCCTGTACCGAACTGTTCCACATCCGCATCCGCATTAAATCCGCATCGATTTTAGCCGGATGCGGATGCGGATGCGGATGTTGAAAATAATGCGAAAGTTCCGCGGTTGCGGATGCGGATGTTCGCAACATCCCTGGTGTGGAGGATGGTATAAACTGCGTTCTCGATGCAATTTGCTAGGTAATTATGTATTTACCTGTTAATTCCAAAAGAACTACAGTTAACAACTTCATCCGGTTATCAGACAGATGGTCTGCTCAGATGGCCAGGTGCACCTTAGCCACTATTATGTTTACCAAGACTACATCTTAGGTTTTATATTTTATAATTGTATGTCACCGGATGTCAATATTTATTTAATATGATCGAATAATAAAAGCGAGAGCCCGAAAAGACAATTAATCAGAACTGATGGGTCATATGCAATGCAAAACCTCTATCACGTTTTCTCTTAAAATATCTCGCTTATTTTATACGAGAATTTAAGAATAGTGAAATTAGTGAATGATAATAAAGGGTCTAATGCAAAACCACATGTTTTCTCCTAAAATGTTTCGCTTATTATAATGGTGAATTAGTGGTATTAAGAACCGGTAAGGCAAGTTCTTACAAGAGGTATTATGATACGAACAAATGTCAGATTTGTAAGATATCATCGTTACCACATTTAATTACTAACAGATATGCTACCTTGGCCTAGTATTTATTTAAAACTGACCGCCAAGCCACCTGTGGCTATCTGGAGAAAGAGTTGAAAAATCGGAATATTATAAAATAATTATGCAAACATTCACTTTCCTCGTGCCTCGTGAATGAAATGATATGATAATATGTTTCGAGTCATCTCAATTTGCATACGTAAACATAACAAACTAACTCAGCTTACCTACATCCTCTTTATAATATTTTTGTTAACCTGATTTGGTATCTTACACTGCTGGGCAAACCCTCCCCTCGTGTTTATCACTCGGCTCTCTATCACTTATCCAGTCGCCATCAGATATATCGGAGCGGTCAAGGCGTTCACAAATATCTGAACACGCCTTTATTATCAAGGCGTTAGAGTGCGTGTTCAGATATCCTGAACCGCTCCGTTATATTTGACGGCGACTGTACGTTCTCGCAACTTATTCAAATTCAGTTTCAGCAATTTCTTGTAGAATAAGTCAATAAAAAAACTCTAGCAGTAATGGATGCGCGGGGGCACCCACATATCCATAGCATACGATACGGTTATTTAAAAACTGGGCGAAAAAAGGTTATCAAAGATACCGTTAGTTTTCAGAATCACAAATAAGTATGTATATACAAAATAAAATTCCAAGATAAACCAGATGCTATCATTTCTAAGAAAATCATAGGTTACAGGAAAAACATTGGTTTAGTAACTAAGGCAAAATTAACAGTTTTGTGACAAAAAATAAAAACAATACCTCATTTTCCGTGATGCAAAATACAAGCTTGATTGTGCACAAATCGAGGCAGGTGTATTTTGGGTGAGATAATTTAGCTAAATAATAAGGGGCAAAATATTTTAAACACTTGAAGTGGGTCTCTTCATTGGCAATTATAACTGCCACATAACGAACGATTTCTAGTTGTGACTTATTAATCAAGATAAATCTAGTGAATCGCCGAGAAATAAGTGAAAATAATGGCTGTGATAGACGGACGGTAAAAAACGTCATGCCTTAAATCCCCGTTTTGTAACATCCACAAACGGGTACGAGTCACAAACTAACCAGTACTGGAGAAAAATTGGAAAGTACAAATCAAACAACAAACAGCATTTACGCGTTCAATTGTAACATGGTTAAGCAACGAGGAACCGGTTAGGAACAGACGGCTGGAGGTCGCCGGCGAGGTCGCGGCAGTGAACTCGGAATTAAGGTGCACGATGATGAGTTGGGGAATTTGTGAGGAAATGGACGGTATGAAACTACTGTAGAGTGTAGATGATGAGAGCGGCGATAGGTAGGTAAATAAGGAAAATGTAATAAAAGATAACGGCCGAATTTAAAATGCAGATGAATTTACAAAAGTACAAAAGGTTTAACATGTAGGATGCAGACGTGTTGAGAAGTAAGGATGTGAAGTATAAAATCTAATGTTTATAATACTGGCAATAGGGAGAAAAACTTAAAAAGCGTAATTATGCGCGTAGGTAGAAAATAAAAGCCATGATCAAAGTACAACTATCGTAAAAGAGTAGTAAGAAGAAATGTAGAAATAAAGAACAAGTAAACATTAAAAATTAAATGCGTTGAATTTTACAACAGGAAAGATATCTAACACAAAGGAGTTGACTAACAATTAAAAGCGAAGTACTTAAATTAAAAATTACATTCAAAAGAACACAAACTTTATAAATGTTGCATAAATTACAATGAAAGATCTCGAAACAAAACGAAACGCATTTTCTCAGGCTTAACTTGCAATGCAATACAGCATTTGTCCGAAATATATGAAATATGCAATCCCAAAGAGTTGCAGGTCAACAACCACTCAGTGGCCCACTTGTCTGTTGTTTCTCGGTCGAGTTGCAAGTATTGCGTTTGCGTACTACCGAAGCAAATGTAACCGTTCCTAATACGATACAATCGTAATGGATGTTAGAGAACAATTTTAAATTAATATACCACAATGTACCGTTGCAAACCCAGTCTTACATAATTAGAGGAATTCGCGTAACTTTATCTCACTCTCGAGCTAAAGGTTTCCACTTTCTGAGCAATTTAGTATTCCAGACAGAATATTTCTTATTCGTGTGCGAAAATTTCCACAAAGTTCAAAGTCCTTCGCAGACGGAAGACGTTTAAAGGCGGCCGCCCGGTATCATCTTCAGAATACAAATTAGGATATTGTCATCGGAGCTTTGCTATTACAGTATGATAGGGTTTTAGAATTGCCTAGCTAGATGATAATCATTGCGGGACATTAGGCATTCGCTGGTGTTGAAACTAACAGACAGACGGACAATGGCCGATTTGTTACGTTACGTCACAGCTGAGCCGATAGAGCTCTCACTTTCACCCGACCGATAGTAGCGACTTAGTTTGTGATCGATCGGAGGGAGAACGAAAAATAAAAAATGTAATCCGTCTGATTCAGTTTAGATTTTTAGCAATTCGTTACTTTTTTCGTTAAAAAAGTAAATGAAATCTATTTGATTGTTCTGTTTTCCCGGCTTCAGATAGAAAATCTTCGCTTTCCAAGTTATTTTTATTACCTGTTCGTTTTTACGTTTTTAAGTAAGTAAATCGTTTCATGTATCTCATCAATTATCCTTGTTTTAACACTGGAAGGTTTTAAAAAGTCGTTACTTTACTGACCTTCAAGCATTTATGTTGGTGAATAAAAATCTGTTACCTTGTAGCAAAGGCCGGCCAATAAATCTTCTTTAACTTTAGCAATAAAGTCAGGGAAATTTAATACCATTAACTGAAAGTTATTAAAAGAAAGTAAGACGCGGTTTACATTTTTCTCTTTAGTGAAATATGGTTACGCGTTCGCTCTTGAAATTAAATAGTCTCAGTTTATTTATCTTTGGTACGACTTAATGAATACGTGACTGATAATAGTGATAATTTTAGAAGTAGTATCTGATGTCTGTAAGCGGTATTTATCATCAAAGTATTTTAGATCCATTAGCATTTAATAGATTATATTATTAGTAACGAGGTTATTAATAAAACATAATATAGGATAATTTCCACATAAATAATTTGTACGCTGAACTATGTAAGCTTCGTCATATTTTAACCTAGAAAACTCCATAGATAGGTTTACTTGTTTAGTTACTGGTTTAATCGCAATACTATTTTCACCTCAGCAGCTCGAACAAGGGTACTTTGCTACTTAAAAACAGTGAGCAAAATCGCATTTTGCTCACTGAGTGAGACAAAATGACATTCAAGTGACCTTAATATTCAAATGTCATTTCAACATGCGGGGTCTAATACAAGTTCGAAATACTTGGATTTTATTATCTCTGTCCCTTTCACGTCGTTAGCAAAAAGAAAGAGACAAAAAAATTTCAAACGACATTCAACGGTATATTGACGGTTTATAATAGACCCCCGAAAAACGTCAGAACGCATCGTTCCAAAACACATACAAGTATGAATTCTTAATATGTAATTAATGAAAATAAAGTTTCAGATTTGATAAAAACACTATATTTTACGTAATTTATTGTACGATTAAAATAATGAACTCAAAAAATACACAGTATATCACGTAAAATAAATAATTATACTTTTAAGAATCTCTACAATAGTTTACAAATAGTAAGTATCCGTAATTCGGACCGTATCTTACAATGTTTTTTTTTTACAAAAAAAAAGTTGCCGATTCAAATGTCAATCAATTGATGGTCGTTGTTTTCATATATTACCTATGTTTCGATAGCTATAAGGTTCTGTATTGAATACTCTCAAAAATTAAAGAAATTTGCGTATGATCACAGCGATGGTTTATTTGCAACTGAACTGGCTTACATAGGCATCGATCTATCTAACGGGAGACATGCATGTGTGTCTGTGCGTATATTTGTCTAAACATGCCGCCTACCAAAAAATACATTTTTTTCACTCAGGCATAATCAAAAGACAATTACTTAATTATTTACCGACGAATTCAAATAGTCTTACATCTAAGTTGCAGGCATAGGCGATTACCTACACATGCATGTTCGCTCTTACAAGTTTACTTATAAGAAAATAAAGGGTAAGAGCATATCAAAGCCCGTCGGAATACATAATAAACAAGATAAATGAACTAACAATAATTAAATTTAAACTGTTGTTGTGAGACCTACTAACATTGACCGTAACCGTAAAATTATTCAACGAACTAACAATAGTTATAAGTAAGTAATTCGTGATATTTGTTCAATTCTTATACGAGAAATTACTTAAAATTTCTGTAAAGTAAAGACTCAAGGGCATTTTTGGTACATAACATAACACAAAACAATCATGCAACAAATAATGCAAAATCACAATTATTGTTCGTTAGCATTAACAGGCAGTTCACACAATTTTGACACTGAACGTTTGGTAACGTCCCCGCGACACCGCACACTATAGACACGAGTCACGCCATCCGGACCTGGGTGCTTGTCTAGCACCCGACCAAGTGACCATTTTCCTGGTGGAAGTTGATCGTCCTTTATCAATACAATATCGCCGAGGTCGAATTCACGTTCTCGTTTTAACCATTTTGGCCTTTCTTGAAGACGGGAGAGATATTCATTTTGCCACTTATGCCAGAAGTCTCTAACGAGTTTTTGGGTGAATTGCCAACGTGATAACCTGTTGGTGTTGATCTCTCGTAAATCAGGGTTAGGTATTGTAACTGGCGCCTCGCCGATCAGAAAATGTCCAGGTGTGAGTACTTCGACATCTGGGTCGGTGGTATCCACAGGAATCAACGGCCGACTGTTCAAACACGCTTCAATCTCACATAACGTCGTGCTTAACACTTCAAAGGTGAGATTGGCGGTGAGTATTCTTTTTAAATGGAACTTTACTGATTTCACACCAGCCTCCCAAAGACCTCCAAAGTTTGGGCTATATGGGGGTATGAAGTGCCATTGCGTTCCATCGTCAGCAAGTAGGCTACTTAACCGCTCTGGGAGTTGTAAATTTGTTTCTTTCCATGCTATGGTTAAGTCTTTGTCGGCGCCGACAAAGTTGCGCCCTTGATCACTCCATAGGTGTGTGCATCTTCCTCGACGAGCAACAAAACGCTTGAAGGCTCCTATGAAGGATTCGGAGGTCATATCGCCAACCAGTTCGAGATGAATGCATTTAACGACCATGCAGACAAAAATTGCGATATAGGCCTTATTAGATTTTGCTCCCCTACCTCTTGACATCAAAACTTGTATTGGCCCAGCAAAATCCACTCCGCTATGTAAGAATGGTCGGGCTTGCGTTATGCGAACTTTAGGTAGGTCTCCCATAATCTGTGTCCGTGTAACCGCTCTTTGTCTGGCGCAGACAACACAGTTGTGAACATGTGCTTTAATTGCATTTTTAACTCTGAGGATCCAGTATTTTGAACGTAGATAGACAAACATTAACGGCATCGTGCCATGCAGCGTTTTCTGGTGAGCATCTGCTATTATTAACAGTGCCAAAGCATTTCTACTATTAAGTATAATAGGATGTTTTCTTTCTTCAGGAAGGTCAGCATTCCTAAGCCTTCCGCCTACCCTGAGAACATTTTTCTCATCAAGATAAGGATGCAACCCTTTTATTGCGCTATCCCTTTTTACATCTTTGCCTTTCATTAGATTGTCTAGCTCCGCACCAAACTCTCTTCTTTGTACTATTTTTATACATCTTATTAAAGCATCTTCGAGTTCTATAGTTGTTAATGTCTTTTGTATGTTTTCAGGGGTCTTCTTACTGTTAAGGAACCGCAAGCTATAAACAACCGTCTTCATCAGCTCTGACAATGTATCAAACTCTTCAAATTTAATTCCAGTTTCTTCACTTTCGATATTCACATTTACTTGTATATTTCTCTTTCTTTCTAATTCTGTTTCTTTTATTTCAGGTCTTCTATATGGAATGTCGTCCGTCTGCAGCCACTTCGGGCCCTTCCACCATTTTTGATCTTGTGCTAGTATTTGTAGGGTTGTCCCTCTACTCGCAATGTCTGCTGGGTTATCTTCAGAGGCAACATGGTACCACCTTTGATTGCTAATGTTGTCTAATATCTCGACGACTCGATTGCTGACAAATACATTCCACCTTCCAGGGTCACCCAATAGCCATGATAGCACTACGGAAGAATCTGTCCAGGCATATATGTGAGTATCTGGTATTCTCATTGCTTCTTTTACTTGTTTAAGTAGTCTAGACAGGAGCACCGCAGCACACAGTTCCAGTCTTGGAAGAGATACTGGTTTCACAGGTGCGACGCGTGTTTTGGCAGCAATTATTCCTGTTCTTATTTCTCCTTCTTCTGTCTCAACTCTGAGGTAAGCCACAGCTCCATATGCCTTTGTGGATGCATCACAGTACCCGTGCACGGAAACTGCGTGCAAATTCCGTTGAGTCGTATATACCCATCGCTCTACTTCGATATCGCAGAGGTAATCAAAGCTTTGACGTAAGTTAATCCATTTTTGCTTAACATCTGCACTAACTTCCTCATCCCAGCTAATACCTTGAAGCCATAATTGTTGTATTAAACCCTTGGCTGGTAGAATTGCAGGAGCTAACCAACCAAGAGGATCAAATAATCGTTGTACTTGAGCGAGTATGTTTCGTTTGGTTACAATTCCAGGAATGGCGGGTAGCTCTAATGAATATTGAAAAGTGTCGTTGCCCACATTCCAGGATAGTCCCAATGCTTGAATCGTTCCATCTAACTTGATATCCATCTTAACTCGCGAGCTTCGCTGTGACGCTTCAATTTGCTCCAGGAACTCTCGTTTGTTTGATGTCCATTTTTGTAAGTGAAACCCTCCTCGTTGCAGTATGCGCTTTACTTCCCGTGCTGTGGTTATGGCCTCATCCACATTGTCATTCCCTGATATCAAATCATCCATATAGAAGTCCTCCTTAATGACTCTTGCCGCATTAGGTTGGTCCTTGCCTTCATCCAGAGCTATCTGATGAAGCGTCTTGACGGCTAAATACGGGGCCGATGCTGTCCCAAAGGTAACTCGAAGCAGGCGATAATCTTTGATGTCTTCTTGTGTATTATTACGCCATAGTAGTCGTTGATAGTTGGTGTCCGACTTTGTTACCAGTATTTGGCGGTACATTTTCTCCACATCGGCCACATAACATACCTTTCTCATCCTCCAACGCATGATGATGTTTCGCAAGTCTTCTTGTAGCTGGGGTCCGACCAGTAAATCATCGTTTAATGATTTGTCGTTGGAACCCTTGGTTGACGCGTCAAAGACGACTCTACATTTCGTTGTCTCTTTCTCCTCTCTAATTATAGCGTGGTGCGATAGATAGACAGCTGGATCTTCCATTTCCTCTTCTGGAACCTCCTCCATATGATTCATGGCTAGGTACTCGTCAAGCACTCTGGTATATTCCGTTTTCAATTGAGGCATCCTATCGAAACGTGATTCTAACTGCTTAAGTCGTTTCATAGCTACGCTTCTGGTATCACCTTGTGTTGCTTGAGGCTGTTTATTTTTCATAGGTAGCTTCACCACATACCTCCCATCTTCCGTCCTGGAATGAAGTGTGTCATATATTTCTTCACAGAGTCTTTCGTCTGCTGTATATGCTCGTTTAAAAGGTGCTTCTAACTCCCACATGTTTTTCACCATATTATCCAGGTCTAAGTGATGATGCATTGCTATTACATCCTCTTGAGTGTTTGATTCATCAATTTCTCCGAAGATAATCCAACCCAGGCTGGTAAGTTGAGCAATCGGCTTTCCTGGTGGACCCTTGATGATTTTTTCTTTTAAGATTCGTGCGTACACTTTCACTCCTAGAAGCAAATCGATTCTTCCAGGTTTGTCAAATGTCGGATCTGCTAGAGGGAGATCTTTCAAATGCGCCCAATCACCGGACTCTTCATTTATAGGTACCCTTTGGGATGGCAGCACCTTTGTTACTCGCGTAGGCATGACATACATCTTTACATTGAGGTTAAATTCATTCTCATATCGTGAAAGAACATCTAATTGGACGGTATGATTGACCCTCATGTTGGTTTCGCCAACGCCCGTAATTCTTCCTCTAACAGATTCCCTCTTCACTTTAAATAGTTGAGCTGCCCTTTCCGTGATAAACGTCGCTTGTGATCCTTTATCCACCAACGCTCGCAGCAGGACCACCCTTCCAGTCGCATCTCGTACCGGTACTATAGCCGTAGCCAATAGCCCAGCTGATTCATCTGCTGCAAAATTGGCCACTATATCTTCTAATTCTTCATCATCGTTTTGGCTCTCGTCGTTGATTTCTTCCATTTTGGCATGTGCAGAAACGTCAGTTGTCTTATTCTCTTCAGTTGCTGACGTCACTCCTTGAAAGTTACCTTGATGGAGGAGTGAATGGTGTCGACGATGGCAGACCTTGCAGGATACCTTTAGTTTACAGAACAGCACTGAGTGTCCTGGCAGGAGACAATTATAGCACAATTTTTGATTCTTAGCAAACTCGCTTCTTTCGCTTGGATCTAATTTCCCAAATTGCTTGCAATGGCATAAAGCATGAGCCTCTTGACAGAAAAGACAATTTTTTTCGGATATAGTACTGGCGTGAAATGCTCGTTCTTTAACAGTCTTGGCTTGCGACGACGCTGCAGACGTAAGTTCCAATGTATGTATTTTATTCTCCAAAAAGTGAAACAATTCATTGATGGTAGGCAGCTCACCGGTCTCTTGCAGGCTCACGTGCTCCTCCCATTGTTTGTGGCTCTCTGGATCCAATTTTTGAGTCGCTAAGAATATTAGCATGGGATCCCAAGAATCAGTGTTAATCGACAGACCTTTAAAGCTGTGAAGGCACTCTTTCATATTGTCAACTAATGTTTTCAACAGGCTAGGAGATTGACTCAGCATTTTTTTTGATGAAAACAGCCTTTTTAGAATTGCATTGACCACAAGACGTTTATGACTGTAACGTTTCTTCAATGTATCCCACGCGGGTCTGTAATTCTTCTCCACTACTTTATAATGCTTCAATGTTGTGCTGGCTTCTCCGATTAGACAAGACTTTAGGTAATAAAACCGCTGTACGTCACTCAATGACTGGTTGTTGTAAATTATTGATGTAAAAATATCTTCAAATGCCTGCCATTCCTCATAAACACCAGAAAATTTCGGTAACTCCAAACGAGGTAATTTCACATCCATTACTGTCCTAATATCTCCAGAACCTGACGAAATATTCATGGGTGTGCCAGCCGGTGTAGGTGTGTTAAAGTCCAACAGGTCTTGAAGCGTAGTTTTGAGATTCAAGTATTTTTCTTCACATTTATCGTAATAATTCTCGACGAAGTATAACAGAGATTGCCTTTGTTCCGTAGTTGATATTTTTAGTAACTCGGAATGTAATTGTTTAAATGATGACCAGTACTCGTCAATATATTGGATGCGCACCTTTACGTAACCAAGGGTTAACCTGTCCTTAGGGCATTTTTTGTAATTAATTTCCGCTTTCTTGATACTGTTGTATATATCTTCTAATTGCACCGAAACTTCGTCGATTGATACTGTAGCCATGTCGATTAACAACAAATAACGTTATAAGTCCCAAAACAACAAAGTTATTCACTCTTATAACTCACGACTATAATAACAATCACCGCCGCGTAGCCGAGAATTCCAATGTTTTTATGTAAACAACTGCACTTTGCACTCGATCCAGGTATCGCCGCTGTCGCCGGCCGGTGATTATCTTATTATTCTTTCGATTCGCATCCGGTTCGATTATGGACCATGTTTCGATAGCTATAAGGTTCTGTATTGAATACTCTCAAAAATTAAAGAAATTTGCGTATGATCACAGCGATGGTTTATTTGCAACTGAACTGGCTTACATAGGCATCGATCTATCTAACGGGAGACATGCATGTGTGTCTGTGCGTATATTTGTCTAAACAACCTATTTTACTGAAATTTACTACGTTTGTTTGTTTGTTTTTGTGTTTGATTGTGGTAATTATACTTAATTGTAAGTATATCTTAAGAAACATGACTAAATAGGTAAGTGATGAAGAAGGATTACATGTTTTCGGGTTGTCTAAATGTTCTCACTGCTGAGGTGAAAAGTTTTATGAACTACACGAGATCAAAGTTATTTACATCTCGTGCGCTTTTGAGTCCCTTACTACGCTCAAGATTCTAAATTAGATTCACTCGCTACGCTCGTGAATCTACTATAGAATCTTTCGCTTGCACGGGACTCAAAATAAGCACTCGAAGAAATATCAAACTTTGATCTCTTGTTGTACAAATAACTATAGATATGTCAAAATTTTTTAATGCGTATGCTTATTACTCAATTTCAGGAGATGATTTTCAGTATAAAAGTATCATACGAACATACATACGTATCCTTACCTAAACTATGTATTTGTGTGCCAAATATAATTGGAATCCATTAAACGGGTTTTCTGTGAAAAAATCTTCATTACTCTTGTACGCGTTTATAATATTACGTAGTTTCTTCAGAAACTCACCTTTTAACTTAAATAACTCCATTACCCTTAGGAAAAGAACCAGAACAATTACGTACCTACTCAAAATGTCAGCCCTCGAGATCCTGCGTCGGCAGCCTTCGTGGGCGTCGTCATAACAGAGCCTTTGCAACTATCGCTTACTGAGAACATAACTTTAGGTAAACCAGTATAAGAGCTACATCGAGATCCTTAATAGCTAAGCGTATTTGGGGATCCAAAGAGTACTGGTTTGTTTAGAGCAGGTGCTTGATAGGCGATGAGAATAACCCTATAACTACAGGGTAGAACTGGAGATGACAGCAAAGGTCGCAGTACAAAAGCAAGGTCCGTTTGTTTAACTTGGCCTTTTCACTGAATTGCGTGAAGTGGTGACATTTTGCGGTGTGATGATATTATGTCACTTTTGGCACACCTGGCTTTCGTGCGAGTTGCGGTTTGCCTTTAATTCCGCATTGCGTTAATCATGTGACCAACGCATTAAGTTCAGTTGTTTTTGTTTTGCACTCGAAGTCTAAAATTTTGCTTCAGTACTCTTTTAGTTTAATTCAGATTCTCTTTGTATTCTCAAAATACAACCTGACTTGTGTAAACATTTGTAAATCACACGTAAATATAACAAAAGAATTGCGTTGCTCAGCTTCCCCGGGATTTAGAGCCACTTTTTCTTTTACATGTATGTCTAAATGCGCTCATTCGTTCCCATAACACGTCTTGACTATGTTCAAACGATACAACACGTTATTTAGTTTACTCGTATCGTGTTCACCTGAAAGTAAACCTTAATAAAATGTATCAAGACCTAAACCTCCTTGGCAACAGCTCAACCATTCATAACAAGCTGGTGTTAGTAAACAAACACATTCCTCTTATCTTAGTATAAAAGTTTCTTCGAGCATCCAAAATATTGCAATGTTTGTGGGGTATCGGTTACTACACATAAAAAGCGGCCAAGTGCGAGTCGGACTCGCCCATGAAGGGTTCCGTATTTAGGCGATTTATGACGTATAAAAAAAAAACTACTTACTAGATCTCGTTCAAACCAATTTTCGGTGGAAGTTTACATGGTAATGTACATCATATATTTTTTTTAGTTTTATCATTCTCTTATTTTAGAAGTTACAGGGGGGGGGACACACATTTTACCACTTTGGAAGTGTCTCTCGCGCAAACTATTCAGTTTAGAAAAAAATGATATTAGAAACCTCAATATCATTTTTGAAGACCTATCCATAGATACCCCACACGTATGGGTTTGATGAAAAAAAAATTTTTGAGTTTCAGTTCGAAGTATGGGGAACCCCAAAAATTTATTGTTTTTTTTCTATTTTTGTGTGAAAATCTTAATGCGGTTCACAGAATACATCTACTTACCAAGTTTCAACAGTATAGTTCTTATAGTTTCGGAGAAAAGTGGCTGTGACATACGGACGGACAGACGGACAGACGGACAGACAGACAGACATGACGAATCTATAAGGGTTCCGTTTTTTGCCATTTGGCTACGGCACCCTAAAAATGAAGTACCGAAAACCATTCACGCCTGAACAAATACACTTTTGCGATTGCTACTATGTTAGAAGATATCCCTTCTAAATATTTAAGCTTTCGGTGCACCAAATCGCTAAGTATTTATTAACAATATCTGATAATAGTGATGATAACATAATGTGAGTGTTACATTTATTCTATGAACAAACCAACACGAACATGCTGCAAAGGAAAATGGTAAAAATGTTAATATAGGTACAAACAGAGTTCACATACGAGCCATACTTTTCGCCAAAGCTGCTAAGTGCGATAATCCATAGGTCAGTAAACTGTACACAAATAGTCGCGTGATCGCCGGAGTATTGTGTGTCGGGCAACCCGATATTATGTGAATAGGAGTTTTAAATGTTCGCTTCGAAAACCGGTCTCAAGTGTTTAAGTGTAAATAAATTTAAATTTTTGAAGGATTTTCTAAAGTGACTTTAGTAAAATACAAATTACGTTAACACAATGAAAGCCATACAAACATTACAAACTAAGGGTCGGCCGCTTGCACCAAACCCTCTGCCACTGTTAAAGCCACTGATAAAGCGTTAGCTAAATTACATGTACGAGAAGTTTCATAGTTCACCAGTTGCTGAGGGACGTTGATCACTTGATCAGTCAACTAATTGTTTTTTTTTATAGTGTCCCACTGCTGGGCAAAGGCCTCTCCCTGATCTCCACAACTCCCGGTTTTATGCTATTTCCGGCCAGTTACTGATAAAGGTTATTGTGGTTGGTTAAAATGTTTTTATGATATAGGAGATAGGAGGCAAACGAGGAGACGAATCGCCTGATAGTAAGTATGTTGTATATAGGGTTTGCAATCCGGATCCGAAATGTATGAAATTATCCGGATCTGGATCCGGATCCGCAGATCTTCCATTATATCCGCAGATATACATTTCGGATCCGTCGTGCAAACCCTAGTTGTAGGTATGTAAGTATGTTGACAGTGTTGACACCTGCAACAGTCAACACCAGAAGGGTTGCAAGTGTGTTGCTGATGGCCTCTAAGATGAGCGTACGCTCTTTTTTTGAAGCTTTGAAGGTCGTATCGGTCTTGAAATACTGCGGGCAACAGTTCATTCCACATGTTTGCTGTGCGAGGCAGGAAGTTGCTGGAGAAACGCACAGTTGAGGACTGCCAACCATCCAAGAGGTGAAGATGGAAATGTTGTGCATTTTCAAAATTTATTTACAATTAGTCGTAGATAATAAAGAATTTTCTCGTTTATTTACTTATTTGTTTCAACCTATAACTGCTCTACCTTGAATCCTGCCTACGCAAAACTGGTGTGAGAAAAATCTGTTTCCACATATTAAAGACGTAGGTGTAAACGTGGCTAACCGTGTGGACAGTTAACGCAATAGCCAATGTAGGCGTACTTAATGGTTAATGATTTAAAATACATCAGCGGCACAGAACCCCTAGTGTAAATTTCATTCGATAGCGTGACGTGCATTGCGTTTTGTCTTGTATGTGATATTGAACAGCGCGCCAAGCGGGACGTTTTGGAAACTCAATATCCCATACAAAATGACACTTAGAACGCGTATCTACGTCGCATCACGCTATGGAAGAATTTTACACTTGGGTGTACAGATATAGGACAAACTCCACTGCGCATCGTGTGACCCCATCTTCCAAACAAGGTTTGGTTTTGCGTCACATTAATAGAGTGTTTCGTAATCGGTATAACAACTGTTGTTGGAATCGCCATTGCCGGGTACAGCGAGGAAGATTGATTGACCTACAGATCTACCACTTAAGGCTTCGTCACACAGGCGCATTTTCCTGGCGGGGCGTGAGCGTTTTATATGTAAAAGCGGCGCGCCCCGCTCACGCCCCGCCCGGAAAACGCGCCTGTGTGACGAAGCCTTTATTTCGGAACGTTGGTAAGAGTTGAGCGGTGATTTTCTAGTAGAAGGTAGCAAGCTTTTGGAACTAAACCTAGTTTTTTTTTACACATTTAACTTTTAAACATAATACAAATCAAGTTCATGTAGCCAGACCTTCAACCGGTCTGTAGCTGACCATAATAGGTAACTTGTTACCAACACCTCAATTAAACGGTATACCTATAATAACAAGCAAACAGACAAACAATTAAACGGTATACCTATAAGTAATAACAAGGAAACAATGCTAGAATTTCACTAGACAAATAGAGCAATTAATACAGTCGCAGACACGTTCATTGTTCAAATGACTGACGGCCCGATTCGGATTTTGTAATAGACATCTGTTAGATATCTTTTAGACATCGCCAAGATACGATAACGATATGTTTAAGATCTAACCTGTCAAATTTGACATTTCCGCGATTCTGGAGATACTCTTGAACGATTTCCGCAAGATATTACTTAGAGATCTAATTCACATCTAATAGATTTCTAACACGATCTATCGTAAAAGTGACATTGGTTGCCCGAATTGCGCTGCAAAAGAGAACTAGTTGAAATCTAAACTATAACGTATCTAGAATGGATCTAGTACGAGTCGTCTCTTGTGAATATCTTGAAGTTCGAATACGGCAGTGATTGTAGTATCTCACGTATTTGCCGATTACGCCCGAAACAAATTCTAACAAAAGGTGTTGAGCTTTAACGCAAACTTTCTTCGAGTTTCTATCATTGTAAAAGAAATATTGTTGAAAACAAAACAAGTTTTCCAAAAAATAAACCAAGAAGCGCATTGAAATTTTTTTTTAAATGATTTCTATTCGGGCGGAAATAAAACCGTCAACTTATCTTAAAAAACCAAATGAAATAACCCTCTTTCAAAAAGTAAATCCATTTTGTCTGTCACGCTCGTTCAAACTTGTCTTAATGAAAGGGAAATGTCACCAGCGATATTACATTTTTTAAATCTAATTTTGGTCTGCCCAAGTGACTAGTGTCAGAGTAGAGTAGATTGAAATAGTAGCCCATCTACAAACAATGACGCAAATACAAGTGATCTTACACGCTACAAGGACACAGCTAGTTTGGATTAACTTGATTTAGCAGTTGCAAACAATCTTTGCTTTCGAGATTGTACGGTTCAACGTCAATCTGTAAATGATCACTGATAATTTACTCTATTTATTCCTTATTCTGTGTATAAGTATTAAATTCAGGAGTAAAAGGTCGGACATCTTTATACGGAGTAGGACTCCAGGGAGTTGGGAGCGGCCATCTTTAATTAAGGAGCCGGTTGCCAAAGGTTTGATTTGCTAGATTAACCGGTGCCAACTGGAAACTGGACTGAACGGAACTACGGACAATACTAAATATTAAACAAAGAGCAGCTCGAACGTTTGTGACTAGATGACATCTTCAGGATACTTAAGCTAAGCGATAACCTGACGAGATAACTTACCTATCCTTTTTCTTTTTAGTGCTGGGTAAATGAGACAGACATAACACTTATGACAACTGCACAGGTCATATTTATAAAACTCTTCCGAAAACCACTTTTCCACTTCTCAAGATTATCATTATTTTAGGCATTCTATGAAAATTCAAACTGCCAAATATACAGCACCCAAGAAGAATAATAACGCCACACAAATAACCCTAATCCAGTACAAAACGTGTCAAAAAGGCATATCCGTGGTTCATCGCTCGCTGGATAATAAAATGAAATGCGTCCCCGGACGGCGGTTGAGTACATAGGTACATACTCGTATATATTAGGTATTATTCCATTCACTCGCCGAGTTTAAAAACGCAGACCGACCAGTATACGTACGTTTTCAGATTACTCTTAATTGTTATGGATATGGAGGTCACGGTTACATTAGTTTGTCTAAGCGTTCGATTCGCCGACGCTCGGTAAGCTATGACAATCAGCTAGGGTGAGCCGCACGGCAGCAGTAATTAGTGCTAATTTAGACCGTATTACCGAAGCGTACGGTGTATTAGGAACAGTACCTATAAAGTGTCACAGTAGGTTCCGCGATGTTTTTAATAATTGAGGCGATATGAAGTGATGAAGGCATCTCAAGAGGGAAGTTAGGCTTCTTGGATGCTACGCTGACCTTTGCACCGAATAACTTTTATGTCTATTATTTCAAGTAAGTATTGAGACCAAAAGGTAAATTTTGTGAATGTGAATACATGCAATCGATTCGAATTTAAAGTAAAACAATACGAATATACATATTTATGGAAACAATACACTTGACAAGTTTATTTGAAGTGTGTTAAACAAATACATACTAGTATATCCCAAAATGGACGATATCACTGTCACATAGTACAGAATATCCCCCCAGCTGTCGTTTTCGTCCCATATAACGCCTTCAGAACACTTACTTCATTAGGCAGTTTGACGCGAGCCGAATTATAATCACCCCGCCGGAGACATGGACGTAAACAACATTTATACAACAGATACGCCACTCTTATACGACAATTTACAGTGCACATCCTTTATAGAGCACACATAAGACTTTACATGGCAAAAATAAACATCATTGTTTTGAATTTTTTTTTTGTTAAAATGCAGAATTTTTAGTACTTTAAGGAAACGATGAGGATTGAATCGTGTGTTTTTGTAAATTCTGACTATTATAGAGGGTTAAGACAAATGGAACAGTGAAAGAAAATCGGAACCATGTTGTTTAGGAACTCTATAACAAAACATGCAATGCATCCATGCCTCAATTAGTTTGGTATGGTTGAAATCGTCTTGTTAACGAGAGTAGAATATTATTTAAAAACAGTATAGTCGGAGGCTAAAACTTTTATCTACTTATTGTTATTAAATAAAAGCCTGTTGATATATTAAATGTATTAAAAACGTATTTTAAGCGTTAATGTCTGTCTCACGGAAGTTTTGTTATTAAATAATTCTTATAAACAATAAATAAATTAAAAAGGCCTTTTGAGTTACATATCTGCTCAATTCATAATAAATATGTTATCTGTGACCTGTGTTACGGTTACGGGTAGACTTGAGTGCCCCAGATAATGCAAGGGTTGCCTTGGCCATAACAATTATTATGTACAAATAATAATTGTTAACAAGATAGTTATTTATTTGTGTAATGTGAAAATTTTGAATTTCGCAGAGATGTATGTGGAAATAGTTAAAATTATCAACCTATAATTTTGACAGACACATTCCAATGGTGATAGACGTCTACAGCTGTACCGAAATCTTCTTCAAGGATCTCCACCGTGATGCGCTGTCCTCATGACATTTTTCCATAGGATCTTAGCCAAATCACCGATCCACTCTGTGGTCGCTATTTGAAAATAATGTACAATTTCGGAAGACATCAGAGGCATTGAAGAATTTAGGCAGTAACATGGGTCCTCTTCACATCTAAATCCGGCATAAAAACATCTCCAAAAACGAATCCTGCAAGAAATATGAGGTCTAAAAAAAGCAATTAGATAGCGTATGCTCAGCAGCTTACGTATAACCATCAGCATGTCATGTATCCGCAGATCTATTTAGCCAATATGGCACAATTATAATGGAAATATCATTCACCTTAAGATGATATTACAGCGTTAATACAAATATACGAAACTAAAATGAGAAATATATTATCCAGCGTCGTAAGTTACCAGCAATATCGTAAGATGCATTAATAAATCACGCCTAGCCGCTGACATCTGCGGTGGTACTAGTGTAAATCACGCGGATTTTCTACTGTTCACTGGGTGAACGCTTTATGATTCAAGTGAGGTATACCGGATTTACATCTCCCTGAAATTCGGAGTGTGCCGGGTAGACCGCAGAGTAAAACCGCTACTCTGTAGTGTTGTTTGTAGTTGTGGGTAAAGTAGACAGAGCTCCTAAGGATTTATTTACTGTGTTGACGCAGAGGCATCTGAATTTCCTTAAACTATCTACGAAGCGAATTCAAGGATATACTTTGAGGTTCTTTGAAGGGATACCACGACCCTTCAAAGGACTCGAGCCACAAACTTTCTAGCAGATATAGTCTAGACGAAACATCGTTTAGTAAACGGAAATCCATACAAATACAAATTTAGCAAACTTGTGCCTTTTAAAATGACGTTACAAGGAGGAACCTGAGTTGACTTTTGATCTTTCATCCCAAAAACCCCATAACCTCTAAATAGTCTGCAAAAACACGCATACATCTAAACTGATCTAAAGTTTCAAGAACCTATTAACGTATAAGAAGACGCTCAAAATAGTATCCTTCATGAAGCACATAAATGCATAATGATTATAAACATGATACTCAATATGGCACCTGCAAGAACAAAACAAGAGGTACGGTAAACTCAATGGGTGTGTAGTGTAACCAGGCGTTTATTATTATGATGTGACTCATAGCTTCTGATAATTTGATCGCCGATTGTCTTCATGATTATACTTATTCAAAGGGAAGCAATATAACCATAGGGGAGTTTGTTTTTACATACAATCGAACATTAAATACAACACTGACGGAGAACCACCTCTACTTTACAATGTTCGAGATGCATTAGTCATCTTGGAAGTCTCCGTCTAATGCAATTCCTTTTTATTAGCCTAGCCGTGTCCCAATGCCGGACAAAGGTCGTCGTTTCCTCCATTCGACACTGTCGATAGTATTTTTCCACTATTTCATGAAAAACGAGTACAATATTACGGATGTTCTTTCGAAATCTAATGGCGATTACGTCCTCAGTTCAAAATTTACAGCAGCTCCAATGGTAGCGCATCTTAAGGGATATTTCATCCCGTGTTGCAATGGGAAGGAAATATCTCTGGCCACCACAATGTCAACAATAGTTCGTTAGTCTGATATTCATGGTAAGATGTTGACAGCCAGTCTAATATTGTAGTCTAGTTATGGTCGCTGACGGACATCGAGCAAGAAGCAGTCGTTTTAGTTCAGTATCCCGTATACGGAGATAAATTTTACTATATTGTAAACCCTACACATAATTTACTTTGTTAATGTTTGACTCGTTAAAGTATCGTGCACGATATTTCAGGAAAGCTATTATATACAAGCCTGATGGTTCTAATTTTCATAAGCAAGAACTTGTGTGTACTAGAACGGCATTACTGAGCGTATTAAAAAGCTATCACGTTTTTGCCTTATGAGGACTAAGCATACTAAGTATAAAATAGATCTAAATAACACATGAATACACAGATAGAGTTTCATGAGAAACAGATCCAATTGATAAGTGACCCTATTCCCAAGTTAGATAAAAGATAAGATATCAACGAACTGCATCACAGACTACTCACTGATCACACAATTTAGACTAAATATAATTAAAAATGTGTGTCGAAAAAATAAAGATGTATCACGTTTTTGTGCATAGATAAAAGCGGTCAAACTCCAACAGTTCAAAGTACTTAGTTTTTACGGCACGTATTAATGCACGTATTTTGTTTTAAAGTTTTCTTTACACGATTCAGATCGCGTTTAGGAGTTCATTCTGAATAAACCGTAGATATGTAGGAAATTATTAACCTGAATATTATATAGTTTAAGAACATCACGCGATACCAAATTAATCCAAGCACTTCGGATAAATAAATCTGGAAATACACGGGACAACATTTACACCACTTTGATATTAGTTTCTTTTATAAAGTTCCGGATTACCTCAGGGAATTTCCTTTTTCCCTTTCGTTTGTGAAAGTTTTTGGGATTTCTATGGAGCCGCGTCTGTTGGCCGGTATAATTTGTTACGTCGGTAATTACAAGAGTTGTTTTGTTTTTCAGAAAACAATAGTAGGATTTTTTTGGCTGCTACGACGTAACACAAAAATTATATAGGTATATTAATGTAGGTATTGTTTATTAAGGAGGCTATAATTGTATAAACCGCTACATTTTCAGAAACTCAATCTCAACCATGTGGTTAAATAATCAGCTGTCAGCTTGTGGTCAGATACGAGTATACTCGTAGACTACAATATTGTATATATTCGTTATTATTTTTGTTGTAACCAATAACAAATCAATTATCGATGAGAGTTCATCAACCACCTTAGTAAATATCTATCGCTTATTTGTGATTTAAATACAGACAAACTTGATATGCTTTTAAAATTTTAGCACTTGAACGAAAATTGTCATGTCAAATTTTATTTTTGTCAAGAGTTCCTTTTCACAGCGACTATATGTCAATCTCGGAACTAAGACTTTTACAATCCGCGAGCGTCACTGAATGACGCACAGATAAAAAAAAAAGGATAAACCGGTTAAAAATAAGCATTCAAAGGTATATTCGTGTCATTGTGAAAACAATACATAACGCCTTCCGTCTATATAAATAAGGTTGAAGGCTCGCGACTGATTGATGATTCTGTATATTTCAGCAAAAACGCTTCTAAATTACTCGTTTTTGGGCAAGAACGTTGTGCAAATAATCGCAATTTCAATGAGACTTTTAACCTTAACAGACAACAATGTATCGCCGTCTGCGAGTTAACTAAGTCTCTTTTTCAAGTAATTTGTGTTCTTAATGAAACGTAATCGTCTAATTACTATTAATTTATTAATGAGAAATACTTGCTTATCTAGCCTTAAATAAACGTCATTCGTGTACCCCTAATTTTTTACTTTTAGAGAACACATCTTTAATTCAATGAGACTAGTCTAGAACAAGATTTAGAAATGTTTATTTGATGTATAATTTTATTGTCTTTGTCTTGTGGGTTTATATATCATTAGTAATAAAAACCCGGAACAGACACATGATTTGAATCTTTTTTATAATATTGATTGTATAAAATGTACAAACCATGTATACGGCAAAAAACGAGTCATCGAAGCATTACACTGCTAAATAATAAAAACATTTCCGTCAATCATTGATTTCATTGAAGACACTGAAATTTTTTGGCTGTCGATATCGCTTCTATTATTAATCACAAAAACGGTTGTACCACGACGAAATTGATCCAGTGAAATAAGTTGAAAAATCTGTTTCGAAGAAATAAACAAACATTTAAAAATAATGTAAAGGAGGAAAAAGGCCGACGAAGTGGTAAAATGTGAAATCCATCAAAACAACCAAGTTTCGAAACATTACAAATCATGTGATTATAGCTCGTATTATAGCCTTCAATATACCTACTTACTGCACGTTTTATAGCAATGTTGTTATATGAAATCAGCGCAGCAGCAAATCAACAGGAGACCTAAGCTTCATAGATTATGGACCAGACAATAGAACAAACTCAAATTATGTCACAATGTAAATATTAGTAAAACGTTTACTGACGTCAAAAGGATTGCCTCACTGTAAACTTAAGATGATGTTATACCGTCTGCAAATAAGAAAACTTAGATTTGAAAAACATCATAAAGGAAAAGATGCTTTGAATTTCTACAGAAATTGCACTGCAATCTAACTTATTGCGAGAGGTATTTTTACTTTATTTATTCCAGGTCTATTTGAGATTTCTTGCTCAATTAAAAACTTGCAACATTGTTTTGATATCGCAACGTTTAGGTCAAGTATTTATATAATGTGGTCACCTTTGAATGAATAAAAAACCTATATAGAAAACAGACAGGTGCAGTCTCGAGTCTAATTGCGTTCATTGCAACACAGCAAAGGGCAGATGTGATATTAAAAGGTAATTATGCAATTAAAACAAGGTATTGCAAAAGTGTTTAAGAATTGTTCTAGAGTTGTTATAAGAAATGGGCCGAGAAAGTGTCTTAAGAGGAAAGGCAACAAGATTTCAACATCCGCAAGACGCGGCTAGTAAATACGCTGAACACGTCTTTCAACTTTGCGAACACGGAAAAACCGAAGGTAACTTAGGTCGAGATGTAGCCGGAATGATGCAAATCTGGCTCGTGCTCACTTGACAATGTTCCAAATCACTAAAAAGCTGAATCGGCAAAACAATTGTATCGTATAAAGTTCTTGGAAACTTTAAATCGGCGTGAAAAAGTGGGTTAAGAGGAAAATGATGATCAAATTAAGCTGGAGATAATTCAATGGGAGTTGTCACGTGAGATAAAGACATGAATTTCCATCATGAACCAATTTCATGGTAAACTTCTTTAAACTTGTTTCAAGTCAAGGTTTCGCAAATGTTGCGTTCATTTCAGCAAATAACTGTAGCGGCTGATTCTAATTCAGACTATACCGTGAAGCACTACCGTGACCTAACTTCCTAGTATTTTTTGTTGTTGTCATCTCGCTTTTAAAGTTCGAAACGTCTCGAATATATACGATCCCGCATAGGATCTGTAGAGATAAGCGGCGTGAGAAAAAGTCAGAATAGGTTGCCTTATCAATGCGATAGTGGAAATATAAAATCAACATACGGATGATTCAGCGGAGATGGAGTAAATTGTAATTGTTATGCTTATGATTGGCGACGTACAGTGGCAATGGCAACCATTCGTGATCAAAACAATGCATCCACGGCATAGACGCGTGATAGCTTGACGACTTTAATCATTGTACGTGTAATAAGCGAAATTCTTGCCATTGTGGAGATACAAACGAAACAATGGATTTATTAAGATTCCAAATAATTCCGGTCTCACTTCTATAAACTGTAGACAGATCTGTATAGGTCTAATAAATTGTGAGACGCCTACTCAGATACCTGTTATGAAATTTATGACTAATATTTTCCAAGGTGATAGCGATAACATTTATATGTCAAATATTTTAATATGTAAATATTAAATTTATGCATGTGCAAATGTCGTGGGATCAATCAAATCAAAAATTTACTTCGTAATGCTAATGGCATGTGTAAAAATTTAAATTAAAGCTCCTTATTTTACTATTAGAAAAATAGTTGATAAAATAGCACTAGATATAGGTAAACGTGATTCTTGATAAAAAGGCAATAATAATTAGTAATAATTACAGCAATGCAGACCTTTATAAAAACGAGTCAAAGCGCGTGACGTTCATCAAGGATAATCACTATAGGATCCTGTAGTTTTTGCACGACACTAAATCTCAAAGTCCATATAATTGTAGCACAATATTTGTTTTTGCACTGAGTACACTTCACTAGAATCAGCACCGTGACGCGGCGGATCGTCAAATGTTTATGAAGGTGTGAAAAACAAAACACGTGCGGTCCGTCCGTGCGGCCGTGAGCGACTGACTCCGCGCATGCGCCACAAGCGCTTCCAGCCTTGAGGAAAAGCAACACTCCGGCGCATACAACCTGTCAACTGAAACACCTCTACCTGCAACAAGCGCCGCAGCCGCTGAATTCTCAAAAGAAATGCTTTCTACTGATGGTCAGTTTCTAACGACATGTGTTGATTGATAGGGGAAAACTGTCAAGTGTTCAATCTTTACAAGCCTCAAAAAATGTGAATATGATAGCGATGTTCAGGAAACAAGTTCCTCCCCATCTGCCCATCCTGTTAAAATCGCGAAGCCTCACAAAGTATAACCGGGCCATCTGTCACACTTTGCGTGTATGCGGCTTGTACGTCACGCAAAACAAAACACCTGTTGAACAGAAATAATAGGAGTGATTCAAGGTGATTTAGTATGCTACGAAGGTCAATGCCATCGTTATGAAGATGGTATTGTCTTGGATGGAGGTAATAATTTATGGTGAAAGGATATTGATGGAACGGTTTGTGTGATAAATGTGGTAGATTTGTAATCGTTTAATGTTAATGGATATCCTTTGAGGATGTTCCTGGTTTAAGATCAAAGCAAGTTTCAACTTAGAACCATATGGTGCACTATTGAGGCTATAAATAATTAGAATGTCAATATTTGGACCTTGATTGAATTTACATTACTACAAAAAAAGAATTTAATCCGACAAATTAAAAACCGTTATCTCTTTCTGTGCAATGTGTTGATACAAAGTATGATAGTGATAGTACTATAGCAGGTTCTTTAGTACAGAATATAGATCAGTATATCAGTAATGTGGTGAACGTGGTGGCAAGGCCGTTGAGAAACCGGTCTGCCTGATGAATGCTTTATCGCTCTTAATTGTGTACCAATATAACTATTGTGCATCGACAACTTGAGAAATATTGTAAAGCGAGTAACGCAACAGCGTTGCGTGTTGCGGGTTATCGTAATTTGTGTTAACCTTAATAAAATGTGCGATTGGAAAACTTGGACCTATTTTATCAGTAACACGTTAAATTATTGTTTATTTAAGGTCGATCAATAAATATCCAGTTATATTTTCAAATACAGCGAATCGAACAATGCTTTATAATTTCTTGTAGTCCAAAAACAATTATCATTTCGCGCAAAATATGGTACAATTAGTATAGTACGTTCACGATTTAAAGAAAATAAAGTATTGATAGTTGGAAACAGAACCAGAAGTACAAGGAAAATGCAAAGGCTACTCTACATTTCTAGACAAACCAGATTAAAATTAACACCAATTGAGCACAGTAGCAGTACCTACCTAAAAATTGATATATGGAGAGGCTCACCTAATAAGAAACTTCCAATAGCGTGACACCTGGCAATAGAAGGCCAGCGAAAAGCATTCAAATGTGTGGCATTTAACAGTAACGCGGAACATGTAAATCGCGTGCTGTATCGATGTGCGCGAACGCAGCACCGGTGCGCGGTTGACCGACTGCCCGTTTGTCGTAACTGGACAATAGCCCGATTGCGGGCAACTAAGTTGATGAGATCACGGCGGTTAAGACCATCTTTAGGAGATGGGAGATACAATGTACTAGATCGAGATACGGTAGGTTGTGGGGAATGTTGACGATTCTACTTAAAGAATTTTGTTCATTAGGAGATCATAGCTAGGTTTCTCAATCAGTGGGGCAGGGCTATAAGGAGAGAACATAGTGGCGTAAAACGCATATTCGCCATAAAATAACGTCAAGATGTTGTTGAATTACCAGAACACGAACCAGGTATAAATAAAAATAAACAAATATTATAGGACATTTTTACACAAATTGACTAAGCCTCACGGAAGCTCAAGAAGGCAAAGAAGGCAAGGAAGGGATGAAAATAATTGAAACTTACAGCTCGACCCAAAAATATTGCGTGAACATCAATATTTTTAGGTTTACCGCAACACTTGTTAACTACTTTCCAAAAGGAACTTAAGATAACTATTCTAACACACACAAGAGATCTTTAAACCACGTATTTTTTTGCAATTAAATGGCCAACATTCATAAACAACTTAAAATAAGACGTCGCGAAAACCGAGTTTAATAAAAATTATGTTTTCTTTATTAATAGCACTTGAGTCTTGAGACAATGATTTTATTTTAATACATTTCTCTTTGTTCCCATTTTCTAACAGCGCTTTTAAAGCTCCTTATATAAATCCACCGCGAAAGGAAAAGCAGTAAATGGAGGATTTCCACAGACAAGTTTGATTGTTAGTGGAGTTACAGGTGATCAGCAGAACATAACAAACGGGTCGGGAATATCAGGATTAGCTGTGGTAATTGGAGGAATAATAGGCCTCGTCGAGAAAATAATACCTTGGATAGGTTAATTATGTTTTTGTTACAAACATATCTAGATGATTTGGTTATAAGCAAGATTATAAGAGTAAGGCTGAATTTTACTTGATCCTAGAACAGCGTGAACACTTTATGAAAAATAAAATAGCTACTATCTAGCTAAAATAGTAGCAGTATCATAGATGCATTAGCAAAACATTTTTAAAACCTAATTTGACATGAAAATTAATCTAGGACATCCATACCCGTCCTATGAAACACCTTGTATACCATACATATATGAATTTTAAAGGGTTAACTGCACTTATACAGCTTACCGTTTCGAACTTTCGTTCTTAACTTCTTACCAAATCAGGTAGCTTTGAAATGTAGGTAGGTGTGACATTCGATTCGGGATCTTACCTGTAAAAAAATATATTTTGTTAATAGGTACGCAAAGTATACATAATCAATGATGGTGTAAATGGTTATAAGTTGCATTAGTAAGTAGTGAATATAGCAAAATTTTAATTAAGCTAATAAAAGAAGATCTATTATCTTGAATATCGCTAAGAGCAATTAGAAGCTAATTCAGCTTGGGGAGAAGTTTATGAAACTTTGATACACAAACACAATAGAAGCTTTTGTTCAAAAATTAACGTTGCCCGTTTGATACCTCAAGGCTTTGATTGAATGAATCCTTCCTCTTTCTGAAGAATACATTAACAATAGCCACATGACAATATAATTGTATTTTGTAATAAAATTATGTTTATCAAATCGCTAACAAATAATTTAATTCCTTGTGGAGGTACTAGGGTGTAGGATCTTATGCTTAAATTACTTAGAATGCAAGGACATAGCGTAGCAATTCGTATGTATGGTATGTAGTATGTACCCTCGCACAGAGCATTTATAGCAAACCTGTGTACTTGTTTATTATGATTATACAAAATTTAATCGTATTTTAAGACTGCTCTAAAATGTAATGTTATTTAGACACTGTAAACGTTATTTACAACATCTTTATAATTTCTATCATTATAATATATTTAGAATTCATCACCTATCTGCCTCGTTTGCATAACTTGAAACATTTAATCGCAGTGTTGACAATTCATTAATTATGTTATATAATCTCATTTAGATCTGTGCTGACGACCTACCCTAGTTTTCATAGCACGGAACAGCTAGAAACTAGTTTAGATTATGTAACGTTCTGACTGCTTTAGTATAAGTACCTATGCATTGCATATTTTGCCTGCCTTGTAATGCGAAACAAACTCGAGGGATTTGCCACTACAGTGTAGGTTTATTGCTTACAACTTACTTTTTGCGGTCATTTATTTTTACAACCATTATTCTTTATTATTTTGGGGTTTAAGTCGTAAATGGAGACGATTTTTTGAACTTATAAATTATTAGCTTTTCATACATGTCTTCTAGCGTCCCACGGTCCTAATAGTAATTATGTACCTCCAATGAAATTTAAATCACTACATTACATAGTATAAAACAAAGTCGCTTCCCGCTGTCTATCTGTCCCTATGTATGTTTAGATCTTTAAAACTACGCAACGGATTTTGATTGTTTTTTTTTAATAGATACAGTGATTCAAGAGGAAGGTTTATGTATAATTTGTTAACCCGTGCGAAGCCGGGGCGGGTCGCTAGTCATTGTTAAATGGATCAGTCTCTCGAGTCGTCGCACAGTCTTGTTTAGTTCGACTTTAAAACGAAACAAATTCAATTCTATTTTTACACGACTGCCCAAAAAAAAGAGTGTATTGTTTTCTAATATTCACATTTACTTACCAATTTTTCTTGTATGGTGCGCCGATAGATGATATGTTAAAAAACATTGTTTTACTATATAACATTCATAACACGCCTACAGTACTTTATAAAGACTAATAACAACGTATCTGTTTTGTACTCGATCGTTATTCCTGTGGGCGGTAGCGTCGTTCACAGTAAGCCTACGAAAGTAGATGACAATACGGATTATGCCTTCGCTGGCGTAAATATTAAGTAGGTACTTTAATCTTCAATCCGCATTCTGCTATAGTCGAGCGCGTTTCATATATAAAGCTAATAGTTACAGTTTTATAAGTAGGAAGCGGCAACACAGGCCCCAAAAGGGCTGCGTTTCCGTCAGAGATGTGCGAGGATGCGTAAAGTGTCATTCTATGGAACTTGCTCACTATGTAAACAAATTTCACTAGTAAATTCAGCATTCAGAGACAATTTCAATATGGCGGTTTGTTTACATAGTTAGCAAGATCCATAAAATGACATTTTAGCGAGAGATGTGTTTTTTAAAGAACCGATATAATCACTGCCCGCTGAGCGAGGAAAACAATTGATTTATATTAACTTGTAATTGCGAATTGATGGACCATGATATTGATGTTTTCTTGTAAATAAGTCTTTTATTACCAGTAGACATTTTTGGGACAGAACTTAAGTACCGATTATATTGTGGAATGTCTCTGTAAGTGTCGTTAGGGACATCGTAGAAAAAAAACTCACCGATTTGTTAGACCTGTACCCCAAAAGCATAAAATTGTTGTAGTAATTCACCGAATCGTATTTCACCTTGAATGAAAAAGATATCACTAGATTTTTTTACTTGACGCACTTTTTCGTGTAGCTTTTGACATTAGTATAATTAATTTGTAGTATTTAATTTTTTGTGTAGTATTTTACCGTAGACGCATTTCGCCGCGATCGACGTTTGTTTGGGACAATCTACTCAATCTTCATACTGTTGCGTTGAATCACGTCGCCAATAGAATACACGATCGAGGTGAAATGCGACTAAAGTAATAAACGATTGAGTCATAACGCGAAAGTTAAATGCACGATCGAGGTGAAATGCGACTAAAACTAATAACGACTAAAATAATAAACGATTGAGTCATAACGCGATATTTAAATGCACGATCGAGGTGAAATGCGACTAAAACTTACAGCCATTAGAAAAAAAAACTATTGAGACACAATGCGAAAATTAAATATGAGATCGAGGTGAAATGCGATTCGGTGAATTACTACAACAATTTTATGCTTTTGGGGTACAGGTCTAACAAATCAACTCACCTCCTATACGAACACTCACAATCATCACTCGAACATACAAATGGAAGTTTGTAGTTGCGCAGCACTTTCACTTCCATCTTCGTAAAGTTACTAGAATACTATACCTACGAGTATAACACTAGGTCAAGTTTAGTAAGTTATCTGAAACCAGTTTGAAACACATCACAAAATATCTCACTTTGATGTCATTTTCGTGTCTCCATAACAACTTGCGTCACAAATTACTATACACACACACACACACTACGAAAAGGAGAATTCTGAGCTAGGAACTGGTAAGTGCCAACTAAGCAACTTTAAATTAAATTAAACTCATGAGGTAAATTAGTGCTAAAACTTTCGTAAGTTACTTGAGTTTCCACTTTCGGAAATTGTTTAACACGGTACATGGTTTACACTAAGCCGAGTTTAGAGACTTCTGGAGTTATAGGAACAATGGCACTAATATTGTTATAACACGAAACCAATCGAGCTGATGAACTGTGGGCGTATGCTGCTAAACGACCTAAACGGGAGGGGAGGCTAGCCTGTTCACTTGTTGAGAAAATCTGTGTTTTTGATGTCACCAGACTACCAACTTGCTGGCATGTTTAACATAATACGAATTTAATTCTTTTGGTTTTGTCTTAAGAATAAAGAAATTTTAGAAATTATGAATGAATTATATTGATTCTTACAAAAACACAACCGACAACTGACGTATTGATGCGTTCATTTGACATTAAGTAGACGTGAAATATCCGTCAACTTACTTCACGCTCGCTTGTGCGAGTATTTTTTGTGTCTCTTAATTACACTTATCAATGTAATTAAGGAACTTCAACAATTATACAGTTCGGTGCACAGTTTTATTTCCATTCTGTAATTGAGCAGTCACTAAGCCTTCGTGTTTTTTAACAGTTCGAACGTGATTAACGCATTGCTGTTTGGTCGTGCGTAACGCCACTTTGCTTTTTTTATTTTCCATACTGTATCTGCATGAAAATTTTGCAGGTGTCATTCATTTCTAAATTTGAAGCATATGACACGGAAACTGACATTGAAGTGGGCCTAGATAATAGGAGGTAGAGTATTGCGGTGTAAGGATGGCAGTCTACAGTAAAACTATATTACTATATTTAATTAGGACATGGTTGTCAAAAAAAAAAACAGTCGGCTAAACACCGGAGGAGCGCGACAGTATCTCGCCCGCGAGATTGACTACCAGTCTTTTTCTAACCTGTATTAATTATAGAGGGACGGGTAGTTTATCTGGTGAAACGCACAGTGATCATGCTGTTTTCTCTGAGCTTCGACGATAAACTGATAAATGCAGACCTCGTGGGCGTTTCCCTATAGCTTGATCTATGACCGTGCAATATGAAGCTGAAAGTCCGACACTTCATCATGCCATGTTGGTCTAGTTAACTACGATAAATGGATATTTACTCGGGCTTAAGTAATATGTTTGTCATATCTTAATAAAGTATCGTTAATCATGTTACAGATCTTACTAGAGATATTCATTAATCGTTGTCTCCTTCCACTAAATAAAAAGATACCTATACATTCTAAGAAATTACCATTAATATACTTGATAAAACTGTGTTTGTACATCAAATTGTAGCGAGTTGGTCATGTTTAGTTTTAGGGACAAAACTGGAAGAAAATTAAATATGTATCTAAATTCTAAAATTTGTCTTTGGCGAAATCCTTAGAAAAAAACACGTCAAGAAATTGACAAACATGATGATTAAAATTATGATAAATTATACGAAATAAAACTTTGAAAGTGAGAAAAATAAAACAAATAGTAACAATGGGTAAAGCAAAATTGTTACTAATAAAGAATTTAAGAAAGAATATATTTATGTCTTAATTGCTAATAAAGCTCCAGCACTTAGTTCTCAAGCCAACTAGTTAAGTGCTTTTAGCTCTGGTTAGCCAATTTGGGAATCCTGGCTTCGGAATACCTAACACGGCTGCATATTAACCAAATTCCTGCTATGCAATCTAGTTAATGTCTATGGAAGTTGAAGAATTAATATGTGAAGATCGTACAGATGAGGATGGAGAACAAATATAACTGAAGTCAAGATTGAAAATTAACTGAACACTCAAATTTTCGCTAAGTAAATGACCCAGCTGATAATGATTCAGTTTTTTTTGTATCCTAGTAATGTCAGGCAGTAAAAGGCATTGGTTTTCCAAAGTAACTCCTGATTAATTTACGAACAAAGCACAATTACCTTTCCATTCACCGTAATACTCCGAAACGTCTTCCATAAGCTCTTACAAAATGAAATGAGCCACTGAATGTTTCTCCCTAAAGAAGGCGTATTCTGTACAACAGTGTGTTATTGGTTTTTATGTTTATTGTTTTGATAAGACCTTAGAGTTGAATCATTTCATTTTTATTTTGTTGTCGAATTCTGTTTTACGTTAGATTTCAACAAACTGTGGTGTTTAGATAGAGTTCCCTATTATTATGTACAATATAAGCGCAATTTCATCAAAATCATCCTCTGAGTTATGAAAACGTATATGGTGTATTGTCCCATTTTGGTATTTTGTGTCCTTTCTCATCCCACCAATAAGTACTACGACGTCTGTGTTTGCTTTGTAAGCGGCTCTCGACCGTTTTGTGCTCGCGAAATACAATCACAATCCACTCATTAGGAAACTCTAACGCACTTATTTTTGGTGCGCGTGATGGATACGACTCAAGGTCGTATCAAAGAAATATCATAACAAATTTTAACAGAACCGGCCGGTGGTAGGAAAGATAGGGCCGGCTTAACTTTGTTTTACAACCGGGTAAGTGCCGAGGCTAGTACTTGTAAAATTCTGATGCTCCCTTTTTTCCTGTTTGTTTCAAGGCCAGGGGAATGATCGGGACATTTATCTCTATCCAGATCCCATCTTTATGTGTATGTGGGAGGGAAACCTTACGACATTTGACCTATGGAGAACTTTCACATAAATTCGGGTTAAGTGCGTCTAAAGATTCTAAAGCCTAACCCTGAGGTTCAACACGAAATAAACCCGTTCATTTGATTTGTAGCAGTGAGCCGTATTATTAGACTTCTTTACAAGTTCTAAGGTTGGGTCATTGTAATTTTAACACTGATTATTTTACAGCTCAGAAATTTGAATAGATTTTCTAGAGATGGATTTGATAAATAACTCCATTAAGTGAGTTTTTTGTGAGAGATTTTATGTTAGTTTTTTCTTAAAAACTCCTGAATAGTAAGCATTATTTTTGAAGTTTAATTTTGAAAGGTTAAAAAGTTCGGTCCTAGTTAAATATTATTACCATAAAACGAAAAACATAAAATAAAATGAAGGGTCAAAGTAGGATACTACCAAGAAGAAACAAAAGTGTGTATTTAGAAATAGCCGACGAGTCTTGTCTGAATCATATCCACAGCGATAAACGACATAAAAGCTATCATCACATACATCCAGCACTTCCTTATAAATATTGGGTTGCAAATCCTCACTTGGAGCTTAAAATTCATGGAGCGTATGTGGAATAATCTCGATACACTAAACAAAATTAGAACAGATACATTTCATACCTTATTCCTTGGTATTAAGGTTCTAATTACATTGCTGACTGTAAAAGTGTACACCTCATTTCTTATAAAATGCCTAAACAATCCGAGCACATAGGAAGCAAGTGCGAGCACGTGCCCCAATTATTTTGGAGTGCATGTGTTTTTTATACATCCATATATTTGTTTAACGAACAGCTTATTGGGGACGCGAGAACGCTGCATACTGATGAGTGAATTGTTAAGGCGAAGTTCTTACTTAATTTTACGTGCGACGGGTACTACAGTACGGGTACTACAGACAGTACTACCATGAGTCACTGACAGTGTCAAAACTGACATATACGCTAACGTCGACGTAATTTACTTTCTATACATCTCGCTGGCACTAATATGCGAGTACGAGCGAGATGCATAGAAAGTAAGTTACGTTTTCGATAGCGTTTATGTTAGTGCCAAACTGGTGGTAGCCATCACACAGGTACCTACTATTATCGGTTCATTATCGAAAAAATAACCCATAAGTTATTATTCGTAAGTTATAGTTTAATTAGTTATTGTAGATTTATTATATTGAAACAAATATTTTAGTATCACACATCCCACAGACAAAATACAAATTACCTAACAGTCGTTTCTCACCTATTAAATTCTATAAATTAAGGTGAGAATGGAATGTTGTTTACCGGGTCAATAAGAATACTTAAGTTACTTCCCTAATCTCTACTACTTATATTATTGTTACGCAAAAAGAAATTTATGCATTTTTTGATAATCCGTAGACCGAAGTATACAGAGGATATAAATGATGTAATCGTTTTAAATCATGAAAGGGCGTATGATGAACAGTGAATGGAAGTTTTGATTGCTGCTTGTAAAAGTGACCGTGAACAAGATACACAGATTTGACGGGGGTAAAAACAAAATCTGACTGAAATTGAATGGATGAATGAATAAATTGAACATAGGTCAATAGTCAGAGATTAAATTAATGTAATTTTGTATATAATGTGTGACATAATAAGAAAAAAAGTCGTACACACCAGAAAACGTATTGATCATTATATGAAATAACTTGTTTTTTTCTTTTTGTTATACTAGCTAGGTGATTTGCAATAATCAGCATTATACAACGCTGCAACTGGTTTCGGTTTATATTATATTTACTAAGCCTCATATTACCACAGCTTCGCCTTAACCAAACCTGATCGTACGTACGTTAGCACAGGCGAAAAGCTTTTTAAGACTTTTACCGACGTTGCTTAGAAAATGCACACACTCGTGACCCAGCCTTTCAACGCACCTGTTCAAAGTATCTTTCACTGAGGGAAATGTTTTGGGTCAATGAACTTAGACAGAAAGAACGTTTTGAGATTTAGGTCTTAATAATAAAACTCCCGTGAGAAGCAAACATATTAACCTCTCGCCGCCCCGACATCAAAACTTGCCAAGACAAATGCAGTTTTGATGTGTCAAAATTAAGATTCAAATTAGAATGGAACGGGGGACCTTTTTATAGGCCTCTGAGCGGCTAGAGATGGGTCAAAAACGGGTCACTTACAAATAACAGCCAGTGCCCGGTACAAAATTGTATTAACTAAGGAATTAAAGGCATCCGATAGGTATGTGTTTCTAACTACCCAGGACGCAAAGGTGGACGCATGGCTAATCGCGTACAAAATGTTCAAATCCCCGCTTTGGACGAAATTATTTACGTAATAAATCGCGTAAATTTAACTAAAGAACTTAGTTTTTTTACGTTTTGAAGTCATTAATCGACCATTTTGCCTTGCTGACACAAAAGGACGTGCCTTAAGTACGAATCGCATTGCACATCGATTAAGAACGCAACATAATCAAGTTCTGGAAACGCAAATCTAAGATTTCATTGTTAAGGTTCAAGTTTGCTGGACCTTTAAATTGACATTGCGTCCTAATTATATTAAAAGCAGTGTTTACATTACATCAAAACAAAAACTAACTGATTGAGATTGATAGCTTCAGCAAATAAAAAAATCAAAAGATGTCCTTGCCAACCATCGGCGTCAAACAAATGAACATTTTATACCTTATCACAATGAAATAAAGTTCAAACTGTATACGTATACATATCTTTTTAAAGACGACTGTAAACACGCGTTTCTTCCACCAAATAGTTCAATGGTAAATAATGGCAAACAGTGTGGGTGTTTCCAAGACCATTGACAAGTTTGAAATTTCCAGTTTGTTTGCTATGTGAATTGGCAAACTTTTACTAAAATGGACGTCGTATATGGTTTGGTAAATATTGCAGCCATGACCTTGTGTTAGTTTACATGGCACATAACTAAGATAGAGAATTTCGTATTATTTTTATGTATACCTGTACAGAATGGATTCCACGCGATCTCATATGAGATTATTTGTGCTATTATCTATTAAAAGGGACCTCATTGCCGATGGCGCTTACGACACTGACATCAATAAGCAAAAAACGTAGTAGTTTAAAATTGGGGATTCTGGCACATGTTTAATTGTTTTGATTCCCAATTTAGCAATTAAGTTTCTTTGAATACTGGAACATTCAATGTTGCTGTCTATCCAATGCGGAGGTCAATTTATGTTATGTGACGCTGATGAACTGATCAGTCATGTTGTGTTAGAAAACTTAAATCGGATTTAAAGGTCCCTTTGTAGTTTTGTATAAATAATTCTTAAACGGTGACCTGTAGCAAAAATGTTCTGATACACAAGTAATCTTCATAAAATTGTCTACATTAAATATTCTATACGCTTTTTCGCTAGGACCAATATTTAAAAAAAATATTTAAGGGAGAAAGTTAATTATAATCAATTGTTAATATTTTTTGTTAATAACTCGTAAACGGTGGCCTGTAGCAAAAAATGTTCTGAAACATAAGTAATCTACATCCAATTTTCTACATTAAATATTCTATAAAAAAATTCAGTAGGTTCAATATTTAAAAAAATATTTAAGGGAGAAAGTTAATGGGGAAGTTAGTGCACTGAGTTGTCCCTTTTGTCCCAGGCGATGCCGCTTGACACAATTGTTTCTTGGATCATACTTAATTGATCTGAAGTCTTAACCTGGATATTAACTTTTGGCTTCCCCCCAAAAAGGGAGAGGAGAAAAGTGGTTCCGGCTGTACACTGCGCTCTGTTTGATATAAAGCCGCAATCCGATGATTGATTGACATAATTGTTCTCCCAGAAGGAGGTTCGTGTGGTATTTGTCTTTGGTACGGTCGTATACAGGGCGGCTGGGTGACCTCCAGAAAATTCCTACTTTAGGTCTACCGCTTCCGGTCAGAAAAATGTTTGACAGCCCGGCCAAACGGTCGGACCTAGGGGGGGGTGCTCGACCAAATGTCATAGAGGTACCTTGGCAGTTTTTGACGCCGTCATTTTTTTTTCAAAATGGCCGACTTTTATTTTTTTATGTTTTCAAGTTTGTCCTAGCGCGCTGAAATTTTGGTCACAGAAACTCGGGGTCCCCTAGATTCCTATGATTTTTTTTTTTGTAAAATGTTTTAATTGCGGAAAAACTGGGCACTTTTATTTTGTATGGTAACTTTTAAACGGTGCGTGACAGTGACAGGAGGGGGTGCTCGACCAAATGTCATAGAGGGTCTCGAGGGAAATAAAACTACATTGAAAAAAATTCAAAATGGCCGACTTTTATTTTAAATTTTTCAAGTTGGTCCGAGCGCACCGACATTTGGCATGGCAGGAGATAGAGGCCTCTAGATTACTATGAAAAACATTTTTTTTTTGGAAAAAACCCCAGATGGCGGAAAAAATGGCAATTTTTATTTTGTATGGCAGCTTTTAAACGGTGTGAGATGGGTGGGGGGTGCTCGACCAAATGTCATAGAGGGCCTCGAGAAAAAAGGAACTACATTTAAATTTTTTCAAAATGGCAGACTTTTTTTTTTCAAGTTAACCCGAGCGCGCTGAGATTTGGCATGCGGTGAGCCTGGGGGCCCAAGAATACTATGTGAAAATTTTTTTTTGGAAAAGTCCAAAATGGCGGCGGACGCGGGCAAAAGTCAAATTCCAAGTAGGTTAAGCGAGCCCGTAGGGCGAGCTTCAGTCTGGGAGGCCGAAGGCCGACCTCGCGGAGGGCCGTTAGGCCCGGAGCTTCACTCCGAGTATCCAAGCGTGGCCTACCCCCAGTAATTTTGGGCGAGGCCGAAGGCCAAGCTGCGGGAATGACGAACCAAGCAAAATCCTATACAAAAACTGTGTTAAGCGAGTCCGAAGGGCGAGCTTCAGGCTGGGAGGCCGAAGGTCGACCCCGACGGAGAGCCAAAGGCCCGGAGCCTTCACACCGACTCCCAAGCGTGCAACCCCCAGTAATTTAAAGCGAGGCCGAAGGCCGAGCTGCGTGAATGCAGCGCTTCCAAGCGTTCTACCAAGTTACTACACAGTTTTTGTATAGGATTTTGCTTGGTTCGTCATTCCCGCAGCTTGGCCTTCGGCCTCGTCCAAAATTATAAATAAATAAATATTAAATATTATAGGACATCATTATTACACAAATTGACTAAGCCCCACGGTAAGCTCAAGAAAGCTTGTGTTGTGAGTACTCAGACGACGATATAATTATATAATATACAAATACTTAAATACATTGAAAACAACCATGACTCAGGAACAAATATCTGTGCTCATCGCACAAATAAATGCCCTTACTGGGATTCGAACCCAGGACCGCGACTTCACAGGCAGGGTCACTACCCACCAGGCCAGACTGGTCGTTCATTACTGGGGGTAGGCCACGCTTGGACACTCGGGGTGAAGCTCCGGGCCTAATGGCCCTCCGCAGGGTCGGCCTTCGGCCTCCCAGCCTGAAGCTCGCCCTACGGGCTCGCTTAACCTACTTGGAAATTTGACTTTTGCGCGTGTCCGCCGCCATGTTGGACTTTTCCAAAAAAAATTTTTCACATAGTATTCTTGGGCCCCCAGGCTCGCCGCATGCCAAATCTCAGCGCGCTCGGACTAACTTGAAAAAAAAAAGTCGGCCATTTTGAAAATTTTTAAATGCAGTTCCATTTTTCTCGAGGCCCTCTATGACATTTGGTCGAGCAACCAACCGAGCACCCATCTCGCACCATTTAAAAGCTGCCATACAAAATAAAAATTGCCATTTTTTTCTGCCATCTTGGGTTTTTTCCAAAAAAAAATTTTTTCATAGGAATCTAGAGGCCTCTATCTCATGCCATGCTAAATCTCGGTGCGCTCGGACCAACTTGAAAAAATAAAATAAAAAGTCGGCCATTTTGAATTTTTTTCAATGCAGTTTTATTTCCCTCGAGGCCCTCTATGACGTTTGGTCGAGCACCCCCCACCTATCACGCACCGTTTAAAAGTTACCATACAAAATAAAAGTGCCCAGTTTTTCCGCAATTAAAACATTTTATGAAAAGAATTTTTTTCATAGGAATCTAGGGGACCCCGAGTTTCCGTGACCAAAATTTCAGCGCGCTAGGACAAACTTGAAAAAATTAAAAAAAAAATGTAGGGCATTTTGAAAAAAAAAATGGCGGCGTCAAAAACTGCCAGGGTACCTCTATGACATTTGGTCGAGCACCCCCCACCTAGGTCCGACCATTTGGCCGGGCCGTCAAACATTTTTCTGACCGGAAGCGGTAGACCAAAAGTCGGAATTTTCTGGAGGTCACCCAGCCGCCCTCTATACGACCGTACCAAAGACAAATGCCCCACGAACCTCCTTCTGGGAGAACAATTATGTCAATCAATCATCGGATTGCGGCTTTATATCAAACAGAGCGCAGTGTACAGCCGGAACCACTTTTTTCCTTTCCCTTTTTGGGGGGAAGCCAAAAGTTAATATCCAGGTTAAGACTTCAGATCAATTAAGTATGATCCAAGGAACAATTGTGTCAAGCGGCATCGCCTGGGACAAAAGGGACAACTCAGTGCACTAACTTCCCCATTAACTTTCTCCCTTAAATATTTTTTTTTAATATTGAACCTACCGAATTTTTTTATAGAATATTTAATGTAGAAAATTGGATGTAGATTACTTATGTTTCAGAACATTTTTTGCTACAGGCCACCGTTTACGAGTTATTAACAAAAAATATTAACAATTGATTATAATTAACTTTCTCCCTTAAATATTTTTTTTTAATATTGATCCCAGCGCAAAAGTGTACAGAATATTTAATGTAGAAAATTTTATGTAGATTACTTATGTATCAGAACATATTTTGCTACAGGCCACCGTTTACGAGTTATTTACAAAAAATATTAACAAATGATTATAATTAACTTTCTCCCTTAAATATTTTTTTAAATATTAACAATTGATTATAATTAACTTTCTCCCTTAAATATTTTTTTTTAATATTGATCCTAGCGAAAAAGCGTATAGAATATTTAATGTAGACAATTTTATGAAGATTACTTGTGTATCAGAACATTTTTTGCTACAGGTCACCGTTTAAGAGTTATTTATAAAAAACTACAAAGGGACCTTTAAATCCGATTTAAGTTTTCTAACACAACATGACTGATCAGTTCATCAGCGTCACATAACATAAATTGACCTCCGCATTGGATAGACAGCAACATTGAATGTTCCAGTATTCAAAGAAACTTAATTGCTAAATTGGGAATCAAAACAACTAAACATGTGCCAGAATCCCCAATTTTAAACTACTACGTTTTTGCTTATCGATGTCAAGTGTCGTAAGCGCCATCGGCAATAAGGTCCCTTTTCATAGATAATAGCACATTTTATGATAGACCTGCGTCAAAATACCTTTTAAGGTGAGTAAACAACTAGACAGCTTTACAACACTTTTCTATGGTGCTAAAAATTACTGTCAATAAGTGTCATGCTAATTATCTAACTACGAAATTGAACAAATAATAAGTTGTTATTGTTATCATACTGATTTTACGAGTGAAAGCTCAATATTTAAAAGCAATTAGTTATCACATTTCATCATTTGCTTAATTTTTCTCATCCAAATGTGTAAAATGTTTAAACCGTAGTTTCCTACCCCAATGCTATGTGATAATAGCCTATATCGATATCGCCAAACAAACATCGCAAAAGTAAGCTACCGGTCGACATCTGTCACAGATGTCATAATATCGTGACTTCGGCACCGACATCCGACACGCATTGTCTTAGAAGGAAGAATAAGGTTACAACACGAAAACACGACTGTACGTCATATCCTCTATACGTCAAACCTTGCCAAGCAAAATGAAATTTTATTTTGTCAACACAAAGTTCAAATTAGAATGGAACAGGAGACCTTTTTGTAGGTCTCTGGGCGGCTAAAGGATATATTTATAGCGTTCAAGCACATCGTCTTAACCAGTGTAACAAACATCACTAAATAATAATATATATTTTTTTAAATCTATCAGCGATCCCTTAAACTAATTTTTTTAATTGGGAATACCTACTCTCAAGAAATATTATAAAAATACACATGTATTTTAATTTCCTCTTAGGTATGTGAAATGAAAAGCATGACTCGGGTAAACGGCGCCCATTATGATTTTAACAATTGCACTTTAACCAAATTTCTGTTCAGAAATGAGTGGCTTTCATTTTATTTCTTGGTTTATTTCTTACTTAAACTAGGAACCGGTGAATGAAAATAAGCTTGCAGCAAAACGTATCAAACAAGTTGAGAAAAAATATTTTGTGAATAAGATAAGGATAACAAAAGCATCATAACAACAGGAATCATATATCCTTTGGCTATTATACGTTCTATGTTTGTCCCAATAAATATTGTAAGAGAACTTCCTTTTGGTTGGCTGTTGAATTTCGGTTATTGACACTTATCATGTAACTAAACGGAAATGTATTGCTATTTATTATATTTCCTTTGTGTATTCGCCCACTCAAAGGCCTACGCTATCGTTGATGTGATGACGGATATAACCTTGCTGGGTCTCAAATGTCTCAATAGACATATTAGTTGATTGGATTCAATTAAAAAAAGACACATACAAATCCTACGTACAGTAAGCAGTTAGCTACAATTCAATTTGAGTAGGCCTGCTTCCTTCGGCCGCTGACTAATTCTAGCATGTTAAATACCTAGATACAGATTAGAAAAGTGAAAATCTCATGATAGGGAAAGATTTCAAAATTGTGACTGAGGTTCTGTTTTGGAGTTGCTCATAAAACGCACTCGCTCGTTTAGTGAAGACTAAGATCGTCATCTCCATATTGATGACCTATAAAGGTTTGTGGCTATAGTACCTAGTCTTAGGAGGTACCTCCTAAGATTTTGCGGACTTTGCGGATCCTTGTGGCCCCAAAATTGAAGATTTTTACTGCGGATGGCTGCTTTTTCTAAAAAGTTTGTAGTCATAAATACCAGCGGTCAAGTGATCCCGAAATTTGTCTGAAAGTGTAGTAAAAACGCATCATTAAAACTTTTCAGTCATAGTTCATATCACCGTCATTGAAACATAGTTTCACTTTAACATCGCGAGAACTCACATATCATCATTATTACCATCCATTCAATGGACGATGTCTCAATCAACCAACAATAAGACTAAGTGCAATTTTAATCATCAAGTCATCAGGTCCAGAGGTCACGTGAAGCAACTGGGGTTAAGGTTCGCGGTTCTAAAGTAATGAATTGCGGTTGTCTTAGGCAACATTATTCTTAAAGTTCACAAAGATGGTGTCGGTCAACCGCTTAGCTGGTGAGAAATAATTGTTGTAATACTAGCTTGGTTGCTCTTGAAAACATTACGAGATACAATGTAGTTTTAGATTCTAAAGGCGGTTTGTTTTATTTTAGTTATTAAGTAGTTGAAGAATGGACCATACAACGCGGGTAAATTAAGCGTCAGCAAGTCACTTGCCAAAACCAAAAGATCAAGTGTTGAAGAAAGTGGAGTGGAAAAGGAAGTGTTAGGTGCCTACATTCGGCGGTGGAGATTATAGGCAAAAGGGAAAATGACAACAAAAACTCAAGTATGTATACCTATTTTTCCTACAACGTAACATAAATACATCAATTACCGAGATAAAGACCATCATAGGCATTGCAGGCTGATTTAACGCTCTCTTAACCCCGCTTAATACCCAAAAACTACCGGAGCACTCGCACTTTCTAAGTGCACATGGCTATTTTGCATGTCACACTTCACGGTGGCTGTGATTTGCATAGCGAGTGCTGTGAAAGAGAAATTACCTAAACATTGCGTAATGAAACAATGGTTCGGTTTCAGTGGAAACGCGTGACGTTGGGTAATGCTTCAGTGTGTTGAATTGCTGATGGATTGTTTATTTATGGTGTATGAATAGGACGGGGCACCCATAGCAAACCAACACCAGATCAAATATAATTTATTTTCAGGCACATCAAAATACCCTTTGTGTGTTATGTACACTGCGTGTGAATAGAGATAGAGCAAGGAAGACGAGTATGGACTGATAAGAGATGATGATGATATGGATAAAAAGGCTGCGAGTGACAAGATGACTGGGGAGTAAAAATGTACGGAAGGAGTTGGTCCAGTGGGACCAACACTTGGCACTTGGAGTGCCAAGTAAATGAACAAACGAAAGATGATTAATAGTCATGGCATAAGCTGCAGCACAGGAAAAAGTAAACATTGGTTGAATATTGCACATAATAAGCGACCGGCGCGGTGCGATTCATTAAACATTAAGAGGCTTTATCGAAAGCTTGTACGTCTAAAATTGAAAGATTTCTTCTACTTGTTGTTACCGTATAGGTGCACAACAGCAAACATATTACAGACAGCCTCCCGTTTTGACAATTTGATCTAACGTGCTTCATTTAAACAATCAAAACATCTCGCACCGAGTTATGTAGCAGATCATTAAACTATTAGAGCATAACTGTCATTGCTGACATAAACGCGCACCGCGCATTAAATCCACTCCGTTATAAACCACAGCATACGTGGGCAGTTTGACGCTATCTCGTTAACCTTGGCTCCAAGAAGCTTTTGAGGACTTTCGTTTTCACTAAAGAAACAGTCTTACCTTAAGGCCTACATATAAGAACTGTCGACTGTTACTAGAATATGTCGGGAACTTTGATATTATGCAGAACCACGATTCGATCCTTCAACAAGCTTCTATTAGCATAGATCCCTTTCATCAGGCCAAGTGGACCATTTTGGAAATCTGTTATCATAACGGTGTTCGCATGATGGATTCACGAGCGTTTTCCTTTGTAGTTTAATTGAGATCGATTTCTTATAATGAGTTGATATGCGTTAAAAAAGTTTAAAATTCCAAAATGAATCGTAACGCTACGTCTAAAATCATTATGTTCAGTCTAATGGAAAACTTTCCTTCAAATCAAACTTTACCAATTCTTCCTCATTTGTTACCTTGAAAACTTGTAACAAGACTGTCAAGTGCAAAATGTAAAAACGCGACACCACACCGCAAAACATGTATTGTAAAACAACAAGTTTGTTTCAAACGATCGCAAAAGCAACTGTATCGTTAAGAAATTTCGTTTTCCACTGCATTCGACGCACTGCAGGGTATCGTGTTTTGAATCGTCTGAAGTATCAAAAATGAACCTAGAACACCTTGACTTAAAGCAAGTTTTGGTTTAAATAGTTTTATGCCATTAGAAATACGAAAGAATAGGTACAAACCGTATTTTAAAATGATAGATGATACTGATGTGTCTAGAATTTAGAGCTGAAGCGCTTTCAAAATGGCACCAAAAGGGGAAATAACAAGATTTTAGTGATATTAAGAGTTGCAAGCATCTATAGGCTACATTAAATGTTTTCCATCATGAGTCGCTTGTTTATTACTGTGGAATAAGAAAACGTATACGAGAAAAAAGTAATTTTGAACGAGTGATTGAAACAAGGACTTGCGTAATGAGTTTCGAGTAAGCATCTATTTTAAATTCAACAATTCTTCAAATAAAACGATTTCGACTAAATGGAATGTGTTATCGATAATTGCTGCTTCACGCTAACGAGATTGGATATCAAGATACATTTTCGACTTCGGTCGGTATAAATCAAAAAACTTAAATGGAGCTGGCTTCGGATTCAATTAAACGGACTCCCAAGGTCGTCCGTTTAAAACGAATCCTCAGCCTGCAAGTATAGCTACTTCCGAACCTCGACAATAATGTAACAAACATATATCAAGGCCACAATTAATAATAGAACATTATAAGACAATCTATCAATTTGCAAATTGCCTAGCTTTGTTTCAGCTAGTCAGTGCGTAATGTCGGTAATCAGTCATCTCAGTGCACGTGGTCGAAAAAACGACGTAAGCATTTGACAATAAGGCTAATAGTAAGTCGTTTTTCTTCTACGTATAGGCGGTAATCTTTTTCTTATGGACGAAGATAATTGACTTGTTTTAATTATATTGATTTAGATTTAACATGGAGATCGGGTATGTACCTACAATATGAATTTTATTTATAACATAAAATTAACTTCTAATTTTTTTTTCGTATTTTTAATGCTCTTAAGCATTAAAAGTAAATTCTTAGATGTCCACTTAGAATGAACCGGTTTATTTTTCAAGTTAGGAGTCGTAGGTACTTGTAAGTTTCACAGTTAGATTTCGTTGCGACCAATTTTATAATTTATAGAAATCAAAAACTTATAGAAGCTTCTTATTTAAATTTCAGAAAATTTTGTATTCTGTTGGCAAACGAAGATGGAATAGCGGTCGCTATTGCATGTAGATGACTTAGTTCAGACTCACACGGGATTAGTCGCAAAATATTGTAATAAAACTGCAAGAGCTTTTATTTATCCAGAATCATTTATGATATACCTAATAGATATGAGCGCCGATAGGCATATAGCCGGCGGCGGCGCGCCGGTCAAAATTGGTCGGCGGCGGCGGCGAATCGGCGGCGTGGCCTTGAAACACCTTCGATTAATGAAAAAAGAATTTAAACCAAAATTTTACCGAAAAAACATGTTTTTGCTCTAAGGAAGTTATGAAATAAATGCATTTTTTATTTTCAAGGATAATTTATTGAATAATGGTACGAAAAAAATTGATATCGTATAAACTGTGGATAAGCGGTATCGCGCGGCATCAGAGGCGGTCTTAATCATGGCGAGGCTTTGGCAGGAAGATCTTAGCGAGGCCCTTATCTTTTGTGCTAAGGTAAAAATTGCGGATTGACTGTATCAGGGAAACGTCTTGTCGACAGTCCAAAAAAAAAAACGAGCTCCGTCATTAACCAATATCGACCCAACAAAACCGATTTATGTCAAAAAGTGAGGCCCAACGCCGAGCTCCATGTAACACCGAAGACTTGATTTCGACGCCTCCCAATGCGAGGCCAGAGGATGAGCTGCAGGTACGCATACAGCTAAGAATCGAACGCCAAGTGTAAGCTTGGCTGACGGCTGAACGCCTGGAGCGCCGATTGCGGCGCGCTTCTGTGCGAGGCCGAGCTGCAATAGAGCAGAGCGAGGGTGCAAGCCGATAAAGACTGAAGCCATAGTGTTAAAGATCTGGAGCTTTCCTGCGGGCGCATTCGTGCGACGCCAAAGGCCGAGCTGAAATGGAGCTAAGATCGGATAAGGACCAATGCTCAAGCGTTTTAAAACAGGCCGAAAGTTGAGCTCCAAACAGGGCCAAAAACTTGCAGGTTCAGATAGCGGCTTAATTCCATGCGAGCGGTGCAAGGCCAAAGATTGAGCTGCGAGAGAGCAAAGCTTGAAATTTCAACAGTGGCCAAGTTTAATTGAGACCCGATTCCGACGCCCTTCCATGCGAAGCCAACGGCCGGACATTTGGACGTGGAAACGCTTAATATCTCAAAATTAACCCCATTTTATACCTTTTAAAAACGTTTAACCATGCTTGCAATGGTTAAATTCGCGGTAAATGACGGATGGTTAGCTGGCAAAATTAGTTATGCATTGGATCGGTAATCCAAAGATGTGGGTTCGAGTCTCACGTTAGCTAGAGTTGATCACAGTAAATTTTTTCATTGTGATTGACATGTCTAGTGTATATATACAATCTATAAATTGTAATGTGGAACGTTCCACAATAAAAATGGAAGGAAATCAGTATGTTTATTCTAGGCGGATTAGACTCTCGCGCGAGCCACGAGACGAGCCGCGAGCCGCGCCACGAGACGCGAGTGTAAGCGGTGGGCTCGCGGCTCGTCTCGTGGCTCGCAAGCTCGTCGAGCTAATATAATTTAAACACTAACGGCACGGCATAAGGTTTATAACCGAATGACAGGCCGAACGCGAGTGTAAGCGGTGGACTCGCGTCTCGTGGCGCGGCTTGCGGCTCGTCTCGTGGCTCGCGCGAGAGTCTAAATTGGGGGTTACAAGCATATTGATGTTAAAATTGATATTAAATAATTTCGTTTCCCCAAGACTAGTAGCGCGGTTACTAGACAGATAAGTTTGCATTTGCCTTCGATATTTTTGAATTATATGGGCCTAAAATACCCTTTGAATGCCTATAAACTATTCGAAGTGGCGCCGTTAATGATCTAAACTGGATTAAAAATATATTATCTGATTCTGAAAGCAGTAGTAACTACCAAGGTCACGCCGATGCCACGCCGATAGCGCAGCGTCGGCGGCGGCGGCGCGAAAATTTTGTCGGCGGCGGCGGCGCGCCGGCGCGGCGCTCATATCTAATACCTAATACAATTCTCAGATGGTAAACCCGAAATAAAATCTCGTATTTGAAATATTTGAATGTCTGACTTAGGAATTTGATAATTGGGTAGACTGGGTAGAGTATCTAACAACGACAGCGTGCTGAATTGCTCTATCACAACTGCACCCTGTATACCAATCGTTCAATCGTTTATATATTATTCAGTACGGCTACCATAAGTTTGGCACTGACATAAACGCCGTCGAGAACGTAATTCACTTTCTATACATGTCGCTCGTACTCGCATATTATAGTTCGTTTTTTTAGCATTAGAAATAAGGTAAACAATCTTGATGTGTCTTTTAATTGAAAAACACATTTTAAAAATAAGTTACGGTAAATATGTAACAATTATGAATCTAATACGATTTTTAGGGTTCCGTACCCAAAGGGTAAAAACGGGACCCTATTACTAAGACTCCGCTGTCCGTCCGTCCGTCCGTCCGTCTGTCACCAGGCTGTATCTCACGAACCGTGATAGCTAGACAGTTGAAATTTTCACAGATGATGTATTTCTGTTGCCGCTATAACAACAAATACTAAAAACAGAATAAAATAAAGATTTAGGTGGGGCTCCCATACAACAAACGTGATTTTTGACCGAAGTTAAGCAACGTCGGGCGGGGTCAGTACTTGGATGGGTGACCGTTTTTTTGCTTGTTTTTTTTTGCTTGTTTTGCTCTATTTTTTGTTGATGGTGCGGAACCCTCCGTGCGCGAGTCCGACTCGCACTTGGCCGGTTTTTATAGTCTTCTGCTTTCATAAGTAATAGTTATTGATTTTTAAAAAGTGTTTTTCAATTAAAAGATATGTCAAAATCGCTTACTTTCTTTCAAGTTCTTTCTAATGCTAAAAAAAACGAACTATGTATAGTGCAAACGAGATTTATAGAAAGTAAATTACGTTCTCGATAGCGTACCTAAATGTCAGTTTTGACACTGTCAGTGACTCATGGTACGGGCTCTGGACTACATGTACTATATTATGTAGGTACATAACGTGATGAGGGTAAGTCTGGCTCGAGACCTAAATTGATTTACAGACCTTTGGGAAATAGGGTTGCTTAGGGCAGCGGTTCTCAATTTTTTTTGACGGGACCCTTTTGGAAAGCGAAATACTTGATGGAACCCTACAATACGGAGGCGGTATAGTAAAATTTTTCGTGGCGATTAAAGCATAGTGTTCTAAATTCTTGCGGAACCCCTGCAGGGGTGTCGCGGAACCCTTAGGGTTCCGCGGAACACACTAAAGTGGCCCACTGATGAACAGTCCGCCGGACGATATCGGCCTGTCAGTTAGAACAAAAAATTGACAGCTCCGAACAACTGACAGGCCGATACCGGCCGGCGGACTGGTAATCAGTGGGCCCCTTTAGAGTATGGCTGGCTTAGGGAATAAATTAATTCATATTATATTTTATGTTACTTTGTATTGTAACTGATTTGGGCGATGTAATTTAGTTCGAGGCCCGGAGATCGTTTTTGTCAACCATCATCATCATTCCACACCGACGAAGTCGCGGTCTGAAGCTAATCTTATCTTATCTTATAAACGAGCAATTCTTGTATATATATATATTATACTAGCGACCCGCCCCGGCTTCGCACGGGTTAACAAATTATACATAAACCTTCCTCTTGAATCACTATATTATCATCTATTAAAAAAAACCGCATCAAAATCCGTTGCGTAGTTTTAAAGATCTAAGTATACGAGTACATATAGGGACAGACAGCGTGGGGATCTCGGAAGCGGCTCTAACGGTTTCGATGAAATTTGCTAATTGGGGGTTTTCGGCGGCTAAAAATCGATCTAGCTACTACCCAGGTCTTATCTTCGGAAAAACGCGCTCTTTTGAGCATAGTTCGGTCTCCCAGGTACTTCGTAATAAATCACAAACATAATTCATTTAAACGTCAGTCATCTGCCACCCCAGACGATTGTTATTTGTGAAACATCCATCATTTCGCTTGTGTTTTAAAGCTGTATAAAATGAAAATACGTTCTTTTTCGCCCGCACATTCCGATTGCCTTTGAAATAACTTCGCTTTCACAGTCTACTTTAAACGAAAGTACCTACAGTCAGAGTCATACACATACCTATAATATATTTTCATAACATAAAGGTAGCTATAAAAAACATAAAGGTAGGTAAATAGATTGTACAACAAGGGCATAAAGTGACCCATTTTTACCCGAGGCAATTTTTTCAACCAAAATAGTAGACGAGGGTAAAAATGGACATTTATGCCCTTGTTGTACACTCAGCTTTTCACTTCGATTGCGAGGAAAATAAAACACATTTTCACGGCAATTTACACCACGAAATTGTCGTAAAGCGAAAGAACAGAATATATATTATAACCAATTCCCGCCAACAAACTTTTTAATTATTATTTTTTAATTTTCAATATGTGATCAGAGTTTCAGACGCTTGGTTTTCTGCCAAGTCAAACATTTCGGAGCATTTTTGAACGATAATCGACTCCTATTATGAAATTTACTAAATTTAATGACAGAAAATACGGATTTCTAATAAATTGTAGCAAAAATAAAATAATATAACAAGTTTTGTCATCTACACAATTTTATTGCTCAGTAAAATTGTGCAATATGTTTTAACTGTTTGGCTATTGAGACCGAAGACCTTAGTCTTAGAAGAAACTTTTACTTTTCTGCTCTAGAGCATAAAATGCGATTTTATGTCGTCTACGCACGACATAAAGGTGCACTTTTTGAGCATGAGAAGTGAAAACGATATTTTATACAATTACTTTATACGCCTGGGACGCTATTTTACATCGTTTTTGGTAGTTTTTCAAAAAGTTCCCTAAATTTCTCCAGGATTTTTAGGAGGACTTGATAGTGATAGGACTTAGGTAACTAGTGTAAAGTACATTTAATTTTCCAAACAAAAAGAGTAGGTATAATAACAATCTCCCAAATAAAGCTTGTTCATAAAAATATCGATTGTACGCAAAAGCTGATGAAAAATAATACTTTTTTTAGGCAATTAATCCCCAGGCTCAACATTCGCGTAATTGAATAAAAAAAATAATTGAACAAACCCGAAACCTCCCTCGGTGCTTCCTCGATAATTTATTCAGGGAGGAAAAAAGTTTAAACGGGAAAAAAAACCGGCCAAATGCGAGTCGGACTTGCGCACGGAGGGTTCCGCACCATCAACAAAAAATAGAGCAAAACAAGCAAAAAAACGGCCAAGTACTGACCCCGCCCGACGTTGCTTAACTTCGGTCAAAAATCACGTTTGTTGTATGGGAGCCCCACTTAAATCTTTATTTTATTCTGTTTTTAGTATTTGTTGTTATAGCGGCAACAGAAATACATCATCTGTGAAAATTTCAACTGTCTAGCTATCACGGTTCGTGAGATACAGCCTGGTGACAGACGGACAGACGGACGGACGGACAGCGGAGTCTTAGTAATAGGGTCCCGTTTTTACCCTTTGGGTACGGAACCCTAAAAATGGAGTCAGCAGCGTTTTTAAGGGCCTATTCAGAGAGTGGGAAAGGACCTTCTGACGTCAGACACGTCGGAAACTCAGCCGACGACAATGGGAGTAATAGGCATGCGTGATCGTGGTTTAAGTTAGGAGAGGGAGCGGGTTAGTGAGCGGAAGCGGGAGCGATATGATTTGGTAAACATCTGTCAGTAGGCAATCTATGAAAACCGGAATAAAGATAGTAAGTTAGGTAAAGTTAGGGCATCACCATTTTAAGGGCCCATTCAGATACAACGAAGCTCAGCCGCCGACAATGAAAGTTGAATAGAAATGAATGAAAGAAAAAGAATAGGTCATTTCAACGCAAAGTGACGTCGTGCCCTATGTTTTTATATTATAAAGCGTTAACGACGCATTGACGAACACCATTAAAGCTAAAATCTGCTTCGAATAAAAAGATAATCCCAAATTACAGAATATCAATATTAGAAGAGTATATTATGGTGTTCATAAAATTATTATTATTATATTTTTAATAAACATTGAAAATATAAAACAGGTAAAACATCATTTCAAACGAATGCATCCTATAAATTGTACCAGCTAAGTAGCATGAAGTGAGGAGCCCCCGACGAACTGTCGAGCCTTTGAAAGGACCTACAAGACGCGCCCTTTGTTTGTGCGGAAACCAACCCCATACGTACACCCAACACCCCCACTACGCCGCTATTATCTCTATTCCAGACACGTCATTAGCTACAATTCACTCACCTGTCATCCTGCAGATTCTTCAACTCGCTAAGCTCGAGCTCCCTCCGCAGGTTCGACACCTCGCATAGAAGCATGTCCCTTTCAGTCGCGACCTTCTCCAGCTCGGCCCTTAAGCGGACCACCTCGTTTGTCAAATCCATTGTCGCCATCTCACTAACGATAACCACTATCGACACGGCACATCACTAATCACAAACTCGCCGATCGCGTAAACCAATCACATTGCCACATTTTTGAAAAGCGAATTAACGCAACTGTTTCACGCGCGAGGCGTCAGGGATGGGACGAGTTTGCAACTCAATATCGAGCACTTTTCACGTTTTCGCAGTTTCTGATTGCGCCGCTACATCGCTGGCATCTGAAACAATAAATCATTGTGTTAGAGCTGGGCTGAAAACTGCTGAGTCGGCATGAGAATCCGAAATATTCCGCTCATAAACTGAGCGCGCTCGCAGAGAGAATAAAGTCACAACTATGGGAGCTATGATAATACAACGGCATAAATAACTGAAATTGTTCTCTTTATTGGTTGCTTTGTGCAAATAGGTCGTATTTTTATTTTATGCCTCAGCGTGAATTGAGGATCTCATTGTGATATAATGGCTTAATCTTCTAAAAGCTAGACCTAATTCATAACGTCATTGAAAGTTGAACGTTGGTATTTTTATTTGCGAATTTTATTATGAGTTTTCTGAGGACATACTTAGCGAAATCTTAGTCCGTTTTATGGAAAATTGTGCAAGCTTTCGGTTCGTTTATTCAGTAGAATTGTAAATTTAAATTGTCATAAAAGTTTGTACCTATTCATACTGAAACTTAATTCTAAACGACTGCACTAAGGGCCAAATTAGTGTAACGGGTTTTATAATATTTTAAGACTACTTTACAGCGAAACGGGATCTGAATTTTAATGATAAATTAAGACTGGATTGCTTAAATGAAGTTTGAAGCTGTATGCATATGTACGAAATTTCATCTAAAACGTATAATGTTTTGAGTAATACGAAGTTTGTACAGAGCCCGTACCATGAGTCACTGACAGTGTCAAAACTGACATTTACGCTATCGAGAACGTAATTTACTTTGTATACATCTCGTTTGCACTAATATGCGAGTACGAGCGAGATGTATAGAAAGTAAATTACGTTCTCGACGGCGTTTATGTCAGTGCCAAACTGATGGTAGCCGTACAGGACAAAATGAATAGATGTCGTTTCATTCTTTTCAGTGAATTCTGTACTTAATCATTAAGTATTTATAAGATGAAAATGATTTCATTTAATTTTGTAAGTACCTTTACTAGGGTCATTAAGTATATGTTAAAAAAGGTTCTACGAATTCATTGCAATGAATACTGATACGTTTTTTAAACAATGTCAAATACGAGAGGTTTCATATTTCTTCTTTATCTTATTCTCCATTACTGTCTAGAATGTTAAGTCCAAAATCCCTACTAATATTATAAATGCGAAAGTATATCTGTCTGCTAATCTTCACACTTAAACCGCTAAACCGATTTAGATGAAATTTGGTATGGAGACAGTGTGAGGCCTGGTAGTTTAAATCAATCATCATCATCATCATTAGCAGACATAGCCGCGGGCAGAAGCTAGTTGGTTATTAACAAAACGAACGGACTATAACGTTATTGAATCCTATTAGTTTCAAGGGACCTTAACGAAATAATTCAAATAATTTCTCCTCCTCGAAGACAATTAAGCTACTGTTGTAAATTGAAATTTCAGAATGCAATTTACATTATAAGTCCGCTAAACGGCTTGTGACTACATAATGTGCAAAGTCGCTATAGTCGCTGAGGATTTTACTTATGTCAATGGGTTCTGTTACTTTTTACCGACGAGTAAGTATTTTTTTGTGGCTTTTTTGCCAGTTAGAAAAAAAACTATTGGAAAATAAAGTATGCTATTTCAACTCAACCAATTTCCAACAAAATCGTCATTAGGTACTGTGGAACATAAGAAAAATACAAAATATGTGATATATGTAGGACAATGTCGTAACTATGTAGGAATGCGTTGCATTCCTATAGGATTACTGCGTTTCAACATTAAGTACCTACCTAATCATGAAATTCACGATATCTGTATAAAGAAATATTGGTTTTCAACAAATGTTAACAATTTTAAATCTTACATGCCTTAAAAGTAAATAAGCTTAAGGTGGCGTAAGCGTACTGTTATAACTTATAAGCGTTTAAACGTTAACCTTGTTTCAAGTAAAGTTACAAGAGATAATGATATTACCGTAAATAAAGACCATGTGTGGATAACACGCCTTTACAAGCTACATTAATCACTAGTCCCAGGGGCATCGTAAACTGTATGGTGAGCGTTTGCTGACTAACTTTAAGTGGGAAATTGCAAGCTACACTATAGAACAATGAAAATGTACATGAAAAATCTATACGTTTTCATTACGCCTAAAGAAATTCAGGTTGTTTTTAGGGTTCCGTACCCAAAGGGTAAAAACGGGACCCTATTACTAAGACTCCGCTGTCCGTCCGTCCGTCCGTCCGTCCGTCCGTCTGTCACCAGGCTGTATCTCACGAACCGTGATAGCTAGACAGTTGAAATTTTCACAGATGATGTATTTCTGTTGCCGCTATAACAACAAATACTAAAAACAGAATAAAATAAAGATTTAAGTGGGGCTCCCATACAACAAACGTGATTTTTGACCGAAGTTAAGCAACGTCGGGCGGGGTCAGTACTTGGATGGGTGACCGTTTTTTTGCTTGTTTTTTTGTTGATGGTGCGGAACCCTCCATGCGCGAGTCCGACTCGCACTTGGCCGGTTTTTCTAAAAGGTAATGATTTGTCACTACAGTCAAGAGCGAAACTTGCATACTGCATACATAAATTTACAGAAAATTGTCAGTAAGTATCAGAAATGCGCAAATTTCGAGGATCTTTCTCTTTTACTCCAATGAAGGCGTAATTAGAGTGAAAGAGAAAAATACTCACGATTTGCGAACTTCGGTTTTCGCGGTTATAGCCCAGGGGCTCGTTTCTCAAAAGCTTGTAACATGTAATACAAGTAGAAGTCCCTTTCTAACAAAAGCTGTCAAAAAGTGACATCCGCTTGTATTACAAGTTACAAGCTTTTGAGAAACGGGCCCCAGGCGTCAAATTGTCACCGTAGTGAAATAGGGTCAGGGCCTGTTTCATGAAAAAAGCTCAACGATTTTTCCGCACAATCAAGTTAAGACCATTTCGCGAGAACCCTAACATTATAATAGAGTTAAAAGATCGTTTAGTGTTAATGGTCGTTTATTTTTATAAAAAAAGTAAAGAGCTCATTTAAAAACGAGAAACTTTCTCGCAGTTTACCAGCCCTAATTAAAAAGGGCTTAAGTGCCTTAACAATTATATGAAACTCTAGCGTTTCTGGGTAATGCTGTTTATGGCATTAATTTACTATGCTACGCTTAGTATAATAGATGATTATCTTTATTTCTATTCCATATACATAAAAAATAAACATTATAATAGTTTTTAGTGGCTGCGAAGTTGATACGAGAAAGATATTAAGTTATAAATGGGCGTACCACAGAATAAATAATAGTACTAGGTACAGAAGACTCACTCTCTAACAAAACGCGTCTGTTACGATCAGCACAGATATGGCCACTAGGTGGCAACAGCGCCACGCGCGGCTTATGGCTAGCCACCAAAATTGGTGTGGAACGGATGTACTTACTTTTTGCTACCTGTAGCAAAGCGACGAAATCGCGGAGTGAGCCACGCCTGGCGGTACCTAATTATGTAGCTACATTGCTGCCGTGAATGTCAAACTCGGCAGTAATGTCGCACCGATATAAAGCAGCAGTAACGCTGGTGCAGTCTAAATCCGAACGGTACCTTTAGCTACTTCTTTAACAGAGCGAAAGCGATGGTCTTCGTTTCAGCTTGCTATAGGTATATAGATTTATTTGTCGATTCAGTTTTTGGAATTTTTAAAAATGGCGGGGCCATGGGGGTTTGCGATGTCTACAGCTCACAGAGCCACTAGTATTTTAAAGCTATCAACTGTCAGATAACTTTACTGATGTGTAACGGGCAAGACAGAAATGATAATAATTAAGTATGTTCTTATGCAACTTGAATGCGAGACAATAGGAATAATAAAGACTGGGTTTCCGTCATTAGTGTCAGATTAACTAATTACAGCAGCGATGCACAGAGGCGTTCGATAACTCACAACGATAGCCGGAAGACAGCGTGATTTATGTGGAACGGTGGTGTATGTCATAAGCGTTTTAAAACTTTTAGGCCGCGGACTGGACGCAAGCGGCGTGCGGCGCGGCGAGCGGCAAATCAAGGCCATTCATACATTGCGTTCGACCAAATGCATGAACGGCCTTGATTGGTCGCACGCAGCGCCGTTTGCGTCCGATCCCCGGCCTAAATCCCAATAAAAAATCTATCTACGTAAAAAATGCCAATGAAAAATCTACGGATTCGGTCCGGGCAGCTACTGTTGGAATGTATGAACTAGCTAATGTAGTCAGACAATATAGTGATAATAAAGACTGGGTTTCCGTCATTAGAGACAGATTAACTAATTACAGCGGCGATGCACAGAGGCGTTCGATAACTCACAACGATAGCCGGAAGACTGCGTGATTTATTTAGAACGGTGGTATAAGCCATAGGAGTTAGCGTTTTAATAATTTTAATCCCTGTAAGCGTTGTAATATTATTATGCCTACTTGAATAATAAACTACCTTTATCTTTAGTGAGACAAAACCTCTAGTAGGTATGCCTATGGCGCAACAGAACGGTGTGCAAATCTGCATTCAATGTGAAGACCGCCTTAGATTCGCCAAACGCTACGTTTTAACGGCGAAATGAGGCACTCGTGTTCATGTTCATATCTGTTAATAATTCCGGAGTTCCATAAAACCGCTACCGCCTATAACATTCCCCACCATGGGTGTTGCCTTACCTTGAACGAGCCATTTGGATAATTCCACAATTAAAACAGAAGAGTGTGAAATTACTTCAGTTAATGATTACCGTGGTTCTAATACTCGTGTAGATTGCCTGACTCCATTGACAGGGGCATTCGGGACAATAGTTTGTAAGGAAAAATAGGTATAAAAACATAATTAAGCCAAGCGCTTTTAAGAGTAGCGAAGCTATTATGGTTGCATTTTGTCTTTTATTGTTGTATAATAACACATGACGAGATGCAACAGTGATAAACGCTAAGACAAAGACAGGAATTTAGGTACGAGTAAATAGAAATAGAAATGGTTTATTTGGTGTACAAGCTTAACCTATAAATCCTATAATACAAATATCTTATGTTAATCTAATACAATTCACCAAAATGGATGCTACTCAGCATATGCCGATGACTATCGTCCTTAGCTATGGCGCTGGTTTTCCAGGCAATCAATATAAATGCGAGGATACCTACAGGGTAAACTGGGTCCGGGCGGATTTCAGGGTGGCTAAAAGGGGCTCAAGAAGAAAGCATCTGAGTCCCTCCATATTAGGCCCCTTCCTGAACCTACCCTCAAAGGGTTCAAGTCAAAGTAAATAAACAAATAGTTATATTTAACTCTACAGATCGCATTAATGGACCTATGCCTTCATTTGATATGGCCATTTAAAGTTTTAAAAAGTTTGGAACTCGTTAAATAATGGAATTTGTATGCAACATTGCAGTCCCGAAATCGAGACTGCAATGTTTTTAATTTTTTAATTTTTTGAATGACGATAAACTACGCACTTCGCGACCCATTTTTTTAACCGGCAACGTCGACTTTGCCGTCCATTTTTGAGAAAAAGTACTTTAGTATATATCTTATTGTTCTCCAGAGAGACATATCTCTATTAAGAAAGTAATTTCAGGGTAGCAGATAATGAACAATTGATTTCCACGTAAACAATGATATATGGACACAGTAAGTGTTACATAAAAAAATATATATATGTACATATATATCTTGAGGGATCTTCAGTATAATTTTCAGTACAGGATTCCTGCTCCGTCTTTCCATTCAAACGCTTTGATATGTCGTCTCGTACCTCTGAATCTTATGGAGATAGCTCTTATTAAATTACAGGACTGTGGACTTTAACTTTGAGCCAGAAAATTATTTTTGAATATGCCTTTCCCCATTTATCATTTAATGTTGATGCTGTTTTCTTTAAGAAACTATTGTATTCAGTGCTGCATTGCAGGGTAGCATACTTTTGGCGCGTTGTTTCATCCGTTACTGATGCTGGCTGTATTACGATCGTGATATGGACTGTTCTCCATCAGAACTTCACATGTTATTTTAAACGCAACCATGCGAGCTATCTGCTATTCCAACAGTATGAAAGACAAACAAGAATGCAACGCTAGAATGGGAATCGCTCCGTCGAAAGATGGAAAGATAAATAGGCTGCTTTTAGTGCTGCATTGCAGTGAATATTTTCTTAGTAAATTTCTGACTACGCTTTAGCTATAATTTCAATTAATCTTGCATTGCAAGGCATTTCAGACTCTAATTAGTAGGTAATTACATTTTTAGGTACTTATTAGTCTGTAAAAAGAAAGAATGTCGTCTTAGTTGAAAACTACAAACGTTGTAATTCTTCTTTCCGAGGTCCTCGAGGAAAAAACCGGACATTATGCATTATGCCTTATCACTTCATAAATGAGTTTCGATTGTGAAAATGTTTGTTACTTTTTTTCTGACGCATTATGGATGTTTTCAATGTAAAGTATTATAAGTAACTTTCGATGCATACTGCTAAAAAAAGTAAGAGTTCAATATGAACTTTTAAGACATCTACGGTACGGCAGTGCCCCCGCCAAGTCGAGCGAATCAAAGAGGTACGGCCGTACCATCCTTTTCTCGAAGCGATTCAGGTAATTTTCGACGTCCTGTAATTTTGTGCTGGCTAAAGCTAATAGAACCCTGAATTTTTAGTGACATAGGGCTTAACATGCTTGAGATATATTCTAAAAACATTTAATTTAAACTTTTATTTTCAGAATGATTGTACGTCAAAGTTCCACATGCTTTACTCGTACCGTACTCGTAAATATGTGTAATGCTCAAACTGTGCGATGGCCAAGTCATTATACGTATTAAAAATTAAAAATATCTTATTGATACGGTTTTAACACCCCCTGGCACTGAGTAAAATAACCGACTTGGTTTCACATTACATCTCAAAACTTTTTTGTAATAGAAGCGTTGCGAGACTGGCACCTTTTTACATGTAATGTTTTTGATGGGATTACATTTACATTATATGCTTCCATATTAAACTGCTTATAACTCAAACATTATAATTATTGAAAATATTCAACTTTGTTATTAAATGAAATAAAGTTCACTTTTAATTGTAAAATTAAACGGGAGCAAAAACGAGTGATTTTCAAAACGTGTTATCATTTCGTCCGCGTCTCGGCTTCAGGAAATTAAATGTCGCAAAACAATTTGTTTTTAGTTCAGTACCTACGTGTTCGAATTTTGTTACACACACACACATATACGTACAACAATACATATTTACTTTGCTTATAATATGGTATGATATACAATTTTACGCCATTTCCATAATGAGCCATCGCATCTACCAAACATGTTAGTAGAATGTGATACAACATTTCTTCTAACAAACTGTGTTCTACTATTGTCCCATGGACAACGGGACAGAATAGAAACACAATCCATCCAATTATTAACCCTACGAATGTTATTTTCATAATCCAAACTATACCCGGAATAAAGTTTCAAAAGTTTGTTTTAATTAGCAAAGGACTTTGCTTCTCTCTGTAATTACAATTCTTTAATCAGCGTAGAAGCACGTTACGGATTTCACATACACTTTGACAACCCTCTGAACATCCTAACATCACGTTTAATCGATTTTGAGCTTAATTCTAAGACCCGAAGGTTTCCATTCCAACGTCGAAAGCAGCGACATGCGATTGAAATTAAAGAAGTACTCGCTCGGATGCTATTAGGTTTCTTCTAAATTGATTTCTATTTCAACTGGAATAAAGTTGGATTTGTACGTTTGTAAGTGGTTAAGATAAGAGGTTGTGAGATTAAGTGCTTGTGGGATCCATCCCCTGAGGTGATCGTAGCGTGAAGCGCCACTTATCTCAGTGCTTACACGGTTTACCTAGGTATTACGTACGACTGAAGGGTTGCTGGCTGAGGTTTCTTCCTACTCGTATTTTTTTAGTAAGATCTTGTGGAAATATGTGGTTTAATTTAGCGCACTTCATTCATCAATGCTCTTTTAAAAACTTCATTGACGTGTTTCGTGATATGACAAAATAAATAAATATAGAATAAACTCTTCCACTTGTTCTCTTAGGATTGTTGACGTTGGGTTCTCGACTCGATTGTATCCTCTTCGAAAACCCAAGCAACGGTAACAATTTTTTTTAAAGGATTTAAAAAGAAACATCTAATGTCGGACTGTTTAAATTTTTGCGCTTATTATAATCACTCTAAAAATAAAAAAAGCGGCCAAGTGCGAGTCGGACTCGCCCATGAAGGGTTCCGTATTTAGGCGATTTATGACGTATAAAAAAAAACTACTTACTAGATCTCGTTCAAACCAATTTTCGGTGGAAGTTTACATGGTAATGTACATCATATATTTTTTTTAGTTTTATCATTCTCTTATTTTAGAAGTTACAGGGGGGGGGGACACACATTTTACCACTTTGGGAGTGTCTCTCGCGCAAACTATTCAGTTTAGAAAAAAATGATATTAGAAACCTCAATATCATTTTTGAAGACCTATCCATAGATACCCCACACGTATGGGTTTGATGAAAAAAAAATTTTTGAGTTTCAGTTCGGAGTATGGGAATTTATTGTTTCAAAAACAATAAATTCCCATACTCCGAACTGAAACTCAAAAATTTTTAGGTATATTTTTATTTTAGATAAGATCAAATATCATGAATATTTATTTATAATGTATCATTGGCAAATTAAGGTCAAATTTCCACAAGTGCGATATTTATATCCGTCTTCTTTGCTTCTATGATCTTCGAGCAAACAGAAGTCTAGAATATGTATAATAATATCATTTATCATTCATAATTATCATTTTTTCCTCTATAATTCCAACTGTCACTCATGACATACAAATGCATACTTGGTCTCTAAGTAGTTTCGGAGAAAAGTGGCTGTGACATACGGACGGACAGACAGACAGACAGACGGACAGACGGACAGACAGACAGACAGACAGACAGACATGACGAATCTATAAGGGTTCCGTTTTTTGCCATTTGGCTACGGAACCCTAAAAAGATAAAAGATAAAAATAAGTCTATTGCACATAGAACAGGCAGTACAATACTTAAATTGTTGTGACATCGGGTGGGTGCATAGCATGGGTTAAATAGTACCGAATTTCCAGGGGACCCCGCACTAGGCTAGGCCTGTACCGCGGGAGACCAAGTATGCATTTGTATGTCATGAGTGACAGTTGGAATTATAGAGGAAAAAATGATAATTATGAATGATAAATGATATTATTATACATATTCTAGACTTCTGTTTGCTCGAAGATCATAGAAGCAAAGAAGACGGATATAAATATCGCACTTGTGGAAATTTGACCTTAATTTGCCAATGATACATTATAAATAAATATTCATGATATTTGATCTTATCTAAAATAAAAATATACCTAAAGGTAAACTAACTGTCGAGACGTAAGTAAGGAAACATGAGAAATATAATATAATAAGTATCGATAGTTATCGAAACCCACATCCTGAGCTTAACAGAAGTAACAATAACTATTACTTCAAACCTGCCAACTTTCCATGCGGGCCGCAACTGCACAACAATATTAACCCTAACAAGTAGGAGTTACAGTTTCAATTAGTTTGACGACAAATGGTAACGCAATCATTAGTTGCAGTAATCTTGTTAGAGTAGACAGGGGAGAAGTTTGTAGACAGATTGTGGTTATAGACGTCTGTATAGTAACTATTCTATACTACACCAAACCGTCTGTCAACGTACCTAGTTGTTTCGTTAAGGACTCATTTAGACGACGCGCGAACTCGCATGCGATTTTAGAGATGCGGACCATTGAGGTTACAACAATTCAGCCGACCGATCAAATGACGCAATGTAATGAAACTCGCATGCGAGTTCTCGCACCGACTAATTGAGCCCTAAGGCATGAAAATTTCGACAGTTCTATAGGATGACAGCTGCCTTCGCCACGTGACTACAAGCCACAATTCTCAACTTTTCGCTTTTATTATAGAAAATATCTACGAGTATGTGTGCAAAGCCTGAGCAGGAATAGAATTATGATCACGCGACATGTTGCGGAATTTCACTGGAACTAATTGTTTCATACTATGAACTGTCACCCTCTTGGAGGATACAACTAAACGGAGTAGCCATTAACAGGCTTTCCCCTCTGTCGAAAATAGGCGGCCAACGGTCATACACAATGTATGGACTGACGTTTATCTGACATGGCTATTTTTACGTTACGCATACATTTGACGTTCCCCTCCCCCGCAAAAATCGGCAGACTGTTTTGTACAGAAATTTACAGACATGGCGTCTCCGTTTGATTATATCCTCCAAGGTCAATGGTCAAGGTCAATGTCAAATCCCTCTTGACAATGATCATATATTACTGGTAGTAGAAGTAGTAGTAAACACTTTATTGCACAAAACAAGTACATAACACAGAGAGAATACAGTAAATGTGTACAAAGGCGAACTTATCCCGTTAAAGGATCTCTTCCAGATAACTGTGCGCCAACTGGTCAGGCTTTATGTGTATTACATTAACCAATAAAATGATGGCGCTGACTTTGATTGTACGAACTCGGATTACACGCATTTAGGACCAAACTAGCTTGCTGGGATTTAATTCTTTGATAAATCTAATTCGATTGGTCTAAAACGCGAAAGTTTCAACGTTATATTTCTCACTAAAACATACTCAAAAACATATCTACCTAACACTAGTCAAGGTACCATATATAAAGTTTTAACGTCTGTCATTCTACGAATTTTCATTTTGTCAATGATGTGTCATTGAGGAAAACATTTTTTCGGACTATTTATTTTGACGACGTGGCCATACATTGTTTTAATGAATGATTAGTCTGTAAACAATGACGGTTATTTGAGTTTAAGAATGAAATAAAACACCTAAATTTCGACAGACAAATAAATAAAAATTCGCATAATTTTGTCCATGGTGCAATCTTTATACCTTAACCATGGGTATCTTTATTATTATTATTTTTTTAATTGATGAGGTCTTGGTGGCTCAGGTGGCAGAACGCTGGAGTATCGATCAAGAGGCCGTGACTTCAAGACTCACCCAAGACAGTAATTTTTCCACTTTTAAATTTATTCTAAGCTTAATACTATCGAGCGCAGACATTTCTGCTTGTTAAAAATTAAAAATCTTTATTATTTATTACCATTTATGTTAGTAAACAAATGAAAGGTACATTGTAAATATACACATATAATTAGCAAACTATGTAGGTACTTACTTAAAAATGGCATCACTATAATAAAAGCCTCTTTAGTAACCACTAGCGCCACCTATGTTCGACCTACAGTAACTGCACGTTCGACGCGTGCGCCGATCGAACAGCTGATACGCCGCGTTGTGATACAGTGCGCGCTAGATTGCGCTACTGGTCTCGTAAATAATGTAAACATCATTGAACAGAATCAACATGTCAAACATCTGCCTAAATTAAGAAATTTGCCTAAAAGTAGAACTACTTCCAATACTAGGTTCAACAAACTAACGAACTTAACACACAACACAAAATAAATGTCAAAAATACCCCAATTGATATTTCATTAAAATAAGTTTCAGGGTTCGACAGTCAATTTTATTATGAAGAACGCCTTAAACATACAAACATGTCAAGAGCTTTTCTCAATCACCTGTCCCTTCCTCTAACCCGATGTCATTTATTAGGTCAAGATGGGACTGTGAAAGTCAGGATTAATTGATAACATCAGCTTCTTGTCTATCTTCTGAAGTTGTTTATTCGAACTCACGGAATCATCTCACATATATCTGTCGTCGAGACCGAGACGCTGTAGGTGTAGGGCCATCTGTGTGCTTTCAGCTTTTCTTTTTTCCTCAGACTAAGCATTAGTATCACTAACATGGTTGGGATAAAATGGATTTAGGACTATGGACAACTTATTTGCTTTGGAGCTGGGGCTTTTTATGAAATCATACCTACAGCGCAAATATTGCTACTTTGAATTGTGTTTCTAAACTTAACATATTCACTTGATCTGTGCGATATGTTTAGGTATTCGGTTTCTGATAAAAAGATAGCGTGCATCTGTCAGTACTTAATAGACCGATAAATTAATCACGCCACACGAGATCTATCATCTTAAATCAATCTGTTATAGTCCTTAATGTATAGTATTAAGGTGGTAGATGCTAATGTTATAATGGCTAAAGATGTAACAGCGAGGATGCGTGTTGATGTGGAGGATTATTCCAGTCACTTAACAAACACGGGTAAGGAGAAGTTCCAGATGACCAAATATTAAGCCGTTTAGATTTTGCTCATCATGCTCCTGTAACTGCCGGCAGGCGTGTCTCACTCCGCGATTTCGTCGCTTTGCTACAGGTAGCTAAAAGTACATCCGTTCGGCCCCAATTTTGGGGAAAGCATAAGCCGCGCGTGGCGCTGTCGCCACCTAGCGGCCATATCTGTGCTGATCGTAACAGACGCGTTTTGTTAGAGAGTGAGTCTTCTGTACTTAGTACTATTATTTATTCTGTGCTGCCGGCATGATATCTGCAACATGACGGCATTATGATGAACACTTGCTTGCTTCTGACATATATTCTTCATCTCAGCCAATTTCATGTCGTTTTCCTGGAAGGCTTTATAAATTATTTGATAGGCGAATTAGACTCTCGCGCGAGCCACGAGACGAGCCGCGAGCCGCGCCACGAGACGCGAGTGTAAGCGGTGGACTCGCGTCTCGTGGCGCGGCTCGCGGCTCGTCTCGTGGCTCGCACGAGAGTCTAATCCGCGTATGACACTGTAAGTGCGATCTGCGATTATGTAATTATGCATTAATTGTTACGGATCTCAAGGTCACGTTATACTGGCGGTCTATAACGCGAATAGACTGCGCTCACGCACCTAATTGTGGATAGTTATAGTTACGGAGTATCTTATTTCGCATATGTATCACTATCATTAGTTAAGTGTGCTTAGCAGTGTAGCCGTCTGAAAAGAGGATTACTGTGTTACATCAGCAGAAACATGGACTTGATGGTCCGTTTATGGACTGATGCTGTGTATTTACGGGAAAAGCCATTGCATAGGCATAGGATGATTGAAGAGTTATTGGATATTATAAATTAGACGCACGAAATAACAGTTTGAAAAACGTAGGTATATTATGAACCTGCTGGACATAAATAAACTTAGTAGTTTTATGGTACTATAAGTAGGACAATTAGGTATTTTTTAAACCTTATATCCTTATAATTTCAATTAATTTATTTATAACATTGGAAGCAAAATGACATTGTATTTTATAAGGCATAGTCGTAAGTAGGTACTAACAAAAATGATCCCTGATGGTCCTGAAATAAATGAATTTAATTAAAAATGTAATATCTACGAACCAAGGGTGCTTATTTTACTTTTATAACTGCATTATAATAATTATGCCGAAATTGATGAACTAACTTTGATTTTAAGTAGTCAAGCAATACAAAGCGTATTCCATACCATTGGTAGAAAATTAAAACAAGTCATTTCCACGCGAAAAAACTGCAGAAAATCCATCCGTCATCAAAAAGCCGAATAATAGGAGCAAATACCGTCCGCTGTAAAAAATCCAATTTAAAACTTCTGGCTGGCCAGGTGAAGAGAGAATTGGGCTCCCCCCCCCCATTTAGGTAAACATTGTTAACGTCCTGGGCTCGTGTTCTGATTGGTTGCGCGCGGGCGAGTTGATTTGGGCACCAACGTAACGTGACATATAACAAGTGCAATCAGAAAGAAAGACACATCTCTCCGTCTTTGATCGTTCTCTCATTGCACAGGATCATGCCCCGAATGGTTTTCATAGTATATGTGATTCGTCTTCATCAGCTTCTGTTCAATTGTCAATGGCATTACAATACAATTAGCAATACAATAACAGAATGAAGATAAACTGAACTGTTGCTTCGAAATTATTCCCTCACCTACTACCGTTCTTAGCTCTTATTTACTGTGATCAGTATGCGGCTGAAATATGCCAGAATTGACTTGTTGGTACCTTAAGCAGTCATGTATGCCTTCAGTACCACATTATTAATACGTGTGTTGATAAAATGAGAGACGCCGAAGCCGTCATTTGAGGAAGCTGATTCCTTTAGCCGTCCTTCTGAAAATATCTGCTTCTAGCTTTAAGTGTCCCCAAGTATTATTGACCACTCCTAATCAACGTCTCAACTATCATAGAGAAAGATAGAAAATATCAGGGACCAAGATGACAATCCTCCGTTGACAAATGCTAAATGAAAAGTAAAAATGTATCAGGATGACAGATACGACGAAAAGTCACTATTTCATTTCCATACATTATGGTTCGATTGGTGTATTATATCAACGATTGTCATCTTGATTTAACCCTAGCATTCGGTAGGTAAGCTATTAGAATGACAGCCCAGGGCCGATTCCAGTCAACTGCCAAGGATTCGCAAGTGGCTACCAGTATAAATTTAACCTAGAAAATCATACATACTAAGCGTGAACATACTCGTAGAACAAACTTATTCTGGTAAATGAGGCGGAGGTCCAGTCCAGTGCTATATGGCAATAACTCTGGATTCTGGGGCGATCGCTTTATAGTTCAGTGAAATGGATCAGGCTAGCCTGCTAAGACAAAATGGCTTATTTTCGACCATTTTTCAAGTCGCTTACGTCGTTTTGCGTTAAAGCGGTGATATGTGGAGTTAATGTTTCTTTTGCCGCTTCATGTTTTTGATTAGGTACCGCGGGTGTTTTGGTGGATTGTTTTTATGGTTTCGCGTTTATGGCATTATTGATTCCTGTGCGATAAACCTGTAAAGCGTTTTAATCCTACATGTTAAACCCTTATGCGGACATTGAACTTCATAGCTGGTGATTTCTTCATAGATGGCCCTTTCATTTCATCATAGATTTCTTGGAATCATGACTATCATGGTATTGATAGTATTGTTTTGTTTTGTGTATGTTCCGCGTGCTAGATTTATTCTATTGCACCTGGAACACCTACTGGCATGACATAAATTTAATAATTTCCGCTACCTAAACGTTGTCTGGAAGAGATCGCTGCTTTTCAGAGATGACACCACCTGTTGTTTACCTCTTATTGAGTTACTGTTTTCTTTGTATTGTTTTTTGTGTTGAGGTGTGCAATATAGAGCATTTTTATTGTATTGTGGTTTTTATAATCACCGTTTACTCTCCTGAACTTGGTCGTCCGGTTTGAAGCCGAACCACTCGATTCCAGAGAACTAGGTTAGACGTTGCTAGGTGTAACAAAATAACTATTCAAATTTCTTATTTCTTACAAGAGTTTCAGAACTAATTTACTACATGACTGAATAAATTTCTAAAGCGCCAGGAAGTTCTGACTTCAAGTACCTAAGTCTTATTTCAGTAAGTTCTTGTAACTTTGCTGGAAATGAAGGCGGGTTGATTAAAAATGTATCCTCGTCAGTTAGTATGTCAATTAGAAAAGTGTACCACATGTATTAGTATTAGAAGGGTTTAACGGGTTCAAAGAAAATAACATGTTAAAGTATGTATATATACATTTTAAATACGCCTAGTAACTATAGTTAGGTAAAGGTAAACTAAAAATATATATGTATACTTAAAAAAAATGCCTTGTGATATCTCTATTTCTGATTCCTCGAGATTCGTCAAGACAAAAAAAAAGAAATTGATATAAGTACCTGCATACAACTTCTACAGGTGGAGTTTTTTGGACTTTTGAAGCGCTTATTATTTAATTCACATAAAACAATCCCCTTTTTATCTATATTGAATGAATCATCCTTTTGCTCACGGGTATTTTATCGCCTACAACAATATATTATAGAGTCTGTGCGGAAAGAGAAGAGTGGTGAAATGTATGGGATCCAATACATTCTACGACTCTTCTCTTTCCGCACAAACTCTACATCGTACTAGTTTTCAATAAAACTACACTAAATCGCTTCACCAGCTAATTTATTATTTCCATGCCGTAATTGAAACACTTTTAATGGAGCGCTCCAGATTTTTAATGGTTCCAACATGGCGGATTTATTCCGTAATTCGGTAATTAAACTTTTTTGTATGCGTCCACGGCTCGGGTTTAAAAAGTGGTATAAATCCTTGTGTTGTATCTACTTGTTACCTTTATAAATAAAACCGTATAGGGCGGTACCTGCTGTAATTCTCATCACTAAACAAGCCAGCACCTTTACTAAAATCCGAATGAAAAGAAATGCATACATAAACAATACAATTTCTACCCTTTCTTGCCAGAAGACAGAATTTTGCCAGATTTAAAACATTGAAATTTGTCACAACTCACAACTAATCATTAGTAGGGACATTAGTAGTAGCAAGTATGCTAGTTTTAAGGTATTTATGTATGGGCCACTAGTTGCCTGAAATAAAGATTTCATTCATTCATTCATTAGTCTGATCCAACGTAATCGTACCCAGGGAAGAACTATTATATAATCTGTGCTCAGAAGCAATAGACACATGAGTAATGGCGGTGCAACAAAAGCCAGTCAATACCTATTAAGCTGGGGCACCAAGGACACGCTCAGAGACTCCTAAGACACCTTGGAATTTTGCATAGTCCAGCTTTCAGTCTTGAAAGAGCCTGCTTTTTTAACTGCTTGTGGTTTCTGCTAAATTGACTAAATAGGTAGTGTTGTAGGCGATTGCTCGCTTGCACTTTGTTGTCAAATTGAATAGCCCTGCTAGTTTTAGGTGTGAAAGTAATTAAAATACAAAGTAACGTTTTCGAAGCTTCTTTGTTTACAGTGTTCAATACACGGTTAAAGTTTAATGAAGCGTGTAAATGAAAAGCTGTAATTTTTAAATAAAACTTTGTATTGTTGCGTATTTTTACAGTGTTATTTACTGATCATTTTCTTTTTATACAACAACATATTTAAGTTATGATTAGTATTTTTGCGTGGAGCTCAACAGAGATATTTACAACTTTAGATACAATCTGACCAACCATCTTGCAGAGCAAATAAAATGTATGTGTCGGCGATCGATTTCGGTTAGTTGGTAAAACAATACCTTCTTAGGGCCGCTACAGATGGACTGCAATACAGACGGTTGCATAGTCCGTCTGTATCGGCCGTCGGTCCGTCTGTATAAAAGTGCTTATTGAACCGAATTCTTACCTGAAACAAATAAAATAAATATGAGAATGCTGCAACAGTAATGCAACTGAGTTGACATCCGAACGTCATCTTTAGGCACCATTATAATGAACATAATCATCATATAAGCGTCCTACAATCAAAACATCAACAGCAAGTAACTTGCGCATTTAATGAGTTTCCATAAAAATAAAACTTACTCATTATGGCATGTATATAGGCAAATAGGTTCACAGTTAATGACGTCATACTTTAGTATTTGTCCAAAGACTAGACTGCAGTTTGGTATGCCGCGAGCAACGAGTGAAACGCATACGCATCCGTAATAGGAATGCAAGTAAAAGTGTATCCCGACGCGTATACGGTGACCACGGCGTCGGAGAATGTTGGACTGTATCGCAGCTGTCGTTTGGTTCACTGCATTGTCTAGAGATGGCGCTTTCATCTATAAATTTTCTGGGTTTATGTCATTTATAAGCGCAAAGACAACGTGGGTATTGTTGCATGCATTAACACTTAAAAGCTTAGAGACAAATGAGCTGAAAGACTCTGAATGCTACGAGTAGATTTAAAAATGGCATTTACTAATAATAAGTAATGATTGAAGTATCTAATGGCCTCTCCGTGTTGGCTTCGGCTGTGCACACGCCTACCAAAGGTCCGGAACAACATTGTTCCGTTATGGGAAAGTCATGAATTCTAAATATCTATTTTGTAAATAAAAACTAAGAGGCGATGGAATTTATAGGTTTCACTTGAAACATTTACTTCAGAATAATGTTAATGAACTATTTTAATAATCTAACCTAACCTAGCTTTACCAAATGAAGCCCGACGTCTGAGCCCAGGGGTTTTCTAGAAACTAACGAAGCGGAATTCCGCGCGAGCTCCAGTGATTGCGTTACTGTTATGAAGCATAACACAGCTAAACTGAAACATAATTGTTTCGAACGTTCCGAGTTGTTCTGTATAACAACAAACCGCTTGTAACGAAGTATTGTCGTTTAATTACTACGTAAATAAGAGGTTGTTTACGTTTTGAAATATACATTTTGATATGTTGTTAATTGTATTTTGGACAGTTGATTTCATACTTGTTATTTTCATTCAGTGATGTAGTACTTTTTGTAATAGGTACAATAATAAAAAAAACATACCTAATAAATATTAACAGTGCCCACTAGGCTGGTGGCAATGCCGAGTTTAGTATTTAACAATGATTAATTAAATAATTTCATATTATTAATCATATTTTAAGATTTCTTTTCTAAATAATATAATTTTAGCGGTGGTGACCGAGTGGATATGACGTCCGGCTTTCATCCGGAGATCACGGGTTCAAATCCTGGCTCGTACCAATGAGTTTTTCGAAACTTATGCACGAAATATCATTTGATATTTACCACTAGCTTTTCGGTGAAGGAAAACATCGTGAGAAAACCTGCATACATCTGCGAAGAAATTCAAAGGTGTATGTGAAGTCCCCAATCCGCATTGGGCTAGCGTGGGGACTATAGCCCAAGCCCTCGCACGCATGAGAGGAGGTCTGTGCCCAGTAGTGAGACGTATGGCCTAATGGCTTAGAAATACAAAATACAATGAATATCCCAACTTAGCATAAATCAACGTCACCCTATTGATACCGGTATTCAAGAAGGATTATGAAAGTTACGAAACATTTGCGCGTGTATCGGCTTATGAGGGATACAATGGGCTCACTTTTACTTATTGGACGTCAGGCAATATTTATGAAAATATTTAGTGTACCTACATTTTTAGCAAGCATAGGTACTATAAATATTTGTTGAGTGTGTATGGTCAATGTAAATAAGACCGTCTATAAGGTAAGACCAACACGCTCTTTCGTCGCTTCGCTTTTCTGACTCTGATTAAGCGAAGTACAGTTAGGTAAGTACCTGCAATAATATGGCAACGAAGGCCCCAAAACTATCTGACACGAGCTTATTTGCAGAGCCATAAAAGCGTGTCACATATTTTTGCGGCCTTCGAAAGGTAACATATTATTGCAGGTGACTGTACGTATTCAAATACTTACGTGAGTTCATGCCCTACGACGGTCTTCCCAGGCAGAAATTTTATAGGTAAGCTGAAATTTTCTACATTGATCTAATTACGTATACTTTGATTCCTGTGATCATATTTGTCTACTGTCCTCTTTATTAATAACGTATTCAAATCAAGTCATCGTATCTCACAAAACTAGATCAGATATTTTCATGTCGGTCAGTGATAGGGGAACAGGAACGCTACACATATAACTTGCTCATAAAATTGGTACGCCGATTTTCCTTAAAAATAGACTGAAAAGTGAGAAATTATAGATGTCCCTGTTTTCCTAATACTTACTGCAGGTTGTAAGTTTTCACCTATTAAACTTTTCTAACTTCTAACCGCCAAAATGCCTTAATCCAATTCAATTGAATTGAAATCATATTAAATTCGAACAAAATTGAATTTAAATTTAAAACAAAACTAATTAATTCCTGGTCCTCTTTATTACCTAATTAATTATTATCTTATTAATTAACTACTCCATTAGGAGGAAACAGACTGGTATTCATTCAAAATTCAATTACGATAATTGTACAATGGGAGAGTAGAGGTTATTTATAAATACTACACGCCTACTAGCTATAGAAATATCAAAGACAAGCTAGGAAAGAACCTTCAAATATTTGTGACGTTATCTATGAAAAGGGACCTTATTGTCGATGGCGCTTACGCCATAATTAACAATGCTCCGATTATAAATACGAGGCCACGCGACGCCGTGCGGCGTAAGCGCCATCGACAATAAGGTCCCTTTTCATAGATAATGCCCCATTTATGGCACCGCTGGGACATTCATTAATTGAAACATCTTATCGAATGTTTTATGGGGTTTATTCCAGTTTGGATATTTTAAAAGACAATTAGTCGAACGGTTAATCGGTGATGGCTAAAGCTGTTAGCGACGTTTATGAATGTGGAGTGACATTTGATTCGGGTGTGGACGACGGAATAAATACGAAAGGAAATAAAATGAACGTAAAAATGTGTGCATAAGGTTCTTGTTGAAGTTGATTGTTAGAACAAATTACGTGTATTTAACATCAGAACGAAGTACTTACTGATATCACTGTAAACCTTGTATTGACTCGTGAAAAAACCCTACTTGCACTAAAAGTATACCTACATTTTTAAATTTTGAACAGTTTTGCCATTCCGATATTTGTAGGTACTTAGGTATGTCGTATGATCTTGATCAACCTGGGGCCCGTTTCTCAAAAGCTTGTAACTTGTAATACAAACGGATGTCACTTTTTGACAGCATTTGTTAGAAAGGGACTTTCACTTATATTACAGGTATACAAGCTTTTGAGAAACAGGCCCCTGGTTTAAGCGGCGAAAAGGATACAAGCCTCAAGAATCTGTCATTCCTCACAAAAGGATCCCATTTTAATGACGAATTCTAGTGGCGTAGATATTAATACCCAAACTACGTCTCATCAATAAATTCTCAGTGTCGGGGAAACCAAACACGTCTAGAGTTAGACAAGCCTTTGTACCAAAATCGCATTGCAAAATCAATTTCCTACGAACACCGGTGAGCCGAATTTTCAATATACGTTCCTTGCTCACCTCTGGCACAGAATAAATAATAAGTAGTACTAGGTACTGAAGATTCACTCTCTAACAAAACGCGTTTATTACGACAGATATGACCGCTAGGTGGCGCAAGCGCGCGCAGGCGTCCGTTCCGTAGCGGTGCGCGGCAACTACTATGACTATAGGTACACCAAAATTGGTGTGGGCCGCAGCGACGCGACGAAATCGCGGAGTGAGCCACGTCTGCCTCTGGCACGTGTAAGTTGCATCGCAATTTTATACATTTTCTGATTTAAGTATAATCTGAGTTAATATGAAGACCATATTAACTATGTATCCACACCAAACTGACAACAGGGGTTGTAAAAGTTATCTTTCATACTTGCCCGGTCGTAGCATGAGTGAAAAAGGTAAAAAAATAACCCTGGTCGTCAGTTCGGTTCGGTTTATATATTCGACTTATAGTGCAGCGTAAATATGTCTCAATTCTATAAGCTAGACAGCGCAGAAAATTAATGTGTGGTCACATGCTTCGATCAGTTCTCAAGACTCTCGTGAGACTAACACAAGTTAGTTTATGTATATAGTGATCCGTTAACACTCAAGTAGTTTAGGTAGAATTAGTTTCTAGGTATGTGATATTTTCAAAAGTAAGTAGTTCCTCGCAGCATATTTTCTCGTTGACCACTGAAGGATGTAGCTCTGCTACTTTGTTAGTTACGTAACCAACCTTTTAGCATATTAGTCTTTGCCCAACGTAACATATTTCATAGCGGTCAACCTGTAACGCTACTTAACAAATGCTCAACATTACTCACCTTTTTGTCCCTTAGAATCCCTGAAATATTCCCAAAGGTTTCATTAGAGACAATTAAGGAGAACCAGTATAAGTGTGATCCTTGATTAAGGGCTCATTTAGACGGTGCGATCGTATGCAAGTTTCATTACATTGCAGTATTTGATCGGTCGGTTGAATTGGATTTAAAGACGGGTCCAGACGGGTGTAACGTGTAATGTAAGATTACGTGTAATTCTAGCCTGTGTTTAGTTATTAATGTTATGGGTCGTACTTATTCATTTTCCCTATTCACATTGAGTATATTCAGGCTTTGTTGATTGTCAGTCAACCACCTCCTTTGACCACATTTGTATATATTTCCAGGGAACATCATTAATATTGTATGTGTATCTAACTAGAGTATGACAGCAAATTATTTTGACAAAGCTGTCTCGGAGGAAAACCAATCTCTCTTGATACTTATTTACTTATAAATACATCGAGCGAAATAATAGTATAAGTACGAGTATGTCATTTGAACGTAAGGCTCTTTTTAACCGACGAAAAAAACGGAGGAGGTTCTCAAGACGACGCGTATATTTCTTTTTTTTTTATGTATGACCACGCATAACTTTTTACAGAGACGATTTTGATAATTATTTTTTTATTGGAAAGGGTATATACCCCGAAGTTGGTCCCCTTGGAGGATATAATCAAACGGAGACGCCATGTCTGTAATTTTCTGTACAAAACAGTCTGCCGATTTTTGCGGGGGAGGGGAACGTCAAATGTATGCGTAACGTAAAAATAGCCATGTCAGATAAACGTCAGTCCATACATTGTGTATGACCGTTGGCCGCCTATTTTCGACAGAGGGGAAAGCCTGTTAATGGCTACTCCGTTTAGTTGTATCCTCCAAGTTGGTCCCATATAAATTTGGAAAAAAAAAATCCAACCTTAAGGGTAGGAAATTAGGAAACTAAAAATGGAACAATAAAAACTTTTTACAAAAAAAAATAAGACCGACTTCAAAAAGGATGAAATAAAATATTATCCTTTTTGAAGTCTATGCGTTACCAACTGATATGTTTGAAGTCGGTGCCAAGTCAAGTAGTAACAATACCAGTCAAAAATAATCAGCTTTATGGCTATAAATCCCATTTTTGACTGGTATTGTTACTACTTGACTTGGCACCGACTTCAAACATATCAGTTGGTAATGCATAGACTTCAAAAAGGATAATATTTTATTTCATCCTTTTTGAAGTCGGTTTTATTTTTCTATGTAGGTATTCATGAAGCTACGGCACCCTCGATTGTCCGTGGTTAAGGTGTTTTTTTTATATAATGTTGTTCTCGTAATAACATATTTTGTTTCTACCCAAATAAAATTCTAAAACATCAAAACATGTTTCCAGTGTGAATTCCGCAACATTTTCCTTTGCACATTTTTGCCTCAATACAAACATCAACACTCCCTGTACATCTGTGGACCTTATTACAAAAGGCATAAGGTCCACCGATGCACAGTTAACAGTGTGGGCGATGGTACAAAAACAACCACATTCGCCGTGGGCTTATTTCAGCTTATTTTCATAAGCCCTGAATGTTGTTTTGCTTGTTGGTGTTTTTGACGTTGATGTACAGTCACCAGATATATCTGAACGGTCACGCTGTTCATAAATTCTGGCTTCCCATCAGAGAAGGGTCCTTACGCTTCATCTACAATGAGGACCTTTTTATCAGAATTTTTGTTGGAATTTCAGATGGAAACGGCTGTTCTCCTCTATAGGTCGGCTTATCGAGTGATACATGAAATTACTTATATATAGGATACGAATTTATAATACTTATAATGCAATAAAAACCATGTGGAAAATAAACTACGACCGTGTCATGTTCGTTTGGGATGGAAAATAGTTAGGTTAGATATACAGAGTAAACATTAGAAGAAAATACCATAATAATAAATTATTAGTAGACGTGAAACAGAAAGGCAATACAATAAGTATACTATCGACAGCGGCAACAAATCTTGTTAATAAAATATAAGTTACAGACAATTGAGAGCAGATACACTACTACTAGGATACTAGGATATAAAATTAAAAATAAGTTTATTGCCATTCAGTGTAAAGATTTTTTTTTCTATAGAACGACACGTATTTTATCTATAGTGTATTAACAGCTTGTCTCACAATATTTTCTTAGTCTCAATTTAACTTTTTGTGAGGATAGCAAGTGAGACCACCTAATAAAAAAAGACGCCGGTTAGAATCAGCATATAAGTACCTATAGGTATAACATCTGTTAGTTCGACTTATTATGTATTAAACGCTAATTTATCATGCCAAATGCTGTGTCAAGTATGGTGCTACTACTGAAGTAGGGATGTATACGGGTCAAAAATCATCGGGAAAACTAAAGTCTTTTCTATAGCCATGACAAAAGTTAACGAATTGGATACCTACATTTTTTTCTAAGATACTGGACAAATTAAGTTGATATTTTGCACACATATAAGTTTGTGACCCAAAGACGGACGGGTAACGTAAACAAATGAATTTTAAATATGGAGGCCACTTTTAGGGGGTAAATGAGCAAATTAAAAAATAAAGTTTTTCAAACTATATCGTGTTACATATGAAATGAAAGAGAGCACATTGTAAAAATCTCATATTTTATTTTTTAATTTTAAGATAAATAGTTTAGCAGTTATCCCCCCCCTTTTTATCTCCAAAACTACTGGTACTAAAATTTTGAAAAAATACACAAAATAGTTCTTCATCTATAGATGACAGGAAAACTTATTAGAAATGTTCAGTCAAGCGTGAGTCGGACTTAATTGCTTAGTTTTTGATCCGACCCCTACGGGTTTTTAATAGACATTTCACTCACGTTTCACATAACAAATACATTGTTAAAAATTGTGTAATGTACGGAACCCTTGGAATGCGAGTCCGACTCACGTGCATGGTCACTACTAATTTGGTGCGAACTTAGCGTGTTCGGAGTGAAGTGAGATATCTGTCAACACTATTGTCTAGTAAACCGCACACCGGGGCCGCGGGCGCCACCCAGGTCACTCAACCTGCAAGTTCAACAAAGGACACCGCCTAACTACGTTACTTCAATTACCAATGTAAATGAGTTTAAAAAAATGATAATGTTATTAGGCTTTTAATTAAAATTAAGTGTTAAATTTGAATATGCCAAAAAAGGTACAAAAAAATTAAATGATTTTTGTTTCAATAACAACTTATTTAATTACAAACTGAAAACCGATTTTCATAGAAAGTAATTTAATTCGTTCTTAGAGATCATAATAGATAAACAAAACAATATTTTGGAGTAGAACTTTTACTTATTTCGAATTTATATTGATTAACTACAGAAAGCAGAAATTAAAATATTATTTTGAAGTGTACAATATAATATTAAAAAGAATTATAGGTAAATATTGACCCACAAATCAAACAAAAGCATTGTACGGCTACGATCAGTTGGTCACTGACATAAACGCCGTCGAGAACGTAATTTTACTTTCTATACATCTCGCTCGTACTCGCATATTAGTGCAAAAAATTGCCCGTGGTACTACTAGTAGGACTACGCGGTAGGACCACGGGTAACAAATGGTATAGAAAGTAAATTACGTTCTCGATAGCGTAAATGTCAGTTTTGACTCTGTCAGTGACTCATGGTACGGGCTCTGGAATTCTTATATTATATCATACGTATCAGTGATACCACAGCAAAATATATTTCTTATACACAATCATCGTGTTTTTTTGAAGTAGGGGGAAATCCGAAAATATTGAAGTTAGAGGAAAACTGTCGTTTAAACAATTATGGTATAGTCCAAATTTTGGTCACAGTTTTATATCGTAAAATAATTTGGCACGCCCATGTTATTCATACTACGGCACCTTCCGCACCTTCGATCCCAAACTGTTGCTTTACCCTACTCATATGAAGTAGTCTACTCACTTAACTATAACTTGGTACCGTGTAGGTTTTAGTGTAAAAAAGCGGCCAAGTGCGAGTCGGACTCGCCCATGAAGGGTTCCGTATTTAGGGGATTTATGACGTATTAAAAAAACTACTTACTAGATCTCGTTCAAACCAATTTTCGGTGGAAGTTTGCATGGTAATGTACATCATATATATTTTTTAGTTTTATCATTCTCTTATTTTAGAAGTTACAGTCCCCCCCCCCCTGTAACTTCTAAAATAAGAGAATGATAAAACGACACACATTTTACCACTCTGGAAGTGTCTCTCGCGAAAACTATTCACTTTAGAAAAAAATTATATTAGAAACCTCAATAGTATCATTTTTGAAGACCTATCCCTATGGATATCTATATACCCCACACGTATGGGTTTGATGAAAAAAATTTTTTGAGTTTCAGTTCTAAGTATGGGGACCCCCAAAATTTATTGTTTTTTTTTTCTATTTTTGTGTGAAAATCGTAATGCGGTTCACAGAAAACATCTACTTACCAAGTTTCAACAGTATAGTTCTTAAAGTTACGGAAAAAAGTGGCTGTGACACACGGACAGACAGACAGACAAACAGACAGACAGACGGACAGACATGACGAATCTATAAGGGTTCGGTTTTTTGGCATTTGGCTACGGAACCCTAAAAAGGTTCATTGAACATTTCTTTCTTTTGTCAGAGAAGCCGGCAGACTGGAAAAATATGAGCAGCGAGACTCTACAGATTTTTTGTTGTTATTTATATTATATAATTTTTTTGAGAAAATGATTAGAAATGCCTATACTACATCAGAAATTAAAAGCCAGAAATCCTCAGTTTCTCAGTTAAGTACTTAGTCATGTTTGGCAGGGCAATATCCAGGGATAATTTCTAACAATAAAGGTCCATTAAGTTTAACACTGGAATCAAAATTCCGTGTGAGATTTTGCCGGATTTTTGCCTACCGTTATTTTTGGCAGGTTATTAAGCGAGAAAAATAGATTTTACTCTACTCATATTATTCGATAACATAATACCGCGCAGGTTATGCTGTAAAAAGGTTCATCGACCCGTTTGTTCTTTTGTCAAGGAATCGAGCCGGCAGACTGGAAAATGGGAGCCGGGTAACCTATCGATTATTAATTTGGCCTTCAAATTTGGATTATCTTTTTAGGCGATAGGTTTTTATGTACACAGTCAATAAGGCATTTAGTCATATTTTCCGATTTTATTGTTTTTTTTATACAATAGTTGGTTTCATACGGAAATCACGCAAAAAAGTTATATTCTTTATCAATGTAACACTAAAATAACGTTTTTTTGCGTGATTTCTGTATAAAACCAAGTTTTTACTATAAATTTAGCGCAAAGGAATATTCGAATGTAGATAGATGCGCACATATTTATGTAGTAATAGTGTGTAATGGGTAATGACTTATTAAAACGCAACTGTTTTTTGTATGGAGGCCGAACCACTCGTAAAATCGCTCGCCATTACCGACGTCATAGTAGAATTTGCCCAAGCAAATATGTTTTCCTTGTTTTTTTACTTATCCATTATTTAATGGTGTATGTCGTTTTCTCCTCTAACGCTCGGCTAGCACAATTTGCAATAATCTAATATGCATCATAATATACGTAACCGAGTTACCGCAAGTGACAATACGCGCACGCGCACGTGTGAGACTTGTAAACAAACATGGCGGCAGATGCGTAAGCAAAACCCTTTCAAGACGCTCAAGCTGCGGTCACAATGGATGGGATGCTATTCAAAAGTAGGTACTTTTACTGCTTGGGTGCGGTATCTTATAAATTGAGATTAAGTTTTATTTTATTGTTCAAATTAATAGCAACTCTTAGGGAGAATTACGAATCTATTAATATAAATTAAAAAGTAGGTATCTTTTTTAACCGTTTTTATCTAGGGGTTACCTTTTGGTAAGCTTTTAGTGAAAGCCCCAGGGAATTTTGAATTAATAATTAAAATTATGTGTAATTTCATTATGTACCTATACGTATAGGTACATGTATGTATGTACCTATACGCAAATGTTTTCAACGTTATGTTTCCATTTTCAGAAAAAGTTGAATACAAGCTGGTTGATGATCAAAAATAACAAGGTTTTGCAGCACTCATGCATAGGTGCAAACTAAAAAAATATGAATTGCTTTTCAAGACAATAACTAAGTACTTATATATAATTTGTACTGTCAAGCTCTTTCATAAGTGACATTCAGAACTTGTTCTGAAAAATCAAATGATGGTCTTATTTGGCTTCCTTCAGAATACATTATAAATTTCACCTTCTCGAAAATTCACGATACCTATAAACAACTCCTTCCTTTGTTATAGCAAATAACAAAATTCTCGAATACGCAAATGAAAAACTTAATAATCTATTAAATGGGGTCAAAAAGCTATTACTGAAATACTCTTCCGCCGTTTCAATTAAAATGTATTGTTTAAGTAACGAACAATTTTGTTACTTCTCTAGTAAATTGGTCTTCAAGTGCAAAGGGGTTAAAACTAGTGTCCGACCGAAACATGTTTTTTTGCCGAAACCGAAGGTTCGGCTTTGGCTCTAGTTTCGGCCGAAACCGAAACTTTTGTAGACTTATTAAAATCGTTGAAGAAATATCATTAAACTGCTTTTATACACTTATTAAGACTGCGTTGACATTGCGTCGACCGTCCAGTGGCGCCCTCATTAGGGGAATTGTGTTTTCTAATAAACCAATTTTTTTTTATACATAAATATTGTTGTCCTACTTGCTCCCCAAGTTTTGGTCTTATAACATAGTTTAGTTTCATAGTACGAACTGTACGAAGTACCATTCCGTACGTTTCTGCCCGGCCGAAAGTTTCGGCCGTTTTTTGGCCGAAACCGAAACTACGGCCGAAACATGATTCTATGGCCGAAACTGACCGAACCCGAAACCGAATCTTCGGTCGGACACTATAGTTAAAACGAAGAATATAATAGGGTACTCTATTGATTTTAAATTACAGTAAAACCCGCTTAAAACGATTCTGAAGGGACCTAGTAAAAAAACGTCTTAAACGAGAAATCGTATTAAACGTGAAATTATTTTTTGTATTATTTCGTGTCATTTGTTTATTTACAATGGAAGACCCAACAAAGATGATAAATCAACATTAGGCGGTCAAGCAGATGGCATCGCATTCTCAGACCGATAAGGACCCGACAAAAAAGATATTAACCAAAAACTTTAAGGGAGGTAATAAACACATTAAAAAGAGTTAGGTAACGGCGTATTGCATAACAATACGACCGACGGTTATGTCAATAACACAAACGTACAGATGGTGCGTAACAGTTAACTTTTTAAGAAAACATCAGCCAACACTGGTTCCGGGCGTGATGCGATGCGACGTACGGGAGCGGCGCACACCCTCCCACTTTCCCGACTTCCGAATGCACAGAATTGATGTGCGGACCAATTTTCTGATCGCTTGGGCTACAAACATATCTGGACAAGTGGAGGTGTCGCCAGAATCGCGTCCCTTGCGTAATATTAGTACCTACGGCATGGTTAGTCCCCATTTTTTTCACCCGCATACACACACACACACAACACACACACTAACACACAGTTGGTAACATTTAGATGGCGTATTAAGCGGGTCGCGAGTCGTATTAACCGTGAAAAAATGTATGAAAACAGGCCTAAAGTTGCAGGGACCGGCGTAAAATGGCGTATTATGCGGGAAATCGTATTAAACGTGAACGTATTAAGCGGGTTCTACTGTAGTTCAGGTAGGCGAAGTCAAAAATAAAACCAACTTTATTGAAGTAAAACTGAAATTATCCTATTACAAATGTTTAAGATTAAAAAAAAAGTAAATTGCAACAATACATTAAATACATACATATTTATATTATAATCGTCGATTAAATAACAATGTTGTTGTAAGTAATATTTTTGATATTGTATCGATACTATGTATAATTTGTTTTTTTTTTGCATTTAGTATGAACACAGGCTTAGTAAACCTGCATCTTGTAATTACGCGACCGACTGATTCGTTCACTGGATCTCTCCAGTTAGTATATTCCTTTTATCTCTCGATAAAAGGAATATATTTCGCAAAACTATATATAGATAGCACCTGCACACTTTTTTTGTATCTTTTGATCCTTCGTGATAAGTAGTTCTTAAGTAATGCAATAAGTACCTACACATTCTAGTTAATCCGATTACTTCACTGAAATGAAATCGAATTTCAGATCAAATCAGGTCTTTTATGTTCATCTTTTTAATGGCCTAATGAGCCCTGTTTGTAACTATAGATAAAGTTTACAGCAACATATCACATGTACCTACCTATCCATATTTAACATTTGGGTCATATCAATGAATTTACCCATTAATCAAATATTTCATCAATTCAAATTTTAACACATTCCTGACAAATGATTCAATGTCACTAACAATTAAAACGAACCGAAAACAACAAATGTAAAGTCAAATTAACCGTGTCATTTGACCGTGACATCCATTTCACGTTAATACGGACCATACAATTGTTTATGAACGGAATATTACGAACAAAGCAGCAGGAAATATAGCAGCACAAAAGCAGGTACCGTCCATGTTTAACCTAAACCTTATTGCAATGACATAAGGTTCACAGGTGGGCAGTTATGAGTGGTACGTGATGACAAAAGCTTTAATTTTGAATGTACATTTAACATGATCATTAGATAAGATAACAAAAGAGGCGAACGAGGTGTGCCGGTGATACAGACAGACATGTGCCAGAGATGTCGCATCTAATGTAACTTGGCAACAGGAAAAACAAAAGCTGATATTTACAAGATCGAGGACTCTGTTAATAATACTTTTCTAGGCACAATAGTAAATGCTGGGAGCGAGCAAACATAGTCATATCTTCCGTTTTGTTCATTGAATCGCACAGACACCCTGGTTCTCTATACCAGTGTTTTCATAAAAACGAAAAATAAAAGACTACACCCCTGTTTAGACATAAACTTGGTCTTTTAGCACATAAAGATTTGTAGATTAAGGTTTTTATTGAACAATAATTAATATACCGACATCAAATAAGTACATAGAAGCCAGATTCACATTAAAATTTCTGGTATGCTAAAACGTAGTGGCCTTAATCAAATTTATAGAGGGGACACATTGGAGTCGAATTTGGAGTTATTTAAGAAGAGATCACACTCACATCCATTAAACATGTGTAGGTACATCTTCTTTAAAATGTCTGTTCCAATGTTGCTTTAAAAAAAGTTACACAAAGTAAATTCCCTAAAGCCAGTAAAGCCAATTTATTATTCTTGGACCGCATCAAACGAGTTCGTTTTGCAAAGTACGAATTTTCCAACACAGTGTAACACAGTTTGCGAATCGTACAAACAGCAATACTCTTAACTGTCCATCGGTGGACCTTATGCCTTTTGTAATAAGGTTTATCTATGGACAGTTTGTGGACGATGGTACTAACGTTTTTCCAGAGTGCAAGACACTGTGTAAGCTCTGCAGTTTGTTGGAAAACCGGTGCAACACAGTCGCTCGACACCAGTTGCTTCAAAATAACATGGTACCGGGCGTAATCTATACAGTAAAGTGTATTCTGATATAGGGTTTATAACTTTAAAGTTTGGACGTTTGGAGTTCCGATTTCATGCTTTTCTGGAAAGCTAAAACAAAGTCTATAACGATCATGTTGACATGTTTAAAGTTCGTAACACCGGTGACAGATTTTGTGGAGCTCAGACCGACACAAAATTTTCCCTTTCGATTTCGTGCGTAGAAGAAAATTGCATTTGATCACAAGATCACCTGATGGACGATGATATCAAGGTTGTAGAAAGATTTGCCGTGCAGCCTAAACTTTACCTTCACTGTAGCGTAACCGCAACTCTTTCAATGCTGAATACGGCAGTATGTTTTTCCAGAAATCCCTGTACCCCACTGGAGAGCTGCATCCCAATATGCCCAGCTGTATTGATTTATAGCCCGGGCCATGTAATGACAGGGATGCAGATATAACTGGAGTACGTGCTAAAAGGGAAATGCATATCGCGCATGGAAAGCGAAACTATTGTTCAAACGCAAGGCGACATTGTATGGCTGGGAATTAATAAGAGAAAGAGATGCAGCATATACTTTTTGGATAGTGCGATTCTTCGCCTAGGGATTATTCTCCAAGCTTACCCAGACCAGTAACACATTGACCAGTAAAAGCCCGACTTCAGTTTACGCGCATTTCTTTGAAGATACAGATCAAATTATACCAGGGACCAGCTCAGAACCGAGGACAAAATTTTTTGCAGACAGATATGCTAATCACGTAAATTGAAAAATAAAAACGCATTGCATGTCTGTTCTAGTCACTTACTGTGACAACTGGATTCAGGATTTCTCTATTAAGATGAGACATTATGATGCATAAAATTCACCGTTTTGCATACTTTAGTAATTAGTGGTCCATAAGACAGGTTGTAAATTATACGCTGTTTTACTGCCTATTAATAGTCACAATAAATTGGTCATGCGTGTGCTGCAATTTTTCTCTTATAGATTTTAAGCAGTATTTAGTTTATATGTCGACTTCCAGAAGAAAGAGATAAAAGCAATTATGTATATAAATAGGGAAATAAATAATCATTAGAGGTTCAACCAACTGTAATTCATAGACCTCTCTTCACGATGTCAAGTTATCGACCAACATCAAATTTAATCAACGGATCAAATTAATAGCACACATTACACAAGCAATCAAAGGCAATTATAGAATGCCTTAGTAGTCTCAAACTCAATAAATATGCAAATCTCCCAAGTTCAACATTCCATACAGGATGTACGGTACTGGGTCAAGTTTAATCACACAATGGAGACTGAAATAATGCATAGGCTTGACTATTAGACTTAGTAATTACGAACACACACTGTAACACGCTATTCGGTGGTTTACACTTATGTGGGGACCTGGGGACGCTCAGATATGCCAATAAAGCATTTCGCCTTACCCTCATATCTGGACTCTGGAGTACGGAAACTTAATTAAGAAGAAACTAGACATTAGTTGGTTACGTCAGAGCTAGTTGGGACTGTTGGGAGCAACAAATGACCTGGACATTCGACTAATTAGAATGTGTCCGCCTAAAGATTTTCGACTAGGTATTTAGTTAATTTCAGAAAATAAAAGATATCTTTTACAAGTTGTTGATGTTTAGTTTTTTATATGTGATTATAATCTTTAAACATTTTGAACCACTTTCCAGTCCTTGAACTGAAATTCAGTATATTTCCAAAATTTTTGCCATTGGAAGTCCGCAAGGAAAATACCCATTACCCAACCACATCACTTTGAGCTCATAGCTAGGTCTCGAAAATTGATTGATTGTAGTGCAAAGGTACCTACCTTTACTTGCTCGTATTTCATACAACTTTAGACCGCCTACAACGTCATACCTCCGCAATTTCTATCCTTTGATGTCCCAAAGTTGTAACCGACACATTTTTGTTAAGCAGGGAAGGGACGACCTAATTTAGTACCTATGTTTATAAATAATCTCATAATTAATATGCAAGACAAAATGGTTTTCTGACGTCAGACGAGCCTGTGGCCGAATATAAAATTGTGGGCGTGTTTCGTAAAAGGAAACGGTGATGTGCTGTTAACAGACATTTGGCAAGTTATTTCTTAATATGCTTGTTGAACGTGGGTGGCCGGCCGGCCTAGAGACTTACTAACATAAAAAATGTTGACCTTTAGGAGATTAGGTAATTAGTAAATAATTACCAAATAACTGGTAGTACTGGTACGTGAAAAAAGTATTTTCAGCAAAGTCAATGAAAAAGGCTAAACGGATACCGATTTAATGATCGCGTTCCCGGTAAATAAATGTAATGAATAAATTATAATTGTAAACTTATAGAAAATAGTCAAGGCCGGATATAAGAAAGACACTGAAGAAAGTGCAGAGTAAAACTGCATACACTTCGAACAATGCGGATAATACCTAGCATAAAATGTTTTCCTCGTCTTCTAATATTTGTATAAGTAGTATAGAAACGTATAATAATCTTAGTGTATAATGTAGGTAATTAAACGGAACAACAAAAAAACAAACTTAAAATACTCACGTTCAAAATCTCAAAGAACCGCCAACCGCTGGCACAGATAGTAGAAAGATGAACGTACCTGATGAGAGTTACTTAGTAGAGACGGATAATAGATCGCAGGTCGCCAGATTGTGAGCAGACATCAATCTACGGGCAGGTAATGTGATTGGAACTGGCTGAACCCTGGAACGAAATGAAATATCGCGTTCTCGGGCAAGTTTCTACACTGTCGCTTTTGTTGGTTGTCCGTTGAAACTTTTGCACAATCTTGCCAGTAAAATAGCTGCGGAACATTTTATTTCTTGTGTCAAAATACTTAGTAAAAATGTTAGTGTATTTTTTGGGCGATGCATGTGTATCGTCAGTAAGTGCACAACCGAAAGAAAACAAATGTCTTAATTAAATTAGTACTAATAGTAGCCTCAAAAAGTAAACTTTCTCCTAGTCCAAATATCGTAAAATAAACCAATTCATTAGGTTCGTCATGTCTCTCACTCACTTGTGACAATTAGCGTCAATTTTGTAGCTTATTCTGTACAGTCGTTCAAAAAAAATGGTTTGACCCTATTCAACTTTAAATCTGTTTTAGGTAATCTTCTATCATCGATTATTAATAGTAGTTTTCAGTATTCATTTTACATGGCATAACCGTCGTTGTCTCTTTCCCCATGGCAATCATTATTCCCATCTGATGGTGTGGTCTGCTTTCCTTGTTTTCTGCTTCAACTTCTATCATGTCGGCTTCAGAAACAAAACAGGACATCAAAGAAGTGACTGTCAATATTCGCGTTTCAAATTGCCGCACATAAATTGTAAGAATCTCATTTCAGTCTCCCTAGAGCGTTTTCACATTGTTCGATACGATATCAGATGACCCTTGGAAAAAAGGCAGCTGCTAGTGAGTTACCAAGTTCTTTGTTTTTGGTATAGGTAAAGGTTTATTTTAAACAGTAACATTTTTCATTCATCAAAAGGGATTTTTTGAAAATTTTACTTGTTTGTGGTCGTATCCGACATCTGATATCGGATCAGGCAAAAACGCAAACGCTCAAACGCTCTTATGTTGAAGTTGAAGTATAATCTGCTGTCTACCGTTGTTGACTATACTCGTACAAAGATAGGTTTCATGTCTGAACCATTAGAAGCCTGTCAAGTGACGAGTTTCAAGTGACAGTCGAGTTTAAAACGTTTTGTTCTTTGACGTAACGTTTTACACAACTTGTTTACAGCTAACGTAATGAAGTGGACTTGAGATGACAGTAAAGGATTTGAATGACATTTTTGTTTGTATATTTTGTGTATGTCAGTTTTAAAATTGTTCATGGTAAAGTCAGTCTTGTTTTATTTGAAGGCTATATCAAATCAATGTAGCTGTATTTGTTTAACAAAACTGTCGAAGTTCTCATATTTTTTTCCGCTTATTTGGCGTTTGTGTGGAATTTATGGAAGTTTGCTACGCATTGATACATTTAAGTAGGTACAGTACCAGATAAGAATCCAAGATAAGTCTGCAACGATTTTGATAGCACGCAGTGCAAATGTTATATTAAACGTCAAACTTCGAACTTCTATGAAATGATAACGTGTGAAATGGTGTAACAGGCATACTCTTATTTAAAATGCATATTCAATGCACTTTTTTCAAATAAGGATTAGACGCAAAACGTCATAAATGTTTCGCTACTTTGTATCTGGACGTGATTGTGCATACATTGTGATTAGGTGTTTCTATTAGTCGTTAAGAATGAATCCCAACTAATATTATAAAAGCGATAGTTATTCTGTTTATCTCTGTCTGTTAGGCACCTCTTCAATTTTAAACCACTAAACTGGTTTAAATGAAATTTATAATGGATTTACGCGATTAAGTCCCGTTGTATAATTTAATAATTTATAATGGAATTAATTTGAGGACCGGGAAAGGACATATAATGCCATTAATCGTCTTCATTCTAGTCTTATATAAAAGTTAATTCAATTTGTTTGTGCATTTATAATCAGTTTGTGCATTTACAATCAGTTGATACAACTAAATTTTGAGTACAAATAGCGGTCGCCGGTTATACTTTTTAAATTTTATTTTTTTCTGCTTTCCACAGCCAACGTGGCAATGATAGTTCCATTCAGCCAAATAATTAAGAATTTTTTTAGTGAAATATCGTATTATATAACATTTTATTTATTTAATAACAAACAAATATATACCTACTTTATATATTTTAATATTTTTTGTACGTAAAACCAAATCCAGCGTACCTACTAATTATAGGATTTCCTAAAAAACTGTACTGTCTGCCTTAACTTTTTTGTACATATGGAAAGTTGGTATTATTCCTCTTGATAATCATGAGACCTTTCGATCCTAGTAATAGAAAAATGAGAATCTTTCAGCTTAAGATTGATTAATAAACTCGTATAACAACAAAGACAACCAATTTAATTAAAGTCCAGTTTCGTTTGCAAAAGAAAATATAAAACCTCAACAGCTCCAGGCTATCGGAAAACGAATAAAAACCTCATACCTACCTACCTATCAACCGATTCCATTCAATTTCCCTGTGTAACAAGTCAGTTCCGCTGAAACCATTTTCCTCATTATAATGTCAAAGCGACTGTCAACGTGGAACTTACCCGAGTGACCCCGTATCCCATTCCTTTTTAACTTCACTTCATACACCAATGGCCTACTTTGAGTCATCACATCTTCGCTATCTGTCCTAGAGCCCAGATTAAATATTTCAGCAGATAAGCTAGCGTTAAACAAAGCTGTACAGGCTGCACGCGTGACTCTGTCTATTTCATTCTCTTTGGTAATGTCATGTCAGATCGGATTACGGACTCGGCATAGCGGCATATAATATCCCATTCAACCACCCTGCAATTGATAAAATTACGCTTAAAACGACCGAAATTACCTTAATTGTTGCGCCCATCAGGGTTTTTTGTGTCATTTGTGTACCTCCCTATCCTATAGTCTTGAGTGTGCTTGTTAATACAGTATGATGTACTTGTATAGTCCCAATCAGATATGAGCGGCCGAGGTGCTCAAAAATATCTGAACACGCACTATTGTCAAGGGGTTAGGACTCCTTGACAATAGAGGCGTGTTCAGATATTTGACAGTACCTTAGCGCTCGCTCCTTTCTCCAAGCAGTCATTAAGACTTAACAGACTAATTCGAACGTACACTGACATTAGAATGATATCTGAATTATGACATTTAGTTATCGGGCGTCCCGCTCGCGCCTATAGCAATGTACGGTCAAGTACGAGCGAAATGCACGATAACTGACTGCATGACATCATTTTGATGTTACTGTACGTTCGAATTGGTCTGATAGCTTAATGAGCGACAAAGATAACGTCGACGTCACATAATTAGACGAGTTATGGAGCCTATATGGGGCATTATCTATGAAAAGGGACCTTATTGTCGATGGCGCTTACGCCGCACAGCGTCGCGCGGCATTGTATTTATATCGGAGCATCGTTAATAATGGCGTAAGCGCCATCGACAATAAGGTCCCTTTTCATAGATAACGTCACATATATGGAGGGATTGGGAGGATACCGTGATTCCATTATAGTTAGACTGTGAAAATCCTGTAAATGGTACAATTATCTAATCTGTGCAAATTTTTACCAGTTCGATAGTGGCATATCTACGTGCACCATGTAATCCATGCCTAGACCGCAGTTTCAGCGATACAAGACAACCATTTTGCGGGAACCTCGAGCGAAATTGCCATTTCATCGTACAAAGGATGGAGCGGCCTCAATTTACATTAACATGAATCCGCGCTGCATATGACGGATGAGGTTTTTTTTAGCGTTCTATTGTTAAAGGAACTATGATATTCATACCAAATTTTATTTTATTTAAACTTTGACCGACACTACGCGCGGTTATTAGCTTGGATAATAAGGTCAACCGAGGTAAATGCGTCACTTGAGATAAATGCGACTTTTAAAGATATCTTCGAAACGCAAGATATTATAACTATTATAGTCGTCTGCAATAAAAGTTCAGTAAAGAGGGTTGCAATAGTTCTAAAATGTTCCGTTTAGAAGAAATATTTAAAAGACGCATTTACCATAACACAAGTGACGCATTTACCTCGGTTGACCTTACTCCAAATTCACCTAATATAGTCCCAAAACACGATTCTCAATTAGTGTTCGACCACTTCGACTAAAGTTTCGGTTTCGGTTTCGGTTTAAAAATCATGTTACGGCCGAAGGTTATGTTTCGGCTAGGTCTCCAATTTCAAGCACTAACAGCACATTTATTATTTTATCGTATGGCCTATATACATAAACATTCTCAAACAATATGTAAGTAGCTAAATAAAATAGTTATAAATCCACATTCAGGATCCAGAATACAGCACATTGAGCAGCGGTCACTACACACCACACAAACACGACAAGACAGTTTAAACTCGATAATTGTTTCAAATCTATAGTATGCTAAAATTTACCTAAACAAACAAGCAAACGAATAGTATCTAAGTTATATAAAAGCTTGTAAGCATAAAGGCGGAAACAGAAGCAGTGTTCGATCACAATGCTACTCTGTCTCCCAATAGGACAATATCGGAGATTGCGGTTGCGTCTCCGATACCTTTGAAGTTTTGCGGCAGGTCTGATTTCTGCCGTAAGTTTTGCAAACCAGTTTAGAAATTGATTTTCATAAAATGTTTATTCCTAACTCCAATTTATTATACATATATAGGTTGAAAAGCGATGTTTTTAACAAAAACATTGCACATTAATTGCCGACTGTAATCTCAAAGGACTGTAATCTGAACTGACTCAATCTCTCTATATCACAGATAACTCACGCCTTATAGTTCCTGATTAATCGAGGTACAAATATATATACATATATACAGCATCCATAGACGACGATTCTTACCTGTAACAAATAAAGATTTAATTAGTGCACCGGATTCCGGAATAACAATTGTAATTATGTAATAATTTTGTAGGTAATGTCAGGCGTGGCTCACTCCGCGATTTCGTCGCTTTGCTACAGGTAGCTAAAAGTACATCCGTTCCGGCCCCAATTTTGGGGAAAGCTAAAAGCCGCGCGTGGCGCTGTCGCCACCTAGCGGCCATATCTGTGCTGATCGTAACAGACGCGTTTTGTTAGAGAGTGAGTATTCTGTACTTAGTACTATTATTTATTCTGTGGTAATGTCGCTAATTCGGCACTTACACGATTTTTATAAAATTCGCTTGATATTAAATCGGAAACTACAGGCTAGACGATCACTCAAGAAGTCAAGATCAAATGTGTCATTAAAATTTGTGTTTGTTAGGCAGGGACAACGTTTTAGCTATTTTTTATTAATAAGGGGGTTCCTACAACTGAAACCTTAATATTAATAACAGCGTAGGTATACTTATCACGTTACCGTTAAAAATAAAAATAAAATACTTCTCCAATAAACATTTTTACAAAATGGAGTTTCCCAGTTCCACAGCCAGATATAAAACGCTAAAAGCCCCTATCAATTATTTCTCGATAAAATGCGCAGCTTCTGTTACAGTTGAAATCGTTCTTCGTTTTCAACAGCTGCACGTTTTGCGGTTTGCTCGAATCCGGCTCTATTCCAATTGCATGCACTAACGCGGGACAACTGCAATTTTTGACGACCAGTGTAACAGGAGATCTCTAATAACCGTGAATTATTGGAGAGCCCACTTATGCTGGTGTCCCTGATGCTTCTAGTTACTCGCGTTCGTTGAGCGATTGGAATGGCACTCGAAACGAGTTGGTTTTTCGTGTTGCGGTCTTGGACAATAGTTGTGTTCCGGCAGGTATTAATTAACGTTTTTCCGTTTACAATAATTGGTTGTTGAAGTTAGTAAATGTAGGTCAATCTTGTATAGAATGCGGCGAGTGTACCTAATGGTCGTATATTATTTACATTTACGTTTTATAAGACTTTCCGGTTAGTGCTACATCTATTGTCAAGTAGCAGTACTGATAGTTCCGCTACTCGATGCTAGATGTAGACACTGAAATTAATAGTCTTTTTGGTACCTAAACTGACGTATGGAGTGAGTAATCTATGTATCTTGTTCTCTATGGCATCGGATAAAATATCAGAAAATAAGATCAGCAGACCAACTTAGGGCTAATCATTGCTCAGAAGGATCTACGAGATGGATTTACACTGTATATAGAATAAAACTGAAGCCCTATTTATCCAGATTTTTTAATTTGTAAATGATGGGATTTTATTATATTATGATAGGACCGCATTTCGCACGCACCAATAAGAGCGAGCGAGATGCTAAACCCTTTGAAAGCTTTAGGTTACAAACAAAAACGTCACTGACACGCCAAGGTCTCGGGCGGAAGCGAGTAATGTAAACCTTACTAGAAAGTTTGAAGGCTACTTTGACAGCGTCTGCCATAAAAACTATAGTTGTCCATGGCGCGGTGGCCACGACTAGTGACGACTTTAGGTGTTCTTGGCATTCAAAAGGTTAATAACAAAAAAACCATAGTGCATTTCACGCATACCTGTATTACCCCAAACCTAAATTAGGATACCGCTCTTGTTTCTAAATGCCTATATATTATTTTGCTAGGACGTGAACGTGCTAGTTACTTCAGTATGTCAAAAGGTGGAGCCTTGTCAACGCCATCTAGTTGCACTTGTATTGATTGCATAACAGTGAACGCATATAAACCATGGAAGTATTCTGTCCGCTCAATTATGACCCAACGTAAAGTGTTCGATTGGCAACTTCAGTGCGGCCGAGATGACAGTCAGTGACGGATGGCTAAATTGGTTTATAAAAACTACGTTTTTTTGTAATTAAAAATGTCTTCATGTGTCGTGAAGTGGTGCAGAAGTCGTTTTAGTTCATATCAAGGACAGTGGAATCACTTTTCACTTGTAGTAAACAGATAACTTCAGTAAAATTTGGAATAAACATGACGACATTTTTTCAATACTACCATGCTAAGCTAAAACGTAACAACTGCATACGACTTTCATAACAACATACGACTTTTTAAATTGCGAGGATAATAGGGATGGTTTTATGCCAAATGAAGTAGACTATTTTATTAACTTATGATTGGTTTAGGTATTTTCTATATACAGTAGAATCCGCTTATAATGACATTGAAGGGAAGTAACAAACATGTCATACTAAGCGGATGTCATATAAAGCATAGTTGATAAACTTTTTATTTTATTTTTTCCAAATTAATCTCAAACTATTTTGTGAGAGATGAGTTTTATTAACCTTATACCAATTATCAACTTTCACCGAGAGTAAAAACTAAAACAATTTAAACGCCACAGACGTCCTCGCAGGGAAAGATGCGGGGCCGGCCACGAAAACCAGCGAATTTGTCAGTATAACCGGACATAATTCCATAAAAATAGTATTTATAGGTCGAAGTCATCTTATCCGACTTTGTCACAAAGAATTTCATATGAAAACCAAACTTCGCACAGTAATTGCGTCATAGTAAGCGGTTGGTCAGTATAAGCGGAGTCATAATAAACGGATTCCACTGTAATTATAAATGTAGTAATAAATTCCTTCTTACAGATTTGCATTTTCCTTTTTTATTTCATGAGATGGAGCTATAAAAAAACTACCTAGTTATTTCAAATTAATAATCAAATTTGGTATTGTCATTTTACATTACTTTCCATTCAGATTCCCACAAGATGCTATTCGCAGAGAACTATGGAAAAAAGCTGTCCAATTAGAGAGACGTGAAATTGAGTGGATGCCTGGCAAGATATCTAATGTTCTATTCATGAGATAACCCGGTCTCCTTTATGTAGATACATTTTTTCTATCACGCTTTCACTGAATTAATTTAACAAATACACACATTATCTCAAAATGTTGATCATTTTAATCCACCCTCTACTGTCACATATATGTAGGTTCTCTCTCAAGCCATTTCCGTCAGTAGAAAAGAGCGGCGAATTTAGAAAATGTAAGCGCGCGAACGGTTATGGTCCCATAGAAAATTGTAATTATGCGCCTTTTTCTACTAACAAACTTGCTTGACCGGCTATATACATATAAAATATTTCCATTGGAATTGAAAGTGGGGATTTATTGTGACTCCGCCTGTTCAAATGTTTTTGACCCGATTCGTGTACCCATGTAAATTTTTCAGGCTGTATAGCCTGTCCGATTTCTAAGATCAAGTTCGCCATACATTTACTATGGCGAACTTGATCTTACTAGTTATCTTTTAATCTGCATTAAATTATTATAAGCGAATTATTTGACTGGTTCTTCAATGTATGGCATAAACCTATCCCTGTCCAAGTCATATTCTAATCAAATATGAACCGCGAACTCTCAGCGGCCAGTACGTACAGCAAGAAGGTTATTACTGTTATTAGCGGATTAATGTCGCTGATTGGTAGTTATTGACATTATATGCATTTCATCTACACTTAGCTGTGTACGTTAGTGTAATAGAGACAGGCTCTGTAAACGTATCGTCTTATTTAAATGTAGGCGTAATTATGTATGTGTGCTAATTTGGCCCGAGAATTTGAACGGTAATGTTCCCAAAGGCGGTTTCCAGTTATATGCTTTCACTGTTGCATAAACATTCAACGTCACGCACGACAGCCAAGGGTGATAAAATAAGATTTTATAGATAGGAGTGACATCTGTTGCGTATAGTTTTAATTACTTTATCACAGCTTAATGTCGTACAAATATTAGGGTTTGCTCCCGGGAAATACCGGAACCGAAAGTACCGGGAATTCCCGGGATTTTGAGCCAAGCATAGAACTAGGGTTTGCTCCCGGTACTCAGTTTGTATGGCGAGAACCGGGAATTCCCGGGAATTCCCGGTTCTCGTCATACAAACTCAGTACCGGGAGCAAACCCTACATAGAACCGGGATTTCAAAATTAAAATCCCGGTATTTTCGGGATTTTCGGGACTAACATTTCCGGAACAATATCTGACTGTTTTCTGTTACTTAGCATGAAATATCATGTTTTATAAAGAAAATAAATATATTTTATCAATCTAAGGCTGATGCTAGGTAATACTTTTACGGCTGACCACTACAATAAAAAATAAAAAATCAATGGGTTTAACAAAGCCTACAATATAAAATCGCGTAGTTTGAAACTTTAAGGGAATAAATAATTTTATACGAATAAATAGTTATTATCGTACTGTCGTAATAGACACATATTATCGTACAAAAGTGTGTGTACCTTCTTCACTATGCTACTTTTTATATTGTACCAATATTTAGAGAAATATTCATGGTCGTTTTACGCATTTTTTTGTGAAAATGTATGTAAAAACTGATTTTTGAAGGCAGTCCCGAAAGTACCGAAAATACCGGGAAATCCCGGTTCCATTCTTGCCTGGTACCGAAAATCCCGGGTGTTTTAAACAGTACCGGTTCTGCAATCCCTAACTAATATACTATATAATATACCATAATTAGCTATTTTAAACTATGATATTTTTAACCATTTGAATCCATTTTTAGCATGGCATAATAGACGATCCGGTTACTTTAAGGTGTTTTCATTCACTGCATGTATAAGTAGGTATTTATATTAGATGATCATTATTTTGTGGATTGGGAACATAACGTAGGTAAATAACATAAATTAGAAGATTGGATGTTTCCTACCAATATGTATGCCTTAGGCTCGATTTCGGATGCATATATACAAGATGCAACATACCATGGTTGAAGGCATTGCATATAATTCTCTGCAAGATATGCAAATGTTGTTTTCTACGGGTAACGTAAATGTTATCGTATTGTTTTCGTCAAATCTGAACTTTTGACAAAAGCTTTTATAACTGATATTTTGTACCCTATATACCTAATGCACCTGATGAAACCTGGCATGGAACAAACAAAGTATATAGTTATAATATGAAACATAAAGAATAACTAAAAAGAATGGTAGCGCAAAAGTAGTACCTAATAGATCCCGAGTTGGCACTAAACAAGAACTTGGCCGCCACACATTAACATTATTAGCACCATTAACAGTTACTTACCGACGTTAATGAAACAGAAAATGTCTTATGCAGTTTACATTTTAGTTTGCCGTTCATTGAATAAGTAGTTCATGTTAACTACTATAGAATGTGTGTTATATTGTTATACAATACAAAACAAATCCTCTTTATTGCACAATCTCAGAATAAATGTAGGTACATGGAGACACAAATAATACATGAAGACAGAGGTAAACAACAGGCGGCCTTATCGCTAAAGAGCGATCTCTTCTAGACGACCTACTGCCAATTACTGTGGGAAACGGGGGATGACGATTCATTGAGTTGTGCCGTCGTTGAAGCATTGCAATTGCGATTGGATCGTTGAAATAATCCGTCGCAGCACGCAGCATCCTGCAATGTAGCGCAGCAATATTTTCGCAATGTGTACCTATGTAGCTTAAGAGTCTTCACGAAATATTTATGGGGCAAACATTGATAATTCGTCAAAGTAAAGAACAGCTGACATATTATACGAGTATGACCGAAAATATACAGTTAATGACCATAACACCATAAAAACTAAACTACTATCTTAATAGCAAAGTTTTTTTTTTTCAATTCTGTACAAACTACGGTTTGAGAACATAGCCTTTTAAAGCAATATTTCCATAATAACGAAGTCATAGCAGCTATATCGATCGTACGAGTTCACTATAATGATGTCATCGCACCACACCTCGGTAACCGATATGCAGAGATGATGCCATATGGAATATCATCGTAATAATCATCACAATATACTAACAATAATGATATACAGTTTTACCTTTACATGTTCGTTATTAGTCTGTTATCCAGTGTTGATTTTAACTGAAGTTTCGCATTTTAGGTCAGTAGGGAAGGTGATGCAGTAGAAAAATTGGTGATACTTCTACTAGTAAGAGATAACTCGACATTGGGTCTATAGAAATAATCAGCTAGGTACCTCTAGCTAGACACTGATGTGCTAGTTCTGGTGTTCGCGTTTTTTATATTATTATATTACAAATATAAACAAGCAATTAACGTAAATACAAGTAAGAGAATATAACAAGAGAGTTGTCGTACTAAGTAAAAGTTCATGTCCAAAAATTATTAAGCTTACAGAGTTCCAGCGAAAAACTGACAAACTCGTGACACTGCCGTCCCGAATTGTTCCAAGAAATAATTGGACAGGACAAGCAAATTATTATTTACATTTACGGAAACGGGCCGTTTACAGTGCCTCGTATTGATACAAATTAGCCGAAATGGGAAAACTTTTCAAATTAGGACGGTGAACAGTGAGATTTGGGGATTTTATGACAAATCTCTTGTCGACCTTTAAGTAATAGTTTAGTCCAGTCGTAAGATATTGTTTAGTTATTAGAGAATACTCAGCAACATTGTCAAACTTAGGTAAGAATTAATGGAAACGGCACAGGATAGAAGAGTTCTAGAAGGGCGACTGAAATTGCAGAGTAGTTATGCGCAAGTAGGGTTACCAGATGACAGGAATTTTCCTGTGGATTTTGGCCTTTTGTCAGGAATAGGGACGGAACACGAAAATGTCAGGAATTTTTTGAATTGATAGACTTTATTATAAAGTACCTTTTTATTTACTGAAATTAATCAAAAACTTTGTAAAAGAATAATAAATGAGATCCACTCAGCATACATATACATGACGCGCGTGGCTCGGCTCAAATCGGATGGCCATCACTAACAGCTAGACACCCAGTCGTTGTCGTGAAAAATAAATGTCAGGAAAAATATTCGGAAATTAGGAATTTTGTCAGGAAATTCTAAATTTGTATCTGGTAACCCTATGCGCAAGGGTCCCACAAGCTGGCAGATATCTAAAGAGCATTTATAAAATCTAAAATTTGTTTATCTGCGTCATTTTCCCTCCCATATGCAAGTGCGATAGAGATAGGTTGATTAATTTTACGGGACCATGCTGGATGACGGCAGATGGTCTGTATGTCTGAGATCATGTTTCGGCATATTTGACGGTTCTTTACAGAATTCAAGTTCTTAAATGCCCCTGACTCTTAGCTAATTGCAGCATACAGGTACATATGACGATAGGAAATATAATCAGTTGCTATATAGATAATGTCAGATGACATATCTTAATAACATTATCGTTACTTCTAGATGCCGGTGATAAGACGAATGGTTTTAAGTACGAGTATGTTCTAAATCTTGCTGCAAAAACATCAGACGATTAAAAGGATTCTTACCTTGTTTATTTTCTCAGCGCACGCATCTATTTCTTTCTACATTAAACGTTCGAGTGAGATCCTTAAATAAATTGTACCTACACAGAAATAGCTTTTTTTTTTTTTTAAACATACAGGAAAAGTTACTGAATAAAGGCTCTCTTCAATACATATGGAGTTTCTATTTGTTTTGCTGATATATTATTTTTTATTACCAATAACGAAATTTTTCTTGATGCTGAAATATATTTGAACAGTTACAATTTTTCCGATGTCCAAAAACATTGTACCAGCGAAAAGGAATAGTTTAGTTTACTTATAGAAAACACAATCAGTATCTCGTCCTACTCCTGATCTAAATATGTATATCTGTAAATACACATACAAAAGTTAACGTTCCCTATCTCAACTTGCAAGTAAGTAAATACCATATCGATTATGTAACATAAGTTTCGCTTTAGATGTAGGTACAACTTTTATGAAATTTCTTGTATCAATAAAACCCCTTTTATCCATGCCCTTACAAAAAGGATGTTGAAATCTTTCGAGATAAATTCGGTCATGGGAGGGTTATTCCTTCAGCAAAACCACCAAAAATGAAATGTGTTTATTGATTCGTCGACCACAAAGCCTGATCGGAGATCCTCTTGAACTGGATTTTAGACAAATGCTTGGGAATGTAAGGGAATAAGAAGTACTGTGTGGGGTGCGATCAAGACATTAATGTCTCAGGTGTGTTGCGACAAGATAGATAGATAAAACAGGTCCTTACATCGGATTACAGGAAACATGCAAAGTAGCGACACGCGACACCTTTCTATAAATATTAAGGTAGAGTCTGTGCGGAAAGAGAAGAGTCGTAGAATGTATTGAATCCCATACATTTTACGACTCTTCTCTTTCCGCACAGACTATAGTTTGGGCATCCAAAAGTTGGGGATCAGAAAGGACGATTCCTTAGTTCCGTTTGTGTCAGTCCGTAGGGAGAAAGGTCGAGAAGATGAAGAAATGCTCGTGTTTTGATTTTTTTATGCGCGTAACATGTAATCATTGTTGGCTTTCATTCTTGACTTATCTGATTTCCTATTTGTGTTTTTCAGGAAGAGACATGTTTCAGTTTCGCGTTTATCTAAAGGGTCTGGTTCTCCCAGAAACCAGAACCTTTGACCTTTTTTAAGACAGTGGTGGAAAATTATTGTTACTGTCTGTATTTTTTATATTATTATTTAATCGTATGGCGATATGGTCACATAGGCAAAAATTGTATACAAAGTATTTTTATTTATAAAGCAACATCCAAGTTTTGCAACCACTGCACAGCATCGGCGAAGACGTGGCCTACGACGGAGCGAGCCTGCCCAGAAGGTGCCTGTTCACCCTTGATTTGAAGGTTGCCGGGTTATATCTGCTCGGAAATATAGACGCCGGCAAGGAATTCTATTCCTTGGCAGTGCGCATAAGAAAAGAGAAAGCAAAGACGAAGCGCTTAGCTCATTCAGCTGTTTCTACGTTCTCCCGATGTTTTTTAAAAGTACCTCAAGTATCTCAAGGTACCTAGTTAAAACAGAGCGTTACACTGAAAGAAATAATTAACTGAACTAATTGAGTACTTTAAGAAATAGTTCAACTTAAGTTACAGCGAAACAAATTTTAGTTATATTTACAAAACTAATTTTGTGGTGTACACAATACTAGTCATGTTATTTTGTATTTGATGTGCAGTAATTTAATATTGGGCTGTTATTTACTTAATCAACTTAAACAAAATGGTAGGGCTGCGGCAACGAAATCGTTTTTTTAAATTAACTTAAATGTATCCTTATTTATTATCAGTATGTTGGACTATTTATTAACAAACTGTGTAATGTTGTTATAACTAAACTGTATATAATTACTAACTGTTAATGTGTTTAATTGATTTTAACCAAATCTAATCGCATACTTATAATTTTACCTAAATAACAATCAGGAAACAATATCATTCAGATATTTGACAAACAATTATGTTATCTTCAATTTACTACTTTATTTATTAACAAAAAATAGTTTTGTAACAATTAAGTGGCTTTTCAACTGTTTATGAGCTTAAGCAAATGTACGAAATTAACAAAACTATAGTTATAAAGTACGCAATGTTTAGTAAGATAGCTACCAAACTTTTGTTATCTGTAGCACGAGTGATTGTTTATAAATATGTGAAACGGAACGACGCGCACGTTATAAAACGGACCGAAGCAAACCTGTTTGTTCCTGTTTCCTCTGTCAGTTGTGAGTCCGGAACGTTAGTAAAGTTGTTCACTAAATTTTGTTTGTACAAAGATACTAAATATATTGATGGTTTTTGTTAAAAAACCTTTCAGGCAAGCCCTTGTTGTTAATATGGACGAATTTGTGGAGGCGGCGGCGGCGGAGTCCGCCGGAACTCCGCCTGAGCGTGATGCCTCATGTACAAGTTGTACTACTACGACCATGGAGGAGTATTTGAAATCATGGGGACTCCCTATGTATATTGATAAATTTAAAGGTAAGTAACAATATTATTTAATAACATTAATTAATTACATGATATTTGCGAGTTGTAGCGTTACTATTAGACATCTACCTAATGTGTTCAATGCCCAGAAGGGTTGAATGCGCAATTAGGTAGGTGAAAGGACTGGCTATATTGACATTCGTTGGAATTGTTGGAAAGTTCTATTGTACCCACTGACTTAATATAAAAGAAATAGACACACAAAGCAGAACAAAAACGTCAAGAAATGTGGATCCCAATGACGTTTCGCACCATTTGCATTGATGATAAAAACGCTTACGTAAATTTTTAGTCAAGATAAATGTTTCGTACAGAAAAGAGCTTAATGTCGTAACCATTAAGTGTCAAATTTGCAAACATAAGTACCAACACTGTTAAAAAATTTAGTCCGATGGCACTAAACGTAACGTATTTACGTCAAACGACGTCAAACGAGAATAATGAACGAATGGAGTCACTTTGGTACACTTTAATATGTATTACTGTACAGGAAAATATTAAAATTGAAGTAATAAATAAAACAAATTTAATTTAATCGGGAGCTCAAATAAAATTAATTCGTGGTTCAAATTCAAACAAATAAATTTTTTAATTCGTAAGTATACGTCTTTAAATACTAATTTCCTTGAAATAAATTCTACTTATTAAATAACTGTGTATTTAAGATCTACATTTACTCATAGCACGGGTGCACGGGGACATTTAGATACTGATTGGATTTTTTTTATAAAGTCTACCTATACTTTATAAAAAAAAAATCCTGTGATTGTCACTGTGTTCCGACAGGTTTAGCATTTACAGTTAGTCGATATAAGCCCTTATTAGTGGTGTATATGTCGGAAACAGGGAAATGGGCCAAACACACAAGTGCCGTTTTGCCTTGTTTAAAACTGCATCACCCCTATCTCTTGCTATAATTAAATAGCAGTCCACTTTGCACGTCGCATAGGTTTTCTTGGAAATCTTCAATTTAAACATAATATTACTTCTTATGAATTCCATATAAAAATATAAAAAAATATTGACCTCACATCGACTCAATAGAATTTTGTTCCTTGACATCCCTTCTTTGGTACTAACAAATTAATTTATTCAAAACCAAAAAATTACCACCAGATTACATAAATTATGTAATGCTATCCAAAGAACTAACCGAAAGAAATACATTCCATCCTTTTTCCTTGTTTTATCATTGTTATTTTTACATATTTTAACGGCACATTTCGTAATTGTTGACAACTTCACATTTGAGCGTTTCAAACAAGACTAAACGAAAAAGTAATGCATGATCTGTTTTGACATCACTTTTGTGGGGCCATTTTTGGCGGCTGATTGGGTATCCAGTTCTTTATACTATATCAATGATTGTACCTATCTCCTTTATCAGTGAACAATTGAACATAGGTATGCTGATATGTGCATGTTTTAATTTCAGAACACAGCATCGATTTCGATACTCTTGGCGGCCGTCTAAGCAGGAGGTGCTGGAGGGATTCATTATCCATGTGAAAAGTGCGGCGCAAATAGAAGACACCATCGCACGCAGAGCGGAAAAACTTCGCGGAATGGACTTAACGTTGCAGCCGGCTATAGTAATTGTGGGACCTCGTATCAAAGAAATATCAGCCAGGTACATAATTGTAAATAATGTTCGTTACGAAGTAACGTCTATTGTAAATGCAGTTGATGCGTGTTTTAAAATGGCTACCAAAATTACCCCCGCCCCCTGTACCCGTCCTGTTGGGTAAATATCCAGCTGCTGCCCATATATTTTTTATATTAATGTTTGTAACGTCAGTGCGGCCAACTCCGTCATAGGGACTATTCCGTATACAAGCGTATATTTAATTTTTATCAACCATAGGAAAAAAGCCCCTCTACTTTTGATAGCTGAAACTAAAAGCAATCACTACTGCTTTATCAATGTAATTATTACCTAAATCTGTACTGGTGTGTAAAAACCCCTCCTGGGGGGGAATAGCCCCTATGACGGAATTGGCCACATTGACCTTATGTATTAGAATGTCTCTAGTGGCCACAAATGGGAATGATAATGATTACCTAGTTACCTTTAATACGTACTCTTGTGCACTCGAGCATTTTCCTTTAAGTAGCTGATAATGATAATATTTGTTGTATACAAATTTGTTACCACTAGTGACAGCTGAGATTTTTTTACCTGTTGCCACTGATAAGTACTTACTGGAAATATAAATTCTCAGCTTAGCAACTGGGAATTTGTATTCCCAGTACTTATTACTGGGAACAGTATTAGAAATATGTAGAACTATAATTATTTTTACTGAGGACGCTTGGGAAGAGATGGTACTTTTTGATTAGACCTAAATAAACTAAAAACGATTATATTGTAATATTGTTTAAGACTTCATAAATACAGTAATTATTAGAATAAACATATACTTATCATTTAAAGGAAGAGTTTTACTATGCTACCTATACCTACCTAAAAACCATACAATTCAAATATTCATATCAAGTTGCATTATGTTAATTTTCTGAAAACTTTCAAAACTGATTTGCTAAGGGACGGAGTTATGCGACTGTAGTTCCGTCCTGTAGCAATTCTGTTTAGGTGCTAAACAGAATTGCAATAAGACATCATGGTAAGGCTACTAAAAGGTATACTTACAATTCATTTTGATTATAAATTACTAAATCGGTCAAGCTACTTGTAGCTAAACAGTTTAGTTACTAGTTACCAGACTAAACAGTCTTATTTACAACTTAACCTACTGTAACACATCAGCAAAATAAATAAGTTACCAGTTGACGAACAATGTGGCTGCTAATAAACAAATCAATTCAGAAAATAATTCAACAGTTAAACTACTAAGTAAATGTGGGATTATTTAATTATGACAAAGTATTTTTGTGTTTGCAACCAACTAGAAGATATTAGATTCATGAACAATTTGGTTATTAAATAATTAAATTGTTTCCTCAATAGTAATAAAATGATGCTGGTACTTTTGTTGTAAATTACAAAATATTATAATTCTTTCTAGACTAATACTTTTGTTATAAGTAGAACATACAATTTAATATAGTAACATAAATAGTTAAGTTGTTCATATCTCAACACAAATAGCAAAACACGGTTTGGTAATGGATAACACCTAGTTCGCAAGTCCCAATTTTTTAGTAAGCTGTAATCAAATATTTGGTTACAGTTATGCAAATATTTCTTTCAGTGTAGAGGCTTAGCGGTAAGGTGTACGAATCCGAAGCCAGAGGTTCTAATTTGATATAAGCAAAGGACCTTTTCTGTCTTATTTTAGTAGGCAGTTTAATCTGTTACAATGTTGGATTGATAAACGATTATCATCTTCCATTAAAGATGAAGATCACACAAACAACATCCGATAACTTTATGTTATTGCCAAGTCATGCGTAAAGTGCTTAGTATAATAGAATCCTATTATAATAGCGTATATATGAAAGAACTCCATTGGATTAATAGATAGGTCATATTTTATCCAGCTTAGTCGGATTAAGAGTAAAGAATGAAAAGACCAAAAGAATGGGAACGCCGCACAATAGGATAAACTGATATAGGAGCAGAATATAAGTGCTTTCGCAGTGTTACTAGATCACGTTTTTATTTTTTGAGTATTATAATGTAATGATATAAATTCTTTGCCAGTTTTGTGTATAAAATTGCAAAAGTGTAGTGTCACTGTTGTGGAGTATTACAGGAGTAAAAATTAAAAACGGCTTTCCTGGTTTTAGTACAAGTGTAATGTCTAAATTGACACATACATAGAATAAAAAGAAAAAGCGCCTGCACGTTTTGCAGAGCAATATTACGTATCAGTATAAAGTAAAAATGAGTTCTTAAATTTAAACATGCCCCCGGGGTTGAAAGGAAGCCTTTCAAGCAGAATCGGTAGCCACAGGAAGAGGACAAATCTTGCTGAAAGCGCGTCGAACGACTCCTCCAGCTGTCTTCACATCAGCCACTCGAGATATGCCATCCTGTCCAGGGTGAATGGCTACAATGCGTCCCAGTCTCCATTTCAACGGAGGAAGGTTGTCCTCCTTCAGAACAACGAGGGTATTATTCTTAAGGGACTCATGGTTGAGTCTCCACTTGATTCGTTGTTGCAGTTCTGGAACGTACTCTTTAGTCCAACGAGCCCAGAAATGTTGACGGAGTTGTTCGATTCGGTGGAATCGGGACAGATGCTGATAAGTATGGTCCCGCAGATCCTGCACCGGCAATGACGTCAGTGAGCGTCCGACAAGAAAATGTCCAGGGGTGAGCGCTGAGAGATCGTCCGGGTGTGATGACAGAGGCGTGAGTGGCCGAGAATTCAACAAGGCTTCAATATTGATGAGTGTAGAGTTAAGCTGTTCATAAGTTAAGTTACAGTTGCCCAACACTCGTTGCAAATGGAATTTAACTGATTTGACACCCGCCTCCCAAAGACCCCCGAAGTGAGGTGCATAAGCAGGCAGAAAATGAAATCTAGTATTTTCACTAGCTAACGTCTCAGCCAAAGAGTTGCAGTTTTCCTTCAGAAATTTTGTGATTTCATTATAGGCTCCGACAAATGCAGTGCCGTTATCGGAATACACGTTATCTGGCTGTCCCCGTCGAGACATAAAGCGAGACAGTGCTAACAAATAAGTTTTACTAGTTAAATCTCCCACCAATTCTAAATGTATCGCCTTGGTTGTGAAGCATATAAAAATAGCAACATAAACTTTTACTAGTGCGCAACCACGACCTTGACGGCTGGCTGCCATGAGTGGACCTGCGTAGTCCACGCCCACATTCCTAAACGGGTAGCCTCCAGGTGACAACCAAGAATTTGGCAAATTCCCCATCAATGGAGCAATTACTTGTCCCTTCATGATTTTACATCGCACACATTGATGGTAGCAAGCCTTTGCCAAATTACGACCCCCTATGGGCCAGTAGGTTTCTTTAATTATTGCTAACAACAGCTGGGGCGGTGCATGGAGAAGCCTTTTATGTTCCTGATTAAATAATAATTTTGTGAATCGATGTGTGGACTGTATAATAATGGGATGTTTTTTCTCGTATGGAAATTCTGAATTGGAAAGACGGCCTCCTACACGAATTAAGTTGTCGTTGTCTAGGAATGGGTTGAATTTCAAGAGCTTGCTCTTTTTTGGTAAATTTTGTTTTTTGGATAATATATCATATTCTGAAAATGATTCGCTCTGACTGAGTTTGGTAATTACCTTTAATGAATTATTTAATTCGTCATGATTGAGGTACGTGGACGACGTCGACGTTGCATTTTTGCGGCATTTTGTAATGAAACGGAGAGCGTATGCAAAAGCACGAATGAGCCGCGAGAGGTTAGAGAAACGATTGAAATCTATTAATGGCTCATTAATGATGTTAACGTGCAATGAAACCTCAACGCGGGTTTCAGGCAGCTCATCGCAGTGCTTTGTGGTAGGATTCGAGGGCCACTGAGCCACGTCTTGTTGCAAGAAACTGGGACCTGACCACCACAAATCTAATGAGTCTATAACGCTTGCATGCAATCCACGGGAAATTAAGTCCGCTGGGTTTTGGTCCGTTGGAACATGCCTCCAAGTACAACTGCCGGTGATTTCTAAAATGTCCGACACTCGGTTCCTAACAAAGGGTTGCAACCTACTTGGCATCATCTTCAACCAACCTAACACTATAGTCGAGTCGGTCCAAAATATCGTGCTTCTTACCTGAGCTCGAAGTGAGGTCATGACCTTATCATACAGATGAGCACTAACCAGAGCACCACACAATTCAAGTCTAGGTATAGTCGTAGGTTTAATCGGACTGACTCGACTTTTTGCGATCAATAACCTAACCAACACCTGACCTTCCTTGTCTACACTACGTACGTACACACAAGCGCCGTACGCGCGTTCAGATGCATCTGAGAAGATGTGTAGATCAAAGGCTACGTGTGAGTTGCAAATGACATGACGAGGGACTCTCACATCATTCAGCGCCGGCAATCCTTCCAAGAGTTCTAACCATTGTTTAGTGATCTCTGGAGACAGTTCTTCTTCCCATGTAATCTTTTGCAGCCATAATCGCTGCAGTAGCATTTTCATGGTGATTACGAATGGAGACAGAAGTCCCAACGGATCAAAGATCTGAGCAATCACTGAGAGCATGTCGCGTTTGGTATTTCCTTTGGAAACTAGTTTTCCTATAGGAAAATACAGCTCATCGGACACAGGATGCCAGCCTAAGCCTAACGTTTTGCTGGGCTCATTTGATCCCATATTCAAATCCACGGAGGATTGAGAGGGTTCACATAGAAGGCGAGGCTCGTTTGACTTCCACTTACGCAGGTTCATTCCTGCGGAAGAAAGTGCTTGAGTCACTTTATGGCGAATCTCTTCCACCCCAGTAAGCTCATCTCCTCCTGTCAGCAGGTCGTCTACATAAAAATCATGAATGATGATTTCTTTGACTGTCTCATCTTCACAATCTAAGCCTATTTGCTTGAGACACCTGGTGGCTAGGAAGGGAGCACTGGCTGTCCCATAGGACACAGTATTGAGCTCGTGCACTAATAGTGGCTTGGCCTCCGAGCTGCGCCAAAGAATTTTTTGGAGGTGGCGGTCGTCAGGATGCACCCATATCTGACGGTACATCTTCTCCACGTCCGAAGAAATGATGTATCGGTGCTGCCTGAATCTGATAAGGATAGACAGAAGGTCGTCTTGCACAGTGGGTCCGACCATCTGAATGTCATTCAGACTGATACCTGAGGTAGACGGGCTGCTAGCATTATATACGACACGTAGCTTTGTCGTGGAGCTGTCACGCAAAATACCATGGTGGGGTATATAATAACCCTTTTCTACCCTTAAAGCCTGCCTACCATGCGACATGTGACCCAAACTTTCATACTCTGCCATGAAATCAGTATATAAACTTTTAAATGAGGGCTTGGTTTTAATTCTACGTTCCAATGATAGCATGCAATGCTTTGCGCGTTGGAATGAGTCGCCTAAAACACTTTCGCTTTGTTTTAAAGGAAGCCTGACACAGAATCGTCCGTCGGCTAGCCGCGTAGTATTTTCAACGAAATGTTCTTCGCACATTTTCTCCTCAGGTGAATAATGAGACGACTTATGGCTAACCTCTTCGAGTTGCCAAAACCGCGTTAATTGGGTTTGGATGTCGTCGTTACATTTTAAATCATTATTACCTGTGTGCGAGAGACCAGAAGCAAAAAAGCACTGCATACTGGAAGGCAGAAAGTCGGTAATTGCCCGACCAGCAACCAAAAAGCCAAACCGAGTTTCACAGAGCATCGGCAGTCCGGTACCTAGTCTGATGATCTGAGGCTGTGTAGGAAACGAGTCCCAAAACACTTCAGCTCCTAATATTATGTCGACAGGTGCAGGTTTATAAAAGTTTGGATCGGCCAAACAAATGTCGCTTGGGATATTAAGATCCGTCAAATCAATTTGACGACATGGGACGTCATCAGTAAGAGATGGCATGACGTAACAATTTACTGTTACTGAATATGTGTCATTTAAAGATTTAATAGGAAGTAGACACATTTCTGCTATTTTAGTAGTCTGTTTATTTATACCAAGAACAGACGTGTTAATTTGATTCGTTGGTAAATTTAATTTCTCACAAAAACTCTGAGATATTAGACATGCAAAACTACCATTGTCTAACATGGCGCGAGCGACATGCTCTTTATTGTTGCTATCGTAAACCTTTACTAACGCAGTCGCCAGCATACCATGGTTCCCTTGTCGCGAATTTGAAACCATTTGAGCCGATAATGCCTGTACAGAGGCAGGCGAGGAATCATATGAATAATTTCCTAAGCCAGAATGAGATGCGACGGGCGCGGCAGGTGATAATTGATTACCAGGAAAAATCGATTTATTATTTTTAGTTGAATTATCCTCCTCGCCGCGGCCGGACGCGCAGTCACCGCTCGATCTAGATTTGCAATCGGTAACATGAACTAACGTGTTATGTTTTCGCTTACATAACTTGCATCCCGGCTTTTTGCAATGATTAGCATAATGTCCACCGCGTAAACAGTTATAACAAACCTTTAAACTGGGTAACAATTCCAATCGCGCAGCGTTGCTAAGGGCGAGAAACTGTAAACAACTAGGTAAATAATGTTCACCGCTGCATTTTGGGCACTTAGCGACAGTGTTCTGTTTCGTATCTTGTACGGACATGGTTTTCAGTTTCGGAGTGTTTTTGTGAGAAGTGTTAACTCGACCGGCAGTGTTATTTGTGGACAGTTCCAACGTTTCTAATAAATCAGAGCGATTTCGCATGAATGTTAAAAACGCTTCGAGAGTAATTGGCTTATCTTTATCTAAGCGACCTTTGTATTCTTCCCATTCCCGATACGACTTAGCGTCTAACTTATGTGACACAATGTAAATGAGTAACGTATCCCATTGTTTTACTGGTTCGCCGAGTGATTCTAAGGCAAGCAAGTTTTTGTTCAATTGGTCGATCATACGTTTTAACGCAAATGAAGACTCCTTGGTAATTGTTTCGATATTAAAGATTGCTGAAACATGATTTTGTAGCAATAAACGCTTGTTATCGAAACGATCACATAGGAGCTTCCATGCAGTTTGATAATTTTTAGAACAAAATTCGACCGATTTAACAACCACTGCCGCTGAACCATCCAATGACGATCTCAAATAGTGAAACTTATTTATCTCGTCAATTTCGTCATTTGAATGAATTAAGCTTAGGAATGTGTCGTGAAACTCGAGCCAATTTTCGTAAGAACCTGAGAATTTTGGCAACTGTATGACGGGAAGTTTAACTAGCTTATGATTGCTAGCACTTGAGATACTTGCACGTTCGCTACCCAGGTCTTCTTGATTTTTATTAAATGAAGTTAACATATCTTGCGCTTTAGCAATTGCACTGAAGTACTGGGTTTCGAACTCAGTTCGCTCAGATAACTGAATATCAATGCTTGCCGCCAAACATTCTAACTTTAGCTGCACTTCATCGTACTCACTAAATAAGGTTTCCATTCTACTTATTCTTAACTGCAACTCATTGGCGGCAACAGAGGTAAGTGAAGAACTTTCCAAAGAATTCATGTAGTTTGAAAAGTTAGTTAGCCGGCCTTTGTAACTGCCACGTTTTTTGATTAATTCCTTTTCTTCGGTCATTTTGAGAGGCGTGTGTTGTCAACTGAAATGTTATACAATGCAAAATTAACTTAAATGTATAAGCAATGTATGAAAGTACAGTTGTGCCTAAGTTTTACTACGTTAACAGTTTATTCACGTGTATATTGATTTTATTTACTTAGTTTAAATTTTAACACTAATAATTGTATATAAATTTAATGTTTTGAAAGAATTATTTAATACGATTCGAGGTGAAAGCTAACCTATTGTTTTATTTAACACCTACATAGGTATGTCTAATCGTCCAGTTAAATAATGATTTACTTATTTCACAGTTCGTAGATTTATTAGTTAATTAAAAGCCTAGGCAAATATCAGTGAATAACTAATACAGATTAACTAATTACGAAATAAATTTAAAGTGAAGTAGCAATCTGACGTGACAAAGGTTAACCTATCGGTTAGTTACGTGGTTAAATTAAACAATTAAAATGATACTAACCGTATTAAATCGTATCCTTATACTTAATTACTACCTGTATGACGAGTGATGGGTGAAAATTAAGAACACTGAAGGCTTAACTCTGTCTTCAAGTCCGGCAAGCCCACGTGAACACGATCCTCCTTTCCCAAGTCAGCTTGATCTCTTTATTGTCGGACGAATTTCTTAATTTATTCACTCGTCAACTCCTTTTATCATATAATCTGGATTATTTTCTGTATATTCTTAATCCGGCTCGTTCCAGGACCATGTTGTGGAGTATTACAGGAGTAAAAATTAAAAACGGCTTTCCTGGTTTTAGTACAAGTGTAATGTCTAAATTGACACATACATAGAATAAAAAGAAAAAGCGCCTGCACGTTTTGCAGAGCAATATTACGTATCAGTATAAAGTAAAAATGAGTTCTTAAATTTAAACAGTCACTGATACTTACAGACAGAAATTTTTAGAAAATTTCGTGGTTGAACCAAATTTATTCTGAACACCTTGATTTGCTCAAAAACTTACCTCCTGTGTTTGTTGGAGCACTTTGCATTTAATTTCATTTATAACTATTTTGTAGTTTAAGCAAAATCAAGGATTATTAAATTAAAATATTTATGGAAAGTAGTAGAACCTCAAATATAAATGCACCTAAGTTACAAAACATAACAGATCTTTGCCGTAAATGATGCGATATTCCCAATAACTTTACGTCCACAAACTTTCTATTTCTCAGTGTGTAATTGTGTGTATCAGTCTACATGTTGCGCGTGTGTGACAAAACTATCACATGTCATCTATAACTTTTGGCATACATTAAAATAAGGGCTAGTTGCGTCATATTTCCTCAAGGGAAGAACGTTCCCGGGTCTCGTGGGTAGTAGAAAATACAGTACGTGATTTTCGCGATACGCCAGTACATTATTAAAAGAAAACACGTATTGTTTGACTAACAATATTTCTTTTCTCTGGAGAAAGGTGAGCGTAGCAATTTCTACTTGCTGACGTACAGGTTAATGTTTTAGAAGGCTTGTATTTTTAACCTCCGACGCAAAAAAATCAAAAATGTTATAAGTTTAACGTATGTTTATGTTATTATGTCTGTCGCGTCTGCTAAAACGGATAAACTGTTATTTTTATTTTTATATATCGCTCCCTTGTGCAGGTTTCTTAGTGTTTCTTAGACCCACTTGCACCATCCCACTAACCCGGGGTTAAGCGGTTAAACCGTTAATCCAGTGTCAAATTGTACTGGTAACCATGGTAACTCCAGGTTTAACCAGTTAACCCCGGGTTATATGAGTGGTGCAAGAGGCCCTTACTGAACTTGCTGCACGAAACATTATGGGATCACTTCGACGTATGTCTGTCTGTCTGTCTGTCACCTTTTGATTAAATTCAGTAGGTGTGATCGTTGCAAAAAATAAAAACCGGCCAAGTGCGAGTTGGACTCGCATTCCAAGGGTTTCGTACATTAAGTCCGACTCACGCTTGACTGCACATTTCTAATAGGTTTCCTGTCATCTATATTCTTAGGTAAAGAACTATTTTGTGTATTTTTTTCAAAATTTTAGACCCAGTAGTTTTGGAGATAAAGGGGGGGGGGGATAATTCTTACAATGAGCTCTTTCATTTGATATGTATATAACATGATATAGTATGAAAAACTTTATTTTTTAATTTTCTCATTTACCCCCCAAAAATGGCCTCCATATTTAAAATTCATTTATTTACGTTACACGCCCATCTTTGGGTCACAAACTCACATATATGTGTGCCAAATTTCAACTTAATTGGTCCAGTAGTTTCGGAGAAAATAGGCTGTGACAGACGGACAGACAGACAGACAGACGCATGAGTGATCCTATAAGGGTTCCGTTTTTTCATTTAGTTTAGAGGTACGGAATCCTAAAAAACAGCGGCTTTAAAAGGTTCGTTGACTTGATTTGCTGCTCGCTCATTACTCAAACAGCCGACAATTATCTTTTCTAAACACAAATAAATGTACAGGTACCTAATCACAATCAGACCACCGCCAGGGCTGCAATTTCACGCATGAAATGGAAACAATAGAGCATAAGACGTCTACCGGAAAAGGGGAAAATAGGGGATAGAGGGGAGGGGAGGGAAGCTTTGCGGCTATATTGAGAATATTGAGGTAATATTTGGATAATTTCAAGGATATTTATTTTGTGAAACGACGATACGTGTATACATGTTGTTGACGTCTTCTATTTCAAAGGCAAGATATCACTATGCATTTAAGTGAACATTAATAGTACATTATTGTCGAGGTTCGGAAGTAGCTACTTGCTGGCTGAGGATTCGTTTTAAACGGACGACCTTGGGAGTCCGTTTAATTGAATCCGAAGCCAGCAAGTAGCCTTCCAACCGAGTCATATATAGTGCTTTTCTCAAAAATGGTGCAAGAAATAGAAATATTTTACGGAAGCAACGTTCTAATTTTCACATAAAAAAGTAAAAGCATTAAAAAGATATGCTTGCCGCCTTAAAAAAAAAAGAAATGTATTTTTCTGCTGAAAATACACCAACCTATTTGAGACACCTAAATAGTCACGGTACCAACATTAAGCCTGTAACAGACTATCGCACCGCACCGCGACCTTGGAGCGTCGCACCCATAAGTGAGAGCGAGAAAGAGATATCTGTTTCTCGCTCTCACTTATGAGTCCAAGGTCGCGGTGCGGTGCGATAGTCTGTTACAGGCTTTATATAATAATAAATGCTGATCATCTGTTTGGCTGTTTAAGGGACCTATGCCTTCATTTGATATGGCCATTTAAAGTTTTAAAAAGTTTGGAACTCGTTATATAATGGAATTTGTATGCAACATTGCAGTCCCGAAATCGAGACTGCAATGTTTTTAACTTTTTAATTTTTTGAATGACCATAAACTACGCACTTCGCGATCTATTTTTTAACCGGCAACGTCGACTTTGTCGTCCATTTTTGAGAAAAATATATTATATTGCGACATTACATTCGTTACATTAAATGGGGCATTATCTATGAAAAGGGACCTTATTGTCGATGGCGCTTACGCCGCACAGCATCGCGCGGCATTGTATTTATACCGGAACATCGTTAATAATGGCGTAAGCGTCATCGACAATAAGGTCCCTTTTCATGGATAACGTCACAAATAAAGAAAATTTAAGCTGCTTGCTTCACTGAAAATACTAAGTAAGTAGGTACCTAATTTAATTTAAAAAACTGAACTTAAGTATATATTTAACAAAGAAATAAATTTAATCAATATCCTAAACCCGACTTTATTACAAACCGATCAATTGGCTGGTGTACCACATAGTTCGCAAATCCCAATTGTGTAAGTAGTCAAAATATTTTGTTACTGTTATGCAAACATTTCTTTCAGTGATCTTACTTCAGTAAAAAACTTCTTTCATTACTTATTTCCACCCCCGTAACAGACTTGTAAACTGTCAACGTTATCTGTCCATTTGTTCGAGCAAGATTTTCAGTGTCGGCACTTTCTCGCATTCATAAATAAATAAGCAGCTAGCCGCACCACGGCGCCTGTTATTTGCAGTTCATTCAAATGGCTTTCGTCTACGAGACAATTTTTCGCCAATCTGATGAAATTGTCCGATCGAATCAGGCCGCGCGGACACAAAAATGTCAATTTTCGAAGTTAGGAATGCAAATTGGTGATTAAATCGTGTACGTGTGGACGCTAGATGAGATTGGTGCCAATTATTTTCCTGATCAAATCGGTCGATTCGCCCAGCTTGTCTGGACTCTACTTTAGAAGTCTCGAACGTACCAGTGTAGGTATGAGCACACTCTGTTCTTTTTGTTATTCGGCACTAACGGCAAAAATCCTGACTCTAAGACCTATCTTAACAAATCACTTAAAGAGCGTGAATGATTGTAAAGTACTTAAAGTCACTTGCAAAAATAATTAAATGCGTCTTATTGCTAAACAAAAACTCTCCAGGTTCTCACAATCTCCTGCGTTTCAGCTACAAGTGACACAAGTGCACCAGGGTGCTAATCCTACAACTGTGGGAGCTGTGTGTGGGGAGTGGGTTGTCTTATAAAAAATAGAACTGACAAAAAACATCCTGACAAAAGTCCGGACATTTATTGGACCGTAATTTCTCCAAAAATGCAGCATACCCTTCCCTTTCCTCTGCACAACTCCAAACTTTTAGCTAGCTTCTAGTGGTTAGTTGAGGTTTCTTAAAAACCCTGACACTCGCCAAGTCCCCCCGCAATAATGACAAAGGACCAAAAATCCTGCGAGATTTGCCTCCGATCTCCGATTACGAACAGTTGTTACGGATCTCGGAGTCACGTTACATTGGCGTTAAACTTACGCAATAAATGGGAATAGGACAGGCGTATTGGCTATATTAGCTGACTATAAATTTGTTAATGTAAGCGGCCGGCAGATGTTTACTACGTAGCCGTCGATTTACCTAAAGGCTTGTACGATGGTAGTTTAAATCTTTCGAAATAGTATTGTTTCTTTACCTTATACATTCATACATTCAATTTTAAAAACTTCCGAGCTCTTTTTCGGATGGATTTAATATGCGGTAAGATTAGATACGTTAAACACAAGTCGCTGAAGTTAAAAGCAATAGGTATGTATCTAGTTCCCCATTTGGAATGGAAGGAGTTCTTAAAGTACTTAGGTAACAGAAAATACGGTAAAAGCAAATTGAAATACCTACTTAATGCCTCTACATTCTCTGTAGATCTAACCAATAGATCCAATTAAAAATTTATAAGATTATCAAATCCAATATCTCACTAGTTAAGTACATATCCCAAACAAGCCAAGCCTTCAAAAATAACCATTTGCTTCAATAAAGTCAATTGACATCAGCAAATCCGGCACCAACAGTGTATCATTCTAATAGCTCACCACAGACGAGAAGACAACGAACCAGTATAAATACAACCAGTATTAAGAATAGTTGTTACAAATCTCGATGTCATTTTACGGTGGTGCCCAACTCGACTCGCCCACCAACCAATCAGAACATTCAGAACCATGTCAGAACACACGAACAGCTGACACGTAATGGGTCATTTACCGCTTTCCGGACGTACATCAGAGGCGCGTGCGCCGCGCCATCGCACAGTTCTAAAAGGACGTACACGCTATATAGATCAATGGCTAATACTACGTTATTAACTAAATAGTGTAGGCGTGTCAACCTGCCAAACGTTAGGTGATAGACTGACAAGCCGGTGACAAATGACAACATATCACAGTCATGTTGATAACGGAGTGAAGGTTTATTTACAAACAAAAGACTTCGAATCGATAAGTTCGATACTTGTTTTGATTGACCTGACTTTTTCGGTGTTACGAAAGGGAAAAGGGCTTCGTGTGTGGTATTGATGTGCCGTTATAATATCGGCTTGTGATTGTCGTAGTTGAGAAGGGATGTCGAAATGTCTGTGAAAATGTTTCGTTTCAAAATATGCTGGCGACACATAAAACTAAGTTTTCTAGGGGTAAATAAGTACGTGAATTATAACGTACCTACACTTTATATATGTAACTACACAGGTAACACAGATGGGCAATAACTTGACCAACTTGCAACTTTTCAGTAGTATTAGTCAGTCAGTACAGTAGGTCTCGGAAAGTAAAAGCCGAAGGTAAGCCACTAATGTTTTTATAGATGCTTATTATTTTAATACGACTCGTATATGGGCATGATTACGTTTTGCCTACAGCGGTTATCAGCGGGTCACGGGTATTAGCTTGTTATATTACCTATAACAAGCTAATACCCGTGACTTCGGACGCGTTTTATTCATTACTCTTGCTGTTTTACCTCCGAGTTTCCGAGATATACAAAACTGTATAAAGTTCAAGATGAAAATGCCTAATTTTAGATCTTGATATTATCAAAAACCGTTTGAGCTGCATTTATGAAATTTGGAGTGCTTATTAGTCCAAGGGGATTTAATAAACAAAGTAAACAAACCTAATTTCAAGTGTTTCATCATCATCTTCCTCGCGTTGTCCCGGCATTTTGCCACGGCTCATGGGAGCCTGGGGTCCGCTTGGCAACTAATCCCAGTAATTGGCGTGGGCACTAGTTTTACGAAAGCGACTGCCATCTGACCTTCCAACCCAGAGGGTAAACTAGGCCCGTATTGGGATTAGTCCGGTTTCCTCACGATGTTTTCCTTCACCGAAAAGCGACTGGTAAATATCAAATGATATTTCGTACATAAGTTCCGAAAAACTCATTGGTACGAGCCGGGGTTCGAACCCGCGACCTCCGGATTGCAAGTCGCACGCTCTTACCGCTAGGCCACCAGCGCTTCAATAATTTCAAGTAAGTATTGTAAGTGTTTATCAAATGGTTTTTGAGTTATGAAGGTGTTGAAATGGTTTGTGTATTGCACACTATACTGGCACACCTCGAACACTGGCGATCAAATGTATGAAACAAACGCGTTCCTACGCACACAGCCTAAGCTCGTGTAGGTGAACGCGTACCATGCTTGTGTGAGTGAGATAAGATAAGACATTGTAGGGTAACTGTGAGGTAACCGAGATCGGGTCTCAGCGGGTGGGCGGCACTTTCAACGGGAGGCAGGGAGCGTCCATACTGTACACTCTAAAAAATGAAGACCAACTAAGAGCAGTTTTCTCTTAGTTGACGTTAAGTTAATTATAACAATAACGATCTTATATAAATCAAAGAAACCTGATTACTTAAAACAATAAGTGTATCTGTGATTGAACTAATAAAGTAGGTATGTTATTAATCCTAACAATTGTATACTTTGCATCTATCATTAACTTGTTGGCATAATTATGTAACGTAGGTTGATTCAATCCTTAACAAATTAATTAAAACAGATAAATATGTTAATAGTTATGAACATTTTAATAGTTTATGTGATTATTTTCTCTTTGTTGATTTACATAAGATTTGGTATTTTAATCAACTAAACATATAATATTTAGAACAACGAAGATAAAACATTCAATCCCATTATGATCAAGTTATTGTATTAATTACGAAACTAATATTCCATTCTATTAAGAATTATTTGTTAAATCGATTTTCTTCATAATTAAATTAAATAATCAGTTAATCCGTTCAATCAAGAGATAAGTAGCGGGGCGCCGGTGCACCCGCGGTCCTCCCCGCCCGCGCCCCTGCGGCGCCTGTGACCGTGCGAGTGGGGAGTCAGTCTCAGCCTCGACGTTCAACATTCAACTACTTAGTCATTCAAGTACGCGTCAACGAAATAAACTTTACTTGTGCCTTTATTTCACGGCAAGCCTGGAACAGTGAACGTGTTACCTTTGCTTTGTGTACCTAATGTATAATAGTGTATGTGCAACATGGAGCAAGTGCTAATCGCGGCGACGGGAATAAAAGGCGCGGGGACGGGCCGGGATGGTTATGTGGGAATCCCTGTTGTGGACTAATGAGACCCCAGGTCTACCCAGTAAAACCCCTGTTGGCCGCCTCAAGGCTTTAAGGCGAGGCACGGGAAACGATCGGGACCATGCTTCCGAAACCCCGCCAGCGGCTGTCCGAACTGCGGACTCGACTTCGGAGGAACTGTTTCCCTTTACTTCTCTAAGAGTGCGCCATTTTTTGCGCATTGGCCATCCCAGGGACCCTCGTGTAGGCGACAGACGTCCCCGAGCCTGCCGCCAACGGGTACCCATAAGGGGGAAATCGACGGTTGTACGCCAAACGGTCATTATATTTGTAGCCCGTTTTAAATGTTAATTATAATATACAGGGTGTCCCAAGAAGTAGTGATATACTGAAGCTGGGAGGTAGAGGACCTAGAGGGCTATCTGAATCACCCCCATGTATGTTCCGCGATTTTTCGTATTTTCGGAGTTATGATTTTTTTTAATTTTTCACCTATCGCCGAGTACGATGAGATTTTTATTTATGGTGACGTGAATTATTGCGGTAGATGCTTGATTTTTTTTGTGTGCTAAGCTGATAGATAAGCCAATTCAGTATGGTAACATTTACTATCGTTAGATCTCTGAATGGAATTTAAAAAAAATTTTATGCCAAGAAAGATAAAATTACCCAGTATGTTTTATTTTTCTAAGCGCCCTTGAAGTTGTGAACATACTGGGTAATTTTATCTTTCTTGGCATTAATTTTTTTTGAAATTCCATTCAAAGATCTAACGATAGTAAATGTTACCATACTGAATTGGCCTATCTATCAGCGTAGCACACAAAAAACATCAAGCATCTACCGCAATAATTCACGTCACCATAAATAAAAATCTCATCGTACTCGGCGATAGGTGAAAAATTAAAAAAAATCATAACTCCGAAAATACGAAAAATCGCGGAACATACATGGGGGTGATTCAGATAGCCCTCTAGGTCCTCTACCTCCCAGCTTCAGTATATCACTACTTCTTGGGACACCCTGTATATGTAAGGTATGTAAAAGAAAGTTCGATTTTTAAATGTAAAACGTTTAGTTTTCTAAATGTTTAGATGAATAAATAACATCTTATTATATATATTTTTTGTTTTATTCATTTACCCCCTTTTCATAAAACTTTACTTTGTTAAATTTGAATCTCAATTGTTTAATCAGTTCAACTATGAAGCTTGTTGTTTGTTGTTGTGTTTTATTGTACTAGTACAATTGATGAAGAATGGTATATTGTACTAGACAAGCTTCATAGTTGAACTGATTAAACAATTGAAATTCAAATTTAACAATTTCTTAGTTCTGGCTAATAAGATGCATAAGTCGATGCAATCATGTTCTTAGTTGAACTTATTAGGGTCAAATAGTTGATACAGTAATTCTTCATGTTAACATTGATTTACATCTTAGTTGAAATGATTAAACAATTGAGATTCAAATTTAACAATATCTTAGTTCAGGCTAATAAGGTGCATTAGTCGATGTAATCATGTTCTTAGTTGAACTTATTTGGGTCAAATAGTTAATATAGTAATTCTTCATGTTAATATTGACCTACATCTTAGTTAAACTGACTTGTTTGTATTAGTTGGTACAGTAACTTATCATGATAATAATTATCAAGCCCTTAGTTGATCTTGCTAGGGTCAATTAGTTAGCATAATTATTTTTCGTGTAAATATTGAACAAGATCTTAATTGGTTCAGTTACATAGATATAGTAATAGCAATCAGAATTACCTTATTTGATGTGTCTAAGTTCTTGTTAGGCTCGTATGGAATCAAGATGCTTGATTACGACTATCAAGATATTGATAGGGCCAACCAAATTTTTTTTAGAGTGTATGCTAGTACTCTTTATTATACTGTGGTACTGGGCTGCTGCGTAGACAGTTTATTTTTCTTGAACTTAGTTTACCGCGTATCAGATTGAATGTCTATCTTTGCCGATTTGCTGTTCTGTAAAGTTTAGAACGGTATCGGGTTGATCTCTAAGGAACTGAACTTTCTGAGATAAAAACTTCCTCATTCTGCAGTTAAGGATCTTCACCAAGTTCCAAAATCGATTCATTAAAAATGAATCCGGAAATAAGACGGGCTTCACTTTAGCATTCAGTTTATGAATTGATTGACTTTCAATTCAACCAATTTTTTCACTGAAATAACTTTGAAAAATGTGTTTACGTTCATATGAAAATTCGGTTCTTACATTCAGTTGGATATGCGAATTGCTAAAGAATTCGCTCGCCCTTCTCTATATTTCTAAACAAATGCGACAATGAGATTTCATTTCACAATGAATTTATATAAGACTATAGCTTGAATATGCGTATAGAGCGTGAGTAGCAAAGTAGGTATAATCGATTAGACTATTTATATTTTGGTACACTTCGGTCTCCCAGGTAGAATATATTTGCAAACGTATGAGTTGAAGCTGAATGAATGACTATTTAAAAAATGTATTTCAAGGACAAAAAGTGTACTTTGATCTTCTCTCAGTAATAGACTAACATAGCATGAAACGTTTTGAAAAGGCAATCTTATAAGTAGTAGCCGAAATACTATCTAAAATTTAAATGAAGTTAGAATTTTTAAGATTAGAAAGAACTCCAAAAAGCATGAGGTACATCAAGTAACTTATTATGTGATAGAATTATGTTCATCGTACGATAGTTTTATTTAAAGAGCAGTACGGCTACCATCAGTTTGTCACTGACATAAACGCCGTCGAGAACGTAATTTACTTTCTATTACATCTCGCTCGTACTCGCATATTAGTGCAAACGAGATGTATAGAAAGTAAATTACGTTCTCGATAGCGTAAATGTCAGTTTTGACACTGTCAGTGACTCATGGTACGGGCTCTGACCCGAGATTTGTATTCGACAGTCAAATCAAATGAATTCTCATTCAAAATCACAATCAAACCTGTACTTGAGAATATTCCATTACAAAGTGGCCGATATAATCCTTCTAATGCTAAAAAAGTAAGTCTACAACAGACAGACAAACAGAAGATGAGCATAAAATAAGTGCACGTAATATAGAAGCGGCTCAACCCACAGTTTATTGACCAAGTGCCCGCCTACACCCATTACATCATAAGTCTTTGACATGATGGCTTCTGATACAAACTACTTTGGTAGTAAACGTGGGATGATTGTACATAACTCGCTCACTAGATGGAGCACATTTAGGGTAACATTCCATTTTTGACCGCAGCTGCACTACTGGTACTGAACGCGTCGCTGTTACTGTCAATTTACATAGTAAAATGAACAGTAGTGCAGCTGCGGTTGGAAATGGACTGTCACCTTAAGTCAATGTAAAACTAGACGTTAGCGAAATGTTTGAAAAGTCTACGTAGTCTATTATTGTCATCACACAAGTTTTTTTTTGTAAGCGAGCGTAATGCGAGTCTCTTTAATTTTGTATTTTTTTTGTTGCAAACGCCTATTACTCAAAATAGTTTTTGTCAACAAAAAGGCGGTAATTTAAAGATTATGGTAATAGCTTTTAAATGATGCGAAACTCAATAGGGTAGCATCGTTTCACTAAGAGCTAGAATCACTATCGCCAAATATCCGCCTATACGAATATTGCGACGAAACAGATTGTCGATCAATCAGATATGTTTCATAATGCTATATCTATGAAAGTGAATCTATTGATGATAGTATCGTATTTGGTTTCATTCATGGTTACCACGATTAGGTAATTTGAATAATATTCACGTTGGATACTGTTATGTGGTAGAGTTTCAACAATGTTTTGCACCATTCGCAGATGTGTTCGAATATACTACTCATATCGTATCTTTCTTGACATTCCTTAGATTTTGCGTAGGCTTTATTGCAAATTCGTATACATTTGTAACAATTATGTGTCATTCTAAGGAAATTGCACACATTGCAAAAGTGCATGGCCACTTTATGAATGAATTCCATTCATAATGTGCCCATGCAATTATGCAGCTCGCTGTACCTTTTATCGGTAGTTGATAAGGAGAATCTTAACAAGATCGTTTTTTTTATTTTCAACTATATCTTCCTTTCAACCTTCTATAAACCGTAATGAGAGTTTTCATTGCATGCGGTTAAATATTCCCTAAACCTACACTCTTCATTTATGTAGACGATTGAAAATGAACGCGAACTGTTTAAAATGAACATTCTGAACAACATTTTATGATCGATACTAATCAAAAGGTAAGGTGTGTTATTTCCCCTATTCCCCTCCATTGTAATTCCGTTCTGTCTACGTAGAATCCGGGCTTCAACGTTCAGAAGGGAAATAGTAATCGCCGTCTAATTTCCACTAAATTCCTGACTAGGTATATAATGTCGCCTAGGAATATTATGAAGGCCACGACCATTATAAATGTACGCAGGACAAGGGTTGACATTTATGTGCTCGGCTCGCGTCTAATGACCATCAAAGAGTTATAAATAGGGGATAACGTTACATAAAGTGATATGATACGTTATAATGTTAATAAGCACCCTTGGCAATGATTTTGCAGGGAAATGAAAGTCAAGGGATTCAATTTGGCGTCTGTATTTCAGGATATACAATAAGAAATAGTATCTGCCTTCAAATTTAAACACTTCACATTATTTTATTAGGAATAGATATTTTCATTTGTTTTTCGGCGTCTGCTGCGAATGAAGAAGACCCTGGTTCGATCCCACCCTTGGGCATTGTAGGGCTTGATGACTTTTTCTGTCGTATTTGACATCTAGGAATTTCAGTTCACAGCAAAATGAAATTCGAAATTATGATTGACATTAACATCGAATCAGAAATGTAAAACATGCGAAGGCTCAATAAAATTGCAACAAACTCATTAATAAAACTTATATCAGTACGGTGCAAATGGTGCAAATGGTGCAATCTCTCAATCACACCGTTGTTGTCGGGACGTACGTAAACTAGTATGCGCTGTGCGTGGACGCTTTCAATTGGACTGGATTGCCCCGGGGTCAGACTAATTGAATGTTTATTGTTTTAAGGACGCGACAGTGTACGGAAAATGTGAAAAGAAATATGTGTTTCATTTTAATTTTGGTTGCATTTTTTAAAACCAATTTTCAATAAAGATTACTTATTGTGTTGAATTCGTTATAAATTTGTTTAAAACAATCACGATCAAGCTTCTCGAAAACTTATTAAAGCTACATATTATGCTTAAAAGTAATCATCGTATCGTACATACTAATAAGTAGGAATAAAAGCCAACAAACATAAATATGGTAAATACCAAATGTTACTAACACTACAGTTTTAATTTTCTGTTTGAACTACCCTCTTATACCTATTTAAACCCCGTTTTCAAGCGTGCATTCGCTGTAAAAATGCACTTATATGAAAAGCAGCAATTAGTACAGTTCAGTATCAAACTGTTCATTAAAAAGCTTAACACGCGGTCAGGAAAAAATCAATATGAAGCCAACTCTGTCTCCGTATATGGGTCATCGAGCTGCAGAACGGCGCAGCATACGGTGCTAACAAAAATAGATCTGTTGTTTTTATACACCGTTAAGTTGGGATTACACGTTTATAGGCCGATGTGGCGTATAAAATCCCCGGATACCGCAAGGTTCGATTCTCGTTTAACGACTTTAAACGGACGAAGAAATTGCAGATCGTAAAAAACTATTGATCACTTCAAAATGGCGCCGTCTGATATTAAATCTCAAGTGACAAAAAAGAGTTTCCAGTTCACCGGACACCACTAATGAACCCAGCGAAAGATGCATTTAATTTAGAAAGGAAAGATGTCGATTTTCTGACCGTACTGCTAAGATAACTAGGTATTTCGCGTTGGACGGTCCTTTAGAGCTGCGTTTGCCAACTGCATGTATTTTTAAGTGACGGGAGCATTCAGAATTCCATTAGTGCTAAGAAGGTTGTGTTTAGATTAGTTTCTTACGAATAAAATATATGTTTCTTCTCGTCATAGCGCGCTGCGTACCATTCCATCTCAAAATCGGCGTTGTCATGTAGTGTGTATATTACACCATACCCACACACATACATGCGCATAGGTACTATAGTATTTAAGGCCTTGTAAGTGTTATTTAATTCATTATACGTTTATACTCGAACCTAGTTGTTTGTCTCAACGCCCATCCCTACATGGCGATCCTGCCAGTGCGGCCTCGTGCTGCACTGGCGGTGCGCTGCGCCAGCCAGAAATAATGGCCGTTGTCCTTGGTGAAAAATATTGGACCATTTGAATGAAAAGGGGAAGTTAATAAAAAAAAAATGTAATATAATAAAAGGACTAATACAAGAAAAAGTGAAAGTGTAAGGTTGAAAGACTAATAGAACTTTGGTTTGGTGTTTTACGACAAATAAACATTATGTGTAATGTGGACGTAACTAAATAGTATAAGTGTTAAAATACATATATTAATATTTAAAATTGGACAAGTGGCGAAAAATCAGAAGTGGAAATGGACTAAAATAAAACAAATTATATTTTTTAAACAAAAGCCTGTGAAGCTGGAAGTTGCAGCAGGGAGCTTGTTCGCGTCCCGGGACCAGACGTGACCTTGCTGGAGATGGAGTCGAGGAGAATGGCGTGTGATATGAGTTGTCCCGGTCCCGCCACAACGGAAATGGAATTGTGATATTTGTGTGTGTGACTATTTTAGGTTATAAGCAGTTGATTGACATTTTTTTTTGGTGAAGCGTGGTATTATATCCACTACTTATTTTAGATTTGGTTGATTGTAATATTATCAATTGCTATCTTGTATTTTTATACAGTGTTATACCTAAATGAAATTTAGTTTCAATAAGTTTTTATAAATTTTTGGTGATGCCATAATCGGAAGAAGTGTGGTAATATTTTTAATTAAGTATTTAATAATTAAGTATGCTGCCTGATGACGAAATAGTAATATGGTTAAAGGAATGGCACATATTCATTACGTTTCCTAGCTCGAAGTAAATTGAATGTATAGGTAATTTAATCTCATTTTAATATTTCGTGTTTTTATTTCATCTGTTTAACTTAACAATAGAACTTTTTTACACTTAGATACAATATTTGTCATAGCCTACAAATGAGGCGCGTCATCCGCGGCGCGTGTTCACATATAAGGAATTGGTATGTACACTCTAAAAAATGAAGACCAACTAAGAGCAGTTTTCTCTTAGTTGACGTTAAGTTAATTATAACAATAACGATCTTATATAAATCAAAGAAACCTGATTACTTAAAACAATAAGTGTATCTGTGATTGAACTAATAAAGTAGATATGTTATTAATCCTAACAATTGTATACTTTGCATCTATCATTAACTTGTTGGCATAATTATGTAACGTAGGTTGATACAATCCTTAACAAATTAATTAAAACAGATAAATATGTTAATAGTTATGAACATTTTAATAGTTTATGTGATTATTTTCTCTTTGTTGATTTACATAAGACTTGGTATTTTAATCAACTAAACATATAATATTTAGAACAACGAAGATAAAACATTCAATCCCATTATGATCAAGTTATTGTATTAATTACGAAACTAATATTCCATTATATTAAGAATTATTTGTTAAATCGATTTTCTTCATAATTAAATTAAATAATCAGTTAATCCGTTCAATCAAGAGAAAGTAGGGGGGCGCCGGTGCACCCGCGGTCCTCCCCGCCCGCGCCCCTGCGGCGCCTGTGACCGTGCGAGTGGGGAGTCAGTCTCAGCCTCGACGTTCAACATTCAACTACTTAGTCATTCAAGTACGCGTCAACGAAATAAACTTTACTTGTGCCTTTATTTCACGGCAAGCCTGGAACAGTGAACGTGTTACCTTTGCTTTGTGTACCTAATGTATAATAGTGTATGTGCAACATGGAGCAAGTGCTAATCGCGGCGACGGGAATAAAAGGCGCGGGGACGGGCCGGGATGGTTATGTGGGAATCCCTGTTGTGGACTAATGAGACCCCAGGTCTACCCAGTAAAACCCCTGTTGGCCGCCTCAAGGCTTTAAGGCGAGGCACGGGAAACGATCGGGACCATGCTTCCGAAACCCCGCCAGCGGCTGTCCGAACTGCGGACTCGACTTCGGAGGAACTGTTTCCCTTTACTTCTCTAAGAGTGCGCCATTTTTTGCGCATTGGCCATCCCAGGGACCCTCGTGTAGGTGACAGACGTCCCCGAGCCTGCCGCCAACGGGTACCCATAAGGGGGAAATCGACGGTTGTACGCCAAACGGTCATTATATTTGTAGCCCGTTTTAAATGTTAATTATAATATATATGTAAGGTATGTAAAAGAAAGTTCGATTTTTAAATGTAAAACGTTTAGTTTTCTAAATGTTTAGACGAATAAATAACATCTTATTATATATATATTTTGTTTTATTCATTTACCCCTTTTTCATAAAACTTTACTTTGTTAAATTTGAATCTCAATTGTTTAATCAGTTCAACTATGAAGCTTGTTCTTTGTTGTTGTGTTTTATTCTACTAGTACAATTGATGAAGAATGGTATATTGTACTAGACAAGCTTCATAGTTGAACTGATTAAACAATTGAGATTCAAATTTAACAATTTCTTAGTTCTGGCTAATAAGATGCATAAGTCGATGCAATCATGTTCTTAGTTGAACTTATTAGGGTCAAATAGTTGATACAGTAATTCTTCATGTTAACATTGATTTACATCTTAGTTGAAATGATTAAATAATTGAGATTCAAATTTAACAATATCTTAGTTCAGGCTAATAAGGTGCATTAGTCGATGTAATCATGTTCTTAGTTGAACTTATTTGGGTCAAATAGTTAATACAGTAATTCTTCATGTTAATATTGACCTACATCTTAGTTAAACTGACTTGTTTGTATTAGTTGGTACAGTAACTTATTATGATAATAATTATCAAGCCCTTAGTTGATCTTGCTAGGATCAATTAGTTAGCATAATTATTTTTCGTGTAAATATTGAACAAGATCTTAATTGGTTCAGTTACATAGATATAGTAATAGCAATCAGAATTACCTTATTTGATGTGTCTAAGTTCTTGTTAGGCTCGTATGGAATCAAGATGCTTGATTACGACTATCAAGATATTGATAGGGCCAACCAAATTTTTTTTAGAGTGTAGCTTCTGTTATTACATCTCAAATTTCATAGTCGTCGTGCACTGTTTTGAATCAAATATTTTTTTTTGTTGTTGTAATATTAAAGTTAAAGAGTACTTAACACTTAGCACACTTATATTTTAAAATTTAAGAGTGCGACGCAATATGTGCCTACTATTAACCATATACATATTATACTAAACTAACATTGTATACAATTTAGGATAATTTTAGTTGGGTTTTAAGACATTTATTATTATGAATCATAATGTGTATCGGACTTGACATTTTAATACGGATGTGACATATTAATACAGAGTTACGAAGTGGCTTCGTTATAATAATGAGTAAAATATATGGGGATGGTACTGTATCGAGATAATATAGGAGTTTATGAAAAGATGTAGTTTTGTTGGTAAAGAATGTTTTGGTTTGTTTCAATGATGGATTATATGGGTAGATGTTTCGTTAAATGTTTTGTTATTGTATGTTAGAATGGTGTAGTGTAGAGGTAAAATAAATACGTAAATGGTTTGGTTTTAGAGTTATAAATGGTATGATGGAATTTGTTAGATTTTTGGATGGCGATTAAGCATTTGTTGTTGGGAAAACTGATATATATGTAAGCTTTTCAAAGGACGATTAGCCTGATCAACTAAGAGTTGTTGAAATTCTTATATATGTTAAAGTTTTCAATGAATGAGTATTTTGTCTGCGATTTTGAATGGTTTTTTTTTTGTTGTAAAGATTGGGAAATTATGAATGATAATAATTGAAAAAAAAAATGCCAATCGCATCTTCGGTGGCCCGAGAGGCGGCCTTGAGCGATTAGGTTAGCATGGGTACACCAAGACACAAGGCAGGTAGGGAATCCTTGGAGGTCTGACCATGATTCGATCGAGCATCAATCGTGGAGACTCCTTGGACACATGGAAGGATATAATGTAAGGATGTGTTAAAAGAACTGCCTGAATGAATAAATATAAAGTATGTTTGCGCGCTTAAAAAAAAATACCTTGTGTCTTGAGCAATCAATAAATAAATTTTATTACAAGGTCGGCCGACCACGAAATATGCGTTGTGTACCCATGTCACAAGTATGTAATGCCCGCTTAAGAGGCACTATTGAAATGAGTCTTCTATAATTATAATGATTAACTGACGTCAGAAAAATAAAATGAATATGCATAAAGTAGGTAAGTAACAATTTTTATCACGGATAAAGACATTTCTTTTTGCAAAGAAAAAAAAACTAGGTACCTACCTAAAAAGAAACGATTTTTTTTTATTGATTAATGTTAACATATATTATTTGTAGTTTTCTTTACATGTGTATCTTAAAACATATATTTTTTTACTTTCACTTTGATAATTATATAGCTACTTGCATTGTTTCTTATATAAATAAAATTATTTTAATGTTACATTTTAAGTGTATTTTTATCAGGTTAGTTACTTATGTAAAATACTAACTAACTAAAATGTTTCTTATGCAAAAATATTTTATTATATTTTTTTTTTACATAATCTTTAAGGTTAATGTAAATTGTATTTTTTGTGTAAACAAACATTAAACTTAGCACATTGTTGCTACATTTAAGTCCAATTTCCAATTTTCTTTATAATTTGACTTTAACTTCTGCTATACTCGTAATAGCGTAATAAATGTGTTTACATATATGTAATCTCTTATTTTGTAATGCAGTTTATATTTTTTAAGCTTATCTGAGTGGCCCACTGTATACTAAAAAAAAATAGATTAACTTTTAGATTTTAATTATTTTTTTTTCTTCAAGGGGGGAGGTGTAGTGTGTATATTACACCATACCCACACACATACATGCGCATAGGTACTATAGTATTTAAGGCCTTGTAAGTGTTATTTAATTCATTATACGTTTATACTCGAACCTAGTTGTTTGTCTCAACGCCCATCCCTACAGTCACACTTTCCTCCTGACATTTTAACACACAATAGAAATCGGGCATTATTTGATTTTCGCATGGTGTTTACATTCATAAAATATACATTCATATTTCAGAACAATAACTAGAAAATTAAACCAAAACGTCCTGTTTTGGCTGCATAACATAAATCAACATGATAGTCATATATATAGTCTCACTCACTGCTATTAACTATGAATAATTCTCAAATATGGTTTTCATTTACTAAAGTGCGGTTTCATAAATACGGACACAATCAGTGAAACAATATAGCCATCACACTCGATCGTATCAGTAAATAATAAATATGCTAAAACAGATTTCCATTACAAAATAGGGAACAGCATATCGGAAAACGATTGGAGAAAAATGTCGCAATGTGAAACACTTTTAGCTTAAAGTGTCATTCGCAGCCTTGCGATTCTATTGACTGAGATCCCGTTCCGATTTAAGTTTAAAAGACCGTAAGGAAGAAACTTAAAGCCGAAGCTAGATTTTTCCTTAGATACTGAAAAGGTCAATGTTTTAATAGTGGGTGAAAAAATAACGTTGAGCTGGCCTGGTAATAAACTGTTTACTGTTTCCTACATTATATGGATCCTTGCAGCAACAAGGACTCTTTGAAAACCTTTACGCATAGTGCAGTCCCTCGGAAAAAGTTTGGCAAGGAGCTTATTCCACAGCCGCCATGCCAGGAAACCATGCAAACCATGCACCATGCAAAAGAAAGGCGATATTGAAGACCTTGCCGCGTTTTTCTCAAGAAACTACAGTATGTTATTTTCATAAACAGTTCAGTTTTTCAAAATTAGTAGCACGCATGTGACATCCGTGAAGTTGCATTCCTTCATATATATCGGATACCGCTTATCCTCACGCGGTCTGTATGACTATTTGCAAGTACTAATGTGGTATAAAAAGCATAATGTTTCCCGTTCATGTGTATGTGAATAAGTAAAAATAGCACGATAACAAACATCAATTAAAATGGCGAACGTGACGATAACGCTGGCCCTAATTACCCCGTCCTGTTTCCCGATGTTACGTGGAAATTGCGTGTTTTTCATACTAGTATAGTATCATATGATAAGCATTACACTTATCTTTTCGAATGCCTTATCTCATATTTGAAAACAGGATCATTTTTCTCTTATAGATTTCGATAACGACCGCCAAACTCAGGGATTTTACATAAGTATTATGAGCCCATATATGGACCATATATGCAAATATGTATAGTTGTATACTGTAATCATAGTAAGAGATAATAAGTCATCATGAAAAAATACTTAGTCACATGATTAGGTATTTAACCTCCTAAGTCCCTGCGTACAAATTTTTGTACATATTCCAAAAAATATTTTGAACTTTCATTGGATAACTAAGGGTTCCAAATTCAAAAACAAAGCAAATGCTTCTGGGTCTTAAGAGGATAATTAAAACTCTATACAAAATCATAGAGAAAAAAATACATAGATTTCTCACTCCATACCAGGGATGTTGCGAACATCCGCATCCGCATCCGCAACCGCGGAACATCCGCGTTATTTTCAACATCCGCATCCGCATCCGCATCCGCATAAAATGATGCGGAGCTTATGCGGATGCGGATGTCGAACAAGTCGGTACAGGAACGTCTTAGCGGCGGCGTAAGTGCTAGGTAATTTCGTCATTACCTATAACGAAATCGTCTAGATCCAGAAAAGTCGGCGAAGTTACTGTTTATTAAATATAACGCACCTATATTCTTGCTCAAATACTAAACGTTTGGTTTTTTATTTAATAAAAAAATACTTAAAATGTAATATTTGACGTTTTCTAAGTACCTAATCTTGACATCCGCATCCGCATCCGCATCCGCGGATGTGAGCCTTTAAAAATCCGCATCCGCATCCGCATCCGCGGATGTCAAAAAATCTGCATCCGCAACATCCCTGCTCCATACATCAGTTTTAGTACCAAAAAGACTATTAGCATCTAGCATCGAGTAGCGGAACTATCAGTACTGCTACTTGACAATAGATGTAGCAGTACTGATAGTTGCGCTACTCGATGCTAGATGTAGACACTGAAATTAATAGTCTAACTGATGTATGGAGTGAGCACTCTTGTCTTACTATATTTCTCTATGACAAAATGTACTAAGTTTCTTTCGCGTACTTCTAATCCTACTAATAATACGAGAACAAAATGTAACCCTCAATTCGAGAGCATTTGAAAACAATTGCCGTTTATAGACAAAGCTTTTACAAAAATAAATATCCATAGAAATGTTAACAGTCGGTTTAGCTTTAGATAGCGTTCAAAGTGTTAAAGAATGCCCGTCATATTTAGGAGGGACGGAAGGGTTCGCTGCCTTCATTGTCTTTGATGTTGTCTTCATAACATTATGCATTAACAATGATAATAAAGACTTCTAAGGCGGAGGCGTAGTTATTATGCTGGGTAATAAAGACAATGAATTCTAAATAAAATAATATCCTCTAGCCGCCCAGAGATCTATAAAGTCTCCCGTTCAATTTCATTTTGAATCTTTATTTTGATAAATAAATTGTATTTATATTAAATAAATACATTTTATTTGTATTAGCGGGTTGGAGGATCCCTTTAACTAAGAAGTGTTAACAAACATTCAACGTTCATAAATTGTCCCAGGACACCTCATAACTGTGGCGCCCAACGTGGGGCTGCAGGGCACACCTAAAGCAATTTCCCTTTACGACCAACACAACAACCAACCTTAACACCATTCGAACAGAGCTCAAATCTACTTATCAACTTAATATCTGTGATTGCTGATGAATGACAAGGAAAACTGAGCTGTAAATTACCTGCTTAAAGTCGTTATTCAGTTGTGGATTAGATTCGCGTTAATGGAAAAGCGTCTACTCCTAAGTAGGTAGGGCCGTGAACGCAGAAAGGTTACGAGTTACGACGCGACATAGCTAGTACTGTTTAGCTGGATAGAACTAGTACTGTTTAGCTGGATAGAATAAACATAGTAAATATTATTTACTCCGTCGAGCTAGATAAAAATGTATTTAAACAGGCAGTAGGGTAGAGTTGTAATATTAAGTATGCTTTGTTTTAAAAGGTCAATTCTTCAACGCGTAACACAACAAATTGTCTTTCACTGGTGCGTCGCCCACACCATACGCAAGTAAGTCAACATTTACAAATATTAGCCAGCCAGCTCGTTCTTATATGTGCTACTACAATTACCTATTATCAATAAAAATGAATACAACGAGCGGCTCAAAAGCTGAGCGCAGCCAAATTTGTCAAAAGGTCCCTGTCTGCAATCTCTAAGGACTAGCTATTTGCTGATATAGAAAATGTCACGACCAAACTTCGGCCATGTTTATCGCAACTTGATTACCCCGCACAGCCCAGGTAGCCGACCCATCTCTAATAATACAACGAAGTAATATCAATAAAGTCCCTTTACAAGTAAAATCCACATACTCGGGCTACAAGTCACGACCCCCACAGTTTCGACACGCCAAGCTCATATAAAGCCCCCGGACGTATTCCAAGGGCAGAGTTAGAGCCAGTATAAAAGCATTCTACGATTACGCATAATTACTACGGATCTAAAGGTCACACTGGTTTGTCGATTCGGGTGCGTGTGTGAGACCAAAAGGAACGCAAGGCCTGTAGGCTATTTGTCAAAGACCCCGACCTACCACTCCCTCTGAACATAAAAAGCATTTGAATAATCGAAATGACGAGCCCGGGATATTGCCAATATTGTGTACAGGTGCTGTATTAATTGAGGAAGCGCATCCCCTATTCGTGAGCCTTTGCGACTATATATCCGAATTTTGGAAAAGGAAGTACCTAATGCGTTTCACGTGGTTATAGGACGTTGTAAGTAGTAAATGACGATGGTACTGTGACGAAAAAAAAGATAGGTATATGAGTAAGGGGTGTCGTTACCGTTAGATACGCCTATGTCATAGGAGATACATATTAGACTTATTCTAATACCTAATGTCAACGTTGAAAGCAATGAGTTCTTAATTATGTTTAAGTTTTTGTATAACTTTAAAAAGTCGGTGAAGAAAAATTCGTGAGAACCAGGCCTCTTGTACTTATAATGAAACGTGTGTCAGGAGTAAAGAGGTTATGATGATGATGACTATGTTAAATATTACGTTTAAATGTCTATTTATGTTCACGTAATGATGTAAACACACAAACTATACAAAAACATGCACACTGATTAATGTACACATGTGACGAGAGTTTAATTTTCAAATCAAATTATCTTAACTCCCACAAATTCGATTTTAGTCAAAAGTTTAGACAATATTTGTTTTCAATCTAATTATCTCTTCTACAATAGTATTGCTTCCAGTTAACTCATTATCCTCCCCATACACGTCCCTACTCGTATTTTCACCACTAATTGAATTTAATTACACTGTGTTTGGGGTTCCACACGTCTGACGATGACGTCATCTCGCGTATCCTTCAGCCCGATTCTGGTTAACAATTGAATATGGTTTTCCTTTTATTATGATACGACCTTGAGTCAGCGAGTGTCGCTGCACCATCAACATAAGCCGCTGACGCTGATTGGTCCTCACGAAAAACAGGAGTCTTCTTATAAGGCATCTCGCACGCACTTATTGATGCGCGTGAGATGCCTGATGATATAATATAACTCAAAGTGGTTCATAATACTTAAGACCAAAATCTTATCAAATGATAAAAACAGAATTGGCTTCAATGCTAGTTTATACCTCCATCTGCGAGGGTTTGAATCTCAGCAATGTGTGCTTGTGCTTGCGATGTCTCGTGCTTTCCCGGATATGCTTTTGTACAATGTATACCTCACTTTGTAAATTGTACACTCAAGTTTTAATGCATTGTATACTATGCATCTAACATAAGGAGTAGTGTTACATAACGATTGTATTCCCAACTTGCTGCTTTACAGTTTATAAGGCGTGACTAAAAACCCATTGTTTCTAAACGGCGACCGTTTTATAAATTTAACGACTCTAATGAACTCTCATTTTTCGCATTTCCGTTTAGCGCTTGATTCTAAGGAGCCTTTTCATGAAGGCCTATCCAGTAATAATTAACCCTAAGATGCATGAAGTATACATACTAAAACAACCAAAATATTTTTACCTGATTAATAGCTTATGTGCCACAACTAAAATCAGTCAACCGCTTCAGCGGTTCAGTTACCAACACGAAAAAAAACACACTAGGTACAGCACAACGGGTCAGCGAGTAAAAATAATGCGTGGCAGACATTGAAATCAAATCAAAATTCAGTCGATAAAACCTAAAAACTTCACTTCCGTACAGTATCCCCCTAAGTTAAAGCGTGACTCACATTGAAGGGTCGTTTTATACCTATTAATACATTTTGCGATACTAATATATAGATATAGGTGGCGCTAGGGTAGGTATTTAGCCTCAGGGGAGTAATTTTGGAGGTGTTTGAGTTTCGTGGGTGTATAATTGAAGAATTACCTTGCGAAAGCTATTTAATTATTATGCTTGTGACAACGTCAAGAAAATTAGTTGGAATTAAGATCAAACAACATTTCATTCAACGTAATGGGAGTCGAAAAGGTAGAAAATTATTCACGTCTCAATTTGGGTATGTACAATACAATAAGTAATCACCACCTTAATAATTTTCAACTTGGAGAGTAACAAAAGAAATGTCCTATTAGGCTATTACACGGAACATTTTGATTCAATTGCGTGTTACTTTTATTTAAACAATTCCCACCATTTTCCTAAGTGTTGATAGACAAATTTTAACCGTGAAATTTAACTCTTTTGAAGTAAAAGTGTTAAAGTGCTAACATTGTACCTCGACAGGAGCTTTATTACCTAAGAGTATAGTAATAAAGATAACGAAAGCATGAACTTTATCGGAAAACTTTAAACATAAACTTGCTTTTAATTTAATCTAAAGCAAAAATTTTTGCTTTGCGCTTTAAGTAGAAGTTTTGGTACAGGATTAGGGATTGCAATCCGGTCCGGCGGATCCGGTAATCCGGCCGGATCCGGCACATTTTTCAAGATACCGGATTCGGCAAAATTCACCGGATCCGTTCTCGGATCCGGTAAGATGAATCAAAGATATAAAATAACGCTAAAATTTAAAAGTTCTCGCCAATATTCGAACGTCGCTCGACGCGCGCGATCGGTATATGCGGTGCGGCTGCGACGTTGCCGTTCTATTTTCTCGCTCGCAAACAGCAACACAACAACTTGTTATAAGCCCAGCCCATACATATATTATATATTGCCCAGTTATAATAAAGTGCTACCTGCATTTAAAATATACCTAATGAATAAATATTTATAAAACTTCATTCAGCAGTTAAGTTAAATGTTTTGTCGAATTAAAAGTAATTAGAGGATTATATGTTGAATTGTTGACTTTTGACAACCGGTCTGGCCTAGTCGGTAGTGACCCTGCCTGTGAAGCCGCGGTCCTGGGTTTGAATCCCGGTAAGGGCATTTATTGGTGTGATAAGCACAGATATTTGTTCCTGAGTCATGGTTGTTTTCTATGTATTTAATTATTTGTATATTATATATATTGTTGTCTGAGTACCGACAACACAAGCTTTCTTGAGCTCACCGTGGGGCTTATGTAAATATGTCCTATAATGTTTATTTATTATAATGTTATCTTGTTATTATTATATGCTACTAAATAAAGCTGGAAAATATAATGTGTGAATAAATGTTTTAATGTATACTTGTAATAGATATGCACGCTCATTGATTTTGTTTGCTCAAAATAAAATGGTTGAATTGAAAGCACCTTTTTGTGGGAAATGTGGGTTGGGCTATAGATATTTTAAGAGAAAAAGAAGATTTTAATTTGTGACACTGATTATTGTAATAAGACTTAGTGGTTAAGTAATAAACCGGCCAAGTGCGAGTCGGACTCGCGCACGGAGGGTTCCGCACCATCAACAAAAAACAAGCAAAAAAACGGTCACCCATCCAAGTACTGACCCCGCCCGACGTTGCTTAACTTCGGTCAAAAATCACGTTTGTTGTATGGGAGCCCCACTTAAATCTTTATTTTATTCTGTTTTTAGTATTTGTTGTTATAGCGGCAACAGAAATACATCATCTGTGAAAATTTCAACTGTCTAGCTATCACGGTTCGTGAGATACAGCCTGGTGACAGACGGACGGACGGACGGACGGACGGACGGACAGCGGAGTCTTAGTAATAGGGTCCCGTTTTTACCCTTTGGGTACGGAACCCTAAAAAACGTTAATTTTCGAAACTTAAAACAGCCGTTTTATTAATCTATTAAAAAATATCCTTAACTTCGCATATAACTCTAAAAAACATAATAAAATACGTGACTTGATGATTTTTTTATCCACAATACCAATCCGGCCGGATCCGGCCGGATCCCCGGATTGAGGTCAGAATCAGGCCGGATCCGGCCGGATTCAAAATCAGATCGGATTGCAATCCCTATACAGGATCCGCTACTTCTGATGTTAATAGATAAGCCAATGGGAACGATGTTATACGGACAATTGGTCTCGGTTCTCTGCGTAATACTAACTATTCTAAGCCATTAATTCGGAATCCCTCCTCAATTATATCAATGATGTCTCCACATCATCGGAGATTCCATTAATACAATAATACTACACTACAACATATCCCCTTCTGCAGAGACGGATGCAAGTCAATTATGAAATTCAAGACATTTATTTGAAACAAACAAGATTTCTACGGAGGTTAGTTGACAATAGGGGTTCTTAAAGCGGAGCTCCTCCTGAGTACTTACTTTTGTAACACAATTTTTTTAATACGCAATATTGGTTAGTTTCATACTTTTGAGGCAAGAAATGCCTTGCAATTTTAGCGTGACAGTTACTGTCTTACTGTCAATATCAATTTTACCTAGGTTGTTTCTTTGGTTGTTATTTAAAAGTACTTACTGTTCTAAATTGTTAAAAAAGCATGTTATATTATAATAATATTTCAAAAGTTGTGTTTGTTCCAATACTTACAGATTTTTTTTTTCTAAATAGATGACACTCTTCATCCTAACCCGTAACCAAACTTACTATATATGTCACTGAACGTTAGGAATGAACTTCTTGTTAACCACTTAAACTGTCGTTAATCTTGCTTTGGCCCCAAAATCACTGAGACCATCAATTGTGGGCCCGTTAATTGTTACACATTGTTTGATACGCTGAATTTAATTAGCCCACCAAAGGGGATTGGAGTTAACTTTGTTAGAGGCATTATTTTTGTCGGATGTAGCCTCGGCAACCTCTTTTTCTAAACCCATATTTTAACTGGCTAGTTTTTTCTGTTATACTGAGTTTTATTGGCATGGCTTATAAAATTGTTCTTGGTACGTATTGATACACTATGATCAATATAAGGGGCGCGATAGCGCATATTGTCCTATTGGTACATCGTTCAAAATATCAGCAAATCCTATACTACTCGTTCGTCTACATAATATTAAATTTCTTACTTCTTTTCTTTGTAACAATTGTAACCAAGCCTTATCATCTGGGGTGGGAGCTTAATGTCAGTTTTTTCCATTGTTCTGTTTTAAGCCAAGGTGTCATTTGCTCCCATCTCCTATAGGATCTTCTGGACGTTGTTAATCATTACATTCTGATACTGTTAGTACATTAAAAACAGACAAAATTTCAATCGATAAAAAACATTTGTGTTTCATCTCACAAAATAACAATGAAACTCATAATAGTAGCTTCCCACTTCCAGTTTAGACAAAAACTAAATCTAAAGGTAAAGTTTCACAATAAATCGCCCGCAGCATCTCGTCTAGTGTTAGTGTTTTTATAAGAGCTGTCGACTTCCTAGTCAAGAGCCGTTCTGGCTCAGTGGACAAGAAAATAGCAGGAGCATAAAAAAAGTTTAACCGTCAATTGTCTTGTATAGTATTTTATAATGTTTAACAGTTAGATAAAGTGATTAGGACAACGTTCTTAAAGGAATACATCTCGAACAGATGCAAAAAGTAGGTAAGTGACGCTGGAAATTCCACGTTTCAGTTAAATATTCGTTTCTAAAAACTTTGAATTTCAAACCACTTACGAAATAGTAAATTTGTCAAGAAAAAGGAAAAGTATCCTTTAAATCCTCGCCCGCTTAGCAGCTTCTGCTGCTGACTGTATCTTGTTTATCTAAAACTCCTAATAAAACTGTATTAAAATTTCAAAGGGAACTGTAGCGAAAACAGATTAAAGATTAAAAGGCACGAGATTCTAATTAGAAGTATTCTCTTAAGCTTTGATTTCAATGAGATTTTAATTGTAGCTTGAAATACTTGTGCCGGGATTTAATGTTACATTATTTGAAAATGTAGATAATTAAGAATTTCTAAAAGCCTTTAACTTAGTAATAATGTGTTTATATAATATAGCTGGTCAACCAAATCTTGTCAGTAAAAAAAGGCGCGTAATTCAAAAATTCTATGGGATGATAATTCGTGCCTACATTTTTCAAATTTGCCGCCTTTTTCTACTGTCAAGATCTGGCTGGTCAAGTATACAAACTTACCCAGAAAACATCAACTGCATTTCCTGTAACAAAAGCATACAATTAGTAACGCTTTGCATCCAAGTTATAATCATCATACACTTTACGTGAAAAGCCGATCCGACGGTTGAAAACGGGTGAAAAATTTATAATAATACAACATCCCATCCAAGGAAATGTGCACCCTAGTCGGAGCCCAAGATTTATTCTGGTTAACTGAGCCAAGGTTGTAAGTTATTGAGAACACCAAAGACTACCTAATTTAAAAAGAGTTCGAGTAGCGTTCATCATTATATTATATATTATGAGTATGTATGAAATATGTAGTAGTATATTATTTATATATATTCTAGTGTTTTTATTTGTGTATTCTACATGTAGTTTATCAGAATTATTAATTGTTTAGTTGTTTACTAAGTTCTAATAATTAAATTCCTTTTTCTCCTGGCACCAATTTTACATGTCTCTGTTTGGCCCGATGGTTGACTGGTAGAGAATGCCATTAGGCATTAAGTCCGCCATTTGTACATTATTTTTGTGTATTGTGCAATAAAGTTTATATAAATAAATAAATAAATAAAAAGGCTACTGATGGAACTGTAACAAACCCTAGAATCTTTGCCATATTATGAATTTATGATATTTTATCTTAGTATTAGGATGTAATAAGGAGTCTTGACTACGAAATTCGTCAACATAATTGTTCTTGTTGATTACTTAGGAGGAATCAAGTTAGATTAGAACTAACCAATCCCATTTGAATCCTAACTGGATCTGACAAAGGTTTGCACAGCTTAATTGTGTTCTGAACACTGCATCAAGTTAGCTTAATCTAGTTGACCTGAGAGTTGCAGATGATTGTCACGTGTATATTGGAAACTAGACGTGTCGTTATAAATTGTAAACTTGTAAACTTCAGGATTTGGTTTGAAATCATTCATAACGAATAATAATGAATGTCAAATGAAACGAATTTTATTGCTACCAGAGATTATTTATTAACAGGTTCTCTGCGGCAACGGGTCGATTCGGCCTGATGCAGTATGTTTAACTGCGTCATAATAAATTGTGCGAAAAATGTTAATCTAATTGTATTATTTACCTCTGAAGCTGTACTTATAATACTAAACTTTCCATAGGTTGCTATAACCATCACATTGTATTTAATATGTAATGCCCATACATCACATTAGCATATTATCGTATAATTATATATGCTTTCGTCATGATCCCAAAATTAAAAGCAGATGTTAACGAACAACATAAAGATCTATATCTTGATGCTACAACGGATTAAACGGGATCTAATTTAGAAACTATAATCGAAACGAACCTATCCAAACAAGTTGAATGAAGAACAATAGACAAAACAATAGTAGCTGAACAAGTTGAATGCAACCGAGCAGACGAAAAAAATACAGATCACGCAATAATGCATGTAACACGTGGGGCCAAACCCCTTGCTGTCCCCTAAAATAAAGAGGGTAACGGCAAAAGAAACGCTGCGTAATGGGAAATAAAGTTCATTTTAAATGGGGCGGAAAGACATTTCAATAAATTACTGCAAGCAATGCAGGGAGTGCATTGCTTGGATCGATAGAGCGGCGAATATTTTGGCCTCTCGAATTTAATTGGAGTAGTGGAGTAAATACTTGAAACCGTGATGTAGTACCACGATTAATAAAACTCGACAAACGAATGTTACACAAAACATGTGAAATAACTTAGCCGTGGCAAGGCCAACTGAGTCCTGCTACAATACCTGTGTAAATTTTGAACTTGATGTAAACTGCAATATCACTGTCAATTTGTTTTAAAACCATTCTCGCAATAAAGAAAACCTACATAGGATAACAGCTACATTTAATTGCAGTTGATGAAGAAGTCGAAGAATTCAGAGATTCAACCATGACCAAAAGGCAAATGTAAAAGGACACGGGTATGTTAATAAACTCAAGTTATTCTCGCATTCACAGTACAATAGAAGTCCCACCCTTCCATGTACTAGGTTAGATCAGGTTTTGCATAATTTAAGAGATAAAAACCGTCTGCCAGAAACAATTACCAGCACTATTTGTTTTTGTGCCAATTGGTAAAGTTCTCTCATTAGTTTTTGTGTGATTTTGAGAATGGTTTCAAAGTTGTTCTACACTGGAGTACAATTGGTTTTGTTGGATATTTTGAACGAGAAAAGTAAGATATGTGTTACTGATGCGCATAAGCTGTTTGTTGACATTAAAAAATCAATGACAGAAAACATTGGACACGAGCCAGACAGTAACTGTTTTGTGTATTTCTACACTGTTTATATTATATCAAACTATAAATCAAGTTAACTATAACTACCTGTACTCAAAGGATCGTTTTTATCGGACCTTACGAGTAACAACATAATATTCATATTCAAATTTCAACATGTGATACAAGCGAGTTCATAATGCATGACATTACCGGTACTTGTAAACAATAGCAATGCATCAGCTAGCTAAAAGATGGAACATTAAATGAAAGGGCCCTTACTGCATTTAGTTATTTGCGCAAAACTGGCTTCTCCATGACATATAAGTACTACTATAGTAAGGTTATAAATGCAAAGGCTTGAATATTTTTAAGATTCCTCAATCATGCCAAATTGAACGGCTGAACTTATTTGAAATTTGGTATACAGAGATGGTTTATAACCAGGTTCGCGGACTAAATATAGATCAACATTCAACCCATATTGTGTGGAGTAAAGCGCATCTAAACAAAACTAACTTCTTCAAAAGATTAGAAACCCCATACGTACGGATGCTACCAGCCCTGTAAAAAATTGTCGTGTAAATACGTTGATTCCAGCGGTAGCATTTTTATAAAACCATAAACCTTAATTATCAGGCGACGAACCACTTTCAATTTGTACAGAACGTACGAAGCATTACACCCGGCTTAGATGTGTTCTCTGAATCCAAGCACATGTCTGTTCGAAGCAATAAACCAACCGTCAATAAATATGCTGTCACGAGACCTCGTAAATGCCGTCGTAAAAAGCAGCACTCTATCTTCTGATACTGGGAGGGACAATTCCAATAATGGTTCGTTGCGATGTAGTTACTCTTTTGCAGCAGTTTATGGTGCTGTCTTCAGTTGTACGTAGAGTAAGTAGGGGTTAGATAAAAACGTAGCTTTAAGTCGGGCCAATGAGTGACTGAACACGGAAACGCTTTCCTTCAACCTTCAATTTGTCTAAATCTGATTGCGCTTTATAATTAGTAAGTATTAAGATAAGACCGCAAGCAAGTTCATAATCAAGAACGTAGCAGAAACATCTGAATACAGTCGCGACGTTCAGCAATGAAATATGACCTTTATAAATGACATTGCCCTCTCTTCTCTCTGAATCTTGTCACAGAATAAATAATAGTACTAGGTACAGAAGACTCACTCTCTAACAAAACGCGTCTGTTACGATCAGCACAGATATGGCCGCTAGGTGGCGACAGCGCCACGCGCGGCTTATGGCTTTCCCCAAAATTGGTGTGGAACGGAATCAACGGATGTACTTTTAGCTACCTGTAGCAAAGCGACGAAATCGCGGAGTGAGCCACGCCTGATCTTGTCTTAATTGAATGCCATAAATAGTTGACAAATTCGTAACATGTACATATGTGTCACACTGATGTGACCAACATATCTGGTATTTCTAAGACGATTTGCTGTTCAACCTTCAATCAATCACTTGTAAAGTTTACTGCCTTTTAAAGCCGTACAACCGGTACAACCATGTGATCAAGTTTCTATCGGTCAGCTTTAAATTAGCATACAAGTCACAACGCAGACAATCCGTGCTTAATGTACATACCAGTCACGGAAGCACATCCTAGGATACAAGTATACTGGGGTTAATGGCCAAGAATAAAGTATTACTTAAGAATTTAAACAGTTTTTTTCTCATTTGTACTTTCAGACGTAAATGTGATAAAGGAGGGAGAGTTGAAACATTTATCACAATGATTTATGCTCGTACAACTAAATCTTCAGTAATCTTGCTTGACTAATGAGAGCAAAAGTCTCGTTTCACCCAAATCTCATCAGAATCATACATCATTTTAGTCCCTCATCTAAGACGGTTCAACACCTCTCTAAAATTTTAACAACAGATGCTCCTAAATCACACACGTGTTAAAGCAAGTTAGCTTTAAACATTCTGTACTCGAAAAACGACAAAAATAAAACAAAAAAGGCCAAAACTACTGAACTGTTAAAAATCTTGGCACAAAGCGTGCGTAAGCAGCAAATCTAGAAAAAGGTGGTTTTTCTGCCTACTCAGCATTATTTAAAAACTCTTACATATGTATTTATTATCCGAGTAAACCTTTTTATTTTCAATATTATACAATAATGATACATTTTCGTTAAATAAAAAGATCATTCAAGTCACGCTAACTTAAGTAAAAAATAGGTACTCTTCCACTGAAATCTGAGACGCGCGTGATCTGCAAAAATCAGCAGTAACAGCTTGTCTACGTGAAAACACAGTAAATGTACCAAATAAGTGCAACTTTTATTCAAATACCGTGGGACTAAATTGTAAATCGTGCCTCGTATGCGGGCGGTGAGAATTAAATATATGCAAATTTTACATCAAACGGTTGTAGAAGACAGCATCAGATATCTTGAAACACTTTGAGAATTAGAATTTGCAAGGTATTCCACTGAAATTTGTAGTCTGGACGTCCATTTCTGTGGATTTCTATTCTCAACGGGTTAGCTATTTCAGAAACATTTTCCACTTTGAGCTAAATTTTGCTCAAGTTATATTTTCAAGTACATTATTTATTTTATTTAACTTTGTACTTCATCTACGTTTAAACTCCGAGCATTTATTATTAAGTCATCACATAGGTGTCCTAGGTATCTTATATTTAAACTGATTATTATTGTCTCCTAGATATGTATACATAATGTACAGAAAATCTTTAATATGTATATGGTAAAACCAAATAACTTTTTAAACAAATCCAGTTTTATTAAAGAATACATTAGGATGAGATTGATGAGAACTTTGGGAGTTCCAAAAGGATCACTTTTAGGGCCTATAATCTAAACTAAACATTTACAGTATTAAGTAGTCCGTCTTTTATACATACATCACTGGCTCAGTGACCCAAAGAGGACCTTGGCCGTCTTTTATAAATAGACTAAAATCTTGTCAGTGCAGCAGGCTAACCGGCCTGTCAATAACGCCTCATTATACTAATCATTTACAGCACTACTAGTAATCAGGAACGGAAATCGGAAACGGCCATTTTATTCTGTAACCTGATCTAGTTATTCATAAACTAAGTATAGGTATCATACATTTTTGAACTGAAAACTTCTTTAGCGGCGCTGGGCACTTTGAGGTGGGGAAAAAAATGGTAAACTCGAGACAGCGTAAGGCGATCACGTGACCGTAAGCCCCGTAAGGTGCGTGACATTTATGTTGCGGACTCCTTTTCAAAACCTATACTTACCTTTTTACACACTCTTTACCTATGTTCAAATAATTTGACGTTGTCATGGCAGTATGTAAATAAACATGTCAATGAAAAAGTGTGATCTTATTTGAGAATGATAATAATATAGGCATAATAAATAAATAGAATACCTTCTCTAAACGTATGTATCGTGTTACCGGGCGTCGGTAACAGTGAGGTGAGTTTTCACTTCTATCGGCACTCCCGGAGTGCAACCCGTTGTTTTTTTATTTATCGCTTCGTTGTTTAAGGTATCGCAGTAAGCAGTAATATAATATAACCTGCCATAACATTTTACAGTGTTTCTAAAATTAATTAGTGTGCTTCTATTGACTTAGCGGAATTTCTCATTTAACGTAGTTTTTTATGCGTATGCGTAAACCAATTATTCGTTTTCGTTTTGTACTCAACAAACAGCATTGATGGTTTTTTGCAGATGGTCCTTACTTCAATTAATAATTACTTATAATTAATAATTACATACTTTGCGTCTCGCTACATCCAAATTTGTACTACCATGCTCATCTTTATTTTAAGGCAGACAGCAAGTTCAAAAATAAAACATAATCTTAATGAATGGGCCCGTCTGAAGGGCTTAAGGCCAACCACACAGGGTGCAGCAAATCCCTAAACAGCCGGAGCCATGGTCAGACTGCCGGATTAGGACACGATTTATTGACTAGTTTATTTCGGCGATTGCTCACATGGAGGTTTTATCTGCTTTAATTGGGAGTTTTGGTAGTGAACAAACGGAGGTTATTATGGACTATTTGGAAGATATAAAATCTCGAACACGTGCCGGGGTTACAAACTTCTGAAATAAATTAAATTACAATTAAAACTTAAGTCCAAACAGCGTTTAGATTTATATACTATATATTATCATAAATGCTATATTACTTAACGATCAGGAACACAATCATTTTCTTCTCTTTATTCATTAATACAGCCTTTGCAAATTTAATTCGTTCAAATTAAACTAATTTACAAAGCAACGTCTGAAATAGAATCATAAATAATACTTCAGTATTCCCATTTAAACACAATACGTATAATAACGCTTCCAAAAAAAATGATAATCCATTTATCATCCCCAGAGCGTTCAAAAACGATCCTTGATAGATAGATAATCCATTTATTTGTTTGCCACAATACACACAAGATATTCAAAGTACAACAATGACACACAAAAAAAACAATCCAGAGAAAAATGAAAAATTACCAAGACAAATAATAGTCACACGGATTTTTGCAAAATAGAAAAAGAAAGAAAACATACAAACAAACATACATAAAAACAATTTTCCGTGTGTGCGTCGCAGCAAAACAAAAGGGTTCTGGCTCAGTATTACGCTTCACCCATTGGAATGGAGAAGCACTGGTATTCTGCCAGGACCAAGATCACGTCAACTTTGATTGTTTATTCATTGATTAATTGATTATTCCTCATATTTTATAATCACAGCAACAAGAGAAATAATACTTCATCACAAAACATCTTACTCGTAAGCCCGAAGGTTAAAGTCACAGTTATCTCATCAAGTCATCACAAAGTTAACAATTTCACGCTTTCGATTTCGGAACCACTCTCGGCTTCAAAAGCCCAGTTGACATCAAAGGAATGATCTCACTATAAACCATTTTATAGGTGTCGTTTTTACACGTCTGTTCTACCGACAAATAAGATTCCTCGAGGCCGATTCTGTACAATTTGATTAGGTTTTGGTAAGACCTTGAGTCATGACATCAGGCGTCTCATGCTCATCAATAAGTGCGAGCGAGATGCCTTATGAGATGACTCCTAGGTGCCTAGCCAGGCCAAGATGACAACCGTACATGACAAAAGCTGAAAGAAAAGAAAAAAGGTATGACAGATGCTACGAAAAGACACGTGACTATATTTCCATACATCATTTAAGTTGCGATTGGCGCTTCCTATCAACAATTGTCATCTTGATACTCATCAAAAAATGTACTTATTTATAGTTCTTGTACCTACACATTTTCCACAATAAATATTTCTGATTGCTTGGCCAGGCGCCATGATTGCATTTCGTGAAAGCCAATCAGCGTTAGCGGCTCTCGATGATTGGTGCAGTGGCGCACTGAATCAAGGTCGTGTCAAAATAAGATTAAAACCATATTTTAGATCAAAACAGAATCGGCCTCCTTGACCCCTATTTGTTAGGCAGTAGACGCTCCCGCTTTTAAAAAGATCTGATTTATCGTACGTCTTTCAGAGTGTATCAATCGTGACGAATCTCAATTTGTCTCCATGGGATCCTTATTAAGAATAGTGAAATCGGTTTCTAAAGGATATAACAATACTGAGGACTTAGATTGATGGTTAAGTGGTTTCAAATGCACTGCAAAGGGGGATTTGCATAAAGCCGTCTCGTCTAGACCTTGATCGGTTCTCATTTTGTTCCACTAAGTGGAATAGAAAATGGATCGCTGTAAAATTGTAAAACGCTTTATGTTCTGGGAACTGCAATTACACGAGACGGTCTTAGAAGTAGATTAGTGTCAGATATTGTTAAGCACTTTACTAGACATTAAGTAATGAAGGTGATTACTATTCTATCACTATTTTAAGGGAAATTGGTATAATTTGTAAGATTTGTGCATTTATTTCTACCGTTTGCGTACTCTTGCATTTGCGTTGCATAAAATACATTTTTATTCTCTAGTGTCTCTTGTATTATTGAAGTAACGTCATTTGTGTTTTAGCTATTAAGTACCTACTATGAACTTCACAGCGTGTTCTTTCATTTACATTTTAGTGAATAAAGAATAACCTACTACTTACAATTGAATATTACTAGATAGCGTAAGAATATGGTTACTAATGTTACTTTTAAACTGTAAAGATAACGAAATAACTGGCCTATTTTACGGGCGATAAGCTACAGCGAAATCAATAACACAGACACTCGACACCTGATATCAACAAAACCAATGTTTATTATAGCTTCTATTATAACAGAAATAAATTGAAATATGTGTCACGCACCAGCATGCCATGCAATGACATGGAGAAACGAAAGAGTGACACTATTATTTTTGACCTGATAGCAAGTACAGCCAACTGCAAAGTTGACCTCTTCTTCCTGGTCATTATTAATCCCATCTCTAGTTGGGTCTGAAAGGCCAACTTTTAAACCTATAATAAAATTGGCTTATTTTTCATGAAGTACAATCACAACAAGACATTTAAGTAACTTGTTATTAATTTTATCTACGTAAACGACCAAAAATGCCTTCAATCTTTCCTCACTTCATAAAAGCTCTCCAAACGTTATCCATATCTTAAATTCGGAAGTCAAACATGAACGGTACACCAAATGCAACCGCACGATACACCCATAACCAAATCGAAGCTATATTCCTATTGCTTACCTATTGCCTGTCGTCTGTCGCATGTCGCATCCAGTATAAGTCTGGTCCCTCGATAAAAAAATAAATTTCACACCATGCACAAAATAAAACACAAAAAATATTGGAATAACGTAGACCGGAGGGTTTTAATAAAGAGTAGGTAACATGACCGCGATATCACATGTCTGTGTTTCATATAAACTCCACAGTGGCAAAATTTTTTGGCCGTTTGGAAGCTGATTTGACCGACGAGTCAAACATCCTATTAGGCGGTCTTCACATTGGATGCGGATCCGTACGCCGCTCCGGGTGTGACAAGGACACCATTATATATGTACATCAGTGCTGTCTCGCTTACACATTGGAGGGGCGCAGTGTGCGGAACCGAATCAGAGACCAAGGCTGAGGGTCTAACGCGAAAATCTGAATTTGTAACCTGCCTCTCTATCGCCCCTGCCACACACTCGTCGAGTGACATGGGAAGTAGCGAGGAAAGTAGGCAGAGACGTAGTGTAAGTATTTATTTGCAAAGAATAAGTAGGTACAATAGTGTGGGCACAATACCCGTCATACTGCACGTCATGCCCACCGCTCCCTCCCTCGTCACTGTTGCGTATTCGAGCGAAAAAACGTAAATAGACGAACGACGAAAGTGGTTCGTGGCAGGCCCTCTGCTGGTTCTGAAAGTTTTCAAGCGATAGGAATCACAGCTATTTGGGTGCAGTGCCCGCGCGGCCATGACTCATCTGTCAAGTGCATTTTTAACCCAAATGCGGAACAGCACAAGCGACACACTCCGTGACCCGTCTTGCAACGCTGGATACAGCGGACGTTTTTAAAAGTTTTATGTAGAGATTTAAATGCAACGAAGACATAAAGAAACAGATTTACCAAACAAGGATCGTAAAGTATAAGCCAATAACGTTAACTGCAACTGAATTATAAACAAGTTATATTCGTATATTTATCCTTCATATATACCGACACTACCGACAGTCACAACTCACAAGTACGAAAAAAATGTACGGGTTGCCTGACAACGAACAGAAGCCGTAACCTATTCACATCTTGGCGAACATGTCCGTTACCGATCATTGTAATGATCTTTTCACTCATACCCGACCTTCTAGTATTTAACAAAAGCCTGGATATCAAGCTGACTCCAGCGCTGTAGCGTTCTCAAGAGCAAATTCCTTTAACCTCTTGTCTCTGTGTGTGTGTGTGATAACTGATAAGGATCCTGACCTATATTTACGTCATATTTTTGCATTTTTTTCGGGAACGTTTTTTTTTCTGCTCTATTTAGCACCCGAAGTCTGAGTCCCACGATGTTTGACCACCACACACATATAGAAGGTTAAATCAGAGTACTCTTTTAAGCAGGCTGTTAAGACTTTTACCTACCATCCGATATTGATGCGCGCCCGCCACCCGCCACCGAATTAGACAGCGATAACAACTCCCAGTAAGGTGTTCTATTTTCGAACGACAAGTGTCTGAGTTACGAGAGATTGCGCGTTTTTGTGACTCGGCATTCTCGGCGGTTTGTTTGTAAACAAACGGTTGTTGTGGGAATTGATACCGATTTCCGTGACAATTTTTGAACGAAAACATTTCGTAAATTGCCGTTGACAGAGGAAAGTAAACAAAGTTGAGAGAAATGGAACAGATTTTATTGGACTGTTTTCTGAAATAACTCAACTGTAACGAAAAAAAGCGGCCAAGTGCGAGTCGGACTCGCCCATGAAGGGTTCCGTATTTAGGCGATTTATGACGTATTAAAAAAAACTACTTACTAGATCTCGTTCAAACCAATTTTCGGTGGAAGTTTACATGGTATCATATATTTTTTTTTGTTTTATCATTCTCTTATTTTAGAAGTTACAGGGGGGGGGACACACATTTTACCACTTTGGAAGTGTCTCTCGCGCAAACTATTCAGTTTAGAAAAAAAATGATATTAGAAACCTCAATATCATTTTTGAAGACCTATCCATAGATACCCCACACGTATGGGTTTGATGAAAAAAAAATTTTTGAGTTTCAGTTCGGTGGGGAACCCCAAAAATTTATTGTTTTTTTTTCTATTTTTGTGTGAAAATCTTAATGCGGTTCACAGAATACATCTACTTACCAAGTTTCAACAGTATAGTTCTTATAGTTTCGGAGAAAAGTGGCTGTGACATACGGACGGGCAGACAGACGGACAGACGGACAGACAGACAGACAGACAGACAGACAGACATGACGAATCTATAAGGGTTCCGTTTTTTGCCATTTGGCTACGGAACCCTAAAAACATTGTCGACGTGTGCGTTTTATTTTTCTACCAAATAATATAGTCACAGCGTCACAGGTCTATAATTTTATACTGTTAAAATTAACTATTACATGCAGGGCCGGATCTAGGGTAGAGCGAGTGGAGCGGCCGCTCTAGGCGCCGGATAGCAAGGGAGGCGCCAAAATGACAAATGAAAAAAAAAAAAAAGTTATAAAAGAGACGCGAGTGTGGCGACGGTGGGGGGGGGGGGTCGAAAATACGCTTGAAAACTTCAACGAAGGGCGCCAAAAGCCGATTTCGCTCAAGGGCTCGGGCCGGCACTGCTACATGTGTATTATTACGGATCTTTTAGACCCAAAACATAGGTTTTCTTAAAAACTTATTTGTGGCACAATCTTTATAGCAAGTAAGGTATAGAATCGAAAACTCGTAAAGTACGAAAATTAAGCATTTTTACGAAATGAATGCTATCCTGACCATGAAAACAGCGGATAGCAACTAAAATGTGAAATATCAGATAAAAGTGAAACCGAGCAAAACGGAAGATCACGAGGCCCAAAAGATCAACAAATCAGCGAACGCCGAACGTGTTATTTCAAAGTTCCGACAGAATAATCACGAAATGATAATTCCAGAGAACCTCTGTGGGAGCGGGCCTTCTAAATACGGACGTACCAACGCGGAGAGCCGATTTGATTTCGCGAGATGACGAAGATTTCGGAGTAAATCTTATAATTGGAAGAAATAAAGGGTTGTCCGTTGACGGGAATTAATAATTAGTTGCTATAAAAGCCAGTTTATCTGGCGGGTTTACATTTAGCTTTTTCCGAGGCTTGAAATTTTATCTGCGATTTATTAAAATGTATTATTTTCTGCTAGCTAGTCGATCCTCATTTCTCACTCGTCTCTTTACTAATAAGAGACTTTAAAAAAATATGTTCATTATTATGTATTTATTTAAGCTCAAACTACTGGTCATTTCGTTTAATTTTTGACACTAAGTGACACTTAAAACTAGGCATTACTCATTACTGTCATTACATATACAGCGAGTCATTGAAATTCCAGTTACCTTTTACATTTTCTGCCTATCTAGAGACACGTTTTTCATTCGCGAATGACTCACGCTTTATTTTAAAAACAATGTTCGCGAACACGCAATACTCATACATACGTGTTACTTGATTTGATGCAAAAAAACGCAGGAGTTAAGAAAAATAGACATAGTCAATTCGTTACGGTCGTAACCCTAGAAAATGCTACACAAAGTTCTGCAACGTTAATTGTGTACTCACTCCCGAAACCACTTTGGCAAGTGAATATAAAGATAAAGATGCCTTACATGTCACGAACAAAGCATTGCTTTCCAATACCTACCCGATAAGAGTAGTCTCATTACTAAGTCGTGTGAGGTGTAGTCCCAACAGCATTCTAAGAGAAATTGCTGATAGGATATTATTGTCCGATGCTAAAGCATTGGACCGAGCAGATTAAAGGTGTAGCGCAATTTGTAGTGTAGATGCCTGCTATGTTGTAGTAGTGTAGGTAGGTATCTATATTATAAATTAGCCGAACATAAATGTTTATAATGTAAATAAACTAACACTAGATTAAGAAATTTGCTTGTATTACTAACACTCTATGGATACTTTTGTTTGTCCGAAATAAAGAAATTATTATTATTATAGTGAAGTGCCGATGCCGCGTGTGTGGACGCGGGATCCTCACTCGCATCTCTAGGCCTCTGCCTATACAGACATGAACGGCGCGAACGCAAGTGTCGTCACCAGGATGCGGCTTAAAACATCAGACACAGATGAAAAGGCCTATTATTATTATTGTGACGAACGGGAAATTAAGAAAACGCAATAGGTAACAAGTAAAAGAGTTGACAATAGAACAGTTCCCAGAGAGTCTCGGTCAAATGATATAACACAAATGGTTTCAATGACAATGCCGTAATGAAAACAAAACCGTGTGGTTCTTGTTTTTGCAGAATACGATACAGTTAACGTTTATAGGATAAAGGTCAATGTAATAAACCTTTGAGAACAAAAGCTATTTCCAGTACTAATAAGTTAACGAATCGAGGAAGTAAGCACGCGAAATAATTGAGGATTAAACGTTATACTCGCGGAGTTTATTCATCTCATTTCGATTAAAGCGGTTGAATTGGATAAAGTTTTTTAATTATTTGACTTTCATGTCGTTGAAACGATGCTTAAATTTGAATAAAATTAATGGATACCTTATAGCTTGCGATTCCTAATGTTCGTAAGTCGCCTGGATTCTTCAAAATTATTTCTTCCAACTTCCATTCTATGACTTCCAACTAGGTCTAAGAATCTGAAAGGGTAAGTAAAATAATTATCTTTCTCCCTACATGAAATGAACCCTATCATATAAATGTATCCAGATATGTATACTGTCCTTTAATTTGGAAAACTTATTAGACCCCGTTTCACGAAAATTTTGCAAAAAATCTAATACTAACATCGCCGTTTGATGTTTTAATTAATAAACTAAGAAGAAGTTTCCCTTGAAAGATTCATTAGGACGAAAACATCAGGTCTTTGAAAAGAGGCAATTATTAGTGAGGCTACGTCTAATCAAAACAACAATTGAGAGCTCTGAATGCCTGATCGAAGAGGAAAGTCGAACAATGGATGGGAAAAGGCTGCCGAAAACACCATTAGGTACTACAATATCGGCGCTTCGTTAAAATCAGTCACACTAATTTATTGGATTTCACGCAGGTCATCGGCATTTGGCATTAATGGCTACAGCCAGTACAGTCCTAGTTACGATTGTGAATGAAGGAGTAGAAACGAATCCAATAAATTGGGTAAAAATATTTTCTATTCCAGAGAGGAAAATGAGTACGACATTTGTATGGAAAGGCAGTTTCACACAGTCGTCTTTGGTCTGATACTTTTTTTTTAAATTGAAGGCGGTAATCCAAAGGCGCATAAGAACAAATGTTTTCATAGACCATTTAAAAGAGCAATGATTGATTGACAAAACTCCAATTGTTTGTATTTCTAACATCCCGGTTCACGTTGACTTAGATAAATTTACTTGACGATTGAATAAGTTGAGAAAATAATTAAATACCGATCCGGATTAGTTTCGACCCAGATCTGACCCGTTTGTGAAATTAATTAATTGATTGAGACCAACGTTTACGCCCGGCGATCCGTGGAGTTTGGTTATTTGGACTTACAGGCCAATTCGAACGTACACAGACATCAGAATGATATTTGAATGGTGTTACTTAGTTATCGTGCGTCTCGCTCGCGCCAATACATGTACGGACAAGTACGAGTGAAATGCTCGATAACGAATAACATCAGTAGATACAATTCTGATGTAAGTGACGTTCGGATTAGCCTGTTAGTTACCATTTACATTAAGATGGTTCCGGTAAGCCAACTCGAGGGGTTGAATAAATCATTTCGGAATAGTAATAAGGGATAATAAATCTGTCATAATTTCAAATATCCAATAGTCGTCGAAATTAAGCCCGGATAATAGGCCTTGGGCCGTCTACTCAGTTTTATTTGTCCATATAATTTTTTTTAGAACAAAATAATTGAATTAACACGAGAATGGCTAGGTAAGCTACTATTCACGTCTAAGTAGGTATTGTAGGTACGTCGGATACGTATTAATTAACTAGGAGTCGAAGTGGTCGCCATGGCCGAAATCGGTCGGAAGGATCATCATCATCATAATTACCAAAGTAAAATGGAGCTGGGCGGGACATTTTGTCAAGCAGTGATGGCAGGTGGGCCAAAATGTTAACGGAATGGTGGCCGCTCTCAAACGAAAGGAGTGCCTGGCGTCCATTGGCTCGTTGGGTGGACGACATTCGGAAGATTGCGGACCACTTCTGGATGAGATTGGCTCAGGACCGGGATAAATGGCGTACTAGAAGAGAGGCCTATGCTCAGCAGTGGACGGACGACTCTGAAATTCTATTAATCATTAATCAATTATTATTGTTGTGATTGTTGCACACCATATACTTGTATTTGAGAAGAAGAAGAAGAAATACATTTATTCCATAAAGCACACATACACAGGACAATAAGATGAAAGAAATAAGATAAACAGAAAATAATTAGAACAGCAAAACAAAAACAAAGACATTTGCATGCATCTAAGTATGTTTTATTGCAAATGAACTGATTGATTGATTGACAATAAAAGGGAGATATGATGCATAGACTAGGAATCCTCTAGACGGAGTTTAGAGCAATTATTTCATGAAACCGATGCTGCCAAAAATACGGGGGTGCGGGGGGACGAGGTGAGCGAATCCCGTGCCGTGATTGGTCCGTTCAAAGACACGGACCAATCACGGCACGGGATTCTGACACTTTTACTCGAAGATGGAGTAAAACTACCGTATATAGTGGCAGAGGGGGTAGCGTTACTATGCTCAGTCTAGAGGAAGAGGATGTCTTGCCTGTGATATGATGTAATGAGGTATTTAAAAGATAGAATATTGTCCAATATTATGTAGTTCACCTCTAAAAGTACTTGAAATAAAGGTAGCTAGTCTTAAGGAAAAGAAAATAATGTATATAAAGTTTATTGAAATTCTTCAGAGAAACTACTGAAGATTTTAAAAAGATGTCGCAATATTTCAGAGGAAAACTAACAAGAATAAAAAGGCGCATTTTTCCACTTACGTAAGAGTCTTCCCACTTGATCAGGCTTAAGTTCCCCCTTACATTTTCTACGACAGCACACTTTACTCCGGGAAAGTTGTTTAATGGACCATAGTCCATATCGTCAGTACTTCGAAAAAATGTCGTATCTCGCACTGCTACTTAAGTTAAAATGCAGTAACTCTGTATGCGTCCCATACATAGTTACCACATTTTTATTTTGATTGACAGAACAATATACGAGTTTTTATCAAAATAGTCACGATATTTTATGTGTGGAAATGGACATCTTTACATTGGTATGCAAAAATATTAGTTCTTTCTCAAAATTACACTGAAATAAAGATTTTGTTTCCCCCCATCACTCGGTTACCTGAAATACAGTTTCGACATAATACCATGCTTACACATCACATCATGCAGGCGTATAAAAAAATATAAGTACTAACTAGAGTACATAAGTAACGCCTGTGGATAAGTTGAAGATAGCGGGATAGAGCGAGCTGGAAAGAGAAAAGCAGTAAAGCGGACCCCGTCACAGTACGGGACAAACGCTAGGAGGATAATGATGATACTAAAGTACATACTAATCCATGTGTAGTAATAATTAAAACGTCGCAAATGAGAGGAAACTGCAATTATAACGGCATTCGCGCTAATATTACAAATTCTAGGCGTCCATCAAGCGTGATCGTGTACGGGTGTTTACTAGAAACGTTAACGATCCGACTAACTTATCCGTTTGTGCAAGAATGTTATGTTTTCTTAAACACCTCAAATGTCAATGATTTTACAAAATAAGAACTCCGATAGTTTAACTAACCTAGAACCTCTGTAGACCTAAAATCTACCAAGGTTATGGTTAGTTCAGACTGTTCAGAGCAATGCGCTGTCTTTATCACATGTTTTCTGCGTAATGGTAACGTCTATTGACCACTGATACAGTCAAATCTTCTATACTTATTATATACTTTCGGGAGACTGGACTCTACAATCTACAATGTCGGCATTTCCACAGAGAATTTACCAAAAAATATGAATTCGCATACTCCACAAAATTCTATCGAAGTTACAAATCCCGTGTTTCGTATTAAATGTAAATAACCCAAAATTATAATAAGTATCTAACTTACCAAAACGTCCACGGGACAAACAAAAACATTTATTGATCCTAAAATGTCCGACTGACCGTTCCTGAGCTATTTTGTTGGTAACTAATAGATTTTTGGCTTTAAAGATTTTCAGGGAGAATTCGGGTTAATGCTCTGTATTTGGGTTCGCACTAGTTTCTTTGTTTGTGTAAAATAAAGGTTATGTGAACCAATTTTTTTTTAACGAAGAAATCCAGACTTGAGAGTTTTCTGCATTTGCCTGTATTCAGTTTAAGCCATACAAATATTTTCAATAAAATAGCGTATCTCAATTTGTCTATTAATATAATGAAGATCGTTCAAGAATAGCCAGCAAAATTAAGTTTTCTTGTTTTGGGCGATATATGCTGATTGCTGACAGACATGAACTGTGCGAATGTGAAGGATAATAGTATTCCGGTTAGCACCCTTCGGGCACGGAACCCTGAAAATGAACCATTCTACTAGCAACAGTCCGCGTTCCAAGCGAGCATAACTGCCGCTAAGTGGATTTTCTGCCGCTTAGATAAAGGTAACCATTCCGTTAAGGAAAATTTCCGCAAAGGAATAACTTCAACTAGTGGCTTTGTTAACATCTGACTCAGACGCGTAAAGCGCCGTTTTTAAAAGTTTATTGAGATCATAATTTATTGAATGATACTTGTATTACATATTTCTCTTTTGCATACTTAGGAGGTGTCATATCTTTTACATTTCACATAAATTCGACATAAAGAATGCTATTTTTATTAGCCAAAGGTGGACGAACATTTTGAACACATATAAAATACTGCGTTTTCCCGGGTCTATCAAGAGTTAATTTATTTACCTTTGATTCTGAGGCTTTGACGCGGATTTCACCGGTCGTGGTCCCGGATAATGGACGTCCCAACAAAATGTCAAACTGTTAATTTGCGGTAAATCCAGGAAACATCCGATCTATGATATCGACAGTATTTTAAAGAAAATCGTTAAAGCCCTAAAGTCAAACTATTATGATGTAAATCAGAAGTCAGTTCTAAGCGAAATAGAAGATGTCCCGGAATTGAAGAAGTTAATTAATGAAAACTTCGTACAATAAAGCGAAAAACCTAAAAAAATGTACTTAATTACAGATACACTGTATCTGTAACTACTTTTAAGTTATTTCGCTTTTACTGAACTGTGACGCGGTTGGCAAAGTTATGTTAAAGGGCAAAATTTTACACCTCTACGGTACACATAGTAATCATTCAGATTATCATCATATACTTACTTTTGCATGTCATGATAAGAAACCATGATAAAAAAAAGAAGGCCCACAGTAAATAAATAAATAATAATAATAATAAATAATCGTTTATTCAGATGAAATAAACCCTAACATACATATTTTTTTCTTCTGCCAAACTGCAGGACAGTTTGTTGGCAGAGGGAACTCCCTTAAAACATAGATGGGTAAACTTAGCTACTTAGGCAATTGCTTAATTAATTGTTAACAGTAGGTACATCTTATTGCTTATGATGGTAACTTTAATTTAATTTTGTCTAATAGAAACATTTTCATTTTAAATTTAAACATCCTAAATGATTTACATTCCCTTATATCATACGGTATTTCGTTATACAATTTTGGGATCAAGTACTTCCTACATCTTTTTCCATAATAATTTTTACCACAAGACGGAACCTCTAACATTTTTTTACTGATTGTTCTCGTGAACCTGGGGTGATTTACATAGTTTTTAAATTCATCCTTATTGAACTGCTCTAATGCCAGCAACATCCCTACTTCCTCATGAACCGGCAACATACGGCATTCCGCAAATAATTCCTCATAATTACTTTTTTTACAGCGATTTTTGGTTTTTTTGTCCACTAGTAGTTTCATAAAGCGTATCTGTAATGATTTTATCCTGTCTAAATACGTTTTGTCCCCGAAAATTGTCCAAAATTGTCCCCGTTCTCGCTATTCTCTACTGCTAAATTCGCGTTTACATTGAAAACCAATGCCTGCAACAAATGTGTATCCAAGTGTAAAACGGGACATGTCCCGCCACCGCAGCTCGATTAACTAGGACACGAGTTTATCTAGAACTTGTTTTGGTAAGTACCCTGCCACGTGGGGTGTGTAATTTTCGCTTTTTGTGACCACGGATGGTAGGCTGTCTCACGGGAAAGACGGAGTCTGGATTATTTTATTTCTCCGAATGCGAATCATCTTTATCTACTGCGTATTTTATAGTCTTATAAAGATTATAAAACGTAAGAGATGTCGTCAGATAACGAAGATTATGTAATCGATATAAGCTTATCCTATTTATCAAATCTGTCACGTTTACATTCTTTCAACGGTACCTACTTAGACTTTGGTTTCCCCGGCTAGTTAATATTTAAAATGCACGTCGTGAGTTTTACATATTATTACGTACCAAAATACAAGTTCAATCCCATGTAACTTTCAACGAATTCACTCTTGGGTTGGATCAAACGACTGTGATTCCTCATCTATATTTAAAATTCTCGGATTCCTTCATTGGCGCTAACTATTTGAGTCATTCTCGTGTGTGGCGAATCTATTAGCTTAATTTCGTTATATGCTGTACCAATCGTCACCACCATCAGAAGTTATGATTTCATCGAACTAGGAACAATCCATGTAATGATTTTAAGTTTGATCAAACGAAACGACCAATACTGATGCTAAGATTTCTATCTTTTTAAGTTCTCGGAAAAAAAACTTCTTCTTTAGCATTGACTTAACTCATTATTGTTGCAAAATGTAAGACCTCCTTTATCCTAAGCCTCCCAGTCGTTTACCTATCTAAAATAATCACCATAAGTTAGTTCCATAATCATATTAAGGTACGACAATGGAACACAACTAAATCAACATTATTACGTGAACAATTGAATGACCCGATGATGCAACCCAACAATGCAACTGTCATTACCACGGTTGTAACAGACCAGGCTATAAAGACCCTCATAAAGTATACAGTAATGTATTTTGACAGCGGGTCTTGTCTTACTGGTCAAATTTGCCACCTGAACCAGTTATGTTTGAGCCTCTGAACCACCAAGAAGACAGGTAAATGATATAGGTTCAGAGCCATCTTTGATGGTTTTTGTTAGTTTGGCCGATGATCACTGTTGATTGTCGCGCTTGGCCTCTTTCGCAGAAACCTGGCAAACTGGTACACTATCAAGATTGTTATTTTATTCTATTGTTGTGAATGAACCCACGCTGTTTCTGTTTGATTTGATGAATGCGAAGAAGAATTATGATTGTTTGTTTACCGGTCTGATAAACGGAAAGACGTATAACGCGGTATGAGTGTCATTATTATTAAATCAGCCGAAAGGCCAGCACTGCTGATGAAAGGACTTCTTCAAATCTATTGTTAATATCGTTATGCCGTCGGTCTACATTATTTTGGGGCCTTGTTCGCGTTGTATCTTTTGATACGTGATCACGCACGACTTGAGAACCTTTCAGCCCCAGTGCCCATCAGTTCTACGAGCAATGTGCCCCGCCCACTGTCACATAAATTTCGCTTCTATTACTATACCCACAGGAGAAAAAAAACGCAATAAGCAAATTTTATACATGTACGATCCACGTGCTTGTTTAATTAAGTACTCATTGAACATTTTAATCGAATTTCCTCGATTAACCCAGATAGCGGATTTATTAATATTCGGTAAATGAGAATTCCCAAATTTTCGAGTTCACCGACTGTCCGCCGTCGAATTTCCACTCGAAAAGTTAATTTTGTCGCGTATTTAAAAGGTTAAGCCGGGTTGCGTGAGTGCGAGTTGAGTTAGGCACCAGGATAATGTGACCTCGAATTCCATAGCAAATATGCGGAATTGAAAAACGCACTCATACTGGTTCTCTTGAACCTGATCGATCAACTCGTCTGTTCTCGACAGGCGATAGCAATGACATCTCTGGAGGTGACATGCGTGGCATCATGCGGTAAACAAAGGATGTATCAGACTGTGAGATCTTTTACTCGAAGTTTGCCTTTTAGGGCAAGACAGGAATATATTTGCACGAGTTGTCTTAACAAATCTCCGCAAAAGGAACAGATGGCTCCAAAAACGGGGAACAAAAGTTTAATTGAAACAAAGAGAATTCTTCGCAAGATTTTTTTAAATGCTCGCGAGGAGCTTGTTTTTAAATGATTGCGTTTTCATTTAGAAAAGACGCCTATTGAAGCGTGAAGTTTAATCGTCGAGGAGTATTATTTTCTGACAAAATAAGGAGATCGTGGCCAATTTTGCAATTCGAATTCATATGTTGCTTTTAGAACCAACACATTTTTGACAGACAAAACATACTGGGCCACCGAAATCTTTAATTCAAACCAGCGCTTTGACAACAAAAAATCTTGTCCCGGGCAAGTTTATCATTAAATTCACAAATGTATGTCAAGCGCACTTTACAAATGTTAATTAATTGCAAACTGTAACGGAATTTTACTTTATGGTAACCTTGTAGTTTATGGTTCAGTAAAAACGAGTTATGGCTCCAGAGAATGCTGTTCGATCTTGCAACCAAATGCGTTGAGATTACTCTAATTATTTAACTGGTTATTACCAAATACGAATTTATAGGTACATGTATGTTATTGGATAATATGCATACTTTTAGCTATGTTTGGGATGATATTACGAACTGGTTTGTGTTGTTCAGGTTGTTCTGTTGTGATAGTACTAAAGGAATTAAAACAACGATGTATTTTTCTTATACGGTTGTCCAATCATACTGAATAGACATGAATACCATACTGAATCGACATGAATGAGGGTTACCAACCAACGATCAGTAAAGAATATTGCTGTTATTGGCACTGACTGAACACCGATGTATCAACTTATTGGTCGACCTTTCTGTGTTCTTGATAACACTCATTTATCGCTATCAGTCATATCATCAAATACCTGCTCCTTTAACAAGACTTCTCGCTGCTTACTTTTTACAACATAATATTGTCGTTTTTGCGAGATCCTTGCTGTGGTTCATGTTCACCTGGTACGTATAACAATACCGACCCAGCCTTTTTTGTTCTGAGTTACCGACTGTTTGTCCTATTAAATCTATAATATAATTTCATTAGCGTAGCTCTGGTTAATGCAAAATTGTGTAACGGTTCAAAATACTGTGGTAATATTGACCTCGTTATGATACTACTGTTGACATCTAGTGGCGGAATAGCTGTCGTCACGGATTAATTTTAACGCCATCTGTTGGCATCCAGAGATACTCGATCAGGTGAAAGTCAACTATAATTCTATATTCAGTATTCAGTATTCAGTATATTTATTGCATCTTCATGTTGTTTTTACAAGGTGTTAAGGTATTTCATTTCTGGATCAAACATGAACCCTGTTAGGGCATAGCAATCTTATAACTATATCTTATATCTAATAATTTACATGATACTACTATTCTTGAATAAAAAAAAAAAAAAAACATATAACATTAAAATTTGGTGCAAATAATATTAATTTGATTAAAAGTTTAATAAGTAATTACAAAAATGTATAAATATAAAAGTCTAATTGTGAAATATTGTTTATGGTTATTAATTTAACTTTAGATATCTTCTTTAGAGTTTAAATATTTAGGTTTAATAGTTCGAAAATATTGACACGCAATATAATTAGTCTTTTAATTTGTTGTTTTGTAATATTTTGGGACATCGATTGCTACATGGCAAAATTTCTCGACTCCGCGTCATAGACGCAAGCTTTAAAAAAGAATGAAAGGAAATCGATTGTCGAACGCGATCCTCTCATCACTTGAGATCCGGCGGCATGTGAGCTAACAGCGTCGTGGTCATTGAGTCAATTCGTCCTGGGAGGCATCCCTTAAAACATGCACCCACACTTCTTGTAGCAAGGTAAGTAGCAACTCGAAAGTTTAGTGTTACAAGAATGTAATTCGGTCTCTGCAACGTTACTGATTTTCCATTCCTTTTGTTACAGCACACACATGGCGTCGTGTACCGTCATTCCTTAGGAAAGCCAAATTAAAAACTCATTCTTACATATGTCGGGATTTTAGTATCGACAGTTTCAATAAAAATCCGGGTAAGAATTCGCATATTTATTGTAGGGAGTGTAGTTTTCCTTTTTTTCCGTCTTTGTTCATATGTGGCAAATGACCACGTGGCAGATTGTAAGTTTTCCTCTAAATTCTTGAAGTAAGATGGGAGTTTTAATTATTGCTGGGTTTATTTCTGTAGGATATGGCAGGAAATGCACATGCATAGTCAAGGTGTGACATGTTTCTTATGATAATTCTTTTCTTTAGCTTTGATGCCGGTCTACCCATCCGTCTACCTATCTACCCATCCACCCATCGGTCCACTCCGTTACTTGGGCACGCTTACTCTTTCTCCGGGCACGTGTCAATGCTGGATGCCGCTGTGGCCTTGGGCTCGTGGTCCATGCTGCTCACCGCGACCTTGGCGTGACTGGGGGAGTCAGCCAACTGGACGCGCGCCGACGGTTTCGACGCGTGTCATCGCGACTTTTGGCTGCATCCTCGGCACGCCACTGGAACAGCGTGGCTACGGCTCCACTGCCTTCTGCTACAGACACGTGACTCAGGTGTGGTCCAATCTAATCTCTCAGTTAATTTTAAAACTTTAGCAAACACAACAGTGGCCTCTCTATAGACTTTGAATGCTCGGTGCATACTTCAGTGATTAGAAACTGATAAACTTTAATGTAGACTGCGTAACCAGTCTACTGTAATAGTATTAAGCTCAGATACATAATAATAGCGTAAGGTTATCCTTTGTACTACCTACTTGTACTGATAGTTTTTTTTTAGAAAATACAACTATCTCAAGCTCAAAGAAATAGTTTACTTTATCTCATTCTAGCTTAACCTTTTTTTGTACGCTGTACAGCGTGCTGGCGCCCATACCTAGTTATAAATACGTTTAGTAAGTATATTTCTTAAGGAATTTCACAGACGGGTTGTGTGACAGCAAAGCGTCGAACCTACGATCCCTGAGAAACACCACCGATAGTCTACAGCTCAACAAAAGTGACAAAACCTGTTACAATTTTGGCATCCCAATTCGTGGGGCTACGCTTTCGCTTTTTATATTGCTGTCGCAGTCTGTAGATTCTGAAAGAAATCCCTCTTAACCATTTTTTTGAGCTCGATAGTATAATAAACTTCTAGTTTTAAGACGTATTGTTTCAGTATACCAAGACTTTAATTTATATGTATTTTTGTGTAAATCTAAATACTACATTAAGTAACAAACTTAATTTAATATCTAGATTATCTAGATTTTTTTTCTTTACTTCGTGTTTACAACTATTTTGTTAACTTACATAATACATAGGCAAAATGGCCCTTCATGTAGATGTTGACTGTCTAGTCAAAGACGAACTTATCTTTGAGTTAAAATCCAGGGGCTTTGAAGTGAATGAAGAGTCCACTGTTGATGACTTAAGAAAACAATTTAGACTTGCCAAAGGCACACCTCATGATAGCACCAAAGGTAGCCAATATATTTCAAGTTTGTCTATTGACGGGGAATTTCAGGTCTGTGAAGAGAAACTCGTCCAAGTCCTGCAGGCAGATCATTCCGCACCGTCGTGTCGGAGGCGTTGTCTTTCGAAGTTGTCTCACATCATTCTAAGGTTAGAAAAATTGACATTATTCAATACAGATCAACAGCTTAGGAAAATATCTCTTGTATCTAGGGCCTTTCGTGCCACTGAAACGGTAAAATGTAACTCGGCTTCTACTTCAAATTCCACACAACCCACGGAGGTTGGGCCTGCTAGTGTTGCTACTCCAAGTGTCTCTTGCCACAAGCGCGCCTCTCAAGTCTTGAAGTGGAACTTGAGTTTTGATGGACGTACTCCAGTTCATGATTTTGTCTTTAGACTTCAGGAGCTTCAATACTCTTCTGAGATATCTGATGAGGAACTACTCAGAAATGCCGTGCATCTATTCACGGGTGAGGCTTTGTTGTGGTTTAGAACTAATAAAACTCGGTTTGACTCCACACTGGACTTGATTGACTCGCTGAAGGCGGAATTTCAGCCAATTGACTATGAAAGGTGTCTGTTGAATCAGATAAAGGCTCGTTTGCAAGGTAAAAATGAAACCGCCAAATCTTTTATAAACATAATGGAAAATCTTTTCCTAAGATTGACTAGGCCTTTATCTGAAGCTGAACAGTTAGATATCATTATAACTAATATGAGTCCTTTCTTCATATCTAGGTTGGCACTTACAGAAGTGCAGACTATTAGGGAACTTAAAGAAATTTGCGCACGTTTAGAGTTGTCGAAGTTCAGGTGTGAAAATCGAGGTTATTTGAGTACGGGTAAGGATGCCATTTTGCCAAATTTCTGTAGTGTGGGGGCGGACGTGGTTCCCTCAACTCCTAAGCCTAGCGGTAGCAATGCGCGTGACAATGCTCAAAGACAGGCAGGCGGTGGCACTGTGCTATGTGGTAAGTGTGGTGGTGCACATCATCATTCTCAGTGTGACATTCATCCGAATCCCATCTGCTTCAGATGCAAAAAGCCAGGTACCATCACTAAGTATTGTGACTGTTCAAAAAACTCAACGATAGGTCGGAGACCATGAGCAATTCTACTAAATCTCATGTCTCTGACCGAACCTTTGTTGTGCCAAATATTTCAGGTCTTGCTAATAAACAAAGCCACTATCCTACTAGGCCGTTGTTTAAAGTTGATGATGATGATGATAGGCCATTTTTAAATGTAGGTATTTTAGGTCTGGAATGTAATGCATTAGCTGACACAGGAGCAGCTGTCTCAATATTGAGTCAGGATGCCTTGAGGACTTTACATGATGAGGGGCTTACTTTCACTATGAAGCTTCCAGATAAAAACTTGAGTGTGGGCAATGGGGCAAAATTAGATATGTCAGGTTTTGTAGAGATTCCTGTAGCATATAAACATAACCTCCATTTTATAAAGTTCTATATATCCACAGATATTAACATGCCCATGATACTGGGGATAGATTTTTTAAAGAAGTTTGGTCTCTGTAGGGACATACTAAAGGAAGTACCACCTGAGGAAGTTCCTTCTGGTAAGGTGAGCATTATATCTAACACCAATATACACTTGCATAGATTTGAAGACTTGAGTGCCGAACAAAAGTCACATTTAGAGAATATAATATTAAAATTTAAATCTATAGCGGCTGACAAAGACACCTTGGGCTGTACTTCTTTAGAGGAGCATGTGATAAACACGGGGGATAGTTCTCCAATTAAGCAAAAATATTATCCTATACCCTATCATCACCGAGATTATGTTAGGAAAGAGATAGATGAAATGTTGAAATTAGGTATAATTGAGAAAAGTAATTCTCCATGGAGCAGTCCAATTTTATTAGTACCAAAGGCGAACAGTGAACTCCGGATGTGCCTGGATAGTAGAAAATTAAACAGTGTTACTAAGGTGGACTCCTATCCCATGCCTAGGATACAGGAAGTTCTGGATTCACTCAGTAATGCTAGGTACTTGACCTCTTTAGACTTGAAGTCAGCTTTCTTTCAGATATTGTTGTCACCTGACTCTAGGGAAAAAACTTGCTTTGTGGTACCAGGTCTGGGAGCCTTTCACTTTAGGCGCATGCCATTTGGACTGGTAAACTCGACCGCTACTATGATGAGGCTCATGGACAAGGTATTTGGACCTGAATTTGCAAGTAATGTTTTCTATTATGTAGATGATATAATAATAGTCTCTGACACCTTTGAGAAACATGTAGCTCTGTTAGGACAGGTCTGTGAAAAACTAAGACAGGCAGGTTTAACTATCAATTTAGATAAGTCCGTTTTTTGTAGGCCATCTTTGAAGTTCCTGGGATATGTGGTAGATCACAGGGGTTTGAGAACAGACAGTGATAAGATTAGGGCTATAGTTGACTATCCTCGTCCTACCAATCAAAAGGAACTTAGGCGCTACCTAGGAATGTTGTCTTGGTATAGAAGGTTCATAAATAACTACTCCACCGTTTGTGCTCCTTTAAATAAGCTCACTAGGAAACTGCAAAAGGGACAAGTCTTTCAGTTTACTGAGGATGCCGAGGAGGCTTTCAGGGTCAGCAAGGAACTGCTGGTATCTGCACCTATACTATGCATGCCTAGGTTTGACCGTCCTTTCTTGATTACTACTGATGCATCCGAGGTCGGCCTTGGCTGTTCCTTGTCACAACTTGATGATGATGGTCACGAGCATGCCGTTGCATATGCCAGTAGGGCTCTTGTCGGTGCTGAAAGAAATCACTCCACTACTGAGAAAGAATTAAATGCTAGAAAAGTTTAGGGGTTACATAGAGGGTTCTCCACACAGAACCAAAGTTTACACCGATCATAGTAGTCTAAAATGGTTAGTGAGTTTAAAATCTCCAACAGGACGACTGGCCCGATGGGCACTGTGTCTCTCTCAATTTAACTTTGATGTTCATTATCGAAAGGGTTCTGAAAATAAATTTGCAGATGCACTCTCTCGTGCTCCCGTAGGCTCTGATAACTTAAATTGCATATATCCAATTAATTCCATACAGGATACTTGGTTTACTAACTTATTTGCTAGGGTGGAAAATACTCCACACAAGTATCCAGACTATAGGGTAATTGATAGGAATTTGTATAAGCGTGTCAGAGACAGGAATCCATTAGCTAAAGACTGCGAATGGAAACGAGTGATACCATTGGAGGTGAGACAGGATATTCTGAAACAGTGTCATGATAGGCCAGATGCGGCACACTTGGGTGTATTTAAGACCTTTAAGCGGGTTTCACAAAGTTACTTTTGGCCCCGAATGCTAGGAGACATAAAGAAATATATAAAAAAATGCTCTATTTGTCTAGCCTACAAAAGTAGTAATGAGGCCTCTCCGGGCTTAATGGAACACCCTAAGCGTATACAAAGACCATGGCAAGTTATATGTACAGATATTCTTGGGCCATTGCCCAGAAGCTACAAAGGCTATACTTTTGTTCTTGTGGTCAGTGACTGTTTCACTAAATACACATGTCTTCTCCCCATGAGAAACTCTTTGGCTAAAACAGTAGTAGATATCATTGAAAATAATGTGCTATTAAAATTTGGTATTCCTCAGTGTATCATAATGGACAATGGTCCTCAGTACATTTCCAAACACATGCAATCTTTAAGAGATAAATATAAAATACCTAAATTATTTTACAACTGTAGGTTCACTCCACAAAACAATCCGGCAGAGAGAATAATAAGAGTAGTAGTCACTGCCCTTGCATCTTATGTAGGTAAAGACCATCGCAAATGGGCAGAGGAGTTGAGTGGAATTGAGTTTGCTATTAATACTGCAGTTCATGAGGTCACTGGACGCAGTCCATACTTTCTAAACTCTGGAAGGGAAGCGGTACTGTCAGGTGAATGGTATCCTGCAGGGCCTTTGACGACGGAGGAGTTAGTTTTTGTTGATAGATCTCTGTATTCTGCTATGTTGAGTCATCTCAAACCGCTATTCGAAGAGGTCAATGAACGCCTACAAAAGGCTTATCAACGTAGTAGGATGTATTACAATCGTAATAGAAGGTCTATGGAGTATGAGGAGGGTCAAATTGTCTATAAAAAGGAATATCCAGTCTCTGATGCCAGCAAGTTCTTCACACAAAAATTAGCTCCAAAGTTTAAGATGTGTAAAGTCAAAAGAAAAATATCAGCTGTGACTTATGAGTTGGAGGATTTAACTACTGGTAAATCGATGGGTATATGGCATGTCAAGGATATTTTGAAATCACAACCTGTGGACTTGAACACCAATGCAGTTACCTAGCTTTCACACTTTCTAATTACTTTCCGTAAAGTTTGTTATGTCTTAACCTCTTTCTTTCAGTTAAGTGAAGTGATAAAGTGCTTTGTGAAGTGAAAATGGTGGTTATAAGTGCAGTGATGTGTTTATCCATGTTCCCTTGAACATTGGAGGAAATTTCGGTCCCATCTGGAGCGAAATTTTTCATTAAGCACTTATGCATAACCTTCATTTTCGTTTCTTTTGGCGCTTATGACCTTTTGGAATGGGAAGCCTATACGTCAAGCTATATGCGTTCCGTTTCACGTAAAAACCTAATTGCATCTGTGATCAAGGGTTATTCTTGTGTTTTATATTATGAAAATAATTTCATGGTGTGTTCTTACACATTTTGACACTAGAAAAGGGGAGACTGGGGCAATTCGGTGCTCAGCTCTTTTAAAACTCTAATTTTTTTGTGATGACTTTAAACTTTAATTGGAAATTAAAGATTTCTGAGTAGGTACGTTCTGCTTGTTGTGCACTGTTTTCTCTCTCTATGAACAGTGTACGGGGATATTGTTTCCACTTCTGTTGGGACAAATTCTGAAGGACGCATACTTACGTAACTTTATTTCTTGATAAAATACTTTACTCTGAATACTTCTCTTTGTATCTCTAATAGGGGACGGAAGTCTTCGGTGTGTTTCTACACATTTGGTACAAAAGGGGAGATGAGGAAAAATGTACTACCGGTTTCGACACTTAGAATAATTTTGTAGTTTATTTTTAATTAGGAACGGGTTTGACTGCTAAGTCGCGGTCTACTTTATTTCATGCATTGGATTCTCGCTTGCGGTCCGTGCATGGGGAGTTCGTGTTATTCTGATGCACATCTCCATGAAGTCGACAAGGGTCGGAATTTTGTTTTCTTCCTGTCTGTACGCCCCACTGTGGTGTTCCTGCAGTCAACTCTTAGCTTTTAGTGGTTGTGGTGTAGGCAAAGCTCGGACGTGCACCCCGCTTAGAATTTTCTTCGCTCGCTGCACCGCCGAGATTTACTCTCCCAATCTTCTCATTAGTCAATAGTTTCTTGCATGTTAGGTATAAACATATTTTAACTTGATAGTTAGCGTTGCATATGCCTCATGGCATGGTGAATATAGTTAGTAGGGTATTAAAAAAAAAATGTAAGTTAAACATTTTTTTTTATCTAAGTTAGGTGGTAATGTAACGGTTCAAAATACTGTGGTAATATTGACCTCGTTATGATACTACTGTCGACATCTAGTGGCGGAATAGCTGTCGTCACGGATTAATTTTAACGCCATCTGTTGGCATCCAGAGATACTCGATCAGGTGAAAGTCAACTATAATTCTATATTGTTTATGGTTATTAATTTAACTTTAGATATCTTCTTTAGAGTTTAAATATTTAGGTTTAATAGTTCGAAAATATTGACACGCAATATAATTAGTCTTTTAATTTGTTGTTTTGTAATATTTTGGGACATCGATTGCTACATGGCAAAATTTCTCGACTCCGCGTCATAGACGCAACCTTTAAAAAAGAATGAAAGGAAATCGATTGTCGAACGCGATCCTCTCATCACTTGAGATCCGGCGGCATGTGAGCTAACAGCGTCGTGGTCATTGAGTCAATTCGTCCTGGGAGGCATCCCTTAAAACATGCACCCACACTTCTTGTAGCAAGGTAAGTAGCAACTCGAAAGTTTAGTGTTACAAGAATGTAATTCGGTCTCTGCAACGTTACTGATTTTCCATTCCTTTTGTTACAGCACACACATGGCGTCGTGTACCGTCATTCCTTAGGAAAGCCAAATTAAAAACTCATTCTTACATATGTCGGGATTTTAGTATCGACAGTTTCAATAAAAATCCGGGTAAGAATTCGCATATTTATTGTAGGGAGTGTAGTTTTCCTTTTTTTCCGTCTTTGTTCATATGTGGCAAATGACCACGTGGCAGATTGTAAGTTTTCCTCTAAATTCTTGAAGTAAGATGGGAGTTTTAATTATTGCTGGGTTTATTTCTGTAGGATATGGCAGGAAATGCACATGCATAGTCAAGGTGTGACATGTTTCTTATGATAATTCTTTTCTTTAGCTTTGATGCCGGTCTACCCATCCGTCTACCTATCTACCCATCCACCCATCGGTCCACTCCGTTACTTGGGCACGCTTACTCTTTCTCCGGGCACGTGTCAATGCTGGATGCCGCTGTAGCCTTGGGCTCGTGGTCCATGCTGCTCACCGCGACCTTGGCGTGACTGGGGGAGTCAGCCAACTGGACGCGCGCCGACGGTTTCGACGCGTGTCATCGCGACTTTTGGCTGCATCCTCGGCACGCCACTGGAACAGCGTGGCTACGGCTCCACTGCCTTCTGCTACAGACACGTGACTCAGGTGTGGTCCAATCTAATCTCTCAGTTAATTTTAAAACTTTAGCAAACACAACAGTGGCCTCTCTATAGACTTTGAATGCTCGGTGCATACTTCAGTGATTAGAAACTGATAAACTTTAATGTAGACTGCGTAACCAGTCTACTGTAATAGTATTAAGCTCAGATACATAATAATAGCGTAACGTTATCCTTTGTACTACCTACTTGTACTGATAGTTTTTTTTTAGAAAATACAACTATCTCAAGCTCAAAGAAATAGTTTACTTTATCTCATTCTAGCTTAACCTTTTTTTGTACGCTGTACAGCGTGCTGGCGCCCATACCTAGTTATAAATACGTTTAGTAAGTATATTTCTTAAGGAATTTCACAGACGGGTTGTGTGACAGCAAAGCGTCGAACCTACGATCCCTGAGAAACACCACCGATAGTCTACAGCTCAACAAAAGTGACAAAACCTGTTACAATTGAAACGAACATATTAACAGATTTTTTCAAAGCTTGAGCTCATAACGAGCGCTCGTAATCTCGCAGTTTTTAAGGAACATTCCGTACCGACGTCCTCGTTTTGAACCATGTCAAGTGATTTACAACCTAATTACGCAAAACGAGGCATTTAGCAACCGTTAATGTCAGGAACTTTAAAGTCACGGGGTAAATTATTCTGAAATCGACGAGTTTTCACCAAAATATGTGCGAAATCGTTTTTAAAACGCGTAAACAATTTTGACTGCTAATTGGTCAGATGTTTACATGTTGTGTAAGCAGACCTTTCAAACTTTGAAAAAGACATACCTACTCATGCTTGACACTGCGCATATGCACAAGTTATGCATTCCGAAGTCTCTTTTTTAGGGTACCGTAGCTAAAATAAGTCTCATAGTTTCATCATGTCAGTCCTTAGCACTAAACACTCAGTATAATAAATAGCACCAGTGTCAGTGATCAAATCATTAAAATTGTCTCGATTCTTCGGTTGAGCAAAAAATTTGCATGACATGAAATGTTTTGGTGTCTGCCCATGGGACCGGATGGTGCACATAAAACACTAATAAAACAACATAACTGTTACAAGAATGTGCGAAGATAAGTTTGAAGATTCTACATTAAAAGCACTTATAAAAAACGTATATTTTTAAGTCTCGGATGTGTGTTGCTAAACATGTAGGTATGAAGATTACCGAGGCAGACATACAACTTTAACCGCAGCTATGTCTCAGTAAATGATCCAATCACAAGGTACATTAGTCGCGATTGGTGACATACACTTACTTCTCTACGGAAGATAGATAAAGAACGGGGTTGTATTATTAAAGACTCGGCGCAAGAACAAACAAGTCCTTTAAAGAACTTGATTTCCTTCGTATGATATCACCAATCGATACTGACACAGATTTCACACAAATGACGTAAATGGTTCCATGGCGGTTATTTTAGGAAAACCGACAAAGTGTGGGTAGCCTTTATACTGTGTGACAATCCGGTTAAGTTTAGTCATAGAATACCGCCTATAGAAACCTAATATTGGTCATTTTGTTCGCGACGCAACTCACCAAACTGTGAGGTGCGGGAGGGGTACTCACGGCGTTGCGATTGGTCGTTTCAAATATGGCGCGATGTCACGTGTCAGCGTAGGGATGGGACACGTTCATTACGGACAGTGGTACAGTGGTACAGTAATTTATTGTGGTAAAATTGTTATCATTTAGTTTAGGTACTTAAAGTAAACTTATTTAAGAATATTATTGACTAATAATATTTTAGCAATGTAAAAATGTAGATAAAACCTAAAAATTTTACTTAACATAATGGCATTTATATTTAAAGTTGTTCCCGCATCTTGCATTTTAAACTTTAGATCTTTATATTATTTCCACTTAAAATCGCGATCTCTTTCAATCCTAATACGAGCAAAATTTGTCACCGAAAGTTCATACAATTTACTTTCCGTTTTGTTACGGTCATTATAGAGTGTTCTATTAAAAACATAATGAAATAGGCCAAAAAAATTGGGTGCATTGTTTTTTTCTCAGTAAAAATGGAAATGGTTTGTTATTCTGAGTAGTGTCGCGGGTTCGAAACCCGGCTCGTACCAATGAGTTTTTTGGAACTTAGGTACGAAATATCATTAGATATTTACTAGTCGCTTTTCGGTAAAGGAAACATCGTGAGGAAACCGGACTAATCCCAATAAGGTCTAGTGTACCCTCTGGGTTGGAAGGTCAGATAGCAGAAGCTTTCGTAAAAACTAGAGCCTACGCCAATTCTCGGGACTAGTTGCCAAGCGGACCCTAGGTACCCATGAGCCGTGGCAAAAGCCGAAACAATGCGGGGAAGATGATGACGTATGTCTATCACAAACCAAAACCGAGTTCCCTCGCACTTCTTTGAAGTTCATCATCGGGTCCATCTCATGACATGAGACCTAACTTCTCTCCTAGAGGATTCTAAAAAACCCACACAACATATGCCTATCACAAACCAACACCGAGTTCCCTCGCACTTCATTGAAGTTCATCATCAGGCCCATCTCGTGACATGAGACCTAACTGCTCCCCTAGAGGATTCTAAAAAATCCACACAAAATATGCCTATAACAACCCAACACCGAGTTCCCTCGCACTTCTTTGAAGTTCATCATCAGGCCCATCTCGAGACATGAGACCTAGCTGCTCCCCTAGAGGATTCTAAAACACCCACATAACATATACCTATCACAAACCAACACCGAGTTCCCTCGCACTTCTTTGAAGTTCATCATCAGGCCCATCTCGTGACATGAGACCTAACTGCTCCCCTAGAGGATTCTAAAAAACCCACACAACATATGCCTATCACAAACCAACACCTAGCTCCCTCGCACTTCTTTGAAGTTCATCATGAGGCCCATCTGGTGACATGAGACCTAACTGCGCACCTACGCGATTCTAAAAAAACTCACCCATTTCTTATTTTATAACTAGAACTCTATAATGATTATACTACTAGCAAAAAACGAAAATACGTATACCTACTTAATATTTAAGATAAACTACCATTATATTAAAACTACAGATTAATTACATTATTATATTCAATTAAAAGTAAAAGAGAATCACAGTTTTGTTTTATATTTCTTAAAATGGTACAATACGGTACGAACGAAGGCACGAAGTTCGCGCAACTGACGAAACCATCATCGTCGCACATTGCATTTTCAAGTTGACGAAAAGGGACGGACATACTTCGCCCTGAGCTTATTGACCACTATAAAATGAACCCCGCGGACAAGAAACAATTTTCAACGAAATAATGAATTTGACTTTCCCGTCGAAGGTAATTCCATCTGTTTTGTAAGTAGAAGTCTAAGATGACTTGCCACACCATATTACGCTGCAATATCCCATGATTTCCTCAAGAATTCAATAGTTTACGATTTATTTTCTTAGACACGTGCACACTGCTAACAGGTCGTAAGCTTGGTCGCTACTGATCGGAGCGGCGCGCGTGCGATATTATATTTGACCTATGCACCATAAGGGTGATGACCGCGAGTCGTCCTATAAGCTCTGTCTATGGGTTGGTCTGTGAGTTTAGTTAACCTTAATCTATCTAATTGGTGTTTTCTTTAATATTCCTTCTTCATTCACGTTTTAATGGTGATACTTTTGGTTATTATGGTTGGAGGAAAGAAGTTTCCTAGGCGAAGCGATTATAGCCGGCATGTATGTTTTGATTTATTTTATTCTGCCATAGTATTCGCATTAATATTTCGCCAAAGATAACATAGAGCATATGTACTATAACACGTTTAAACCATGTGTCATCCTGTCGTTTTTGAAATCATAAGCGCGACTATAATACACCTGTTGGTGATGTAAGAGGTCGTTAAACGGGTATATAATATCAGAATTGTATATAGCAAGAAAATATGGATTTGTCACTTAAGCTGTAGCCAATATTACATCCACATACTTATCACTACACCTTATAAAACAAAGTCCCCTGCCGCGTCTGTCTATTTGCGTGTATATAACTATGTATGTTAGCGATAAACTCAAAAACGACTGAAAGCTTCGATCAACACGGAAGGGATGCGGCATTCGCACTATTTCCCCTCTGCCTAGGTACAAGATCAACTGATCTAGCGCGGGTAATAAAACTACTTACGCTCGGATTTTTAACTAGACCGAGTCCAGACGCGCGAGTGAACGCAGCAGCAGAAAAAATGCCTAATTGCTAGGTTTTTTGTTGTAAAAAGAGGTCGGGGACATCAAATTTACAAAAAGAAGGTGTTACATTTCACATGTAATATTTTATTTACATGTCATACGTTTAATTACATTATTATATTTTAGCCTCATGTAATTGCTGGATTTATCGATTTTGCTCGCCCAGTACAAATAGCGGATCGGTCGAGCGACAAATCCGACTTCTCATCTCTCAGAAAACTATAAAAAATTCTTTGACGAAAATGTGTTAGTGTGCGTGTTGTGACACTTGTGATTCGTCCGTACACAAAAACAGATCGAGGTGTGCAAGATTTGTCTGTGTAGCAGTGGCGGTGCGTCCATAAAAGCCGATTCCCACCGGCTTGCCTGTTTTTGGACGTTGAGCAGAATTGTAAAGGAAATATGAAAGCCAAATTAGCCCCGGCTTGCCTATGGATATGTTTGACGCGCCGCCACTGCTGTGTAGGGTGTCATTTTCTATGTATTTGTGTCGTCATTACAGATTGGATTTTGTATGTAAGTGTGTGAGAAGTGCGACTGTGTGCACGTTCCCCCCCGCGAAAAATGGCAGAATGGTTTGAATGTCAAGATATCGCTTGGGCCTATCCCTTCCGACGTGTCGGAAGCCCGTGTTGATCGAAGACTGAAAGGATTTTCACGCGGTTTTCACCTATCAATAGAGTGATTCTTGAGGAAGGTTTAGGTGTATATTTTGTTAAGGTTTTGTGTAACCCGTGCGAAGCCGGGACAGCTCGCTAGTACCAAATATGTATAATATCTGAACTATGAAGTTGCAAGCGTCTATAGGCTACATCTCGCTTCCCACCCAGCATACTTTATTGTCATAATATGTATGTATGTATGTCATACTCGTAAATGTGGAATAAAAAGCGGGCAAATTAATTACTTCATTTACTTCTCACAAATCTCCATACCACCATATCTGTGTCCAGTGACGTCACACTGACTCAACCGCCCCAGATGTGGAGATAGCATTGTTTGGAAGCGCGTTTACGATGCCTTAAGACGGTTCAAGTTCATACAGCTCGCCGAGTATTTGCCTCGAGCAGTTTGTATGTATGTATAGACTCTTTATTGTACAAAACACAAATTTATGGCACAGGATAAGCGGTACAAAGGCGCTAAGTAAGTAAGGGGGATTTGTGACAATTCAATTAACCTTTCGTATGTGTGGCGGTCTGAAATCGTGGGTTTATTCTCGGTCGTGCCGTATAGAGCAGAAAAAAATGTTCTAGGAATAAAATGCAAAAAGATGACTAAATCTTTGGTCAGAATCTTTATAAACAGACGAGAGGTTAATCTCTATTTATGAGCCCAAAATTTTAAAATAACAGGCCGATGTATTCCTAGGAATGTAAGGATTGTTACAAATGTAATAAAACATATAAGTCAAGTCAAGAACATCAAGTACTTTTGGTTTTAAATGAACAAACGAATTAAAGACACTGTAACTTTACACTTTAATTGCGTATTTAATGTATAAAAATAGTTATATCTCATTAATTTAAGCCCTTGTCCTAATTTGACTGTTGTTGTTAATTTTTAAAATCTAGCTATCCCGAATTTTGTTTTTCTTGAATGAGCTAGTAAGTGGTGGCAACTGTATTGGTTTATGAATTATGTATAGACATTAGTTAGAAGAAACATGTACCGTTTGTGCCCAAATAAACATTAAAACATTAAAACAAGTAGGTAAATTGAAATTATATAGGCAGACGTTTAGCTGTTGATATCGGAGAATATAAAAACAGGTAGAAATACAAATTTGAAGCTTTAATTCGGTGTCCGGGGAAATAATTAATAGCGAATATCGCGCTCGGCGTAGCAAAGATTATTAATTACCTACTTATATTACATCCATTATTATTATTATTAAGGCGCTTTCGCACAGCTGAAACCGGTCTGGGACTCGAACGTGCTCACGCTGAGGATCAAGATTTCCCTCTTCGATTCCATAGTGAAGTCTGTTTTGCTCTTCGGCTGCGAGACTTGGAAGGGCACAAAGGGTCTGATGGGCAAGCTGCAAGTGTTTGTTAACAAATGCCTAAGATCCATTCTGCGCGTATTCTGGCCGAACACTATCAGCAACAAGGATCTATCGAATCGATGCCACCAAGTCCCGGTCAAGCAGGAGATCGCTCAACGGAAGTGGAAGTGGGTTGGGCACACCCTTCGAAGACCGGAGGACAACACGGCTAGGATCGCGTTCACGTGGAAGCCGCACGGGAGCAGGCGGAAGGGCCGGCCGGCGCACACGTGGCAACGTACTGTCGACGCCGAACTGCGGGCAGCTGGACTGAGTTGGAGGGACGCGGAGCGCGAGGCACAGGACAGGAGTGGATGGCGACGTCTCACGAAGGCCCTTTGTACCAATGGGGTACCATAGGACGACAACAACAACAAACATTACATCAAAATACAACGCACGCTTTACTGAGCTTGAGGCTCCGTCACACAGGCGCGTTTTCCGGGCGCGGCGTGAGCGTTTTGTATGTAAAAGCGGCGCGCCCCGCTCACGCCGCGCCCGGAAAACGCGCCTGCTTGACGAAAAGACATAGTATAGTTTCATGTCGGAAATCATCCCTGAAGATTGCACTCTCTTGGGAGGTGGAATTGCAAGAGTTAATGAATTATTGCTGAATAAACATCTTTCTTTCAACTTTCAGTCACTTTTTTAAGTCAGTATCTTCCAGAAAAACTAAACAACCTATACCAGGTGATGAAAAGGCACAGTAAAAGGGTTAAAGGGTATTCCCCGTTGGATATATGGATATTACGTATCATTTTATGATTAATATGCACCGTATGTGCAGTACAGTTCTATAAGTCTCGTAAAATAGGTACTGAAGTAGAACTGTATCACTTTGTAATATTGAAAAAATTAAAAAAAATCTAAATTAAATTATTTTCAAAATTGCTTTTTTGGGGTTAGATATGAGGATGTCACGTATTATTTGTGGTATATTGTACAAAAAAAAAATCTGCCATATCGTCTCTGGAGGAGCCCAAACTTGGTATGTTTTGAAAATTATTTTTGTTTTAATTAAAAAAAAATGGCTGAAATGTAATGATGTGGTATATTTTTAGAATCGCCTCGAAAAGCCCTTTCATATGATACCACACACGATGGGTTTCTGAAAAAAACATTTTTTTTTTCCATACAAAAACAAAAATGTTTCGGCACGCCCCTCCTCAGGGAATTTTTTTTAGGAACTGCGGGTCAAAAAATTTGTTTTGACCTCTAGTATGCGTGTGCCAAACGGCTAACCTGTACATCGATTTGCAGTATCTTAAAGTGAACAGGCTAGACTATTTAATTCGGTGTCCGGGGAAATAATTAATAGCGAATATCGCGCTCGGCGTAGCAAAGATTATTAATTACCTACTTATATTACATCAAAATACAACGCACGCTTTACTGAGCTTCGTCACACAGGCGCCTTTTCCGGGCGCGGCGTGAGCGTTGTTTCGCTCACGCCGCGCCCGGAAAACGCGCCTGTGTGACGAAGCCTTTACTGAGGGGCTAGGTCGAGCTGTATAAAATGTTCCAATAATATTTATTATCTATCAATTATCAAATCCATACTAATCCATACTAATATTATAAATGTGAAAGCGTGTCTGTCTGTCTGTTACCTCTTCACGCTTAAAGCGCTGAACCGATTTAGTTGAAATTTGGCATAGAGATAGTTTGAGTCCCGGGAAAGGACATAGTATAGTTTTCATGTCGGAAATCATCCCTGAAGATTGCACTCTCTTGGGGGGTGGAATTGAAAGAGTTAATGAATTATTGCTATTAGCATTATCCAGGCACTATACTTACTTTAGCTGCTATCACTAATTCCACGCAGACGAAGTAGCGGGCAAAAGCTAGTAACGTAACTACATAATGTAGGTACAATTACCTAATTATGTCCCATATAGGCAAACTACAGTCTCGTAGGTGCAGGGACACAGCCAATACATTCGAACAATCCTCGCTTCGCTCCGATGCGTCGGGAATAAGCTGGATGCTCAAAACGCCAGACGGGCGTATGTCCGTGTTAATTTTAAACGGGCTAGTCTTTTTAATCTAACGTCTGTAAGAAGACCGCGTAGAAAAAAAAAACGGCGGGGCGTTGCCCCGCACGTGAAGGGAATGGTAAGTAGGTATGTTATTAGTGGATATAATAAGGTTTGTTTCTGTAATAGTGTAATCGGTATCACTTACGATTACAATTCTGAATAAAACCTTTGGGTTAGTTGTAACAGAGTTTCGTAGGGTGCGTTATTCATCCTTCAACAAAGTATCTTTTTATTTTTAATCGACTTTCGAAAACGGAGGCTTAAACGGAGGCTTTCGAAACGGCGCAATAAACTTGTACATATCTTCTTATATCCAGTATCCACTACTTTCTGTGTTCAATAGATAAAAAATAGGGAACCCCTGACCCCTTGGGTTGCCAGATCAAAAGGCGCTATTATCGGGAAAAATATACATTTTTCGGGATTTTTGGAGTTAAGTCGGGAAAAAAGAAACATTCAAATTAAAGTAATTGTATTAAAACAACGATAGTTTACATTATTGGCAATGGCACTACGTCAGCTGCTCTGCCCAATCTCGCCATGCCGCGCTGACGGGCTCGACGCGGGTCGCTCGCTCGCTCGACGACAGTTAGGAACTTGAAATCCTTGTTTTATAATGTTAAGCTGTTTTTCGGGTCAATTTTCACTTTGTCGGGAATTGGGAACATGCTAAAAATCGGGAGAATCCTGCCAAATCCCGACCATCTGGCAACCCTGAGTGACCCCTGAGAAAAGTCGAAATTTAGTTATCTACTTCTTTTATTGCATCTTCTTTTACATATTCGAGTGACAGAGAGGCATCGGGCAGGTGTAAGTGTAACTAACTTTCGACTATCGTGTTTCGTGGTACATTCGCCATCAGATATATCGGAGCCGCCAATGTGCCCAAAAATATCTGGACACGCACTGTAACGCCTTGACAATAGAGGCGAGTTCAGATATTTGTGAGCATCTTGTCCGCTCCTATATATCTGATGACGACTGTACCTAAGCCGTCAGATCTGACAACTAGGTAGGTAATAGGTAGGTACTTACTAAAGGTTCCGTCACACAGGCGCGTTTTCCGGGCGGGGCGTGAGCGTTTTATATGATATGTAAAAGCGACGCGCCCGCTCACGCGCCGCCTGGAAAACGCGCCTGTGTGACGGAACTTTAATTGTATCTTTCGGCTTTTAATAAATACCTACTATCTGCACCTAATTTATACAAACAAAGGGACCATAAAGGGGTCAAAACGGATGGCGATTTGAGGTATTTTAGCGTGACGTATTATCTTAATTAGTTTTTATGAAAATTACGCTCTCTGAATACCTACCATTCGTGCGGTGCGAATTTATTAAGCTCATTTGAATAGTAATGGGGGATATGACGTCATCGTTTAGCTGAAATTTAATATCCTGGGTGTTATCAGTAAGGCCTACCGCGAAAATCGTTATTTCATTATCTGCCTCTCCATCATTCTTGTCGTATTCGAGTAGGAGCAGGCGTGGCTCACTCCGCGATTTCGTCGTTTTGCTACAGGTAGCTAAAAGTACATCCGTTCCGCCCCAATTTTGGGGAAAGCCATAAGCCGCGCGTGGCGCTGTCGCCACCTAGCGGCCATATTTTGCTGATCGTAACAGACGCGTTTTGTTAGAGAGTGAGTCTTCTGTACTTAGTACTATTATTTTTGTGGTAAGAGGCAAATAGACGAACAAACGAAAGAAGTGATTCACGGTACGTCCTCAGTTTAATTTAATTTGTCATTTATGCCACAACCTTTTTAAAGGCTTCGTCACACAGGCGAGTTTTCCGGGCGGGGCGTGAGCGTTTTATATGTAAAAGCGGCGCGCCCCGCTCACGCGCCGCCCGGAAAACGCGCCTGTGTGACGAAGCCTTTAGAGTCCCACCGAAGTTTCGGTTTCGGCCAAAACTAGAGCGAGACCGAACGTTCTAGAGGAAAATGGGGACTACGTTTGTATGGATAAGCGGTCGTTTCCTTTCCTCATAAAGCTAGGCAACTCGCATGTGTCTCACATGCAACTTTACAACTGTAAATATAAAAACTTGGAGTACCTACTGTTTATTTTTATTATTTTGTTATGATCAAAATAAATCTTATCTCTAAATCACTATCAACACGAAACCCCAAATCAACACTATCAAAATAACACTTTCTGTTTCTTTAAGGAAATCCCCATTTACCAGTACCATGTTTATCCAGTCATACAAAAAATACCCCGTAATCATAATAATTCTTCCCTTCCCCGTGGAAATTAGTCATCCAAATGTACCCTAACTGAGGGTGGTGAAGTGTCAAAATAAACATAACAGACATGGGTGACAAGAAACATAAATGTCTGACTGACTGTACTTGTCATTTTTGAGATTAAGTGATGATATTTTTATGAGGAATTGTCTGAGCCGGTAGAAAGTTGTTTCAGGGTACATTTGTTTGAGTTATAGTAGAATTAGTAGATACAATATACATAACATTAATAATGTTATCATTCTGGTTTTACTTTAGTATTTTGAGAAATTACAAATTGATATCCTGATTTCTGAACTGAATTTGATTTATTTATGATAGAGCAGAGTATAAGTACCTTTCTATTTGAAATCGGTGTACCAAATTGTTTAAGATTTGTTTATTCACTTTCATATTAATTTTTTTTTTAATGTATGTAAATAATAAACTTTATGTTTTAATGTGATTGCAGGATTATGTTTTCATAGCTAGCTGAAGTGGTTTAATCTTGAAATCCATTAACCTTTTTCTGATTTGCTATAATCCTAACAAAATATCATAATTATTATTTCATAACAAAATATATTTGAATTTTAAATCCTGTCATTCCATTTAAAATTCATTACTCGGTCTGCCCAATGGTAATTACTGGATACCTATGTATTCAATGAATGATTGGCAAATTAAATTCATATTTTTTTAAAGTAATAAATAGTAACCAAATATAAAGGCCAGCCAATATCAATCTAGTTCTTCCCAGCCACAAATGAAATGTTATTTATTAATAAGTTTAGGTAGCCTTAGGAAAAACACAAGTTCATCAGTATGATAGTCTTTCTATCACAGACTCCTTAAAGGACTATTTGATTGGTGTGATTTGAAAGGTATGTATATTTAAAGTATTTAAAAGTACATTTATAAAGCCTTTGCAGCCAACAATGTTTAAGTAAGTAGCTGGTCTAATTCACTAACATTATATTTAACAACCTAGGAAACATAAATGCTTGGTATGACTTGGCATCTTAGAATTAGGATTTACCTTGCTAATAATGAAATATAGTAATTAAATTGATTGAAAATAAAGCAATAATATTATCCTTACAATTTTATAACCAGTACATCCTTGCAATTAATTAAAAGTAAAACTAATTAATTAAAAACAAAAACTACCTTAAATCACTATGAAATCATTCCTATCCTTTACACAATGTTAATTGCTAGGGACAAGACACTTATACAAATGAGTAATCTAATAGGAAAAACAATAGCAACGGTTTATACGATTCCCATGCCGTGGTTGAATATGCGATGACCATTCCTCATTCAAGACAGTTAGCTTTTTGTTCGCAAACCACGTTGGGACGCAACACCCCATTAAATCCACCGGCATGTCTCTAAAATTGCTGATATAATACATATATAAAAGGGAGTAAATATCGATCATACACTCACCACAACAAGATAAGTAAGCCGGCTATTCTTTAAATAATAGCACAGAATTACGCCCGTCAAGTTTAACACGATAACGTTCACTTAGAATCACTAAACTGCACTTCACTGTTACAATAAGACTTTAAACATTACATTTCTTCGGCATTTTCAGTCACAATTCTGTTAAAAACACAAATTCACTGCGAATCCACTAGTGGAGATCAACATAACAACCGTTCGAAGTCAATGCGACACCGACACAAGACTGCCTCATGCCAAACTCAACTGCCACTACTGCCAGTACTATGCATACCATAGACACGAACGGTTTGTTATTGACTTCAAAGGTTTGTTTTTCCTATTACCCGACAAAATTAAATGGAACGTCTACAGACTGAATTTCCCTACATAATGAAGACTTTTTGATACGGTCCGATTATACTAGCGCCATCTATGTAAAACGTACGTAACCCTAATGACAGATAACCATAGTGTCCCGAGTTTCAAACTGTCAAATGAATCGTTTGATATTAGCTACATCTAGCGAGTTTACTTTGTACTATATTGAAAGCATACTGCAGTAATTTCTTGTAACTTCGTTGCAATGTAAATGTGAGCTGATAGATGGCGCATGTATAAAAGTTACTTTTGGTTCACAAATTATTCGTAAGATGTCTCTGTAGTTAATTTTACATTTTGTAGGTGTATTAGAGTCTGTGCGGAAAGAGAAGAGTCGTGGAATGTATGGGGCCCAATACATTCCACGACTCTTCTCTTTCCGAACAGACTCTACAATAAGTTTTCAAGGTTCAAGGCATTTCAAGGCAACCTTTTTAAATACTTACAAAAATACTCTGTATTACTCTGTATGTTGCGTTATGTCAATTTGATAGGAGTAGTCTTAAACAAATAACAACGATAAATGGTAAGAGGAATACCTATATAATTTGGGCTAAACATGTAAGTATGTAGTACCTGCATTAAATACTTGTATAAATTAGTGGCTACGTAATTACAATTTTTATATGTATGAATTTGTTTAAAGGTAGGTACTTACCTACCTATTTTATTTACAACAATCTTGGATCCAGCTCAATATATGCCTGTCACACATTAACACCGTGACTGTAAATACGATATTTTTTGTCTCTCGCTCATAAAGTTTCGAAGAAGTGGTGGGATAAAAGCTGTGCGTTTAGAAACTTGGAAATGAACGGTTTCGGTGCACTTCCGCCCGAGATGACCGCTGAGGGCGTTAGTAGGACAGCGAGAACTGTAGAGTTGGCTTTATAGAAACATTTTTATTTTATTTTAATGTTTTAAGGTAAGTACAACGGTTGAAACCCGACGTATCGCGATCACAGACGACAACTGTAGACTTCGGGTCGCCGCGTCGCCCGCGTCGCCCGCGTCGCGTCGTGAAGCTGGCTTCGTGTCGCCAGGCGTGTCTCACTCCGCGATTTCGTCGCTTTGCTACAGGTAGCTAAAAGTACATCCGTTCGGCCCCAATTTTGGGGAAAGCCGTAAGCCGCGCGTGGCGCTGTCGCCACCTACGGCCATATCTGTGCTGATCGTAACAGACGCGTTTTGTTAGAGAGTGAGTCTTCTGTACTTAGTACTATTATTTATTCTGTGGTGTGGCTAAGTTCAAATGGTAGGTATTTCATAGATTAAACCCGTCGTGACGCGGCGACGTGTCTGCAATCGCCTTGTATCTTAAAAGTACTTAGGTACCAAAAGGGCCCACTGATTATCAGTCCGCCGGACGATATCGGCCTGTCAGTTAATCGCAAAAGGTGACAGCTCCGAACATCTGACAGGCCGATATCGACCGGCGGTCTGATCATCAGTGGGCCCCTTTATACTATAACTACAATCTTTTTTTTTTATATTAGAAATAGGTAAGCATTTGACCACAATCTCACCTGATGGTAAGTGCCGATGCAGTCTAAGATGGAACATGCTTACCTAAAAGATGTCTATTCACTCTCGATTTAAAAAGATCCAGGATTGGGAATAGATTTGCAGGAAGTGAATTCCACTCCTTAGCCGTTCGCATGATAAAGCTGGATGCATAGCGTTTGGTACGAATCAGTGACAGAGCAACGACGTAAGGGTGAAACGCAAGTCCGCGCCTAGTCCCACGGTGGCAGAACGGGGATGGGGGGATTAGATTATGTAATCCCATCACACACTCCCCGAAATGTATCCTGTAGAATACCGATAAACAGGCTACCTTTCTACGGTGTTCAAGGCTCTGCAGTCTAGCCTCTACCAATCGCGGTTCTTTTTCCCGCGCCCCTAGGTCGAAATTTTTAAGAAGGGAAGGGAAGAGAACTCCAGTCTACGAGCTCTTTCATCTCTTATACCTACTTTTGTGTTTGTACATTTATTAGAACGTCGGTATAGAGCAGAAAGAGCGAATCTCTTCCTTTCTGACAGTGTTTGAACGAAGTAGGTACGTATATACAAATACGACATTTTTCGCCCTTTGACCGTATTCCCGACCAAAAATGCCGGTCAAGCGTGTTGCCGGTCCTTATACTCGTAAAACCTGTAAGTAAGTTAGGTACCTTTTTTTCAACGAACCCGAACGAAGTCGTTAAAATATTTTTTACCGCGTCTCCACACCTCTGTTCCACCGTGAAGAATGTTATTAAGTGGGTAGAAAAAACAAGCTATCTCTATCAGAGTGACGTGATAATTAGTAGCTTGGTCTGTCTGTGTCGCGCTGCACACCTAAGGTGCCTCCAACAAAAACTAGTTGGTAAAAAACCTGACCGCTCGTAGGTAGTGGCCATTAATGGTGCTTAACATTAGCACCCCGTGCAACTATGTATACTTATTCAGTGACAAGAACCGAACCGAACTGAAATTTCATTATTTTTTACCTTATCCGACGTTTCAGCTGAGTTGCACCAGCCGTGGTCACGGATGGATTTGGTCTGGGGTAACACATGGGGTCTGAAACGTCGGATAAAAAGTAAAAATAATAAAGTAATATATCTGTATGTTTCCTCTTCTGGCTTAAACTGCTGAAACAATAAAATTATTTATTTATTTTATAATCAACTATACATACCACTTACAGTCCTTACAGAGTAGTCCAATACGTTATATATAGGTACATATTGTGTGCGAAGATAGGTAGGTACTTCAATTGAGTCCTGGTAAAGAACATAGGATACTCTAAATTTTTTACATTGTTTCTAAAATTTACGATGGAGTCTGTACGGAAAGGGAAAAGTCATGAAATGTAATTGGACCCCATACATTCCACGACTCTTCTCTTTCCGCACAGACTCTAACATTGAATTGAAAATCGACAGTTGGTACCCTATGGATACGGATCTCTAATACGTACGGAAATTATAAATTACCTTATATTTCTGTATTGTGTTATTTTAATTCATTAATGTTCTGTGTTTTAAAGCGATGCGTCTCCCACCAGGGGGCGTACAATGACCGCAGTTTTATATCTTTTGTAGGAATTATATTATTTTCGTAATTATTTGCTTTGTGTTTAATGGGTCTATTTTAATGACGGTACTTATTTTGTACGGTTCATATAAAACACAGTTATATACTTACCTACTAATAAAAACAAAGATAAATTAAGATATAATTACATAGGTACCTATGTGTTAATATGTTTTGCTACCTAGTACTACTAAAAAAGCGCAGGTGGCCTAGCGGTAAGAGCGTGCGACTTGCAATCCGGAGGTCGCGGGTTCAAACCCCGGCTCGTACCAATGAGTTTTTCGGAACTTATGTACGAAATATCATTTGATATTTACCAGTCGCTTTTCGGTGAAGGAAAACATCGTGAGGAAACCGGACTAATCCCAATACGGGCCTAGTTTACCCTCTGGGTTGGAAGGTCAGATGGCAGTCGCTTTCGTAAAAACTAGTGGCCACGCCAATTACTGGGATTAGTTGCCAAGCGGACCCCAGGCTACCATGAGCCGTGGCAAAATGCCGGGACAACGCGGGGAAGATGATGATGACCTAGTACTACTATTTTTTTTGTGGGTTTGAGTTAAACAGCAGGCGGACTTATCCTGTAAGTCCTGTAACCGTTACCCTAATTTACCTTATAAATAAACGGTCGGCTACGTACATTGTATCTATCCATACTACCTAATATTATAAATGGGAAAGAGTGTCTATCTGTCTGTTTATTACCTCTTCACGCTTAAACCGCTGAACCATTGAATTTGGGTCCTGAGAAAGGACATAATATTATAGTGTAGGTACCTAATTTTTATCAGTCATCACCACCTTCATAATTCCACGCAGACGAAATCGCGGGCAAAAACTAGTAATGTATAAAGCCAAATCGTCGTAATTATTAATTTGTCTATCCTCAGTCTAACCTCATTAACCTAAGTAGTTAACCATTATTGAATCATCCTTATAATCATTTTTAAATACTTTCCCAATAAAATTCTCACAAAACCCGGACAAACGCGTTCGTAGATAATAACAGGCAGGTTATCCGACAAGGACAGCTATATGGAGGTGTAACGAGTGCGAAGGAGAGGCTAGAGTCATAAATATAACGCAGCTGGGTTCTTACCAGATATCTTTTTCTTCCAAAAACGAGGATCGCTGGTCGTTTACGAGCACGCTTATACAGTCGCGGGCGCAAGTTTTATGGAGTTTTTAAATTTATTAAAACATATAAAACAGGGTAGCTTTATTTCCGATGTTTCGACGAAGGTTTCACTGGTCGTGGTAGCGGATAACTGATGTCCCAGCGAAATGTCAGAACAGAGATTTGTGTAACTACCCGACAAAAAGTCTATGAAATTTTTTGGAGTAGTCAACACAATTTCAAAGCACCCACCACACATATGTTAAAATTACCTATTGTCTATAGTCCGATAAGCAACACTCACTAGGTACCTATATCCTGCTAGCTTATAATGGCTAGATGAGGTTTTTAATAAACTTTGACACTCGCCAAGTCTACCCGCAATCCTGACAAAAGACCAAAAATCCCGACGTGTCAGAAAAAATCCTGACATATGGCAACCCTAATCGGGGGTAAGTGGTTAAGTATACGTAAAACGATACGGGTAGGTACCTATAAATGATTAGCACTTTCGCGCCCGCCAGTCCAGTAGCAACCATCCAATAAATCTGAATAGGCCTTATTGGAGGCATGCGATATCGCTATATCATACGTACGTATGTTTTATTTCATTCCTCGGCATAGGTGACATAGTTATTTGGAACCGTAGCCCATGGACTCCTAAACAAGTGGGTTGCCGGTTGCTGGTGATTAAGATGGGAGTAGGTACGTTATTTTCTTGAAGGACCAGAACGCAAACTCATGCTAGCCTAGCCGGGCATGACTAGCGTTCTTGCGCGCGAGTCCATGCTTGGCATGCTTACTTGAAGTCGCGCTATTTATTAGATGGATGTATGGAGTCGCGAGAACGCAACTCATGCTAGCAGGTCGGGTGAACGGTAATAGGGTATTTAAAATAAATTATTTTACACCATGCATGAAATAAAGCACCAGAAAATTATTAGAAAAACGTAGACACAATTTCTATTTTCAAACCCGTATAAAACTATAAAGAGTAGGTTATTTTGATTGTGACGTCACATGCTAGTGTTTCATATAAATTTGCTTAGTAGCAAAATCGTTTTGACAGTTCGAAAAAAGAAACTGATTGGACTAGTAGTCAAATACCCTATTGCTGCCTCGAGGTGTTTTAAAAATATTTTTTAAAGGTTATTTAAAAATGACTACGTACATAGGGTATCTTGTACTCCAAAAAAGGTAGCTTAGGTAGATATTACGGGGTATAGTCGAGTCCAAAAGCAGAGGACTCAAAGGACACGAGTCTAAACCACCACTAGTCGGTCAGCTGCCTTACGGTTTGCCTAAAGGGGCCCACTGATTAACAGTCCGCCGGACGATATCGACCTGTCAGTTAGAACAAAAAGTTGACAGCTCCGAACAACTCACAGGCCGATATCGTTCGGCGGACTGATAATCAGTGGGCCCCTTAAGATTCCAACTCACCCGCGCTTCCACCAGCACAAGCGAGCTTATAATTAATCGCTACTTAGGCGCGTGCGGATCCATCGCCTCATTCCGCAACGTCGTAACTCCATACTACTTCACACGACACACCGCCTTTTCTCAACCGCATACCGGTTACGCGCTCTCTATTCTAAAACGGCGTAACTTCATACTTATTTCTATATAATAATTGTCTTTTTTGTGTGGAATGTTTGTAATGGAAGATCGAGTCGTGTTCTCATTCGCCCCTTCTTGTAGTTCGTTAAAGTATGAAAATTGAACGGTAGCTTCCTTGATATGCAATGAGCGAGTCGCTTGTAATTATTATAGTAAGGTGATTGGGTTGTGGGTAGTCCGATCGACGGAGATGTTAGTCCGATCAAAAAATGTTTTTATGACTTTGATATACAAAAGCAAACTAGCAGAAACGCCTCGTGGTAAGTATTACCGTCGACATCTGCATTGATCACGAGAGGGGTTGCAAGTGCGTTGCCGGCTTTTAAGATGGGAGTACGCTCATTTATTGAAGGTACCTACGACGAATTCCCGGGAAGGGTGACCACAACTAAAGCTAATTGGAATGTTTTTCTACTTAGTACAGATAATTCCTGCCTCGCACAGCGAAACTGCAGAATTAACTGTCGCCCGCGGTATTTTCGGACCGCTACAACCTTCAAACCCTCAAGAAAAAGCGTTCTCTCACCTTAAAGGCCGGCAACGCCATTGCAACCCCTCTACTGTTGTGGGTGTCAATGTGCGACTGCAATTTGCATACAGTCAGCAGCAATATTTGCTAAGCGGGCGAGGTGTTCAAAATAATATTGACGCGACTTTATTGTTAAGAGAATAAGAGCGCGTCAAGGTAATTATGAACACCTCGCCCGCTTAGCAACTTATGCTGCTGACTGTACCATGAGGTGATTCGTCTGCAGTTTGCCTCCTACTTCAAAAGTCACGGACTTTATTTGAACTCTTCTTCTTCTTCCTCGCATTGTCCCGGCATTTTAGTCACGGCTCATGGGAGCCTGGGGTCCGCTTGGCAACTAATCCCAGGAATTGGCGTAGGCACTAATTTTTTACGAAAGCGACTGCCATCTGACCTTCCAACCCAGAGGGTAAACTAGGCCTTATTGCGATTAAATAGTCCGGTTTCCTCACGATGTTTTCCTTCACCGAAAAGCGACTGGTAAATATCAAATCATATTTCGTACATAAGTTCCGAAAAACTCATTGGTACGAGTCGGGGTTTGAACCCGCGACCTCCTGATTGCAAGTCGCACGGACTTTATTTGAACCCTAAATTAACGTGAGGGTTCTGCGTTTATATATAGGTATCAAGTTGATACCTAACCTTCTAGTTAGTGCACTTAATTTGCAATTTGTAGGTATTAATGACTCGTAACGTTTTATCTTTCGATTCGTTTTACATCGTTTTCGCGGTACCGTGGCCCGGTAAAGTAATACGACTCAGGTGCTTTCATAGGCTAAGAGCTATAGTAATGATTCGACTATAAAAGTATAAACATTTTTTTACAACTTTTTCATTATTGGTACCAGAAACATTGGTACAAGAAAAAAAAGAATGCATCGCTTGCCAAGAAACACCCACACTTCGTTTGTTTTTCTTCAAAATTTTTATTTTTGATACTGAGAAAACCATACATGTATATCATACTTAATCAAGAAATAGATGTCAAATTGTTTTAAAATTAATTATTGTGCATAGGCTTCATTTTCGTTAACCATTCGTAATTTCGTATTTCGTATTAAAAATTTTAAAGGTATCAAAGCATAAATTTGATTTAAAAAATTACAAGATTTGTAGTAGGTATGTTTGATTAGATTTCCTACGAACGATAGGATATTAGGAAATTCAACTATTAGCGTCTTAGCATTTACACAATTAAGAAACTTAACAAATAGCTGGCAAATAGAATAGGTCTGGCAAAATGTGCTTGCCTTAACTGCGGTATTTATGTATTTAAATTTATTTCGTATTTATTCCCAATAATAAATAATTGCATTTTTCCATCGTAAACTCTTAGCCTATGAATGCAACAAGATTATCACCACACGTAAATACAGGGTAACTGCAAAGTTATAGCAATTTATTAATACAAGGAGCATGTTACGGAAAGCTTCACCTTACCGATTATCGTGAAATAATGCATATTACCTAGGTAGCCTAGGCATAATATATCTATGAGTGAAACGTTCAAAGAACTCCGGTTAAGTGCAGTAGGTAATGTAAATTGCTAAGTAAATATTCATCGGTTTTATCTAGATACCCTATTAATGTTACCTACTTAAAAACAATCATCATCATCATCGTCAGCAATATACGCCCGCACTGCGGGGCTTCGTCGCCTGCGTCCTTTTCTTAGACAGTTGTCTTACCGGCGGCATTAAGCGAGAATTGAGATATGATGATCAAGTTTTTAAATAAGAAATCGTACTCGCCAGTAGTGTGAACAGTCAGCGATTACCGATAAATGCAATTTGTTTGTTTTATTTAGTTTATTTGCCATAAAGTAACTTGAGCATTACATGGTATGTCAAGAAAAAATATAAACTATTTATTATTTGATATTTACATTGGTTAGTGCCACGTACGTTTCTGCCTCGAGGAAAAAGCTCATCACTAGTCGCTTTTTTACCGCCAGTCGGACCAACGCCTACACCTACAGTACAGGGAAAATGGTATATGAAAGCTACAAGTTTTGTAAAAGCCATCTTCATTTTGTGGAGATCATTGGATTATTACGTAAACACGTGCTTTTCGAAAGAAAGTGCATCAGTCTCTTTCAAAACCTGGCTCTTTAAGAGGGCATCAAAATTTAACTAAGATGCTGTTATTTATTTATTTAAACTTTATTGCACAATTACAAAATAAGTACAATGCTTAATGTTATGTAGGGGACATAACATTATAACACGCTATAAATTTATATCATAGTATTTATATTATAGTATAGTCTGATATCTAATAACATATTAATTGTTTCGTATCTACGGTTCAAATATAGTCGTTGAATAGGGGTTCAATAGCCTGCAGTACGGTGTTAGATCCCATGGTCAATAAAGTGGTGAATCGATAGGCCATCACCTTACCGCCAATTAGATGGGCCCTATTCTATATCGTAAAGGTAGGTTTTACTTGGTACGTGTTCAATTGAACACCAAGACAAAGATCAATTACTCTTTGCATCTGAAATGGTGAAAAATGAGCGAATGTCAATGGAGAAGACCGTCTAAAGGGGCCCACTGATTACCAGTCCGCCGGACGGTATCGGCCTGTCATTTGTTCGGAGCTGTCAACTTTTTGTTCTAACTGACAGGCCGATAGGTATCGCCCGGCGGACTGTTAATCAGTGGGCCCTTTAACAAGCTCTTTCGTCGCTTCTAGATCTTGCGTTGTACGCATACTTCACTTACAGAAGGTCGGTAGAGAAAGAGCGACACTTTTCGAGGCTGTTTGTATATTGGTCTTCACGGTATGGCATAAGTTGCGTTCTCCATACCCCTTTAGCGGGCAAGGCTCAAAAAAATCCTCAATTCAAGCCTCATCGCCAATCTACAGCACAAAAAATTTTGTACAAGAAAAAAAAACAAAAAGACGATGTTATAGGGTGGTCTTTTTTGAGACCCTTGCCCTATAAAGGGATACTCCATACTTGAAGTCGCGCAAGATGTATGGAGTGGCGCGCGAGAATGCAACTCACTACTCATCATCACTGGTAGTAGTAGATGGAGATAGATTTCATTTAAGTATTATGAGTTAAAACAAAAATCTTAATGTCCACACAACCTGTCAATAGACTTCTTTGAGCAACGCAACGGTAGCCCCAAGTGGCGCACACTCACCGGAGAGTTTTTTCAACCGACCCCGTCGATTTACATAAATTCCTCTACTGTGACACGTTAGTCTTATCAAAATTTTTATTTTTTCAACCTAACCCTCTTAATAATACTGATCACTTACTTTTAAGACCGGTTATACCAGGAGTATAGACAGAGTTATATTTTTATATTATTATAAGTATAGATAATAATCTTTCATTGGATTAGGCTTTGGTATTTAATGTGGAGATGATTAATCTAAGGATTCTAAGCTTTCTTAATGTATGGTACGTAATTAATATTTGTCTTGTAATCATTTGTGATAAATATTTTGGGTATTAAAGAAATATTTAATGGATTTAGAACCTTTACATGTTTGCCAGCTGTTAGAGAAAGCTTTTTGTGTAATGTTTGGTAAATGACTAAAGTGAGGTCTACAGTCAGCAGCAGAAGTTGCTAAGCGAGCCAGGTGTTCAAAATGATCTTGACGTGACTTTATTGTTAAGAGAATAAGAGCGTGTCAAGGTAATTGTGAACACCTCGCCTGCTTAGCAACTTCTGCTGCTGACTGTACCTATTATTTGGTAGTTTTACATCAAAATAAGTTTCTTTTTCGTGGGTAGCGGTACACTTATCCCGTAGCCACGCTTACCCGTAGGTATTGACATTTTTCTCCTTTTAATGAATTAAACTAAACTCGGAGTTCTGTTTAGCTCCATGTTAGCATTCATCGGAATGAAGAAAGTACATAGGTACCTAGTATATACACATTTCAGCTGAAGTGGTTCATGTTTAAGTTACAAGATTTTAAACAAACATACAATAAAATATGGTACCTACCTAACTACCTAGGTAGGTATAGGTACACTAAATAAAGTGTGTAAAAATGAAAATGTATCCAGTAGGTACCTAGATATTCAATCTCTGATTGGAAGTTCAAGTTACCGATGTACAAGTGCGGAAAGTTTCTAAAATGTTGGAAAAGTTATCGGAAATTTCTTGAAAATTTCACAGTAATAAACGTCCATTTCATGTTTCGGAAACTTCCAATCCCTATACTAAAATGTGAGAAGTTTCTAAAACTTTCCTACCTATGCGGAAAATTTCCTTCGGAACTGGAATTTGATAAACAAAGCAATTCTAGGATTCCAATGAAGGTATTAACTGTAATTAACTATACCGTAAAATGGGGTGAGTAGGGTCAAAACTGAAATTCAAACCTCGATAACATTTTATTTTTACATAATTATGAAAACTGAATGGTGTAGGTATAAGTGTTCCGGACGTTTGTACCTATTTTAGTTTTTATTTTATTTTGGGTAGTTCTATTTCATAACTTTGATGATAAAGAGGAAAACCCACCTCACACCGTAGTGCCTCGTATTTGGGGTGAGAGGGGTTTTCATACAAAGGTGATTTTGGAAGATTGTTGGATCGATTTTATTGGAATACATTATTTTTGTAGCAGTAGCCTTAAAATCCCTTCTCACCCACCTCTCAAACCTTCTCTCCCCATTCATAACCCACCTCTCCCCGCGAAACCTACTCACCCCGTTTTACGGTACCTGACCTATAGTATACTAGCACTAGTGTCACATTACCCACTTCGCGCTTGCGCATGGTCCCACGGTTCTGCGCACTCTGCCGTCATCATAATTGCAGGTGGTTGATAAACAATAAATAATACGTTCGTTTTAATCACGTTTTACATTTTGTGTTATGGGAACTGAAATACGATAGGTTTTTAGTTGATGAATCTAATTCATTGATTAAACTTTAGGTAAGGTCAATAAAATAGTTCCGTCATAGGGACTATTCCGTACACTGGCGTATATTTCTTTGATTTTGAATCGTAGGATAAAATACCCATTTGATTTTGATCGCTGAAACTAAAAGCAATCGCCGCTTTGTCGATGAATTTCTCAATTTTGTTCGTTGTTCGAGAAAAACGGTTAATGAACGGAATAACCACATTAACTTTACCTACGTATTTGGAGGACTTGCAGCCATGGGTAACGAAGGCGAAACGCTTTGCCACCATTAAACGTACCCAAATTTGAGGTACATATTATCTATAATATCTTATTTTATGTTTTCTTTTATATTATGTATTGTCTCGTTTGTGTGCTTACGAATAAATGTATTCTATTCTATTCTATATATTACCAGGAGCAGACTTTTGACGGGATAAAATGTTCTCTTAGGTATATATGCAATAAAATAAATTAATGTCTCGTTTTCTTAAAACTCAACGTCTTAAATGTACTTCTGTTGATCCATTCGTTGTTGTCCATTATTGCCAATCATTCTTTACAAAGGCTTTACAGTTAGTACCTCGTTACCATTAAACTTTAGTACAAGTTAATTAGCCTAGGCGTTCTCAGCCTGGAATTCTACCACCCTGGGGCATACCAGGAATCACAGCATAAATATAGCTGGTCAAGCAGATCTTGTCAGTACAAAAAGGCGGCTGAAAAATGTAGGCGCGAAGGGACATCGTCCCATAGAAAATTTGAATTTCGCGCTTTTCTACTGACAAGTTTTGCTTGACCAGCTATAAGCTCCTACCGCAAAACGAAAATTGAAATTTTGTTATCTGCCTCTCTGTCACTCTTGCATATTCGAGCGACAATGTGGTATTTGAATTTAACAGTAAATTCTTCCGTTTCATTTTAACTAAAATTTTAACCTTCATTTAAACCGGACTAATCCCAATAAGGCCTAGTTTACCCTCTGGGTTGGAAGGTCAGATGGGAGTAGCTTTCGTAAAAACTAGTGTCTACGCCAATGCTTGGGATTAGTTGCCAAGCGGACCCGCCGTGCCGTGGCAAAATGCCGGGACAATGCAAGGAAGATGATGTTTTAACCTTTCTAGCACATACCATTCAAGGGTGTTAAAGGCAAAGACCGTGTTATTATTCTTTAGCCGCCCATACGTCAAACCTTGCCAAGCAAAATGAAATTTTATTTTGTCAACACAAAGTTCAAATTAGAATGGAACAGGAGGCCTTTTTATGGGTCTCTGGGCGGCTAGAGGTTATTTTTTGCACGTGTAATTATTGTACACTGTTAATTAATACAGAAAAATATGTTTCATAACTAAAATTCTTGACCTTTTCCGTTTTGGTGTGATGTCCGTTGTGTGACGAGTTCATTTACCGCGTTGTGTCATTATTTATGGAATTATGAATTAACAAGACGTATTACTCGTATTGTTTACGCCTAAAGTAATGACGGTCTTAAGTGGAATCGGGCCATGGTATAATAATAATAATAATAAGACAGGACTATTGTAGCCAATAAGCCTGACATTGTGATAATAGATCGAGCGCAACGCCGGGCCGTGCTCGTTGACATCACCATCCCCCATGATGAGAATCTCGTGAAAGCCGAGAAGGACAAGTCCAGTAAGTACCTAGACTTGGCTCACGAGATAACCGCCATGTGGGATGTTGATTCGACGATCATTGTCCCGATAGTTGTTTCAGCGAACGGTCTAATAGCGAAGAGTCTCGACCAACATCTTGAGAGACTCTCGCTAGGTGGTTGGATCAAGGGTCAGATGCAGAAGGCGGTGATCTTGGACACGGCGCGGATAGTCCGCCGGTTCCTCTCTCTGCAGCCCTGACCACCGGCAGCTTGGGCCTTGCCCCGCTGCTGGCGGCACCCTAGGTTAGGTTTTTTATAATATGTTTATACGTATTTTGTATTGTTTTTGTAAGTGTTTTTGTATTTTATTTTTATATCCATATTATAAAATAACCTAACTTAAGATGATAAATAAATAAAGAGATAATAATAAAAAAAAAACCGCTCTGACAATGACAGACGTCTCGTAAATTTTATTTGCTATAATTATATTTTTATACGTTTTTATTGTTAAAACTATTGTGTATTTTGCCATCAAATGAACCTTTGACCTGGCTAAATATGTGAAAACATAAAATATCCACTATAAATACGTGTGACTCAAATTATATTCACACGCCACGGACATGACATTTGTTTGACAAAACGGTCAACACAATATTACAGCAAACGGTAAAAAACGTATGAAACAATGATTACGAGGAGTCAAAGACGTGCAGCGGAGTCAACCAACAACGCACGCCCACCACCCCCGCCCGCCTCGTCCAGTTCCTCGTCCACACCATCGTCAGGCGACGAGTTCGCAACGGCGCCTGACACAGACGGGTCCAGTGATGAGAGCGGGCCGCCGCCGCCGCCGCCACGACCACCTGCGCGACGAGGGCGGCCACCGCTGCCGGCACGCTTGGGGCCTGCGGGACATCCTGCCCCGCCCACGGCTCCCGCTGCCGGTGGTATAGTGCGACGCATGCGATGGACTCGAGAAATGAACGAGAATGTCATGCGCGCCTATTATGGGGCTACAGAGGGGGGAACACAGCTATCCGCCTATCGTTCAAGAATACTGCCTCTGTTTCAGGCTCTTGAACCTACCATCACCGTGTCGGAGCAGCGATTATCGGATCAGGTGCGCGTCATTCAGAGGCTAAAGCGCCTGGATGACGCGACACTTGATCGGCTTCGCCAGGAGGCTCTCTCTGCTCGCGCGGACTCCACCTCGGTGCGAGATCTGCCCGCCATGTCGCCGGATCCGGTGCCCGCACCCGACCTGGCACCGGGGGCGCCACGGGTTGATTTTTGCACCGATGAGGGGGATTTTGCGAGTCAGAATGTGAGTACAACTGCTAATGAGCAACTGAGGAGGACTTTGGAAGAGGCGATTACGCAGTATCGTGCCACAACCAACTCTAGGCCCCGATTACCACGTCTGCCTATGAATAGACGTAATCTAGCGCTAATGGGAGCCCTAAACGCTTTACTAGAGCCACATTTACGGACTAGTAAAGATTTAGATGATACGCACTCAATCATGTACTGCGGAGCTATCGCGGCGTGCCGTGTTGCTCGAGTCAAGTTTCCGGACGCTGAACGTGCACCTAGGACCGTCGGAGGTGTCCCTGCATGGCAAGCGCGGATTGAGCGACGTATCAGCTCGTTTAGGACTCTCATCGCAAAGCTGATCTGCTTCAGGGGGGGCAACAATCGCCCCCGAGTAATGCGCTTTGTGAACCAGGCGTTCGTGGGGACGGATATCAGGCCCCGCGACTACATGGCCAATGTCACAGAGCGCATCGACTTTCTAAAGCAGAAAGTCTATGCATGGGCAAACCGTATTCGCCGCTACAGAGAGCGTGTGGATCGATTCCAGCAGAATCGCCGTTTTCAAAGTGACCAAAGGAAGGTATACCGAAAGTGGGAGGAAACCAACCTTCGTGCGTCCGACACGCAGCCACCGGATGCTACTGCCATGACTGACTTCTGGCGTAGCATCTGGTCGGTGCCTGTCGGACACACCGAGGGGGGTTGGATGAGTGTTGTCGAGCGTGAGTGCGAGTCCATCGAATCCATGGGGGCAGTCACCATCAGCCCCGATGACGTGAGTTGTGCCATCCGCACGGCCCAGAACTGGAAAAGTCCTGGGCCGGATGGATTGCACAACTTCTGGCTAAAGTGGTTCCGATGCTCGCACTCGCGCTTGGCAGCACAATTTCAACAAGCCCTCGAGCTTGGTTCTCTCCCACCTTCCTTAACAACTGGTGTCACCTTCCTGCTCTATAAGTCCGGTAGTACCACGGAAGCGAAGAACTACAGACCCATCACATGCTTACCTACACTATACAAGCTCCTTACATCCATTTTGAGAGCAAAAATCAACGCGCACATTGTCGCAAACAATATTCTGGCTTCCGCTCAAAATGGATGTAGGGTTGGGTCCCGTGGTACTAAAGAGCTCCTCCTCATAGACATGACCATCTGCCAACAAGTCCGGCGGAACAGGGGTGCCCTCTCAGTCGCTTGGATTGACTATAAGAAGGCCTATGATTCGGTGCCTCATTCATGGCTGGGGAGGGTCTTAGAGCTTTATAAAGTTGATGCAGCTTTGAGAGCCTTCCTAAGCGCGTGTATGAGGCAGTGGACCACAGTCCTTCGTCAACCAGGAGGCGGAGATGACCGCCCTGGCCCGCAGGATTTTATAAGGATTGAGCGAGGAATCTTTCAGGGCGACAGTCTGAGTCCCCTGTGGTTCTGCCTAGCTTTGAATCCCCTCAGCACCCTGCTGAAGGATTTGGGACTAGGTTGCCGGCTCCGGAGTGGGGGTGAAGTCATTTCTCACCTTCTGTACATGGATGACCTCAAATTATTTGCACCAAATAGCCGAGACTTGTTGGAGCTACTGAAAACCACCGACGTCTTCAGTAGTGCCATCAACATGGAGTTTGGTGTCGATAAATGTGCGGTTATGCATGTACAGCGGGGGAGGGTTGTAAATTCAACAAATTTACAACCTTCTGAGACAATGTCTTTCAGATCTATCTCTGAGTCAGAAACCTATAAATACCTTGGTATGTCACAGTCGTTGGGTATTGAGGACGAGGGTATTAGACGGTCGGTGAAGGAGTGCTTTTTCAGTCGGCTCACAAAAGTCCTTAACAGTCTTTTGTCAGGAGGCAACAAAGTGCGCGCCTTCAACGCCTGGGTAATGCCCCTGCTCATATACTCCTTTGGCATACTAAGGTGGACTCAGACCGAGCTGGATGCCCTGGATCGGAGGGTCCGATCACTGCTCACCGCGCATCGCATGCTACACCCACGCTCGTCAGTTATGAGATTGTACATCCCACGGAAATGTGGAGGCCGAGGCTTCCTAAACGCCAAGGATCTCCACAACCGCGAGGTGTACAATCTCAGGAATTATTTCCTTAACAACGACTGTGGGATGCATCGTGATGTGGTGGCAGTAGACAGGAACCTCACGCCGCTCTCCTTGGCAAACGAGAACTGGCGCAAACCTGTGGTACTAAGTACTGCGGATCGCAAGGCGGCATGGGAGAGTAAGGTGCTACACGGGCGGTTCTACAAGGCCCTCACGGGACCCGATGTGGACCTGCTCGCATCGGTGAACTGGTTACGATTCGGGGACCTCTTCGGAGAAACCGAGGGTTTTGCCTGTGCAATTGCGGACGAAGTAATGATGACGAACAACTATCGGAAATATATCCTGAAGGACGGTACGGTCGACATTTGTCGGGCATGCCGTCGTCCCGGAGAGTCACTCAGGCATATCATTTCCGGTTGTTCTCATCTTGCGAACGGCGAGTACTTGCACAGACATAATCTCGTAGCCAGGATTATACACCAGCAGCTTGCTCTTCTATACGGCCTTGTGAACCGCGAAGTACCGTACTACAAGTATTCACCTGCGCCAGTTCTCGAGAATGGTCGTGCCACGCTCTATTGGGATCGATCTGTCATCACTGACAGGACTATTGTAGCCAATAAGCCTGACATTGTGATAATAGATCGATCGCAACGCCGGGCCGTGCTCGTTGACATCACCATCCCCCATGATGAGAATCTCGTGAGAGCCGAGAAGGACAAGTCCAGCAAGTACCTAGACTTGGCTCACGAGATAACCGCCATGTGGGATGTTGATTCGACGATCATTGTCCCGATAGTCGTTTCAGTGAACGGTCTAATAGCGAAGAGTCTCGACCAACATCTTGAGAGACTCTCGCTAGGTGGTTGGATCAAGGGTCAGATGCAGAAGGCGGTGATCTTGGACACGGCGCGGATAGTCCGCCGGTTCCTCTCTCTGCAACCCTGACCACCGGCAGCTTGGGCCTTGCCCCGCTGCTGGCGGCACCCTAGGTTAGGTTTTTTATAATATGTTTATAAGTATTTTGTATTGTTTTTGTAAGTGTTTTTGTATTTTATTTTTATATCCATATTATAAAATAACCTAACTTAAGACCAAAAATAAATAAAGAGAATAATGAAAAAGAATACAGAGAAAGAACAGACATTACATTAGGTAACAACAGGCGGTCTTATCGCTCAAAAGCGATCTCTTCCAGACAACCTTTGGGTAGCAGGAAACCAATAACTTACAACAATGAACGGGTAGTGCTGATACGAGATTACGTAGAATACTAATAGAATAGCCTCACATATCAAGAATAAATATAAAAAGATATATTGAAGAATTATTTTAAGTAAATACAATATATATATATATATATATATACACACATACATAAATAAATAAAAGCAAATTAAGGCAGTGACAGGTAATGGGATTTTAAAAGATTTTTAAATATGGAAAGGGATTTGGCGCATCTTATATCCGACGGCAAAGCATTCCACAATCGAACAGCCCGAAAAGTGAAGGAGGTATTATAAAATTTAGAAGAAGAAGAAGGAGGAGCAAGGAGATGCTTCTCCGCACACCGCGCAGAAGAGAGATATTTAAAACGTTCTTTAAGGTAAGGGGGGGTAGTGGGGTTGAAGAGAATGTTATAAAGAAGGGTGAGAATGTGAGAGTTGCGACGCAGACGAATTGGCAACCACCTGAGCTTGGTTCGAAATTCCGAGACGTGGTCAAATTTGCGCAGGCCATATATGAATCTAATACAAGCATTTTGTAATCGTTCTAGTTTGTTTAGCTGGTCCTCCGTAATATCCAGGTAACAAATATCGGCGTAATCTAGTATGGGAAGAAGAAGAGATTGTGCAAGCGCAATTTTGGTGGCAAGCGGCAAAAAGTTACGAACTCTACGAAGTGACCCCAAGGAAGCAAACAATTTCCTACTGGTCTCACTGATCTGTGGTATCCACGAAAGTGTACGATCTATTAGAATACCGAGATTCTTTACTTGACTCGAATAAGGAACCTGGACGCCATCAAACACTATGGCTGGTAAGCTGTGCAAGTCAATCCGAGAGGTGAGTTGAGGACTACCTAAAATTATGGCCTGCGTTTTAGCCGGATTCACTTTCAGTCCATAGCGTTTACTCCAACTGGAGATGGATTCCAAGTCCCGGTTCGTGGAGCTAATAGTTTGAGAGAGATCACTAATTGCACACTGCGAGTAAATTTGGAGGTCGTCGGCATAGAGGTGGTATGAAGAGGAAATATCACTAGTAATTTTATTAATAAATATTGAAAATAGGAGAGGAGACAACACGCCGCCTTGCGGTACACCGGCCAACGTGCTGCACCACGAAGAACAAGAGGAATCTACTTTCACGCGTTGCCGACGGCCTTCAAGATAGCTATGAAACCAATCAATGACTGAAGGAGAAATGTTAAGAGAACGCATTACGCCAAGTAAAACATCAAAATCAACTGTGTTAAATGCATTGCTGAAATCTAACAGCGATAGTACAGTGAGTCTACGGTTGTCCATTCCGGCCCGAATATCATCAGTAATCTTGACAAGGGCTGTGACTGTACTGTGACCGGAACGAAAACCAGACTGGTAAGGATTCATGAGCTCATACCTGTTTAAGAAGGACGTAAGCTGCTGATGTACCAGCCGCTCAGGAACCTTAGAGAGAAAAGGAAGAATAGATATGGGTCTATAGTCTGAGAAAGAAGATGGATTGGACTTTTTGGGAAGGGGGATGATATCAGCATCTTTCCAAGCAGAAGGAAAAATGCCAGAGGAAATAGAGCTATTAAGGATATGAGTAATGATAGGGACCAATAAGTCAAGAAGAGGAAGAATCATTTTCCGGCTAATACTATCAACTCCTACGGCATTGGACGAAATGGCTAATACGTTTTTCTTAACATCTCCCTCAGTCAATTGAGTAAGTGCAAAAGGAGGATAGTCAGGAGCAGAGAAACTTGAAAGATGGTCGAGAGTTTTAGTTTTAACTGGCCCGGAGAAGGTAGCAGAAGTTGAGAAGTGTTGGTTAAGCTGAAGTAAGTCTAGATCTTTGCTAGATCTGGCTAGATCATGGTATATGAAATGGCCGGGGTATAAATGGAAATGTATGACCATTTAGCTACATACAACTTCTATATCACTCTATTTTCTCAAACATTTTCTTTTTAAAATGTGAGTTTGTTCGTCACTAGTCTTACCACGCACCACGCATACCTACCTATTTGGGTACAGTCAGCAGCAAAAGTTGCTAAGCAGGCGAGGTGTTCAAATTACCTTGACACGCTCTTATTCTCTTAACAATAATGTCGCGTCAAGACCATTTTGAACACCTGGCCCGCTTAGCAACTTCTGCTGATGACTGTACAGTTTACGCCATACGCCAGGATTTCCTCTGACAAGTCAGGATTTTTCGTCCCTTGTCAGGGTTGTGGGGGGATTTCGCCAGTGTCAGGGTTTTTAACTTAACTAACCAACAAGCTAGCTAAATGTTTGGAGTCGTAGCTACAGCATATTATGGTGGCTACAGCAGATTAAAAAAAATATATCGAGAAACGGGGTTGGAAAGATAGCTATCCGGGAAATATATGGATTTTCAGTCGATGTTCGGAGTTTTGTCAGGATATATGACATTGACAACCCTAACGCATACGCCCTACATAACCCTACGTACGTTGCCATTTACCAGTTGATTTTGAGATACATAGTGATTAACTTTATTATGTGTTGCGTAGGTACGAAATTATACAGTTTGGTCGACAAATACAAATATCTCAATCAACATAATATAACCGTGACATTTGTACAATTTAGTCACAAAGCCACAAAAACACTTCAAAAGTCAACCGAAACGGCATAGCTCTAAATTATGCGACAAAGCATATAAAAAAGAACATTAAAGGACCTTGTCCGTTTTAATCATTCGCGGGTCGAAAACCACGGCATGATTTTAGGAGGTGGCCGTAACGCTAACTCAGATATTGTTATTTCATTATAAATGCACAAAATGTCTTAATTAAAGATCAGAACCGGCATAATAACTCAGAAAAAATACACAGTCTTGACTCCAGTCCATTGCGCGTCCCTTTCTAGCGCTAGCACTTGAATTTTCCGTCTCGTTTCGCACCAGACGAACTTGTAAATTGTTCTTTTTACGTATTGCCCAAAGCGAAACGTCATATCTGTCGTCACATTTTTCAATTCAAGACTTTATTGAGCTAGTTTTTAAGTTCTTTTTCAATATTATTGGATTATTATGTTACCTTTAGCATACGGGAACGATGATCAAGTTATCTCGCTCAGACAAAACAAAATACAGCACAAGTCCTTTGAGTATACGAGTTTAGTTGCTTTACGGCGATTGCTTTTTGTAGTCCCATCCCTTTTCTTAGAGCATTTCATTCGTAACGAAAACGGGTTCGATTTTGAAATCCTCTTATCCCATTCCCGTCCCAAGCGAAAGACAGCATTATTCTTTCGATGTTGGGGTTATTTTTGAGTGGATTTTTGCGGGATTGAAAGCATGTTTGAATAGTTTTCGTAAAGATGTTACTGTCACGTCCTATCGATGCGATGGTTTCTTTTTTGTTGGCAGTGCTTTAAGTAAGACATACAGGGTCTGTACTGCACTGGATCTGTTGCATGATTCATTGGGCGAGTGATGCGATTTCACGCATTGCAATGACAGTTACATTCTTCCGTTAAGTGACAGTTGCTGAGAAATATTAACCCTTTCTGTTTAGGCCAGTTAGCATTGTCCAATGTCTAACCCTTTCTGTTTAGGCAAGTTAGCATTGTCAGGAATAGAAATAAAACCTTGTCGTCGCTAAATCAGATTATTTGTGGGTTTTCAGAGAATGTTTAATGTACACTTTGGTGTTAAGTCAAAAAGTTGTTTGATCCTAAGATAAACGCAGTTTTTGAGGATCTTACAGTATTTATATACATATTTGATACGAAAATGTCGAAAATGTTAGTATGACCAATTGAAAAATAAACTGATTATGAGAATATTCAACAATTTCTCATAAGCTTTAGCAGGAACGTTTTTTAGGAGTCTCTTCATTAGGAGCGTAAATTATATAGCGTTTATAGGTAGCATTGGTCTATAATAATTGCAAAGTTCACTTAAGTTACCAATTAGCTCGACCGACACCACCAACAATCAGTCCGTACTTCCTACAAATTAAAATTATATCTCATATTAACGACCGCCTTAAAAAAGTCAGTTGTTCAAAAGCTAGTTTATAGCTGGGAGCCATTTTCACCGTGTAATTATCAAAAAGGCGGCTAGATATTAAATTATTGCTTGCCTTAGCTAGGGGGTATATTATGGACTGGAGGATGCTATAGTTTATTTAAGATCAATACTCGGGTAAGGTCTTAAATCCGGTTCGGAGGACCAATGAACTTGCTATAAAGGCTAGTGATGATTTTATTTTTCTTGCCTTTAGCTTCCAGTTAACGGAACGTTTTTTTATACAAAGATGGTAGCAAACGCGTGCTTGGCAAGGTTATCACACGCACGTAGCCGTCCCTTAAATTTTTTCTAGATTTTGCCACGTTGACAGTTTAAGTGGCTAATAACTTTGGTTTACTAAATACCATTACCAAAGTAATTTGAACGATCCGAGAGAATGTAATTGGAACGTATTGTTTTCTCAAGAAACTAGTTCAGTATGAGTAAGGAATTCTGATTCTGAGAAAAATTATCTCTGCTTGAGTCGTCAGGCTGTCAGCACTGGACAAACATTTGCAGTCAGCAGTCAACAGGGAGTGTGTTGCACTCGAGGTGAAAGCACAGGCGATATTTCCTCTAGGGAGAACCAGCGTAAGATGACCTCGAGATCCGTAAGACCTTTGCATAATCCAAAAGGGCTCCTATACTGGTTAGTCTAAGTTTTCAACTCGCTAAACGTGTGGAAAGATACTCCAGGAGTCAACATAGCGAGTGTTTGCCCACCACTTCACAATTAGATAAATTATTTAGTCCGGGTTTACATACGCGTGATGCATTTCTGTAGTTTTCCCTCAAGTGTTTGAAGCTATGGGTTCAACGTTTCAGAAGCTATGGCTATCGTAGCGTTTGATTTTATAAAAGCTTTCTCTTCTCTATTTTATGCACGGAAATGAAAAATATTGAATTCGTCTGCTATATTGTTTCTTGATTGATTTTAAGAAGATGCTGTATTTTAATGTATTTTTTTAAACTTTAGTTAGTCTAGTCTAATCTTCAGATTTCGAAACTTTGTAGGTAGGTAAGGTAATAGGTATACATACACATTACTAGATCTTGCACGCATATTTAGACTTTTTTGCATGAATTAGTACTTAGTAGCTACCAAGTCGTTTGAAGTTTTTTTATATGTAAAAAAATATTGTGAGTTGTAAAATTATAACTAGGTATGTATATGTATATGAAAAAAAAATTATGTAAATAAACACATTTTGTAAATGTTTAAATGCCTCATTAAAAATGACCAGAAAAATTAACATAACAACACTAATAGTTCATTTAATTTATTCACACTATGATAGTTCGTAGTCTCAACAAACGAGTTCATTTATTCAGTTAAAAATTGAGACCTCCCATATTCACAATCACGTTTGCTTCATTCTTGAATCAATAAAAAAACTCTTATCATCCATGCAAATCCATGAATTATCATTGTTTATGTTAGTGCATCAGTCAGCATAGCGCTAAGAAAATGCGATTAAGACATTATCTGGTTAGCACTATCCACGCTCGAGCGGGACAGAAAACAAATACGTCCGCATACAATTTGTACGAAAATAACTCGGCGTGGGAGAGGGACGGTGCGATTGAAATGTCAGTTTCGACGCGGGCGCAATGGGAATACTGTGGTCTCTTTTACTCTTGACGTTTTACAATCGTTTATTGTCATGTTACTGTCTCGTTTCGACGGGTAGATTGAGATGAAACCGCCGGCAGCGGGCGCACGTCCTCCCGCCGGTACTTATATCGGTCCGGCCCGCGCGAGAGACGGTCGCCGCCACAAACTTTTTTTTTACCATTGTTTTTAAACAAAACTCTGGGACTATTAACTTTTCGGAAGTGCCAGTGACTGAATATTTAAAAACCATAATTGATTGTGTTGTTCTAATTAACAAATTGACAAGTGGTGGTGTTGTGTTTTATTTATTATTATGCGAATGGATTGCTACCGCTGCGATATAGTTTGACACGAGATGACCTGACAAACCATTTATCATAAACGTGAGTTATATGCTTTAATTATCTCATTAAACTGTGTTAATTATAATTTATAAACCTCCCCCTTCAAACAGGGAACTTGCAAAAAAAATCTAGGATGTTTTTAAAATGTCAAAATCACCACATGCAACGCAGCTTGGTCAACAACACTATTTTTTTCGTAATTTAAAATAGTGATGTGACAAGTTTAGTAAGTTCGGCCATATGGGGCGCAGCCTTTTGTAAATCTTATACCTGCTCGTGGTTTTTGTACGTTAAAAACAAAAGTCGCTCGCGCAGTCACGTTCCTAGTTCCCGGGAATCGCTGGAATGTATCACTAGAATGGATTTTTATGAAATTATGAATTCTAAACGCCGCAACGGAAATTGCTGTGCTATAATAAAGTTAGCAATACTTTAACCGACTATTAAAGCATTAAATATATACCTATATCTAAGCGACAGAGTTTTGCTTGGACGCACTGATACTTTTTTTTTCAAAACAAATCTGAATTTTGAGCGACTACAGTATGGGGTTCTTGAAAAAAAGGAGTGTCCAGTTTTTTAAAGGGCCGGCAACTTGTAACACCCCTAGAGTTGCAGGCGTCCATAGGCTACGACAACTTACCATCAGGACCAGGCGGGCCGTATGCTTGTTTGCCACCGACGGGATACAAAAAAAAAATCTACTAGATTGGAACTAGATCTCGACATTCTCAATCACTGCCTAAAATCTTTCCTTCCCTAATTATGCCCGTTTATTTAATTGACAACCCTTTTTAAAATCCTGAAATAACAAAATATCATATAGTTTTAGGAATATACCTCCTTTAAAATAAAATGCAACCTGTCTTATTGTTATTATTTTCTTTATCGTGACCACACTGCCATTTTACGAGGGGAGTTGCAATAATGAAACGGGTGCATGCGGGTAGTTCCTACCTGTACTACCTACCTGTATACGCACGTGTTTATTATTTATTTCAAAACACCATTCTACTCAATACAAGTATAACAATTTCTACATGTTTCTAAAAAGATACCTGTTGAGTTGTTCATCTTAGTTACAAAAATAGGGTCAAAGGTTATGTACGCCCTGTCGAATATTGCGAAATAAAAGTTAAGATCTCTATTCCATTATAAGTAACTAGGTACCAGTGGCGGCGCGTTCATAAAAGCCGATTCCCACCGGCTTGCCTGTTTTTGGACGTTGAGCTTGTAAAGGAAATATGTAAGCCAAATTAGCCCCGGCTTGCCTATGGATGTGTTTGACGCGCCGCCACTGGTAGGTACCTATCATCCGTCATAAATAAAAATAGTTTTTATGTTTAATACAAAATGGCTGAACTTATTAAATTTGAGGTTCCATTGCACTGTAGTGTTTTATTAACATAAGCATTCTTAATAACATAAATCATCTTTAAATCATAATAAATCAATAATACTCGTAAACTTACTTTCAAAAATGATTACTTACCTATATTTCCGAACCATAAATAAACATAGTAATACAGAAACTATTTAACAGATAACTATCCTTCCATCCCAGCGAGAAGTTAATCTAAAAGAAACTGCAAAGAATCTTAATTAAAACATAAAAGTGCTTAATAACAGCTCTGCTAACTATTTCTGCTAAACTTGTAATCTAACATGACCGCGGCATCTTTCAATTATTATTTTTTCCTTTTAATTTGTTTCAAGAGTAATCATTATTCCGTACAACTCTGTCGGTTCTAGTTATCGTGAAGAAAAATGTGCTATTTTCTTGTTCAAGTGAAGAGAAATGTGTTTTTTCTTGATCAATTAGGCATTACATTGTGAAGTTTAAGCGCCAGCAATGTTAATCTATGTCTGATAGCTGCTATTCAGACATGCGACGGGAAATCGAGACTTTATTAAACATACAAATACAAAAGAGGCAAAAACGATACATAAAGAAACGATTATTGCACTAAAATGCACTAAAAATACTTACAACAATGGCAAAAACGATCTATTGAGGGATGGTTTAAATAACTCTTCAATTGGCAAGTTTCTGAATCGTATTATACCTGATATTCCTGAGGTGCGCTAGTTAGAAAATAGTACTTATTCAGTAGTCGTTAATATATAAAGAACTAGCAACCTGCCCCGGCTTCGCACGGGTTAACAAATTATACATAAACCTTTCTCTTGAATCACGATCTATTTAAAAAAAACCGCATCAAAATCCGTTGCGTAGTTTTAAAGATCTAAGCATACATAGAGACAGACAGACAGCGGGAAGCGACTTTTTAGGGTTCCGTACCCAAAGGGTAAAAACGGGACCCTATTACTAAGACTCCGCTGTCCGTCCGTCCGTCCTTCCGTCCGTCCGTCTGTCCGTCTGTCACCAGGCTGTATCTCACGAACTGTGATAGCTAGACAGTTGAAATTTTCACACATGATATATTTCTGTTGCCGCTATAACAACAAATACTAAAAACAGAATAAAATAAAGATTTAAGTGGGGCTCCCATACAACAAACGTGATTTTTGACCGAAGTTAAGCAACGTCGGGCGGGGTCAGTACTTGGATGGGTGACCGTTTTTTTGCTTGTTTTGCTCTATTTTTTGTTGATGGTGCGGAACCCTCCGTGCGCGAGTCCGACTCGCACTTGGCCGGTTTTTTTTATACTACCTATGTAGTTTAAAAATGTATAACATTGGGTAGGTCGTATTCAAATATTTAACATCTGTCCTGTATTTGCGCGTCCAGTAGTCTTAACCAACACTGTTTTATGCTAGTAGGCTAGTACTGTTTAACGCTAAACAGCTATTAGAAAGTTAATGTAACTTGATCAACTCTATAGCTTGCCTAGATCTCGCACATTTTCTGGAGCGCACGGTGTATAATTTACGCATTTCACGGATGAACCGGGGAAATGGGGCTATGGATAGGTTTATGGTTAATTCTTGACCCTTAGGGTCCTGTAGTGAACTCGACTTGTGTCTGTATACAAGAACATTTCTAATGGATTCCGTACAATGTGGCATCAAACATTATAAAAAAAAAACTAGCTCTTTCAAGCCCTTATACGCGGTTTAATAAATAATTTAGGTTTCGTAACTTTAACTCGGTTTAGTTACTCGTATGCGTAGTCAAATAGATACACGAAACGGTGCTTTCACCCATATTCCTGACATTGGTTTTCTTTTATAAAAAATAATTAAAAAAAAAACAAGCGAAGCAGTACTTTCTTCCTGATATCAAAAACATTGGCAAGCCTAATTATTATAATATACCTGTGACATCGACAGTTAAAATTTGGTACGTTGTATTGTATGGTTAGGTTAGATACCATATGTCTATTATGTAGGTACGATAGATAAGTTGAAAGGTCAATGCGACTTAATCCGCCTGCGGAAAATTCCGTATACCAGCGCATTTTTCAAACAGCACACTTTTATTAACTTTGTCGTTAAGCAACAATTTCTTTTAGTTTTATCAGTCGAAAGCAGGTATCTATTTAACTTTGTGGCTATAGAGATAGCAGACGATTGAAAAAAATACGCATGATCATGCAAGAATTATCCCGCAAATGGATTTAGCCGCATTGACCTAACCTTATTTCAGGTCTGTTTTTAGGGTTCCGTAGCCAAATGGCAAAAAACGGAACCCTTATAGATTCGTCATGTCTGTCTGTCTGTCCGTCTGTCTGTCCGTCTGTCTGTCCGTCCGTATGTCACAGCCACTTTTCTCCGAAACTATAAGAACTATACTGTTGAAACTTGGTAAGTAGATGTATTCTGTGAACCGCATTAAGATTTTCATACAAAAATAGAAAAAAAACAATAAATTTTTGGGGTTCCCCATACTTCGAACTGAAACTCAAAAAAATTTTTTTCATCAAACCCATACGTGTGGGGTATCTATGGATAGGTCTTCAAAAATGATATTGAGGTTTCTAATATCATTTTTTTCTAAACTGAATAGTTTTCGCGAGAGACACTTCCAAATTGGTAAAATGTGTGTCCCCCCCCCTGTAACTTCTAAAATAAGACAATGATAAAACTAAAAAAAATATATGATGTACATTACCATGTAAACTTCCACCGAAAATTGGTTTGAACGAGATCTAGTAAGTAGTTTTTTTTTAATACGTCATAAATCGCCTAAATACGGAACCCTTCATGGGCGAGTCCGACTCGCACTTGGCCGCTTTTTTATATCTGTAAAGATCGAGTGCGACCTGTGCGACGGAAAAAAGGGCTCCGACGGAAAACTTCACATGAAACCGTCAAACAAGCATCATTTCCTCAAACCACAGATAAAAAATACATAGATTGCTCACTCCATACATCAGTTTTGGTACCAAAAAGACTATTATTTTCAGTGTCGACATCTAGCATCGAGTAGCGGAATTATCAGTACTGCTACTTGACAATAGATGTAGCTGTACTGATGTATGGAGTGAGCACTCTTGTCTTACTATATTTCTCTATGCTCAAACCTAGTCACAACATCACCCCCACTTTAACCTATTGCATATCCCCATTAATCACAAATATCCCGATAAGCGCTAATAATTTCATAACCTTTCTTAATAGACATAATTCAACTTGCACTTCACGAAGCCGAGCGTTCACGAAGCCGCCCGACCCGCCCCGAAGTCCCGATCCGTTTGATCACGAAGAGATAGAGTAATGATTTGTTTGTATCGCACAATCGATGCCATAGGGTTAGGAACTTGCAATGGATTAGAGTTACCTGCTTTTTCTTTTATATGTTTTCTTGTCTGTCAATAATTGTATCCATTACAGAGGCCATAATCTTTTACATGTACATGTTTCTGTATAATATCGATATCGATAACCTACCCTACACGTTTGGGCGATAAGTCATCATCTGTTATAAAAAAAAACAAAAAAAAATTGTTTATGCTAAAACCTGTTAAGTAGAAGTAGGTAGGTACACTCAAAGTTATAGGTACTTAATTTGTGTTAATTGTCAAGTAAAAAGTTGCACAACATTAACTCAATAATATTTTTTCTTGAACCTCCTCATTTTAAAAGTCGGTTAAAAAATCACATCTTTCGTCAAAATTGTGGAACTCACAAAACAAACATAGATTAATTCACCCATATACATTCATTACAATCATAACCTTTCTTCTTAGTATAGTCTAGCAAAAAAACATAAATTCATAGAGTAAGGGCCTCACCGCACAGCATACTATTTTATTACTAACAGCGGACATTATGACTTGCAAAATTCCATTTGGGTTTAAACGCGCCCATGTGTCTATAAATAAGTATGTATAATAAAATACATTGTATAGTTTGTCAAAGGACTTTCACATTTATAACATAGACAGAGAGAATCATACTATCTTTGCCTTACACTAGTACTAGCACCCAAAAGAAAAGGATGAGTATAGTTTTGTTTGTTCTTATTTACTGACAAATTGGTTTGATCAACTATATCTTCAAATTCTCCATACTTTTCTGTCACTTCTGCCTCTTCTAAACTCCCCTGCGCGGTTTGATGCGCAGGCGCAATCTCTCTATTAATTCTCTCTCTGATTAAGCGATTACCGAAACTATGTGCCTCGAGCATCCCGCTGAGGCAATGTATTGGTAATTTCGATTGTTATTGGGAAATATCCGCTTTGTGAATAATTACTTCGCTTCCGTGGTTTGATTACAAAACATTGGAATCTTGAGTCTCAGGACTTTAATATTCTTTGTAATTGGTAGGGTACTAATGATACCTCCTCGATTAATTTCGGAGAGTGAAAAATTATTTTGGTTTAAGTCTTCGGAGATGAACTTTGTAAGGGTTTTGTGATTGTTTTATCTGGTGCACATTCTGAAATCCTATTTAAACAAAGAAAAACATGTTAAAATAAGAAGAAAGTGAAGAATTTTTGAATTTTCTTAACAGATTCAAACCCATCCAACATTTCTTCGGTCTCAATGACGGTGCAGCCCTACCTAACCCGTCTACCTCCACCCTGCACTAACGCCATGTTTTTGTTGTTGCTCATTCTGTTTTTTTTTTTATAATTTTACATTTTTGATAATTAAACGTTTTCCACCACGGTATAACATTTTCTAGAAAAAACTTTCTCAACAGTAAATTCTCAGATGTCTATAGATCTAAACTGAACTATCAAAATACTAATAAATTATTCTGTCAAAAAATATAAATGTTTGAAAATATTTAAAGTTACCTATCTAGGTTCCTTAGTTGATGAGTCCCATTAACTTCAGCATCTTTCCCAAAAAAAAAATATTCTCCCAAAAATCCAGGATCACACACCGTCGTAGCAAATATCCCATAGGCCTCAATAAAGTCGATCCGATCCCCGCGTGGTATGTTCTGGAACTGGTCTCGCCGGGTCAACAGCGGTCACGGCCTTAGATGAAGACATTCGGCGGACAGAGGAGCCGTGGAGGGTATGACTTAATGCCGGCCGGCGATTTCGATACAATGTTGTCGGTAAAAGTTTCACAAGGATAGGTCGCTTTAGGAAAATCACTTGTGAAGTGGAATTGTTGAATAGTTCTTTTTTTGTGAAATTGTTATATGTATACTAATATATAAAGACATTCGGAGGATAGAGGAGCCATGGAGTATGACTTAATGCCGGCCGGCAATTTCCATACAATGTTGTCAGTAGAAAGCGAGTAAAGTTTGAAACTGGGGTTTTGTCGCTTTCGAAAAATCGCCTGTGAACAGGAACTGAAGGGAGTGTTTTTTTTGGTTATGTTTTTTTTTGAGAAATTTTGACATTAGACCGATCTAGATGTAAAAGCGGATAAATATTATAATAATCATAAAATATTAAAGTACAATTGCCTGGAAGTTAGTACATTAAAAAAACATTGATTCTTAGGTAGGTACCAAAAATATTAAAACATTGCCATCTACGGAAAAAAATATGAACTACAATGTAATGCAGTGTAAAAACATATTCTACAGTAAATACATTAAAAATGAGGCTTGCGTTGTTATAAATTAGTGAACGTAAATATAAAACAAAACTTTTGTATAAAACAATAACAAACACCTTACCACGCGTTCGCAACTAAACAACCCAATCGTTACAAGTTTTTACAATTAAAAGGTCAGCCAACTTGAACTACTCAACGAAGCTTTAACCACAAATATATTTCCTTCTACTCCACTCGTTTACAACACAAACTTTTCTCAAACCATCAATTACACCTTCATAGTCATACCATCAATTACAATAGCATTATTTATACCAACGTGTTCTAACAAAAGGACTCGTACAATTATCTAAATTATCGTGTTAGTGGGAAGGCTGGTGTTAAACCGTGCTTCATACGCTTTCTAAAACAAATTCTAGATGCGTTTATTAATTAAGTAAATACTCTGTACATTGCATTGGCTGACAATTCTTATTGTCAAAGAAACAAAGGAATCTTTGTAGAATTTTTAATCGTGATTTTTTTATGGCATTTACCTGCTTCCCGTGGATTTATATTAATATTTACCCAATAGAAGGAAACTACTCTCGAAGCTTACATTATCTGTTGTATAGTCAGGGTCTGCGAACTCTGCGATAGACGATAAGGCCAATGATGATGATGAAGTATATTTGTTGTAACTTTTACGGAAAATTTCTTTGATTATAGTTTAATCTTGAAGTATAGCTTTTTTACATTTCCTTTGTGTTAAATTTTCAATACGTGTTCTTTTATTGCAGACGACAATTCATGCTTCACATCTGTCAAAAAATTTAGGGTAAGCGCACCTTAAACTGTCCTTGCGAGAAGTAATTAAAAACGGTTAAAAAATAAATTTCATCCTTCTGATGTATCATTATTACGTTTCTCCATGACAGCGGCGGCCATGTTTCATTTGAATATATAAATAAATGTACGAGCCTTGTCGGCGACATCGTTACTAATGATCTATCTTCTGACGCTTGTAGCACAAGTGAAATACGTACAGTAGCATTACTCCGTACATGCTTGCATGCATTTATCATTATTGTGCCCTTATCTTACATGCATGCTCATGAGTCTCATGACGTATTTTTCTTTACTTACTCTGTCTCTCTTGTGCATTTTCTGTCCTTCATTTCCTTCTCTTTAATTGAATTCAGTGCATCCAACAGTCTACGTCTAAGGGTGCTATTGCTATTCCACCTGTCCAATTTATTTCTCCAATGTGTATTTGCGTCTCACATTTTCTTATTGAGAGAGTGAGACGCAATGCACATTGGACCAAGAAATTGGACAGGTGGAATACCAGCATTATATGAGTTTCACTGTGGCTTCTAGTTTTCTTGTACTACACCCATCGATTTATCATAATATTTGGTATGTTTTAAGCCAATAATAGAGATTGCAAGTGTTTAAAACATTTGGATTGACACTTACATATCAATGGATACGAAATAGCGTACAGCTCCTCCATGGACTGCATTGTACTCGTAAATATAAATGGAAATGGAGACGTTCGTAGTGTTCGTACAGTTTGATCATATCTCACATTGTATGCAGTCAATGTACTGATATCTTTGTTGTGTGTACTAGGACGATTGTGCGTTGAAATATTTTTGAACCAATGATTCTTTATGTCAGTCATCTTTTTTGACTTATGTCTGATAGTTTTGTTAATAAACAACTCGTTTTATCATAATTAACGGATGTTCATGGCAATTTAATTATGATCCCTACTCTCATCTATCTATCTATCTAATACCTTTAAACGAGCAATTCTTGTTTATTTATTTATTTATATGTCGGCGACGGATGGTCCCGATGGCGGTGGGCGCGTGGGGGAAGTACCTAGATGTATTACTTCACAGCCAAAATAAGTAGGTATGCTACCAACGCATGAAATAAACATTCAGACTCGTTACCCATACTAGTGCCTACTATATTTTAGTACTAAATTATCAAAACGACCAATCACTATTCCAAAAATTATTTGAATCAAAATAAAAAGATCACATGAAACCGTTCAAATCTTTATTTTACAAAAGTAAGCTTCTAATGGCACATAAGAAATCAAAATAACACTTGGAATAAAACACTTAGCTAAACGGTTAAACAACGTGAGAATCTATAAGCTTTCAGAATAATCCTTCAGGTGTAAGCCTTCAGGAACGTAGCGAATTAGGCACGAGCTTGGCTAACGTCCGATCTCTAGCGCGGTCCGATCAAGAAGAAGGAAGCCAGTTCCAGCGGCGGAGCCAACCGCTCCCGCCTCCAATTCAAGTTGGTAAACCTGCCTGACCAGTCTACCAACATAACGACAAAAATGCCTGCTCGTGCCTACGTTCACTCAAGATACGCCTCTTGACGTTCCAAAGCCTTCTACCTGTCATTTTCGTTCAACAATACACCAATAGATGGCGGCGTTACTCACTACGCAGCTTCATTATTTCATTACAAGCAAATAATACATAGCCAAACATTGCTAATCGACTTTTACAGGCGTCAACTATGAACTGTAATGCTGCAATACGTCTTTCTGGTGTCTCGCTCCGACACGGCCGTCCTGCGCTACACACGTCCTCGTGTGTGGGTGTACGCATTTGATACTGAAACAAAACATACAGCACAGTATGTCATCGCTCGGTCATTCCTGACCAACAATTTGGGTCTCATTCAAATTACTATTAAAATCAAAGTTTGTTATCAATCAAACCAGAAAAAAAAAAAATTGTTCAAAATTACTTTAACAATCCTCAATTCTCTAGTCAAAAATAGTCCATCGAGCAACGACTAAATAAAAATACTCGTCAGTAATCATCGCTGCTATCTAACGGGTACACTCCAATAATCATCGCCTCCATCTGGCGAATACTCTCAAATTTATGTGAAAATAAAACAATCCCAAACATCAAAAACACAACAGCTCTAATTCATTGCTCGACAGTATCACTACTATTGTCGTCAATATCAATTTACAGGGAAATTATCTGGCATTTAAAAAAAAGTTGGTCATATGTGATCTAAATTTTTGTAAGACATCTTAAAATAAATAACATTCTGAATTGATAGTTTCAATTTCACTCATATGAACACAGTACATAAACAGGAATTCATTTTTAACAAAACAACACCAGTCCTTCGGTGCATTGCCAGTCCTTCGGCAGATACCAGACCCTCGTCAGAAGTAACCATCTCAGCCGCGTAAGTGCTACTCCTCGCAAAGAGCATTCTGCACATAAAAAGCAGACCACGTGCACCTCTTACATGCTCCGGCACTTCTGATGCGGTCACTAAACAATACCCAGTCCATCGAAAGCAAAACACTAGTGCCCAGTCCATCGGGCGTACTTTCAGTCCATCGAAAGCAAAACAGTATTGCCCAGTCCATCGGGCATGCCTTCAGTCCATCGAAAGCATGACAGTATTGCCCAGTCCATCGGGCGCGCCTTCAGTCTATTGAAAGCAAAACAGTAGTGCCCAGTCCATCGGGCATAATTTCAGTCCTACGAAAGTACAAGCTTTCAGTCCGTCGAAAGCAAAACAATGTTAACAGTGAATTCCAAAAAAAAAGAAAATAAAAACAGGTCTTTAAATCATGTTACTCAGAACCATTGGTACTATCAGCGTCAACTAATCAACTGAAACTGAACATTACTGATCAAAATCACTAAAGATAGCTTTCTTCTTTAGCTTTAACAACAGAAACTCGCTCAAGACTTCTATGCAGAAGTAAAACATCTCAAAATAATCCCAACGAAATGGGAACTGCTCACCAGCTTAATAAAGTATGATGCACGCGACCAAGTCAAAGGTGGTGGTGGTGAGGTCCAACCCAAGCACGGAGGCTAATCCTTTCCGCTTGCCGTTGCTGCGGCAGATTGCGAGAGACACGATGTGGTTCAACATAGCTGGCTGTTACTGAAATCATCATTTGCACGGTATCAGGTTTATCATGTATGCAGGCTAAACTCAAAAGGTTTATGAAATGCAAGGTAGCGGACACAAAAAACATGTTTCCAATGTATACGGGACTTCAAAAATCTCAGAATTAAATTTAAACTTTAATGAGTGCGTTTTATTTAATTCCATGAACAAACAAACACGTGTTCCAAAAATAAGTAACACGGTAAATGGGCCAATACGAAAAGTGACAGCTTATTAGTTACGTTCGACTGTTATGCTTCGCCATTACACTCAAAATAAAATTCACTAATAAACAATTAGAACGAAACCTGTCCTTTTATTTCCAAATCTCCAGCACAGAAGATACTGCACAGCTGCTTCTGTGTCACAGGCGTAATGGTGTCTGCAAGTTCGCTCGGCTCTGGCTGTAGTACACTGTAACATTAATTTTCATATGCGTAGCTCATGTTTTCATAGTATGCACGATTTGTGATCTATCACGGCATTACGAGCAATAATTTGTCGCAATTTTATTAATTACTAAACGTTACAGGGTGAAGATTACATAATCCTATGCATTGGCAAATCAGCAGGATCAATTTCTAACGGTGCATTGTATTTTTATGAAAAAAAAAATATTTTTTGAGGGTAGATGCACAAGTGAGCGATGAAATAATATCACGTCGCGACAGCCAATATTTGATTTTAATTAACGATATGGATTTCACATCAAAATAACTTAAGATCACTTAGATTTCAACGGATTTTAAAAATTAATTGTATTTTCAAATCAATTATTGAGGGTATATTCACAAGTGAGCGATGAAATAATATCACGTCGCGACAGCCAATATTTGATTTTAATTAACAATATGGATTTCACATCAAAATAACTTAAGATCACTTAGATTTCAACGGATTTTAAAAATTAATTGTATTTTCAAATCAATTATTGAGGGTAGATTCACAAGTGAGCGATGAAATAATATCACGTCGTGATAGCTAATACTTGGTTTTAATTAACAGTATGGATTTCAAATCAAAATAACTCGAGATCGCCTCGATCTAAATGGATTACAAAAATTAATTGTAAAGAAACGCGGCGATACCAGAGATGACGTCACGTAACGACCGCTATGCTCGACTGCCTCAATCATAATTCACAATTTCACAATAATTCTCACCAAATAACAATGAATTACACTCACCATTCAATCAAGGTTAGACACGTGAGCTTACCATTACAAAGTGTCCAGATTATGGAATGTAGGTCACCAGAAATACACCACGCTCCCAGGTGGCTGTGTAAGCAATACATGAAACTCCGCATCTATCCCACTTGCTGATATCGGCGAACGGATGGTCCCGATGGCGGTGGGCGCGTGGGGGAAGTACCTAGATGTATTACTTCACAGCCAAAATAAGTAGGTATGCTACCAACGCATGAAATAAACATTCAGACTCGTTACCCATACTAGTGCCTACTATATTTTAGTACTAAATTATCAAAACGACCAATCACTATTCCAAAAATTATTTGAATCAAAATAAAAAGATCACATGAAACCGTTCAAATCTTTATTTTACAAAAGTAAGCTTCTAATGGCACATAAGAAATCAAAATAACACTTGGAATAAAACACTTAGCTAAACGGTTAAACAACGTGAGAATCTATAAGCTTTCAGAATAATCCTTCAGGTGTAAGCCTTCAGGAACGTAGCGAATTAGGCACGAGCTTGGCTAACGTCCGATCTCTAGCGCGGTCCGATCAAGAAGAAGGAAGCCAGTTCCAGCGGCGGAGCCAACCGCTCCCGCCTCCAATTCAAGTTGGTAAACCTGCCTGACCAGTCTACCAACATAACGACAAAAATGCCTGCTCGTGCCTACGTTCACTCAAGATACGCCTCTTGACGTTCCAAAGCCTTCTACCTGTCATTTTCGTTCAACAATACACCAATAGATGGCGGCGTTACTCACTACGCAGCTTCATTATTTCATTACAAGCAAATAATACATAGCCAAACATTGCTAATCGACTTTTACAGGCGTCAACTATGAACTGTAATGCTGCAATACGTCTTTCTGGTGTCTCGCTCCGACATATATATATATATATATATTTCGGGGATCTCGAAAACGGCTCTAACGATTTCGATGAAATTTGCTATACGGGGGTTTTTGGGGGCGAAAAATCGATCTAGCTATGTCTTACGAGATCTCTGGGAAAACGCGCATTTTCGAGTTTTTATATGTTTTCCGAGCGAAGCTCGGTCACCCAGATATTAATAGTTAATATAATAAGAGTAATAGTCATACTTTTAGAATGTTATAATTCAATCAATAATTCTAGGTTTTTTGTTCAACTATTTAGTACTTAACTAATTCTAAAAATTAATATCAATTAAGAAATGTTTTTTATTATTCCTCTTGAATACATATTAGTATTTAGACCCTCAAGCAAACATAATGTTTTCTAAATCTACGCAGGTGTGTATATCAAACTTTCATACACGTCTTAATTAAACTTTCCTTTTTTTCTTTTCCCCAAAACCCTAATCGCAGCAAGAACCGTGACATGACCAGAAAATACGAGTGGAAATATTTGTACAGTCAGCAGCAATAAACACACAGGAGCGCGTCGAATCTGGTCTCTAAATAAAATGTCCGAGGCAGAAAAAAGCGGTCATTTATGACCTGCGACTTCCGCCGGGTTCAGTTGTTTGGTTAGAGGATGGCAGAGGAATTGGGAATTGTTATAATTTTGTGGCATTATTGACTGACTGGACCATATTATTGACAATGGCTTTGGCACATGTGCATCACACAGTTCCGCCACTTCCGCCAAAGCCCTAGTTTTTAGTCAACCGATATTATCCGCCTTAAAATTTTAGAAGGGGTATTCTTTTTATGACATCTTTTATATATAATTTTTTTTTTTAGTTTTAATTTTTAAGTAGTTTTATTTTAATGTTAGTTTAGTTTTAATGTTTAGTTTATAGTTAGTTTTAATGTTTTTTTTCACATACTATTATAATTTTAAGTAAGCAGGTACAGGTACTGTATTTTGTAAAAACATGTTATACCCTTAAAATTTGTCTATTAAAAAAACCGTAATTTTGTGAACAGTAAAATATATTTTAAATGTTTTCTTTGCTGTTTTACATTTTACTAATCTAACCTAACCTCCAACATATTTCCAATCATCCAGCATTCGTATTCAAAAGGCTTTTTGAAAAACACTACAGAAGTATTTTCAGATCCTGGCGTTGGCTTGACGAAGACGCTCTTTGCAAAATTTATCCATCTTCTCCTACAACTATTCTGGTTTTATTTAACACTTCAACAGATCCCCAAAAACTTTCTCGGCCGGACTGAGCCGTCAGTAGTAGAACTAATTGGTGGACCGGCACACGAAAAACTTATTTGTTATACGCAACACTATTTTGATTGATCCCTCGAAGGACCAGCAAAAAACCGGCCCGATAGGTTTCGGGAACTATTGATGGAGTCAGTTGATAAAATCAACAAATTTGGTTGGAATATTTGAAGAACCTATGTGGTTCTGGAACGATAAAATGTTTGATTTGTATCTTTTTATAAAGCTTCTCGGTAAGATGGAAGAAGTGGGATTAATCGCATAAATAAAATTGAATAGATTTGTTTTTATCAGAGAAAAAAACCTTCGCATGATTCTTGAGTTTCAATTGTTGTATTATGCCTCACAACAGCATGTTTTAAAAGTGTAGTATCAATATTTTAAATTTCTACTACACATACGGCACATACTACATAATCCAGTTATTCTTTCAGGCTTTCCTGATAAAAAACATGAACTTAATTCAATATTACTTTCAAAAGTTATCAATATAATACTTTATATTCAAGCTACAATCCACCAAAGTGCTAATAGGCTCAGGAACTTCGCACCGGCACCAACTTCCGATTAAACTGAATTAATATAGAACCGAGTCAATTACTATGCTAACTGCGTCACTGAACGGCGTTCCTTGGATGCATTTAATGCGTGGATTCTACTGATTAAAGCAGATCTACATTCAAACGCCTTGAAATCCCTGGAGTTGTCAGCATTTTACATAATTGGGCTTGAGATAGACGGTACTAGACGACGTATTGAGATTTCTTTACCGTTAAAAAGATGTGTAATCTGAACCGTATCGTTTCTATCTGAATTATCATCTTTAGAAACTATAAATACGCCTTACAGATCTAAATTAATAAAAGGGATATCTCTTGTTTCAATCAAAACAGATGTTTCGTAATAATCATAACCATATCTTGTAAGTTCAACTTTCACAGTCAATTTCTTAGTGAAGTCATCATTTACGGTAAATATTCGATGAACCGATAGGACGGCTCGATGGTTAGACAAAACACCTGTATCCCCGCCTACCTACCCACTTATAAATATGTAACCTATTGTCCCCCAAAGATCCTCCGAGGACTTGCTAACAAGGGTTTGAAAAAAAAATAAAAGCTCACCAGCCGGGGAACAATGGACGGTCAGGTAGGATGAATTCTTGTCGTCCGCTATTAGGTTGTAATACTGCAGCTTTTTGGTACTTTTGGAATGAATGGATTTTTTGGTAAGCCTCAAAATCTACTGAATTTGGGTATTGTTAAATGTACGTTTTTAGAATTGCGTAAGCAAGTATACGTATTTGACTAGCATCTTGCTCAACCAATGTCGACTACCCGGAGCCACAACGTTTATAAATGTTTAGTTTAGGCACAGAAGCCTCAATTCGAAAACCAAAATTAGAATTTACTGCATCAATAGTCCATAGAGTCCATACTCAATTTTGAGAGCTGTTCTCTGGAATATCATCGAAGGGTTTTATGTACAGTCGCCTTCAGATATATCGGAGCGGTCAAGGTGCTCACAAATATCTGAACACGCCTCTATTTGTCAAGACGCTAGAGTGCGTGTTCAGATATTGTGAACACCTTGGCTGCTCCGATATATCTGATGGCGGCTGTAACAACTTTATTTTTGGGTTATGTGATCGGTTGGGGGTGAAGAATGTCCCGTGACTCACATGTTTCCGTAAAACAAATATAGTAATTTAGCATTCCACCTGCTATAATTATATCGACCATTTAAACACCACAACCTACGATTCGTGTTCAAAATCTACATAATATAGTCATTATCAACGACACAAAATTATACATAAATAAAACCCGATCCCAGCTATTAATATTTCTACATCTTGTTCGAACGATACCGAAAAATTTGAGTATACATTTCTGTGTGTCGAACATTTTGGACCCACGCTGGCCGAAATTAATGACACTTCTTTCACCGTTGGGTCTCAGGTAGACCGTTTGACGTATCTATTTAGACATCAAAATACGTTTTTTGCTGTGAAACTAGCTTCGGAAACACAAAACAGTTTCCTTTGTCCGGCCCTTTAATGATTTTCGACACATTTTGGCGATTTTCGACGGGGGTATTCTGCGAAACGAGCCGAACAATTTGCCGGCGCTCTAAATTTAAAAGTCGTATCTTTATAAGAATTTCACAGTAAGATACCACGTTTTGACAACTATCAGGTAGCTTCACAATGTGAAAAAAATGCAAGGTGCTGTGCGTCAAATGAGGTGTAATTTACTGACGCAAAACGTGTCAAATCCGTTGTAAGTGATACTTTTAAACATACTGTAAGCTGATTTAAGGTGTGACTTTCATGTCAAAGAAGTTCATAGAAGTTATTTGCATTAACACTATGGGTTCGCTTAAAACCTCAATAATATATAATTTTGCTTTTCCTATCCTACATATTACTTCTGTTATTTTCCAAGCGTGGTCAAGGGACATTTTAAGATAAATCCTTTATCAAACCCCATCTTAATTGAGCTTAAAACCTCACCTTCCACCGGAAACAATATAACACTCGCATTAACACTATCTTATCGCAGGATGCCGAGACAGACGGATCCTCTTGTTAGTAGAGATCTCCTTACGACATTTGATACAAGTTCAAACAGAGTTTGTGTTCAGTTGTATATGTTTGAATGCTAATTATTATCATGTTAAAATAATTATAATATCATATTAAGCGATCGTATTTCTGGCGCAATTAAGAATATTATTGTAAATTACATGCAGCTAGTTTGGGCAGACTGTAAATTAATAGGTATCAATAAATAATAATAAGTATATTTATTGATATTACGACACGAGAAAATAACTTTATTCTTAGGTACATACTTTATTAACTAATACCTATCTAATAATACATGTGAACTGGTGCATTTACCCTAATTAGACAGCAAATGGCTTCCTTTATTACGATCTGACAGATTTTACTGCGCGAATTATTAATTGAGGATGGGATACTAAATTTAGACGCAAGGGTGAATATGATCGCAAGTTTATACTTGGATCAGGGCCTGTACCTATTCAAATGGGTTTTAGTCACATCTGGCCAATTTCTGTTCTTGTTTGGAAAAAACCTGGAGTAAAAGTCAAAAAGTCTAGTCTTACCTAATCATTTCTGGCCGAACAAATAGGTAACTATTTATACAAATTAATTAGGTAGGTACTAATATTGATTTAAGTATTTGATTTTTAGGTAGGTTTGTAGGTATGATATTTAGAATGACTCTGTCATCAAGAATTTTTTTTTAATCAGTTTCCCGAGATTTTATGTTTCATATCTTCGTTTTCCTTTCATGTCTTTTATTTTGGTAACTATCCTCGTATGATCCAGGATATCCAGGCCAATTTTTGCTCTTTTGAATCATGAACTGTCTTTTACTTCTTAATAATAAGAGTTCAAAACTCTAATTTAATTTGTATGAGTACGCTGGAACTTACGAGGTTAAAACTGTTGAGTAAAATCCCATATCGGCGCTAAATCTGTGCACATCTTTAGTTGCAATTTTATTATTCCATCGTAAACTTAGGATCTCGTAAATGTAAACTTTGTAGGCTAGTAAATAGTTTGTCGCGTTCCCTTTTCATCGCTTCCATACTTTGTATCTGTAACTCCGATTACCAGATCCTGATGATAGCATATCGTAAGGTCGCAGTTCAAAATGCGATTTTGTTCTATTTACTATGTGAGTTTACAAAATAGGGTAAGCTGGTAATTGTTTACCTTTATGAGTACTAGAATTACCCACCTATTTAAAATATACATTTAAATGTATTGTAGGTAATTAGGTATATCTCGTAAGACAATCAAATTAGATCCATCAATCAAGAGAAGGGTCCTGTGCTTCATGTACAATAAGGACATTTTTATCAAAATTTCTGTTGGAATTTCAGATGGAAAGTACTTACCTTATTATACCCAACAATTATATATCAAATAAGCTCAATATTGCTTATGTTGTGAGTACTAAGTAGATATATTGAAGACGTCCATAACTCGAGAAAAAATTCTTGATAAACATACAAACTTTACAAGGATTTGAACCCAGGACCTCAAGCTTCATAGATACATCCGCCAGGTCAGCACCAGATAATTCTGTCGAGATCTGATCACGCCTGCGCGGGCGCACCGCGCTCAACCAATGGTAACGCAGGCCAGTAGCTCGCGTACAGCCGCTAAGTGTCAACGCAAACTGTCATTATCACCTGTAAGCCGTTGTTTACAGCGCACTGCGTGCTAGCACTGTCAACAAAAACTATGGAGATTAATGTATTCCGTTTTTTGGGTTCCGTGGAACTTATTTTAGTTGTTGTTGTTACATCTATCTGCGACTTTAAGTTAAGTTGCTGTTCTAGAAGTAAAATTTTATCATAATATTTTTAGATTAGATTTGTATAAAATTATTATTAAACTACTTTTGATGATAAACTTGATATTAAATAGAACTTCAATTTATTAGAAAGAGGCTTCCACTTGTATTTCAGGTTTAAAATATAGGTAATAAGTAATAAAACTGTCTATGTAGTGGAAAAGAGTTAAATAAGGTTAATTTTGCGTTTTATATAGGCATGGTACAGGTATCGAAAGTAGCTTACAAGGCAATGGCAAAAGTCTAGATAAAGTTCGTTTTACTCAAGCTTGACTCTATTACCTCGTTAATGAATGCTATCAGAAGTCAATTAAATTATCTCAGATCAATTAAACCGAGTTTATTATGATTTTAAAGTCCGCCGTAGAACCGGCTATAAAGTCTATTCCGAAACGCAAAAATTAATAGTGAAATAGCAAATTCATTTCAATCTCAGTGCATTCTACTCCCACATCTGTAACTTTATTCTGGAAGGAGATGAAGCGCGAATCTAATTCGGTTTTGGTATAATTTAGATACGTCAAATGCGTAATGCGAATGGCTGAGTACCTAATGCAAAATGTATCAGTATATTCATGTTGCTTATTCAGTTAACATCTTCTAGCTGTAAACGTAGATTTATAGACGAATAGGAAGGCATTAACTTGTATAATTACAACTAAATGAACACGAACTATTTTATCATGTATTATGCAAGTAGTTAGATAAGAAATATGGTGTTGATTGATTGATTCGCCGAACATCTTTGTTTAGGATAATTTACTGGTTATTTCTAGTTTCTTTATCAGCAAGTATAGATTGTAAACATGTATGTATGTACATTATTATTGTTATCAAAGAGCTGGATTAAAAACCTGGCTAAGTACGATTTTATGTTGTATTTTTTCAAATACTTAACTAAAAAAATGCCTTTAATAATAGGTACCTAGTAAGTACTTATACATATATCATTTATAATATATTATTCGCTATTTACACTTTGGGATTAGGTACCTAAGTGTTTTTAATGCCACATCTTTGACGTGTAAGACACGGCACTAATTTTACACAACTGCAATGAGTAAGTACTTCGAATTGACTACTTTCTAAAGCTTTATGATATAATTTCGGTAACCCAAAATCTACATAAAGTACAAATAACTTTCTTTTCAGCTTGGACCTAGTGTAACCAACTAAACAACCGGGATCGCCCACTCGCATTCCGGCCGAAACTGGTTTACGCCGGAATTAACCACCCATTAGTGCTATCCTAACACTGGAGGGTAGAGATTGTCCGACAAGCTGCGCGCTGGGTGCTTAGACTTAGACTGCTTAGAAATTAGCGTAGCGCTTAATTTTTTTCTACTTTTTTCTTTAGGTGTACAGGGTCAATTTTGGACCGTTAGCCACATTGTGCGAGGTGATTAGGTAGGTCATACTGAACAACTTTTTCTATGGGACCAACCCCGAAATCCCTAAAAAAATTTGGCCTTCCCATAGAAAACGTCGACATCCACTCGACCAGAATGTATGAAAAACGGCCATAAAATTTTTAGTGATTTCGGAGTTGGTCCCATAGAAAAAGTTGTTCAGTATAGCCTACCTAATCACCTCGCACAATATGGCTAACGGTCCAAAAGCGACCCTGTATTTAGGTACCTACACTTGTAGTCGTATCATAATGCATACCTAACATAATACAAAAATCCAAGAAAACAAGAATATCTTGACACTTGCACACTTGAAAAGAAAGTTTGTGTTTATGTCTCCTCATTTATACTTATTATTCAAGAGCATCCTTGATTTTTAGTGACTTAAATTATAGATCTCATAATAACGTGTGTCATTCTGAATCCCTAACAACGTTTGTCCTAAAGTCACTTGCCCTAACTGGTTTGTCCTAATGGGCACATGCCCTAACGATCAATTGTCTATAACGATTATTTTACATAATGTAAAGTTCTGAAAAATAGTAAGGTTTTAGAAGTTGCTGCCACAAAAGTGGGTTAGGTTAGGGTTAGAACTGCGACCCTCGCAAGAAAGAAAATATGCTTAATAACATTAGGAAAAGCAATCAATAATTAGGGAAACCAAAATTAGGGTTTTTAGTGTTAGGACAACTAATCATTATGACAAACAATATTATGGAATGCGAAGATAGGAGAAAAGACTTTAGGGATTCAGATATAGATCCCATAATAACATCTCTAGGTGGTTAACAATAAGCTTGTTCAGATTGAAAAGTACTCTTAGTGAATGTATCTATTACAAATATTTAAAAATTATATTTTATATATTTTAAAATAAAAAGGGAATATATAAAACGTTAGTCCAAAATATTATATAACTTTAAAATGATTTAAATACTTTTCATCATCCCTATTATAAGTACCTCAACAGGTACTAAACAAATCAAACACGTCAGTCATTTGCGTACCAAGGGCAGATTAGGATGAAAAGGCTACATTAAATACCTTTAATCCCAAATACGAATTGTTTGAACAAGTGCCTGCTCAAGTGTCCATTGTGCCATAGGTGTATGGAGAATGGGGGATTTGTGAAAATTATAACCATTGTCATGTTATATTTGAATGAAGGTAGGTACTTGGAATTGTTGCGAGTATTTTGTATTGTTTTTTATGGGGTAAAATTTCAGTGTTGAGTTTAGGCCGGTTTATGTTCAGATTTACTTTCTTTAATTCTGTAATCTGAGCCCGAAAATGAGTTAACTACTGCTTGATTTTAAAAATCACAAATATCTACTAAATTACAAGCATTTTCTGCTATGCCAACAGTAAGCGAAATGACGTGATAAGTGTCGAAGGATGAAGTGCTTCTATTTTAATATACATTTTAACAAGTGATTTTCAAAATTACCCCGTATTCACTATAGTATTCACATGCACCTTAGTAAAGCGAATATACTATTTAGTCTATGCGGAAAGAGAAGAGTCTAAGAATATATCGGTGCTTATATGTATTTCACAACTCTTCTCTTTCCGCACACACTCTATAAGTGAATATTCCGGCTGCGTACGGCTAGTAGAGTTAAAAAAGTTCACTTGATATCAATACCTCGACTATAGATAATTAGTTTACTAGATGGTAATGGGGCATACCTACATTATATCATATGTTACAAGTATACAGGTAGTAGTTATTTTACGCGATTTTGGTTCAAGTATCGTAAGTAGATTGGTAAAATAGGATATAAAGTTGTATTTTTAATGAAAAACTGTCCAGTATTCATGTTTCTAAATGTCAATAATACCTGATAACGCCATATAATTTCCTTATAAGTTACACTTACAGTGCAGAAGTTACAAAGCTATTAGTTACTTTGTTGTTGATATTGGTTTTATAATGAAACAGCGATAGAGTTTCCACCTGCTTGCTTACTTTTTTCGTTTTAGTATATAAATATTCAACATTTTTTAAATACTCTCAAGTGCAATGAAAAAGAGTCCATTTACAAACATATTGCCCTAGGTACAATACAAAGTAGGTATACTCTTTGGTGCAAATTTTTTTTGCAACTGGTTAAGTTGGATTCCTCATAAAAAATATGAGGTTAAATGGGGTAAGAGAAACATTGGAGCAAGAGAAGACTTGTAGACGGGGCCCCTACATAACTTTATTATGGAAAATACTAGACAATGCATTTTTTAAATTAACTGTCGCGGTATTTTCTACTATCAGGTTAAACAAAAGAGGGTTATGTAGTATTTTCCGTTTTGAATTTGTCGTACTTTACTAGTATTTAGTATTTAGTTTTTCTTTCCAAGTCTAACGTTGGCTACTACGTTTAACAGATTCTCTATATTTGTTTTGTATAAAGAGTGAAAGGTAAGTACCATATAAGCATCATCAAACTGTTCAATTAGTGACTGCTGGTTAGCTACTGGTTACAACTTGCTGCAACCTAACTATCGTTTAACTTCGCAGTTAGATATTTGTGCAACATATTATTTATGGTAAACGTGTTAAGCTTAGTTACTTGGTTATGGTTATACATATTTTATCCAGTAATTAGTATGTCCAGCTTGCTGTTTTAGGTATTGTATGTCATATACATAATATGTTTACTATTTTATAATTACTATGATACGATATTCTTCTACAAATCAAGCCCAATTGAGATTTTTTTCTGTTGTACTCCAGCCGAGCAGAAAACATTTGTGTCCTAGATTACTTCCTTGTGGGCTCCCAAATAACGTCTTGCGATTTTTTATCACGCACTAATATAGTCGGCCTATTTCTGTTTAGATCAGTAGATAAGTGACCTGTAAATTCATAGCCGATAATAATATATAAGGCCGATAATAATATATAATATCGTCAAGGACTACTGTATCCCTGTCAAATGCTTCTTAGAATTCTAAACACTCAGGAGCTGCGGTAGCTATTTTGTAATTGTACAGTCGTGATTTAAACCGGCTCCAGTATTACCCTTAACATTTCTAACTCTCGTTTACCCACAATATCTCACCGTGCCACTAAAAGTGTTTCCCAGAATTGCCCGCGTACTAATATTGACAGGAACAGTAGCGTATTGGTATTATGGCCGCGGGTTAATATTGGTTTTAGCAGTTTACACGTAGAAACCAGCAAGTTTAAGGGTGATTATTACAGGAAGGGTAGTTAGACTTTATGTTTATTTTTATAAATTATAAGAACAGTAAAGCAACGTTTTCTATTTGTTTTAAGAGTACAAATTGAAGCGCAAATACAGCTACCTTTTTATTATTCTTACGAAAGCATTTTTGATTATATTTACATTAAAAACGTTACATACACAAACACAGCTAAACCAAATATTATCTAAAGTAACTTACAATCCACATCCACCTATGCACACACGTCAAATTATAGCAAACATTATCCAGTGACATTTGTATTTGAGATCATTGTGGCGCGCCAGGTACAATGCTGTGTACACACCGTCGCGGGAATGTGGAAATCCATTTCACGCCAGCAATGGAATGTAAACTTGTTGGATTGTCTTTATCTTGAAAGATTCAGGTGAAGCATTTTTAAAATTTGAGCTTTCAGGGCTGCCACTCCGAGTTAAACCAAGCTTAGAATATATTTTATTATGTTAAATAAATAAGGGTTCTCTAAAGCTAGTTTCAACAAATATTATAAAGGCTCTAATTATGCCGCATTATTAAAATAAAAGTAAATTCTATTAGCCTTCCTTCTTTCAGCAACTTATCAACTGTTCCACTTGGTTTTTTTACAGGGAAACAGTTTTTGAACTAGAAAAGAAGAAATTACTTTTTTCTATTCACTCTCGTCAGGTTCTCTGAATCTCTGGAAGGGATGCAAGAAAGAAAAATCTCTCGATCATCAACCAAAATTTTTTCTGTTGCTAAACGTAGGTCTAGAATCTTGATTGATCAATCCTTGCCTGAAAGTTCTACATGCAGCCACTGCCAACAGTCCTTAGCTTTTTCTATCGGGTCTTTAAAAGAGCCTGGCCGAATTCTTGCCAATCAACTCTACGAAGTCTTACTTTTATTGAAAGCCTGTAGAGTGTTCCACTGCTGGGCGAAAGTCTCCGTGGCTATTTTAGCCCACGTCTGCGGGCGCATGCGGCAAACATGTCCGTCTCCACCTCCGTCTCAGTCCCATTCCAGTACAGCTATATTAACCCCATCATCAGTTTGGTTTTATACTTCCCAAATCCTTAACGTGTCATAACCTGATGGCTCCTCTACACGATGGGCCAGCGCCGGCCACTATAAGGGACGCATTTATGCGTTAGAGGGAGCAAGTGATATTGCTATCTCATTCTACCGCATGGCTGCGTCCCTTGGAGTGGCCGGCGCTGGCCCATCGTGTAGAGGAGCCATGACGCTGCTTCCGTCGCACGCAGCCCTACTGCAGTCAATATTGACGCTGGCAGTAAGCCGCGACGTCACGGCCCGCTTGGACAATATTTGCTGTTTGCGTGCGCGCTTATCGCTTAGCGCTGGAACTGTAGCAGGGAGAAAGGAATCTATAGGAGCTAGTGGGGTTGGGTTGGGGGTAATTAGGTGTAAACAAAAAAAGTTGGGTATTTTAATACGAAATATTACAGTCTCATGTAAAGGAAAATAAACTATAATATTTGCTGAAGAAAGTGGCAAGTAGCCCCCTTATAATAAGCACTCAAATTTTTGGTTTGGGTCATAGACTAGGAATCCTCTAGACTGAGTTTAGAGCAATTATTTTATGAAACCGATGCTGCCAAAAATACGGGGGTGCGGAGGGACGAGGTGAGCGAATCCCGTGCCGTGATTGAATCACGGCACGGGATTGACTCGAAGATGGAGTAAAACTACCGTATGACTGGCAAAGGGGGTAGCGTTACTATGCTCAGTCTAGAGGATGTCTTGTCTGTGGTTTGGGTTATAATAATGGTACCTAAATAATATCCATAGCAAAGCTGACACAAGATGAGTAACTTCCTTTTTAGGGTTCCGTAGCCAAATGGCAAAAAACGGAACCCTTATGGATTCGTCATGTCTGTCTGTCTGTCCGTCCGTCTGTCCGAGTATGTCACAGGCTCACAACCACTTTTTTCCGAAACTATAAGAACTATACTGTTGAAACTTGGTAAGTAGATGTATTCTGTGAAGCGCATTAAGATTTTCATACAAAAATAGAAAAAAAAAACAATAAATTTTGGGGGTTCCCGATACTTAGAACTGAAACTCAAAAAAAAATTGTTCATCAAACCCATACGTGTGGGGTATCTATGGATAGGTCTTCAAAAATGATATTGAGGTTTCTAATATGATTTTTTTCTAAACTGAATAGTTTGCGCGAGAGACACTTCCAAAGTGGTAAAATGTGTGTCCGCCCCCCTGTAACTTCTAAAATAAGAGAATGATAAAACTGAAAAAATATATGATGTACATTACCATACAAACTTCCACCGAAAATTGGTTTGAACGAGATCTAGTAAGTAGTTTTTTTTTAATACGTCACTAATCCCCTAAATACGGAACCCTTCATGGGCGAGTCCGACTCGCACTTGGCCGCTTTTTTGTACTTTATAAAATGTCTATGCAATCATAACTTCACTTAAACGTTTGCAAAACTAAAACACAAATCAAAAACCTCAAACTTAATGCTATCTTGACTATCTTGAGTAGCAGAAAAAGTCTAGAAAAAAAGCTTTACATTTATCATATCTTTATTGCTTGCAATAAAGCATTTCATTTGGGTATTCGCAACACAGGTTTAAGCTTTTCACTTTTAGTCTACCTAGTATCTAGTCTTTTTAGAATAAAAAATTAGACTTTATAAGTCACAAAAAATTCTAATTTTATAAAGCCCTGCCCTAAGTAAATATATGTGGTAAATATACATATACTTATTTCAAGATTCCTTCCACTTTTTATCAACATACTAGTCCTTGTCCTTCTTAAGAGCCAACAGGAGTGGTCATTTCTCCATACAAACGTACTCGACTGTTTCCTCCGTGGGTTTTGAAGCTAGAGCAATGATTTTTTCAACACAGATTAATATTATCAATATCTGTGTCGGACCGTTTTGCTTTTTTTGATATTTTTGTTTTTTAAGGCGCTAGAGCCCTTCAAAAATGGCCAAAATGGCCTAATTGACTATGCCCCAATGAGAGCCGTGGTATTCAAAACTGATATCAATTAGCCAAAAAATCAAAACGCTCCGACACAGATAATTTCATAATCATTTAGATTTCAAAATTTGGTTACGATTGGTTAAGTTTTGGAGGAGGAAACAGTCGAGTACGAAACCTCGATTTTTGAGATATTTATGCAGGATTTTTCGCCTTGTCCTTATCGCACTAGTTTTAGGAGCCGCTTCCGTTAGCGAGACGGGTATATTTACCTAAAATATTTATATCTCAGCTCCTGTTTCGTCTTAAGTCCAACACAAAACGCAGACTGATGAGAATTGGCGGGCGACGTGCATCTCACATAAATAACCACGTGTGCTGGCTTCCAATGAGTTCCCGGTACAGACGGCCTGGAGTCACGGTGCTATGCTAAACGAGGCTTATGCTTGGGCAGCCCTTGACCTGAATACTACAGACTACCTGAGCTACAAGTGTGGAAAAATTAATCAACAGTCTCTAGACGTCAGTATTAGAATGTCTGGCTTCCCTGACTGAAACAGTATCACAGCATAGTATGTACGTACAGAATAATCACTGTCTAATAAAACCGATTACAATGTAAGTCACGAAAATCTTTGTCGCTCCCTAACCCCTAACACAAGGTGCTGATGATACGCTCTCTTTCTTGCTCACTAAACTGTGCCTGAACAGTTGAGTGAAATACCACTGAAGATGTGCAGAAGGTTATCAAAATGTATTTCATTTGTCCTATTATTTTATAGGTTCATTAAAAAAAAACACACGAGAGATTTTTTTACCTCCCGTTTTTATATAAACTCGTAAGTCTGCTCAACATCCTGATCCGAAGATATCGTAGCCATATCAAGCTAGATCGCTTGTACATTCAAACAGCACGATGTATACCATAAAAGCCTCCCTAGTAATTCTTCGCGCCATACTCGATTGCTCAATACCCGCGTTTATACCAATAATAAACATACATATAATAAATACGCGTCTCGGCTTGTCCCGCGGCGGGTGATAAAGTCACCGCGTGAGCCCGCTCCGTCTCACTCTGGTCTAGGGAAGGGCTCCAGAATCATCGATATCGATATAATTAATTCTTGGCTAGAGAGGCACAAGGACTATCGACTTCGGTGTCATGTATCAAAAAGACGTCTCCAACCAGTGAAGACTGACAGTCTGCGCCATTACTTTGAATTACACTAGTGGGGTGTCTTCAAGTGTTTCTTCTGTATCTAAAATGTATCCGCGGCAAAGGCAGAAATTGGACAGAATTGCTACTTGCTAAAAAAACTGTATGTATGCGCTATAAACATTATTATCTGACTCTGACCGAGAATCCCTCTATGATCTTAACTCTTTACATTCCTGTCTACTAATTTAGCCCGTATTGTCTTAATTTACCTGATTTTTATCCCTTGGCCCGCGCCGGCGCATCCCTACGCTTTCTTCTCTCACAATAATGGGCTGGGCGGGTCGCGGGCTCTAAAAAACGACCGCCACAGAACAGGTATATTGTTATTACAACGTGACGAATATGTGGAATAAACATGCGCGTTCTTTACGACGAGGCTAAATGGAGATATACCTATTTTTTTTTCATATAATATAGAAAATATTTTGAGTATATTCCTTGGCAGATACGAGTGACATATTTTTAAACAATTTATATGGCGTCATTTCTGACCCCAGACGTCCGTCTGGCGGGTGCACGGAGCGGGCGCACGCACGGGGGTGCCATTGTAGGTAAAATCCGTCGCACGCGTCCGCGCCAGTTAGCGTTGCGCATACTATTTTTCGTTAACCCGCTCACCCGCTCCGTGTAACCGCTTTAACTAGCGGACGCCCTGAAACGTATTAAACTAAGTCGAATATTTTGTGTTACGGTTTAAAAACGTGATATTAGGTATGCGTCAGATGGTGTACCTATATTTTGTGCTTTCTTTAGGTAAATATGGCGGTTTCTACAAATTATAGAAAAAAAGCATACATCAGATTTAACACCATAATATAATCTGACATAACATAAACTTTAGATATTATGTAGGTACTAGGTACTTAGTGATACACGGCAAATTCAACATCAATCTGACTAAAGCGCCTTGCATTTTTAACACGTAAATCTTTCCGGATTTGTACATACTTAAACAACATTTATACTGCTACCTGTATTAATGTGACTTATTAGATGTAATCTGATAATATATTCCAAGAAGAAGTTTTCCATAACTCAACATCAGGTTCCACATGTCTCAGGCCTTTGATTAAGTTATCTTGGGAACTAGTTTATGATTTAAAAACCCGTAAAGTTTAACGATTGCTTCATTGAACATTTTGAGTAGACTGGTTTATGAATTGCAATTTTGTACATAATATATATCTTTAGACGTGTGCGCCGCGCCGGCGCGCCGCCGCCGCCGGGTTTTTTTGCCACGCCGCCGCCGCCGATAAATGATCGGCGTGAAATCGGCGTGACCTTGAGTGTTGTTAATCAGCTATTCTAACTTGGTATTTGGAATTTTTATCATTTATTTATTAAATGAAACATATTTAAGCCAGTGGTACAAACAATTTAACACATCGATTAAAGTAACTAAGTAATCCTCAGTGTTTATCCAGTGTTAATCCTCATGAATAATCCTCAAGAAAGATGTGGGAGTAATATATGAAGTAGGATTTTTCCTGTTAATTGTGTATTCTCATTCAACTATTAGACAATTATGGACTTTTTATGCCCTCACCTCACATACGAAGTCAGAATGCTTACATTGCAATTAACTAGGCAAGTAAATCACAGGGCTTATGTACCATGGGACCGCAAGGTGCGACAGAAAAGGACAACTAACTATACTAATGTTGCGATCATCATCATTGCTTTACTATTGTTGACTGGCTCACAGGAATAACATCAAGAAATACATTGAAATGGCGGCTCTTCTTAAGAAAATTTATGTTTCTAGAGAGGTCTTAAGATCAACCATTCTAAGACCAAAGTAGTGGTAGTAGACAGGGAAAACGTATTCCGAGTTACCGACGTAGTCGGCGATTACGATAAAGGGAGCTAAGTAGTTTGTATATCTTGGGTTGTAACCAATGCTGGCGGTTGCACCGTCAAGATATGTCGCAGATCTGGCATGGCTAACAGTGCTATGGCTTCGACGTGCAACTAAAGTGCGCTTAGTACGAGTTCTCATCTTGGCAATATTCTAGTATGGTGCCAAAACGTGGAGCCTCAAAAAGTGTGACGTCCAAAGGTTGGCGCTTTTGAGATGTGGCGTTGGCGAAGTCTGCTGCTTATACCTAGGACAGTGAGAAAAACAAACCCCTTAATTCTCAAAGAGCTCAATATCGCCACTCGGCTCTCCACAACATCTTTCTTCGGACATATTATACGGTTTCCAACGCAAGTTGTGGAGAAACATATGAATTAAGGCCCAATGGATGGCAAACGTGCTCGGAGTGGAGCATGTGTGAGATAGTCGATGGCGTGCCATGCAGTCCACACGGCTTATGACCGCAACCGCACGAAATGGAGACAAATTACAGGTAGCCGCAATCCTCAGCAATGAGAAAACGAGAAAGAAACGGCACAAATTCATACCCATCCAACATTTCTTCGGTCTCAATGACGGTGCAGCCCTACCTAACCCGTCTACCTCCACCCTGCACTAGCGCCATGTTTTTGTTGTTGCTCATTCTGTTTTGTTTTTATAATTTTACATTTTTGATAAATACATTTGTATCGAAAACGAGAGAGATGAAGATACGGCTCAGTGAGCCTGGTGCTTGTATGACAAGAACACCATTAAAGGGAAGTCATAGCAGTCCAGTCTAGCAAAGTACAAGTATATTTGAAGATAACCCATGGAAAGCATGAGTAAACGGAGTTATAGAGAGATACAATCGGATCGAAAGTCACTGGGACCAGGTAACCCCTTAATGCAATATAACTAGGAAATAACTAGGAAAATCAAGTTATTATATCCTATATTCATTTACAAAGGCGACCCTATTTTACTCACAACCTATTTAAAACTATACGTAGATTACGTAGTTCACTTACTAACAACCTGGATTAATCGAATTTTCAAGGAAAAACGACCAATTAATGATTTTTCTTTAGAAACCTAAAAGTCAAGGTCACGCCGATTTCACGCCGAAAACACGCCGCCGCCGCCGATTTTTTGGCAAACGCCGCCGCCGATCATTTTTTAGTTTAGTTTAGTTTAGTTTATTTATTTCATAATGATAAATTACAGTATAAATTATTCTTACGCTAATCTATATGAATTTACATTATGGTCGTCAAAAATGTAGCATGCAAACGTATAATTATAAAATGTCAACAATGATAATCAAAAAACAATACAAACTATTAACACTAACAATTTATAAGATAAGTTCAGAAATTTCAGAATACGTAAATAAATAACGGAATACATGTCAAACAAAATATATATAGTAGGTATCTCATAATGATCGTCATACTTATACTAAGAGCGGTAAGAATAATAAATCAGAACGAATGTCAAATAAAATCAATTTTACATAAACAAAGTAGGTATACAATTTCAAGCAATTATTACAATTTTAATTCCATATATTCGTCCACTGAATACAATGGGTTATTCAATAAAAAGTTCCTCAGTCGACGTTCAAATGCTTCGTCAGATATTTCAGTTCTTAATTCGGCGGGTAGACGTTCGTAATAAGTTGGGCCTATTACTCGCGGATTCTTACATGAAAGTGCCATGCGACGCGGCACTGTTCGCAGTCTTCCCGTCGATCTGATTTGTTTGCCCATGACTTCGACACGTTTGAACAAGGACAAGTTCCTTCTCACGAACATCAGAACTTGAAACATGTATAAGGAATAATGTGTCATTATACCATTATTTTTAAAAAGTTCCTTACAGTGGTGCATTGGCTTAACTCCAGCTAGTAAACGGATAGCACGTTTTTGGAGAATTAAAACTCTCGTGGCATCTGTGGAATTTCCCCAAATCAGTGTACCGTATGACATCAAGGAGTGAAAGTGCGAAAAATATACAGCTTTGAGTGACTTCCTTGATATCAGAGGCTGTAGCTTTTTTAAAGCAAATATAGAACTGCTCAACCTATTACAAAGCTGATCGACATGGCACTTCCAGTTGAGATTCGAGTCAAGTATGAAACCCAGAAATTTTGTTTCATTGCATAATGGCATTGGACCGTTACTAATACATGGAGGCACTGTGATACTGCGACCCGAGAACATCATCACATTGGATTTCACTATATTTAACAGTAGGCCATTTGATGAAAACCATGTTTGTAGCTGGTCACACGCATCATGTATTCCCTCGGCTAACTGCGCGTGTGTTTTTGCACTCACGACAACAGTTGTGTCATCTGCAAATAACACAGATAGCCCATTTGTGATTGCAGAGGGTAAGTCGTTCACAAATAATAAAAACAGTGTATTACCGGCTGCTGACCCTTGAGGAATGCCCAAATTTACATTACCAGTGTCTGAAACATATTTTCTGCCATTGAGTGACATTTTCACCACTTGCTGACGGTCAGACAAGAACGATGCAAACAATTTGTGTGCAGAACCATTTATGCCTTAATCGCATATATGCATTAATCGGCGCACACGTCTAATATATCTTATTCAATATCTATCGGATTTTCTTATATGTACTACTTAGTTCTAGTTTACAACACTGCAATTTACAAACGTACATACTTTTCTTTTCAAGTACCACATTTTTTTTTGGGAATATTTTCATTAATTCATTCGTTATTTTATTTGTGTTGATGATCTGCTATATCTTACGTGATTTTTTTTATACTCTGGAATCATTTTCCAATATTAAATAGATAAGCAAACAAGTTGCTTTAGACACTTTAATATCTTGATTTTTATATTTAACCACAATAGTTTCCTTACATACAAACAAAAGAACAAACGCACCGTGCTCCGTCGAACGGACAATAATGATAGTGATGTGCCGGCTCCATATAATTTAGTACGGAGTAAAGATTGAGTTATTAGTACCCTGGTATAAACGAGTACGCCTTAATGCGCTCAGGTTCCGAGGGTTAATGTGATTTTGATATGGAGTGTCGACTTTGAGAACTTATTTGGAACGTGTTTGGTCGAATTAGATCGTGCCTCTAATATGGGAATCGACCAGGTCATTGACATCAATTATGATTATGATATAATTATACTACAAAATTTACACATAATCATTAAATGAACAACGACGGTGCCCCGCCTTTTGAATAAATTTATCATAATGTATGTATATTGTGTCATTATTTTGAGTGGTCTTCTTAAAGGCGCACTTTTCCATTAAATTGACATGTTTAAAGCCACCTAGATCAGGCCTAATGTGGCCTATCCACCTGCTCTGTGCTATTTCCATAATTTTATCTCCATTGGATCTACAGGTTTATTTTTATTAAAATCAGTGAAACCACATTCTTTTTTTACGAGTGGTCCTTCGAGCCGGATAGTGGGCGTTTGTCGCTTTCTCGTGCCCTCTTGAATTGATTAAGGCGTTTTTTGTCTCACATTGTAAGGTAATTACCGTATGTCTTTATTTTCTTTACGACAAAAAAATCTTAAAGCGTTATACATTTGGTGCGCATACGTCGTTTTCTGTCTGCATGTCTTTATCGTAGTAATGATCTCGGATTAACATGTTCTGATGACTAGTGTGATGGCGTGGTGATGACGAGGCCGAATCTCGATTGTGTTTTTATAATACAAAACTTTTTAGGGCCTGATGTAATAAAAAAGTTATTAAGCGACACGCATACGAAAGTAGGGCCTTAACCCTTAAAAATTAAATGCACGAACTTATCGGAAAGTGAAATATGACTAATTAGAAGAAAAATCTGCTACAAAGAATGATATATATGTATATATAAGGTACAAGTACTTACAACGTTTTTAAAAGGTAGTGATTTATTTTTACCAGATGCCAACTCTATAAATATACATCGCATGCTTTTATTAGACGCAGCCAGTACCTATCTCGTTTTATCGCAGAATTAATAAATGACGTGTCCACTTAGGAATTTATTTACAGTCTTTCAAGTCAATATTAAAGTATCGCGTACATTAGTATAGAAATTTATATCAAGACATCAGGGTTCAACGACTCAGTCCTTAACGGGCGTCGGTTATTAAGAAATAGTTTACACAAAAATGCTGCGTCACGTTATATTTGTTAACAAACTGAAGGGTTTCACTCTAATGACGGCATGAGTTTCGTTTCCTTTATTGAATAGTAATTAATTAATATTTTCGAAGCTTCTACGTTCATCTGCCCCCGGTTTCAGTTTTAACGAGCATCGGAGAGATCCGAGGTTTAATTTGAAAAACAAAAGCAGGACTGCGCCGGGGCCGAAACGGGTCCTAACGAAGTCCGATTTGGTCGTTTTTCTCGAGGCAAGACAGCATGTCGGCGCACGAGTGTTCCTCGAGGCGATTCGGGCATTTTTTTCTCCTCTCCCGGCTTGTTCTTGCGCGTAATGGCTTCATCTCGGAAAGCTTACAGCAAAAACGGCCCACACTTTTGAACCTTACGTGTTTTAGCCCCGGAATAATAATGCTCAATCGAAATTGTTACAGTAATCGCTCCTGAGTTATTACGCAATTATGTGCTCAGTTTGAGCATTTTTGGACGGCGTTTCCTCGCAATTTTGCGGTTCGAGATGATTCCGTGATCGTAATTTGAGTTACAACAAATTCCGGTGGCTTGGCTAAGTTTTACATGAGGATTGGTGAGCTGACGTGTCTACCTGGGAGATGTCAGGGAATCTTGACCGGGGTTTCATATCGACATTTCTCGTCACTAGCGGCCCGGTTAATCTTTTCGGGGGTCTTCAATCAAGCCTTATATAATGACAGCACTGTCTTGTAAATTCGTTGAACAGTTTTCTCGGTACGTCTCATTTTGGTGCCGGTCCGGTTCCTTTATTTTGCACCTTATAATTACGCTCGGGCGATTTCCTTATGAATCTTATAATTTATTTGTAAGAGGCTAAACAAACACTTAATTCTTATAGTTTAAATATTTATATCTCTTATTTTTACGCTGACAGTTAAAGTAAAACATCCAAATGAAAAGCGTAGGTATAACAAACCGTAACTTCTTCATATCCAAATGAACTACATACAATGATAAGTTAAATTTTAATTTATTTTTATTGTGAACTTGGAACAAAGTGGAGTCTCTGCCTATTGCTGTTTATATCTTAACACGCATTTTTAAAAGACATGCGGGTCAGCTCCAGCCATAAAGAAGGCATAAAAAGATCCACTATCATTCCAAAAAACATGTAAAACTTAAATTAAGCGCAACAATGTACTAACGCGAAGCGACTTGTGTTTCTATTCAACCTTTGAAAGGGTGCAATAAATATAGTGAGCACACGTCTTTCAATTGAATAGTACACTACTTAATAAATGCCGTTCGCACACGATCGCTACGTGTGGTCACAACAACTCTTTGAAACATGCGAATTTCAACTTTAAAACAATAATCCAACGCTCAATTTGCAACGGTCTGACATATCTCCTATCTTCAGCGGTGTCCAATGGAAATGCGACTTAGCTGTCAAGAGTTAGGGTTGAGTTTGGATCGGTAGATGATAATGATAGTGTTGTGGCATGTGCAACGCAAATGCGTCGATTTATCGATAACGCGTGACTTTGTTCGCGTCTCTATTTGATCGAACGCTGTTGGTTTTTCTCAAGTGTAAGATGCGTTTTGCTATTTGTTGTATCGTAATTGTGTTATGTTTTTGCTGATGCGGTGGCTATTATTCTACTATAAGTATCGTATTAAGTATTTAAGTAGTTTAAATTTTGTTCTATGTTTTCCATGCTATTATAGATATTTTTAGTACTAATCGGAATTTGCTATGAATAAAAATAATTTTAAGATTAGGCTGTTTTTGACATTTCATTTCAAATTTATATTCTAATTCTGTTTTGGCAAATAGATTAAGTAAAATAATCTGCTCATTCTCTCTGATACAATCTGAATTTTTTAAGCTCTCTAAAGTTACGCTGGCTATAGTAAATATGCATGAGCATGGAAATATGCTCCGCCATTATCAATTTCCCAAAATTACTTATAAACTCCAAAACGAAAGTTCATTCACACCTTAAGCCACTTGTAAAGAGTGTAAAAACATACCTTCTTGACACTAATTGACCGTAGTCCAGTCAAAACATCCTTAATCGCTTATTAATCGCGGGGAGCGCGGACACTTTTAAAAAGTAATTTTGAGTCGTAACTCTTTTAAGGAATCGAGTGTGATGAAAAATGTAGGTAGTCTTTTTTTATGCATTATTATGGTTCATATTAAGTGATGTAAATGTCGTGACCAGATCATTTTGATCATTTCATGAAATGCCATTTTTAACCGCCTTCATAGAATTGATCACTTCATTTTCACGATTGGCCAAGCGATCATGAAATCCACTTCATGAAATATTCAATTCTAATATCTGGCCATAAAATAGACCATGTCAAATGTCTTACACGTTTTCGATTAAGTAAGTAGCATCATAGAGAAAAAATACATAGAGTGCTCACTCCATACATCAGTTTTAGTACCAAAAAGACTATTAGCATCTAGCATCGAGTAGCGGAACTATCAGTACCGCTACTTGACAATAGATGTAGCACCGACCGGAAAGTCTTATGCTGTTGAGATAAAACATTCCGGTCGGTGCTACATCTATTGTCAAGTAGCAGTACTGATAGTTCCGCTAGTCGATGCTAGATGTAGACACTGAAATTAATAATCTGAACTGATGTATGGAGTGAGCACTCTTGTTTTACTATATTTCTCTATGGTAGCATGCGAATTATTAAATGGAATTAGGGAAATCTACGCCGCAGGCGCCTGGTATTAATTTTATAGAGACTTTAGTTCAAATATTTAAGGAAATAAATAAATATTTAACTGCAAGTGTACCAACTATATAAAAAGACTGAACTATTTATCTAAAAAAATGCAGTAGGAATGTATTTTAGCGCTAAAAGAACAAAACGATAATCGATGAGCATTTTTCACTCGCAATCGATTCGATTCTTTATTCGATACTCAGCGTCACGTGTGGTCGCGATGCCATCTTAAGATCGCACTTATCTTAAACCAACTTAAGTACCTTAAAATCACTAGGCACTTACGCCCTTCTTAAAATATAACCGATATGCGAATATGCCATTACAGGAATACCAAAGTTATTTTGATTGCGAATTAAGCAATAACCTGCCTTTTTTCATTGCAATAAGAACTTTGCGATAAGTGCCGTATTTGTTGTCGGTGCACAGCGTACGATACGACAATTTATACGTTAATTTCTTATTTACGCTAACAGGAACTGTTTCTTGGAATTGGAGGAATGCTTAAGGCCTTTTTTCCAAAGGTCTAAACTTTTTGCAAAATATTGTAAAATATAGTAAACTACGAGTATTTGCCTCTAGCAGGCCAATTCAGACCTTCAATATGATATTATATTGAACTTTTTCAAATTCATTAGGAACTATTTTATCAACATTTAGGCACTAGGCATGTAGATTATTTATAATGACCAATCTGTCGGTCATTTTATTGAATTTATTTATCATGTATGTATTTATGATATGAAATCACTTGGAATACCTATAAAGAAAATTCTTATTTTAAAGTGCGTTGAAAGATAAAGAAAATATAACTTTAAGGCGCCCGAAGGCCTGAAAAGGCCTCCTCTACTACAACTTAGTTACTAACCGAATTTCATTCATAATTTACTTCTATATAGATTGTATTGTACCTGAAGTAACTAGAGAACATAATTAATACCTACCTTTAAAAGAAACATTAATATATACATGTAAAACAACAGTTTACACCAAAAATGATCACAAACTTATTACCCTCATTAATCACCCATCACCCAACAAGTTCGATCACATCGTTTTTACCACGAGGCGCGGCGATAACCCGCTACGATCTATAGCTGTAGGCATTGTATAGTATAGTTCCATAGATCTTAATCTGCATACCTTATGGCCGAAGAAACGTACGAGCAATAAGTCTTACGATAGAGCTGCGAAATATGTAAGTACTTTATAGTACTTACTTGTAACTTTTCGATCTGGGGGCAAAAAAACTGACATTTGTTTTTATATATGTGGGCAAGTGGTCCGATTGATGGTAATAATGCGCATTTTATTATGTTTTTTTTTAATTAGTGTTATTTTCAAGGATGAATTGTATTAGATAAAGGGTCGGTTGCAAATTAACTTAATATCGAATCAAATCCTAAAATGCGTCTGTATAAGTTAACAATAGAATGTTCCTGAATCAAAGCCTATATTAACATATACGGTATATTTTTTCTGTGAAGGTAAAATGGTGGCAATAGTACACGAATGAGTGGCGCCACATTTATTAGCAGACGAAGTTACTGGAGACTAGTAATATGTTTCTATTTAAATCTTAGTAGGTATGTATATATTAAATAAGTGATATCCAGTTAAAAACTGAGAGTCATTTTCTAAAGGATGTGCTACAAAAACTTCTGTAGCAATCTATTTCTGATCAACAGCTTGATTATATTTTTACAAACTTGCCTTTACACTCCATACAATATTTATCTAGTAGCATCACTATAGCGAATTGTAAGTTTATATGCTAGTATCATGTTTTGTCGGTAGTAAAATTAACTTTGTACATTATATATTCATTGGGGCTGTCAAACTGATGTCAAATATGGCCTGGGAAAGTGATGGCTTAGTTGAATGGGCTAATCAGTATGTTATTGGCATGATAATGTGCTAATCATGCAGTTTAGGGTTAATGATCTATGTTTGAAGCAATTTATTGTATTTTAGGCAGACATCAATTTATATGCGAATAATATTTATGACAAAAATAATGTACTGTTTGACGTTTGCTTTTTTTATTAAGAAAACTATTAACGCTTCATTTTACTTTAAAAATTTTCTGCTTTAATCACTATTTTTGCTACGACATAATATTTTATTTTGCTATTGAAATATCTTTCAACGTTTTAAATGTATATTTTCCTAACTAGGTTTTCTTTACCTCAGCACTTATAAATAAGCGACGGTCATTTTACAATTTTCGTTTTTCAGTGCATCGTATCGTAACCTAACCTATATTCTAATTTTGATACTATGTAATTAATGAGTTTTGTCACGATTTGTCCGAAATGATACAATTTACTACAAAACTGATAAAATCAATTATATTTTATAACTACACCCAAAATTAATTAAAAATAGTTACATTCTATAGAAATCTCAATAGAAAATTACCTATTTTCATTGCTCACGAGTGTACTTTACAGTTACAGGGACCCTTTTCTCATTCACTTCACTCTATCCTGTTACCCAAGTCACATAAAGCATAGTTGGCACTTGGTTAATGGTCTCACCGAAAGATATATAGCTTGCATCACATACTACACAGACACCGCATTATAAAGCGTTCATAAAGAACACGAGGTGACATCACATACTTAGGTGCAAATTTACTTGTGAAATGCTACGATTAGAGCAGCACAAATGAGTTGTATTCTACGTCATTATATTCAGCGTGTATTTTTGATACCACCGCATAGTCTAAGGTCTAAGGGTATTTAGTTAAGGCCCTAATGAACCCACTTTCATAGATTTATAAAATTGTACGATTTTAATTATTCCGTTTTGAAAAATCAGTAAGCTATGTATCACTACATTGTTTGAGCTCAATTTACTGACGCGATGTCACAACTACCACATGTTATATTACGGTGTAAGAAATACACTGACGCTCGAAAGATTATATTTTTTTTTCAGAATCGTTTTATAGCACTAACACCTACGAATGTTTAAAAAGTTTGCGATTAATATCAAGCATATACAGGCCAATTCGAAAGTATACTGACATCAGAATGATATTTGAATCGTGTTATTCAATATTCAGTTATCGTACATTTCACTCGTACGTGTCTGTACATTTATTGTGCGTTGTCTAGTTGGGGTGGTCTGTGACCTGCGCAGACGCATGATGTAGCGCCCGGAACGAACGATTAAAGCGGTTATTATTGATTATTAATTGATTCTAACTACAATTCTTCGATTATTCGTTTTTTCATTGCGCCATAGTTCAGTGATCTTGTGGTGTATGTTTTTCCCAGTGCTTTGGTAGTGTTTTTCAGTCATTTGCGGCATAAAAACTTGGTAGGTACTTAAAAAAAAATTAGGGGCCCTTTCTTGATTCCAAGATATTGCGAATTAGTGAAGTTTGTAAAACATATTAGTTTGTAAAACGACTAATGGAGGTATGTCAGAACAACAAGATCACCTTACAATGGATCAAGGGACACAGTGGATCCCGAGGTAACGATGCTGCGGACGAGCTTGCCAGACAAGGATCGGGTGCGGGGGCGATTGGCCCGGAACCGACTCTCCCGATACCGTTTAGCAAGGTACGCTCAATGCTGCTGGCACGCACAGGGAAACTACACACAGAACACTGGCTAAACCAGACTGGATGCAGACAGGCCAAACAAGCCATGCCTAGCATCAACGGTAAGCTCACAAGGGCACTCCTTCAACTAGGAAAAGTCCGTCTGAGTATGGTAACCAGTGTCATAACAGGTCATGGACTTTTTAACAAACATCTTTTTATAACAGGTGTCACAGACAGTCCCCTATGCCGTGGATGCATGGAGAAGGAAGAAACAGCCTCTCACGTGGTGCTGGAATGCAGCGGAGTGGCCCCATACAGGGCAAAACATCTCGGATCCCCGAGAGATCTCCCCGAGGTCCTACTCAACATCAAAGGTTTGATAGGATTCCTCGAGGAGCTGGGCTGGCAGGACTAGCCCCTATCACGCAAAATAGGCGCAGGACGTCGAGTTGCGGAAAATCGCCCGTACTACAATACAATACAATAGTGTTTTATCGTATCTATCTATGTATTTATAAATATGCTACTATTCGACCCATATATCAACCTAAAATGTCCTAAATAAATAATAAACGATTATATAAGTAAGAGAAAATATACTTTATTGTTAATTTATAAAAAAAAAGTAAGAGAAATCTAAATAATTAAAAGTGCAATGATATTTATGTGTGGCGCGTTTTTTTTCAAATAAGTAGTTTCATCGTACGCGGATACGAGAGCGATTAAACATTAGTAAATTACTTACCCACATGAAAATTTAAATGGAAAGTTTAAGTAGGAATTATTTAGCAGTCAACCATAGACAAACCCGAAAGATTGAATTAGTGCGGGACCAAAAATTTAAATATACTTACACTGTATGCACATCAATCATTAATATTAAGCAAAGACTTGCGTACCTTCTCTTTCAGGCGATTTTTTTTCCAATACCTGACCGGTGTGTGTATGGCCACACCTCACAATAAATAATCCACGTTTATTAAAACAACATTTCATTGTCATCAGCTGAAATCTCATAAGGAAACAACTTCATCGGCGAGGGCACGGGGGCAAGCCGGGCAAGGCGGGACCCAGGGTAATTAAGGTGCGGTGATAAATAACGACTGTCCGCGTTTTTACCGCTCGTGTCATTATCTCGACCGACTCTATCAGCCGTCACTCGATTACTCGGGGACATCGAGGAGTGGATAAAACCACCCGCCGGCTGGAGATTCGGCCGTTAATTACTTAGGTAGCCACTTTTTATTACGCTTTTATAAATTTACTTATAGTTCAAATTTTATATTAAAGGAAAAATGGAACTACGCGAATGGGATTACGCTTCCGGCAGGACTTACTTATAGTTGTTTTGGTCTTAAAAACTGTAAATCTCTGAGTAGAGAAACACAAAAAGTCATACGAAAAAAAAGTTGTGTTGGTAAATATGTGTTGTAGTGTTATTCAATATTAATTTTAGTTAAATAGCCAGTTCCAAATGGGATGATGTTTTCAACAATTATTATGTGAGAGCATAATGTGCATTACAACCTTGTCATTACAAACTTGTATATAATTTATATACAGAAAAATTATAAATATTTTAATTGATTGCGAGTATTGCAACTTGCAACATTATCAAACCAAAGTGCAGAACGCGTTCATTTTAAGTCCGTTTTGACATGTTACCTATTTTCATACAAATTACAAACACACCTGTGTCTTTATTTTACACATGTGTTAACAGAAAAGCTTTCAAAACAATAAATAGTTATAAAATACGTAAAATCGCATAGTATATACGACCATCAATTTATTCTACTAATAGGGTTTATGTATATCAGAAGCAAGAAGAAGGTATATTAGCTCCTATCCCTGGACTTTGATCCTGCTTTGCTAGTACATATTACCAGCTCTGTATAGTTTCAATCGTCTCGTGACAGCGTAGCGCATGTATAATCGAAAGGGCCGTTGATGAGCGCGGGAGAGCTTTTTTGTGCGTGTGCGCACGGCCTTATGATAAAAATATGTCGCCGTATCGCCGCGCTGATGGGGATTAAGTGTATGTAGATAGTTTGCTTACTAATTTTTTGTTGCGAACTGACCACTGACCAATAGTTGACCATAGTTGATTGAGATTGCTATCTCTTCCCATTAAATCGAAATTATATTCTTAGAGTCAGACCAAGATAAGTTTGCACGAACGATTTTGATAGCACTCGCAGTGCTATTGTTATTTATACATCATAATTTCATATCTAAGTTTGACGTTTAAAATAACACTTGCGCCGAGTGTGCTATCAAAATAGTTCGTGCAAACTTATCTTGGTCTAACTCTAGTCGTTTTACTCCCGATTTGCAACGTGTTTATTTCAGTTTCTATTTTGATAGGCTGATAGGTTTATTTATTACTTACTTGTTTTATGAGCTTCGCTTTTTGGTTAATTTTATTGAACGAAAACAAAAATTGCATTAATGTAATCATTGAAATGATTTTATATTGTATTTAATGTACTTCTATTAGAATAAAACTTAAATTAAAAATAATCATAATAAAATCCCCTTATAATTATTCGATGAGAAGTAGGTAATTAAATACATCGTACATGTATGACCATAAAACTATATGTAATCAATGTCCATAATTGTAGAAATTATAGAAATAAAAATAAAAATCCTGGCTATATAACTTCGACATCTTTAATTATCTAAGACAGTTAATTTATAAACGTATTCAAAAACGCATTAAAAATCGATATCGATAGTTTCAAGTTTTTTGTCGATATTTATTTTAACACTGGTGTCAAATTAAACATATTAATGGAATATTTCTTTACAGGTAATGATGGACGTGGAATGAATCGAGCTGTGACATTAAACTGTAAGTCTTTTTTTACGTTAACGCAAAACAAATTTAACTTGAATTGCATTTTAATTCATGTGTTCACATTTGCATCTTTATTACGCACTTTGCTTCTTTATTAAGTACTTTTTTCTTTTTTGTAACTGGAGTGCAAATTGGAAGGTAGCCATCCTTTGTGTATTTACTGCACTATTTTTATAAAATATTTAAGACTAAATTAGAATAGAATAGAAATACTTTATTTATTGCAAAAACTTAAATATAAATACAAACTAAAAATATAAAAAATAACTACTTACTAAAACCCGTCCCGGGCTGTCCCTGATGCAAAGGTGCCCATCACGCTCGCCGCGTTGCCGCGTTGTATTGCGATGGACAGCCTTTGCATCAGGAAAAACCCGGAGCGGGGGTCAAGGCCCCTTTCAGTCAGGCGACGATCCAGCTCGCGAAGGAAGGTCTTACCCTCAGCACACCAGCAACCTGAAGTCTTTATTTGGTGTAAAACATAAAACTTAACCTATAATACATCTTAGTCTAATATATTTTAACACCAAAATGGATGCCACTCAGCATATGCCGATGTCCAAGATACTTAGCCTGGATACGTAGCGCTGGTGTTCAGGGCAACCAGGGAAAACTCAATGAAAATAAAAATAAATTAAAACAAAATCAAACTAACATGTGGGAAAAAGTGAGTTTAAACTATGTCTTTATATACTTTTACAAATTATACATACTGTTGGTATGTTACCCAGCAATGATTTTATAATGATGAAAAAACTTTAAAATATTTTTTACGTAGGTCTTCTCTTTGGTCGAAAAAGTTGCTGACATAATTATGTATTTTTTATGTATAACATACTACAACTATCCAAGTAGCTATTTAAATGGTTGGCTATTACATATATGTAGTGATGGGTAGGACATCAATTTAAAATGAGTTTGTATGAGTACCTCATTTTCTAAAATGAGGTGTTACAATGTCTTACTTCAAATGAGGTGAGGTACTAGCATATTTTCAGCGTCAACTATTCAATTAATTCCAACACCGACAATTTTTTTAAGATGTATGAAAGCTTGCAGCGTTTACGCTTGTTGTCTTTCGTGTTTAATTGTTAACGTATTTTCGGTGGTGACGCGAAGCGATATTGAAGTACGCCGCGTGTCGGTCTCACTTCCTCTTTGGGTATTTCTAATTCATTGTTTCATTTTGAAAGGATTTTTGAGGGGTTCATGTCACAAAGAGGCGGTGAGTGGTACAAACTCAACGAATTTCTCGGTGGACCTTTTGTCGTTGCAATAAGGTTTGTAGTTCGGCAGTTGACAGTGTGGATCATTACTCGTTTCTTCATTTGAGACATTTGAGTTTTGAGTGTCGGCGAGCAGGCGAGCACCTAGCGCCTCGCGCGATCCAGGGACTCTGTTGCGAGACTTGCGAGTTGTGAGGAGTGTATGAGTTTTGAGGGTCGCGAGACTCGCGAATGAATTTGAACGTATAAGAGTTTTTTTGAAATTTGAAGTGTGTGAATGATTTGTGTGGCAAGAGGTGTTTGTGATGCGCGCGAGTAAATGAGTAAAATGAATAGAGGAGTGAAGTAAGACATTTTTGCGGTACGAAGTACTGCGACAAATTAACAAAATGAGTGGTACAAATGAGGTGCCTCACGAGTGAGCGACTCAACACTACATATATGTATCATTATAATTTAATCTGTACCTAAAGAACATTGAATATCAATTCATCATACAGAAGCTATACAGTGCCAAAGCAGCTGCACTTGAATCAAGCCAACATCAACTTTATGTCAATGACATAAGATCTATAACGAAAGTTTTATTAAAGTGGTCACCGGTAATGACGGTCTGCGCTCGCGCACACTTTAATGAGGAGGTAATTGGGACAGAGCAATTTTCTATTAAACAATTAGCTTGACACGTTACGCCTTTGTCTTTAACTTAGATCTTGTAACGTTTAATTTTATTTCAAGTGTAGTTCACATAGCATGTTTTTAATGGGTCTGTTGTCGGTATAGTTTTCTAATGTAAACAAAACCTTATATTACCTAAAGTACCTAATTAATGATGCAAAAATGCTACGTGTTACTAAGTTGTTGGTACATTAATGCTAAGTACCTATGGTTATAAAATAGAAAATGTGATTCGTTTTGCTAAATGTACAGTCAGCAGCAGAAGTTGTTAAGCGGGCCATGTGTTCAAAATCATCTCGATGTGACGAGCGTATCAAGGTAATTTTGAACACCTCGCCCGCTTAGCAACTTCTGCTGCTGACTGTACATATTGTAGATACAGCCGTAGAAATGAAAGCCTCTTTTTAAATCTTTACAACCATGAAACAAAGTGAAAATTTGGTCTAAAAAGTGAAATAGACAAGAGCACGTGTAATAAATCATCGTTTGTCGTTAAAAAACAACATTTCAAAGATGTCACATACGTTTCAAAACTCAATATTTCTGCCAAGTCTCGGTTTCAGAAATACGACTTATAAATACCTCTCTCTTAATAACATGTTACAAAATGTTTCATTATTAAACACACGTTTTATTGCGTTTTGTTTATGCTTAAAGTAAACAAAGTAAGGCGTGTTTTCAGCATTTTCTGACTAAACTACAAAGAAGGGCGTAAATGACTGGTATTTAATAGGAGTTGCCCTTTTTTGTTACCATGGCAGTATTATTGGTTACTTTGTGTGAACCCCTTGGTTCTCGTAAGTCACGCTTTTGCTGTTTTACGCCGTTGTTTACTGAATTTAACTGCCATTTTGTTATAAACTGACCTAAATATGGGAAAGCTTTTTAAGGTAAGGGTCCGTGATTGTGTAGATATTATGTACCTGCAAGTATTCAATTTCCTTCCCACTGAACCGGTCGCACGCTATGTGGCTCTAAGTTGCCTTAATGTATCTTAGAAATAAAGGCGTAGGTATTTACTAAATATATATTACCGTGTAAATCCCACCTGATAAGATTGCACTATAACTTGATACTTATATCTAACTATGTAAATATCAATATAAGACCTACTGATAAGTCAAAAATTGCCTATTTGTTATGTTGATACAAGGCTCATTTAAAAGTGCATAGGTCTTTCCCGTATGCATATAATAATACATTTTTAAATACCTTAGTATTTCAATAGAAAAAAGTTTTATTTTTGACTACAGCGGCAAGTGTTCATCTTGCTCCGGTCCTCCTCTTACCCCACCTCACCCTACGTAGTTTTAAGCCCGTGGGTGTGTATACTGATATTAAAACTAAATAAAAATAATAACGATATTATAAGCAGTAACATGTTATTAAGTGGCCGCATCGATCATGCTTGTCGGCGGCTGTCAGCTTGTTTGTTCGTCTTATCCATAACAAAGTTTGCCTTAACTGTGTACTTATTCACAAATACAAACTAAGTTAAGTGTATTATTTATTTAAACTTTATTGCAATATTTAATGGTACAAATTTCGGACTTGACGCCTTAAGGCATTCTACCAGTCAACCATGAAGCCAATAGAATCAAGTAACTAGATAGGTGCTATTTTATAATATTAGTGTGATTTCGATATACAGATCCGTCTTGCCGAATCGGAATGATAATAGTTGCTAGACGAGAGAGGAAAAGTTGCGAAAATACCTAAGTTGCTAATATGTACGGAAAAAAATTGGTGGATGGCTTTAAAAGTTGCTAAGTCTACCTTATAGTTGCCGACTACGGATTTAAAGATCAAGTTATTTAGGTTTAAACCCAGAGTTAAGTCAAAATGTTTTGTGAATTGGTTGAACTTGCGAAAGCTATTGTATGGTTGAATATATTTACATTTTACACCTTAATCCATTGAAATAAAGTTAAAATTTGTAACTCATGTATGACGCCGACTGAATGAAGATTGCTGTATCAATCAAGTTCTCACTTCAATAACAAATACACGTATTGCAACAAATAATAACAATAAACAATACGCGAAACCGCGAAACTGCCTGACGTAGGTTTATTATTTTACATTTGAAATGGTTTGATGTCGGGTCTTCGGGTAAAACGTGAAATGAGCATAGATACAGTCAGCATTAATAGTAGCGTACCTTTACTTTTCCAATGAAACATTTTTAGAATCTCGACAATTTGCGTTCAAACTAGTTCAAAGGTTAACTGCAGAAGTTTAATAAATCATATTTGTTTTTTTAAACTATCAGAGGATGGTAAGATATTTTTGACTCATAATCTGATACGCTACTTTTGATGCTGACTGTATACTTACATATACACTGTGGCAGGCCTTTTTGGGGTAAGGTTGGCTTCCTTAAGTCTTCGACGAACTGTCCACTTGGTGACTGGTTGCTCTCGGTTCTGCATCAGCTGCTGCTGGATGTCAACGCCGGTACGCTGTCGATCACGAAGACTGGCCGTAACGATGAAGTGGTCCTCTCTCCTCGATGTGCACCTGGGACGGCCAGATCCAGGTTTGCGAGCAAGGTTTCCAGTCCGAATGAACTTTTGGTTGACTCTGGAAACAGCAGACTGACTTAAATTCAGCTGTTCAGCAACTGCACGCTGCGTAAGGCCTTGATTGAGCAAGACGATAACTTGGCCGGCTTCAGTTTCTGTCGTGTCCATTTTCTTGCAGGTAATTCCAGGGAATGATTGCGGGAGATGTGCACAGGTCAACTTCTGATAAGAGACTGATAAGAAATAACCGGATACACCGGTTTTTATGGCCCTCAAAGGTGCGCAACTCGTGCATAATCAAAGCAGGTAAAATGTTGTTTTCTACAAAAATAACAATAACCTGAAATTTACCAAACCGATTTCAACGGTTGTTAATGTTTTTGATAGCTTAATTAATAAACAATAATACTGCAATTTCATTTTCACTGAAATATTCAACGTTTTCAGAAAAATTGAAAAAAACTAAAAAATGTGACTTGAGTCGATTTTTTTGCTCCCGAGTGTAATATAATAAATCGTATTAAGAGCAACACACTTAACATTTTTTTAACGCGGAGTCTATCTGAATTGATATGATAATTATGAAAATTAAACCAAAAACATAAATAAATATAAGGAAAATATATCTAAAGTAAGATAATAGGCGAATTAAAATACAACTAAGAAAAAAATCGACTAATTGATAGAGCTAATTAAAAGTTTATGTCATAACATTAATTATATTATTACCTACATTAAAATTTGTTCTCACGGCGTAATTTGCCTGTAAGTAATAAAAAATCTTACAGTATTTTATTGTAGTTACCGCAGTTTTGCATTTCCCTCAATATCCGCTCGAAGCGCCATTAGCTCGCCGGACGTTCGCTTCTACATTTTTTTCGTTTCTCTGCTATTCCTATTCCTGTTCCCTTTTGCAATACTGTGTGTTATGTGCTAATTGACTGCCAGAACGCAAGTGAGGCGAGTTGGCGCCACTGTAAGGTGACCTCAAGATCCGTAACATCTATTGCGTACCTATTCTGAGAGCTCTCTTCTTGGTCTTTTGCGCGATACTGGCGCCGCCTGGCGGCTGTGTGACACATGAGTAGTTTGTTCAATAAACCTTAAATAAATAAATTAATTAAGATGGTCGCCCGGCGTCCTAAAATAGTGTAGTTCATAGGCCCCAATAAGGTATCTAATTTACTTTTTGTCAATTTGACAGAGTTCAATTTAAGCTGGCAAATATTTAAATTGACTCACTTGCGTTCAGCTGTGGATCGGAATGACACCTGGAGTAATCATTAACCTTTGTTTATTTACAATTTCAATTACCGGCCATAATAAATTTTAGTGTAGAAGGGAAATTGTGATGTGTTATCTGCTGTCTGTCTTAACGTAAGGTGTTCATATTAAGCCCAGGGTGAAATTAACGTAAGTAAACATTTAAATTGACATTGAACCTTAAATAGCAATGTAGATAACATGACATGTAGGATGTAGGTAATGATACTTCAAGATACGTTATTGCAATATATTGTAGACGAATCATTAACCTTTATACTTTTATGATTATTGGTTGAAATTAATGTGAGCGATAATTTTGCAGATAAAATATTTACGCTACGCTCATTCCATATGTTTATATTATACCTTTTGTGAATATAAAATAAGACGACTATTAGTAATATTATTATGTTCATGTTAACTTAGTTCCATTTTACTTATTTTTAACATAGTAACGCAACTTTTTCATTTATAACATGAATATCGTCCTGAGAGGGGTACAAATTCTTTTACGTATTCTACAGTATAATTTGAACATTTATAGAGTAACTAAGTATACCAAATTCAAAAACAAAACGACTGTTTTGGGTCTCAGGAGGATATATTATTTATTCAAACCAAAAACAAACTCATTTACTACATGTATATTAGAATTAAATATTGTTTAAAACTAGCTATAACTAAAACTCGTAAAAAACGGAAATTAATATCATACAATCCTAGAAATGAGATAACATAAATACAAGTCAGCCTGGCATCCCAAAGTACAAAGTCATACATAGAAGTAAGCTTGGAAAAATTCAAAAAGCATAATAAATAGTGCGGCGGGTGGTTTGATCCGTTCGTGGAACCGCACCGCAAGCGCAGCGCGCGCCGCTACCTGAATAAGGGGCAGCAATTTTTGGATAGGTACTAAATTGTATAAGGTTATACATATAGGGTGAAACGAATATATGTTGTTTTTTTTTATTAGGGGCAAGACGCAAATTAAAAAAATATTAGACAACACTTGCTCTTACCCTACTTTTATTGAAGTGATTTGTTTTGACTTAAACGTACGACTTACAAAAACCGACGAACAAAATGTTCATAAAAGTCATAGTTTTAAATTCATACTACCTTACCTAATAAGAGAAAAATCTACGTAAACGCGACCAAATCAAGTGCTAAATGCTTACTGCAGAAGATATAGAATATGTCTAAATATCGTTCTATCAATTCTTTTATTTGACAAGAGTTTTTTTAAATGCTCTTAACCATCATAACTTATTTTGCACCAGCTTCCCCTTCGTCCGTAAAATAATATCGATAAATCATTTATAACAGGATTACAATGTTATTGTACAACAAACAAATAACTAAAGCGACAAGAATTTAAACTAAACATGTGTACTTTTGTGAGTAATGTGAAGATTTAACCATAACTTGGTATAGAATGTTCCAGTCAAGAGGCAGAGGTTATATGTTAATCCGTCTCATACATAAAAATGAACTATTTGGTTCCTTCAACTTTGAATTTAACAGTTAGACGTATAAGGTAAACGTACTAGTGCTCGACATGCTAATGCACTATAGATGACACCCTGCTGTCACCTCTATTGACAATGACTTATGTTTCAAGATGACATATATGTTGTAGGAACTGTTACCGCGTCGAGCACGGACGTTTAACTTAATAGGGATGATGTTGATGACACATGTTGAATTGTATAACAAAATCTAGTAAAATAGATAGCAACTGAGCAATTTATCATAATATTGTGGATATTAAAAAATATATTGAAATAATACAAAAATACAGCACCTGAAAATTTCAAAATATTAAGTTTTTTTTTAACTTAAAAAAACGAAATAAGTAAAGATACCATTCGATTCCTCACATTTTATACAAAAAAAGATTGTATTGCAACTATATACATAAACGCAATATATCACCGACAAAAATGCAATTTTCTTGTTTTGTTCATACTTCAAGATGCTATCTCAGTGACCTTGACGTCACGTTCACATAGCGATTTGTTAGGGGCGTTTCGCGAGTGAAGTACGACTGTCGGACTTTGACTATCATTTCTGACTTTTTTATTGCTTTAATGCAATGGGTCCCATATAGACATTTGATCCTAAAAACAAACCTGATTGATTGATACCATAAATGAAAATGTTTCATCTAGCCTATACTCTCTTTGATATTAGACTCTCTGAAACTAAAGGCCGATTGCACCAAACTGCCTGTCAGCGTTGGGAGCATTCGCTAAATTTATTGTAAGGGAGGTTTCCTAATCAATGCTTAAGTGACTTTGGTCAGTAACTGGCCCTAAGAACGTAACAATATTTGGATGGTTATATTGGTTATGTGAATTAATTTCATATTAATTAGCGTCTCGTCCCTGCGTTGCCTGTTGTATTACAAACAACGACGTCCTCAACAAGACATTCTAAGCTATGTAACAGTTTTTGTTATATTATACCTAACTCTACTTTGGTGTCGACTGCAATTAACCACTTAAATCAACTAGTAGTTATATATGAAGGACATTATTATTCGATTACCACATGAGACTAAATAATTACACAGGGATGAACTAGCCCCTCCTCTTTTAACTTCCACTATCAGAAAAGGGTAGTATTAATCGAAACCAATACCACAATCGCTTCCAATATACTTACAATTCAATTACTTCAAATTACCTCTCAATTGAAACAAATTACATTATACATAATTGAATATCGACTAATCAAAAACTTAGAAGACAGTCATATCTCTCTAAGAAATTCTAATGAGTTAAAGCTTTCTGGTCCTAGATGAGTACCTTGTGGTGAACCGTTCATGCTTAGTTTGCGCTCGTAGAAAAAACGTCCAAGTCCTATAAAGGTTCTAACCGCAGCTAGCACGCGAGGAAGTGTGAATTGTGTTACGCGGTTTGCTGGAACAAAGGGCTTTTAATATTTAACCGACTTGAGGAAAAGCGGTTATCTATTACTTTAGATAGATGCTGGCAGATGGAATAAACTTATGAAGCATTTTAGCCTTACCTTAATAGTTATGTCAAAGAAAAAGCTCGTTTTCTTTGGTCATATAGATCCCCACAAAACCCAGACCTGGAACATAGCTAATAGAACACAATAGAACGCGCCAAGGTACGCAAGCGTAGACAGGTTTTAGTGACAAAGATGATGGCTATCGATAAATTATCGTAATGTGCGATCGATCGATCCCAGAATCAGGCTCGTACTCATTATGCTGTAAAAACATCGAAAAAGTTGTGTAAAGCGTACAGGTGAATCATTATCACCACATAATCATGTACCATTTTCATTAAAGTATTATTTTTCAAAAAAGAACATGCAGCAGGTGTTTAGTTAAAAAATTCTTCAACTTGTCAAGAGTGAAAATAAAGGTGCAGAAATATTTATTTTGCTATTTACCATCATCAGCAGATGAGTCCATCTCAGGTGAGCTATTTTCAAATTTCTCGGACTTTGACGGTCTTCTTCTTTATTTTTCATGTGTCTTTGTGGACTTCCATATGATTATATCTCCTTTAAAATTCCCATTTCTTATGTATCTTTAAATGTTGTGTCTAGCTTAAACACAGACTTACCTGTCCTTCATAAACATTGTCGCAGTACGATTAGAAATCATTCTGTCTGTTTTACAACGCGACATTATCCACATTCTCATTGCTACATTATCCGCGTATGCGAGCAGAGTCGATTTATGTAGGTGTCGATTAAAACTATCGATTCGAATTCGCAATCGGTTCGCATTCCGAGTACTTGTGCTGAATATGAACGTTGCGGATCTGGTTTTTGGGCAAAGACAATTGTGGAATACTTGAGGTAGTTTGGATATGCATGATTAAATGGGACCATACTTCTAGAAATACAAGAGTTTCACTCGTTTGCTCCTTTTACCTAGGTACGATAATCACAATAAAAGCTTGAGGAAAGAAAAATACCCACCGGAAATCTTTTGCGACTGTGATATGTGGCAAAAACTTTTTCTGGCTTCGTTATTACTCAACGCCTGTAATTAGTAAGTAGTTACAGTTAATATTTTTCTTTTTCTACTTCACCTGGCACCGATACTACCACAAACGTCATTGTTCTTGAAAATAAACAATTAACTTTGACTAAAACGTTGCATATCTCTAAAGGCCCTTCGAATTCTTTACCCAGAACTTTTGTACTGCAACCCTAACTAAAAACATCAAGTTTAAGTCTCAGTTTCATAAATACTTGTGACGTTTATACTTTATAATGACGGTTAGTGTCGCATACATTAGCTCCTGTTGTCTCGGTCACTAAACATGCTTAGAAATGCCACTGATTCGTTATGGGTAAAGGATTGTATGTCAAACATGGTTAGCTACTGGTTACTTTGGTTTGAAGATCGTTATTCTACTGGAGCTTCGTCGTTTGGGACTACGACATGGTAAATTGGTAAAGTAAGGTATTTACTTGAAGATGTTCCATTGTTCATAATGGACTCTTTTAAACCCTGATTGTAAATTATGAAAAAGTTTTCTCAGTTTTTAAAATAAATGAAGACCCGATTCAAGAAATCTTATATAAGGACAAATAAGATGTTGATTTTAGGTTTCTGCCATTTGTTCCAAATACAAGGTAGCCGAGTGTCTTTGCGGGAATATAAAGATGATCTTTAGTATGAACATATAAAGGAAATGATATATAAAAATAGTAAGAACAATTAACAAAAAAATTATAGACCTGAAAATAAGCCAATGAGCATATTTACCCAAGTACCGTACTGAATTTTTAAGATTGCCGAAACCCTTTATTATCCTGGCTGACTTTTATTATAATATTTTTAGAGGCAGCAGCTCAATAACGAATCAATTGCAGTCTCCTCTGCTAGAATACGGCGTTTATTTATAAGACCAATAATAATAAATAATCTAAATACGTCGGCGCCATACCATGAATCAATACAACGTGAACTTGAATTTGGCTCTCGTCCATAATGAGATGAAGAGAAAAACTTATGTAGAAATGTACGCGAGGAAGCATAAAGAATTTTGTAAAGAACAGACGAGTGCTGAGTGTTGATGGATGTAAGTAGAAAAGTAGATTTGTTTTCTGTAAAATTGAGAGATACAAAATTGAAATAGATCGAAAACAGCATATCTTCAATAAATTGACACAGTGAATCCGCCGATACAAATATTTGCTGTAAATATTTTTATTGCGAATATTTTTTTTACAGATTTACTAGATAAGTAAGAGAGTGAAAAAATTGACATTTAGAACCTTAACTTAAAACATCCGAACACTGTTATGTCTAATCTTTTAGGTACAATATTGAACGATCAACATCTTGTTTGTCGCGGAGTTAAATTCCTCTTAATTCACACCAATTAACGGACACACTATAAATAATACTCATTAAAAACGCATTTCGACCCTCGCATAAAAGTAAACTTATCATTCTCCTCCTAAATTAAAGTTTCACCTCCAAATTTTACGGTCGACTTTATATTACGAAGCTGCTGGTTTTATATTCCACTTCCTTCAATCGTGTCTGGAATACTGTACCCCAAATATGGACTACGTATCTAAAACATCTAAAATTCTTGTATCTGTTCAACTATAAGCCTTATCCTTTCCTAATAGAGGTGTTATTTATTTTTTCTGTCAGCAAAGTTAAGTTGGTGATAGTTCAGGCGTCAAGTCATTAAGCAGTCAGCGCCTAAAACTAATAAAAAAGTGGAAAACATAAATAAAGGTCTGCCGTGAATGAAAATAGCGGCGCGTCAGCAATACTGAATAGGTAGGCTAATAGGCTATTCGTTATTTCTTGTTATATCCTGTCAATGCCTTTTTATCTCTAAATTATTATTTAGTCATAACTATAAATTCAAAGATCAGCGGGAGTTATTTTCTTGCAAACCATGTATTTTTCCCATGAAATGTACTAGCATAGAGGTGGTCTAGACATAATAATGTCCAAGCGACTTGCTTTTAATACTTAAAAGGTACTTGCGAACGATCTTTAGAAATAAACACGACAATAAAGTTATAATTAAAATATTAAATGCAGTTTTTTAATGCTACACACATTATAATGTGTAGCATTATTTCAGAAGTAAATGGAATACCTCTATTTTCAATAACATCCGAGCCCGAGTAAAGTGGCTGAGTCATTTTCATTATTGTGTAGGTTAGGTAGTTATATTCTAATTTGATTTACAACAATTTCATATATCAACTACATATAATGCGTGCTACATAAACATAACCAAATCTCATCCAAAATTTTAATTTTCCTAGATTTAATATGTATAATTACCGTTCGACCATAAAATTCGTGTCTAACAAGGAAGACGTACGTGTCTATTATTTTAGACTACTCTATAACATATATAAAAATAAATCAAATCGGAGCCGGACAGTCAGGTACCCATCCTTGTAAGTTAATGTACTGTCACCACATGCTATACTTTAGCACACGTACAGAAGGGCTGGTCTATTGTGATATATGGTGCAGCGGGATGCACAGAGAATGTTAAGTGGAGTTGAAAGGCTTAGCCGCTTGTAGCTTCCGTCCTCTGCGCTGGGGTAATGGCTAAATTATACTAATACCGCTTACTTACCTTAATAGTAAAGAAAACTCATGTTGTAATGTAATCGTCGATTCCTATAAAGTTACTCTTGTAAGTTCACTTCGCATTAGTTATAAGACATAAGTACTACTTAATGTATTAGGATGCAGTACATAAGTTACAAAGAAGTAAATGTTAAGACATCCTAGACTTTTATAAATTTATTTACAGTTTGAAAACTTGCTTGGTGTTCATATGATTACCCCAAATTACTATGCCGTATCACATCACAAAGTAGAAATTACCATAATACGTCAATATCTTCGAGTGATGCTTTCCTGCTCTATTTATACATTCTTTAATCAATACAAAGCTTGTCTAGTCACATAAAGCACTTAATCAGCAATGGCATAGACTTTCTGCCAAGCTTTTGAGAAACCTGGCTTTAGTCCTTGCCAAGGTTAATTTGCAAATAGTCTCACCTACAAACTAGCACCCAATCACCCCAGCTTTAATAAGCCAATTCGCGTTCAAGGCATGCGTTCGCGCAGGGCCGCGACTAATGACAGCTAACGCCATTGTCTACCAAGACTTATTGCTAATGTCGCAGCAATGGTTCCGTGCGGGGGACGCTTAATGGCGAATTTAACGAATTTGGTGCCCGAGCGCACCGCGCATAATTAGCGCTGATTTGTTATTGAATTTTAAATAGTCTATGCTTTAAGTTTGAAGTAAAAAGGGGTTAAGTGTAGTTTAGTACGGTAGAGACTTGTGATGTTTTGTGCTAACATAGTTTTTAAGTATTACCTAATGTTACTAATATATTTAATTATGCTTTAGTTAATTTTAATTTTATTGTAGTTATTTTATTGTGAATGTACTTATATGGAATTTTATTCTGAAATAAATTATTTGATTTGATTTGAATTGGAAAGGTGACCAAATTCTTGGCAAGCCACGGTTGAAAGTTAGATCCTCCTGGCATATGGTGGTGTTAATCATGTAAATACTAGTAGTTATAGCTAGTCAAGCAGATCTTGTCAGTAGAAAAAGGCGGCAAATTTGAAAAATGTAGGCGCAAAGGGATATCGTCCCATAGAAAATTTGAATTTCGCGCCTTTTTTTACTGACAAGATTTGGTTGACCAGCTTTATTTTGAATTTATAAAAGTACCTATGTACATACAATTTTGCGGTAACAAAATATTCAAATATGTTTATAAAGAACGCCTTAAAAGGTGAGCTGGGCTCAGGCCGATATGTAAAATATAAATTATATTTCCTGTCAAGCGTAAAACATACACATTATGTAATCTTATAACGATATAGCTAAATAACTAGTTCAGAAATTAAAATCGAATCTAAAAGTTGACATATACTCTGACCACGTTATGTTTGCACCGACAATAGTAACAATGCATACTTACAAAATATATATTCCATAGGAGCGTCATATGTAGCACTTGGCGTCAAAACTTAGCGTGGTCAGACTCCTCATTTAATGACGCGAATTCCACATGTGTGTAAGTACATGAAAGTCTGAGCTAATTATTTTGTGTTATTTGCTTTCGACTGAAATTGGCGTCACCAAGCAGACTAGTAATAACATAGACTAGGAATCCTCTAGACGGAGTTTAGAGCAATTATTTCATGAAACCGATGCTGTCAAAAATACGGGGGTACGGGGGGACGAGGTGAGCAAATCCCGTGCCGTGATTGGTCCGTTCAAAGACACGGACCAATCACGGCACGGGATTCTGACACTTTGACTCGAAGATGGAGTAAAACTACCGTATAATAGTGGCAGAGGGGGTAGCGTTACTATGCTAAGTCTAGAGGATGTCTTGTCTGTGAGTAATAATTATAAGGTAATAACAATAAAATACTTCAGTGCCCGGAATAATGATGTAACTTGAACAAATAAGGAACCAGACTGGAGAACAAAAATAACGTTCGTATCAACCGCATTTAAAACACAAATAAACCTTGCTCCGTTTTAATAAAGTTCAAATTTGCAAGACGAATGTTTAAAAAAAGTCATAAAGAGTAATGACATATTCGCTCCAATTTCCCTGATTGTTATACATTAAATTACTGCAGCAACTTTATTTTGTAATTCCGTAAAGTGAACTGTAAAAAGTAAGCAATTATATTCATTAAAATACTGTGATAATTGTCGGAGGGTATTCAGGGAAGGGAGTAAATATACTAAGTTGAATTATACTATGAAGTAAAAGGCGCATTTGGCAGTTAAGCCATTTTATTTAAAGTTGTCCCCTACACTTTTTTTTTAAATTTGTGAATTTATATGTTATTTCTACTCAGGAATTCTATCTATCCTAATAGGAGAAAAAAAGTGTCACAAGGTTTTTTTCCCACTCCGTTACTTACCATTTTTTCATAGACTTTGTATGGCGGTTTCGGAATGGAAAGATCGAAAAATGTATGGAAATCTTGGGACACTTTTTTCTCCTATTAGGATCAAAAGAGCCCATGATTCTGAGTAGAAATAACATTAAAAATCCCAATTTTGAAAAAAAAAGTGTAGGGGACAACTTTAAATAAAATGACCCAGTTATTCGTTTTACTGAAAAGTGTCATTTGATAAAATTTTATAAAGCAACAAAAAATATTATAAAACCGGTATATAAATTTTTGCTTGGGAAGACCCTCATAGGGCACCTAATAGAACTCTCGTATTTATATACGTAGGTACTTCGCTCAGACAGTCAGAAAGGAAGAGCTTTGCAGTTTTTATCAGTACATATTCTCATCTAGCAATTATTAAGTAAATAAATTCCTTATATGTATTCTACTTTCAAGTTAGAAGCGCAAATTAGTAAAACTAAGAATTGTTTAACAACAGTAGGTATGGAGTTTAGAGGGATATGTATGTGTATCAGTCACGTTTCTTTTAGCCTTAAGGCGCCATTAATAATAACTTTCTATTTCATATGCAATAAATCTTCAATAAATAAATATTTAATAATTATAACAACCTTTTTTAACGATACAAAAACTATATTTTTCGCATATACAGTCAGCAGCAGAAGTTGCTCAGCGGGCGAGGTGTTCAAAATGATCTTGACGCGACTTTATTGTTAAGAGAATAAGGGGTCATCCATTAATTACGTCACGTTAACGTTCTAGGTTTTTTGACCCCTCCCCCCCCTCCTTGTCACACTTGGTCACATTTGGCAAACCTCTCCCCCCTAGTGTGACGTCACATTTTTTCTACGAAATCGCCAAATCGAATTAAGTACCTAAGTATTATTAATATTTTATCAAAATATTTTTGACGATATAAATATTAGTAATTTTGTAACCCAAAACTGCTTAGGAAAGAAAATTAAACGAATAAAATTATTTATTATCGTTTTAAAAACTTGTTATTTAAATGTACAGCGAATAAAATAATTTAAATAAATTTTCGGTTACTGATGAAGTTAAAGTGACGTCACAAAGTTTGTGTCTCCCCCCTCCCCCATGTCACAATATGTCACATTTTCTTGACCCCCTCCCGCCCCCTAAATGTGTGATGTAATTAATGGATGACCCCTAAGAGCGTGTCAAGGTAATTTTGAACACCTCGCCCGCTTAGCAACTTCTGCTGCTGACTGTACAACCTGTTAAATTTAGGATACAAACGTGCAGGCTTTAGCGGCAGCTTCTCGGAAGAGTTTCGAACGATTCGCTGCTAAAAAACAATTAAAAGGAAATTAAGAGCCGTATTAAGTCGCAGACTTGAGTATGCGCATTGCGGCTCATTTCGGACCTTAGGGACGTAACGCGGCTTTAATTATCGTAAAACATTATCGATAAGTTTTTTCAAAATGTGAGTTTTTCTTTTTAGTGCACATTTTTTTTAATGTAATGCAATATGTTTTTTTACAGAATATGTATCACATACTTTGACCATAAATTGACATGGACATAACTGCTTACATCTAGTTAATCTAGTAATATATAAAATTTTTTTTTGGTGTGACTCTAATTTTTGTATATGTGAATTTTATGGTTGGATTCAATGAATATGACGTATTCTGCTTAAAATTTGTCTTTTACATTCGTCTGTCATTTTCTCACGTCAATATTTTTTACACGAACGTAAAAAATTACCAAAATAAACGAATCGCCTTTTGATGAACATTAAACGTCAAAAAGACTGAAAGCACAAAGGTTTCACAGCTGTGCAGTCCAAATAGTCTTTAGCGATAGTAAGGTCGAAGAACACATACTTCTTTTTGAAATTAGAATGGCTCAACCCATAAAAACAAAAGCGCCCTATTTATCGATCGCATTCAAAACCATTCGATTTTTGAATGGTCGATAAAAACCCGACACCGCCCGCCAATTCCGCGCGCATAAACATCGTAAATCTCATTCAATGAAAATAAGTATCGATATGTCGATATCGGGGTTTACGATCGATTCATTGCCTTATCGAGGGACAATGCTCGAGTCACGTCCGAAACAATCACATCTTCATTAATTACAAGTGGTATTTTTGCGTTGGCAGCCCGCGGGGAGATAGCTCAAGCAAGAGACTTAGCGCGTTCACGTACGATTAAAAGAGCTGAGGGGCTACCGCGAACACCGAAATTTGCAAATTGCGGGGATCTTTATCTTTTACTCCAATGAAGGCGTAATTAGAGTGAAAGAGATTTTGCGCGGTTATATTAGCCCTGGACACTTTAACACCTTGACGCATATTCCTTAGTGTTTTACACGTTACAATTACTATGACAAAGTACTAGAGTGGCTAATATTCGATACAATGCTGACTACAGAGTAGGTACTTACTTATAATCAAAAATAGCATGCAAGTTCAAGAAGACGAATTAAGATGGTTCAATAACGGTCTAAATGGGGCTTTTTCTTTGCATTTACTTTATGGCCATTTTCACTTAAAAGTGTACCATTTACTTTTTTCGAAAATCAATCAACTTTTGGGTTATTTCTACTCAGAATCACGAGCACTATCGATTTAAAAAAAATGTTCCCAAAAATCGTTTTGTAACGCATTTTCACATAGATTTTGTATGGACCGTTACAAAACGGACACCCAAAATTTGTATGAAAAACTGCGGACACTATCTGGGGGCACGGTAGTGCCCCCGCCAAGACGAGCAAAGCGAAGCGCAAGGGCACTACCTACCTTTTCTCGAAGCGCTTCGTCGTTTTTTTGAACCCTCTTAACTTGGGTTTGGATTATACCAGATAAACAAAACTCTCGGGATATGATGTCAATAGTGGACTTATTAAGCATAAAAAATTTCAATTGCATAGCTCTTAAACTTTGGATTTTATTATTAATGTCTAAAAAACCCCGATTTCGTCACTGACTCATTCACTCACTGTTGATCATCAAAACCTCTAGGGTACTTCCTGAAGTCCTAGGAAGCTGAAATTTGATATGTGAGATAGTATTAGTCCACAAACAACAAAATAATTCAAAAACTTGAAATTATTAGCCCCTAAGGGGGTAAAAAGGAGGGTGGAATTTTGTATGGGATATCGATAACCGCGGAACCGATTTAGTTGAAATTTGGTATGTAGATAGTTATTGTTATGGGGAAGGATATAAAATAGTTACAACCCCAAAATCACCCCGTAAGGGTGAAAAGGGGTGGTAAAAGGCATTAGGGGAAAAAGGGGGTTGAAGTTTGTATGGGGAATCAGTAAAAAAGCAGATTGTATATAAAAGATGCCCCCCAAGTACGTATTTCAGGATTTTTAATAGTAAATCACCCGCAACCCTTTAAATCAGAAGATTGTCATAAGCAACTTACAAAAAGATGTGAAATCCCACCAAAAACATTTTCATGTAAAATGTTGCCAAGACGAAACCATAAGGCTCGCACTGACAAAAAGTTATCAGATATCTTGTAGAGCCAAGCTTCTAACTCTACAGGCCCTACCTTCACAGACTCTACACCTTAGTCAAAATATGTGGCTTGGCCGTTTCATTATTACAAGAACTATTTTATAATAAAAAATAATTAATAGTGAATACATATTTCACCTTACGCCCATGTGACGAAGCGGTCAAGCCACATATTTTGACTAAGGTGTAGAGTCTGTGAAGGTAGGGCCTGTAGAGTTAGAAGCTTGGCTCTACAAGATATCTGATAACTTTTTGTCAGTGCGAGCCTTATGGTTTCGTCTTGGCAACAATGTTACATGAAAATGTTTTTGGTGGGATTTCTTTGTCTCATTCAATAGTACTCGTTATTCTGAGTCTAAATAACGCATAAGTTGATATGGTTTATTGAAAAAAAAGTAAATGGTACCATTTTTCTGAAAACCCCCTTATGTAACCTAAATTTACCCGCTCACCCGCTACTTCTCACCCCATACCCCACTTCCCCGTATGTGATAATGACGGACCCGGACCCGGACCCGTCCGCCTGCGCACAATTTGTCGCTCTGTTTTTTGCCCGCAGCCTTCAAGTTGCCGAGATTCAACGGTAATTAAGACTCTTTCCCATGTCTATTGATGCTAATTACACGAACTATATGGGATAATGTGGCTATTCGGATACAATTACGACGTAATGTTTTTCTCGTTTCGATCTCGAAAATGGGTTTTATATAAAGTAAACGAGGCAACTTGGTCGGTATTTTTTAGTATGGTGCGTTGGGATAAGTTCGAAGTTCGAACGCGGGATCGTTTTGAAAATAGCAAATATTTATTAAACTAGAAACACTTTGTACTGTAGCAACAGTAAGCAAAATGCCTTGGTATTTAAGCGTTGGAGCAGCGTGTGTTGCTAAATTATGAAGTGCTTTTGGTTTTACAGATCTTTGCCATTTTCAAAGCAAGTTTCTATAGATTAGATTAGATTAGATTAGATATATTTATTTCTTAAAGAAAAAGACACAGTATTTTACACAACAGGATAAAACAAAGGCTTTCATTAAAAGATCGTCAATTTAACATTAAAAAACAGAAAGAAAAAAAAAATATAAGAATATAAAATTTACAAATAAAACAATGTCATAATAAAAAGAAATGTTAATGTATACATAGCTAGGGCCAATCTAGGTATTGTCGAATGTCAAGAACAAAAAAAAACAAAAATATTACAAAAAAAAACACTCAGTTGTAAATAACTTCATCAGATTATTTAAATAAAATAAAAATATATTAAATGTCAACGATCTTAATAGGTAACGAAAAAAGAAAAAAAAATAATAATAATAATATCAATGGAAATGTCAAAATTCATATAAAATTAAATTAAATGTTACAATAATAAAGTAGGTATAAAATCAATATAAAATTATTTCATAATAAATTATTTTTCGCTATATTCTTTAACTGAATATAGTGACATTTCTATTAAAAGTTCTTTCAGTTTATGTGCAAACTTGTCATTCGAGGATTCGTTTTTGAGGTTGGCGGGTAGTCGCTCATACAGCGACGGGCCGATCACTCGCGGAGACTTATCTAACAATGCGAGCCGCCGCGGCACTGGTAGTAATCTCCCCGTCTGGCGGGTAATTCTACCGGGCATATTTGCACGTTTAAACGAGTTTATATTTAGACGCGTGAACATAATTACCTCGTATATGTAAAGCGAGTAATACGTCAATAGATGGTACTTTTTGAACAACTCTCGACATGAGTACCTCGGATTCACACCTGCCAGGATACGTACGGCTCGTTTTTGAAGTTTAAATACACTGTCTGAATTTGTTGAGTTACCATACAAAATTATACCGTACGACATTATTGAGTAAAAATATGCATAATAAATTTGAAGTAATGCATCACTAGAAACAATTGGTTTCAGTTTGCGCAGTGCAAACAAAGCACTGCACAGCCTTTCACACAACTGGTCTACGTGTGCTTTCCAGTTCAGTTTGGCGTCAATTATGAATCCGAGGAACCTGGTTGAGTCACAGCGTGGCATCGGACTCTGTATCAGTGGGATATTTGCGTTGTTTCCGGTTGAAAACAAAATCACGTTGGATTTCGTGACATTGAGGATGAGACCGTTTGCCGAGAACCACTCATGTAGTTGGCTGCATATCAGTGACAGTTTTTGTTCAAGCAGTGGGTATGTGGACGCATTTACTATCACAGTGGTGTCATCAGCAAACAGCACCATCGTACCATCAGCAAGGGAAATAGGAAGATCATTGATGAACATCAAGAACAAGGTGTTTCCGAGCGACGAACCTTGAGGTATTCCTAGTTCTAGTTTACCCGCCATGGATTTGAGGTTTTTACCCTCAATTTTGACCTCAACTGTCTGTTTTCTGTTATCTAGGAATGATGTGAATAGCCTATGAACGTTATTCTTTATTCCGTAGTGCTTCAGCTTCTCTAGCAATAAGTCATGACTAATCACATCAAACGCTTTAGATAGGTCACAGAATACCCCTGCCACCTTGTCCTTTGTGTCCAATGCTGTTGTTATGTAATCATGTATTTTTAATGCAGCAGTTGTAGTAGACCTATTTTTTCTGTATGCATATTGTTTGTCTGTCAGTAAGTCATTTGTCTCCAGATGGGTCATTAAACATTTTGATAATATTGATTCAATTAGTTTTGAAATATTAGGTACAATAGTTATTGGCCTATAATTATCCACAGAACTTTTTTCGTATACAGGGTCGTCAGTTATCTCTGCAGCTCGTTTTAAGTTACCTAACTAATGTGCAGTGTTGCCCACATACCTAGTGCAAAGAAAGTAGAATTTTGTAAATGTTTTTTTTTGCGTGAATTTGTATCTTTAAATTGTTTAAGGTTTTTAAAGACATGGACTATCTCGTAAGTTGGACATACTTTGTCATACAAATTCATTTAATTCTTATATTTAAGCTATAACTAGCACCAAATAAAGTTTAAATGAGCGGTTCATTGAATTAGCGTTGGAAGTGGCCGAGTTAGCTTAAGTTAAAACACTTTGGGTGTTCATATATTCATTAAGTGCAATTACCTCGTACATCACAATCGGCCAGTTGAAAATTAAGCCATAATAGAGGCAATTGAAGTAACAACGGAAGAACACGCGAACTTAACACAGACTCATTAACTCTTTTTGTAAAGCTACCGAATTAAAGTGAAACTAATTACATGTGGAAGGGGGTTATGGTTTTGAGTGTGTATGTGGGCATATTTGTTTCACATGCTTTCAACCATAAAATGGTGAGATGTCGTTACATTTATCGCTATTTTGGGAGTGACAAAGTCGAACCAATTTAACTCTGCATGGCATTTGAAATGACAAAGTATAGCCATCATCAATGTCAAATTCCTTTAAAAATATGACATTTTTAATGACACTCTGTTCAGGTTGGTTCAACCTTCCTTAGACGGACACGTTTTTTTAGCCTTTAAACCTTTAGGTATACCCGAACTGCCCGACTACGATATATTCGTATATAAATACATAAAAACGTTATTTTAAATAATTAAATTAACGTTTTATATTTAGAGTTCTTGGCTATCTGACACCGTTTTTTATGTTTTTGGTTTGATTTTAATTCGTCAGATACTTTCATGTTCTCATCTACAATTATCTTGTTACAGGTACAACAATGAGGCATCACACAACCAGCTAACAATGATCTACAAAACCACAAAAATGGGGATGGTTAGATTGGAGTTGACTTGACAGCCCTGACTAAATATGTGCGTGAATTTTGACTAACCGTGACCTGAACTAGTATGTGTGTGGATTTTGAGTCGGTGATGTGTGTGTCTGGATGATGCCGGACCGGGACGTGGGCGGGGCGGCCGGGAGCGGGGGGTTCCTGCCGCTGCAGTTCCCGTCGGCCTTCGCTGCGTTCCACGCTGCGCCGAGCGCGCCCGCCGCCATGCATCACGCACAGCATTATCACCATCATGCGCAGTGAGTACCCTTTACTTTTTCAGTTATCGATTAACCCGATCGACAATCGTTAATAGCCAACAGAAACTTAAAAAATGTATGGAAAATTGGAAATAGTCACGTGACTTTCGTAGCATTTGTCATTCCGATACCTTGGCTAGGCCTGGGCCCCCTGAAGTTCTGAGTACGCCGCCCGTAGGAGCTAAATTGAGATCTTTAAAGAATACTTATAATCACGCCTATTTCCCGGAGGGGTAGGCAGAGGTCCTGACATCCTCCTCCGCCATCATCGTCCTCTTTCGCTTTCGTTACTTTCATAACATTCCTCATACACGCTCGCCGGTTTAGGGTGCTCTTGACCTGGCCTTTCTTCAGGATTTCCCCGATCTGATCAGAGAAAGTCCGCCGAGGACTACCCCTTCCAATTCCCCTTCTTTTAAGAATAGGTTGTCCAAGAGAAGTTGAAACCATTTGCTTTTATGTACGATAATGCTCTAAAGAAATATAATGCCATGATAAGAATATCTACTCAATTTAATCATAATTGTAGCCACAGACAAGACATCCTCTAGACTGAGCATAGTAGCGCTACCCCCTCTGCCACAAATATACGGTAGTTTTACTCCATTTTCGAGTCAAAGTGTGACGTCCGTGTCTTTGAACAGACCAATCACGGCACGGGACTCGCTCACCTCGTCCCCCGCACCCCAGTATTTTTGGCAGCATCGGTTTCATGAAATAATTGCTCTAAACTCCGTCTAGAGGATTCCTAGTCTATGATTGTAGCTAACAAAGTGGCTATTGCACATTTATATGGCATTGTGTTTTATGAAACACAATCATGTTAAAGTTAATTATGGCATGACTCCGACTAAAAACTCATCACGTGAGCTATTATCGCCGCATGTTTGAGTGTTTATAACTAATTGAAAGGTTATGGCGATTATTGCTAACCTTTGCTTCTACATGCTAGTTAATTGAAATAACTGTTCTAAGTTTCATTTGTGTTACTCGTATTGCACTTCATACTATCAGCAGTAGAAGTAATTATGTGGGTGAGATGTTCAAAATGATCAGGGTAATTACTTAGCCACTTCCCTTGCTGACTGTACTAGTCTATTATTAATTACTTTGAACTTAGCAATTGTATCTTTGAAATGAAAAAAAAAAACGGCTATTATTGCAATTTTTATTAATGTTTTAAAGGTTAATTTATAAAAGAATGAAATGATCTCTTTTTATTTTCGGAAGAAAAATATATGTACTTATCAATTAATGACTTTTAAATATTTATAGTTATAAAACATAATTAGTGTTAAGATCTAGAAGACGAAGACGAAGAAATCTCAAAGACGTATAAGCTTATCAAAGCCTTTGTCGTGACGGGGGAATCGAACTCACGACCTTTGACTGGCAGATACATAGCTAATGGATGGCCATTAGTCCACGCCGCATCAGGCTAACTTAGCCTTTTCTGGTTCACGACTTACTTTACTTGAGTACTAAGATTCTTTAGGCATTTATAGGACGTTAACTGACATTAATACCCTTTTATAGAAAACTGATGTAAATATACTTGATTATGTCCTGCATTTTTATGGCATGTTTATGGGTTCTTGGAAAGCTATGTTTTAATTACAATTGAAATACATACTTAAGAAAACCTTACACAGCAATTAAGTGCCTAACCTAATATAAACTTAACTCCTTATGTATTGTCTGTGTAACCGTGTTGCATGATATTGTTGTTAGAAGTAATGTTTACACCCAGCTGCAAAATTGCATGACTGCTTTATTAATAATGTGTCCATGCAATTTTGCAGCTGGCTGTACGTAATAGTAGTTCTCTGGTTTTCAAAATTATATTGCCATGGACCTATAGAAACCTACATAAACCACCCTTGAATTGTACCCGCTGTATCCCTCCGTTGAACTGCTATCTGTTGAACCAAATACGACATAGGGATCACAGCTTTATTTTTAACAAGCTTTTATTAGGTCGACCCTGGGTCGACCTGTATGTAACTATGTAATGGAATCTAAGGTAACTAATTTAACCATCTTTCAAGGATCGTAGCGTCATGAAAATTGGCAGCTGTATGTAGTTCTGATAACAATACAATAATATCGTACTGTCGAACTGATCTGATCATCTGATGATGGAGCTGGAAGGTGGCCATAGGAACTCTGTGATGAAACAACGCAACCTAATTGTGTTAGGGGTTTTTAGAATTGTCTCGATGAGTATTAGTTGTCTGTCGTAAGAAAAGTACAGTCAGCGATAAAAGCTTGTACCAAAAATTAAATTTTTGCCAAAAACTTATTTTTATAGGATATTATACCCTTGTGACGCGCCTGTGTGACGGAACCTTAAGCAATTACATTTCGCCATCGGCTTTTTTGGCCGTACACTAAAGGCAGTTAATGATGGACTTTGTCTTCAGCAATACAGTCCCACAGTTTAAACTTAAACAAAATATAGGTATACATAATCAAATAACAACTCTTCGGACCACTTAAGTGGAAGAACGAGCGTGACGTCACCAGCTGAGAGCAAAACATGATATCGAGTGCATCCTCTCAACAACTAATTGCTATCATCAATTCAGAGTCATTTCGTACTTAACTTATTTATTCATTAGCTAAGTGAAGGACTGAATGGGCGGACATTTGTTTAAGTGCGAGAGAACAATGTTGCTGATGCTCCAAGTTTTCTTTTAGCGAATTTATCTTAGCATTTACATTTTGCGTGTTTGTAGACAGTGACATTTTATGAATATCTACCAGTTTTTGTCCCATAAGTTATGGACCATAACTGTTATTATTTTGTCGTTATAGAACGGTTTTAAACCTGAACTATTTATATTAAACTATTTAAATATAACTTAGTCTGAAGGAATTTACTTGTACTCGTAGTTCAAGCAAAAAATCATAGTTAATTTAACTCTTGTTCACTCATTTGAATTACATACACCTACCATCTACCATACCTAACATCAGAACATTGCATTTCGTGTCAGTTGTGTAAAAATATGACTTGTTAAAGTCTCATTTGAATTACATACAGCAACTACGTAATATCGGGACATTGCATTTCATGTCAGTTGTGTAAAAATATGACTTTTATTTTAGCTACTGTTTTCATGATTATTTTTATAACTGTACATAAAGTTGTTCTTTGTCATCAGAGAAATCCATCTGCTCTCATCCATTTACTCGCTAAGCAAGTGTCCTTTAAGCGGCTCTCGTTTCATGTCTCCACTCGCTCCGAAAGCTCGCTTTTATGGCACTAGGCCATAAACTAGAGCAGCTCATTAAGCTCGACCCGTCTTCTACCAATACACCTTTTTATTGCATAATTGCAAATACCTTTTTGCGGTCAATATTACATTTACTAAATTTATACCCGACCGCAATTAAAAAGTCCCTCTTATCGGTAATAAAACTCATATTCGTTACGTTTACACCTTCATGAATATCGAAGTCCATTAGCGGTTCCGGAGGTTTTTTGCTCGCCATAGTTATAGGAAAATTTATTCCCTTTGCAGGTAAAATTTTAGATTAGATTAGCTCTGGCGTATTAAGCGTGGTTTACGGCGCTCTAAACCCTCGGACAAGCTGTTACTTAATGATTATTTATTGCACAACACCCAGCACCGTTCTATTTGACGACAGCATTAATCTTTTGTAACTGGTTCCAATAAAATGTGGACGTATAAGGTTTGATCGGCACCTAGATGCACTAATGAATTACAAACAGGAAGTCGTCGAAATTGAGACGTTTACGGCGTTAGGATGGACGCAATAAAAGCTGCGGCGTTACTACAAATCAAACCCTTTAAAATTAGAAGGTCAGATATGCCACTGCCTTCTACGGTAGTTAAGTCGTTATTCTTGTAAGAGTATAGAGCGAACCTTGGTGCTCAAAGGGTGCGTGATGTATGCCCCGCGCTGCGCTCAATGATTAATATCCCAGAATTGTACCTTGCGGCACGCTCGGACCGAACGATCTCGGATATTACAACTTTTAAATGTTAATTTACTAAACAGTTGGAATTTAACACACTGATAGATGTGACGTTGTAATCGCTCTCTGCCACAGTTGTGGTAATTTATAATTTATTGTTTAAGCTGCCTTGTTCTTTTTAATCCCTTTGTTCAAACGATACTGCTCTTCGAAAGAGTTGGCCGACCTTTCAATCATCCTTGCTTGAACACTGATTGTTTTAAGGGTGAAAGTCGTACTCAATTTATATTTATGTTTCATTTATAGTTATTGCCCGAGGTTCGTTATGAATATTAGAACATAAAGCTGTATCGTAAACTTTTCTCCTCGGAAGTTCAGTAATCCCTTGGCCACGGTTTTCGGCCGGATGCCGCAGGCCGGGTGTACCATTAACGACAACTCGGTGCCTCATTTAACCCGCTGCAGCGATAATTGCCACCACGTGTTTATTCCTGTCTAATTATAGCCCACAATGGGTTGGACACGATCGGTTATTTTGGCTCCGTCGCTCCGTCAAAGTCGATTTTGTCCGGCTACAAAAGAGGTGTTGCGAGGCGGCCGTCGCTTGATTCATTAACTGGAGCCCTTTGAACTGATGGATCGGGTTTGCGTGCCACTTCGCCTATTAATTCCGTTGCATGAGCGCTGTGTACTCTTGTTGCAACCTCATGCTTCGCATCATTGGAATCGTCGTCTTCATTCGTGTTTGATCTAATTCCATCCGCTTCTATGTCTTCATTCATTTAAAATTGTTCAACGACTGAACGATGTCTTATTTAACTTTTTATGGCCAAGATAAAAATAACATGTGAAGCATCTATTTATCCAATTAGAATAAGCTCAATTAATTATATAGGTCGATAGATTGTTATTTAGTATCGTATTCTTAATTGGACATTTAAAACTAAGTAAGTATGTACTACTAAGTAAGTATCATATGCGTTTCCTTGAAAACTTAGAGCAGCTGCCTCTTGAAACGGTCGTTTTAGTTTTCAACGAGTCACCAGATAGTCTTTATTATCCTAAGCACTATTCATAGCGTTCCCAAGAAACCTTCCAACACTTGCGTCGCCACAAAAGCTAAGCCATGACAAAGTGATATTCTCCCGCCCGCATCCCGCTCGTATTGTGCGTCCTGTCTTCACAAATCATTGATGGGAAAAAATGGTGTAAAGACAAAAGCATTATCGAATCGTGATTGGTCGCTGTGTGTGGCGCTATTGTGTAGCCCAGTGTCGATAATTAGAGCTTTATCGTGTATTAGATCTAATACAATATTATTCGGCGTGTAATCTTGTTTGATATCGGCTCCGATATTGTATTGTTGGCTGGTAATTGTATTGTATTGGGATTTGATAAAGACTTTAAAGGAGAAATCTGTGTAATTGAATGTATTTTTTTCTATTTATGTCAAAGGTGCTATAATCAGTTGGGATCTAAGTTTAGTTTGGGATGTGAGACGGGATCAAAGTCGAAGTCAAAGACATTTTACTGACAGCTGAAGATTGTGTGAATGATTTTCTGTCTTTTCAACTCGCTCCAGCTTAAAACTCGATGTTTCCCGTATAGGGGATATATTTATACACTTTTATTTCAGTTCCAACTGAAGAGACTAACGTCAAGGCAAACTAATAAATCACTCAAAGAGAAACGTGCTAACTTCGGACAGTTTTTGCATTTCCAAGAATAATAATCGGACAGACCAATGGTGTCGTAATCTTTGACGGCCATGGTTGCTCTGAAAGTTATGGGGGTTTAAGATCTTTTCAAGTACAAGTGCCTCGTTCATAGACTATTTAGGATTGTTTGTGATGTCTTTAGAAAATAAGTCTAAATATAGACAGAATACTTCAGGCGTGCAATGCAAACAAAGTGTTAGGTATGTAAAGTTTTTATTTCATAGGTACCAAATAAACAATTAGTGGCTTTTCAGCAGAGAAGGGTCCTTATGCACATGAAGCGTAAGGACACTTCTCTGATGAAAATTCACTTCTATGTTTATGTAACTACGTATTAACTAATGTAGTTTATGACATTCCTACTCCCATGCAAGTTGAACAGGGGCGTGGACGTACAGACAGACGCACTGTCAAACAGGATGCGATGTAATGATCAATTTATGGCCGGAACCGGGACGATTGACCGATCCGATCCGAAGGGACGAAACTTTATAACTACTTAATAGGGATAATTCAGATTGATCAGTATTTTTATTGTAGCGATTTGGAATTAAGATCTGCTTCGAGAGCGTCTGTTGTAAAATTTGGAAGAATTCATACCTGTTGCGTAGGAATTCACATTTGCTAGAACAATGACGACAAAGTACAATTAGTCCTGACAGCAACACTTAAAATCGGAAGAACTTATGTATTACATAGTTTTACTATGGAAAAAACTTAAATAATACATTTGTCATCAATGAAGCTTTTTACTATAGGTAAATTTGATTTACTATAGGTAAGTATGATTTTTAACATGGTTATAAAAATGTAAATAGGCAATATAGGCATCCTATAAATAGGCAAGCTGTAAACCACCGACACTATCGAGAGACCTTAGACCGTTTAGAAAATGGACTTATAGAGTAAAAGTTCTCGAGATCGGAATTTACTTTTTTTAACTAAATAAATATTTGTCTCGCCACTGAACTCACTTAATTGCGTTAATTTATTTTATTTCCATTTTCCCTTGTAGCCAACTGCCCCATACTTCCTCTAATCGATGAGGCTCTAAATCGGTTCTAGATCCAACACGCTACTAAGAACTAAGAGCTTCGATGGTTCAACTGCATCAATTCAAAAAAGCTTAACTACACAATAGAGTCAGCAACATAAGTTGCTAAGCGGGCCAGTTGTTCAAAATTACCTTTATTGTTAAGAGAATAAGAGCGTATTAAGGGAATTTTGAACACCTCGCCCGCTTAGCAACTTCTGCTGCTGACTGTACTTTGTATTAAAAAGGGGACATTCGTAGGTTAGGAGCTTTCATTGCAAAGAGATCGTATAACATTGTAGCAACGTATAAAATAGCTCAAGAGCTTCTCTCACTTAGGTTCCTTTTACTGAGAACGACACAAGAACTTACACCCTTCTGCATTATAATTGCACTAACTAAAAGAGCTTAAGTACAGTCCAACATAGTATCACTTAAGCCCTTTGTTATCCGAGGCACTAATCTTATAATCTTCAGGCTACTGTATTACCTAAAAGAGCCTAAGTTAAGTACAACTCTTAGTCGCTTAAGACCTTTTTGCAGATTAAGCTACTGTGCGCGCACGCACGCGACGTTGCATGACCCGAGTTTTTTTAATCCACACGAGTTCGATTATTGGGAATTGAAAAATAATAAATCTTAAACTCTGGGTTTGAATTAAGTTTCAATTTGATAAAAAAAGTTAATTGTTTTTATTTTTATTGTAGGTTTGCACATTAATTAATATTAATTGATACGTATAAGGGCGTAATACCTTCAAGAATTATATTTGTACATATTTTGTAAAGTTCCTATATCTACCAAATTTTTGGTATCAATATTTTTTTATATAAACTTGTCTGCGTAATTTATGACTTAACTTTACGGACTATTTCGTAATAGAAACCAAATAAAATCACCTATATTTTTACCCAATCTAAAACTAAACTATTACTCACTAGAAACAAACAGCTAAATATAATATAGGTTAATCACCAAAGCAATAGCTCATCACTCCCGCTAAAAACCTAAAAATAAGACGAAAACTAAAAATAACTGATTATTTAACACTTATTGTAAGCAAATCGCGTTAGTCACGCTTAAGCGCATGAATATGTATGTTTGTGTGTCGGTAAGGAAACTGACTCTGAGTCTGACTAGCTTTGGTATAGGGAGGCGTGCATATATTATGATTATTTTGTTTTAAGTATAAACATTTAGAATGTATGTAAAATCAAAGGGGTCAGCATAATCGGGTGAAGTGTCACATACGTGTTTTTACTAAACCGTATATCCACCAGTACATCTCTGGTCGCTTTCTAGCCTCTTTATAAATTCACATAATCAAGTTTAAATGTTGGTGTGTTGTTTATGTATTTACTTATTTTGTGCTCCTGTTCTTGAATGTTTCCTAATTCAAAATTTTACTTGTATTTTTTATACGAAATAAAAAAAATGCATTGAACTTACTCAATACTACAATAAGGTAAAGTTCCTAGTAATGAGGTATTGAGCTTGTTCCAACCAACGAAAGCCTTATTTTGCAGAGAACAATTGCTAAGAGTTCCTTTGGTTTCGTTCACCAAGCTAGGAAATTACACTCGGAGGCACTTTTATTGGAGACACATGTTCTGGAGTTTTTCCAATAATTAAAACTATCGGACGTTATGAAAATATGTATTAAATAGGATTATTATTATTAAAATGACCATCTACTTATTCTCATTGGTAGGTTCTTTCGTTAGGTAGGTAGGTACTTTCGTTTATTTGAATCTTGAATGTGTAGGTATGTATTTTCCAATGCACCTCCAATATGGTATTGTAACTTTCTTCAACGCAGTATACACATAACTGACATAATGTACGGGGGGCCTAGTCAAGAAATAGTACATCGATATTCGATACCCGCAAAACGAAAAAAAAATGGTTCGGGATATGAGGGCAGCCGCTAGCTGGCGCGGGTGCACGGAGCGGGCGCATTGTAAAATCCGGGTAAAATCCGCCGCACGCGTCCGCGAAATTCGCAAACTGCGGGGATCTTTCTCTTTTACTCCAATGAAGGCGTAATTAGAGTGACAAAGAAAAGTGCCCACAATTTGCGAGCTTCGATTTTCGCGGATACTCTAGCTTTTCCGTTAACCCGCGCACCCGCGCCAGCTGGCGGACGCCGTAAGATATTATTTTTACTGCAGGCGACTGTACATATCGACACGGTCGCAAGCGCTGTCGCGTAAAACTGATTAAAGCCTGCCTGCGCTGATTAATATCGTAATTGGAGTCGTTGCACCTAATGTGCATATAAACATTGACATTACACTTATACACGCTTGTAATTGTAAGTTACAAAATTTAAACACAACAGTGTATGTAGAAAAATTACAACTTCTAAAATATCGACTGCGCGATGTAGAAACAACAGAAGCAACGGATCACTTCCAAACGTCGGATAAGGCTGCCTTTCCACTTAATGCGAAGATGAGCGCATGATGTAGAAACAAAAGTAGTAACGAAACACCTCCGAACATGAACTAAAGCAGTTGTAATCCAGCGGAGAAGAGATGTGGGTGTGGATTACAACTAATTCTATCGGTCGATTCTCGCACGTCTCCTCTCATCTCTGGCTAAAAACCCTATTACCCTTGCTATTGGCTGGAAATGCCTATTACCGAAATTGGACTATGACTCAATGGAATTTTGAATGAATGTCGGGTTATTTACAAGCTTTTATTTACTTTCACCTGACCGCTGTCTGTTTGTCGATCTGTAATCAAATCTTGCAAGTTAAATTTGATCCACTTCCCGGTTTCCGATTGAGCTGAAATTTTGCATGCATGTATAAATCGGATGACAATTCAATATTATGGTACCATCGAGCTGATCTGATGATGGAGGCGGGAGGTGGCCATAGGAACTCTGTGATGAAACAACGCAACCTAATTGTGTTAGGGGTTTTTAGAATTGTCTCGATGAGTATTAGTTGTCTGTCGTAAGAAAAGTACAGTCAGCGATAAAAGCTTGTACCAAAAATGAAATTTTTGCCAAAAACTTTTTTCAGGATAATCCGACCTTGATAGGGTTATTTCTAATTACTCGAATCCGCCTCGTTGAAAAAACCCCTCAGGTACATTTTACAAATTAAATTAAAATAGCACAACCCTGAAAGCTGATACGTTATCAAAGAGCTTTCGTTCGGAAAGCTGCCACCTGTTTCTGTTTACTCAGACAACAACAGATGGCGTTAGTGCGTTTAAAATAATATACTTGACACTGAAATAGAATAACTTTTATTTTGTTAAAGTTATCTACGATCTATAAAAATAATCTAATTGTAGAATTCTATCCTAACAAAAACTAGAAACACATTATTATAAATTGGATAGTGCTGTAAAGTTGATACTAAAAAAATATCTTGTTCTCAAAATGTATAACTAAAGAACTGGCTAATAGATAAAGTATTTTATGATGTCAATGATTTTTTTGCAAGTTAACAGATACCAAACATATACAGATAACAATGTTAATATGTATTATAAGCGTAGTTTTAAGATAGGTAGGTTGCCTAACATAATTTTACGCCCTAGCAGGCAACTGTTAATACCTACTTATTACTTTGTAAAGTGGTAATTTACAATATGTATGTACACAGTTATACAATAAACATTTATTCTATTCTATAACAATATCGTGTACAAAAAATAGGTACTAATTTGAAATAGATACAGTTTTCAGTCGCGACAAATCTGTCTCTATTAGTTTTAAGTAGTTCACAACTGATATACAAAAAATGTGGCCATTGGCAACAACCACTGACAATAAACGGTACAAAAATATAAAGTCTGTACAAGTTTATTAACTCGTAAAATTATGAATTAAGTGCTGAGGTGAATTTGACAATAATATCGGTATAAATTGGGAGCCCAATATGCCGGGCGAGGAAATAAAACGGGTTATTTATAGGAGCACTTCGGCGGTGTCGATTCGATGTCCGAGTATTATGCGGACATTTTGTAGAAAAAATGAAAATTTGTTTGTGGTCCATGTCACGAGCGAAATTATTGTCTTCCTGTAAAGGCGGGATTCCACCATGTGTGCGGCACTGTGGGGCACAAGCATTTTTGTAATGAATATGCTTGTGCCGCACAGTGCCGCACACGGGTGGAATCCCACCTTAAGACTAACCATCCCACTAACCCGGGGTTAAGCGGTTAAACCGTTAACACAGTGTCAAATTGTACTGGTAATCATGGTAACTCCCAGTTTAACCGGTTAACCCAGGGTTAGTGGAATGGTCCAAGTGGCGCTCATTGTATTTCGGAAATAAGGGAGCCAAAACTTAGCCCGAGGAATAAATATTTAATATTTTAACATGAAAATAATTGATATTTTACCACCGGTAAAATTACATAAAAAAATTACAACTATTTCGATCGTTTCTAAGGGGCACGGTAGTGTCCCCGCCAAGCCATTGCAAAAGACAGAACCAACCTTTTCTTGAAGCGTTTTGTCATATTTTCGAATTAAAATTTGACTTAAAGGCTTATGATTCTCATAGCAAAATCCTTTCAAATATTTAGTCCCTTATTTACACACATCTACATAAGTTGAATGTCTAATATACAAGTCTTACTAGTTAATTTGCCAAATATTGAACATGAAACTTACTCTTTTTACATGGACCACAGCGCAATCATGTAAAACCTTAAAACCCTAAAATATCCACAACTGGATCACATAAAAATTTCGGTATAAAATTACATTTGATGCAATCGCAAAGTATAAAATTTTATTATTTTTATGCCGCCATATTGCGTGGGACATTCGATTATTAGCGAAGTGAGACGTTTGACCCTTTTCGAATAACATAAATACACCATTTAATACTATTAAAGCCTTTTAAAGAAAAGCGAGTAAAGCAATTTAGTACTTTTTTGGGAAAATCGTTTTATGGTTCTCATTGTTTCATCTACTACAGGCATATAAAAACGTAGTGTAGAAAAATATTGTAATCTTGATTTATTTTCTAATATTACATTATTCTGACATAGTTTGTGAAATGGCAGTGAAATAATTTGTTCAACTACTTAAATATATAACTGTTCTGTAAACTACTAAACCAAAATTTCTGTGGCACATATAATGTTTAATTAGTATAGCCTATTTTAGTGTCCCCCTGCTGCACATATGCCTCTTTTTCCCCATTCGGTCCTCCGATTCAACGTAGGTAGTACACGTTCAAATCGTCCCGCCATCTTGTTTTTGGTCTGCTTTTCCTTGGCGGGCATCTCTTTAAATCACCCTGTAAGGTACATTGAGGTGACTTCGAAAGCGTCGTAATTTTAAAAATGAAAAAAAAAAAACCAGAAGCACCTTATACTTTAGCATAGCAACGCTTACGCTAATGCAACGCTTATAAAAGTATCTTGCTTACTGTTGAATAGAAAGTGTTTCTAGTTTAGTAGATATTAGTTATTTTCAAAATTACTCCGTTTTCGAAGTTACTCCATCGCTAGGTGCACGACTGGTGCTGCCCTCATTTTGGCAGACTTTCTACGTTAAACCTTATGGAGTAAAATTAGTTCAAGCGGCTGCCGCTAGTACTAATGTCAGACATTCCGTAAGATTACTTGTGTTTGTGACGATCAGCGCCACCTCCCCCTCCACCGACTGCGCACCTTGCCAATACAATATTTTTAGCACCTTCAACACACGGACACAACACCCGTGTTTTTTATGGTCCCGATCACGGCAAAGACCTTAAAATGTAGGTATAAAGTCGAGCACTAAATTGCTACTTACAATTAAGAAATAATTTAAGAGGCGATGCGTTACACCCCTAACCGTAACTTATTCGAGTGTTTATTTTTCTTAGGGTAACATTCCATTTCTGACCGCAGCTGCACTACTGGTACTGAACGCGTCGCTGTTACTGTCAATTTCCATAGTAAAATGAACAATAGTGCAGCTGCGGTTGGAAATGGACTGTCACCTTTAGTCTGATTACAAAGATCTCGGCGTTAAATTGTTTTTTGTGGATATAAATACGATGTCTTTTTTCTCGTCAAAAAGTAATTGATTACAATATAATACAAATATTATTTCTTGCTCACCAATATGACAAATAACATGACATACCTTAAGCATAACTTATGGCGGTCTTATCGCTAAAGAGCGATTGTTAGAAATTGATAGAGTTGATTGTTAGTAACGTGATATACAATTTAAAAAACGGGGAATAAATTCCACTTTCCTAAACCCAGGTTGAACAATTTATGAATTCTAGAATAAACTAAACATATTTTATATAAATACCATACTTAAACGTTAATAAAAATAAAAAAATTATAATAATTTATATCAGACAATTGTCCATATTTTTAAATTATTGTATAAAAAATGATCATTACATTAATAAAAATATCTCCACAACACCCGGTCACGCCACGATGCGATATTGTTAAGATCAAAATTAAACATATCCAGCTGGTTATACTACGTAAGCATGTCTTTTTTTTGAAATTCTCTTTCAAATTTTTTTTTATTTCTATTAATTATGGCAACTAAACTCCTGTTTACTTACCATATTTATTTGAATATTTTATTAGCTGTATGTGTTTCCATGTATGGAAATAGTATACATACATTTGTTACCATTAAAGGTCAGAGCCCTAAAGAACTGGCCGTTAAACGGCATCCCAATAAAAAATAGACCAGCGCCAACAACTGGGCCTTTTACGACTCATTCCGATTTTATAACACCCTGTATATATCTAGTAGTAAACACTGTGGCTATTTAAAAATGCACATCCTATATAACGAAGCATAAACAAAAAAAAACATAAGTAATTTTACCTGCTATATAATAATTCCTTCATTGTAATAATTTATTACTTTAAGAGACTGTTTCTAAAGAAAGAAAGAAAAACGAAAGAAAGAAAGAAAGAATATATTTCGAATAGTAAGTTAGCTAAAAAGTCCAAAATTTCCTTACTAACGTAAGTATAAGTATATTGAGTAAAACTGTATTTTTACACTATGTAGAAAACCCTTTAGTTAGTGCTACTGCTAATTCTGAATAATAATACTACAGTTAACGACAAAGGCAATTAAACTATAAGATTGTAATATTTGCAATAGTTAGTAAAGCGGAATAAAAAGGCTTTTCATTTATTTTATTTTATCATCCAATTCATCCATAAACAAGTTATTGTATGATAATATAGGAAATAATCATCCGAACAGCTGAAATTCTTTCCCACAATACCGCTCTTACAACTTGTCCCACTTGCCTTGGCGAAACTATATAAAAACTCAATTTATCGTAATAAACATAACGAGGGCACTGTGTTTTAATTATTCTTTGGTAATAAATACTCCTCGGGCTATCGACAGCGACCTGCGATATCGGCAGAGGATTCATTAACGCAATGTTGGATGAGCATTCATATTTTAAATAGGCGCGTATAAACCGAAAGGCATTATAAACTAAAAAAAAAATATATTTAATTACAAATTAAAAAAAAATCTGAATACTTCTAATAGTACCGAAAGGCCAAATCTGTAAATGCCATTATTTGTGCTAAATCTGTCTTAATCACTACATAGTATAAAACAAAGTCGCTTCCCGCTGTCTGTCCCTATGTATGCTTAGAGCTAACGAACTACGCAACGGATTTTGATGCGTTTTTTTTAAATAGATAGAGTGATTCAAGAGGAAGGTTTATAGTATAATTTGTTAACCCGTGCGAAGCCGGGGCGGGTCGCTAGTTATATATATGTGCGTGTATGTCCTGGCACTGCCTTTTTTAATTTTACATTATATGGCATCAACTTTAAACCTAATCTGATGCTTGCATTTAACTACGCATATGCCTGATTTGATCTAAAAATAAAGTATTACATTTATAATTATTGATCTCTTCATTTTCTTAGGAAAAAATGTAGCTATAAGTAATTTAAGTAGGTACAATAAAATATTTAACTTTTATAAGCATTTTAAACACAGTATTTTGATAATTCTTATTTGAAGTAGGTGCTAAGTATTTTGATAACATATTTGCAAGATCATTTAACTTTGTCTATAATATGTTAATTGCATAATATATACTCGTCATATTTGTATCGGCCACCGACCTCCGCCCCACAGTGACACTACTGTAATGTAAATTTAGACTCAATGAGCTTTCCACAAATGACGTCACTCTTCCATTTGAGCTTTTTGAACTAAGAGCTTTCAAATGGATAGTTGCGTTTGATAGTTTTGATGGAACTTCGCCAATTGGTAACATTGCTAACATTGCTAAAGTACTGGTGATGTCAGTGACGACCATTTTCATTATTTCCTAATCGATTTGTTTACATCCTACTCATTATTTTGCATTGCGTAGTAAGAGTAAATTTACATATCGACAGATTGAATATGGAAGACTAGTATAAAGTTCGTTGTACTTTCGTCTTTTATTATGATTATACATATTTGAAATTCAGGGTTTATTTTTATTTTGTTATTACCTATAAAAAATACCATCGTTCTTGTTATTATGCTTTCATAAAAAAAAGAAAATACCAGTCCAGTACCAGTGGTCCAGTAACCCATTAATAACCTTAAATGCAAAATTGTGATGACACATGTCACCATGCCCAGGCTATATGAAAAATACTACCTATAGCAACGCGTTGACGGAACTTTCAAAATACCGTTGTATTGTGTGGTATATAATGCGCGTTTGTAAGTTTTGACAAGCTTTTATTAGGTCGACCTGTATGTAACTATGTAATGGAATCTATGGTAACTAATTTAACCATCTTCCAAGGATCGTAGCGTCATGAAAATTGGCAGCTGTATGTAGTTCTGATGACAATACAATAATATGGTACTGTCGAACTGATATGATGATGGAGACAGGAGGTGGCCATAGGAACTCTGTGATGAAACAACGCAACAGGGGTTTTTAGAATTGTCTCGATGAGTATTAGTTGTCTGTCGTAAGAAAAGTACAGTTAGCGATAAAAGCTTGTACCAAAAATTAAAATTTTTGCCAAAAACTTATTTGTAAGTAAACCACATTTTTCCCTGTACTACGTTGCCACGGTTACGCTGAAGTGTTTCAGCTGCCTGTCCTAAAGAACTTGCACACGAATTGACACGAAAACGACGGTGTGTCCGTCCCGTGACCTAACCCTTAAACCGTCATTTTCAGTTAAAGCCTTCCCTTTCTCCAACATCCGTTCCGTACCTCAAAATAATCATAATTTCACGTGCACCAAGTCCGATGACCTATGCAACGGAAGTTGCAACTCCAGCCATTGCAATCTGACCCCTACGACGTAGGGCTTAGGGTGTGCTGGGCTGGCAGGGCAATAAAATAATACTGGATGATTTATTTGTAAACAGTCTCGGCCGGTACGTCAGCGAACGGGCGTAATATTGTGTGTGCACACATGCTGGAGGTAGTGGATTCTTAATTACTCTCAAGGGCAGTTCAACTTGTTGTAAAGCAATCGTGTATGTCCTGTATTGTACCTAAAATAACATTACTTTTAGCATAATTATGAATATTCATATAAGTACCACCTAGTTAAGATACCTACTCTACAGTTTTTTTTCATTTTGACTAAAAAGAACCCAAGAACCCAAACCCAAGAATTAAGCAAGAAGTATTAGAGGCAAAATCCATATCGCAGGTAATTATTTAAAATAAACAAAAATAAAACCAAAATAAAATTACTTAATATAATATCTTTTTAAAAAAAGGGAACCGCCTTCAAAAAACCAACCCACTGAAAAGTACAAAATAATTTTTATATGGCACCCCTTTACGTGTCCAGTCCCTATCCCACGGCGTAAAGCAAATTTTTGCCAAAAAGTAATTAATACCTAATAATAAGAAAATTAATAATCATCCGGGTAATTACTTAGTTTTTGAAGTCGGTGCCAAACCAAAATTTTTGAGAACCGATATTTTATACAACGAAGAACGCTGCACTTACTTGCATTATAAATACATATTTAGTTTACTCATTAATTTAGTTCTTGTAGGTTAAGTACTACGTACTCGTATTGTTTTTCTGATTGGTAGTAAAGACTGTTTTTGTTGGTTTGGCACCGCCTTCAAAAACTAAGTAATTACCCGGGTGATTATTAATTTTCTTATTATTAGGTATTAATTACTTTTTGGCAAAAATTTGCTTTACGCCGTGGGATAGGGGCTGGACACGTAAAGGGGTGCCATATAAAAATTATTTTGTACTTTTCAGTGGGTTGGTTTTTTGAAGGCGGTTCCCTTTTTTTAAAAAGATATTATATTAAGTAATTTTATTTTGGTTTTATTTTTGTTTATTTTTAATTTTTTAATTATTTTTTATTTATTTTATTTTATTTTTTACTTTTTAGTGATAGGTAGGTACTTCATTTATTTTAGGTTTTGGGCTAAAATACTAGTTTGTTAGGCTCTCTATTTAGTCTACTAATGTTGGTGATGGCCTAACTCGATGATAATCGCGACACAACATAATATGACGTTTTGGTGCTAAACGATTTGTATGTATATTGCTCCCACTCCCACTCCCATTCCCAGTCCCAGTCCGAGTCCGACTCCCACTCCCACTATTTTATCTAAATCGGTTTTAGCAACATAAATTTGTTGGTAGGTATACCGAATACCGATAGCATGGCCACCTACCGGGTCCAATTGGTTTTTCAAACCATCCATGTACTGTACACTAAAACCTTCTCCAGAATGTAACAAACACTTTTCTGAAAACCGCATCAAAATCGGTTCAGCCAAACGCGAGATAATCACGAACAAACATACATACACATACATACGTACATACATACGGGTCAAACTGAGAACGTCCTTTTTTTAAAGGCAGTTAGAAAAAAGTTCATCGACCCACCTAGTGGACCTCTGCAACATAGGCAAACGACGACAAGTCGGTTAACCAAAACAAAGTGTGCCTATGTTGCACCAAACATAAGTTCCACTAGGTACAGCAAGGGTTTAGCATCAGCTCTATCTTGGGTACTGCTCTCCCAAGTGCTCATCAAGATGTGACAGATTACCAAAATAGCGTGGGCCTATGTTGCACCAAACCTGAGTTCCACTAGGTACAGCAAGGGTTCAGCATCAGCTCTATCTTGGGTACTGCTCTCCCAAGTCCTCATCAAGATGTGACGGATGGCCAAAATAGCGTTGGCCTATGTTGCACCAAACCTGAGTTCCACTAAGTACAGCCAGGGTTCAGCATCAGTTCTATCTTGGGTACTGCTCTCCCAAGTGCTCATCAAGATGTGACGGATGACCAAAATAGCGTGGTCCTATGTTGCACCAAACTTGAGTTCCACTAGGTACAGCCAGGGTGAACCCTGCCAGCCAGGGTGGTTTGGTGCATCAGCTCTATCTTGGGTACTGCTCTCCCAAGTGCTCATCAAGATGTGACGGATAGCCAAAATAGCGTTGGCCTATGTTGCACCAAACCTGAGTTCCACTAGGTACAGCCAGGGTTCAGCATCAGCTCTATCTTGGATACTGCTCTCCCAAGTGCTCATCAAGATGAGACGGATGACCAAAACAGCGTGGGCCTATGTTGCACCAAACCTGAGTTCCACTAGGTACATCCCGAGTTCCACTAGGTACATCCAGGGTTCAGCATCAGCCCTATCTTGGGTACTGCTCTCCCAAGTGCTCATCAAGGCGTGTCGGATGACCAAAACAGCGTGAGCCTATGTTGCACCAAACCTGAGTTCCACTAGGTACAGCCAGGGTTCAGCATCAGCTCTATCTTGGATACTGCTCTCCCAAGTGCTCATCAAGATGAGACGGATGACCAAAACAGCGTGGGCCTATGTTGCACCAAACCTGAGTTCCACTAGGTACATCCCGAGTTCCACTAGGTACATCCAGGGTTCAGCATCAGCCCTATCTTGGGTACTGCTCTCCCAAGTGCTCATCAAGACGTGTCGGATGACCAAAACAGCGTGAGCCTATGTTGCACCAAACCTGAGTTCCACTAGGTACAGCCAGGGTTCAGCATCAGCTCAGATCTATGTATACTAAAACCTTCTCCAGAATGTAAGAAACACTTTTCTGAAAACCGCATCAAAATCGGTTCAGCCAAACGCGAGATAATCGCGAACAAATATACATACATACATACATTCATACATACATACATACATACATACGGGTCAAACTGAGAACCTCCTTTTTTTTTGAAGGCGGTTAAAAAAGCACTTTGGACTTCATTTCAATTTATTCATTTATACATACTTACACATTTATCTAATGTATAAATGAAACAGACAAACAATAGGCCAACAGAAAATCGCGCAATTTAAAAACAATTAAAGTTAATACATATAAAATCTGCCAGTAAGTTTTAAGTATTTTTTTATAAGGCATGCACTTCCAACTTGTTGTATTTAGCTTGACTTGCCATACACCACATCCCGCAGCGGGTGTGCTGTGCGCACGCACTGCAATTGTTTACAATAGGCGATCTTGTTTATTTTTGCTGCATATGGATTAAAAAGCTACCAAACTCCATTTCGGGCTTTATTGCTCCTTATTTAGACATCGCTGTTGCATGTTTCTTACAATGTGGGAACTTGTTTTTTATACCTTTGTACAAAATACACGAAAAAAATATCTTGGCACGTTTGAAATTTCATCTTGTATTACCCTTATGTTGATGAAATGTAAACTGATGTACAGTCGCCATCAGATATATCGGAGTGGCCAATGTGCTCATAAATATCTGAACACGCCTCTATTGTAAAGGCTATAGAGTGCATGTTCAGATATTGTGAACACCTTGGCCGCTCCGATATATCTGATGACGACTGTACAGTAGTGACAGAAAATGTCCATAAACCCTTGCTACGCTCCTAACGTCATGTTTTAGTTCTTTGTTTGCTCGGCTAATAACAGCACTAGCGCTAAAAATAATTTTAGCGCACAAAAACAATTTCCAAGCTATAAGAGTAATATTTTGTCTTAACTGAACATGCCGTCTGCCTATTAGAAACAACATGTAAAAAAATTGTTATCCTACATAGAACGAGTAGGTATGTAAAACTTGTACTCGCTATAATTTCTTTGTCCTTAAATTTATACTCGTAGCAACGAAAAATACCTAGGTACCGTTAAACGGGGTGAGTAGGTTTCGCGGGGAGAGGTGGGTTATGAATGGGGAGAGAAGGTTTGAGAGGGGGGTGAGAAGGGATTTTAAGGCTACTGCTACAAAAATTATGTATTCCAATTTAAAATGGAGCTATAGTAATACGCATAATAAAAAAAAATCGGTCCAACAATCTTCCAAAATCACCTTTGTATGAAAACCCCTCTCACCCCAAATACGAGGCACTACGGGGTGAGGTGGATTTTCCTCTTTAAGTTATGAAATGGAACTACCCAAAATAAAATAAAAACTAAAATACAAACGTCCGGAACACTTATTATATACACCATTCAGTTTTCATATGTAAAAATAAAATGTTATCGAGGTTTGAATTTCAGTTTTGACCCTACTCACCCCATTTTACGGTATCAGACATATTTAGATAATAAATGTTACTTGAATGTTCATGTCAAAAATGCATGATGTTTCAAAACCTCGTTTCAAAATAAGACCATTATTGCAATTGTATGGCGGCGGCTAAGTTTTTGTGACTCTGAAGGTGATTCTACGACTTCTAAGAGTATAATACCTCGTAACCGGTAAAGCAAATAATGTAGGTGCCTATTATAGTCCAGTTAAAGTGAACTGAGTAAACGACTCTGTTATATAAAGCTATACAACTAACAAGTATAACTTTCAAGCTATTGTTTCACTTGACGCCTAGAACCGGCACTTAACCTAACTAGGCACCACTTATTGTTAGTTCTGACACGAGAATAATTTACGGGCGTTGGAATATTTGAAACTAAAGATTGTTGCTGAAGTTCTAGTCAAGTATCTATAAACTTCAAGTATACCTTGTGTTGTGGACCTATACTATAACCCAACAGACTTTAAACTTAACCGCTTATTCATTACAGTATACAAGTAAATCGCTACTATAAATGCGAAAATATTTAATCGGGTTTAACAAATATCTGTCATCAAACCCGCATCCAATGACGATTTCATTCCAACCGTCGATTCACTTAAAGGAACAGATGCGTCATTTATTAGAAATAAACGTAATATTAAATCTGGGGCTCGTTAAGCCCATTATTCATAAATCAATGGTAAGCAGCCGCCATAAAGCCGATTTCGACACGTGTCTCATAAAACTATTAGGGTCTAGTTCTCGTTTATGGTCCATATTAATTTGCCGTTTCTGTCGTAAAAATTAAGTTGTTTCGTGGTGTGATGCAATGGTAATCCATTTCTTTTGGAGAGCAGATGCGCTGTTCTAAATTTTTCCTTTATTGCAACTGTTAAACTCAAGTATGCAATGACGTTAGAATTAGAAATACTTTCATTTAAGTACATGAATATTAAGATGAGTCGGCAGTGTAGGGTCAATTTTATTGAGTTTTAAATTTCCATTATAGATAAATAGTACTCCAAACATATGCAACAAATACCTATAATACACTATGTACTACTTATATGTATGTACTTAGAAAGCTAATTATAATATCCATTCGGTATGCCAGCTTTTTAGTATAGTGATTAGATAATTAAAAGTGAATTTTTGTAATCAGATTTAAAGATAAAATAAATTTATGCATGACGATCACTAACATGTAATTACAGACAAAAAGAGCAGAAAAAAAACATTAAGTGAGCATCACAAAATTGACCCAACTCAGCATAATAAACCCAAATCAACTAGATATGAAACGAGCGCTGGTCTTTGACATGCTTGCTTCATGCAGTAACGCGTCTAACTTACCAGTTCATCTACGCATTTAATAGGTACTCCGAATCTAACACTTGCTAGACATCTCAATTACTTTAATTTAACTACCTTAGTTACTCCCAGGTCGATGTTTCCCTTTTATTGTCCAATCATGAGGTAATTGTTATGATTTATAGAAGGCTATCGAATTGGCCATGGTTAAAGAACGTTAACGATTTGAATAAATGATTAAATTGGGTTGATCAATGAGTGAAGATTGACTGTCCATATAACGGTTTTGAAGCCTCGAGCGTTGTTTCTCGAATTGTGTGCCGTTGTTTTTAATCAAAATATAATTTAGTATATTTTTTCAATTCATATCGCTTACTTCAAAAGTAACCAATAGGTTAGGTACTAATATCCATAAGATTACAACGTTTTTTCGTTAAAAGTTGAATTAACCAATAGGTTAGGTACTAATATCCATAAGATTACAACGTTTTTTCGTTAAAAGTTGAATCAATCTTAAAATTTTGTTATTCCGGAGACCATCCCAGCGATATGTTTTTGCTATTAGGTATATAAAATACGAGTATTTTACACGACAAAGCGCACAAAAAATTCTCTTATTTGCAGAATGCAGAGTCATATGAGTTTGTTATATACTTACCTACACATTATTTGCTTATTGGTGCCTCAATATACCCAATATTAGCAGGTTACCATTACCACAATACAACAATAGAGTTACCATTATCATGTTTTTTTCTTACACTTTCCTAACTCTTTTAAGAAATACAGGCATGAGTACAAAAAGATGTTCATTTGTGCAAGTTTCGGAAAGTTGCAAAAGGTCTCGGAAATTTTAGGAAAATTTCATAAAATACCTATCAAGGAAACTTTCAGTTTGGAAATAGAAAATTTTAATCTCCATACATAAATATGACAAGTTTTCAATGAGGCAATTGCGCAATTTTGGAAACATTCGACAACCGACTTAAATGTATCTCTAGGTATGTATGAATGGTAGGTATATGTAACTACATTGTACTATTGTCAAATCGGCTCCTAAACTTCGACCGTCATTATCTTAATTACTTGTTAAATATTAGGCCACTGTTGAAGATTCATGGTTTGCGCAACATTCAATAAAAATAACTAAAAAGATAAAAAAGATAAAAGATAGTTTATTCAAGTAGGCATAATTACAATGCGCTTATGAACGTCAAATAAAGCTAGGTAGACCGGCTCCAACCCTACACCTCTGCCCCGAGAAGATTTAATCCCCCCTCAATTGGAGGAGGGTATCCCAATATAGGACCGGCAACAAACTCGGCGGGGCACATCTTTTCAAAAAAAAATTACATCTTATAATTAACATGCATTACGAGAAAATAAGTTAAAAATACAATTTAAATTACTAAAGAATTCATGCAATTATACACATAAGGTGTAATAGAAATTTTATTTAAAAAATATACATATGTACATGGAATCATACAAATACGTAGCTCTTTCAGAAAACATATCACAAACATTACACTATGTAATTTTACTTGGGCTGTTCTTTTCTTCACCTAATGTAATGTATCTTATTATTACTTTATTTTCAGTAAAAGTATGTTTGTAAAAAACAACTGTTCAGCGTTCAATAGGTAGGTACAAGGTATGTTCTAGCGTTAGATAGTTGAATGTCATTTCCCGCAACAATATGTACTAATATCAGGCGTGTCTCACTCCGCGATTTCGTCGCTTTGCTACAGGTAGCTAAAAGTACATCCGTTCGGCTCCAATTTTGGGGAAAGCCATAAGCCGCGCGTGGCGCTGTCGCCACCTAGCGGCCATATCTGTGCTGATCGTAACAGACGCGTTTTGTTAGATAGTGTCTTCTGTACTTAGTACTATTATTTATTCTGTGCTAATATGTAGATTGTGTTCCAAGTCTCGTAAATATTTATAATTTTCAAAAGTATCCGAAGCCATCCCACGTACCTAATATTTAATTTCCAAGACTTCGCTGTCCCATAACCAGTGTGACTACCTACTTGCTGTTAATGACGTCACCAGTAAATCCTACAGCGCCAATTAAACAATAAACGTGTCCATTAACGCGATGCGTGCGCGTGCGCCGCCATAATCTGTCATAATACACGACCGTAATTAATGGGGCGTCAGACACTTTAGTACTTTGTCGTCATACAAAATAAGTAGTACCTATTAAAGGACTCTTAGGGCTCATTTAGACGGTGCGACTCGCATGCATTGCGGTATTTGATCGGTCGGCCTAATTGGTTGTAACCTCAATAGTCCGCAATGTAACTAAAATCGCATGCGAGTATGCGTGTCGTCTAAATCCTTAACAAAGTGAGAATTTTGTACGTTCTACATATAGTGTATTACGTGACTATATTGCCTTCAGAATCAGAATTGTTTATTGCACTCATATTAGTATACAGATCTTACAAAATATGTAAAAATGTAGATACAATATAGTACAATAAATATGAATCTACAAATATAAGACAATAACTTTAAATCTAAACTACTTTCTAAATCGATTGTCAGAGTCCTTATTCAGCTACAAGTCATAAAGCAGCTGAATAAGCTTGGGTGTATGGGCTATAAAGAAGAGCGTAAACAGCTTGCCAATAGGTCCGCGCTGACATGTCAATCTGTCAGAGCAAGGGGCAAGAGATAAGCGGTTAATGTTTTAATGCTACTATTAAGATTAAAAATATTTTTGAATATTGTCGTCGTTTATCCCTAATTAGCGAGCCGCCCCGGCTTCGCACGGGTTAACAAATTATACATAAACCTTTCTCTTGAATCACTCTATGTATTAAAAAAAACCGCATCAAAATCTGTTGCGTAGTTTTAAAGATCTAAGCATACATAGGGACAGACAGTAGGAAGCGACTTTGTTTTATACTATGTAGTGAAGTTACTCTTAAAATTTGGATTTTTCATAATTATATACTGATAGCAAGCAATTAATTACCTGCAAGCGTTCTAGGGGACACCTGCAATAACAGAGGGGTTGCAAGTGCGTTGCCGGCATTTATGATGGGAGTACATTCTTTTCTTGAAAGTCGTATCGGTCCGCTCCGGAAATACCGCGGACGACAGTTCATTTGCTCATTCCACAGTTTAGCTTTGCGAGGCAGGAAGTTTCTGCAGAAACGAAGTTGAGGACAGGCAACCATCTTGGTCGTGAAGATGGAAATGTTGTCAAGTAGAGCAATGGCGGAAAGAAGCGGCGGTCTAAAGGGGTCCACTGATTAACAGTCCGCCGGACGGTATCGGCCTGTCAGTTGTTCGGAACTGTCAAAATGTTATTCTAACTGACAGGTTGATACCGTCCGGCAGACTGTTAATCAGTGGGCCCCTTAAAGATTAATTCCAATTTCCCGCCGTCCGCTTATGTCATGCGCCAAGCCCGTAACAAGCAGTTCTGGAAACGGCCAGTTTACTATCGATTCAGGGGTTTCCATACACGGGGCTGTATGTAAGGAATTTACATTGTTACTTGTCAATTCGTAAACCTTATTGCAACGGGGTAAGGTCCATGGATGGTTAATAGTGTTACTGTTGGTACATTGTGTTGTATAGTAAACTGCTTGTATATGTAATTCGGTTCTAATCTCAACGGTTAGGTGTCAAAAAGACGTTATCACAACAACAACATTACTCTTCATTTACTTAGCCTGTATAATTTGCTTTTTAACAGTGATAAGGCGTCTATTAAAAGTAATCCCAACTCCTTAAAGATCCCCCACGGTTGTCACATTTTGAAAAAACAAACAAAATCAACTGCGGCTTGCCTATGTTTGATGATAAGGCACAACACCACTGCTAACGAATTAAGATTATATGCGGCTCGAATATATAAAAAAAACTAAAATTGACTTCCTAGTAGCTCAATTTGCTACCATCGATTGACCCATTCGCCAATCATACGCAGTAGGTAGATAATTTTCAGAATATGCCACAAAAAACAAACGGCTTCCTGTCTAGTCTTCAGCACTTCAAACTGATTAAAAACCTCACTCAAAACACGACACTCTTACGTTTTAACAAGGTCCAAATTTGAATGTCAAAGGTGGTTACCCTGATTGCTTTCTTTAACAAAAACTCGACATAGTGTGACCATAAATTTAATAAGGCGTCGGACAATAAGGCGAGTCTCCCGCGGTGACCACTTCAGCCCTTCTTGGAAGACTGTCCGTGCACAGGGTGTTATTTTAGGTTGTGATTAACCTACATGATTGGTTCGGTGAATAACATGTGTATAAGTAGTATACTTACCTACTCAGATTTTTTTACTTTGTAAAGATATCATTTTTAGACAAATTTGTCAAATTAACTCCGTAACTTGTAACAACTGTTAAGTTTGGTAATATAAACGTTGGTAAATAATTAAGTTTCTATAAGTAATTTGTTTGACAGGGTCCATACGCCTTCACTTCTCATTTCATATGATTCTCGTTTGTTTCATATGATTTTGATAGCTTCTAAGCACTTAACATTGAGAAACAAAAATTACTGACGACGGTTTTGTAGTCTACTCATGGTCCATTCATGATAAGGTTAGGTACAGTGGGCCAAGAAAGTGGTCTACCAGTTTTGACAAAAGTTTCTGCGAGTTCTAACGATCGCTAAGGTTGACAGTTGTCACTGACATTCGTGTCAAATCGACCTTGTTGTCTCATGACGTTCAAACGAACCTCAACCGTAGGGTGGTAGACCACATTTTTGGCCGACTGTACCTACTGTTTTATTTTAAATAAAATACCTACGTTTTAAATAAAGATATTTTCCCAGTTAGTATATCATTTCCAATTGTAATTATAATACCGACCTAAAACCACAAAATAAATCAAAACTCGGCACTCAAAGCTTCACGCTTTAATTCTCACCAAATACGTGGACAGTCTCCTTTTTTATCCTTTAAAGTGACCTTCTTTTTTGAACAGCCACCTCAATAAATCTGTATTCAGTACTTTTAGACCTTTAAGAATGAGCTTAAACGTTTTAAACCAATCTAATTTTAAAATAGCTTTAGTCTGGTTAGGTATTGTGTCCTATACGGCCTTTTGGTTGTATAAAGGCAGTTTTGTCCGCAAAGACTGATTAAGTGGTGCGTATACGCAGGCTACGCAGCTGACGAAAGCTTGGCAATAAAGAAGATATATAACCTGTTTATGACTTTTTTGGCTTTTGTGTCTTTTGGGCCTAATCAGCGGTCACGGTTAGGTATTCCCGTAAGGTCCAAACTTATTTGACCATGTTTTACGCCTTTTAACATTATTAGCATAAGTTAGTAATAAAGCTTCTAGTTTTTATAAATAATTATTATGTTATATAGGTTATGTTTGGTCTACATGAACATATGAAGTAGCCGTCATAATAATTCAATTACACTGTCTATATTTGATCTGGGTTAAGTTGCTTTAAACATTAAAGTTGATTATTACAAACATTGAATCTTTCTAATCTCAATATGGTAATAGGTATATCTTACTAGCACTAGCAAATAAGGTTTTATTAATAAGATAAATATTATAGGACATTTTTTACACAAATTGAATAACCCTTACAGTAAGCTCAAGAAGGCTTGTATTATGGGAACTCGGACAATAATATATCATTACATAGTATAAAACAAAGTCGCTTCCCGCTGTCTGTCTGTTTGTATGCTTAGATCTTTTTTTTTTATTATCAAAATACAAAGTACAGTGTACTTATAACTAAAGTTTCGCCAAACTGTAAAACAGTTTGTTGGCGATGCGCTCAAATAAACTCAAACTAAAATAACTACAGTACTTAGGTAGGTAGTTACCATACATTTACAGATTATTAACATAATTATATTAATAATAAGAAATACTGACTTTTAATGATGACGAACAACTATCGGAAATATATCCTGAAGGACGGTACGGTCGACATTTGTCGGGCATGCCGCCGTCCCGGAGAGTCACTCAGGCATATCATTTCCGGTTGTTCTCATCTTGCTAACGGCGAGTACTTGCACAGACATAATCTCGTAGCCAGGATTATTCACCAGCAGCTTGCTCTTCTATACGGCCTTGTGGACCGCGAAGTACCGTACTACAAGTATTCACCTGCGCAAGTTCTCGAGAATGGTCGTGCCACGCTCTATTGGGATCGATCTGTCATCACTGACAGGACTATTGTAGCCAATAAGCCTGACATTGTGATAATAGATCGAGCGCAACGCCGGGCCGTGTTCGTTGACATCACCATCCCTCATGATGAGAATCTCGTGAAAGCCGAGAAGGACAAGTCCAGTAAGTACCTAGACTTGGCTCACGAGATAACCGCCATGTGGGATGTTGATTCGACGATCATTGTCCCGATAGTTGTTTCAGCGAACGGTCTAATAGCGAAGAGTCTCGACCAACATCTTGAGAGACTCTCGCTAGGTGGTTGGATCAAGGGCCAGATGCAGAAGGCGGTGATCTTGGACACGGCGCGGATAGTCCGCCGGTTCCTCTCTCTGCGGCCCTGACCACCGGTAGCTTGGGCCCTGCCCCGCTGCCGGCGGCACCCTAGGTTAGGTTTTTTTATAATGTGTTTATATGTATTTTTTATTGTTTTGTAAGTGTTTTTATATTTTACTTTTATATTCATATTGTAAAAAACCCTAGCTTAGAGAAGATAAATAAATAAAGAAATACTTTAAAACTACGCAACGGATTTTGATGCGGCTTTTTTAATAGATACCTATAGAGTGATTCAAGAGGAAGGTTTATGTATAATTTGTTAACCCGTGCGAAGCCGGGGCGGGTCGTTAGTTTATTTATATGACGGACGATGAGGCATATTGGACTCGTTGCCAGACATAGTGAGCGTAGTAGGTAGGTGCGAGCAAGATGAAACACTAAATTAATTAACCTTTTATAATCATAATCACACACACGCAATAACACTGACGGTCCGAAACGTAATACTGTTCCTGGCCTGATACGTCCGCACGCCAAGTGATCAATGACAATAATGACTGCCCTCCGGTCGGTTGATACCGGTTTTATACCTGCAACCCTTCCACCGGTCGTGCACGAACGTCAGGCCAGACTCAGTAGAAGCGCGCCAACGCAGCGCTTGCGTTTCGTAGTCAATTGATGTTTAGTACTAATGACTTCCTGACACGGCCATCCTGCGAGACACACGTCCCCGTGTGTTAACCTGTAACAAGTTTAGCGCACAGGATCATATAGCTCGGTCACTCCTGACCCACCACATGGGTCATAAAAGAAACATTCCTTAAAACTGATCATTAAGTTTAATTCACAAAATCAACAATACATTAACATTTGGTAATGCTTGATCGACATACAAAACGTCACAACGACTTTTACTACTCATTGAATCCTCCAAATAATTGGTTTAATTTAAAATATAATCGTACACAAGGTCTCAGAGCTTCACTGATTGCTAACGTCCAACTTTTAATGCGGACCCAGTATGTATATGCCCGACGCAAAACTAAGATTAAGTTCTACATGTGATATGGCTACACATAGCCCGGCAACTAACAGTTGCACTCCCTTAATGCGCGTCCCTTCCGGACCGCCGAGTCCTTCTCCGGACTCCATGGTTTCTCATGAAACCCGACCTCCGCCAGAGTTGACGGCCTACCGCGTACTCACGGACTACTTACTGCAATCAGCAAGTAGATACCGATTTCTACCGAGCTACGGCTACACGTCAACCTCTGGTACGGTCTCCATCACTATGTAAACTCAATCCTAATCAGATTCATAGTTGCCTGGACAAACTTCTAATTCTACTTCAATTTCATCAGTTAAGCTCTGATCCCCTGGCATCTTTCTCAACCTATCGTGTGCGTATTTGTATGTACGTCTCGAATTTAATGATTTCAGGTTATAGCGATCGCCATCTAATACCTCTGTAACCTGAAATGGACCTTTATACTTAGGGTCTAACTTAGTTTGGTTTCGTTCTTCATTCTTAAGTAAAACAAAGTCTCCAACTGAAAATTTATTGAGTTTTGCCTTTGTACGATCAAATCTTTCTTTTTCGTAAGAAGCTGATCTTACAATACTATGAGCTGCCTCGTCCCTAATTCTATCGAGATCTACTTCGGTATCTTCATCTTCACAAGTCATCATAGCTAATGGACGTGCTACCTTGCCAATGAAAAGCTCCAAAGGGCTTGCTTTCGTCGTCCGATTAAAGGTGCAATTAATCGCGAGTTGAACTTCCCCTAATGCATCTTGCCAAGATCTGTTATCACTCGTTTCGACAGCTGTTAACATAGATTTTAAAACAGACATAACCCGCTCCACCTGACCGTTTGCTCGAGAAGACCCTGTCGCTATTAGATGCAGGTTTATATTACTAGAATCACAAAATTCTTTGAATTCTTTGCTAGCAAAGCAACGTCCTTGATCGGCAATAATACGGGTTGGTGCACCAAATAATGCTACGCTTCCCTTAACGGCCTTGATACTACTCTTGCTATCAATGTTTTTGCTATGAAACAAAAGGACATATTTTGTAAACGCGTCAATCAAAACGAACACGTACTCCTTAACATCATTTTTACCACTTAATCTACCGGTAGCATCTATATGTATCGTATGCCATGGCGTGGACACTTTTGGGATTGGGTGGAGTTGAGCTTGAATTTTTCCCGATTGTGATTTTGAAACTTTACAAGTAATGCAATTCTCGATAAATTTCTTAACATACCGTGACATTCCATCGAACCAATAGTAGTTGTAAAGCTTTTCTAACGTTTTGTCATAACCAAGATGAACAAGAGACTCGTGGATATTACTGACTACTGACCATTTGAGAGACCTAGGAAGGATTGGTAAGCACTTTGTCCTGCCGTTGCGCTGAATTTTACGATAAACTACGCCAGCACGAATCTCGTAGGTATTCGCAACCTCTGTATTCATCTGACCAGTATTCAAGTCTGAAATAATCTTACAGATCTCGCTATCTCGTTTCTGCTCTGCAAGAAGCCAATTACCAGACAATTCTGTGATGTTAATACGCTTTGGTTCTACTTTACTGAACTCTTTCCGGACAGTCTCATCTGACACTACTTGGGAGGAGTTGGTGTTTTCTATATCAGGTCGTGCCAATGGTAAAAGGTTTCGAGAGAAAAAGTCTACGTGTGCCATTTCTTTGCCTTTGTTATAGACTACATTAAAATCAAAACATTGTAAATATGCCCACCACCTGTGGACTCGCGGTGTCAAGTCAATCTTTTTACTAGAGCACTTGAGAGCGTTGCAGTCTGTCACCACAGTGAACTCACGACCGTGCAAGTACTGCCGGAAATACCTCACTGCGTTGACAACCGCCAGAGTCTCAAGCTCGTAACTATGATACCTCGACTCCGCAGGACTGGTTCGTTTACTATAATATGCAACAACGCGACGTTTTCCTTCGATGATTTGAAATAGTATGGCACCATAGCCCTCTAAACTCGCGTCTGTATGCAATTCGATTGGATACTGAGGGTCAAAGATCATTAGAACCGGTTCTTTGGTTAAAATTGAGATGATTTCTTGGCGAATATTTTCGTGCCGCTCTTGCCATATAAAAGGAACTTTTGCTGACGTCAATTTATAAAGTGGGCCCATGATACGGGAGAATTTAGGAACAAACTGTCGAAAGTAGGTTGCTAACCCTATGAATTGCCGCAACTGTGTTACGGTTGTCGGCGGGGTCAGAGAAGACAACGCCTCGACCTTACGACGATTGGGCCTAATCTCCCCGCTCTTGACTTCATAGCCTAAAAACTCGAGTTCGGTTTTCAAAAACGAGCACTTTTTCAAATTCAAAGAGAATCCGGCTTTAGTTAACTTATCCAGAACTATATTCAGTCTTTCAAGTCCTTCTTCAACTGTTTTAGACATTATTAAAATATCATCTACGTAGACAATGACATATGTATTTACTAAGTCACCTAGTGCCTTCACTATTGCTCTCTGAAACACCGAAATCGAATTTTTCAGCCCGAATGGCATTGTTAGGTACTCGTATTGGCCGTCTGCGGTTACGAAAGCAGAACGTTGAATGGACTCTTCAGAATTGATTGGAATAAGATGAAAACCAGAAGCACAATCTAATTTCGTAAAGAACTGCGCCCCGTGTAAACGCGAGATTTGGTCAGAAATGAGCGGTAATGGATACCGGTCAGACACCGTATTTCTATTCAGCTCCCTATAATCTACAACCATCCTGTAAGATCCATCGCGCTTCTTAACCAAAAGAGCTGGACTCGCAAAAGGCGAACTACTGGGACGAATTATTTTTGCACGTAACAACTCATCTACTCGCTCGCGCATTACTTTTCTTTCCTCCGGACTAAGACGATAAGGTCGCCTCTGCACAGTTAAGTTAGGATCAGTTAAACGAATCTCAAGCTCTCCCGTCGTTACTCGCGTCTTAGGCATACCGGTTATGAAAAATTCCGAATAACGATTTAAAACGTCAACAAGTTTAGATTTCTGTTCCTGGGGAACGTCTGTGTCTACAGCAGAAAAATCATTAACTGAAAGTCGATTAGTCACCAAGGCATCACTACTTGTATTGATCGAATTTGACGAGAGTAGCTCAGAATGATCAGTATTTACTTTGAAAACATTGAACTGCTTTTTAGTCTGTACAACACCAAAACCTTGACGTAAAATCTCACGTCCTATCAGGATATCACTACTTAAATAATCGTCAGGCAAAACGTGCAATAAAATTTCAATAAGATGGTTGTTAATTTCTACAACACATAAAATCTGCTCGGTACTTAAAATACTTGATTTAGTAATACCCTTTATACTAACAACATTGTTTTCAGGCTTTCCACTAAATTTAAACGCTATACTTTCTTTCACTGCTGAGCACTCGGCCCCAGAATCATAATGAAAAGTGAAACACTGACCTTGGTGTTTGGCAGTCCCTGCTGGTGGATCCACTTCGCAAACGTCCACTCGACGCTCCCTGACAGCAGTCGCCTCCGCTCCTCCTCCACTGGTGCAGCGGCTTGCGATGTGACCCGTTGTTCCACATTTGAAGCAGACGATAGCGCTTGATGTGGTTTGTTGTTGATGATTAGGCTTCGTCATCGTAGTATTTTGTTGAGGCTTCACCGGTTTTGCTTTTCCATCTTTTTTACGAAATAGACAATCTGATAGTTTGTGTCCTTTTTTTCCGCAATGAAAGCATTTGATTCCAGGCGACATCTTCATTCGTTTGTTGTCTGTCGCTTTTTGATCTCCAACAGCATTAAATTTGCGTTTCAAGTAGGTAAACGCCTGTAGCTCTTGTTGTAACTTCTGACGAGTATTTATTTCAGTCGTAAATGCCAATCGTTGCAATCGCGTATCAAATTGAGCAAGGTGTGCAAGTGTTTGTGACACAGCGATTTGTTCAATTGTGGCCTTCTTCCAACGATTAAGCAGTGATGTCATCACTCGACTTCCGTAGGCTGCTAAGGTCTCGTTTTCTTTAGGCTTGTCCGAGGTTAAGTTTATGAGGGTAGCCGCAGTTGTTTCAGCGCTTACAAATCTGTCCCTAAATAACTCTTTAAATTGTGGCCAGGTCATACCCGCATAGGATATTTGGGATAACCATGCCGAGGCCACTCCCTTCAAGGCTTTACTGATAACAACAATCAACTGACCTCCTTCCAAAGGGTTGTCTGCAAAACACAAATCGGCCGTAGCACACCACGACTGTGCATCCACATCGGTCTTGTCAGGATCAAACTCCGGAAGATTCACATGTTTTCCGGACTGCTGAGGCTTATGAAGAGCCTCGATTAACGCCTTCATGTTTGAATTTTGCATTTCGAACAAAAGCCGCCAATTTTGGTCCTGATGAGTACCACTTTGTTCGCTTTGTGTTCCATCTTCACGTTCGTCGGCCCGCTCGAATCCCACATCTGATGACGGACGATGAGGCATATTGGACTCGTTGCCAGACATAGTGAGCGTAGTAGGTAGGTGCGAGCAAGATGAAACACTAAATTAATTAACCTTTTATAATCATAATCACACACACGCAATAACACTGACGGTCCGAAACGTAATACTGTTCCTGGCCTGATACGTCCGCACGCCAAGTGATCAATGACAATAATGACTGCCCTCCGGTCGGTTGATACCGGTTTTATACCTGCAACCCTTCCACCGGTCGTGCACGAACGTCAGGCCAGACTCAGTAGAAGCGCGCCAACGCAGCGCTTGCGTTTCGTAGTCAATTGATGTTTAGTACTAATGACTTCCTGACATATATAAATAACTACGATTGAGTTATTTTTGAATGTTTTTTGTAACTTGTAATTTTTTTTTTGGATACACGCTTACTTGATCATGACTTATTGTAGATGTCATCTTAGTCGTAAGTATGCATCGAATTTTACAATCAGTAATGACGGAATCTGGTCCAAGCAACATACCCCGAGTTGAATCACAAAGTTATACCTACCACCTGAAGCTACAGGCGATATAACCCTGACCTCCGACTACAAATACTTTCAACGAATCTACAGTTCAAATAACACAAGTAACGAGCTCGAAGACAAATATACGTTTTATAAATACATTGTCCCTGCTCATACCACGCGGTGACGCGTAAAGTTAAAGGCTCAGGCGCATCAGATCGTCAAGCTTTATCAATCAACGTAAATCCATCTAAACATCCATTTGAAAAAGGACCTAATTAATTAAATCTTAGAGTCCAATATTGTAGTGGAATCACATAGTAAATAGGCTGTTTTGAGAAATGATCGTAAAGTTATTGATGGCGTCGATCGTATCTGGTCCGAACGATGATTGTCGGACCTATAGTCAGAGGCACTAATAGGGGCATGTCGGTGGACTGGTTAAAATGGATGAACTTAGGTTCTGGATTGTATTTAGAATGACACTAATGCTTTAATATGCCCTTATTTTATCCTTCCTGATTCCTTACAAACTGATATCGTACTCGGTTTGGAGTTTGGAGTACGAGTAAGCATTTCTAGTACTTGATTAAATATTTTAGGAAATGGTAAATATATATTTGTCTTTAACAAGGTCTCCAGGATTTATCAAATGAGTGTTTGGATCCGGTAAACAACATGCGGTCTGTAAACTATATCAGGGAATGTTATATTATATTTTATATAAAACGTGTTCAGGAATAGGTAGACATTGCTGTTATTATGATATCCATCCTTTTAATATTCGTAATAATTAAGTACTTATATAGTTACTGTTTAATTTGGGGTAAATCTTAGTAGTAGAATCACATATATAAAAACGAACTCTACGAAATGTTTATTCTAAGTAGCTACTCAACAAACTTTAGCGAAAGCAGGTTAAACATAAGAAAATCATAACATAACAGATTATTAACATAATTATGTATATTAATAATAAGAAATATTCCTAGCCAAGAGTAGATGCTCTTGAGAAAACAAAATTACTGATACTTATCTATTTATCTTTCTGATACATCGCATATTAGGTGCCACATACGACTACAAACCATTTAATTATGTTAAAAATATTATAATTACACCTCGCTTTTACAAACAGTACAATAATATAATAATTATAAATTCAAATATTTAATACTTATCTCGAATTATGTCACAATTTTAATGTATATATATATAGTCCTCCTCATCGTTTTCGATGACGGCGACCCCAAATAAACATCATGGACGTTGTCTAGCGTGAGCCCTTATGTGGCTGGCCAGGCCGAACTTGGTCTTGGTCTTGGTCTTGGTCTTGGTCTTGGTCTTGGTCTTGGTCTTGGTCTTGGTCTTGGTCTTGGTCTTGGTTTTGGTCACGGAAAGAGAGATCTAATTTTAATGTAGCATTCGTGTGTCATGACATTTAAAATCGTTATAGAATATCTCCTATATGTTTAAGTATAACTAGAAATAGGATATTACTAAGCACATTTACTCGCATAGCCAGTAACTTAACATTCAAATTACGAAACTCACTGCACCAAGAAACAAAACAACATCCACCAGGATGTATTTAAAACAAATGCGCATCGTGTAGCGGGCACTAAAAACTAATTGGGAACGAAGCGAAAAAACCGGGCGATACGGCAAGAAACATACGGACGGCTGATGAAATATTCAACGTGACATGATTGAGTCTTTGCTGGTGCACTTAGAATTTCAAAATGTGCTACATTTAAGGCTCGCTTGCGTTAATTGCCAATTGATGGAAAAAATGGGAACTTGGAACTACATAGTTTGGTTCGTTCTTGCCTTTGGTTCCATGAGGAGAAAAATCTAAAAAAAAAAGATATCCTTAAAATTAGTGTTGAGTCGCTCACTCGTGAGGCACCTCATTTGTACCACTCATTTTGTTAATTTGTCGCAGTACTTCGTACCGCAAAAATGTCTTACTTCACTCCTCTATTCATTTTACTCATTTACTCGCGCGCATCACAAACACCTCTTGCCACCATCACACAAATCATTCACACACTTCAAATTTCAAAAAACTCTTATCCGTTCAAATTCACTCGCGAGTCTCCCAAAAGTTCTATTCTTTACCTCCAGAATTGCACTCCAATTAAATATTACTATTTATTTATTTATTTATAAAGGAAGTGATGAGTACATAAATATGTATATAAATAAAAAAAATTGTCGCTGTTGGAATTAATGGAATAGTCGATGCTGAAAATATGCTAGTACCTCACCTCATTTGAATGAAGACATTGTAACACCTCATTTTAGAAAATGAGGTACTCATACAAAGTCATTTTAAATTGATGTCCTACCCATCACTACTTAAAATGTACAAAGATTTATTTTTCCCAAAGATCGAAACCAGGATGTTTTTTCAGATTATAAATCTAACCTATGTTACCTACTATAATATATATATACTGAAGACAGTTGTTTATTGTAAAACTAAGTAACGTGTATTGTATTCGTATGTATCATAGTAAATTTTAAAGAATATAATATGCTATTATAATGGTATGCAGGCTCTGCTTCGCCTAGGTGCGAAAGCTCGATGGTGCTTTGAATATCAAATAATAAGAGTCAATTCACACACATTGTATACGGTAATATACAATGCTCAATAATTCCTAACATACTGACCGCTTACAATGACCGTAGCTGTAAAAACAAAACAAAAATATAATCCTCATTGTCCTTATACGAGATCCGGAATATTTCATCAAAACAAAAGAGATCCCGTAAATAAAACGTCAAAATCAAAAACCGCCTGTCTGCGCGAAATCTGTTAAACTTGTTTCACATCCACAGCAATAGCTTCAAAACTTTCTTTCTATTCGGCGAGCTCTATCCCTGTCTCAGTCTCACAACCGTGCGAGGGTGGAATAATCGCGTGTGTGAAAAGGACGGGGTACATGAAGACGTCACGCGGGGCGCAGGCGCACGAGTGTTGTTGCACTTGTTTTGTTTATTTTCTCGGCCGCCATCCTTTTTTTTCTTTTGAAAGCTACGTCTTTGTTCGGCGGGCGCAATCGGCCGGGGCTGGTAAGTTGGATAATTTCTTTATTCCCGGCCCCGGCCCACCCGACAATTTTGTGGAGCTGCATTATTATGAGGTTGATTTGTTTAATAATTTTATTACGGAGTGCTTCGCTATTCGCTTTATTTGTTAGGATTGCTTGCGCGCGCGCGTTTGATATTGCTGATAGGATTGAATTGCGTTTTCATGATCTTTTCCTATGGGAATACACATTCCAATGTAACTAATGTATTATTTAAGTGAGTTACCAATTAAATCTAATTTGGAATGAAATATTTCGACTAAACTGACAAAAAAAAAACCCTAAAAATACAACTTGTAACAAAATTGTCAGTAAAGGCAATTTATTCTACAATAGCGAAGAATGTAGTAAATTTTAAAACCAAGAGGATGAACGGAACTCCCAAACCAATTCGAAATTCGCGCATCAGCTTGAAACCATATACCAAAATGTTTATTTTTTGCGACACCTCACCGTCTAGACATCGCAAGGGTTCTTTTTGCCGCGGAACCCCACTGTTAGACCTTGGGCCCGCCGTCGCTCGACTGCTCTCAATAGGCCCAAAAAAAGACTTAGGGTATTGTGCCTTTGTGAGAAACGTTAAATCTGGACTTATGCTAGTTTGCTCATCAACCGTAAGGCCTCCTGTGGATCGGTTCTGGCATTGTATTGTTTAAATTAGTCGTGTACAATGGTGATGAGATACAAGTGCAAATAATTAAGCCAAAATTATCATTTTTTTACGAATAGCTGCGCCATGGCTAATAAAAATATTTAACCCACAATAATATACATAGGGTGACTGCTATAGTAATTGGCCACTCCAAACAAATCAAAAAGAAACAAACCAATATTAAGTCTCATTGTTAAGAGTGGCCATTACTATATGGTCAATAACTATATCAGTCACCCTATTAGGTACACACACAATCTTTGTAAGTTAGGGCTGCGCTGGTAAACTTTTTGTTAAGATATGTCCAATAGTAAATACCCGTGGGGGTAAAACTGGTATTTTACGGGGGTAAATAAGCTAACCTAATATAACAATACAACAAACGTACACGTTTTATTTTTTATTACCATTGGGAGGAGGGGTAATATCAGGTTCCCTAGTTAGTCATAGGGGTGACCGGACTGAAAAGGTTAGGAACCACTGACCTAGAGCGTGACCATCACTTTATATACATATTTTTGCATCAAAATTACCACTTCAGTGAAGTAACTGAACGAATCACCAAGGAATAGGTAGCTAAAACTGACTTTAAGAGCGGACCCATGGAATGGGAGCGAACTCGTTGCGCGCTCGCCTCGCTTTCAACTCGTTCGCAAATCGCTAGTGTGGCCCCGAACCCGCACTAAAGGTGGTTATGGAACTTATGACTTGGGTATAAATTCCTTCGCCTTCCATACAAAATATAGTCAATAGAGTAACCTTTTGATTGACATGCCGTTTGCCTTATCCAATGTAGTAAATCCTCCTCTTTTCCAGACTGGCTGCGGCGGCGGCAGCGGCCGGCGCGACCAGCGAACTTAGCTACCTCGCGGCGCTGCACCCGGCGTACCGGCCCGTCACCTACGACCACCCGCTGTATGGAGCCAACACCTTACGAGGTAAGTTTACATATATGTACATATTAAGCGTATTATAAAAATATCTTGAACAGTTGAGTTGAGTGTTTGAAGTTTTGAGCAAAAGACCATATCCAGAAATGGTCTGCCCTTCATAACACGTCCATAAAGAGGCATTAAGGACTGCTTGGACATAAAGCGCTCGACCAAAACAAAGCGCATGAGTGTAGCTTGCTAAGAGAGCTTTCTCGTAGATTTCTGCTGAGAAATACTCTATATGTTTTACAATTATTGCTATACTTACAAGTATTACAACGTAAGTAGTCTACGTAGGTAACACTGCTTTCGGATATTCTGAATCCTTGGCACACTGATCGATTTTTTGGGTCGGTTTCGTATAACGGCTATTTTTATGAGATTTGACAGAATATCTTAAAAGTAGGTAAGTAGTTTCCCTTTGTCAAAAATACCTTGATATTTTTTTCAGCTATTTCACACTTCGTTCTATGTATTTATAAATCTTTCGCATTTTAGAACAGCAATATAATCAGACAGCCAATTTAGTTAGACGAAGAGAAATAATCACCCTCACTAATAGATATGGCTGGTGCAAAATCCAAATAGCTGGCTCCGTTGTTAAAAAATCATTCCAAAAGCCACTTAAAGAAATTTTGTTTTACGACGTAATAAAGACGTAACCTGACCAGCGTTCACCCGAGCTGCACTTTACTGCGGCTCCCAATGAAAAACAGACCTTAAAAGCATGTGTCAGTTATATCAGACTTGGCGTCGTGTTAATGCAAATCTGATGTTTTGCGACGGAGCGTTTAAGGTTCTCTTTGGCTTGTATTCGCAGTATTGCAGTTAGCCTATAATATTGCCGTAGTTAGTGTGTAATATTACTCGTAACACTAGCGTCTTTATTGCGAGCAATAGTAGTTTGCATACCGAGACGGACAATATTGCTGATGGTTGCTGGGCGTTTAATCAAGGTCTGCTCATTTGAGCGCTTTTTCTACCTTTCAAAGATTGTTTTTCAATAGGTCTCATAATACTCGTAGTATTTTACTTAGACTTTTTGAAGTGAAAACTTCTTTAGCGGCGCTGGGCACTTTTTGAGGTAGGGAAAAAATGATAAGCTCGAGACAGCGTAAGGCGATCACGCGACCGTAAGGGGCGTAAGGCGATCACGTGGCCGTAAGCCCCGTAAGGTGGCCACTTATAATTTAAATGGCATTTAAATCAATAAAGAAAAACTCAATGTTATTTGACATTTATGTTGCGGACTCCTTTTCAAGACTCTTTACCTATGTTCAAATACGTTGACGTTGTCATGGCAGTATGTAAATAAAACATGTCAATGTAAAAGTGTGATCTTATTTGAGAATGATAATAATATATAATAAATAAATATACATAATACCTCCGCTAAAAGTATGTATCGTGTTACCGGGCGTCGGTAACATAGTGAGGTGAGTTTTCACTTCTATCGGCACTCCCAGAGCGCAACCGTTGTTGCTTGTTTTTATCATTAGATGGTCCGGTATTACAATACAATACTCTTTATTATACACCTCACATACTCGTAGTTGTATTATACTACAGTTGTTAGGATTGTAGGTACTATCTTTAGTTATTATTTTTCCAAAAGCATTATTTTTACTGTTTAGTTATGATGACACTTAGAGACATTTACATCTCTAAATAATTTTAGATTATAGTTTTTGTATCTTTGTTTTTTTTTTTTCATTCAATACTATTGTTATTGCGTTTTTTGTAATTCGACATTTAGAGGCTTTATACATCTCTATGTTAGTTTGATTTGATATTTACGGCTTAGTTGTATTTTATAATTATTGATGTGTTTTTTTTTTGCTGTATGTAAATTCCATATTGACGTGTAAAAGTGCCCTTGTGGCCTATTTGCTGAATAAATGTTGATATTTGATATTAGCGCAGAGTAATTTCTACGCAATAATTAAGTACCTATCCGGTGAATATAGATTGCGGCAACTGGTGGTTTAAAAACACTTAAATACGTGTTGCATTACAGAATCTGTAAGCAGTAATGATTTTTCGATATCAAATGTTTTGTAAACGATGAAAGCTACCACCATCTTTTCAAAAAACAACACTATAAGCATAAACTGGATTGCAAAAATACTTGCACGCCAAATCAATGGCGAGCCAACAGAATCATAGAAACTATATGCAAAACCCCGACAAATGCCAGCAGTGTATGCTATCGGCTCAATTTATCAATACACTGAGGTGTTAATTAGGATTTGAACTCACGACTGCTACCATTCGTTTCATTTCACACGTTCAAATGTAAACTTTGTTGGTTTGAGCTATGGTTTAAATTCGCGCGTGGTTCTAATTGATGACAGATAGGACGAAGGACTATTAAGGGACAGGGTTGAAGTCACGGGTTAAAATTGGCATGCATTTTAGTAACGACGGATATAACTCGCAATGGGGTATTTTACACCAATCGACTCATATAACGAGTTTAGTTAAATGATCCTATTTCGAATCCTATAATTTCAGTAAAATGCCTGGTTAGAAAACTGAAAATTAAATCAAAGCAATTATCAAGGTCATAAGTGTCATAACCCTTGTTAAAAATGACAAATCTATATTTGGCCATGTTTATTTTTTACAAAACGAGCTCTAGCAGTGAACAATTAAACTATTAGTGTTAGCTTAATTGTTTAATGAAAAACAATAAAACGTTAAATGTCTTACTTCTCAATAATTTAAATTTTGATAGATTTATTTTTCTTCTTTAACACAATAAAAAGAGTTGAGTAAAATACCGTATTAAGACATTTTTGGGCCGAATGCAGTGATCGATTATTAAATGGGTCTCGTAAAGGCAGAATTTTAAATCACACGCCGCGGTGATTATTCTCGAGTGTGCAAGCCCTTCAATTTGATTGCATAAATAATTTAATGATTGCGACCATAAATGATTACGATCTCCTTCACTGACAGATCGAATTAAGAGGTAAAAGCCGTTAAGTACATTTGTCTTGGAGACATGCGTGCGTATTAAAGTAAAAATTTGGTGTCCGCCATTTTCCTTGTGGCTATTTCTTTTTATTACATGTTCAAGTACAAAATTATACAAGTTACAGTATACATAATTACAGAAAATTTGTACTTATATTTAATACCAACTTACCAAGGTTTATCATTATTTGCTGTAGGTAACTTGAAAAGAACTGTGGCTCTATAGTTATCGTCGCGATAATATGAGTTTTAAGATATCTAATATTATATTGCTTTACATTTTGAAACGTTTATTCGATAAGTATGATCTTCTTCCTCGATTCCTCATGACTGAGGGTCGCGACCACACGAGGTCGTTGTTTTGCGCACCAAAGCTCTCCATAAGTAAGTATGATAGACGTCAATAAAACTCGATTTTCACTGGGTTGCTTATTTGAACTACCTATGCCTTTCTTTATCCTAAGATTTATTTATTTATAAGAAGCCTAAGATATCTTTGACACCACACCAGAACTAAGTACAGGCAATCAAAACCCATGGTACTTCCTCAATTACTAACCTCCATTCGCCATATGCTTGCATATGCATTATATGCTCGCACATGCGCCCGAGCCGCCTGCAGTGCATATTAGCGATTCGACGTGGGGTCGCCGGTTCGAGCCCGGCGTGTGTTTATTTGCGATTGCCGAGAATCATATATAACGATGGTTTTCCTTTCGGGTACTCGTAAACGGGTTACCAAATTATTTGTGGGCGTTTTTTTTTGTTGTCCCCTACACTTTTGGGATTTTTTATGTTATTTCTACTCAGAATCACGGGCTCTTTCTATAGGTATTATATAGGCTCTTTCTATAGGAGAAAAAAAGTGTCCCAGAATTTCCATACATTTTTCGATCTTTCCATTCCGCGACCGCCATACAAAGTCTATGAAAAATGGTGACGTAATGGAAATAAAAACCTTAGGACACTTTTTTCTCCTATTAGGATAGAAAGAGCTCGTGATTCTGAGTAGAAATAACATAAAAAAACCCAAATTTGAAAAAAAAGTGTAGGGGACAACAAAAAAAAACGCCCTTGTGATCTGTGGACATTTGTTTCTAAATGCCTTTTTTTAAATGTAATTTCTTTTTTTTTACATACAACAGAAAAACTTGAATTCAATAGAAGTAGAATCAAATTGAAACTTTATGTTTCTGTAAATAAAGGTACGTCGTGCTACTAACTTAAAAATGCGTATGCTTATTTGCAGTATAAAATGCCGAACTTACCCACCGTGCACGCAAGTAACCCAACCCAGCTTGCTCGGAAACCGAAACCAATACCGAATTGGCGACTTCGCACGCCTCGCCTCGCCTCGCGGCTCCGCTTACACGATAAACGCATCTTTATAATACGCTCAATTAGCCACGAAGTTTTTGGCCATTTTTAAAATAGCAATAAGTAACCAATCGTTTATCCAAGCGCAAGTTATAAGCGATACCTACGTAAATTTTGACGACGCTGCATGATGGTCAAAATGATCTGGTTTTCTTCTATTTCAATACACATATGTACGTACATTATTTCGATATACCCTATTTGACACAGCATGTAATTACGTTGAAAGAATTATTCAATAATTTAGTTAATAAGTACATACTGCATAATAGTTATTTGTACAACAAGAGATCAAAGTTTGATATTTCTTCGAGTGCTTATTTTGAGTCCCGAGTAAGCGAAAGATTCTATACTAGATTCACGAGCGTAGCGAGTGAATCTAATTTAGAATCTTGAGCGTAGTAAGGGACTCAAAAGCGCACGAGATGTAAATAACTTTGATCTCGTGTAGTTCACAAAACTTTTCACCTCGGCAGTGAGAACATATTAGACAACCCGGAAAATGTATTCTTTCTTCATCACTTACCTATTCACTCATGTTTTCTTAAGATATACCAACAATTAAGTTTTCACCTCAGCAGCTCGAACAAGGGTACTTTGCTACTTAAAAACAGTGAGCAAAATCGCATTTTGCTCACTGAGTGAGCAAAATCGCATTTTGCTCATTTAGTCTTACTCAGTGAGCAAAATGTGATTTTGCTCACTATTTTTAACTAGCAAAGTACCCTTGTTCGAGCTGCTGAGGTGAAAAATACATTGTAACACTATTCTGACGGTACAAAGTGAAATTTCATTTCTAGCTCAGCGGATTTCATGAAGACATGTCCGATTTCATGGAAAACGGATCTTTACACGAATCACTTTTATTTAAAATGTATGTGTTGATTGTTTTGGAATCTCGAGTTTATAGCCTTGAATGGTTAAGAAACAAAAAATAAAATCAATTGATTGTTAATTTCAGCATGTTTCACATACCTATCCTTAATGACTTCATTGGAAAAAGACAGACGCTTTTTACACGTCTGAAGAATTCTTAAGTAATTGCCATGGTTCAATCGGAATTCCTTTCGTTCACAAAACATTATCGATTATAACATTACCTACATCTATGCCGACTGCAAGTACATATTATGTTTTCGTAGGTACTTTTTGTTGGTGAATATTATACCATCCTGAAGTATGATGATATATGCATTATAGAATCGTTCTGTAGTATAGTTAAAATATGTAAAGATGAAATAATAAACTAACCAGACGAGACAAGAGAGAATATAAAACCCTTTATTCACATTCTCACATTATTATTTCCTATAAATGAAAAGGTACATCTCGCATAACACCGTCCTAACGGGTAACAGGAACGCGGTGTTGACTCGGGCTCATATTTCGTCTACTGCACCGGATGGTCTATACACTATTTGCATACACACGACCTTCGGCGGTCACTCGTATATGGGTTACACGGTTTTTAGTTCAGCTAAAGGGTTGGACGTTGATATAAATGTAGTATGACGCCTGTTGTCTACCGTGGATTTACATGTTGTCGTTTTTGTCTTTACTTGTTTTTTCTTTATTATATTTTACTGGTCATGCGTTAGGAATATTAATGCAAAACTTATTTGCAATGATGACTTAAATTACTTTTTGTAAATTCATATTTGGCTAACTAGGAGTTGATATATGCAATTATTAAATCCTATTAAAATATTATAGCATTTAAAATTAGTATTGGCTACCTGACAATCTGATGACATGAACTTATCATTATTCAAATGATAATATTATGCGCATCAGAAAACAAACACGCTACTCACATTAACTTATCAGATCTGATTCTTATCGTGGCTATAGAGCGTATATATAAAAATATAGATCCGCTTCATTGCCTGCTTCAGTCGACTGCAAAATTTCGCAAACCTGCGACAAGCCGAAACTTAATAACTTACTCAGAAATGCACCAGCAAATTGGGAGCCGAACCGGCTCCGTAACTCTACACCGGCTAACCGAACTGTCCAACACATATAAATTGTATTTTTATTCAAATCGGGCCTACGTGCCGCGATAAAACCCTCTCAAAACAAATAAGTGCTCATTCAGTGAGCAATCCCAATGAAAAAGATACTGTAACTCTTGAAGACAAAGTTGAAAATGCAGCGGGTGATGCAGAGGCAAAACCTGATCACGATACAAACGAGAACAAGCTTTCCAGTGGCGGTGATAGAGTTGTAGTTTCTGAAATGAGCGCGCTGGATACACAAGTCTTACCGCGCCCCAGTAGTGAAGGAACTATGAGCGTAAATATAAACAATGTAAAGTACACCCTGGAAGTAAAGACACAAGTCTTAAATTGTAATGACGCGACGACGACAGATGTTATCAGAACTGATGAGCCAGATACTCTCAAGGCATGTATAGAGAACAATTTAAAGGTTCATTGGGACACTTTTTCACTCAATTTGTACCCTTTTCTTTCTTGTTGCAGCGTGAGTTCAAGCGAGGTATAAATTAATATATTCGATGGTTCAGTAATGATTTCATGATATTGTGTAACGTCAATTTTCTCTATAAGGCCCCTTGAAGGATTACTAGTATTGCAACTCCTGTTTGCCTTTTTAATAAAGCTGTTCGCACCGATCCCGTTCATTATGCATAAACGGTTTTTCTGGCCAAATTGTTAATAGCCATGTTCGCTGTCCGGTTTTTGCAGCTACTTTTATATACATTTTAAATAAAGTTGTTATTAAAACAGCTGTCAATCAGGAAGATAATGATATCATAATTATCGTTTTTAATGCGCGCGTTATAAGCGCTGAAGTAGACGACCTTTATAAAAATGGCACTTCAAGTCCACTAGCAATCAGAAACATTGTAGAATCGTTTCCAAAGCCGTAAAATGCCTCCACGGTTCTGATATAAAAATATTCTTCGAAACACTTCTAAGACCTTCAGTAAAACTCATGCATCGAATTATAATCAAAATCAAGGTACTATAGGAACTGGAATCGATATAGGTGTATGTCTTTATTCGATAATCGTAAATTAAGGCCCAGGTCTGGTTAAACCGAGCGTAAAAACTGAACGCAAGATTGAGAGTTCATGTTACTTCCAAAATGAAAAAGGAAAAAGGTTAAGCGCTTCGACTGTGTGAGAGAGATGGCAAAGAGTGGGGATTTAGAATGGTATATTAGTTAATCGTAAAGACTTTGGAAAGTTATGAAAATTAATCTTGTTGTTTTATAGTTTTTAGGCCTCACTCACTTGGACAGACACATTTCTGCAGGATGTGGTTATGTGATGTCTGAGTTTCAATTAATTTTCTAGACTACGAGTAAGTAATGAAAACCATACACTTACATGTATCTAAGCAGATTAAGGCTGCCTTTCTAATGAGGCGGAGATGGGGGGAGACGTGCGGGAAACACATAATATTGGTTGTGATCCATCGGAGCGGAGAAGAGAACAAATGCTAAGGGTTGATTCCCGCACATTTCCTCTCATCTCCTCTCATCTCTTTCTCAGTGGAAAGGCAGCCTTAGATAGGAGTTTTTTGAAATTATTTATCGATAACTGACAGGATTTTATAGGTACCTACTGGACACCGATCATACAATCCAAATAATACAAATAATTAACATACATTCTTCTCGTTAAAACCTGTAGTAATCTATAATTATAATCACGAACCCAAACGGGTTTTTTGCACAAAGCCAAGCGTTCAAGTGCAAAAAACACTTGTCCGAAAATATATTTCCATTTGAAAAGTGTCAAATCAACGTGGAAGGTTCAATCTGTTTCTGAATGTTTACCAAACCTTTGTCAAATGCTTAAGGGGAATTTTAATCTTGGGCTTACGTTTTTTGAGGAGGATGTTCCTTGATTTTGAGATTTCGTTCTGCTTCCAAAATTAAAATGATTAAAAACTTTTTCGCATGTGTGTACGCATGTAAAACACTAAATGTTTTCTGGTGATGATAATATTAGCAAAATCATCAATATTTAATTAAATATATATCAGTAAATCAAAGTACATCAGCATAATTTTTATACATCATAATACTTTTTTAAATCTTTACTTATACAGATAAATAAAATTACAAGTGGTAAAACAGTCAAAAAAGGTGACCCAAAGTTTATTAGGAAAGTCAGCTCGCACCCTTTTAATCTTTGTCAGCGTGCGAGCGAGAGGACGGAACGGGTTTTAGAGCGAGACAGCACGCGCGGGCGCATGACAAGTGATCGGATTAATGCATTTTAAACGAAGAAGGCTTAATTCCGTTCGGGGTCTTTAATTGAACGAGTTTTTTGGTAACCCATTAGAGGGTAACGGTAGCGCTTAGTTTCGCGGTCGTAGGTAATTATATGGTGTCACAGAATAAATAATAGTACTAAGTACAGAAGACTCACTCTTAACAAAACGCGTCTGTTACGATCAGCACAGATATGGCCGCTAGGTGGCGACAGCGCCACGCGCGGCTTATGGCTTTCCCCAAAATTGGGGCCGAACGGATGTACTTTTAGCTACCTGTAGCAAAGCGACGAAATCGCGGAGTGAGACACGCCTGATGGTGTTTAATTTAACCATAGTATTTTGTGGGAAAATATTAATGAGTTTCAATAACGCAATCAATAAATGGAGGTTTAGTCAAATTTAAATAGTGTTAGTAAGCTAGACGATAGCTTGAATCATGCAACTTTTTAAAATCATATTCGTTATCGGATCGGTCGTCGGTTTGCATTGTCTTGTAAACTGGGCTATAACCGCGAAAATCGAAGTTCGCAAATTGCGGACATTTTTCTCCGTCACTCTAATTACGCCTTCATTGGAGTAAAAGAGAAAGATCCCCGCAATTTGCGAAAAACGGTTTTTGCGGTAGCCCCTCTGCAGCCAAGTTTTCCTTGGTACTTAAATTATAGATATTTATACCTTAGATAAAGTTTGTAAATTAAAATGGCATAAGTAAAATATTGCATAGACCTAAGAAAATCTAGTAATAAGTAATAAATAGCTCTATAAAAAACTATACTTAGAAAACTCTGCTCAACTCATCACACAAAGCAATATCTTCGCGAGTTTATTACGCACTATAAATAAGTGCTATCTAAGCTCCAGGGACCATTATTCATCTAGAACCCCTTTGATAAACGTCCTAACTACCCAATAAGTTGCATTAGCGCTTACACACACGTTACTTTGTTAAAACGTTATAAGTGTTATAACGGTATTGATAACCTTATAAAAACAAATCAAAAATCATTTGTGTTATTATTTGACCCCATATCATCGCAGTTACAGAATAAATATTATACTATATACAACATTTATTTTAACAAAATAATATGAAAGAAAAATGAAATGTCGTTTCGAAAATGTTACTGCTCATTTTCAAACGCTGTACTCGGGTTTAATAGTTAGTAGGCAATGTAAATAGGACATGAACATGATTGTGCCTAACGTAACGTTTTATGAATGTAATTAGTGTATATAGGTTACCATAGTGTTAACAATTACTAATTACCGATATTATTTCGTTAACATTGTAGCAGTTTAATTTGATAACGTTACAAGTTAACGTAAATAATGTTACAGTAAAATACCGTTATTATCTATAAGCTCTTTTTCAGTCCGTGTTGAAAGCCTCCCCAGCCAGTGACGAACGAGACCGACGAAGTTCCCGCTGCGCTCGCGCATATATCGCGCAACCACTAATGCCGATAATTCTTTGACCCGTGTAAATAATAAATAAATTGTGTTATTTATTTTTATCGCTTCATACTCGGGCGTTTAGTTCTGGATGATTAATTTCTAGGAATCTTCTGTTTAAGGTTTTAAACCGTGAAAAAAATTACTCCCCTACAAATTTAAAACGTGCAGCTAGAAACCTCACCTAAAAACCAAAACCATATCTTTCAAATTAATATAGTAACGCTTAAACAGGTTCTAAACTAATAGCTACTATAGACGCTTCGGCCCTTTCCAGCTTCACTGGGATAAGCTGCACAGGGCGTCTAACTGACTACGAGTATGTTTACGAGTATTTATTATTAGTGTTTTTTTTTTAAATAAATATTAAGTACTTATATAAATACAACAGTTTACATTCAATTCTCAATTTTGGAACCAGTCCAATATCTGATTGATATATTGATATATAAATTATCGGTATAAAAGTGTTTAAAAGTAATAGTTTACAATAATTTCTCAATTGAGGAACCAGTCCAATCTGTGGATTGATCCGGTCCGGCCGATTGAGACATCTTTCAAACGAGTTCCATCTCACGTAGGCTTACATTTTTGGTGCAAGTCATGAGATGTGGCGAGAGAACGTGGTAAATCTTAAACGCTGGCGCTTATGGTGTGGAATATAGTTTTATCTAGGTAAGTATTCAATTAGTATTTCAATAAGCTACCCAAAAACTGAGCTATTGGGTGACTGCGAGTTTATTTAACACTGTGTCTTTTTTACATTACAAAACAAATAAAGTAAATCATTGGATACCCCTGAGAACGTTGCTTACAAGATGAGCTTTTACAAAATGACTTGCATTTTAGATAGTATTAACAAATATTCGAATATTATGAGAAACTTTGAACACTTACAAGTTCTATATCGACCACCTTTGGTAGCAGTTTAAGGTTAATACTCGTATATAGTTACTCATTTTTGCCATGCATTGATCAAATATCGTTAGCACGGATCTACTCAGACATTCATCTCGTAACTTAAATATATATCCAATTGTGCTGGATGCAATGGACTAGACCAACATTCAAACAAATCATACCAAGTTTAGATTACCTCGTAATGATCTTAATCCTGTCAGGAGGTTAAGAATTAATAGCAAAATAGTTATTTTCGATACAAGTGCGAACAAGAGGAAATTCGAAACGAGTGGCGATAAATTAAAACACGACCGAAGGGAGTGTTTTAAATCGACACGAGTTGCGAATTACCTATTCGCACGTGTATCGAACAACGTTTTACAGAACATATGGCACTTTAAAGTTTCGACATCGCACGAAAAGTGCTATTTTACGCACTAGTGCGGAAAAATAGCCGCATATGTACTGTAAAAGATTTTTGAATTCCGCAACTTTTTATAAATTGGACCGCCCGCACCCATAAACACTTTCAACTCATAACTTGCGCCGCTCAACGCCCACGCCAGTTAATTGTGCGTCCCTAGAAATTCGATTCGAGTTTTTTATCCTTGTTTATAGAGAAGGTAATAGCTTCGAGAAACTATAAGTGTTAGATTTCTTTGAGTAGTGTAATCTATATTGATGTTAAACAATGTTTAAGTGTAGGTTCGAGTGTAATGACTGTTTTGTAGTTGCGGTGAGATATTGGAGTTAGATTTGTTTTTAATAATGTTATTGGAAATATGATATGTATGGCTATTATCAAACTCATCTATCTACTTTTGTAATATGTACGATGTACCCTAACGCAATTAAACAATTCTCTACTGACACTCCTCCTTACTAGGACCGCAGCGTTTTGTAATAGTATAACCATTTCATAAACCCTAAAGAATAACTCTTATTTTTAAATTCGTTTAAATAAAGAATGTTCTGAATGAAAAAACGCGATCAAATAGGGTAGGTGCGTCAGTTTTCTTCCAGCTCTAGTTTTCGTCCACTTGACGAAATTTTAATATAAACCTACATTGCTGCACAAATTTGGCCTTATTACAATCCTTAATGTCTAAACAATATATCTACCTACATAAAAATGATATTTCGCCAGTAGCAAATTAAAAATCAAATGTATTATTCGCTAATCTGACAAGTGGACGAAAACTAGAACATGGACGGAAACTAGCGCAATGACCCTATATGGGTTTGATAAAAATACTCACGAGCACTGCACGAGGCCATGCGCTTGGCGGGGAACAGAACCCTATGGAGGAACCTGGCCTTCAACAGAAGGACATGATGTCACGATCCTCAGTATTGAGGGACCGACTGAAGAAGAAGAAAAATACTCAGTACCTACTCGTATAATTTATTCTTAAAAAATTGTATAAACAATGTTAACATAAATATTCCTGTATTTGTTGAAATTTATTAGGAATGCCTACGGATTGTAGATATCAAGATTATATGGTACCGGAATCAGAGCGGCTGAGCGTTCTTAGAACCGGAAATTTGGCATACCGATTGCCGTGGGAATAAGACTGTTTAGAATCCCAAACTAGGAATCTCATGCTGTTATCGCCGAAAACTTTTAAATACAATGTTGTTTGTTATAAAAAAAAATCATCATGACAAACAATACACTAATTTCATAATATTCTTGAGAACCCGTTGAATAAATAATTCACATAACGTTGACACGCACAGACCGGATCAACGGATCATAGTAATGTCATTCGGTTTAATTAATATAATTATTCAGTAATGGGGCGTGCGGAATCAACATAATTGTCCAATCGCTTCGTTAGCCGTGGGTGGGGAAACAAAACTATTTTATAAGGTATTCATTTTTTAATAGCTTCGAAGATAGGAATCTATAGATATATAGGATCTATAGAATACGCGTTATAGGTGTTCCTCGAAAGGAGAAAGTACTGCAATAACGAATCACGCACTATTTTAAACAAACAAGAGTTGCTAAAACAATCACATCCGACTTTTATTGCATCAACTTGCTATGATATTTAAATATAATCTCTATTCCTTTGAAATACAATTTCAAATGCAATGCAACAGACAGCAATTAATAACTGGGCGATGACAAAGATTAGTCACTGTCAAATAATTTTACGTAACAGTCATCGAACATGATGGATGCGCCCGATTGGTTTAAATTAACGCCGGCGCAAGCGCAGGTGGAGTTGTGATCAAGTGTCTCTCACTTTATTCAATTTGTAAAGGGATTCAATTTAAATATTTTAGTATATTAGAGTATTCTACTACGTCTACGTCTATTACGAATCCATTAATTAAAATGTAATACCTAATTTGTAACATCTACGATTAAAAATGTTACCTCACACATAATCAATAATAATAAGCTAAATCATTTTTTCGCTCAAGCCCTTATACATATATAATTAAATAGTGAAATTTTCGACCTGATTCATGAGCTACTTATAAGAACAGTACTCCAAAACAGGCTATCTAAGTTGTATGTCTGCACATATGTGTATAATAGTCAGTTTTTTACGACTAAAAAATCGATCGAGATGTTAAAACAATTTTACAAAATTGTCATTGCAATTTCTAAAAGCTGCAATCGTACATAATTTCATGTCCAACTAGTTTCATATATGTCTTAGATTAACCTTTTACGATTTATTTTTTAAATCGCCTTTAAACAAATGTAAATATATACAACCATATGTCACAACCATCCAATAAGGGCATGGGCACATGGGCGCAAATATTCGCGCAAAAACACGTGTCGACGCGTTAACGTTCTCAGAAGTTTCAGAGCCGACTTTCTGTTCGTAAAGCATTTTGTTGCTTCTGTCAATATCAAGTATAACTCGACCCTTATTTTAGTAACAAGAGATCATTAAAATAATAGGGCAAAGGAGGAAAATGGCATCTTTGTCACTACTATAACTGAGATTTAATAATCCTGTAGTTTTATTGATTTATAGAGTGGATATACATTTATACATATAAAAAAATTCGTTACCTATAACGTTATTATTTAGTAACGTTACTAATATGAATTTCGATTATTGAAAAATTATTGATGATTGAAAAGTTGAAAATAAAAATAGGTAGAACAATTGTGTCTGTTTTTGTTTTTTGTGTCTGTTGGACGTTAATATCTTTATTAGTGATTTCTTATTTATAATTTGTATAATTTTATATCGTTAATAAATTGTGTTTAAGAATAGATTTTATTATAATATCGATATTTTAAGCCTAGTAACTATTTTAATCAGAGGTCCGTTTAAACTGGTCGGTCTCCAACGCGTTCGGTAATATTCGTGAATATTGGTGGAGCCACAAAAAAATATAGTGATTTATGCTTTCCTTGAAGGGAGTTTTGGTAGAAACACCTCATTAGGGGAGGGTGGTTTGTGCGGTGTTAATTTGGTTACCGGCTGCACGGTTTCCGTATTCCTCAATAAAGTAGAAGATGTGGTGTGAATTTCAATCATAGGTATACATATTAAAAAAAACTCAATATTGACGAAGAAGTAGATGATTTCTGTCAAATACAATTGTACAAAATACCAGTTCCAATAATAATTCGATTCCGAAAGTTTTCACATTGCGAAATATCGTCGTGGAAAAATATGGGAAACTTTTAATACTTTTGTGTGGGGATCGTAGTTTTTCCTTACCAAAATGAAAGATTCCTTTATTTCTGTGAAATTTTTCTGAAATATCCGAGATATTTGGAAACTTTCTGCAACTTACACATCTGTATAGGATAGTGGTCAGGATAAGATAATCGCACATCTCACTAAGACTCTAGTTGTACTTATAGCTCTAAAAATTATAAGCCCGAAATAATTACCTTCAAATTAGGTACCTACTTAAACTCCTAAAGTAATTTACACTCCATCTTACAAGAAGAACACGATTAGTAACAACGGGACGCATACGAGAAGTGTCTTTTCAAAAGGGTTCTTTTTTGTATGGTTTCCATAGAGAAATAAGCCCTTTTGAAAAGGCACTCCTCATACAGCAATTATAGAAGAAACTCAAAACCAACAAGCTGCTCGCATATGTCTGTCTGTCTGTTCCTTCCGGTTGTTTTGATCTTAATTACTCGTTAAGAGTGCAGTTCACAATTAACGAAGGTTTAAAATAGATTTACTATTATTTATAGCTGTGGTTGATTTGACAGGGAAAAATATATTATGAGATAAGAAGGAAATTGGATTAATAAAAATAAATATAGGGTAATAAGTAGGTGTCCTGTATTTTTTCAACGAGTCAGACTGAATATTGTACCGAGATTACGATCATAATATTTTAAAAGGTATTTAAAGATAAAGATATATTTATTTGCAAACATGTAGGTATAATTACGATAACGGAGAATCTAGTTAATAAAAGTCACTATAATTTATACAAAAAGTATTTTTCTGATGCTGGATACCACTATAATATTATCATTAACTTAAATACTTATAGCAAAGATAATAGAATGTTTGCATAGAGTGTGTGAATAGTAAAGTAAATTATCTTTGCTTATACAGGGTGTCATTTGAGTCGTGATCAGTAATATGTTTTTCTAACTCCATAAACAACGAGCAATTTAATGCACCTACTCTTACTAAAATCAGACAAGATTTTTTTTTTTTGTTTATTTTTTGTCATTTATTTTACTTTTACAAGTGGCAATGTGGTATTTAAACAGCTTTGTAAGATATTTCAAATGGAAAATTAAGTAAATTTTATTTCTAACTGGGACAAATGACAAAATTGATGTCAATGACAGTTCCGATTCAAAGAGGCGATTCAATTTACTAATTTTACTATCTTAATAAGCCGTTGTAATATCCTAAATCCACTTGTAAAAGTAAAATAAATGACAAAAAATAAACAAAAAATAAAAAAAATCTTGTCCGATTTTAGTATGAGTAGGGGCATTAAATTGCTCGTTGTTTATGGAGTTAGAAAAACATATTACTGATCACGACTCAAATGGCACCCTGTAGATAAATGTCAATCATGTAGGTAACGAAAAATACTGGCGATTCAAATCAAAAGTCTACCTTGCATGAATATCATTTCCTTCCGCTTAAATATGGAGTACCAAATCCTATAGATTCATCTTAATTAGGTTTAAACCCCAATCAACTCTGAATATCCCATTTAAATATAACAGCAGATCCAGTTTAATCGTCTTTAATAACTGCCCTTAACTCGACCAACCAAATTAAATCATAACCTAAACGCGAGCTTTTAGAAAATCATCTTCAGTTAACAATTTCAAGCATATAAAAGAAAGTAAACCTTAAATACTAATACATAAAGTTGAAACACGAGTAAACATGGTACCTTCATTTAGGCCGTTTTGAAAAGCACATGATTTAAATTCGGTAGTGTAAGCTTCTTCGAAACGGCAACAAGCATAAAACAAAGGTTTTATGAATAAATCTTATGGAATCTTTAAAATAAAAGAGATGGAAATATAAGTGTGTTTTAAGTGCAAATGAGATGGAAGGCTAGTTAGTCGATATGTTATTATGCTGTTAGATATAATATCGCGATGCTTGAGTCATTTGGCAGTTTTTTAGCACTTCAATGGGATAATTATCATTGAACGAAATACTCATATTAGTCGTAGAAGATGCAAAAATAAATATATGTAGGTAAGTAAATAAAGCCAAAGTTAAATAAATAAATATTATAGGACACTCTTACACAGATAAATAAGTCCCACAGTAAGCTCAAGAAGGCTTTGTGTTATGGGTTACATTATATAATATATAAATACTTCAATACATAGAAAACACCCATGACTCAGGAACACATATGTGCTCCTGTGCTCATCACACAAATAAGTCAAATAACTGCCCTTACCGGGATTCGAACTCATCGCCTTCATAGGCAGGGTCATGCCAGACCGCTCGTTCCCAATAAACTTTTCGGTGAAAGAAAACATTTTTGAAATATTCATAGGAAAAATCAAAGGACAGCAAATCTTCAGTCACTATCTCTTTTAACACTTAACGATCACCGACTATTAACAGAACACATCAACCGTGAAATATATCAACTCCTTCAAACTTAAAAAGCCACATCTATTTTATAAGTCCAATTCCTTGAAACCTCAAAACGACGTATCTCATTAAAGCTCAGCCAAAGCCTTTACATTTATGAACTCTATTTTAACACATTAAGGTATAAATTTGTGCATGTCTTTGTGAACGTAAATGTTTTACGTCCTTTTGTGATATTTGCGCCCGAGCACCTGATTCATAAAAACCTCGTTAGGCGGTTTTTTGCAACCTAACAAATTACTAACGAACTAATCGTTTTATGAGACGTGATGCTATAATAAATGCTTTCGGTTTAGGTGAAACTGTTTTAGTTATTGTCTTTTTTTTAAATCTTCGCTCATAGTGAGATAATCTTACAGCTTTTTAGGCACATATTTCTTGGTGATTAACCCAAGCCTTTCGTCAGAACGCTGCATCTAATTTAAAGTGTTTTTTATATGGAATCTGGCGACCTAGCCAAGATGACAATTGTCAAAAAAAAAACAAATTGTAACAGATGCTACGAAAACTCACGTGCCTATTTTCATTTGAGTTTCGTTTCGGCTGGCGTTTTCTATCAATGATTGTCATATTGGCTAGGCCCTCAGGCCTATGTGAGCGTTTTCCAAAAAATGTGTACATTTAATTCATGTCTTCAAAAGATTTCCTTTCCAGATCGTCACATTCTTGTATGATTTTTTTTTATTTGTATGAACGTGACGCAATGGAAAAAAAATTCATACAAAATTTTGGGACACATTTTTTCATGTATGAGGCGTGAATGTACAAATGATTCTAAGTAAAATGAGCCCAAGAAGTCAATATTTTGAAGACATGAATGAAATGTACACTTTTTTTGGAAAACGCTCATGTAGGTATAGGCTGATAATAATGTAGTGGACGTAAAAAAAATTCAATAGCGCTTTAAATGTATTATGTGAGTATGAAACTAAAAAAAACCGGCCAAGTGCGAGTCGGACTCGCGCACGGAGGGTTCCGCACCATCAACAAAAAATAGAGCAAAATAAGCAAAAAAATGGTCACCCATCCAAGTACTGACCCCGCCCGACGTTGCTTAACTTCGGTCTAAAATCACGTTTATTGTATGGGAGCCCCACTTAAATCTTTATTTTATTCTGTTTTTAGTATTTGTTGTTATAGCGGCAACAGAAATACATCATCTGTGAAAATTTCAACTGTCTAGCTATCACGGTTCGTGAGATACAGCCTGGTGACAGACGGACGGACGGACGGACGGACGGACGGACAGCGGAGTCTTAGTAATAGGGTACCGTTTTTAACCTTTGGGTACGGAACCCTAAAAAAGGAGGCAGTAACAGAGAGGGACATTTGAACTATTTGAAGAGTGATATTTTTTTCAAATTCGAAACATTTAAGTCTCACCTGTTCCTAATCTTTATCAATAGACATCGATAAAACCTTTGTGTGTGCCTTCCCACCCTAATTAAGTTACTTCTTTAGCGCGAAGCCATAAATTAACTATAAAGATAATCCGATGCTTACAATTAAGCGGCTCGAATATCAATTTATATCCCCCTTTTGAATATTTAAAAGGCGCGGCCATAAAAAATACCTCGACATTACGAATTCAGCCCGTAACGCCTTCATCTCGCCGTCGAGCGACCGACGACCAACGACCTAACATAACTTACAGGCCCTGCTACAAAGTCGGCCCTAACAAAGCTATTCACATCCATATTTTAACGCTAAACGTGACTAAACCTCAACTCGGAGGTACTAATTTTACGCCCAATCAGCGTTGATTAAAATGAATACGTCAGTCATATCACCTTTGGACAAAACACGCTCGACTATTGGAAAAAAGAACGCGACCATTTTCGAATGAGGTTTTTGCGCGCGGTTACACCAATGTCGCCAGGGTGACCACTGTGACCAGGCTAATGGAATTCGAAATGGACATCGGTTCCGATCGATCGATTTTTTTTACCTTTTTTTCCTTAAAAATACAACGTTTTTGGTTCTCATAGAAAATGAAGACATAAAAATGTTTGGAAGTCGAGCGGCGCGTCAAAAGGAGACCACATGCGTTTCGTGGGCAACGGTTCGTTGGTGATTTTCGCTAAATTGGCGGTCGCTCGCGCCTCTCACCGCAAACCTATTATTTCGGGGCCGCTCAGAACACCAGCAAAGGAACGTGATTAACAAATCAAATCGTTTTTTACCTTTTTTTCATAAAACGATGCGTGTTTGTTTTTCGAGGTATAATATAATAAGTTATTATTATGGAAATCGTGGCCAAAATGACGCCCCCGCGTCGAAAGTTCGGTTCAATCGGGTTGATGAATAACCGTAAATGTTATGTTTTCGGCGAGATGTTTACGCTCTCGGGTCGAATTGATTTCGTTTAGAAGTAACGAAAATGACTGGTAACAAGCCAAATATATCAGCTCGTTGACAGGTTAATTTCAAGTTGGTTTGTTTATTGGACAATACTAATTTTAGTGGCGATGAGTCGTGAATGTATCCGAGCGAGAGATTAATATTTTTATTCGAGTTTTATAGCGGATGTGGTGACTCTACGGGTTTCGATGTTCGTGATCGATTATAAATGGACTTCTACAATTACGAAGGAATCCAATTGAAGTGTATCGTGGTATTGGGCGCAATTGATCATAAAACAGCGCCTTAAAGATTATAAACGATCTTGCTGATTGTTTAAGTTGCCCCTGCTTACTGTATGCAGACGATCTTAAAATTTTTAAATCTATTAATGATACGAGCGACTGCTTAATGCTACAAAAAGATCTTACACAGATATCAGACTGGTGTCATCGAAATCATATGTATCTAAATGTTAGCAAATGTCATGTAATCTCATTCTCGAATAAGAAGTGTAAACTCATTTATGACTATGAGCTATCGGGACAGAGTCTCGACAGGAAATCAGTCGTCAAGGATCTTGGAATACTGTTTGATGATCAACTAAGTTTTCGTCCACACTATGATTATATAGCTAGTAGGGGCAGGCAATTGTTGGGTTTTATCTGCAGAACAACCAAGGGCTTTAGGAACCCAGATAGTATGCTTGTATTGTTCTTCAGCCTGGTGAGGAGTGTACTGGAGTATGGTTCCCCTATATGGACCCCGCATTACTCTGTACACAGCTCCGCTATAGAAGCGGTACAGAAGCAATTTTTGAAAGTTCTTGCGTTTAGATTTAAACTGGGACGTACATACAGATCGTATACTAGTCGACTAATCAAGTTCAATATCCCCACACTAGAAGCTCGTCGTAAGATGTATGACTTTTTGAATTTATATAAAATTATACACTCAAAAATTGACTCTGCTGCACTATTATCATCCATTACCTTTAACACACCTAGATTTAGAGGTCGTAACACTAAACTTTTCGCACTTAGAGTGTACAAAAACAACACTTCCTTCTATAATCCAATTACAAGAATGTGCCGCCAATATAACGATTTAACAGCCGGTGATCATCGCGGTAGGGGCATTGATATTTTTGACCCTCACATCGCTAGGTTTAGGAAGTGCTTGGCTGGCGTCCTCTTCTCCTCTTCTCCCACTAAACTGATGACATCTGCCTTAATCCTCTAAGTTTGTTTCATCTGTGATGTTTAATAGTCTTTATATGTAAAGTTCGTTACTCGTTATATTGTAATGTTTAGATAGTTTTTTCTTCTCTGATATTTTTCACTGTAGCTATAATATGGTGTTAATTAGTTTGTAATATTTCCGCTAAATTGTAAAACATGCTGTGTACACTTGTTTTGGATCTCGTGCTAGATTTAAGCCATAATGTACAATTGTATTACCCATGATATTGTACGATGTCTGTTTAGTGTACCTAATAAAGTAAAATAAAAAATAAAAAAGATAGTTAACGCTGCGTTCACGACATAGACTCGATTGTATTACGGTTCTCAGTTTTTCATTATTATTATTATAAACCTGTTTGTAATTTAGCCATGTTCTTTCCCTTTAGATCTGTACAATCATAAAATTCCTTTTAATTAAATTATAAGGCTTCTTTAACAGCAATGTTATCTTTTTCCTAATAATATTTTTATTTAAGTCTCGGCCCGATTAAATTCTCATAAAATGTTATTAGTCACCCACCACTTCTTTTTTAATTCATTCAACTAAAACGACCGCATTAATTTGGCCGCAACTTTGTTCCCATCCGAAAAATTTACAATGTAACCCAAACTCGATTAATGGGTGACACCCAATAAGGTCCTATGCGGCTATAGCTACTATATCCACATAAAACCTTAGTCACCCGAGCGCGATACTGCGAATTAATGGTAACAGGCTTTATGCTAACAAAGTCCTAAATACTTTAAAGCGAGTTGGCAGTTAACACCTTGTCGTTGTAAGTGGTATTGTGCCATTTTTGGACACGGAGGTCAGCTCCCGAGAACTCGTAAACGTCACCTAATATTTATCGCGCGGATTAAAGATGCGGCGAGAAATACTTGGTCTATGAGTATTCCGATTCCTTTTAAATAACAGGGATTTTTACTTGGTATTTTTTTCATTTTGTGTATTTATTTGAGACGAATGTAATGTACCTACCTGTTTGGAAAATACACACATTAGTAGTTTTAATTGTCATATGTTTATTATTTACGTGTTATTTATAAAAAGGAATGATTAGTTATACGGGTGCCCATAACCTTAAAAAAACAAAGCTTATCAAAAAGTAAAAAAAAAAATGTCGCAAAGACATCGGCTTCATGCTTATATATTTCATCCATGGTTGCTATTACATTTTGTAGCTACTTATATACTTGATAAACTGTTATATACTTAGTTCAGCTAAACTGAACAGTCGCCTGCGGTATTTCCGGACCGATACCACCTTCAAACCTTCAAGAAAAGAGCGTACTCCCATCTTAATGGCTGGCAACGCACTTACAACCCCTCTGGTGTTGCGGGTGTCCATAGGAGGCGGTAATCGCTTACCATCAGATCCGTTTGCTCGTTTGCATCCTAATATAAAAAAAGTATGTACCGTAAAAACACCCATCTATTGATAATCATCATAGGCTTGTGTTTAATTGTATATAATATACCATAGAGGTTTTCAAACTAGCCATACATAATAAAACATAATTAAATCTTCCTGCAGAGGAACGAGTATTTATTTTATACCTATTATTTCTACAGAATACCATCTAAAGCCACTCCTTCATCGTGAAGTTTTAAGTGGGCAGTTTATATTCAAATAGGTCTAAACGATGACATCTCAATCTCGACTAGCCTTAGGTTAGACCATTAACTACTTCTCAAAGACAACGCATTATAATATGTGACGTTTCACGTGTAAAGGTATGTTATGAATAGAATAGAATGGAATATAAATAATTTATTCATTAGCACAAACACAAAATGGCGGTTGGCGCTTGCTTACAGATGTAGTGCATAATTGTTTTTTTTTTTTCATTTATTTAGGTAAACAAACAGCCGCTACAAGTTATACTTATTACACTAATTACCATAATATCTACCATATGTGTGGCCCACGGCGCTTACCACTAATTAGTATGAATAATGTTCATTCAGAGCTAAACTAATCACCGTTAGTCTTAAGGGCTCCCGGTGTCAACAACAACATAGAATGGTTAGTTATATTTATATATTTGGTAGGTACTGGAAATACATTATAAGTAAGAAACTAGAAGAAGTACCTACTTATATTGTAGGGTTTGTTAAAACATCAATAATACTCCATCGTTTTCTCGTTTTCCATCGTATTTTCTCGGAAACATTCGTATTTGTCATGCTAGTTCAGTCAATGTCAGTACTTTCTGTACCGAGACTGACTGAATTAGCAAGACACGTTCGTAAGTTTCCGTGAAAATACGATGGAAAATAATTAAACAATTATGCACTACATCTGTACACTTATTCGTTACCTAATAAGATTCGTTACGCTGCAATACGCGACGTAAGCGCCGACCGCCATAATGTGCCTTTACCCGTTTACCCGTGGAACCTCATAGGTTTTTTTTCAAACACTGGTATGGAAATCAGATCAACGCTGTTAGATGGGCAGGTACATACTCTGACTGGTATAGGCTGGAGTGCGGTGTTAGGCAGGGGGGGCTGACGTCACCCTCGCTTTTTAATGTGTATATTAACTCACTCATCGAGGAGCTTAGCGGTCAACATGTTGGCTGCCATGTGGACGACGTAGCCGTCAACAATATAAGTTACGCGGACGACATGGTCCTGCTGAGCGCCTCGGTGTGTGGGTTAAGGAAATTGCTGAGTACCTGTGAAAAGTATGCCTCAGATCATGGGTTGATATATAATGCAAATAAATCCGAATGCATGGTTTTTGGCAAGGGGAATCAAGTGCCTAGTAGTGTGCCGGAGGTTAAATTATATGGTTCTCCACTAAAAAGAGTGCAGCAATTTAAATACTTGGGGCATATACTTACTCCGAGTCTTAAAGACGATAGTGATCTAGAAAGGGAGCGTAGGGCGCTGTCAGTGAGAGCCAATATGTTAGCCCGCAGGTTTGCTCGTTGCTCCAACGAAGTTAAAAAAACGCTTTTTAAAGCTTATTGCACATCTTTCTACACGAGCAGCCTGTGGGTAAACTACACTCGAAAAACGTACTCGGCCCTACGCGTACAATATAATAATGCGTTCAGGGTGCTGATGCGGCTGCCCCGCTTCTGCAGCGCATCAGGGATGTTTGCGGAGGCGAGAGTTGACTGCTTTTATGCAACAATTAGAAAGAAGTGCGCGTCCCTGGTGCGGAGGGTGCGGGATAGCCGCAACAGCATCCTGGCCATGATAGCGGATAGGATTGATTGTCCTTTTATACGGCATTGCTGCAGTTTGCACATCACTAACTATGCTTAAGTAGTCGAGTGATGTGCGCACTGTTGCAATGGAGTATGTATTTAGTTATTAATGTACAAATACCTTAGATATAAGAATACTAACGTAGACAATAAGTTAGATATTTATTATGTTACTAACCATGTATTATGAATCTTTGTTATTTGAAATAAATGATTATTGATTGATTGATTGATAGGTACCTATTTTTAAATAAAGCATTAAAGTAATATATTTCATCACATACATATTGGCTATGTGCGAAATGAGTGGTGAAGCAAATATAAGCGACGACCACGCACGTTGTGGCAAAGATGTTAGATTTTGTGGAATGAACTTCATACTATTTAACATTTGACATTTGTTAAAACTGTCAGAAAAGGCTAATGCGAGGTACACATAGTGGTTTTATAAAATATAATAAAAAATATAATAAAAGCTTTTTCATTTGCGTACCTAGTTATATCCTACGACATATGTATTATATTTTACAAGATTCCATTTCTAGCCCTTAAACTCAATTTTATTGATACTTATTTAATATTCAGATGCGTACAGGTTATAAACGCAGCTAAAATGAGGGTTCTATACTCAACTAGTATGCGAGCGCCAATGCAAATCATCTTACATGCTGCGTCTAGTGCCCAAGTGATCTGTGGGTTAGGCAAACTAGCTTTAACTATTAACCTGTCAAGTCTGTTTTCTACGTCATCGTGTTCAAATATCGTCCTTATTGTATGCGTAATTGTATGGAATTCTAGGACACACTGCGGTTTCATGCTAAATTACTTACAGTTGGTAATTAGGAGTGACAAGAGCTTATAATCAATGAGTTGTAAAGCGATATTTATTCAGTTACGTAGATATATTACCCCCTAAGGTTGTCTGGAAGAGATCGCTCTTTAGCGATAAGGCCGCCTGTTGTCTACTATAGTTTAAGTTATAATATAATGCTTAATTTGTATGTCTTGTTCTTTTTCATAATGGTGACCAATACATCATATTTGTATTGTATTGTATTATTTATATTGTAGTTATAGTTTGACTTTATTTATTTATGAAAATCCACAGAACTACTTACATCTGTTACTTTACTACTTACCTACGTCTGTAAGTTAGCCGCGCGAGAATGTGAACACTTCACAGATAAATTATATACTTAGGTATGTTACTAATTTAACATGTCGATATGTCTCTATAAGCATTGCCGTAAGATATCTGCAACATGTTACACTCAAGAGCAATAAAGATGGATTATTATGTATACAATTTCCATACCAAATGGCCCATTATGATTGCTCATCTCACGAGTAAATATAGGCGCCACGTGTGACCATTTTGACTTAATCGAGACATTTATCCATGATACAGCCAACTTAGGTCTTAATAGCGCATTGTTGACTCTAAATAATTGAGTTCTAAAGATTATTCAGCCATATTTGGCTTCACATTGTATTTTATTGGACGCTTAGCGTCGTAAATTGATACCAATACTGACATTATGGTAATCGGATGACTTAATAACGACGGTATATACAGTCTAAATGGATAATACGATCATGTTTTGCGTTAGTTCTTGTTTATTTATTTGATATATTAACACATGCCTCACAGTGACAGTTTACATAATGTTATTCCGAATATTACTTTATGTGCCCTTAAAATTGCTGAATTTAAATCCTTCGATTCAAATAGTAACCCAAGAGACGTAAGTGACAAGAAAAAGTTGATCCACCGCTTTAGTTTCGCCGTTTTATTTAAGGCCAGAGAACACCAGCTGCGTGTGCGTATACGTACACGTGCGAGTCACGCAAGCGGTGTGCCGTCTCTCATAAGGATCTGTATATTACAACCTTAGAGGATATAACCAAATGGAGTAGCCATTAACAGGCGTTCCCCTCGGTCGAAAATAGGCTGCTGATGGTCATACATAATGTATGGACTGACGTTTGAGAGGAAAACAGTGTCGCGGGCCGGACGGTAAAGTGATTATCTGACATGGCTTATTTACGTTACGTATACATTTGACGTGCCCCTCCCCCGCAAAAATCGGCTGACTGTTTTGTACAGAAAATTACAGACAAGGCGTCTCCGTTTGGTTTTATCCTCCAAGATTACAACGCGCAACGCACCCGGTGTGCACAGACCTTTGCTACCCAGTTTTGTTCCTAGCACATCGTACAGCAACAATGCTTACATTTTGTTGTAATAACCCATTCCTAATACTTATGTAATATTATGTTTGCTTCAGGTTTAGAGTACCTGAGCGCGGCTCGGAGTCTTCACCCGGAACTACATGCTGGCAGCACGCTGGCCAGCCAGGACTTTCAACTTAGTTTAGAAGGTAAGTCCTTCGGCGATTAATGAGAAGATAGGTAGTATAGAAAATACGAGTAAGATACCGTTAAAATATTTAGCAGTAATACGGGTAATTATACAACAATTTTGTGTATAGGATCATGGGAGTGTGTGTGTTATGCGTGCTTTTTTATGCAAGGATTTTAGCAGATATAATGCAAAGCTCCTGCAACATAAAAAAATGTGTTCGCTTTATAAAAAATAAAAATAAAAATTCTTTATTTCAGACCAAAAGCGATCCATATTTTGTTAGTAACATTTTAGACTTAACAATATGTTAGTAACCTATATCTACTTAGGCCTTTAAACTGCAGTGAAAAACATAACACTTTGACAGCGTAGGCTTTAACGCTTGTAAGCATTCTTGGCGCAACAACTGACGACGCTTTTTATCACATACGTAGTTTTGCGTGTAAAGAATTAAGCAACATCTTTTCTCTTTCCAGGATCAAGAATAGCCTCCCCAACCCGCCTCAGGTTATCCGGCGGCGCGATAGGGGCCTCAGCCAACCGCAAACGGGCGGTGTCTTGGAGCCCTTACTCCGCGGAGTCTTTAGACTTGGCGGCGGTGATCAGAGCGTCCCCGGCGAGCTTGGCTGTTAGGGCGCCTTCGGCTGCGTCTACTGGAAGCTATGGCCATCTTAGTGCTGGTGAGCAATAATCGAATTTAAACTGTTATGAGACTAACATTGAATAATTTTACGGTTTAGACTCACTTAATAAAATTGTTTTAAGTTACTCGCGCGACATGTTTCGGACAGCCTAGGTCTCCTTTCTCAAGTACTAACAGTGCGAGCAGCGTTCACGACGGCCGTGTATCGCGTACTGCGGCGCGCCGAGAAAACTGGTTGGGGGAGGTCTTCCGCTGTCATTGTAGGCAGTGGTGTGCTTGAGAAAGGAGACCTAGGCTCTCCGAAACATGTACTGGTGAGCAATGTTGAATTTATGCCCGTATTGGAAACAGAAGCTTCTATAGCTGAATGACATTATTAAAAGGCTGCAACTGTTTTTTTTCTTATATATGTACTTGTATAACCCTTGGAGTAGCAGGATGCCGGAAATGATTAGTTAAGTCAGAATTGAATATTTTACCTTTTTAACGATTAATCTAAATTAACATACTTCCTGAATTCCAGGCGCGATATCCCCCGCCCTATCGCTGTCTCACGCGTCGCTGGCGCAGCAGCTCCTGGCGCGAGGCGGCGGCGGCGTGCTGGCGGGCGGAGTACTACTCGACCCTGCGCACCAGCAGGCAGCTGCTGCGGCCGCGCACCACGCAGCCCATGCGCACCTGGTGGCCGGGATACACAGGTAAGATATATATCGCTGTAAATGTGTGCAGTGCATGTTGGCACCGTGGAAGTTGATAGGTATGTTCTGGAAAGGTGAAGTGCTGCTTAATCCTTAAGCAGTGGTTAGGTTCTTGAGAATAGAGAAAGTACAAGAAGCGTTGACTGGACGTGTGTGTCAATGGTCTTGTAAAATATAATAAAAAAGACCGGAATGGAGATGGTAAGATAAAGATAAAAGATAGTTTATTCAAGTAGGCATAATTACAATGCGCTTATGAACGTCAAATAAAGTTACACCGGCTCCAACCCTACACCTCTGCCCCGAGAAGATCAGATAACAGACGGTGAGAAAGAACTTCAGATGAGAAAGTAATTGGCGGTACCCTTGCTCGCAGTATTCAGTGTATTGTTAATAAAGTTTATTGTTTCATCAAAGTGTAATTGATTAACATTTATTATTTATATATTGGGTTTTAACTCTTTGTAATTCAACAGATCTCACATATCATCGCCCACGCAGCTTCTGATGGGGACTCCCGTGGACATCCGACAGGGCTTGGGCATGGACGGGTCCCCTCCTCATCATCTGCAACAACCGCCGCAGCAGCCTGAAGTTACTAGCATCATGGAGGCCGATAGGTAAGTCATTGAAATCACTGATGAAGAATTCATCTTGTAACCACTGATGAACAAGATTCATAAAAAACTTCCGTGATGTATCAGGCTAGCAATGGCGTGATGATCATCTGTCAGTCCAGGCCCCGCTGTAATGATCTACCATCTGCAACACCGTCCATAGGGTTGCACTCGCGAAAGCCACATAATCGGCCATCATCAGTAAGTCTGAAGACTGGTACAAATACTGGTACATGACGTTATGACGTACGTTGCTTGATGAGAAGAGAAAACCCTAATAGGATTGTTTTATGCAATATTGACTGTTCCGCCTTTTCACGTCCTGCTAATAGTAGAAGGCACTATTCTATAACTGATACTAATATGCACACTTAAAATAGTGTATGTAACTTAACTAAATAAAATAATGTAAATATTCCGATCTCCTGTTTTCACAGTGCTTCATCAGGGATGACACAGCGGAAGTCCCCACAGAGCCTGATGCATCGAGACAACCACCACAGCAACAAGCCGCTATCGGCCGCCGCGGAGAGCACGGTCCATGACGGACTCGATTCCAAAGACGAACCCGGAGATTTCATCGAGACTAACTGTCATTGGGTAAGACTCATGCTTAACTCTTTGACCACCAAAGACGTTAACTGACGCGCGCGGCTACAGTCCAATATCAACCTTCGTGCATTCCCACAAGATTCACGATGATGATGATGCACAGCGTCGCGCATGTCTGGTGTTCAAAGGATTATTGTAGTACACAACAAGAATAGGTTTTCAAGAACAAATACTTCTTGGGCACTTCTTAAAATGCTTCAGAGAGATTTAGTGAAGCCTTGTGAACTTCAATTGTGGTAGAATTGCAAACCCAGCCAGGTTGGGCAGCGGTTGCAACCACGTACGTAGAAATAATATTGATGTTACACCAATGTTAACTGGTGAGCAACGTGAAATACCAGAACACTGCATTGATATGTCATATATCACTCGCTGGCACTTTTTTATAAGCGGGAGGTGAGCAAACGCAGGAGTTAGTGGACAGAGTAAGCTCTCGCTAAAGGGGAAAATCTTTTAATTCTTGCTCATTAGCATTTATGATAGAACTTACATCTAATAATCTGTTTATCCCCAGGTGGACTGTAAACTAGAGTTCCCAACGCAAGACGACCTGGTGAAGCACATCAACACAGACCACATCCACGCGAGCAAGAAGGCGTTCGTGTGCCGCTGGGTCGGCTGCTCGAGAGACGAGAAGCCGTTCAAGGCGCAGTACATGCTGGTCGTGCATATGAGGAGGCATACTGGGGAAAAGCCACATAAGTGCACGGTGAGTCTTTCAACCTTCAATACATGTGATGTCAAAATTCGTGGGTTCAAACCTCGGTTGCTGTAAGTATATAAAGCAAAAAAATCTGACTAAAAGTCGGTCAGGATCCTTATCAATTACAGACAAGAGAGGTTCTATCATTGTTGTCATCATGGAGCATCTATTAACATAGGGGACGATGGTCGTACCTATAATGACAGCATGTAATGAATTGAGAGCATGTAATAACAATAATAGTCTGGCATTTACCCTCATTCAATACCTTTTTTGGACTCTTATTTTATGTAGCTGTGTATTTAAACACCACATATTTCCTGCTGAAACCTGAATAGTCCTTACACGGGCTTAGTGTGGGTTGAAAACAAAAAAATATATTATTAAGTGGAATTATTTTTATTTCTATATCATACCTTATACCAAGTTAGATGGCTCAATAATAATAAAATTAATAAACTCTGTGAATTCCTTTCCAGTTCGAAGGCTGCTGTAAAGCATACTCCCGTCTCGAGAACCTGAAGACCCATCTCAGAAGTCACACGGGTGAAAAACCCTACACCTGCGAATACCCGGGCTGCGCTAAGGCGTTCTCCAACGCGAGCGATAGAGCGAAGCATCAGAACCGAACGCATAGTAATGAAGTAAGTTCTAAAATCAACTCAGAAACAATAAGCCTTTTCGACAATCTAAATCAACCATACCTAATTGTTAGTCCCTTGTTCATTTGGACTCAGACCTGATTCATCTAGATCTCCAACTTTTTACTCAAAAGTTACTACCTACTATGTTATTTTGAGCCATTTGTACAACCACAATTGACGGGCTTATCAACGAGAATCAGCAATGAACTATGAATTTTCCCACATAATAAAATTAGCTAAAACGTTTTAAAAGTGACAGGCGGTTTGGTGCAACCGAACCTTAGTCTGAATTGTCAATTATGTCGCTGCAGATCCGATGTACTAAATTTCACGTATTTAATTTCAGAAACCGTATGTATGTAAGGCGCCTGGATGCACAAAGCGGTATACAGACCCATCGTCTCTCAGAAAACATGTGAAGACTGTTCACGGTGCAGAGTTCTATGCCAGTAAGAAACACAAAGGTAAAGCATTCTACGATAATACGTTGCGTAGAAATTGTTGTAATTTCTTTGTATTTTGGTTCCTCTTCTGTTAAAGTTTGGCCATGAGGCTATCTTTATTTTTCTAACTAAGAACTGAACTAGTAGAAGGAAATAAGTCATAAAAGGTATCGTTTTTTAGAAGTCTTTGGAACCCTTTTCCAGATCTGTTTAAATAATTTGTACCTAATTAACTAAATTTACCATTCAAAATAATAACACAACTAGCGGTAACAATGATTCCTTGACTGAATAAGATGTGTAAAGTAAAATAAACAATCGTGCCAGCTTTTGATAACCAGAGTACAGTGCACTCTGCATCAACTGTCAAATTCGAAGCTCGAAATTGATACAATAAATACCTATACAATATCATAAAACTTTCTCCATTTCCAGGTTGCAGTCGCGGCGACGACTCCGCCGAATCCGGTGGCGGAGGAGCAGGCTCTTCCCCGCGCTCCGAGGAGGGCGGGGTCCCCATCGGAGTCCGCGGGCACACGTCCTCGGCCTCCGTCAAGAGCGAGAGCCCTGCGTCACCGCTCCCGCACGGGCTGCACACTCCAGCGCATCAGGTACAAGACTCCTTTCTCAATTTACGGCGGGGACTCAATTTACGGGGGGACTCAATTTTTTATTTTATTTTATTTTATTTATTTAATACAGTGCAAGCTTACAGTACTACACCAATTCGCTTACACACTAGAAACATCTATACATTACAAAAAACAAAAGAAAAACATGCAAACAGATACAATGTCAAGAAAGATAAAACTTACAAATTCAGTCAATTACAATATTTTTAAGATTAAATAATGTCGAGAAAAATAAAATTTACAATTCAGTCAATAATTTACAATATTTAGAATTTACCTCAATAGTGAGCATTACACTATTAACCTGTCAGTTCCCAGTGGCTCCAATATGAGTCGGAATTGTATGGATTTGAGAGGTCCTGGGAAATGAGGGGTTAAGGAGCCCACTGATTAACAGTCCGCCGGACGATATCGGCCTGTCAGATAGAACAAAAAGTTGACAGCTCCGAACAACTGACAGGCCGATACCGTCCGGCGAACTGGTAATCAGTGGGCCCCTTTAGGTTAACTCATACCTTGCACGAATTACAACTGAGTGACCTGACCAAAATGGCGGGACAACGTTAGGAAGTTAGAGTAGGAGGAAATAGAAGAAGGAAGAAGAAGAAAGAGGTTAAAAATGTTGTATTGTTTCTTTACAGTTATCAGCTCAATGTGGCGGAGATTTGGACTTCGGCGGTTCTGGCTTGGGTGGCTTCAGTGACGAAAATGGCGCCCCTTACTTCAGGCTAGACGGAGAGGTAACGAACTCAAATCTAAGACTTTAACCTCTTAGCGCCACTTGCACCATTCCACTAACCCGGAGTTACCCGGGTAAACCCGGAGTTACCATGGTTACCAGTACAATTTGACACTTGGTTAACGCTTTAACTGCTTAACCCCGGGTTAGTGGGGTGGTGCAAGTGGCCCTTACTCTTTCGTAATTCTCGTTGTCTAATCACTCGTTCACTGAGAATCAAGTCCATAACGAATGTTATTATGTACTCCCAAATAAATAGAAGTAACATCGTCCACAATATTAACCATAAATTCAAAAACCCTTATTGCAAAGTCATACGATCCCTTGATTTATAGTTCGTTTTTTTTAGCATTAGAAAAGACTACGCTATATTAACGTGTCTTTTTATTGAAAAACACTTTTGAAAAATAATTCACGGCAAATATGTAACAATTATGAATCATATACGATTATTTACATTATTTTGCTTTCATATGTAATAGTTACTGATTTTTAAAAAGCGTTTTTCAATTAAAAGACACGTCAAGATCGCCTAGTCTTTTCTAATGCTAAAAAAAACGAACTATAGGTAATATAAGTACCTATATTAAAATGACAATGTATCAAGTACATGGTGTGATTTATTTCCAGGTGGAACAAGAGGTGGTGGGTGAAGTAGGCCAGCTTCCTCTGATGCTGCGCGCCATGGTGGCCATCGGCGAGCCGCGGCACCACCACATGCCGCGCTTGCAGAACAAGATGGCGGTCAATCGCCTCATGCCACCGGGGCATGGCGTTGACTTGGGAGGTGGTAAGAAAATTAAATTATGTGTTTTGCCAGTGCTGTATCATTAAATTGTAAGAGCAAGTTAGGATCACGAAGTATCCATGCTTCAAGTCATTGAAGCACAGTCTAGCGAGCGCAATAGTTAATGTTTTATGGGTAAGGGTGGGACAAAATGATTTGACTCCTTCCGCTATATCAGTTCTATTCGACGGCAAGAATTCTAGTTCTGTACATATTTTGTACATTGTATTCTAGTTGTTATTGTTGAGTAATATGTGGATATAAAGAAGCCCGTTGGAGCTAATCCAGCTGTACCTCACTTTCATACCTATTTTTGTGGACGTTGACATATGGGCGTTTTTTTTTGTTGTCCCAAACACTTTTTTTTTCAAATTTGGGTTTTTTATGTTATTTCTACTCAGAATCACGAGCTCTTTCTATCCTAATAGGAGAAAAAAAGTGTCCCAAAATTTCCATACATTTTTCGATCTTTCCATTACGCGACCACCATACAAAGTCTATGACGGTGACGGAAGACGGTGACGGAATGGAAATAAAAACGTTAGGACACTTTTTTTCTCCTATTAGGATAGAAAGAGCTCGTGATTCTGAGTAGAAATAACATAAAAAAAAACCAAATTTGTAAAAAAAATGTTTGGGACAACAAAAAAAAAACGCCCATCTACAGTTACAAACTTGATCAGACACCACAATCACCTTAACACTTTTCCTAACTGACAGTTTAAACATCAAAAGAAAACATGTTAGAAGTATCAATTGTCTCTGCCTTGATAAGTTAAGTCGATCAAATAAATTAAGCTTTCTATTAACAAACTGATTTTAATTCTAGCTGCCGCACCTGGCCGCACGGACCTCGGCAACACGAACGTGGGTGCAGAGATCAAGACGGGGATGCCGAACACGAGGCGCGACTCTGGAATATCGTCCGGCAGTAGCCTTTATAGTGCAAGGTTTGTAGTTGTTTTCTTAGAAACAATTATCACAGCTTTCATAGTTTCTATATTTCTAGTCTCCCCTTCAATTTCAGGTCAGTATTTTATTCCTTAACTAGCCTTTGCTTGATACTTCTTCCGGGAAAACCTTTTTAACAACCATCAAACCCATTTTTAGCCTCTCATAATTTCCAAAAATCCTTTCCAAATAAAGTATTACAACATTAGAATTTTTCAAATTTAAAGGACTACCACAACTGCTTTATGCTTTGCGATGTCTGTAAGTCCATAAAATATTTATTAAAATATGTAATACCTCCAGGTCCTCGGATATCTCCCGCAAGAGCAGCCAGGCGTCCGTGGTGGGCGCGGCGCCGGCGCCGGCGCGCCTCATGCCGCACGCCGGCGTCTACGACCAGCTGTCTCCGGATAGCAGCCGCAGGTAAACACCTCACTTTAGTCAAGAACCTTGTAGAAACTGGACTTTTGGACTAGGCCATTCCGTTAAGGCGGGAATGTCACCTTAAATGACGCCAAATTGGAAATGTCGTCTCTTTCTACTGGGTTGCATTCCTTTGAAAGCAGCTTTTGAGCATGCCTCAACTAAACATTGTTATTATTAAACGTTTAATGTTTTACAGATCTAGTCAAGTTTCATGCGTGGGATACGCACCAGCTCCTTCCTCAGCTCTTGCCGCCGTCCAAGCCGTCCGGACGTCCCAGGGCAATCAGGTAAGGAATTATTTATTTAGATACCATCCATCATCATCATCATCATCATGATGATGATGATCATATGTTGAGATACCATAAACTTATGTTAATGAGACGCTAGAGCAGTTTCGAGAACCTTTTGTGAAAAGATCGCAACTGATTTTGTGCATTTTATAGTGCGATTTATACCGCAGCGCATGCGCCAGAGCTGAACGGACTTTCACACGTCGCACATAATTTCTTCCATCTTTATCCTGGCTCCTATATAAAATAATACTCGTAGAAACCCAAATTATAACTCTTCTTCTTGAAGATAATGAATCTCTGCAAATTTTTGGAGTTCAAAAAAACATTCTGTTTCTAAAACTACAATCTTTTGTTTTATAGGCGGTCCTACTCCGCGGGGTGACGTGTTCAGAGGTGCGCGCCGAAGAACTGGCCCTGGAACTGGACCCCAACGTCCAGGTCAAGGAGGAAGCCAGGAGGCTCTCGGAGCAGTCCAACCTGAGTGATCAGACGCAGAGCTACCAGCCGTACCCCTGCGGGACTGATGACGTGGTAAGTTTTTTTGTATATATATATATAGATGTGTTGTTTTTTTGGGTAGGTACAGTTAGTTGCTGAAGTGGCTTTGTGGGCCGTATTCAAAATTACCTGCACATGCTCTTATTCTCTTAACAACGAATTTGTATACAGATTTTAATAACAAAACTTCCGTGAGACAAAGACATATTAAATATATTAAAAACCGTGAGTGACCCGTTTTTAATATATTTAATTTGTATACAGATCATTATGAATCCGCCGTAGAACCGAACAGAACCTGTTTTGCGACTGTAATTACTAAGTACCTAAAGTATCAGTGAATACGGAATGTTTTCTAAAAACTTATGGATCTTTCTTGAAGTTCATTATTTCAATAGGTACGAAGAAAATATAACCATCAACCCAATACTCTGTAATTACTTATATCCATTATTAAATATAGTAGTGAAGAGTGAAATTAGACTCGATAGCCAAACTGATGCCTAAAACCATTCGCAAAGTTTCATATTATCATTATTAATACCTCATTCTCTTTCTTTTAAATACTCTTAATAGCCTAATCGATTGAACAATGCAGTTACTCTTTCGTTATCTAAGAAGTGCCTGGCGTCAGTTGGCTCGTTGAGTGAACGATATTCGGAAGATTGCGGGTCACTCCTGGATGAGATTGGCTCAGGACCGGGATAAATGGCGTACTCGAAGAGAGGCCTATGCTCAGCAGTGGGCGATAAAAGACTGATATAATGATGATATCTAATGCCAAAAACCAGTGTGAAATTATCAATGGCCTTAATAGATCCTTCTATTTCCAGGGTGACGCCCCATTCCCGTTCAAGACGGAAGACGAGCACGAGCCGGTGTACAAGGAGTCGCGATCCAACTCCACCAGCACGGTGGTGGTCACCACGGCGCAGGTGCACCACCCCAACCAGGAAGTCAACCTCGAACAGGTAAATACAACTACAAGCCATAGTATCCCAAGGAAGACAACCTCGAACAGGTAAATACAACTACAAGCCATAGTATCCCACTGTTGGCTAAAAGTCTCAATTTCCATCCATTCCAGTTTTACGCAACTTCCAGCGAGTCTTCACCTCCGCCTTGGCTTGCAACTTGCAAGCGCATCTTAGTTAGTTTATTCCACCTGTGGGTGTAGGGTCGACTACAAAGAGATGTATCCACTTTTTCACCTTATTACAAGGCAGTAAGGTGAAAAAGTGGATACATCTCTTTGTAGTCGACTGTACTATTAGCTTAGCTTAGCTTATAAGTCAAAAGTGTCATATGTCCTATACTACAGGGTGACATTTAAGTCGTGATCAGTAATATGTTTTTCTAACTCCATAAACAACGAGCAATTTAATGCCCCTACTCTTACTAAAATCAGACAAGATTTTTTTTTATTTTTTAGTTTATTTTTTGTCATTTATTTTACTTTTATAAGTGGATTTAGGATATTACAACGGCTTATTAAGATATTTAAATTAGTAAATTGAATCGCCTCTTTGAATCGGAACTGTTATTGACATCAATTTTGTCATTTGTCCCAGTTAGAAATAAAATGTACTTAATTTTTCATTTGAAATATCTTACAAAGCTGTTTAACACATTGCCACTTGTAAAAGTAAAATAAATTACAAAAAATGAACAAAAAAATAAAAAATATCTTGTCTGATTTTAGTAAGAGTAGGGGCATTAAATTGCTCGTTGTTTCTGGAGTTAGAAAAACATAATACTGATCACGACTTAAATGTCACCCTGTATATCTTCAATGGGGGTCAGCTACCTCATCCCTAGACTAATATAGTAATAGATTTATCCCTTAAGAGATAGGTGCATTTATAGAGTTTGAATGTATCAGTTTTTTTTGTTCCGATGTTTAAACACCCTGTTTTGTTTGTAGGTCGCAGAAGGAGAAATGGTGGAGAACAAGCTGGTGATACCAGACGAAATGATGCAATATCTTAACCAATCAATATTGGGAACCGACTCGGTAGCACCAGCCAAGAACGACTCTACCACCCCGCCCGACCCCGAGGCCGACAAGGACCAAGACAGTGCAACCAAAGACAATGCCACTCGCGACCAGAACGCTAACAATTCTAGTGACAAAATCAGTGACGTAGCGACCAGTGACGATTCTCTACTCAAAAATCTAGGTGCCATAGGTAGTGATCTCAATATAAGTGATATTCCAGTCGATTTAAGGTCATTAGACGTTAGCATGTCGGGCAACAGCGGCTCTTTACTGGCCACGAAGTCGCCCGACGACAAGAACCCGTTACAGGAACAGGTTATACCTGAAGTCCCCACCGAACAGTGTGAGGACTATAAGAAACCACCGACTAGCAATGTCTCTACAAATCCTTTGCAGTCTTTGCAAACTATGGCGGCGAATCAGCCAGAGTCTAATAGGATGAGAGCGAATCTTCTACCTCAGAAACAAAACACGACCATGAGTCCAAAAACCATGGTAATTACTCCGCAGACGGTTATGAGTCCACAGACTTTGCCTCATAGCATGCTGAGTCCGCAGAGCTTACCTCATAGCGCTATGAGTCCACAGAGCGTGATGAGTCCGCACAACATACCCCATAACGTCATGAGTCCACCCAGTGTTTACAACGTTATGAGCCCTCAGAGCGTTATGAGCGTCATGTCGCCACAGCACAACGCTATGAGCCCACAGAGTATGCAGAGTTTGATGAGCCCTCAAATGCCGAACCAGATCATGATGAGTCCGCGACACAATAACATCGGCAGCCCTATGTCTCAGAACATGGCCAGTCCAGCTGGCAACATAGCAAGCCCTATGAACCAAAATATGCCGAGCCCCATGAGCCATGGCATGCCCAGTCCGATGCATCCCAGTCTACAAAGCCCTATGGCTCAAAACGTGACGAGTCCCATGATGCAAAACATGCCCAATATGCCGCTAAATCCTCCCCAAAACGCTAACCAAAACATGATGATGAACATGAATTCGCCGCATATGCAAGGCATGCCACCAAACTACCCGCAACACCGACAAAATTGTAATCCTAAAGCCGTTAGCAAAAACTATAACAACGTTCAAAATCAATATCAAAACCAAAACTACAATCAAGCACCCGCCTATCCCATCCAAAACCAGCAGAATGGTAGCAATATGCGTCAGCAAAACATGCAACAATATCAAATGCAACAATTTAACCAGAATCAGATGCCTGGCATGCAACAAATGAACCAAAATCAGCCCAACAATATGTACAACAACCAAATGATGCCACCCAATTATCAACCACCAATGAACTACCCCAATCAGCAGAACCAAATGCATCAAATGCAAATGTCAAGGTCTTCAGTGATGAGCGTGGATAACAGCGGCAATATGGCCCGAGGGTCTTTAAACAGCTACTGCGAGCAACAGAACCAGTGCCCGCCCATGCAAAACAACCAATACAGCCAAAACATGCAATATCCACAACCTCCTCCTTACAATGCTGTGGTCAATGCTGCCAATGTAATGGGACCGCCTCCACCTAAAAACAATCATCAATACAATCAAGCCATGATGAATAACAACCAATATTACAATCACCAGAGACCTTACATCCAGTGGGACTATCCCGGTAATCAGTTCAATAAACACAACATGCAAAAATCCGCTCAGAACTCTGTCAACATGTCTACTGGAAGCCAGAAGCCGGTGAACGGTGTTAGACCACAGATCAATTGCAATCAGATCAAGAATGGAGAACAACAGACTGATTGCAGCATGAATAGTTTAAGAAGTCAGAGTAATCAAGCCAGCGATGTTCAAGTCTGGGACATATCGCAGTCGCAGATTGAAGCCACGAATGCGAGAAAAAAGAATCAGAACGCTAGTACGATGCGGCAAGAAACCTATCAGAGGACGCTAGAGTATGTAGAAAACTGCGAGAACTGGAAGAGCTCTGAAATGGTCTCCAGCAGCACCCATCCTCTGCAGGGCGGCGACAACATGGTTGTGAACGATCTCCAAACATCCTTGTCTTCATTTTATGAAGAAAACCAGTACCTCCAGATGATCCAATAGTTGTAATTTTTATTGAATTTAGTGCTAAATGTGTTCACGTTAAAGTCGAATTTAGATCTGATAATGGTGCACCTAAAACTATGGTTGTTAAACTTATGCAATGTAGACTGATTAATTATAAATTTCTAAATTTAGGCTCAAATGTTTCAAGTACATTAGCGTAAAAGGTTTTTGACAAAAGACAACCACATATTGTACATAATGTAAACTTTGTTATTGTATGTCTTCCATCTTAAATAAGTACAATATTGTATGACAATTGATGCGATATTTTTATATTGTAGATTTACGTTATTCTAGGATGTACATAGATTGTACATAGGATTTTAAGATTTGCTACAAGGGAAATTCTGTCAACAGTGTGCCTTAAATTTCTACGTGTTTTGAAATAATTATGTAGCAATATTAAAATATTCCTATAATGTTTTATAAAGACTCTTGCGGTCAATAAATATTTAGGTGCAACTAAATTGACTTTAAATGCAAGTGACCTTTGAGATTATTAGACAATAATAGAATCGAATAAATAAAACAAAATCTGTACAAAACATTTTCTAGAATTTTTACCGTTTGTTGAAATTTTAGTGTAACATTACTTAAGTTTAAGTAAAATGTACTTTTTTTAATGTTAGTTTGTAAAATAATTAAAGCAATATTGTGCTTCGAGACATCGAATCTCCTAGTTTTTAGATTTTATTATGAGATTACTAGACTAAGATTTTTGTAACTTTGTTAATTTTTATTATTTAATACAGACTAAAGGACCGCACAAATGATTGTAATAGATAAACCGTATTTCGTAATAACTTATTGTTTTTCTGTTCTCGCGACCGCGAACATCTGTGAACAATATTTTTATGAAACTATTAAATAAAACATCCTATCATGAAGCTTACTGTCTTTATTTTTAACCTAGTTTCTTCGCTGCCGTGTTATTAGATATTTCGACACATACACTATCTAGGCAAGCTTCAATATGCACCTTGAACAGTTTACTCTTTTTGTTTGTTTTCATAATCCTCACTAATATTAGGTATAACTGCCAAAGTAACTGTGTCTGTCTGTTACCTCTTCACGCTGAAACGATTTAGATGAAATTTGATATACTGATAGTTTGAGGCCTAGGATAGTTATTATCAATCATCAATATCATCATCATCCTCATCATGACCTCCACAGAACTCCGTTTGATATGGATGATTACCGCGTATTACGTTTGATTAGATATTTTATTTTTTAAATACATATAATGACTTTTGCTTTACCGAAATTGCCACTTTAAGTTGTGTAAATTTAAATGCTTAGATGCTGTAACCCACCTGATACTGTGTTCATTTAGTACCACCAGACGGACGGCGGACATAGTGTAAACAATGCTGCTTTTCAAATTACTAGGTGACAAAATGAAAATCAACTGAAATGAAAAATATACAATACCTTTCACATTAATCATCCAGCCGACGGATAAGAAATTTAGTCTTTGATAAATTCGACGACATCGTACATGTAATAATTGTTCCAAAAAGAATATGGCGGATAAAAATAGTGGCATTCCGTCGCTGGGTCACGAGAATATTCGAAATAGACGTATTATTTCGGACAGCGTTGCCAGCGGCGTCGATAAAACCGGGTTATTCTCACTAGTTACCACCAAGTTGTTACCAGTGGTAACTACTGGGAATTTTTTTCCCACCTTTTACCACTGGTAACTACTGGGAAAATTTATTCCCAGTAGTTACCACCAACTCGGTTTAGTGGTAACTCCTGGGAATTTTTATTCCAAGTAGTTACCACCACAATTTTGTTAGAGTTAAATACTAATAAAAACAGTATAAAAATAGTATAGTATAAATGTATAGTGATTTTGAATTACCTAATAAAATCACTTGATAAATAATCTAAATGGATTATTAAATTTATCTTACATATTTTATAGTTTTTGTACTAGTACCGGTTAAACTGTTTCAATATTCTTGGTCACGTTTAAGGCAGTTTACTAAAACACTAATCGACTTATAATTGTTTATTAAATCACTCTATATTTATACTAAACTATTTTATACTGTTTTTATTAGTATTTAACTCTAACAAAATTTTGGTGGTAACTACTGGGAATAATTTTTCCGAGTAGTTACCAGTGGTAAAAGGTGGGAAAAAAATTCCCAATAGTTACCACTGGTAACAACTTGGTGGTAACTAGTGGGAATAACCCATAAAAACCCTATAGTGCGTTAAACAAGATCAGCGTAAGTATTTCATGGAGGAAATTGGAGAATAAAGTTCCTTAAGCTACCTAGTATTTCACAAGTTGTAGTATTGTCACAAGTGGACTAAAAAGATTCATGCCAACACAAGTTAACGCCGATAATTAATGATGGCTTATCATGAAATGGCGGCGTTTGATGATATGCCTAGGAATAGAATAGAATAGAATAGAATATATTTATTTGTATCTCGATATGCCCGATTTTACGATCTGCCGCCGACATATAGACGATGTGGGACATTGCCGACTCAAATACAGCTGGGTCTTGTCGTACAGTCAAATAATTTAATTTCCGTACCATTTGTAGGTACTTGTCACAGGTGACAAGCAATATGAAAGTCGCTAGAGACTTCATACTATTGTCACTGTGTCAATGTACAAAATGGGTAGGAAATTAAATACTTTGACTGTATTGAACAGTAATTTTATACACGAAAAATTGATTTTATTCCCTAAAAGAGTTTTAGAAGTCTGCATCATTTCTGATTTCCCTATACTCATTGGAATGCCGTACCACAGGGCGGACACGCCATACATCAAAAATGATTTGCGTTTATATGTGTGCGCGTCTGTACACGCGTCCTTGAGTATCTGACGGAATCCTGAGTCCTGACATGCTCTCAGTAGAGCGACTTACGCACTCATTCATGTCGCGGCCAGTCGCGGGGCGAGGTAATCCGAGTCGGGGCGGGGCGGTGCGTGGCCGTTCTGTGTGATAATACTATTACTTATTCTGTGGCCGTACACCCAGAAAAACAGGAAACATTACTCTTTCAAAACAAACACATGCCCTTCGGCTTGGTTTCATTAAATATTATAGTTTTGGAGTAATTCAATCGGAGCACCTGTAAAACAATTTACCTGTTTAAATTCCAATGTACAAATACATAAGGTTTATTTTCGCTTGGTCGGTAATGAAGTTAGTCGAGATTTATATTTAGCTTAACGAAAATACTCGCCAATTAATAGCGAACAACAAAGTGAGCGAACGGAGGATATGAAAAACATCCAAATATCTGAAATAGACACGTTACATGAGTGGGATCAAATACTAATTGCTACGATAATAGACGTGACTCCTTGACCAGGTTAGATGGGTTTGTGTGGTCGAATCCCGTGGGCGCCACAGCTGTTTTCTGAAAACCCATGAGGAAAATACAGTCTACGTCACTAACAAACGTTAGTTACTTCTGAAAATTCTGTTTATATATTTATTTATTTAAACTTTATTGCACAAAATATATACAACAATGTTCAATTAGGTGGACTTAATGCCAAATGGCATTCTCTACGAGTCAACCATAGGGCCAAACAGAGCTAGTACATACCTACAATTGGTGCAGAGAGAAAATATATTGAGTGAATTAAAAAATATATATACTTATAAATTACATAAATAAGTAAAATATATATAAACTACCGCATATTTATAAAATACATACTATAAATATAATAATGATGGATAGGTCTTGCTTTAGCAAATGTTTACGTAACATCCGCTTGAAAGAAAACTTACTAGTAACTTGTCTAATATTTATACGAGTGTTATATGTGTATTCCTAGATTATATAGTGCTATGGCCGAAATCGGACTGAAGGATCATCAGTGTCTGGTGATGGCTCAAACCCGGCATCCGATACAAAATAAGATTTGGGAGGTAGATAATTTTATGGGAGCTTTGATTCGTTTAAACCAAGTTTAAACAAATTTCGTTAACAATCTTCACCAATTTAGTTAGAGTCTGTTCGGTATGAGAAGAGTCGTGGAATGTTTTGGGCCTTACATCTCTTCTCTTCAGACTCTTCTCTTTCCGCACAGACTCTATATTTTTCTATAATGAAATAGGTATGGGTAAAAAATAAACTTTTATCAGTTTTAGCCTAATATCGAAGAGAAAACAGACGTAGCAAGCATGAATCTTAATCATGAACTGTGATTTAATCGTCAATCTGTTTCAAGAATCAAACTTGCACATCTCAGACATCAGCAGTCTATCTGATCGCGAATCTGGGTAATTCTATTTTAGTAGCGATATAATAATAGCTAGTATTATGATTTCGCGCTCGATTTCAGTAGCTCTGAGTCTGTAGCCGATTAATTATGCACTTCCTGTCTGTTGTTTTTATTACTCAAGCGGTTTTCCTGAAGCCAACTGGTATTAAGTGTGAACTGTGATTATGGGTATCTACAAGAAAAGAGCTTACTCCCATCTTAATACCGGCAACGCACTTGCAGCCCTTATATTATTATATTGATATCAGTTTCGTACATTTTAGTTTATCTGAAAGTTTGTAAAATTACTTAAAGCTTACCTACCTACTGAAATGAAATGTTGCATGTGTCTCGCTATTCGAATTCACAATGTAGGAAATGAAAAACGGAGTAGGTAATCAACTGATTTAACATAATTATGTATTTATATTCACGAGAATCGTTACTTTGGTATATTTAGCTCACACACGAACCACTTTTGTCGCTAGTGGGTCTCTTCTTTAGGAGTGAAACAGTACAATTCCGCCGACAACAAAGGTGACTAGTGCATGCTAAGCCTCACAATTTATAGGCTCCATTACCACAGATTGATCTGGAAAAAGAAACGTTATTACGTTGACACGGACACTATTAAACGATATAGAAAATTCGGGAACTGTAGTCAACCCACCAAAATAATTACAGGCACGAGGATGGTCACAAGGAGCACAGCTGCTGAGACTATCTTAAATTTGTGCTTTCGCGCTTTCACAGCACAGTATGCCTCGAATCTCTGATACTGGTTCACGCCATAATGAAGCCGGTGGTATTCTTGGAGTTGGCTCACAAATCCAGGATTGGGATTGATGAAAAACCTCTTCGCCTTCACATACTCGAAGGCCTGCTCGAAATTCATGTTGTACTTTTGCATCAGGTAGGCAATAACCAAGGTGGCCGATCGTGATACGCCGAAACGGCAATGGACGAGGACATTCCCTCCACTAGCGAGACCTTCCTCGATGAAGGCGTTGGACATGGGGAAATAGGGCATGAGATTCGTCTGGCTCGTATCATATGCCTTGATGAAGAGGTTAGTAATGTTGCTGTTGGCGAAAATTGACTTCGGGATGCGATGCGCTTCGATGGTGAGTACATGGGTGATATTAAGATGTCGGACGACATTTCGATCTGTGGCAGCTTTGATATTACTCAGGTAAAGGCCGGGGATGATTTCGCTGTAGCAAACTTGGTTGTTGAGGTCGATCTTCTGCGTAACGTGAGTGGCCCTCTGGACCCAGTGTCTGAGTGCCTGGACTGGATTGGCTACGCCGAGGAACGCTACTACTAACGTGGTTCCTAACATAACCATTAACCAACGCCCGACCGTGATCATCTGATTTTGCTTACTCCATTATTTAAGTTACTTCACGAGGTTTTACTATTTTTATTCATTATTTATAGCTTGTTGATATTGAGGTACGTGTTTGTTTGACTTTTGGGGTTTGACATTATAAAAAGACGTTAGTGACGCGTCAGAGGTTCACGACGGAGATTTAATGGCGGCCAGTTATTTTTGTATTTCCCAGAGTTTGTTTGAATTTATTTGACGTTGATTACGTGAGGAGCGGTTCATGATAATTTGATAAAGTATAAGCCAGTGGTCGGGTAATATTTTCATGGTTATATCTAATAAGCCCTCGACTGTTGCTGTTGAACTCATCACTTCCTCGCTCCCTGGTACAAATAGGTGTACCCTGGATGTTCGTGAAATTATTATTTTTGTTATTTCTTGTAGAGTCTGTGCGAAAAGAGAAAAGTCGTGGAATGTATGGGGCCCAATACATTCCACGACTCTTCTCTTTCCGAACAGACTCTATATACTTTTTTTGTGTCTTCACTGTAACGATATAAAATTTTTGTATGTTGTACCTACCTAAAAATATGCCTGTCGCATCCACAGCTGACACGAATACCTAAGATACCAAGACTTCACACCTTAATTAAAATCCGTTCACAAGCAAGATTGGGCTGTAGGAAGTAGTGCCAAATAAACAACCATACACACAGCAACTCTGTACGTCAGTAATCAATTATTTTCTTACACGTTTTTAAGACGGCTATTTCTATTTTAAGTTAATTTATCTGTTTCCGGAACAGTGCATCGGTGGCACATGGTCTAATCAAAATGAGATGAGAACCATATCAAATTTTAAACCAGAATCCACCTCTAGATATGTTTATTGGCTACAAGCTTCGCAGGCGGCCTACATATGTTTACTGAAACTTATTTGTTGAACGGAATGGGAGCACTTTGTTTTATCGCGCGTGCGGCGCCTTGAACAATAATCGTTCTGAACTATACAAGTACTATTTAACTACATAGTTTACAATACAAGTTCTCTAACTTAACTCCGAGTTAGTTGGCTAACCCCGGAACGCGCAAATAGTCCTAGGGGTCGATTGCACCAAATTATCTGTCAATCTTTTCTGCTTTGCCTTAAGGTTGACTGGTAGAGAATGCCTCATGGCATTAAGTTCGTCTTTTGTACATTAAGTTGTTCTTTTGTGCAATAAAGTTTAAATAAATAAACCTTAACGTCCTTAATAATCAAATAATCATACCTACTTAAAAAGTTTCTGACCTATCAATGGTACTTTAGAATTGCCCTCAGGATTGTTTGCATCATAAATTCGTAACAGATGTAAGTCGCGAACGAGAAAACAAATGAGATATGCATTAATCTCCAACTAAGTAATTATAGCTAATTACAAATCGCTGCCAAACCATAAAACACGATGCAAATCCTACCAAATAAATGATCTCATCGTTCTTTACGAAGAAATATCGTACCTATCCATATTGTACCTACCTACTGTTAGAAAACAATTTTTTTTTTAGTCACACTAACCTAGCAGCCCCATATAATAAACCGAGGCGAATCGGATCACAGCAGGCCGAAATCAGACTAAAAGCGCTATTTTAGTGCAATATTCCAAATATCAACAGATTTTCATCATGATCCGATTCACCCTGTGATCCTATTTGCCTCGGTCTACCCTACATAGAATTGTAGTTTAGCTCTCATTTTAAAACGACATGCTGAAACATCATGAAACTTGGCATGGACATTCAAGAACGTAACTTGGATTGTATGGCAGCGGCATTTCGGCAGCGGGTCCGTGAGACTCTTAATATCGGTAATTGGAACTATCGCTACTTCAATAAACTTATTTTAGCTTTTAACCTCCTAAGGCCCAAGGTCCTACCTATAGTACTTATTCAGTTCGATGTAATTTAAACCATGTTCAATTGGAACAGTCTCTTTTGCTTTGTTTCGTTCAATTTTCAAACAACGCTAAATCAACTCTATTTCCTACAGTTTAGGTTCAAATTTCAGTGGTAAATTTTAGATGGTTCTTAGGAGGTTGTATTTGATTTATGCGTAGCAAACTGACGGGTACAAATAATAACGTTACGATCAATTAAGTATTTCGAACAGCTAAACATCAACATATAATACGAGAAAATCTTTTAAGTAAGGGCTCATTTAGAGTGCGACAACTCTCATGCGAGTTTCATTAAGTCGGCTAAATTGATGTCACCTCGCTCCGCAATGTAACTAAAATCGTATACGAGTTCGCGCGCCGTCTAAATGAGGAGTGTCTTTTCAAAAGGGTTTATTTTTTCTGGGATTCTATTTCTAAATTGGACCTTAAGTTTTCTTGAGCAAGGTTCTCTCTAGAAGTACCGCTAAGAAAAAAATAAACCCTTTTGAAAAGACACTCCTCAAATGAGCCCTAACTATTAGGTACTTATTCTGTGGCACATTCTGCCGTCACTGATATATTATTATCATATACAGGGTGCTTCCTGTAACAGGAGCAATAAATTAAACTAAAGGCTGTACTCCTCAAACTGACCAACATTTGTTAAGCAACTTTTAAAAATTATGAATCCTTTAGACTTCCTCTTTTTCATACAAAATAAATATTGCCTTCAATGTACGCTGACATCAGTGTGTTTGACGTTGCTTGTCACGCTTTAAACATAACAAAATTTGCAATACATTGCGTCTTAGAATAAACTTTAAAGTGTAATAATAATCAAAACATGAGTTATTTTCAAAAGTTGCTGAACAAATGTTGGTCAGTTTGAGGAGTACAGCCTTCAGTTTAATTTATTGCTCCTGTTACAGGAAGCACCCTGTAGATAAAGTACCTACCGTATAACCACCATACTATAGTCCAGCGGTCGGCAACCTTTTAGCAGCCAAGGGCCACGGTAACGAAGTTGACGCGGGCCGCACTTTGTTAATATTTATGACTAGACTAGACATTGTCGCTTGTCAATATTACATACAAAATAGCCAGGAAGGCTCGCGGGTCGCGGGTTGCCGACTGCTGAATTAGTCGAAAAGCTCCCAACTATGGTCATAAATTGACTTCAATATCCTAGTTTAGTAGTTACAGATGTAGTGCATAATTGTTTTCAGTCGAATTTTCTCGGAAACATTCGTATTTGTCATGCTACTTCAATCAACCTCACTTTGTACCTAGACTGACTAAAATAGCAAGACACGTTCGTACGTTTCCGTGAAAATACGAAGGAAAAAAAATATTATTCACATATAATATTATTATAATATCGCAGTTCTATGACTAAATATTTTCATTAAATTTAAGAAGAAACACAGACAACACCATAAAGAATATTGATATTGATTAGATTCAATAGATACGGATCAAACTGGTGGACCAAAGTAAAGTTGTGGTACCTATTGGGATATAATTGGGTGGTTTTACAGTAGGAATAGTTTTAGATACATTTCCTATATATACATCTGTAGTTTCACTAGTTTCTGCGTCCTGCAGAGATTTCCTGAAAGTTTACATTGCACCGTGGCCGAGGTCACGACGTTGGCGACTGTAAAATGTTTGTGTACCGACCCGCTCTTGATTTACCGGGAAACAATAATGGCTTGCACAACACTTCGGTCTGGATCTAAATCCGGCGACAGGACGCGGTTGATGGCTTTTGTTAGGTACTTCACAAGTTCCCCGCTAGGTGAAGTATACCTATAATAATATGACCAAAGGGCTGGCAGCTACTTCGGCCAGAGACTAAGTCTGGCCATCCAACGAGGTATCGCTGCCAGTCTTCTGGGCACCATAACACATGGCAGCGACCTGGGGAGCATTTTTTACTTATAAGTTTATTTATAAGATTATTTTAAGGTTTATAATGCATACAGTTAATTTTATTGTTTAGTTTGTCTTTTTATGACCTAAATAAACTTACTTTCGTCAAAAATAATAAGGCTTTGAGATAATCCACATCTCTTCTTCACTCCGCTAGATTACAACACAGTCAGTTAGTGCTTCTGGGCATTTTCCGCAAATCGACAACCATGCCTATTTTGTGTGAAACGAGGTAGCGCTACTCTAACCACCCCAGCTCCTCCATGAAGCCTAGCAATGTTTTCAGGTTGCTAAATGCCTCTTTTAGCGTGCACGGAGTCTCTAGGTATTTGCTCCTGTATACTTCTACCGTCTTTGTAACTAGTATTTGACGGGCGTAAAATTCATGACGAAGCTTGGTTTAAGACACTCGCAAGTAAGCGAGCCAAGCGTCATTAGCCCGACACCTGTTCTCCACGGACACATTACACCTGCCAGGCCTGTGGTCGTGTTTGCCGCTCCCGTATTGACTTACACAGCCACGAAAAACGTTGTCGCTCTACCTGACACTGCTTGTATAGTCTGTAATAGACTCGAAGGCCAATGTATGTATGTATGTATACTTCTACCTGTTTGCAGTCTAGGAGAATGTGTTTTGTTGTTTCCTCTTCTTCCATGCACAACACAACCAATGCTATTGGTTGTTTCCTGTACGACTCCTCTCATCTCCGCTCGTCTCGCCCTCAGTGGAAAAGGCAGCCTATAAGGAAAAGGACGATCTTCGTAGAACCACCCAACTTTGTCCTAGAAGGTACCATCTGTATATAAGTATCAATCAAACATCTATGGGTAAAAAATGGGACGGTGTAAACCGTTAATTAAGAGTAATCAAACCGCTAGAAGTGAACTTTTATTCTTCTTTAAGTGAATTTTTATTTGTGGTTTCTCGATGGGAAAATTTAGCCTTCATGGCAAAATAGACGGTGTACGGTATATGGCACTTATAAATGTAGGTATGTATCTATTTTAAAAAATCTGACTAAATTTTATCACAAGGATAAAAACTGGCCAAGTGCGTGTCGCATAATGGAGGGTTCCGTACCTTCACACAATATGAAAAACCATACAAGCAAAACGGTGTACCTCTGTGGGAATTACGTCCTTTCAATACGAAGTGATGACTCAAACGACCATAATTAAAACAATTTACGTGGATAATATTTACTTACTTATCTTTTTTTATTTGGACGATGTCGCAGGAGGAGGCTAGTACCTACTAAATAAGCCATTCATATTGCTTACATAATTGTAGTCTTTTATTAGTTGGCGCAAGTGACATAATAATAATAGGTAAGAGTTGCAAAACAGGGATTAGTACGTCGCTCTAGACATTGAAACCTGCGTTATTATTTTCATTTCATATCTACCGCATTGCTTGAGATGTACCAGTATAATCCTGCTATCCGATGACACATGGTTATTTAAGATTTAGAGGTCAATTTATAATAGGTACGAGGTCGAAAGAGAACAAGTTGTCCTATGAATTTGGTAAGTGTTGTCACCTGGCGAGTTCTCATCGTATCCATTCGGTACATAACTTTACTGACCAGATTACCCGTGGCGTAGTGCCACGATCGCGGCAAAAAGTATAGCCGATACTCATAAACTTGCTGCTATTCAATGAACCCGATTGGAATTGGGGTTTATTGGCTGCTTTACAATCTTCCAGACAGGATTGGACTGCAAGAATTTAGTATATAAATTGCTTAGTAGTTGGAAGAATTTAAAATTGTTAGACAGGTTTTTATGATTAAGAACGGAATTTTCTGAAGCGTATTGGCCTGATTTTATTCTTTCGATCACTATATATATGAAATTGAAAAACTAATACGGGAACTGGTGCAAGAAACTAGTCGTTAGTTACGACCGAAAGAAGAACCATCAATTATGTTTTCAGCTTTAGTTTGTGCGACGTTTTCAATATGTCGCATAAATTTTAACCGAAACAACGGCGGGCAGTTAGTCGGTGCTAACCTATCCGCGACGCGTGGTCGCGCGCGAACCAGGACACCTGCTCATTAGGGTTAATAGCATCGGTTAATATCGCTTATCGATCTATTTATAATCTCAGATTTATACGAAAGGTATTATAAGTGAATGTACACACAATAAGGGGTATTTTTGGACGCGCGGGCGCGGACAGGGTCCGCTAGCAGCAGTTCGACGGCAGGCGCGGCGCGAACGCACCGAACCACGGCGCTCGGTCCAACCTAACCCTAGTGAGCAGTGTTCACGTGCAGTGTTCCAGTGTAAGTTAGGAGTGTTGCTTCGGATGTCGCAGTGCTTTAAGTGTCAAGGAAGTGTAACAAACGCTAGCTTGCGAGTGCTAACATACTAACGCATGAAGGCTCGGCGGCGTGTAGGTAACCAAGTGTGGCGCGGGCGTGTGTGGGTAGAGAAATTTGATAAGCCAAGATGTGTGCCGGACGGCTCGCCACTTTTGTATGCAGCGGGCGAGTCGGCGGACTATTTTTGAACTGCGGGATATTTGTGCTGTTCTTCTAGAGGCGGCGCGGCGGCCGCGCGCCTCCGCCCGCTCTCTGTTACATGCTCATGTATGCTCGATGCTCTGAAAGCATATTAAGAACCGTAAAAAATAATGTAAAATAAGTCAAACTATTTCGAGACCATGTTAGCGAAATTTCGTTTATTAAATTACATACTATACACACATTTTTTTGGTTCTGAATGTGGCTGCTATAATTGCAGGAATATAAACCCATATTCATAATGAAGCTTTGAATGTAGGTAATGAATAATCGACTCATGCAGAGATATTTTTCTAATTTGTATTTTTTGTCATCGAATGTATAAAGATTGCCCAAACAATTGTCTGCAGTTTTAGGAAAATTTAGACACGTAAATCACAACCAGCAATTAGGCTCCAGTGACCTTAATGTTCGGGAACAGAATAGTCACATTAAAACCTAAAGCTGTGTAATGTGTATGCCCCGACTATTACCTACATTTAAAGGTTTCTTATGTGTATGAAAAAAACGTGATATTTCATTTAATGTTACGGAAAAATATGTAATATAAAAGAAAAATTATAAACTAAAATTAAAAACTACATCGGAAAAATGGCACAAACACATAAATTTAACACAAATGACGAATGTAATCGATAAATTCGTTGGTGTGATGACAAGTTTATGTTAGTATTATGAAAAATAACGATATAAATAATAACGTAGGCAGTCTAGATAGTTTCTAGCGTTGGTGTCTAGATATTCACACACACACACTGCCAAATTACACGATTGAAATCAATAAAATAATCGAATATGTGTCTGACTACCTTAACAACATTGTAAAGTATTCATTTACTGTAGATTTAATTACATATTTCGTTACATGTCCTTTCGTCAATTTTCCTAATTCGTTTTGTAGGTGGCAATATTTAAATGTCTGTGTAAGTTTTATTTGGCATATTTTTTTCCCAGAACTTTACGCAAATGTTGTGTAATGTGAATTGGTTCTATCAACATAAACACAATGCATAATATAACAAATTAAAAAAAAATATGCATGCTTTTGCACTAAGGGTTCCGAAATTAATTGATGTTTAAAGTTTAAAAGTAAAATTATATTTGTTCGTAAATAAATCTTGGAATAAATTGTGTCCTTGGTTGTGACAATTTGACACTAAACATTATGAAGTAAGTTTGAAGAGGAAAGAGAGGACTCATGTAGGTACCTAACGTCCATTATTTTATCAGTACCTACATATTATCACTTGCATTTGTCTTAATGCATCTTATAAAAAGACCTTCATATCCCCACGTCATACCTTCCAGGCCTGAGTACATAACACGAATGAAAATACATTTTTACAAAACTTTAGGTTTCAGTATTCAAGAATCCACAGACGTGCGTTGGCATCCCACACAACATCTAGTTCTAGATACAGATATCTGAAAAGACAGCTGTCTTTTGTTAAAAAAGCCAAAGACATAGTTTTAGGAAATAGTTATAAATTATTCCTTGTATTTTCCACCAATAGCAACCAACCATATACTTAATATTTATAAATTTTAATGCCTCTAAAGTTTAATGGCTAAAACAAAAAAGACCTTTACACAAAACTTCTCCAAAAACCACGAAAGCGAAATGAAAGATACCACGTTAAGTACCTATAATGATTTAAAAAAATAACCGGTAGGTATCGTATACCTTAACCGCAACATATATGATAATTGTCAAGAGGGCGCTGTCATGTATAGGGTGACAATTCAGTGTAGTATGAAAAAATTAGTTCCAGTGAAATTCCGCAACATGGCGCACCCTCAATAGTTCACCTATAATACTAATTATCTTACACCTTTAAACGAGCATTTCTTGTATATTTATATTTCGGGGATCTCGGAAACGGCTCTAACGATTAAATGTGCTATATCGGGTTTTCGGGGGCGTAAAATCGATATAGCTTGGTCTATCTCTAAGAAAACCCGCGTTTTGTAGATTTATATGTTTTCCGAGAAAAGCTCGGTCTCCCAGATATTGAAATGTAAATAATACATTTTCGTATAAGCAAACAATACGATTATTTTAAGAAATATATTTGGTGTTTCATATTTTTCCGGACAGCCGTGGGTATCGTTGAGCCCAAAGAATGTTTTTAACATTTAATTTCGATTTGAGATACCTAATCGGGTTAGGGTATTTTAAGTTTTTCTACAGCTTACGTGAGTACGCAGCCGAGTACGCAACTAAAGTTTATGAGTTTTAGCAAGTGAGTTTATGACGTTTTTGTTACGTTATGCGTCATTATGTTACTTTGTGTCTGGTGCGTGAATAACCAGCCACTTCCGCACGTCAAACGAAGATACGGACTGCTACTATAGTCGGACTAAGCTAACTCTGCATAGCATTTGAAATGATAAACTGCCGTATTCGAACTTCAAGATATTCAAGAACTACAAGAGACGACACGACTAGATCCATTTTAGATACGTTATAGTTTAGATTTCAACTAGTTCTCTTTTGCAGCGCAATTCGGGCAACCAATGTCACTTTTACGATAGATTGTGTTAGATATCTATTAGATATGAATTAGATCTCTAAGTAATATCTTGTGGAAATCGTTCAAGAGTATCTCCAGAATCGCGGAAATGTCAAATTTGACAGGTTAGATCTTAAACATATCGTTATCGTATCTTGGCGATGTCTAAAAGATATCTAATAAATGTCTATTACAAAATTCGAATCGGGCTCAAAGTCTGGCAATGATCATTAATATCAAATTTCTATAAAATTTGATAATATAAAATTGAATTGAATATGACGTTTAAAATGACACCCCTGTATTGAAAGTTGGAAGTCAGATGAGCCACCATAGCTTTTACTATGCCATTTTTATTTTTATTTATTTATAAATACATAATTATGAGCCTAGAGTGACCCACTGCTGGGCAAAGGCCTCTCTCCTTATTTTCCACGTATCCCGGTCTTGACCCGTCTTCCCGCAGTTCCTATCTAATATAGATAGCATATAACTATGTTAATATATATCTTTTTTCTCAACATTGTAAGTATATATTTTTAAATCTGTGTTATTCGCGCCCACCCGTATCGGCTAAGAAACTAATATATCCAGTTACCAAGAAACATCAACCATACAAAACGAAAACAACGGCATCATTTAATCATTTAGCAATGACTAATGTCGGAAAACTCGTCCATCCGCGTTCACGACATTGATTGATCCTAACCCGAGCATCGAACCTACGAATACGATTAGTCAAACATTATCTCGTTTATTAATTGGTGACCGCGATTTATTTGAGTCATGAATCTATAGTTGGTCAGACCAATTTGTCAGTCGTAACAACCAGGAAAACTATACTCATCCTTTTATTTTGGGTGCTAGTACTAGTGTAAGACAAAGATAGTATGATTCTCTCTGTCTATGTTTGAAATGAGACAGTCCTTTGACAAACTATTGTACCTATTTTAACTGGATATGGCATGAGGGGTGGGGGGAAATGACCGAACGGGATTGTCTTATGTATCTTTCAGTAGGAGTAGCAACGAAAGCGCCATTATTGTTTGTCCTTGTCACAGTCTCACATTTTTTTTATTCCCCACCATAAATTAGTATGGATTATCGTGGGCAACAAATAATTTCGACCAATCATAGTGTCGCATTGCCTATGTTTTGTCCCTCACGGACGCACGCGTATACCACGTCTATTAGGATCCTACCATCTATGATTTGAGTACCCCATTTGTTAGGTATGTAGTAATGGGGAACGTTTCATGTTTCTTTTTAACTCTTTTTAGTTATTCTTGTCTCTCTCTGTTGTTACTGAGTAACTTGAATACACAAGACAAATAAATTACTAATGCCGGAACTCGAACGGCCGCAATCTGTCGTCGGCCGTCGCCCCGCATTTCGCGATCCACAGATCACTTAACTAGATGGGGTGTATAGAATAAGATATATTAGAATAGAATAAAATAACATTTTATTCGTAAGCACACAAACGAGACAACACATCCAATGATTGACCCTCTAAACTGTCATGTTTATTTTTTAAGAAAGTCATCATTGCTCCCTATAATATTATATATTATATTGAACTGTCCGATTTTTACAGTGAGGCGGATATGGATATATATGAACTTTATCTTACCTAAAATAAATCGCTTTACAGACCTTCTAAATTATCACAATAGCCGACAGATTCCATATCCATATTTACATCAAAGGTGATTTTGTAGTTGTCATTCTCGATAAGTCGTGTTGTTACCTAAAGATTGCATGCGCGCTGTGTGTTAGGCATTTTCATTAGAATTAAATAGGTAGGTACTTACAATTAATCGGCACAAAACTACGTGACTGTAATAAACATTATTTATATGTATAATGGTTACAACTTATGAACAACTTTTTACCTAATAAAGTATGAGATCAGCTCCGTTTACCTACTTATGTCTATCTTTGCTATCTAAATCTGAAAATTATTTTGTAACAATACCAATAAGAGCACGTATCTACGTCGCAAGAGTGAACAAGCGACCTTTTGTATTTGATGCTTAGTGTGAAATCTATGCAATATCGGGAGGTGATCTACGCACAACGCTGATGAATCAATTATAAAAAGACGTAACTGCCACTATTTTCTAGCCGACTTACACCATTTTGTTATAAACAGGACAGTAAAGTCCCCAACGCTCCTATTATTATGAGGTTAGAGTCTAATTTCGATCAGCCTACATGAGATTGAGAACGTGAAATATACTGGACTGGCTAATTAAAGATATCCGCTATTGATTAATTGAGTTCAAGTCAAGATACGAAGCTGAAACTAAATGTAATTTTGATCCAGATCTGCTTTAGAATACAGATATACTTTCCTGCTTTAGAATAAGAACAGCTAAAAAATGTTCGCAATTGCGAGGAAACGACTACATTTTCGACTATAATACTTACAGGCTATAATATACATATATGTGTTAGGTATTTATGTAATTCAATATTTGCATGCCTGTATGTGGGCGTGGGTCGAATACACAAAGCAAAAAAAAATTATTACCACTCATCAAAACCTGTATTCTGGCAAATACATTATTTGATAGATTGATTGTTTAATAGGAATTTTTAAATCTTCCCAAGTAGTTATTAATTAGCATTCGTAATTATATTTATACAAATCAAACATATAATGAGTCAAACTTATCCCATACTTCATATGAACCGGCCTACATACTCGTATACAACGCTCAACAATTCTATGTGCTACGCCGTAGAGGCTACGGCAGCTTTTTTGTAAAAATCCTTCACATACCCTGACACAGAATAAATAATAGTACTAAGTACAGAAGACTCACTCTCTAACAAAACGGGTCTGTTACGATCAGCACAGATATGGCCGCTAGGTGGCGACAGCGCCACGCGCGGCTTATGGCTTGCCCCAAAATTGGGGCAGAACGGATGTACTTTTAGCTACCTGTAGCAAAGCGACGAAATCGTGGAGTGAGACACGCCTGACCCTGACCAGTGACCACACGTCATTTACTGCATGGGTACATATGGTCTTAGATTGATTTTAGAATGTTAGTGTTACCTATACGACTTACATGATATAATACTTTACAAAATTTGGAGTTTGAAATATTTTTTATTCAACTTAGACTTTCTCTGACGCTATTTTCATTGTGGAAAGTTAAACCTGAAAAAGAACTTACAGGCTGCAAATTAAAATTTTCAGGTTTAGATTCGACAAACCTCATTAATCAATTACATCAATGTTGCTGGTTTACGCCATAAAATTGTAACTTGTACAATAAAAAACCGGCCAAGTGCGAGTCGGACACGCGCACGGAGGGTTCTGCACCATTAACAAAAAATAGAGCAAAAAAATCGTGTTTGTTATATGGGAGATCCCCTTAAATATTTATTTTATTTTATTTTTAGTATTTGTTGTTATACCGGCAACAGAGATACATCATTTGTGAAAGTTTCAACTGTCTAGCTATCGCGGTTCATGAGATACAGCCTGGTGACAGACGGACGGACGGACGGACGGACAGCGAAGTCTTAGTAATAGGGTCCCGTTTTTTACCCTTTGGGTACGGAACCCTAAAAAAGGTTCCTGCTATGAAGGGTTCGAACGTATCACTTTGAAAAGATACCACTATGCTTGACTTCATTGTAAAGGACCCACTAATTACCAGTACACCGGACGATATCGGCCTGTCAGTTGTTCGGAACTGTCAACTTTTGCTTTTAACTGACAGGCCAATATCGTCCGGCGGACTGGTAATCAGGGCCCCTACACATTCAGTGCCTGCGTTTGCTACGCGCTATGAGCGTAGCCGACAACATGGGAAAATTCGTATGCTGCGAAAAGCGACTACGGATAGTGCACCTGGCGGGTTGCTGGCAGTGAATGCGTTAATTGAACGTAAATCCAATATTTTCTCAAACCCATTTGGCTCCAATCACACTCACTTCCAATAAACAGCGGATCCTTATACAATTCCTTGAACTGCAAAATCTGTCTGGTCCCACGCCAGATCTGATAACACTTTGTTACATTGTGTAATTCTTCCAATCTGTTCATCTCGTAATGGCCTTTCAACGCCAAGTGAATGATCTCAACGCATAATTAGGGCTAATGGTGATTCAGATTATTAAAATAACTACCTATTGGCTGCTTTGAAGTATTATAATAGTGAAAATTTTATAAATAGCGTAGCTTTTTAGCGTAGGTTTTTTTTCTTGTAATTTTCGTATACTCGTATTGTTGAGTCAGTAACTATTAAACAAGTCAGAGGTTCAGTAACTATCGAACATTTTGTTTATTAAATAACAAGCCTTTCTAAGATCTTCGCTTCCAGTTCTGATGCACGTATTTGATCGCATTGTATGATTTCTATAAAAAAAGTCATGCCTCGTGCCTAAATACAACAAGCCTCCAGTTAATGACGTATTCAACCGAGGAACTCATGAACATTTTAGTCTGCGATGTCGCAAATCTGTATAAAACGGATAGCCCTACTCTAGAGCATATAACTCTTTTCTCTTGGTTGTTTTCCCTGTTTCATTCGTCTCTCTCTCTTATCTTAGTGTTTATCCTGGGTGCATCCTCCGCTATTGCTTTGAGCCCAGGGTCCGCTTTCTTGCTCTTTCTCCTCCCAATTGCACGGTTTGTGTCAATCTTTTTTAGTAAGACCAATGACATTCCTCGCAACGTCCAGCCAGCATTTTCAGAGCTTTCCCTTTTTCCGGACCCAGGCGGCATAGCCAGACATTTGTTAAGGCTGCTTTCCCCTTTTCATATTGAATTAGAAATATCAACGTGTGACTAGCGCGGCAGAGTAACCGTGGCTGTGGTCACGTCGTGAAGTAAACATTTGTCACAAGTTTTGTGAACTGATTTGTATTTATATTTGTTCTTTGTATATTTAATTTTTATAAATGAGAACCTGTAATTTTGGCTCTGTAAGTAAATCTATTGTAGCTCTTAGACATGTTTATAGCTGTTGGTTTTTCATGTAATAAAAATAAAAATAAATAAAATAAGTTTTGCTAGCTGTTGATGTTGTTGTGTAAATTTTGTCGTTTCACCTTTTAGCTCCTGTAGAAAAAAGATAAAACAGTGATTTAACAAAGGAAGCTATAAAAATATTAGTATCAGTTAATTCCATTTTAATCACGATATTTTAATAATTTACTTTATTTAAAACAAAAGGAACTTCTAAAAGTGTTAATAACGAGTAGGTACATTGGATTTAATTTGAATAATTACCAAACAGATGTAGATACTAATGGCTTTATTCATAAACACGCTAAAACCACCAATTCTCTATTTTATAAAAAAAGGAATAAAACATAAATTAGGTACCAAAGAGGCTCTTAAAGTTTTATGAATAAGAAGATAAGTATTTGCAGGGCATGCCTAATACCATATAGGTTTTTGTTTACTTATATATTAGCAAAAGTGTCCAAAACAGTGTTATGTGCCCTGTTTATCAAAAGCTTGTAACTTGTAATACAAGTGGAAGTCCCTTTCTAACAAAAGCTGTCAAAAAGGGACTCCCACTTGTATTACAAGTTAGGTACAAGCTTTTGATAAACGGGGCACTGGTCGTCCTTTGAAACTTTAAAAATATTACATTAACATACATACATTACATCTTAACTTCATAAATCATAATGTTTACTTCAACCACTGAAGAACCATCAAACGCATACCTACAAGAATCGTAACTGTAAACCTGAAGCACACATTAATTTAACCAGAAAACTTCCCACCTCACGAACAAACGCCTAACCTTCACGACGCACAAAAATAACCAACCACTGAACCGCCTCTATTCATAGCTGGATTCATGGCAACAGTAGACCTTAGCATACATATTTTTCACACAAGCCCACCTGTCCCTCTCACACTTAGTAAACTACTATGTCTATCTTGCTCTTTATGGCCGCTTGCCAACTTTGAGACATGCGTTACATTACGAAATATGAAATCTAATTATGAATATTAATAAGAGTTTTCAATGCATTTGCTGGGTTTACGGTTGCATCGTAATTGTTTGGATTGATGATTTGATTCTTGAGTAATGCTGCTGGCATTGGATTTGGTTTTGAGAAATAAATTGATTAAAATCATAATTACAAATACAGTCAGCAAAACTGTTAGCACTGCATACCTACATCAGCCCGACCTCCATACAGACCAACCCGAAGAAAATATTAACTGTAAGATATCAAACAAAATCAATCAAATTATTCGAAATAAACGTCATTCAATATTTATTATTTACTAGCGCCCCGGCTTCGCACGGGTTAACTCTATTTATTAAAAAAAACCGCATCAAAATCCGTTGCGTAGTTTTAAAGATCTAAGCATACATAGGGACAGACAGACAGTGGGAAGCGACTTTGTTTTATACTATTTAGTGAAAAGTCAATTTTACCAGCCAACATAAGAAAACAACTCAAAATTTGCATTTGATTACTTTGCCAAACATGTGGATAAAATGTAACTTTCTCATCAGTTTTTGAACGATCAAGAAAGCCTTTACCAGCTGGTGTAGTGAAAAGATTGTCCACAGACAATTCCTCAATGCAACATTGAAAATAGATACGAGGTCCTGTCCATCGACAACCCAGATCACAACATCAACCACACCATTCTAGAATGCCCTCTAAAGGGGCCCACTGATTAACAGTCCGCCGGATGATATCGGCCTGTCAGTTAGAACAAAAAGTTGACAGCTCCAAACAACTAACAGGCTGATATCATCCGGCGGACTGGTAATCAGTGGGCCCCTTATATACTAGATACACAGGCCATGTTGAAGATTTTAAGATCATGTCTGTAGAAGCAATCGCGTACCTGAGAAGGGCGGAATTCTAACTATAAGTTTTCTTTTTATATGTAATCCAGTGGATTTAGATGCGGTTTTTTTAAATAGATATAGTGATTCAAGAGGAATGTTTATGTATAATTTGTTAACCCGTGCGAAGCCGGGGCGGGTCGCTAGTAATATGCCATACGATAAATAATAAATATCGCCAACCGAATACCAGTTTTGAATGATTCACGGTTAGTTTCACTAGACTTATATCGACCGGGATATGAACCGTGATTTATACCTTTTGTATTGTTTTCGAGCTCCCGATATTTCGACGCACTTACATGCATCTTGTTTTTTTTTTTTTTTAATTTATTTAGGTAAACAAACAGTCACTACAAGAAAGGCTTAAATATAAAGTATTTTTAACACTATATACAGTATGTGTGACCAACACCGTTCACCACTTATTACAATTAGGTAAGTACTTTGATTATTCGGAGCTTATACCTCTGGAGCTTAAGGGGGCTGGAGCTTGTTCACGGTAATATCGGGAGCTCGAAAACAATACAAAAGTTAATCACGGTTCATATCCCGGTCGATATAAGTCTATCGACAACCGAATTCGTAATGACCATTCATAAATGATAAGTTCTTCTAATGAGCTGTGTTTTCATTTCTAGTACCTACAGCCGGGCTAGCACATGATTGGCGCGACAGTATCTCGCGGCGAGATAGACTATATACCCGTCCCTCTTTAATTAACATAGTTAGAAAAAGACGGGTAGTCTATCTAATCATGTGCTAGGCCTACAGATGGGACAAGAACCTCGCGAAGGCCGAGACAATCAAAGTTAGCCAGCACCTTGACTTGGCTCACGAGGTGACCGCCGTTGGAATGTTTATTCGGCGATCATTGTCCCGATATTAGGTAGGCGGTTTGGCGATCGTTCTTATAGATAATTAGAGAAGAGTATCGGCCAACATTTCAAGAAAGTTTCGCTAGAACTAGACAACATGTACACACATGGGGATAACATGAAATGACACATGTCGAATTTTATAACAATAGGTATCTAGTGAAATAGGTTCCATATAAATAGCAGCAATTAATGACAATACATACATTACACACAAAAGAATATTTAAGTAGGTAGTCATCTTTTTGTTTTTTTTGAGAATGGGTTTACTGCTCTACATATATAGCAAAACCGAGGTTTGAAACAAAGATTTTTGGCATATGAAAGGTTGAAATTTTGTACCGAACCAAAATACTCGTACTGTTTCACACAATTGTAAGGTTTTGTTTTTGTACCTTTGATCAGCCCTAGTAGCACGGTCGCATTTTTATCATTTATCACCATGCCTGTCACGTTCTAACAAGTATATAAGTGCGAAAGTGACGGGCATAGTGATAGTGGATAAAAATGGAACCGTGCTGAGCCCGCAGGTTATTATAAATGCAGTAGCCATATGGCGGCTACTCACAAGCGACGCGTAGGATACGCGTACGAAACACAAATCGCTTGAGAGTAGCCTCGTGAGAGAAGGGCCTTAATAAGCGCATCAGAAGATGCAATAGCCAACTATTATTTATCTTGTACCTAGGTTTATAAAAAAAAAAAAATATATATATATTTTTAGAATATCTTATATTATTTTATACCTTTAAACGAGCAATTCTTGCATATTTATTTATTTGTTTATATATATATATATATATATCGGGGATCTCGGATACGGCTCTATACTAACGATTTCGATGAAATTTGCTGTATGGGAGTTTTCGGGGGCGAAAATACACCTAGCTAGGTCTTATATCAGGGAAACGCGCATTTTCGAAATTTTATATGTTTTCAGAGCAAAGCCCGGTCTACCAGATATTTTAACTTAACCATATTAGTATTCAGCGGCGCGGTTTTCCAGTTTTTTCACAAGTCAGTAAATCAGCGATTCGGCAAGTAATAAAAGTACTATAAACAATTTTATTAACAAATTGACGCTTGAAGCGAATCAGCACGTAGCTGAAAATTGTTGATTTTACAGCCTTCTCCTTAACGACGGCCGTTGGCGGATGTTTTTCTAAAACCAGTCACGTATTTTATTTATATTACAGATTTCTTATACGAAATTATGTTTAATGTTGGATGGCTTTATTAACCTTGTAATGTTTACAGATATTAATACAACATTTATATAATTCGGACGAATTAATGTTTACGCAAAACTAGTTATCGTTTACGCAAACTTTGTGGTTGGCGTTTAGGTAAATGTTTTAATAGAAATTTTTAACGCAAACATGTTTTAATTACTCAAAATACTATCGAATATCAATGTCTTTCCTAATTTTAATATGGCCGTTAGAAGAAACCTGTTAATAATACAGCTATTCACAATGTCTACGTTAATCTCAATCATCAATTCATCATCTTCTACGCGTTGTCCCGGCATTTTGCCACGGCTCATGGGAGCCTGGGGTCCGCGTGGCAACTAATCCCAGTAATTGGCGTGGGCGCTAGTTTTTACGAAAGCGACTGCCATCTGACCTTTCAACCCAGAGGGTAAACTAGGCCCGTATTGGGATTAGTCCGGTTTCCTCACGATGTTTTCCTTCACCGAAAAGCGACTGGTAAATATCAAATGATATTTCGTACATAAGTTCCGAAAAACTCATTGGTACGAGCCGGGGTTCGAACCCGCGACCTCCGGATTGAAAGTCGCACGCTCTTACCGCTAGGCCACCAGCGCTTCTAAACTTCTACGTTAATCTCAATGAGCTACCTATATAAAATATTCAGTCCATAGATGCCAGTGATGAGTGGGAAGGTAAATGCCAATAGTTTTCTCGTTATGACATGTCACGAGATTGATATCCATGACTTGTAAATGAGCATTTATGTAGGAAGACAGGATGACGATAAGACAAGGTGTTGAAAACATAAATGATTCAAATTGATATGACTTATTTGCACGTGATAAATCAACCATTTGTCCCGGACAGTTTTTTTACAAAAGCAATTGATTGTCCTCTATTACTAAAAGACCATCTATATGCTCTTTCGTCGCTTCTAACTCTTGCGTTTTGTATACAAGTACACATGTTCCACTTAAAAATACGAGAGTTCCTGCCCTGTGACGGTCTTCTAAACCAATGATTTTATTTACCGATCTTCGCCACATTGACCTTAGTCGTAAGGTCTTAATTTTTTTTCCATTCGGTAGTTGATCACTTTCACGCCAACTTATTCCTTTGAGGGATCTCTTCCAGTTCTACTTTTCATTAAGTAGAAACGAGTGGAAACATCAAAAAGTAAACAGTTGTTTACAGATTCAATAAGAGCATTAATCATATCATGATCATCGACGACAAATTTGCTGAGTGTTAAAAGAATTCCAATCCCATTCCCACTTGAAACGCTTACTCAACGAATCTAAACAATACTTGTGAGTCAAAACACGAGTTATTTATAACCAAATAATCGGTGCACTTGGTTGGAAATAGTTCGCAGTCGCAGGTATCCGATGCACCTCCCACGGCCGCGGGGTGGGGGTGTAGCGTGGATTTAGACGTGACAAGACACATGTTTGTTGCGGTGTACAAGGTCAAGTGAGATGTCCTTGTCACCTGACTGAAGGGAGTAATGTTTGGTGTATCACTATCACTACATAGTATAAAACAAAGTAGCTTCCCGCTGTCTGTCTGTCCCTATGTATGCTTAGATTTTTAAAACTACGCAACGGATTTAGATGCGGTTTTTTTAAATAGATATAGTGATTCAAGAGGAATGTTTATGTATAATTTGTTAACCCGTGCGAAGCCGGGGCGGGTCGCTAGTTTTTTTATGTGGTGGAAAGGCTTGATAGATTTTATTGTATGAGATGTTGGTAGATTTATCTCAATGGGAGATATATAGGCTCTCTGGTAATTTAAGGTCAAAGTTATTTTACCCATTGCTTTCCTCGATCGTACAGGTTATTTTGAAAATGAGGCAAAATCTGGGTAGGCACCAGTACCTGCCAGCAAAACAATAATTAAGGAATACCATTTGAGCTTTTTAAATTTAACTTGATTCGATATCGATTTGACATTACTCTCAATTTCAGTGCATTTTAAAGGAGAGTTTTGTCGTTGAAAAGTAAAGCGCTCTTTAAGAGTTGTTTATGAAGTTCTAATTGATATCCAACAAGTAGGGTTAATACCTCCTGGCCACGACATGTATATTAAATTATGTATCAAAATGCTTTCATTTGGCACTCCAAATATATTTCACCTGTATGCTCAACTCTCGCAACTTTTCACGCCAGTCCACATTATAAATCAGTGCTTCCAACAAATTTATTAAAGGCTTACCAACATTCGCCCAAGACCTTTTAATCGAAAGTGGCCAGACACGCTAATTTGTACGGCAAATAAATGACCAGTGGCCATTGTACAAATCGCAACATACGTTGACATATTGGTTTGTTGACACGGGTTGTTTTTGGCGCTTCTATCTGATATTTATCTCGGTTAATGTCAGGGCTTATCATATCTTATTGTTAAAGAGGTCTTGCCGATGTCGCACTTACGGTCTGCACTTGACTGCGTAACCGTTTATTAAAACAAACGTATTCCTTGTCTAATCCGCGAAATAACAATCTCATTGCATTTAAAATTTAAAATCTGAAGCAAATTCTTTCTCTCTACCCGGCCACTTGTAAACGACGAGCATAAAAATATTTTTGCAACCCGTTCCAAGAAACAAACTAACAAAATGGTTGCGCAATCAAATGACATATTGACTACTTATAAACCAGCCGGATGCAAATAGCAATCGTTTAATTACTATTCATCATTCATCAGGAAAAAGGTATGACAAACATTTAGAAATTTGTGATGTAGATCCGGTGATAGCTTTGCCAAACCACGAGTTGGTGAGTAATAGATCTTTATACCAACGTAGGGCAATTGTTTATCGCCAAAGAAAATGTTTGGGAGTATTTGGACAAACGTTTGTGTTCGTATAAGTCGGGCAATGAGAGAGGACGATGGCATTTCTTTCAGAAATACATTTCTGCTTATGTAACCGACGGTTGACTACAGGTTTCTAATTTGAAAGAGTGTTGTAGTAGGAACATAAACACAGTTTAGTTGTGTCTAAAAGCAAATTACTCGTTATGATCTCTGAATTATTGAGAGATTGAGGGGAGAGGGCCACGCCCTCCCTGCGTGTGGATCGGCATCCAATGTGAAGACTGCCTTAGGCTTGTTATCCTTATCCTTCATTTTACAGAAAGCAGGCCAGCTATCACGGTTGCATTTTTACCACCTGTCATGCCATGCGTCACTTTCGCACTTACATATTTGTTAGAACGTGACAGCCATGGTGACAAATGATAAAGAACCGGCCTACAGCTCTAGTCAGCGACATGATTTTCGACACCGTTGTGTGTGGAGCGCTGGACATTCTATCACTGTGTTGACATTATACTTTGATGTTATTTTCGGGTAGAAGTATTTAATATTACGATAAAATCTTAACGTTTCTCCTAGAAAGTCATGCGGTTAAAACGCTCAAATAATATTTTCCCGCATTATATGTATAGAGCAGCATTTTGGGCAAGCTATTTGAATTGCTCTCTTCAGTTTAGGTAAAGCGAATTCATTGAGCAAAAGTTTATCTGACCGGATGCTAAATCCGAAATACTCGGACGGTGGGAAACTGTTTATTTGCACAGAGCCAGTGTTTGAAATAGTTTTCCCGTGATCTGATTGGTTATTCAGGCACGACAGGGACTTAGTGCTTGAGACTGGCTTTTGGTTGGGAGTTCCGGGATAAATTAAGTAGGCGTCATCATGGGCGTCGCCAGGGGGTGGGGGGGGGGGCAGTTGCCCCAAATAACACCTATAATTTGTCTGTGGGTAATATCCTATCAGCATAGCCCGTAGATTTCATGCCGTATACGGAAAAACCGGCCAAGTGCGAGTCGGGCTCGCGCACGGAGGGTTCCTCACCATCAACAAAAAATAGAGCGAAACAAGTAAAAAAAGCGGCCAAGTGCGAGTCGGACTCGCCCATGAAGGGTTCCGTATTTAGGCAATTTATGACATAAAAAAAAATTCTTACTAGATCTCGTTCAAACCAATTTTCGGTGGAAGTTTACATGGTAATGTACATCATATATTTTTTTTAGTTTTATCATTCTCTTATTTTAGAAGTTACAGGGGGGGGGACACACATTTTACCACTTTGGAAGTGTCTCTCGCGCAAACTATTCAGTTTAGAAAAAAATGATATTAGAAACCTCAATATCATTTTTGAAGACCTATCCATAGATACCCCACACGTATTGGTTTAATAAAAAATTTTTTTGAGTTTCAGTTCGAAGTATGGGGAACCCCAAAAATTTATTGTTTTTTTTCTATTTTTGTGTGAAAATCTTAATGCGGTTCACAGAATACATCTACTTACCAAGTTTGAAGAGTATAGTTCTTATAGTTTCGGAGAAAAGTGGCTGTGACATACGGACGGACAGACAGACGGACAGACGGACAGACGGACAGACAGACAGACAGACAGACATGACGAATCTATAAGGGTTCCGTTTTTTGCCATTTGGCTACGGAACCCTAACAAGCAAAAAAACGGTCACCCATCCAAGTACTGACCCCGCCCGACGTTGCTTAACTTCGGTCAAAAATCACGTTTGTTGTATGGGAGCCCCACTTAAATCTTTATTTTATTCTGTTTTTAATATTTGTTGTTATAGCGGCAACTGAAATACATCATCTGTGAAAATTTCAACTGTCTAGCTATCACGGTTCGTGAGATACAGCCTGGTGACAGACGGACGGACGGACGGACGGACGGACTCGTTTGCCACGCCAAATCTTGCTAGGAGAGTTTGCGGGCGCAAAAAGACCGGTCGGGCGGCCAATGCTGCGCTTTAAAGATTGCGCGAAACGTGACATGGTTGCTTTTAACATCTCATGCAACCAATGGCAGAAACTGGCCGAAGACCGACCCATGTGGCGTCGTGCTATTCATGATGGTCAATCCAAGCACGACGATGCCTGGTTTTCCTCATTAAAAGAAAAACGCATGAGGCGCCACGAGCAGGCCTCCAACCCCCGCTCACCTGGGGGAGCATATACCTGCTGCGTGTGTGGCCGAGGGATCCTTTCTCGTATAGGGCTTTACAGCCACGAACACAAGTGTCGTAACCGGGATGCTGCTTAAACATCTGACACAGATGGAAAAGGCCTATTATTATTATTGTTAACCGGGCGATATAATTAGAGTAACAGAAGGCATGAACATACCGTATCGCCACTTTGTTACTAGACTAAAACTATTTTGCATTTACGCTGATTAGTGATTAAATAAGTCATAAATTAATTTAAAAGAACTACTTATATTAAAAAATATATAATAACAAGACGAGGTACTAACACCCTTGAAAGTGTTAGATTGTGTGGGTGTTTCATGAATCATGATCTAAACAATACAGCTGCAAGTAGTCATCCACAATTTAGTTGTTTTAAATTTTCATTTTCAAAAATTTTCAAAAAACACTGTCAATAATCGAAAGTTACGTTTATTTTAAGACGCGTGACACCAGAACCGACATCCGCGAACTTTTGGCACGGAAAATGCACGTTGCCGTGCATTTTATGTCAAGTGCACTCATCCGTGGATTGAGACACGTTCATTAACATTACATAAAGTACTTAACTTTGTAATGTCACCGTCGTCACTGAGACCATTTAGGTCGGCAAGTGTTTTGGTTTTTTAAAGAATTTATGTGACATGTAAATTAGAATTGTTGGAATGTCATCACTCCGATTCAGTTTCTCATTAATAAATTCACACGGTTAATACTATTAATCACCTTAATGCTTGAGGGGATAAAAGAAAATTTATAAATGCTTCTGTACTCAAAAGAATTTCTGGCTCTGTCTTAAAATATAACGTGTATTTTTTGGAATTTGATCTAAACTTCAACATAAAAGTCAGACCAGCGGCGGTAGCACGGGCGCATTTTGATCACTTGTCACCATGCCCGCCACATTCTAATAAGTATGTAAGTGCGAAAGTGACGGGCATAGTGACAGGCGATAAAAATGGAACCATGATGCGCCCGCAGAAGATGTAACTCTGTGTAGTTAACTATAGTTCGGTATTAGTTATTTTTATTAAAAAAAGGCACGACCAATTTGCTGCGCAATACATATATTAAATAAGTGTGTTCTTTTCACCCAAACAAGCCGTTCACAATAATCCATAAGGGCTGTTCTAGGAAAAGTGTAGACAAATATAAAAAAAAAAAATCTGCTAAAATATTATAAGAATATATTATATTCATTTTGAGGCTTGACTCCACCAGTGTGCGGCACTGTGCGGTACAAGCATATTCAGTACAAAAATGCTTGTGCCACAGTGCCGCACACATGATGGAATCCCGCCTTTATAGAAATAATGAACCGAAGCGTAGCGAAGGTCTACGTTTTGACTCGGGCATTTTGCTTTTGTATGTCCGGATGTTCTCCTCTACAGGTCACAATTCTCAACCGATTCTTGTGAAATTTTGTGACCAGGTTCTATGAGTAAATAATTTTTTTTTTGTCGATCCTGTTTTTGGAAATTTTCAAAAATGGAGGAGTTGTGATACCTCGCGCTTAAACAAATAGTCGTATCGATATCATAAGAGTATTTTCTTCTTGAGACATATTTACATACTAGATGGCAAAAAATGCAGAAAAATTGTATTGCTGGTTTAGGCGGTATTTAGATATTTAGTTTGTACTCGAGAATGAGTAGCCGAATTTCGTCAGCTTAGCTAAGAACTATCATGGCGCATTTTGTAAACAATCGCTTTTTTTGTTTGCACACAGAAAGTCTGGGTTCGATCCCCAGTAAGACATAACTTTTTGTATTTTTTTTCACTTAAACTTCGTATTTTTTTTTAATAAATTAAAATCTTTGTATTGCTGATTGATCAAACCGCTGTGTGGCGCTGTCATCGTGCACGGTCCCAATAAGCTATGCTCGCGAGGTCTACAGCTCACAGAGCCACTAGTATATAGTGCTTGTGACATTAACGCGTATCCCGAGATCTGAGCTTACGAGAATGACTTCTACATTGTATTTTATCTCCATTTCATTATTCACATCGATATCAATATATAAATTTAATGTAATTTAATATATGTACCTAGAAATCATACGTACATTACACATGTAATGTCAGCAATGTAATTATTCATCTTTCTTACGGGTTTCACGGCCTTGGCGGCCATTTTCTTGTCATCAATTATATAAATTCATCATAATTGCGACACAAATTCGTGATGAGACATACAGGATTTATTATACAGGTGATTCCAGTTGCCAAGGAGCGGTAATATAGTTTTTACGACCTCCATGTTCGCGGCTAAGAATAAAAGCTGTCTGCCTGATGGAATCTATTTTGGACAGGTTTCACGGTTCTTATGTCCCGAAGGAACTTGGCATTGAGGTCAGGCGCAGGTTTGTGTCAATGTTTTGGGTGATTCATTTCTTGTTATCAATAAAAATTGGGGTGGTCCTAAAATAATGATATAGTTATGAATATTCCGTCCCATTTCTACTCCATTTGTTTTCTCATTAGTGCAGTGACTCAATTATACGTATAATCAAATGCACAACGATTAGGTACCTACTTTCGGTTTAGCGTAAACATCCTCCAAGTTCACTTAATTCGTTTTCAAAGAAAGAGCAAAGATTTCTTACTGGACTGCCTAGGTGACCACTTTATCTCAACATATACACCCCTTAGATCAGCTGCGACCATCTAAAACGTGGAAAACACCCTCCAGGTTAAAAAAAATACTTCTCAGCGGATTTTGAACCATTCTTTTTAACTCCACTAAAGTGCATCTTTGTGAAAAGGTGGTGAATCCTCAGTGGACTTTTCGACCACCCTTCTATCTTCAGCGGAAAATACATCATCTTTGAGTTCCTTATTAAAACATCTCAAATGCTTTCTAATCCTGATCAATGAAAAGATCTCCGGAAATGCATCTTTCAAGTAAAACCTGGGTAGAAAAGTTTAGTTTCACAATCGAACCTGACGCGAAACCATTTGTAGGTCCACATAATTATTCCCGAAGGATTGCAGTGATTCGAGAGAGTGGGTCCGTGAAAGTACCATGCGTAAGCACCCTATCCCAACACATGCACCCATTAGATCACCACCTATCTTCAGCGGAAAACACCTCTGCATCTCCACGTCACGGGTGACGGCGCCGGCCCACGCACATTCCGCCCCGCCTCGGCGCCCGGCCAACACTTTCATATAGTTTAGTTACGATTTCGAAAACGACCCGACGCGTCCGCCGCCGGCGACAATTACCGATTTCTCGAATCGATCCCACAAATCGAGCTTCGTCTCTCTTACGTTGTACGGTGTTGTGCTCAGTGCAGTGCCTTAAAGGATTTACTTTCCTTGAAGTTTACGGTACGTGATTTTTTGAAGATTTTTCAGTTAATTTTATACAGTTTTTTGGTTGTTAAGTCTGTGCTTAGACAAGTTCAAAAGTTACTTCCTGTGTCTTCCACTAAAATAAAGAAGCTGGTTCAAACCAGTCTCAGTCATGATTTTTTTAAAGTGCAAGCTTTGATTTTGTATTTAATGCTCGAATTTAAATACGACCGTTAAAGTCAAGATCTCTTCCGGGTGCTTAAACATCAAATTCAGTCTATAGATACATTTATATTTAAACTAGAAACATCTAGCGCATCTGACAGAATTTCTGCAGAGCGTTGAATAACCGTTGAAATTACCAAGCAGTGCGGCGAACGTCGAAATCCAGGAGGCCTTCGAACGAAAATAGCCCGAGACGTAGCCACTTTACTTGTGAAAAGTTTAACACTGGACACCCACATGGTTAGACTTCACCTTGCTAGATGGCGTGAGTGAGTCACTCCTGTGGAGTGCGCTCGGCTTCTGTTTCAATGTAGGGCTCTCAGCTGATCGCGGATGATCGATTGGATTTGTTTGTATTGGCAGGGCAAGCTGATTGATGTATCGTAGTACATTAATACGAAGTGTTTTTCAGCATGGCAACAGTATATCAGACACTAGTGTATAATACTCCCCGTCATCAATCATGTTGATGAATTGTTGGTCAATAAAAATAAAAATTCTGAAATATTAACTACTTAAATATGTATATAATATAATGCAATTTCAAAAGGTTGTTTTTTTAATACTTGGCATCTTACACAAATTTGATGCAGAATTTAGTCTTCTTCTTCCTTCAAACTGAAAATATGAGTGATTCCCAAGAGCTTTGACCTAGCTACCAGCTTATCGACAAGGAAGTACAGGACCCCTGTTTATTCGTATTAACGCTATACCTATAGGTAGTGTTCAAGCTTAAATTACAAGTCTAACTTAGGCTACAAGGTAGCATACCATCCAGGATCTCTTTCCGAACAGACTTTAACTGAGCAATTTTAAAGGATGACAAATTATTTAATTTATCTGCAATAACTCAGCTCAATCTAAAACTGCGTCCGCCGGACACTCAAACATTACATTTACAATGAATCTACTTACTTACGCTGCAAGAAATAATATTTTATAAATCAAAATAGAACTAAAATGTGACGTGATCTATGAAAAGGGACCTTATTGTCGATGGCGCTTACGCCATTATTAACGATGCTCCTATAGAAATACAATGCCGCGCGACGCTGTGCGGCGTAAGCGCCATCGACAACAAGGTCCCTTTTCATAGATAATGCCCCAAATGTTCAACTGATCACGGTCACATACTTCAAGCTCATTTGTCAAAGAGTTTATTATCCCGTTAAATGTTAAAAGCAACAGCAGCAGTGTAAACAAGGTGTAAAGTCAAATAGCAAATAAATCTAGGTTTATTCGAACAATATTTCAAATGAATAGATCAGTATTTTAGAATAACTATTTTTATATCGTCTTGGAAACAACTAGAACTATGTAGAACTGGAAAGATTGTAAGGAATATCTTCGGTCACGATCGAAATTCCTCGAAATTTAATAAGCTGTATTCGGATAATTCCGAATACCAGAGATAGTCGGATGGTTCCGAAAATTAACTACAATATCGTACAAATTATGGGTAATGATAAGAATCATCCGACATCTTGACGTATTCAAAATGAACTAAACCGCAACTGCAAAAAGAAACGTTACTAATAATGGTATCTTTATGCAGTTTCACACATTCAGTGCCAGCGACTCGCTAGGGGAGTAGCGAAAAGCGCCTACGAAGTGTAAGGCCTGAGTGGACGCTCGAAGCGGAGCGTTCGGCGGGGCGTGCAGCGTGGTGTCGGGCTCACAAGTGATTTGAGCAGCGTGCACTAAGGCCGCTCCTATACGCTTGCATTTGTTTAACATGCACGCCGCACGCCCCGCCCCGCTGCACGCCCAACTCGAGCGTCCACTCAGGCCTTAGTGGAACAGTGAACTCACGTTCGTAGGCGCTTTTCGCTACATACCCTTTTTCCCGTGTTATCGGTTACGCTATTCCATGGTCCACAAAGAAAGAGAGAGAGAGGTGAGCGGACAATCGAAAGAAACAACCGTAGCAACAATGAGTTGATTGTCTGAGTACAATCTTAAAAGGTATATTGCCATAGCTATACTTACTCAGAAGAGTGAAATTCACTGCTTGCTTTTTTCCCGTCTAAAGGGGCCCACTGATTAAAGGTCCGCCGGACGGTATCGACCTGTCAGTTGTTCGGAACTGTCAAATTTTTGTTCTGACAGGCCGATACCAACCGGCGGACTGTTAATCAGTGGGCCCCTTAAATCACTTATGAACCAGGAAATGGCGATTCTACATTCAAGCAACACAAATTAAAAAAATATGACTGAGGAATGGGACTGGCTAAAATATTGATTTTTATGGGTATTATCTTAAAGTTAAGTGGTTTTCCCAAACGTCAACCAAAGCTTCTTAACAGTCGCATGAAAGCAATTTAAGCTAGAATGCAAGTTTTAGGAATTTAGTATAGGTTCTAATTAGTTGTACAAATCCAAAACTAATTATAATTGACAGTGACAAACGAAAATAGTGAACACACCTCTGAGGCTACCTGTATTTATAACAATTATAAGCTTGATTTAAAATAGAATGACCAATAAACATGTCATGTCGACAGTCAGCCATTATGTCGTTTCAACATCATTAAATATAATGTAGGGATTAGCAATCAATGCACCTGTACCCTTATCACGAGTCACTGAAAGTTACCTACGTACAATCGTACATGTTAGCGTGTATGTCAGTGTTGACACTGTCAGTAACTCGTGGAAGGTTACTGATCAAAAACCTCAATTTGAAGTTGAGTTGAATCAATACATAGACGAGTATTTAATAATAATATAATAATAAATAAATCTTTATTGTTCAAAACATACATGCTACATATGAATTTGCGAATGAAAATTTTTAATGAGCAATTTTAAGGATCAATTATTATAATTTTCCTTATTTTTATATTTCGCTGGTATCTTACATTAGATACCTACTAAATTTATTGCAAATCAATTACATATTATAATATTGAATAAAAAAATAGTAGGATGTAGCCCAAAACTTCAAAACCAAAGTACAATATAGAACTATAACAAAAGCTTTTCATTTGTAAGTTTCGTGCGCGTGGGCAATAACAACTAAGACAAGCGTAGCAATGCTACGAAACAGCGTAGCAAGACCGCGCGGTGTAGCACGTAGCCTTGTCGTCTACAATACACTATAGTTCGTTTTTTAGGGTTCCGTACCCAAAGGGTAAAAACGGGACCCTATTACTAAGACTCCGCTGTCCGTCCGTCCGTCCGTCTGTCACCAGGCTGTATCTCACGAACCGTGATAGCTAGACAGTTGAAATTTTCACAGATGATGTATTTCTGTTGCCGCTATAACAACAAATACTAAAAACAGAATAAAATAAAGATTTAAGTGGTGCTCCCATACAACAAACGTGATTTTTGACCGAAGTTAAGCAACGTCGGGCGGGGTCAGTACTTGGATGGGTGACCGTTTTTTTGCTTGTTTTGCTCTATTTTTTGTTGATGGTGCGGAACCCTCCGTGCGCGAGTCCGACTCGCACTTGGCCGGTTTTTTTTTAGCATTAGAAAGAACTTGAAAGTAGGTAAGCGATTTTGACATGTCTTTTAATTGAAAAACACTTTTTAAAAATCAATAACTATTACTTATGAAAGCAGAAGACTATAAAAGATCGTATTAGATTCATAATTGTTACATATTTACCGTAACTTATTTTTAAAATGTAAAACACATTTAGATTCAATTAAAAGACACATCTAGATTGTTTACCTTATTTCTAATGCTAAAAAAAACGAAGTATAACAAGTGTTGTTTACGCAATGTTGATTAGATGAAATGTACTATCACGACAATATAATATTTCAAGACGGTAAAAAACGAAGGATATATACTACCTTGGTGCTTGTGAAAATTTGAAGTTACCTAAAGATTTTTCTTATAAGTATTATCTACAAAAATGTATTCTTGACTATACACTGAAAGTTATCATGATACGTGAATTAGAAAAATACACAAATTAATCAAGAGTTGACAAGTGTCAGTATAATAACAATAACCTTGCCACGATACAGTACGGCTACCATCAGTTTGGCACTGACATAAACGCCGTCGAGAACGTAATTTACTTTCTATACATCTCGCTCGTACTCGCATATTAGTGCAAACGAGATGTATAGAAAGTAAATTACGTTCTCGATAGCGTAAATGTCAGTTTTGACACTGTCAGTGACTCATGGTACGGGCTCTGGTCAAGTGGTCATAATGGTGACAGTGACAGGTGTTAGAGAGTGGCGTCGCAACGATACGATAATGAGGAGAGAAAAGGTTACTATAATTAATAATTATACACAACTGCCAACTTACGAGCCAGGGCTTGTCAACTAGGGACGTTTCATAGCCCAGTCATTTTGTGGTTTCGCAAAACATAAAATTATAGTAACCGGTTTCATAACGCAGGTATCATAGAAAATACCGGAAAATGCGGTAGTAGGACCGTGTTAATAAACTCCAATGATATATTTTATTCAAAATCATTATTATTTATTGTTAAATGAATAAATTATAGGTAATGAACCACTTGAAAATAATTATTTTCCTAAAAAATCTTAGAAATGTTTGTAATGTGGGATGTGTTGTGTTAATAGTTTTTATTTTTAGTGACAATTTATCCGCAATGTTTATAATTAGTTTACATTTTTTTATAAGTAATGTGGGTGCGAGGACACACGTCAATCATCAATACAAATTATAAAAGTCCCCTGCCGCGTCTGCCTGTCTGTATGTTCGCGATAAACTCAAAAACTACTATACGGATTTTCATGCGGTTTGCACCTATTGATGGGGTGATTCTTGAGGAAGGTTTTGGTGTATAATTTGTAAAGGTTTTGTGTAAATTCGTTGAACTACCCGTGCGAAGCCGGGGCGGGTCGCTAGTAAAGACATAATTATGAATTTTACCCAAAAAGGTACTGTTTAAAGCTTAATTTTTCACCTTAAGTATAAAAAATAAAAATAAATGCTTCTAAATACGTCACACCACAAATGAGTATACAGGTTTACTCTTACCCGACTGCGTCAGAAGGAGGGTAATGTTTTTGAAGTTAGAAGTGTTTATAGTTAGCAGTGCGCTAAATTACGACGAACATAATGTTTGATAACAATTCATCGAGACGCTTACCAGCGGTCGGGTTTCAAAGAACTGTATAGTTTAACGCATATTCTGAGGTGTAAATACGAGTATGTAGTTGTCGGTCTTGGGTCATACTGGACAACTTTTACTATGGAGTGAACCCCGAAATAGGGAAAAAAAGAGCTGTTCCATAGAAAACATTAGCATGATTTGTTTTTAATTACGAGTATCATCATCTTCCTTCTATGTTTTGATATAAATACATACTCATTAAATAAGGAGGGCCTGTACGGCTACCATCAGTTTGGCACTGAAAGAAACGCCGTCGAGAACGTAATTTACTTTCTATACATCTCGCTCGTACTCGCATATTAGTGCAAACGAGATGTATAGAAAGTAAATTACGTTCTCGATAGCGTAAATGTCAGTTTTGACACTGTCAGTGACTCATGGTACGGGCTCTGATGGGTAAAGGGGCCCACAGATTATTAATTCACCGGACGATATCAGCCTGTCAGTTAAACGCAAAAGGTGACAGTTCCGAACAACTAACAGGCTGATATAGTCCGGCGAACTGGTAATCCGTGCCCCATAAGGCAATTCTTTATTCTTTTTTTAATTTATCTAATCAGTCTAAGCTTAGTAAACCTTTTAATTTTTAACATAGGTTATTCATCGTTTTTTGCACAATTATTTGAATTTTATTTATAAATAAATTCGTAAATATAGCGCGGACGTTGAAAATATGTTTACAAGTTTAATATAAACTCAATCAATTTGTGTTTTGAAACCGACAAAAACAGATTTGACCCGATTTTGTTTACTAGGGTTACACGTGGCTCACATAATCCGAATGAAATGAATGAATGAAATAATGGAAGCCGTTCAAACATTCAACAGTCGTAAATTATGTTTTACGACTTGTCAAATAGGTTTTATTGCTGGACCTTCGGCAAGATTTTAATAAATTACGGTTCATAAACGATGTTTATAGACGTAACAATGACGACGTATTGTTACGAGTATATTGGTGTAACGGTTATCATTATTATTAATTAGCTTGTATTTTTATCCTCTTTCTTTGTTTACCCGATACGAAATAAGTAAAAAAATTCCACCACCTATCCTCCTAAGACCCCGCGTACAAATTTTTGTACATATACCAAAATATAACTATTGGAACTTTCATTGAGTAACTAAAGGGGCCCACTGATTAACAGTCCGCCGGACGGTATCGGCCTGTCAGTTGTTTGGAGCTGTCAACTTTTTGTTCTAACTGTACCTACAAAAATTTGTACGCGGTTAGGGTTCCAAATTCAAAAACAGAACAAATGCTTCTGGGTCTCATGAGGCTATATGTACGTTCTTCTAGTCCTCTCTTTCTCTTCTAGAGAACGACATCACTTATAAATATGTATCATCAACAGGTTGAAGAGCCGGTCTCTTCACAAGTCCGCGGAGCGTCCGCCCCCGGGATGCCCAGCTAGCCGAACATGGGGACGGACGATTTAGCGCCGAGCTTCACGCAGAAGCCGCAGCTGCGTCAAGAGGACGATGGCAACAAGCTCGTCTTCGAGTGCCAGCTGCTGGCCGCGCCGAAACCGGAGATCTGCTGGTACCGCAGCGATGAACTGCTCAAGGAGGATACTAGAACTAAATTTAAGTGAGTATTCTTTCATCTCAAATGGGTCTGGGCAGGCAGCCTAGCCAAGGTGACAATCGCTATCGCTTCGCTTTGTGTCTTTCTATCGTCCATATTAGTGTGACAGTGGCAGTTGCATTTCGTTCGCTACGTAGCGTTAGGGATTGGCATGTTGTCTACGGGGCCAGGGCACGTCTGCTGAGTGCACCCGGGCCAAACTAGCTACAGACTGGACCCCACAGGACGAATATCGGGGCATAGAGATGACCAAAACGGAGATAGCGGGACGACTTTGATACATTTTGTAAACAGTGGCGGGAGTCTGCATTAGACAGGACGAAATGGCAAAGAGGAGAGGTATTTTCCCAGCAGTGGCACACCCTTAATACGATTGTAAAAAAATCTTCCATATCAATAAATATTTCGCAGAGATAAATAAACTATCAAGAATTAAGTTATACAGTAAAAGTAAAGTCCTTTTTTCATAAGGCGAACATTTTTAATAATAAACAATAGTAGTTTAATGTAAAAGGAGCAATAAATTTATTGAACACGTACTCTGGGCTCCGAAAGCAGTGCTGTTAAGGGCGCATACAAAATAAACTTTAAGAAGAAAGAAGTAAATTTAAAAAAAAACAGGATATATCTATCAAAATCAAGCACTTAAAAAAATATCTTAGAAACATACATAATCCTGTAAGCGATAGACGCGCTCGATCCGAATAAATTACTTTAAATAAATAGCCTTCACAAATCTAGAATCCCGATCTGTTTTGTCAGCCATGAATCAAACGTCGTCTGTCTTTGATGTAACTGTTGGTAGAATAATGTCGCGGTTGCATTGCAAATTACTGGCACATGTGACATTTTTAAAGTGAATAGTTTGGATGTGATTGCTAAGGAATCGGTTATTGGCTCAGGGTCGTCTCGTTCATTGAACTAGGTTGGATTTATCTCTTTCGAAGAACAGGTTGAGATTGCGATCAAAAAGAATAAAAAAAACCGGCCAAGTGCGAGTCGGACTCGCGCACGGAGGGTTCCGCACCATCAACAAAAAATAGAGCAAAACAAGCAAAAAAACGGTCACCCATCCAAATACTGACCCCACTCGACGTTGCTTAACTTCGGTCAAAAATCACGTTTGTTGTATGGGAGCCCCACTTAAATCTGTATTTTATTCTGTTTTTAGTATTTGTTGTTATAGCGGCAACAGAAATACATCATCTGTGAAAATTTCAACTGTCTAGCTATCACGGTTCGTGAGATACAGCCTGGTGACAGACGGACGGACGGACGGACGGACGGACAGCGAAGTCTTAGTAATAGGGTCCCGTTTTTACCCCTTGGGTACGGAACCCTAAAAGTTGTAAAAGGGAAAAATTGTTAAGAAAGTAAATTGAAATTTCAATATTATTTACCGCTTCTACATTGAGTAAAATTTTATAAGTTGCAAACTTTCGTTCTAGCCTAGCTCAACGATTAGGTACATTTCATTTTGGCACCAATGAAAGCTTTCTATTGTTAGCGCTCAAGTGTCTGATGTTAGCGCTCAAGTGTCGACACCCAAAGAAACTTATAGAAAGATCACTAAACCATCCAGTATCAAAATAGTTATTTACGATACAAGTGCGGAAAAGAGGAAATTCGAAACGAGTGGCGATAAATTAAAACACGACCGAAGGGAGTGTTTTAAATCGACACGAGTTGCGAATTACCTATTCGCACGCGTATCGTACAACGTTTTACAGTACATACGCCCCTTTAAATATTTGACATAGCAACGAAAAGCTTATTTACGCACTAGTGCGGAAAAGTAGCACCATGTGTACTGTAAATTAAATTTACAGTACATATGGGGCTACTTTTCCGCACTAGTGCGTAAAATAGCACTTTTCGTGCATATGTCGAAACTTTAAAGTGCCATAGGTACTGTAAAACGTTGTTCGATACACGTGCGAATAGGTAATTCGCAACTCATGTCGATTTAAAACACTCCCTTCGGTCGTGTTTTAATTTATCGCCACTCGTTTCGAATTTCCTCTTTTTCGCACTTGTATCGAAAATAACTATTACAGTACATATGGTGCGACTTTCCCGAACTAGTGCGGGAAATAGCACTTTCCGTGCGTACGTCAAAAGTTTAAAGTGCCATATGTACTGTAAAACGTTGTTCGATACAAGTGCGAAAAAGAGGAAATTCGAAACGAGTGGCGATAAATTAAAACACGACCGAAGGGAGTGTTTTAAATCGACACGAGAGAAAATAACAATTTTGTCAAAAAACTTATTCTCAAAGCTGATTTGTTTTCCCCCCAGGATCCAGAGCATCGAGAACAACAAGTTCTTGGTGGTGCTCGAGTTGGACGACGTGATCGAGAGCGACGCGGGGCTGTACAAAGTTAAAGCTAAGAACAAGATGGGCGAGGTGGCCGCCTCCATCAATCTTAACTTCAGCCGTAAGTTAACCAAAGCTTACCTACTCTTTATACGGATCGTAATCTGTTCATAGATAGATATATAGATAGATGATTTATTTCATGAAAGACAATTACATAATAAGTTTTCATTGATGTCAAAAATATAAGAATTTCTATCATGATCGTCAAAATAAAAATAAAAAATAAAAAATGAAAATAATAACAATACTAATGAAATAAAATTATAGCTCCAATAAGGATTGTCAACACAATTAGAATAAGAGTAAGTAGGTAAATACTTACAAATCCAAAATATAAATGTACAATGTCAGAACTTACGAGAATACAAGAACAGAAAAAATAAAAACAATAAAAACAATAATAAGTAATAAGTAAGTAATATTTATTAGCACAAACATTCACAAAATAAAATAACAAAGCTTCATTAAGACGAACAGAAAATTGTGCTAAAAGGTTCTCACTCAGCTTGTAATGTTAGAACGTTGATTAAACTTAATAAGTTTACCCCGGTATAACTAGTATTACCCGAGCCTTTTGGGTAAAGTCCGAAAATTTAAACAACATTAATCCGTATTTGGCGTTTACCCGTACTCATCTAGGTCTACCCAATACTGGCGGGGTAATGTTATGTGTTGCATCATCACATCTGACATTACCCTCCCAGTGTTGGGTTGACCTAGATAGGTATGTAAGTAACACACCACACACAGTCCTTGCACATTTTTAAGTAGGCCAAGGAGGTAATATTATGTAATAACGTAAGCTAAAAAAAACTGCGGTTATTTGCCTAAAGTAACGACTGCAACATGCAAACATTTCGCAAATAAATCCAAACATTCGCCACAATGTTAGTCGTAATCCAACACTGGGCCAATAAAAATACCTTCGTAAATAACGGTATTAGTCACGGTCCAGAATAAATGTCGAAAAAAATTCAGCACAGATTGCCCACGCACCGTTCGCCAAAACTCCCGGACACTCTGAACGAGCTTATATTCACGTAGATTTCTAATATACATAAGACTGTTTAGTGTGGAAAGGTAGGATCTCTGGCGCAACACTAAATATTACGTAACGACAATGCACTGTCGACCCGAGACATAGTAAACACGGTGACGAATGTAACTTTTGTCATTACGATCGTTATTGGACGTTTGAGTAATTTTAGGTCTGGCATGCTGACTGAGTAATCTATATTTTTCTTAGTGTAAAAATAGTTTTGTGTTCCTTGGCTCGGAGTATGTAATAATTAATATATCTGTTACATGTTTTTTTAGAATATTCACGATAAATAACATCATTAGTCATAAATATTATGACAGCTAAATATGTGTTCTAGGATCGGGAATGATTTCACCAAGCTGTAATACAGAACTCATCTCTAAAACTGTAGTCCTAACCTAACTGAATTAAGAATCTAATAAACGTGGAAAAAATATCCCGTTTACAAGTACCTACGTAGGTAAATTTCATTTTATTAATGGCTTAATTTCCGCCTACAATATTAAGCAAATAATTGTAGTGTAGGTCCCTTATAATAAGCTATCTCGTTTTAAGAATTCTTACAGGATAAATTAGAGCATATATAGTCCGTCGATTTGAACCTGGCCCCGAACGGCTTAACCTTTGTCTATTGTTAAGTAAATCGGCACGTGTCACTCTCTGCATAAAAATGGTTCGATCATTTTAACTGGTTATTGAATTACAACTCCTATGCAAATTGCAATAAGATTCTAACCTGCTTAGTTAAAAACCTGAAGGGTACACGCCAGAACAAGTAGCAGTTGTTCACATTTACATACTTTAGTTTATTCCGGGACTATCACTGCCCGAAGATCCAATGTTTATGTCTGTGTGTTGATCAAATTATAAACACACGGCGTCAAACGATCTCTCAGACTATTTTTATTTGCCACCGATTTGCTTTTACGAAAAATATTGAAACTGGACGCAGATTCCAACGTTAAATCGACTGTAGGTTCATTTAAAACTAATTTCGATTTTGAAAAAGAATGAATTTTAAAGAGAACACGTTAGATAATATTATGGTTACTACCTAATTCTTTAGATTATTAAGATTGTTAAAATTACTTTGTTCCGGAAGTTTCGAAACAATATTTAAAATATATCGTCCTCAATTCAAATGTTCTAAAATTTTGAATCTTCGTTGCGTTAAAAAACCTTAACGCCGAGAAGATTTCAAATTTTGTTATATTGAAATATTTAAAAAATTCTTAACTTTTTTTCAGCCGCTGACGAAGACAAACAAAAGTAAGTATTTAATGATTTCGTTATTACGTATAGCAACGCCAATCATAATCTAAAGTTACCTGTTATTGATTCCACATTGAGACATATCCGATCCATATAGTTTAGATATCTAATATTTGACGTATCTTAAAGATCGAATATGGCCTAAGGAAATACGGCCAGCCTTCTGGGCACCCTGCCCGTTGACGGCGATTTAGGCCAAATTTTTACCTGTAGCATAAGTTAGTGTAGTGTAGTAGGTATAGTAAGTTTTATTATGTTGTTTTTTAGTTGTATATGGCTGTAACTTGTGTGTTATTCCAGACAAGTGGACGGTAAAGCGCCAACGTTCGCGCGCAAGCCCGCCATCCGGCAGGAGGATGAGGGCAAGCGGCTCATCTTCGAGTGCCGCATCGAGGCGGAGCCCGTGCCCACGGTCGCCTGGTTCCACAACACGGCCGAGGTCAACCCTGGCGCGAGGCATAAGGTACTCATCTTCCTCACGTTGTCCCGGCATTTCGCCACGGCTCATGGGAGCCGGAGTTCTTACGAAAGCGACTGCCATCTGACCTTCCAACCCAGAGGGTAAACTAGGCCCGTATTGGGATTAGTCCGATTTCCTCACGATGTTTTTCCTTCACCGAAAAGCGACTGGTAAATATCAAATGACATTTCGTACATAAGTTCCAAGAAACTCATTGGTACGAGCCGGGGCGACCTCCGGATTGCAAGTCGCACGCTCTTACCGCTAGGCCACCAGCGCTTTAGAGGCATAAGGTACTGAGAAATTAAATTGAGCTAAGGTCAATGTTGGGAAGGCCGTACTTATATCAGTTATTGCAGGGAAGACCGTAAAGAACTCTCATATTTACGTACGTCGCTCCAAAAAGGAAGAGCTAACGCAAGAGTTTAATGCGACGAAAGAGCTTGTAGGGGGTGCCCCTTAATACGCCTAATATTAATTCTCGTAATAGGAATTCGCATAGTACTTGTAGGCGGGCATCCCTTCGAAACGGTCTTCCCCACTTTGACTTTACCTATATTCTTATATAGGTAAAGTCGCTAGCATTTTTTGTATTCTAAGGGCAAATCACATGGAGTAGAGAGTGTTTTTCTAAATTCAATAACAACAAGCAATAATTTCTTGAGTAGTCCTAACAAAGAAATTTCTTAGCTCTATAGGGGCCCACTGATTACCAGTCCGCCGGACGATATCGGCCTGTCAGTTGTTCGGAACTGCCAAATTTTTGTTCTAACTGACAGGCCGATATCGTCCGGCGGACTGGTAATCAGTGGGCTTCTTATCAGTCGAGCAAAATTTACTGCGTAGTGATTTTTTGCTTGTTTTGAAGAATATAGGCTAAAGTCAAGTATGGCAACAGGAATGGCTTTAGTTATCTGAAAAATTGGTAGGTACATACTTATCAAAGCATTCGCTAGAGAACTTAAAGTTATGTTATAGTTATAGTTCATCCTTATTACGTACTTCTTTACAAAACAGTGATTATTTATAATGTGATTTTGATCAACATTTGAATCTTAATCAATAACGAACAATGAATGGCGCGTGGCAGCGCGATTAAAATAAATGTCATTATAAAAGTGCGTGACAGTGACGGCAGTGAAGATTGAGATGTAAAAATAATGACCGATGATGCCCCAGTTTTAAAAGAGTACAAAGATGGCCTTGACCCCGATCTAGTTGGCTGCGACACCGACCAGGTGGCGACAGCATCGCTCGGTGACCTTTTACACCTCAATCTGTTCGTTACAATCTATTAAGGTTTTTATAATGATAATAGTAACATTTGTTAGTCTAGGAAATGTGACACTTTTGACGGGTTTAAAATAGACGCGCGGGTGACTCATGCTCGTACTTTATTTTGGCGCAAACAAAATATAATGCATGTTAGTCATAATGTAAATGTTACGGCGCCTTTCATGCAAAGCTGTTAGTCATAAGTTTGGAAAAATCGGAAACTAATATAAATACATAAATAATAAACAAATTCAATATTAGACAATCTTACACAAACCAACTAGTTGCATAACAGCTCATTTATCATCAATTGAGTTTGTTTTGTGGGTACAGACGATGATGTATTTATGTAAGAGATAGATGAATAATAAAGTAAAAACATAGAACCCAGAACAACTAGCTCCGTAAATGGATTGAATTCTTATATATAATCCCATATTTTAAACAACCATAATATTGTCAGTAATGTTTTAATGTTTATTTGGGCACAAACGGTACAATAATACTTACAGATATTAATATTATTCAATACATGAACCAATGAAGTTGCCACTAACTACTAACACGTATACAAAAAATAAATAACGGAATAACAATATCCACAGAACAAACATTTGTCGGCATTACTAATGAATTTAAAAATAAAAGATATTAGTGGGGAAAAAAAATGAGTTAAAGTTAAAATATTCTAAGCATTAAGTATTCAATGTACTAAGAACCTCAAACTTAAACTTAACTAACGGAATGTTAAACATATCAATGTGTGAAGTAAGTAGAAAAAGTTACGCGAGTTGGATTAAATTTAATTTCCACATTTATAAAATGAATCACATGCATTGAATACGTATGATAGCAAATAATGCGAAAGGATCAGATAGGATTACATTATGTATATGAATAATTTATGTTGTAATTTAGTATGAGCCTCTCTAATAAGCTTCTGAAATACCATTCGAAAACTAAGTACTTACTAAGTTAGTGGTGATTAGGTTGAAACTATTAAGTACCTAAGTAAGTAGGTAAATGAAATGAAATGAAATTAAATTTATTATTCGTAACATACAGTTATAGGTCAATACATAATAGGATTATTTTACATTTTCTATATTTAATAAATACTTAATTACGTACATTAGTTTTTTATTATTATATTGCAAGAGGTAGACTGGTAGAGGTAGAGGTAACTAGATATTTTGAATTTTCAACAAGCTTTTCTATATTCATTATGCTTATTTCCACTTTTCATTCAAATTTCAGTTAACAGTAAGCAAAGACGGAAAGTCTTACTATGCCTCGCTGGAAATCGCAAACGTGACCGTGGAAGACGCGGGCAAATACAAGGTGACCGCCAAGAACGAACTCGGCGAAAGCAACGCCACGATCAGCCTGAACTTCGACAGTGAGTACTATATTGTGTATTCCATCATCACCTTCATTAATTACAGCACCGTCAACTTTACAGTTGACTGAATCAGTTATATCAAGTTTATTTCCTTTTTCGTCAAGTATTTTTTGATTTTTTACAAATTAATAAGACTTTACACTTTTTGGCACTAAAACCTGTTATCCTTTATAAAGTATTTCAAGTTACACAAATAAAATTTATATTTAAAATGTCACACAATTTTACGTCTGCTTTTAGTTTAATAACGCTGTTGTGTGATTCTAATCATTCTGTTATAGATTAAGTCATACGTGTAGATTTGGCGGCATCATGTACATCAACTCATTTTATCAATTTGTCAATACATATAATACTTACACAAAACTACGGCATTAGTTAAATTTAACAATGTTCTATTTATATTATCGATTTAAGATGTTTTCTTAATTTCGTTTTCGGTTTTAGTTTAATTTTTAACCCACACACTAAACACTATTCTACATCTATTGAATCTACTTGAGGATTATTTATGTATTTATTATACACCAACACCTAACCGTCATCACAAATTCTCTCTTCGTATGTTATATTTTATTTATTTATTTTATTCATTTTAATCTTCATTCTGCTTCTCTGCTTTTATTAACAATATTTTTCCTTGGTAATATATAGTTAATTAACTAACAGTATAATGCAGTAGTTAGAATTAGTTTGCAAATACTTTGCTTCAGCAACTGCACAATTTTAACTCAGTAATGAAGTAACTGGTGCAACTGTCATGCGTACTGATTGATCAATGTAGTGAAACAAACACAATTCTTCCAAATTATATTTATGTATGTATTTTTATAAACATATTCAGTATGCGAGTAACGTAATAGCAAAGTAGATGACAAGAACACGAACTTTTAGAAAACATCTTAAATATGAACAGTGATTAACTATAACATGCAAATGAAGATTCTAATAAAAAGAAAAGTCAATGACTTATTAATGCAATCATTAACAACATAGGCGACGAAGCGCCCGTTCCTGAGGACTATATCAAACCGACGTTCACGGAAAGACCCGTCATCAGGCAATCGGAGGATGGTACAAAAATCACATTCGAATGCAGATGTGTTGGCAAACCGAAACCAACCGTCGCATGGTAAGAACCAATTCATAAAATAATGTATACAACCATAAAACAGAGAAAGATTCTTACACTAACTAATGCCCTTAATACAGGTACCATGGCAAAAAACTAATAAAAGAAAGTAGTCGACATAAAATAACATTAGAAGAGGACCAAACATTGTATCATATAGCGCGATTAGAAATCATAGGCGTAGAAAATACGGACAAAGGAGAATACCGGGCATTGGCGAAAAACAAACATGGTGAAGGCGTAGCGAAAATAAATCTCAACTTTGAAAGTGGAGACAAACCGAAGTAAGACTATAAAAACGACTTTTTTTTGTTTTCTTTCTCAACAATCCTATATAAAGGATCGTTATTAAAATTTTCTATTTTGGACAGAATTCCCGATGGTAAAGCACCAAGATTCCCCAAAAAGCCGACAATAAGACAGGAGGGGGATGTATTAATAATGGAATGCGTACTCGAAGCGTATCCCGTCCCAGACATCGTGTGGTTCCACGGGGAAAAGGAACTTAAAGATGGATCAAAAATGAAGATGTCCCGAAAAGCGACGGGAAAAGACACGTTTAATTTGACATTAGAAATATTAGGCCCCACTAGAGAAGATGGTGGAAATTATAGGTGCAATGCCTTCAACTTGTTTGGTGAGAGTAATGCAAACATTGCTCTCAATTTCCAAGGTAATGGAGGACTTAGTTATAAGAAATTAGATAATGTACGCATACAGTAGCAATGCATGCTAGGCTTTGAGCTTGGAAGCTGCATGTAAACAGTTCAGTGGTAGTTTTCGTATTTGTAACAATTCCTTCCATTGTACCGTTGTTATTTTTTGTGTAGGTGGGGATGACGAGAACGGTTTCGCACCATCGTTCATAGAGAAACCTCGAATCATTCCCAACGAAGATGGCACACTCATCACGATGCGTTGTGTGTGCAAGGCAAAGCCGGCGGCTGAAGTAACATGGTACAGAGGCACAAACGCAATCACAGCTAGCAGTAAGATTGAGATCAAATCGAGTGTGATAAGTGAGGATGTTTACGAATTGGTATTACTTTTGTCAAACCCGACGGGAGCGGATGGTGGCGCTTACCGCTGTCACGTCAAAAATGAATACGGCGAAAGCAATGCTAACCTAAACCTCAACATCGAGGCCGAGCCAGAACCAGAAGGCGAAGGCCCAACATTTGTCGAGAAACCAACAATCCAATCAAAGGATAACGGCAAACTAGTAACCATGGGATGCAAGGTTAAAGCTAGCCCGAAACCTACGATCGTGTGGTACCATGAGGGTAAAGAAATCAAAGACTCATCGAAAATCAAGACCAGAATCGAAGTAAAGGACGACATATACACAATTGTTTTGGAACTCATCGATCCTGGTATTGAAGACTCCGGATTATATAAATGCAACATTAAAAACGAACTTGGGGAGCTCAATGCAAATCTTACGCTCAATATTGAAAGTAAGTACCTAAAATCACAGACTGATGATATTTTGGTAAATTTAGATTTGATATTAATTTTTAATTTTCAATTTCAGTCATTCCAGTTATCAAAGAAAAACCAAAGGTCATTAAGATAGTTAAAAAGAAGACTGTTATTGTTGAATGTAAAGTACTAAGTAAATTTGCACCGGCTTGCACGTGGTTCAAGGAAGCAGGCGCTGTCAAGGAGGACTCAAGACACACTGTGCTCATTGAGCCTTCTAGAGAGGTAAGAAAAATTATACTAGGAGTTTTGACGGTAATGATTTAGACTCGGCATCATATTCAAAGTTTAAGCTGTCACCATCTTCACCGAGTTATTATGCAGGAGGGAGTTTTTGTAACTTCATTATTCGAACTTCGTGACGAAAAACCTAGATCTAACGTTTGAGTGTAGACTCACTATCTAGTGTTTGTTAATAAAATAATGATAATATTTTTTATCGTCAAGAGATTAACACAACCCTTACTCAAAGTAATTAAATACATTGCCGTTGTATTATCATAAAAAACTTAACTAAATTCGCGTATGATTTGTGAGCTTTCAAAAATCTATTCCAGGGCGAATTCACAGTCAAATTGGAAATCTCAAACGTTTCACAAACCGACAAGGGATCATACAAGCTCGTGGCCAAGAACGAAAAGGGCGAGGCGACGTCACAAGTGGTCGAAATCACTGAAATCCCTGAACCTCAGGGCGACAAGCCACAGATCATCAAGCACTTCAGGAGCCTGGTAAGAACTTTTTTTATTTTTTATTTTATTTTAAACTTTTGATTTTTTTTAGAACATGGACGGATGATAATGTCTACAAGTGAGACACTCAAGCGTTTTAATTACCACAAAATGGACACTGAATGATTTATTTGTTCTTTATTTTTTATACTTATACAAGCGCAGTCTTGAGTTCTTGTGAAATTTCACAACGTACCGATACCCCATAAGGCCCATAAGTTGAATTTACTGTTTCAGTAGTAACAACCTATCAATTAATAAATTAAGTAATTACTATTGTTATGAATACAGTAAGTTATAGTCTAACTTTTTGGAAATTTGAAAAATAATCAAAATACCTAAAATAGCTATTATAAAAAAATCATAAATTACAGGCCAAGAAAGAAAACGAGGAGGCAGAGTTCGTTGCCGTCCTCAAAACATCGGATCAGTCGTGCAGATGCACCTGGTACAAGAACTCCACAGTCATCAGGGACTCGTCTGAGGTCAACACGTCATTCGACGGGACCAACGCGCGCCTGATCATCAGGAAGGTGTCCTCCAAATACGTGGCCACGTACCGCGTGGTCATTAAGAACGAGTTTGGAGAGGACGAGTCCAGTGCTGACTTGACGATTGTGGAGGAAAAGGTATTTACTTGTTTCAAATATTGCTCACTAACTGAATACTACAGTTAGCCACAAAAGTTTCTAAGCGGGCGAGGTTTTCAAAAAATGATCTTGACGTGACTTTATTGTCAAGAGGATAAGAGCGTGTCAAGGTAATTTTGAACATCACGCCCGCTTAGCAACTTTTGATGCTGACTGTACAAGAGTTTTATTTAAGTTTATTATGAATTTAAAAATAACTTATAGAACGCCATTATCATGGAGGTGTTTATGAGTTTCCAGTTTATGATCTTTTATTTAGATTTGAAACCCTTTGTTTGGCAAAGTTATATACCTATTGTACTTTAACAATGTAAATAAATAGTATTTTTCTGGTATTTATTTATTAAAATGCATGATACAGCTTGATCATAAGTTTGCGGGGATACTTTTTCTAGTATTTTCAAGTCAAATGGTAATAGATTAATAGATTACTCAATGATTACCACTGCACAAGCTAGCCTGAAAAAAAAATAATGATAAGTATACCAACGTTTAAAATCCTATTTCAGAAGAAGGAGGAGGAGGAGGAAGAGGAAAAGATGGAAGAAGAAGAAAAGACGATCATCGAATCAGAAGAAGAGATGTCCATCGTCGAAGAAAGATCGGTGGCTGAAGAAAACCACATAGAACAAAAGAAGACCGTCAAAAAGGTTGAAAAGAAGGAAGAAGTTAAGGTCGAAGAGAAGAAGGAAGAAGTAGAGATGGAAGTTGACGAAGCCAAAAAGGTCATTCAGAAGAAAACAGCCAAAAGTGAAGAGGAAAAGAAGGAAATGCTTGAGAAATTGGAGAAGAGGAAAAAATCAGAACCTGAGGCTAAAATTGAAGGCATTCCAAAACTCAAACCAGTCAAGCCTAAGGAAGAACCGGTTGAGGAAAAGAAAGATGAAAAGAAGACTGAATCCAAAACGACGACCAAAAAGGTTGTCAAAAAGAAGGTCGTTGCAAAGAAGGATGAGGTAAGTGTAATGTGTAAATAAAAATAGAAAATGTATATAGCTTAGAGTCGATTATATACCTTCATATTTTCAGAGGCAAACATTTGAGTTAAAAGAAATCTGTGAAAGGTTTACAGAATACTAGTCTTTCTCCAGTTTACCTGTATATTATTTAGTTGTTTGTTTACAATCATTATGTGATATGATAACTGATTTTTCTGTTGTGAGTGTTGTGTTAACAATAGCCGTGCTAAACTGTGTTTGGACTTAGGACGTACTGGAATTCGTCGACGATTACGAGCGACCAGTTTTGGAGAAATACGAAAAAATTACACCAACGCCACTCGCTAAAAAACCGAAAGAAGATGACACACCCAAGGTAACCACACTTCACTTATACATAACACACTACGTCATATACTTTAAAAATAAATATTATAATATTAATGTACCTATTACATCTATTTAGTCGAAACGCGCGTCAGTATCTGAAAGCGTTAAAAGTGAACAATATGAAAGTGAAGAAGAGCTGTCGGTGGCTGCGCCGGCACCAGAGAAGAAGCCTAAGGTTGAGCCCAAAAAGGTATAAGAAATAACGTTTTTACCTATTTCGTTTAATCAATACCCGTATCATATTAGAATAGAATATAATAGTCCAAATAAAGCTTACTAAATTAACAATCAATAGTGAAAGTAGTGTTTTTTTATTAAACGTAATAATGACAAATTATCGTAAAATGTTTACTAGGAGGAAGAGAAACCTGAAGCCAAGAGACCTAGCATCAAAAAGGGTATTCCTAAACCAGAGGAACCTGTAGATGAATTATCTGGTGTTAAATTATCGAAAACACCTACTAAACCAACAGAAACAAAGGCTGAGGAACCTCAAGCGGCTAAAGCTAAAAAATCAGTTGCTAAGGTAAATACATCAGAAAAATGCCTAAATAAGTATAACACAACTTAATATCAAATAATAAAAACGTGATTTTCTTTTTATTAAAACATTTTAATTTCGTTTTAAAGCCAAAAGAGGAGAAAGAATTTGTTGATGACTACGAAAGACCGGATCTCGAGAAATACGACAAAATGACACCGACTCCTAGTGATAGAACTAAAAAGCAGAACGGAGTGGAGGTAAAATAATGAAAAATATTTGTACGAATGAATTTACACATTTCTGAGTATTCCCTGTTCTGCAATATGCATGGTTGTAAAAAATATCCTAGAAGTTAAATACGTGTTTATCGTTTAGGCGCATTATTAAGATATATTTTTATAGGAAACTCCGGAGTTCGTGGATGATTACGAAAAGCCAGAACTCGAACAATACGAAAAGGTCACTCCTACACCTAAAGATAAACGTCGCACTAGTGAGACAGAGGTAAAAACATACAACACGCTCGAATTCAATACGTATTACGTACATTATAAAACTATTTTTTACATGATAGTAACTCTAATTTGAACTTTGTTAGGATGACGTTGATATGATGAGAGGCAAGATAAAACCGAAACCTGCAGAAGAGGAACCGGAAAAACCTACCCTGCGTAAACGTTCGGTTCCAAAGGATAAGGTATAAAAAAAACTAAGCAAAATTATTTAAACAGTTATAAAATAGCTAGATAAAAGCTCAGATATTTATGAATACGTTGTTATTTAGGAGGAAGATAAAAAACCGGAAGAAAAACCAAAGGCTAAGCCCGCAGAAAAAGACAAGCCAGAGGCTAAAAAACGTCCATCTCTCAAGGAGAAAGAGGTACATATACAACACATAACATTCAAGTTAACATATGCACATAACAGAATTTGGTGATTAAGGATGCACACTTCTTAAATATCTATCGCAATCACTCAATAACACACGGCACACTAAGTTTCAGGTTTTTTGCGAAATTTAATCACACCTCACTTTTCGAATAATTATTGAGCTCTATCGCGGCAAGGCTTCTTTTTTCAGGTTTCTCACAAAGTAAGTAATTTACAGCAAGCTTCTAACAGCCGCATGGCTATTGCTTTAAAATGTTCCGCTTGTATATTGGCTTCATACAGATGGACAATGATCGAGCAACAAGGGCGGTATTCATCTATTTAAACGTTTTGTTAATAAGGTAAAAAAGGAAACGGTATCGTTTTTCTGCAGTTGAGAATTATTTGAGAAGAAAAGGGATTGATTCAGAACGCTCATTAAATATTTTCCGAAAAAGTACTTCTTAGTACTACTAGTTCGCTACGTATGTTAGTTCGTATTACTAAATTGTTCAACACAAGTATGTACATTGAGCAACAAGTAAATTGTATTTTTTTCTTTCCTTAATTTATTTACATTACCTCCTTTTCTGCAAATTTTATCTCTATATATTTTTTTTTACAAAATTTCACTACTGTCTCTTACAACTGATTAACACATTTAAAGGTCGTGCAAGAGGAATTTGTCGACGACTATGAGAGGCCCGTGCTTGAAAAGTACGAGAAAATCACACCAACACCCATTGAGAAAAAGAAGAAGGTACACACAATCATCTCACGTTGCTTTAGCTTATACACAGCTTTAATGATAAAATAGCGCTTTAATAGAAAACATTCAATTAAAATAAATTTTACTTTAGGACGACATTAAGCCTGAGGAACTTGAAGAGGTACCGTCTGCAACTGCCACAGCTAGGCGTCGTTCTGTTAAAGACAAAGACAAGCCAGAGGTAAAAAAATCTTATGCCCTTTTAATGATGTTGCACTTATTACATTTAACGGTACTTATAACAATACAACAATTGTTTAGCCAATGGACGTTGACGAGAGCTTCAGCCTAGCCAAGCCGAAAACACCAGCAAAACCAGGACAGGAGCCTGAAGATGTCGCACTCACACACAAAACACCCGCGCAAACTAAACCTACGGTCTGTACAAGAAAATTCTCACTTTTAGTAAAGTTCGCTGCTTTAAAAGTTTAAATATGGTTGCTTCATTGTTATGAAAACGAATTAATATAAAATGTTATTCAAAATTAGGAGGATTCCGCGGCAGCCGAATTAAAGGTTAAGAAACCAGAAATTGTTGAAGAGAAAACAATAAAGAGGAGGCCTTCGGCAAAGAAGGTAAATTTTTTAACAAAATTCATAAAGATTTTTGAAATACTAAAAATATTTCAGTATAAATTGTACACGATTTATGAAAGTCAGATTACTCTTATTTTAAATAATGTATAATATCATTAATATCCAATGATTCACAGACAGAGCTAGAGCCTATCAGCTCTAATATACCCGTAACTAATAAGAACGTTTTAAGGAGAATTTCAGTTCTCGTTAAGGTATCGAGTAGTGATTTAGTATCAACACAGATTGACGAAGTGTACTTGCACAGAATTCAAGCACATATTTTGTTTTTATCAATGCTTTACCAATTTGGGATACCTACACTCAATACACAGCACTTTTGTCACATTTTTATACTTAACATGTACAGTTTATGTGTAAAACATTATCAAAATGTTTCTATCACTATACTCCTTTGCAATCTATTCTCTATCTTCTTATCTTTTGTTTATATTCTTAACACTTCCTTATAATATTTCTTTTTCTATTCTTTCTTCTATATGTATGTACAGCACTTTAACCACTGTTTGTGTTCAATGGGGGCTAGGGTGAAGATACTGAAGAGTCTGTCAGCCTCACCAAACCTCGAACTAAGACAAGCACCACTGCCCCTGAAGATGCCTCTCTTACCCAAAAGACTCCTGCTAAGAAAAAGCCGAAAACGGTATACAAAACTATTCATTTTTAATTATCTCAGTATCATAAAAATACATTTATTATTGACTTCCTTCTTTCTTCGAGTTAACTAAAACAAGTCAATAATTTATGTTCTCTAGGAGGGAGCAGAGGCAGCGTCACTTAAAGTAAAAAAAGCAGCCGTCGTCAAAAAAGATGACGATGATGAGGTACAACACAAATCTACAACTGAGATAGTTAAAAACTGTGTGACTAATTTACCTTTAACGTATTTAGACATTTTGGGTATAATATTGATCCTAACCCCATTTTTAATCACGAAGTGAGTTTTACTGCGCACAACCACACTAATTCAATATTGACACCTGCACTAAAAAGGTCCGCTTGATAATTTAGATACCTATCTAAAGCTTTGATTGCGTCTTTAGGAACCTCTGACCGTTCAAGCTGGTAAATTTGAAAAGCCACAGCTGAAGAAAACTAGCAAGAAGACCACTGACACAGCAAAAAAAGCCACCACTAGTGACAAAGAAAATATGGATGGGGTAAACAAAACTTCCTGTCGTGACGTCAATTCCGCTATTTTAACACACCTACTTGTGACGTCTTTTCACTTGTAATAGATGTCTCTCTATTCTATCTATGTACCTACACTGTTTCTTCGAAATCAATTGCACCCCCTATACCAGTCCAAAACCAACAAGCACTCTAAATATCCGAGAATGAAACACACCCTTTCGAAGAATCCAATCTGTTGTTCGTTTTAAAGTGTTTATCCAAGGAAACAAACTGCAGGAAGCAGAAAGAATGTTCGTCGTCGTTGTTCTGTTACTGTGGTCGTCAGTCGCATGCAAGCTTTGTGTTTTATGTTTCGTGTAATTTTACTTTAGGTTGTGTAGCTGATTTCATGAGGTTTGTAATTTTTATTAAATATACAAAATTTGGTAAACTAGTTTCTTAAGACGTATTGTTGGTCAAGATTTAACTGGTAACAATAGCAATAAAAAAAGAAATATAAAGCGCAATAGATACTAATTCAAATATTGATATAAAATAATGCTTTCTAGATGGAACTGGACTTTGTGGATGACTACGAGAGGCCAGTCCTCGAGAAATATGAAAAGATTACACCAACTCCCTCAGTACGGGAGAAGAAAGAAAAGGAAACAACCAAGGTAATTATAAAATTTAAACTTTACCAATATTTCCAAATGGCATAACTCTGTAAGGAGATAAATATAATTTTTGAAATGCCAATCATATTTACAAAAAAAAAACAATTCCTGTATCACTCCATAAAAATGACAGTTATTGTTATCAAAATTGAAACTAAAAAAAGCGATATTGATACAATGCAAATACGAAATAAATGATATGAAAACGAAAAAAAAATTTAAAAAATCTTTCAGCTGAAACAGGTTACAGTGATGGCACAACAGCAACACCTTGAAGTGAAGGTACAAAGCTGATATGAATTGAACCCCAACAATCCAAACATGTATCCTAAATTGTGTCATGTACCGTGTGACCCTTTATTTATGTACCCTGCAGCAAACCTGAGTTGTATAGTTATATGTGATCCAAGATCCAAGCTATCCAGCAATATAGGACTCTATCCATCCAAACATTTCCATGAGAAAAATTCGCATGTATATATATATACACATAATAATGATTGTTTTGTCCCCGTAGAAACTTTGTGCAATTTTAATCGACCAATACTTAAATCATTGTGCTAATTTTTATTTTGTGACATTCTCTTTCCCAGACCGAAAGTCGGAGGACATCCGTTCAGAGCGAGGTTTGTAACAATCCTCTGCGAAATTGCTTATTCTATAGATATCTTCAATTTAACTTATTACTCTACGTATTGACCTCTTATCCTTCAGAATTTTAACGCTTGGCTGTCGTAAATGTATTCATATATATCTTAGCAATGAGTTGTCTAAACTGTCTCTTTCGTTTTAGACTTCTGAGGTTAGGACCGAGAGCCGCAAGAGCTCGATCGTCGAAACCAAAGGACTTAAGGTAGCTAAATAAATTCTAAACAACTTTTTCTTTAAAATTAAACGTGCTTTTACACACTTTTATTTAGCTTGACCCCATATATACCTAAATTCTTTGTATATATATATATATATATATATATATATATGGAGCTTCAAATCTTGTAACTTAAATTTGAACCATTTTCAGGTGTCTCATTGAACTGAAATTTCGCATACTTACTTCCGTATTTGCGACGACAATGCAAAAATATGCTAACATGGAGCTGATCTGATGATGCAGTCGTAAGGTAGCAAACTCTTCGATGGGAAAACAAACACATTGAGTTTAGGTTCATTTGAAGGGTCTCGACATGTACTTTATAGACATGTAAAGTACAGTCAGCAATAAAAGTGTGTATCAAAAATATTTTTGGCGGTTACTTGTTTATTCATTAGTTAAAATTTGAATTCATATTATGCAGCTCACGAAAGAAACTGCTGAAAGCAGAAAGTCTTCGATTTCGGCGGTCGCCGAGCAACAGCAGTCGACTACCCTCAAAAAGACGGCCCAGAGGGTAAATATATAAAATTTTACACGTTTAGTTTGTCAAAATAGAAGCCATTCTATTTTCAAACCAGTTATTATTTCATGTATAATATTTGCCAATATGAAAGTAAAAAAGATGACTAGAGTTAGACCAAGATAAGTCCACAGCGATTTTGACAGCCCAGAGTGTTATTTTAAACGTCAAACTTCTATGAAATGATGACGTATAAATAACACTTGCACATACTGTACTGGTAAAATCGTTGCAGAGTTATCTTGGTCTTATTCTATTATATTAAAGCTATACATAGAATGGATTATTTATTTTGACACACTACATATATCTACTGATAGAAAAATTATTAAGTAGGTAGCAAGCTCTTGCAAACACCCAAGCATATAATCCTTAAACATTTGCACATAATCACATAGAAATGGTATGTTTAGTTCTAAAAAGACATAGGTACATAGCATTTGAGAACCTGTTGCAAATAGAATATAAACTTAGCTGTCATAGATAAAAAAAGAGGGATTTAACAGGTGCCTAAATCAATGTTAGTAAATGGAGCAATACTCGAACTCAAATAATCTGATCTTGATTTGAGGTGTCTTGGACATTACTTTCAGAGACATCAAATCATTAAACCTAAGTACAAATGCCCAGTAAATCCCTTTTGAGTTGAAATAGTAAAGCTTTGATTACATAATATAAATGTCCCGTAATCCCAAAATCGGAATGACGCATAGAAACCCCAATTACGCTTATTCATTTTCCTAATAACTTCGTTTTTAGCCCAGCATAAAGGAACCGGAAATTGCAGAACTTGATCAAGTAAAACTTAAGGTAAGTCTACTACGAAACACATGCACGTCTATCTATCTCTCTTTATCAACAGAGGAAAGGACGCTAATCTGTTACTTCTTTCTCTGTCTGTAAATAAACTTATATTTAGTTAAGCCAATCGTGTTTAATCAAAAGTGAATAATATTTTTCATTCTGTTTGAATTCAGTGAATAACAACCTGTGAATAACTTTTACAAACAACATTTCACTTGTAAGAAATTTTCATTTCATTTACAATGGTAAGAGTTTTCAGGGCACTTACGACACGTGTGCAATAGATTTATTTTTGTGTTTTTGTAAATAGGACGACAAAAAACAGACAGTTGAAGAAAAGGTAACAACAGGTACTGTCGATAAGCCTTCAGAAAAAGTTAGTCCAAGGCGACCATCGAAAACAGAGACACAGGTATACATACACCAACAATTCATTATACACATACATACACACCTACACAATTTTACACAGAAACTTAATGAACCTTTTAATATTACTCCCGTTAGGAACCAAACGAAAAAGTGGAACCGAAACGTAAAGATAGTCTTGATCGGCCCACTGAGACAAAGTACCCTTGGCGACGTACCAGTAAAACTGAGGTATCTCTTCATCTTTGTAACCCATATTTATTTCTATACGACTTTAAATAGAAATTCCTAATAAACATTTCGAACAGGTAACCGAAGACATAGTCGTTGAAAAGATTACGGAAAAGACAGAGATCAATAGGAAGTCATCCATTGACCAGGTTACTGATCGTAAAGATAGTCCCTCTGAGTCTCCGTATCCTTGGCGTAGACCTAGCAAAACAGAGGTACTAAGACTTTTTTTTTAAGTTTTTTCTCTTCAAAGTCTCCTTTCTTCTTTAAAGATTCGATAAATAATTTATTACACTTTAAACAGGGAACGAAGGATACTAAAATAGTTGACGATAAAGTAACTGAGAGCGAGAGGAAATCTTCTCTCGATAGATCTGTTACCACCCCGACTAAAGAATCTGAGGTAATTAACAATCAAGTACCTACTAAAATAAATTTTAAGTATAAGTAAAATACCGGACCTGAAATATGCTTTTTTTATACAATATTAGGAACCTAAGGAAAAACCGAAGCCCAAACGTAAGATAGGCATGGAACAACCGGCTGATTCTATATACCCTTGGCGCCGGCAAAGCAAAACTGAGGTACCTACATTACAATGACGTAAATAGACGGAACATTATTTAAAGCAATCAACAAAACATTTAAATATTTAACGCACTCCCACTCTTTGGTCACACATATTGCACCTTTACACTAACACAAATCTCATGATAATAAGCATATTTTTTTGGGAATCCAGTAAATAACGATAGGGATTTTAAACAGGTCGTACCAGATAAGGTAGTGGATGATAAAAAAGAAACGCCAGAAATCAACGTTGAAAGCACTGACGACTCTTCAGAACGTCGTTTCCCTTATCGACGCACAAGCAGTGTTATGGATGAGGTAAATGGTTTTAAAACACTATTAATACTATTCCTAAAATTACATGAATTGGCAATTTAAATTGGCAATGTATCAATTCAAAATTAACGAAATTGGTCTTCTTTAGGAAAATATCTTTACTGAAGAAGGTTGGGAGGAACCTGCGGAAGTTAAAATGTTTAAGGTACTATTAAATTCATTATTTATATGAAGGGATTACTTATTTCAAACTAAACACATATTTTATTTTATTAGGGACGGGATGATGACCCTATTATAGTTATTACACCTGACATTGTCGTTGACAATCCGTACCCATGGCGAAAATCAATACCAGAGGTACCCCTGGCGTGAACTCTGTTTAACATACTACCGCATTTAATTTATATCTATGTCATTAAAATATTTACACCAAATTATATAATTATTTGCAATTATTATATACAAGCACATTCAAAGCTAATATATCAGTAGTTAGATTTATATTTTAAATACACAAATTGACAGAATTAATCATTTAAATATTATACGATCTTTTACTTTCTTACACTCTACATCTATTAAGCACTTTGAAATTTTGAGTTCACAACGCACCAGATTTTACTACTTCTGCTATCTAAATTTACGGCAATAATATAATTATACTCAAATCTTTATTAGATACCAACACTGTCAACGACAGAGCCAGAACAGAAAAAGATACCATTTTCATGGGATTCGATTCCAGAAATACCACAGGTACAACACAAAACATTTTTATATACATATACCTACTTCACTTTCAAAACATACATTACAATTTGAACTTTGATACTTAATCAGGCTGAGCAAACACCAGAGATAGAGGACAAATACAATCCAACACTACACACACCAGAACCTGTGGTACGGCGAAGGCCATGGTCTCCCCAGGTACACACACTTACACATCTCAAACAAGTAACACACAAAACACAACCCCATCACATAAACCACAGGTGTTCCTCGCTCTAATAAAATCATTATCATTACAAATCAACACACTTTCGATTGGTCGCCAATAATGGATTTTAAATCTATAGGCTGAGGCAGAACAACCGGCAACGTTAGGAATCCCACAAGCTTATAGCGGACCTCAAACACCCGAGGAGGTACACATTGGCACAACCGGCAATGCACATTTGCACCAAATTTGCGTTTCAGCGCACTGTTTGCACCGCACAAGTAGAATTATGTAGTTAAAAATGTTGCACACTTTTAATTCTATTGATGACTATAATTATAATTACCAATATGTACTTATTTCTGACTGTTAGCCGCCAGGTACAGTCAAAGAATTTAATTTCCGACCCATTTTATACCTTGTTACACAGACAATCAATTTGAAAGTCGCTAGCGACCTATTGTCACAGTGACAAGGTACGCAATGGGTCGGAAATTAAATTCTTTGTCCTTCTGACCGTCAGAAATTGGCTTAACTAATCTCCTTGGTTTAATATTTGTCTCGTCTTAACCACGCAAATATTAAATAAGAGACCAAGTATTATTTTTTTTAATTTTTATTATCTACGAACCAATGTTCGTATTCGTAAATTTCTTGTACCAAGTCATCAATAGCACTCGCACAGTATGGTACGCGTAGGTGGAATGTTACGACAGTATTTTGTTATTTACACGTTTTCAGGAGTCCTGCATGGTCACAAAGCTACGTAGTTACATATATTCCTGTTATTTTTTATCTCAGCAATGTTTTTAAGCCCTAACTATATGTTCTGCAGATTTTCTCTCTTATAACTGTTGAATAATATTTCCTGCTTTAGCTTTGCTTACTAAAACTATAAACTATTTATTCGTTTAAGTTTGTTTAGCGTAAGATAAGGTGGTATTATGCCTATTTCTGTTTATTATTAATTTATTAGGTAAGTATTTTACGGTGAAAAAATCACAAAAAACTTAGAGATAAAAAAATATATTTTCTTAGTTTGTCATGACATTTATTTTTTCAATAATTGCTACTTTATGTTCGATTGGTGATCATATTAATTCGAGATTAACATAACGAAAAGAAACTTCAATATCAGTAACGGAGATGGTATAAAGAAATATGTGATGCTAAAGAATAATTTAACCATACTCTTCTAATGTGATTTAATTACATAAACAAAGATGAATTCACGGCGAATCTAAGAAATAAAATAAAAAATAAATTGAAAAAATAAATGACAGACAAACTAAAAAGCAAGAAATATCATACGAGTATGTTTTACAGAAAGTGGCAATTAAAGAAGAGAAAGTCGAGGAAGAAGTCAAAAAGGCCAAGGTCACAAGCGTGAAGAAGAAGGCGGAAGACCTTCCAGAGATCGCGGACTATGATAGGCCGGATCTTGAGAAGTTCGAGAAGCCAACCTTCACCCAGACCACTAAAGACAAGCCCGAGAAAGATACTAAGGTAAATAAAGATGTAATCTCCCTTTCCAATGCTACCAAATAAAACATTACGGAAAAGACATTTTTAAAGATGAAACTTAGACTATGAGAAGAGGGTCATATTTAGCAACAGAATGTAAACCCATTGACCAATGTACATAATGATAATTTAATACAGTTTGAACGACCAAACTTAGGAGTAGAGCCAGGTAATAAACAATAAGCTGCTTAACTATTTTAAATCGACCTACTTATAGCTAATTCAAAATTCATTGTCTTTTGAATAGCCAAAGGTGCCAGAAATCAAGGCACCAGAGGAGAAGCCTGCTACTCTGGCTCCCAAGATCGAGGTGATCCGTGAAAAGTCACCCCGACCCGACATGCCCAGGAAACCTTCGCTGGCTCCAGGAGCTCCTGGCAGCAGGAGAGGCTCCCTCATCCCTCCTCCGGAGGAGATGGGCAGGAGACCGTCTCTTATCATCAGCGATGAGGTACGTACACTTTCTTTTCACTTTATCGATAATTATTTTCAATATGTTTACTATACATTTATCTTTCGATTTCAAATATCATCAAAAGGTTAGTTGATTAGACCATGTAGATACCCGTAAAGTTGTGTCGTCTATGTAGATTAGTATATATAAGACTTAGCCCCCTTAGTAGTGGTAGACCCTCTCTTAAGCCGAACCCATTTTAACACCCTTTGATCCTCTGCTACGATCTGCTTTTCAAGATGAAGCTTCTCGAAACACCCTGAGCTTTAGAGTAAGTTTTGAAATTTTTAGCCCCCCGCTATCCCTGCTTGTTTAGACTAGTTCTAGACCCAAAGCCTGTTCGATTATATACATAGGTTCGTTGCGATATTAAGACCGTGAAAACAATAATCCACAGGACAATAGAAAACTAAGACCTGGTGAGGTCGTCGAAGAGAAGAAGGTAAAATGAAAAATGCGAATATTATACGTGAATGCTGTCCGTTAAATGCCGTAATTAGTTAACTTTCTCTGTATTGCGTTTGCGTTCGACGCGGTTAAATATCTCACGTATCTAAGGCGTCTTGGATAACCACATAACCTCTAGAACAACTTCATACCACTCATAAATCAACACACTTAAAGCTCGACCACGCTCTAGGACTTGACGCAGCGTATACGCAGTGACGTCTCTTATTCGTTGGTGCAAAATCGGTGCGTCAGTATTTGTACCAGTATGGACAAGTCCTTATGTGTTTATCCAAGACACTGCTAAAAACGTTTTCGTCCAGAGCACACGCTATTCTGCACACACTTGTGAAGTACGCACACAGATAAACTGCACAGCTTGTAAGCACGAAACGCACACAAAATTAATTGTTATAAAATTTTGCGAAGCAGGGACTGGTTAGGCATTAACTGAAGAGTAGTCAATGCTCTTATCGCGGACTAACAGGAGAATTAACAATAAAAAATAACTTTTGCACTCGCTGGTAAGGATGCACCAAATAACTAAAGAGAGGCTATAGGGCTCTAGGTTCGGCAGCGGAGATAGGTAGGCTTTGATATAATAAAACGGGGTTATTATCAATATTTTTTAACAACAGGTCACCAAATTACGTCCAGGCGAAGTTTTAGACGACAAAAAGGTGAGCTTGTCTGGGTCTGGTCCTTTTAGGTGGACGTTGCTCGCTTTTGCAAACAATTTTGTTTAATTTTTCTTTTTTATCTCACACATGACTTACGGACGACTTCTGTTTAGGGTTGCCTTGGGCGGCAACTAAAAGAACATTACAGTAACGAATTGCACATTCAACATTGCCAAACAACTAGACATTTAAATTTACACCCCTTACAATGTCCTTTTTGGAAATAAAGTTGCTACTAAACACAATCCCCTATCTATTTTTAGACCCCAGTACCCATCTATTTCATCCTAAAGTTCACTCTGTCCAATTTAGACTTCCCCCCTTTCTTTAGATGTTAGTTTAGTCTATATAGTTTAACTAGACCGCTTCGCCGACCAGCGGAAAAATGGGACTAATCGCTGGAAGCACTTGTTTTACCGAACTGTTCATAAGAGAACTAATTGATACGACTTATACTCGTAATCTATTATCTGCTGTAATTTGACCTATCCACTTAAAGTGGCATTCTATGGAACTTGCTAACCACCTATGTAAACAAAAGTCACTAGTAAATTCATCACTCAGAGATTATTTCAACATGGCGGTTTGTTTACATAGTTTACAAGGTCCATAGAATGACACTTTAAAGTTGGGAGGAGGGGAATTAGAAAAAAATTGCTAGTTCTCTTATTGACAAAGCTTCGTAGTTTACTTTTAGAATGGCTTTAGATTTACCTAATAGAAAATTCCTCAGTTTAATAATAACACCAATTTCTATTTTAAATTTCAGCTAACTGTCAAACATTTACAATTAAATGCACACATTCCACTTTTACATCTCTACACTCTTAAAAACATATAACACTAATAAACCAACTTTTAAGTTATACTACAATGATAATACCAAACGCACATCTACTCATATTTAACACTAAATAATATATTTTTAAAACGCATCACACATACATTGACACATTTTTATCTATTTCTATATTTTTAAAATAAATTATGCACAAATTAACAGAGAATGTTTTACTAAACTTTAATTTTTTTCCAAAAAAGAAACGCGCCAGGCCGGGTGAACTATCAGAGGAGGTATACAATGTGTGGAAATATATGTTTAGATTTATATGTCATAGAGAAAAACTTCTAGCAACGTGTCTAACATAGTTTTTTTTTTCAAAGTGATTAATTTTCGATTACCGAGAGGGGTTGGGTGTGGCCAAACGCAAGGCGTTCTGACGTCTTGTGGTTGGTGGGTTATTCTACATATTGGTTCGCATTATATGTTATTTAGAACAGAGCTCGTGTTAAATCGATGTAAATAATTTAAAACTGCCTAACATTGTCACTCTAACGTCTTGTAAATACCTATATCTTAACCATAACTGAAGCTAACTATAATCCAACCATGTTTAATACCTAAAGCATGTCAGTTCCTAACCTAATTTTTGCAAGATTCTCTGATTCAGTGGCATCCAGTAACCCGGCGCATGTTTATGTATCAACACATGCTTCAACACCGGCAAACGCACGTTTGGCTTTGATATTCCGCATAAACCACAAAATAATGTGTTCCATGAAACGCTAACACTCGGTATGCCATAAAACACCTGATAATGGAATTCAGAATGTTTCAAGGTTTATAAAACATAAATGCCACTATCTTGAAGGTATTAATGTCGTTTTTAATTCCACAAATGCGTTAAATAAAACTCGTATGAATGATAAAAATAAACTTGATGATGCTAAAAATATCAAATTGTAAAGATAACCATCATAAGTACCAAAAACATTCCTAACTGGGAATGCTGTAATATACAGGGTGTAATCTAAAACGTGATACAAGATAATCAAACCTGAATCTTTTCATGATTTTGAACAACTTTTACTATGGGGTCAATTTTGTAATATAAAAAAAAAATTGAGCTGTTCCATAGAAATGGTCAAGGAGAGGTAGACAAAAATGTATGGCAAAGATTTTTTTTATTGTTAATTTACAAAGTTGACCCCATAGTAAAAGTTGTTCAAAATCATGAAAAGATTCAGTTTGATTATCTTGTATCACGTTTTAGATTACACCCTGTATTATCAAGTGCTTCCAAATATAGAAACGGAAGCTAAACAAAGATATCTATAATTATAAACCGATGGGTACAGTGCCGAGCCAAATCTTGTAGTCTATGACGTAAATGCAACGAATGACTGCAGAAATATGTCACCTGAATAACAATAACTTTAATGGATGACTCAGGTGAATGCGTGCACTGCTGAACTATAAATTTTAATTCTTGCTGTAGATGCCAATTAAAGATCTGAAGCGAGTTATGAATACTAATTTTATGTAAAAGGTGTTGAATTGCAAACTGTCATGACAATAAACATAATAAAACGTTTTGGACATTTAAATAAAATAAATGACAAAAAAGATTATTAACGCAATATCTTTAGAGCGAAATAAATTACGTACTAAAGTAACAATACAGCAAAACGATTATACACAAAACAGCTGTTCTCTATGTGAATGCAGTGAGTTTATTGATTCGAAAATTCGCTTCATTTTACATGGAAGCCCAGTGAACGAATATGGAAAATATATTTTTAGAGAATAGCCAAAAACAGACAAATATAACGACACGTGTTCCAAACATTAGCCAAGGCATGCAACCTCTCAGCAAAAACAATAATGGTGAACTATAATTCAGTAAACGCACCTGTCGAGGGACGGTGACGCCAGCATCCTAATGAAGCAGCAGAAGCCAGATAGCACTTATGATTGATCGCCATTCTTCTAAATATGAACGGGTATTAGGCCAAGAGCAAGCTCTTGAGACGTTCTCACCCCTTACTGCTCGGCGCTGCCAGATCGCATGAGTTATGGCCGAGTACACTGTTGCTGGGATAATGTACATCTTCCAAATCAGCTGACACGCCCTGTCGAATTAACCAGTTGAGTCGAAAACAATATCGAATCAATAATGATTAATGATGACGGAAAATGTAAAACTTAAACCAACATGTATACTATGATGCAGTCGGTATCTAAAGATTATTTGCCAAATAGGATGAGGTTAATAATCTGATATTAATCCCATATGATTTCAGTTTGAACGCCAAAACATGGATTTGGGTCAGGTCCCATAAATTTAACTCTAAAGCGTTGTTGTAAATCAGTCTAATTAGACACTAACGCTAATGTCCCATTACCGTTATGATCGGCAATAAGACCATCAGGTTATATATTTAACGAGGTATTTAATGATACAATGTGCCAATTATTAAAATTATCAATTATCGTCCTGTCATTATGGGATTTAAAGTAAAACATCACATGCCAAATAATAGAGTCTAAGATGTTGTGGAACAAAAAGAAAAAAATCCTAAGACCTTTTGTAAGTGCCTATTGGAAATTTGGAGAACTTTATTTTAAGTTGCAAGATTCATTTGCGAATTTTAAAATTTCGGTCACAGCAGAAGCATTTAAACTAAGAATCAAATAAATGTAACACATATGCAAAAATAAATGTTTTGTAAATGTTCTTAAAAATAACAATAAAATTTATTGGCGATAATATTTTCACAAATTGCTATGACAAATATTAAAAATATAAAGACTGACTGACAGAAATCGGAAATACCATTTTTCAGCGCTATATTTATCGCATGTTAAATTTAGACCAAACAATGATGATATCAATAATAATAGAAACGACAAAGAAATGAATAGTGATTGACAGGCAATGGTGGAAATGGCAGGAATACCTGCGCGTGGGCCGGCCGCGCGGCGCGCGCGCACGGAGCGGTGTAGGCCGTTGGCACGCCTGACGCCATTGGCTATTGATTCCTCATTAATCTTACCCCCAGCAGGTGGGTGAAGCATTCCGAGAATTTTATATGTTGCAGTTTGATTGGCGGCATGTTTATCAATCGGCTATACTTCGATAATCAGTCAAAGACGTGCGTAGCGTTCATCCCAATTGCCATAGCCAGAAATTAAAAAAAATATCGAGTTCAAAGTAAATTCTTTGGTAATAAGTAGGACATCTCTTTCGTAGTTCAGAATTGCTACAAAACAAAAGTCAGCTCAGTCTCAACGGCGATTATATTTGTTTGTTTGTTAGGAATTGGTTCAGAAATTAAAGAGAAATGTGATACATTTCTTAATGGATTACTTATAGTTCGTTTTTTTTAGCATTAGAAATACTTAAGGTAAACAATCTTGATGTGTCTTTTAATTGAAAAACACGTTTTAAAAATAAGTCACAGCAAATATGTAACAATTATGAATCTAATACGATCATTTATATTCTTCTGCTTTCATAAGTAATAGTTACTGATTTTTAAAAAGCGTTTTTCTATTAAAAGACATATCAAGATCGCTTACCTTCTTTCTAATGCTAAAAAAAACGAACTATAATATAAAAATTATGTTTATGTAAAAAGAGCGAAAGCAGATTTAACATTGTCACCGGAGCTTAGTTCAGCACGGCAATTACTGAAATCTAACTGACCACTGGTAGGTATGCCTTACTCTAACCTAGTATCAATTAAGTTGATTAATAGTTTAAGAACTGTGTAAAGTTTACGTGATACTAATGTTGACTGTGAAAAAAATCATAATATTGTTTTTAAAGTTAAGTCTAGCTGTAATAGGCACAGTATACTACTGTGCCTATTACACAATAACCGTGCCTAATATTCAATAATAACTGTGCCTATTATTCAATATTATGTCTAACGACATAATATTGAATGAACTCCAAATTTGTCGCCTCGGCAAGAATGGTCAGCGCGCGCGCTTTGCCAGCGATGACAACCGTTTGACTAATATTTATATTAGCCTGCCAATCAATCTACTTTGCGCAACCCTTCAATACGGTAATTTATCGCGACAAAGGACGGTCTTCCCACCACACCTATCATTCTGATGACGACTATCGGTCTTGTCAATAGCGCTTAACGCGCTTATGAGACGTGAAGCCAGCCAAGGCCCGATCATTTCAATTCGACTCGTCTCTGAAAATCGATGATAAACGCCGGCGCAGGACCCGATGACAGTGTCAGCTGACTCCGAATAACTTCCTATACGAAGTCCCAAACGAAAACAGCGAGAAACGCGCGACGACAACTTCTCACATAAATTAGCAACGACAACCAAGAGCACGCTACACGGATAGCTCACCTTAATCTGATAATTAATTGAATTGGTCTGCTGATTTGTGCTGATGCACAAATAGAAGTCCCCGGTGCTCCGCCCCCCGCCGCGCCTCGCTCGACCCCTTTGCCAGTCTGCGCGACCCTAACTTCAGTCTTTTGACATTCGCGCCCATTTTTAGATCGATACTAACGAACTGTCCCATTCGAAAAATCCAAAAACGAAATAACTTAAATAAAAAATACAAAACAGGGTGTAACACATAAAAAAATATAAATAAAAAAGAAAGTAACGCATTTAAATACAAAAGAAATGGATGAACTCCAGTGTGGTCGGAAAAATAGAAAAATATTATTTATAGGTTTATTTTAGTGAGAATGTATGAATGATGGAGCTGTGATATAAACTGTGATTTTAAGAAACTATCTATGGCATACATTTTAAGTTGTTTTGTGGCATAGTGTAATTATTTGTTACTAACATGGCAGCGGTGGCCAAGAAACTTGCACCGCCAAAAGACGACACGGTAAGTACATTTTTTCAAATTCAATTTCCCATGGACAATAAAGTGCTTTTTCCAAAAATTTTGAACGACGAACTTTTTCAGAATTTAACGTTTTTGGCATTTTTCTGCTCAAATGTATAAGCAGAAGATATGTCCTGGTAACATAACGTTCCTAAATTGTTCGTTTCGGATAACAACGATTAAGAAAAGATTTTTTAAATCCTTTATTAAAATGCATGATAAAGAAAAGCCAGAGTTCTGAAATAATAAAAAAATATTGGAAATCGCTCTGAGATAAATAAAGGTCGTCGAAATATTATTATAATTAATCTTTTAACCAAGCTATTGGCAGAAAAAAACAAGACATTTTTTTAGGTGTTCTAAAACATTTAGGTTGAACTTCACTATCTACCCAGTTATTGAAATGACTAACCTCTAAAATGAAAAAATTGTTAATTTATATTTTTTGCTATGTACTTTAATTTACGCAAAAAAAAACAGATCTTTATACGGTTAATTAAAAGAACACTGACAACAAAAATTTAAAACATAAATCACAGGGCCACATATTATAGTTAGTGATTTATAAATATGCATGAAAGACATTTTTTTAGGTGTTCTAAAACATTTAGGTTGAACTTCACTATCTACCCAGTTATTGAAATGACTAACCTCTAAAATGAAAAAATTGTTAATTTATATTTTTTGCTATGTACTTTAATTTACGCAAAAAAAACAGATCTTTATACGGTTAATTAAAAGAACACTGACAACAAAAATTTAAAACATAAATCACAGGGCCACATATTATAGTTAGTGATTTATAAATATGCATGAAAGTTACCCCACAGGTCACCCTAGATTATGATTAACTAAGACTTTCCAAAATAAGAACATTCCAAGCGTCATATTTTATTTTTGATGTTTTTATTCATTATCTACATCTCTCTCAGCTGTTTTATAAAATGCGTTAACTGCAACGTAAATATATTTATAAATCTTATATATGATTGAAACGACTCATCTATTTCTAAAAGCTTCTTACCGTCTTATCATCTTGGACAATTTTATGCCCGATCTCGAGATAACATGTTTTTGCATTTATTTTTACACGTAAATCTCAATGAGAAACAGATGGGAAGTCTCCAATCTGTGAAACATGGTGGCACTTGCGATATTTTGCTAGTGGTTTGTGTATTTATGTGTTATTTTAGAACCGCCACCGGCTTCTTGTGACTGAGAAGTACCATTTGTTGATTCATAATCGGTTGACAACAGAGATATCAAATAAACATGGATGTCAAATAGATGTAGTATGTTGGATTTAGAAATTTGCTGGACTCTAGCTTTAACTTTATTATTATTATTTATTTATTCATGAACAATATGACAATTGTATTTGAATATAACTACATAGGTACTAAGTTCCTTAAATCTAGGTCCTTAAATCTAAGAATTATAAAATCTAACATGCAGAACAATATCAGACGTATTTATCTAAAATAATTACTACCAACATTACGAAGACAAATTACTAAAGTAGGTCGTAAATTCCCCTATATAATAAAAGCACTCTTTCAGCAGTAGTGTTTTTAATTTATTTTTAAAGATAACAAGGCTATCGATGTTCCTCCACTCACTGAGAAGCTTGTTGTAGAGCTGCACACTTTGAAATTCTGCGCAATGAGTGACTATATTAAGTTTAGGCTGCAGTTTACAACTATTAAACTTGTATACCTATCTACTGGTAATCTTAAAGTTTTGTTTTTACATCCAGTTTTGCACACTAACGAAAGTAGGTACAATCAAGGTACCTACTAAATATCGACACGGATAAAGTGCCTAAATATCTATACACGACCTTTTGCCCCTACATTAAGGTAATGTTATTACATCTTTTTGGCATTATGGACCATACAATATGTTTAAGAATAAATGCTAAAGCTTAAACCTTTTTTTTGCGATAATTAATCATATTTCACTCATATTTTGAGGAGAATAAGTTGAAATTAATCTCGTATTATTTGTAAGCGTGACGAACTAATATTAAAATCAAATTGTTATCACATTTCACATCGCCCAAACCTCCAACGAAGACCTTCAGCACCTTTCAATGCTACATTCTGTAATGCTATCTAGTTAAACTATTACCGTCCACACTTGTGTCACATTTGTCAGGAAGTCCAGTCTTTGTGGCTTGGACGCAGTGCAACTGTCATAACACTAACTAATGCGTATTTTCAGATATCATTTTTCAAGTCGGTAAATTAATAACGCCCTGATTAGTTAGCTGTGATAGATTTCGATTGGATTAGGGTGCGAAATGAAATACAACTTCAAATTCTCAATGCAATTGTATCAGAAATCTTATATTAATTGGATTGAGTCTATCAAACTGAAAATTTAGGGCCAACTGAACTACGATCATATTTAGGTACAGTCGCCATCAGATATATAGAAGCGGCCAAGGTGTTCACAATATCTGAACGCGCACTCTTAACGTCTTGGCAATAGAGGCGTGTTCAGATATTTGTGAGCACCTTAGCCACTCCGATATATCTGATGGCGTCTGTATGTAAATGTATCAACAATATTGTTGATCGTACGATTGTGTTCTGGTCTATATCTACATATTAGCAACTATATGATCATGAATCATGAAAACATAATATGATAAGATGACCTAATGATAATATTTCGATGACCTTCTTAAGCATTGTCACTAAAGTTAACGTTATAGTAGAACTAGTAAGGACAAAAATGAAGTCGAGTAATTCAATTTTTATTAAATTACAATAACACTGTCTTTTGTGAAGTTCCCTGAATTTCTTCTAACAACATCAGATTGTTACTAGCTTTTTATTCTGACAATGGCAAAATAAAAAAAAGTTTATTAGAGTTAACTTCTTAGGTACAGCCGCCATTAGTTAGATCTATAGGAGAGGCGTTCAAAAATATCTAATCACGCCTCTATTGTCCAGGCGTTAAAGTTCAGATATTTATGAGCACCTTGGCCGTTCTGATATATCTGATGACGACTGTACCTACATACAGACCTTAACAAAAGAACACAGTAACTAACAACACTCTCACATCCATGTTAACCAACAACAAAAGACGGTACTGACTTTATCTGTGGGTGTAGCGGCGAAAGTCTGCGGACACGCGCCGGCCATCCCTTCAGGAGTTGGAGGACCTCATCAACAAGCCCTCGGTGCCGTTGAAGCCGAAGGGCGATGAGGGGCCGCCGGTCATCGTGGACGTGCAGGAGAGCTACTCCGCTGTTGAAGGTAACGTTCAAGAGTTAAAAAAATAGGTATTGAGTAGGATTCACAAATCGAGTCTCACAGCAATAAAGACGCTCGTCGGCTTGTAAAGTCACGGACGCTCTACATGCGCCGCCACTTTAAAAATTCAGTAGGTAGGTACAGCATTTTTCTTTTTTGAAGAACTGCTTATTATACCTACTTTAGTAAGGAGTAGTTTATAGTAAGTATAGTAAGAAGTTATGTAGCCTCTTCACCTCGCTGGCTGTAGCGTATTCAGAAAATCGTACGCTGTCAACATTTTGATAATGATACGTTTTGCTGACAAATTGTTTTTGTTGATTAACAATGAACTATTGAAACATAAATCGCAAAACGTAAAAAAATATTCGACTTAGCGAAGCGTCGGCTCAAGGATCTTTAATGCAACTTATGCAACTAATAGGAATTTGTGTAACTTAATAACAGATCAAACCGGCTACCTGACGGTGCAAGTGGAGGGTAACCCAGCGCCAACCTTCAAGTTCTACAAGGGTGTGACGGAGCTAATCGAGGGTGGCAGGTTCAAGTTCGTCACGGACGAGAACGGGCTCATCACGCTGTGCATGCGCAAAGTCAAGCCCAACGATGAGGGCAAATACAAGATTGTTGTCAGCAATATTCATGGGGAGGATTCGGCGGAGATGCAGCTTTATGTATCCGGTAAGTTTAACATCTTAGTGTAATGGCAAAGCACAAAGTCTGTTATATGACTTAAAAAAAAAGTATAAGCATTCAATCAATCAATCTTTGGGTAATATGGCTCCATCGATACTGTCGATGATTTCGCCAACGTCGAAGTGGATCCCACGTGGGATCGAATTAATATTATTTGTAATAAATAAACTTCAGCCAGTGTACGGTATATAAAACTATAAAATTATGGCCTCTAGGGCTCTAGCCAGCCACGGTTAGAGGTAGAAATACCAAATGCTCGTAGAGCACGACGTTGTTCGGTTGTATTATGAGCTCTTGTAAGGCGATAGCTGGACTTTACAAGGGCCACGTGGGGCTACCCGGCGTTGACGCCAGAATGGCGATTAAACTCGTATCAAGATTAATTCTTCATTATCCGCACACTTCCATATTAGTTTACTGTATAATAAGCTATCAGTATTACACTTTAAACAACATTAATGGGCAAAAACAAAGAAATTAATCACGACCCGATGTGACCAAGATGGCGGTCGACAAGAAGCCTCCAAGTATAAGCATTAAAGTATTGTATCAGAGAAAAAGTCATGTTGACAGACAATGACACTGACGTAACGATTATATTAAAAGTATTTTCGGAATGGCCCCTAAACTTTATAACAAACTGCCAGACGATATTACTAAATTAGATGACATAAGACTATTCAAGAAGAATCTGTTTAAATTTTTAGTTAGGAAAGCGTACTACTCGATCGGAGAATACCTGTCTGATTCAGAATATTAGTTAAGTAGATATATGTGACAATGTAAATTATTAAATTATATATATATATTTTTTTTTTTATAGATTAAGTTTGTAAATATGCATGCACCATCTGGTAAATATTTGTATGCCCTATGGCTAAACATAGTGATACCTTATATATACAATTGTGTGATCTATGAAAACCTATGTTTACAAATAAATATATGATTTATGATTTATGATTTATGATTTATATTATTATCCTCTTTCCCGATATTTCATCGATATTTACATTTTGTCATAGGCAATTGATAATAGTTGCAGTAACTCGTTTTTTAACATGAAGGTATCGTGTAACGCACAAAGGTTTTCATGTTAATGTTGATTTTAAAATACTTTTTAATGTATTTTTATTTTTAAACTACCCTCAACCTTTTACCTAGCTTCTACTCTCAAACGTGTATAACTCTGATCCCTTATATCAGAGTAGACCTCGTTTAATTTTTTAAAAAGCTTGTGGTTTTTGAAACATGTTCGTTGTTTTTAGACGCCAGTGGCATGGACTTCCGTGCCATGTTGAAGAAGAGGAAGTATGCCAAATGGGGCAAACCGGACGGCGACCCAGACTGGGGTGACCTCAAGGAGGTCGAGAAACCAGTGCCAGCTCTCAAGAAAGTTGAAAAGGTAAAATCTTTTTTGTCTAATGTAAATATTTTTACTAAATATAATGTTTTTTTAGATTCAAGAGAAGTTTAATGTATTTAAAGAATACTTGAGAGTGGTGATATAAAAAAAAACAATAAAAAGGCAATGTAAGACGATGGAGGGATAGTGGGAAAAAATTAGGGCTTATTTACAAATAAGCAACAAAAAAATCTCTTCATCGTCTTAATAATAATTTTATCTCTAAATACGATTAAATAGCAGCTCCATTGGGTTTGAGAAAGGAATACCTACAGTACCTACACCTTAAATGACATTTATACTTATTTGTACACTGTTTAACATGAAGGGACTAAATAATGCTCCAAAAGTTGAAATCCACTCAAAAATACCGTAAATTTCGATTGTCATTTCAACAAAATTAAGTACTCGCCTAAAACACGTTCTAATTTACTAGTATTTAGTGAATGTATATTAAATCATAATATCAATAGTTTATTAATTCATCTTTTATCAATTTTGTATTAAAATGTACCCTATTTTGTATTAAAGTGGATCCCAACTTTTGGATTTAATTGTACCTACTATTATAGCAGTTCTAAAATAAGTCCGTTTAAAATAAAAAACACACACATTCATAGTATTGTAGTTACATGTAGATTATTACGTCATTAGAATAGACAAGCAATCTAACGGCTTCAGTAGTTACAAATCATCCTAATTACAAACATATTTAGTGTTACCTGTAAAACATCGTATGCATCATCGCACAGGGCGAACACGCCATACATCAAAAATGATTTGCGTTTATATGTGTGCGCGGCACGTCTGCACACGCGTCATTGAGTTTCTGACGGAATCCTGACGGAATCTCAGTAGAGCGACTTACGCACACATTCATGTCGCGGCCTGTCGCGGGCGAGGTAATCCGAATCGGGGCGGGGCGGTGCGTGTCCGTTCTGTATGATAATATTGATAATACTATTACTTATTCTGTGATCATTGTATTTGGTCCCAGGGCCTAGAGACCGGGTATTACGAGGAGGACGGCTTCATATACGTCATTTCCGAAGGTGTTGAGATTTATAAATTCCCTGCTGACAGACGCAAGAACTCTTCCAACTGGTCTTGGTTTAAGGTCATCGGTATTCTAGAATTTATTCTCATGGTTCATTCCATTTTTCATGTCTACAGTCTCGTGAAACACTACCAATATGCATTTATAGTTGGTCAAACCAATTTATCAGTAAATATCAACAACAAAAACTAACTATAAGTATACTCATCCTTTTCTTTTGGGTGCTAGTACTAGTGTAAGGCAAAGATAGTATGATTGTCTCTGTCTATGTTTGAAGTGAGACAGTCCTTTGACAAACTATAGATCGTTATCTCATTAACCCTATAAATCATCATCTTCCTCGCGTTGTCCCGGCATTTTGCCACGGCTCATGGGAGCCTGGGGTCCGCTTGGCAACTAATCCCAGTAATTGGCGTGGGCACTAGTTTTTTACGAAAGCGACTGCCATGACCTTTCATTCGTTAATGAGAACATTAACCCTATAAATATCGTAGTAAATTCGGGGCCGTGCTTTTATGGAATATCAATAGAAGAAAGACTTCTTTATGTTAATTTTTATTATTTTTCCATTGTTACTCTGTCGCAAATGAGCTCTATAAAAATATCGGGGGTTACATACCGTTTTGGTGAGTAAAATATTAAAACAATAAGCAACAATCTATGATGTCTCTTATCAAATTTGACAGTGTCCATTTCCTGAGTTTACATCGTTTACATGGTGTTTACCAAATGTTACGTGGATTTCAATTTTTGCCATACGCAAATGGTTACATGTTCATGATAATGGCTGGGTGGTTGATAAGAAAAATATTTGGAAAAGTTAGTATGTTATTTATAATCCGAAAAACAGCTGACCTAAACAAAATGTTCACTAATATTTAAACATTTCACGAAACCACATCCATTAGTAATGATGCTTTCACTAATGCAGCTTTTGATCATGCCCATCTCGTCAGTACTCGATTAGTAACTAAATATTATGATTATAGGGTATATTTGATATAAGGAGACGTATGTCTCTCCAAGAAATGATACCCGATTGGCCCAAATTGATGGAGGCTGTGAAAGTAAAGGTTCGACTTAAAAGGAAAAATAAATAAAGTCTTAAAATGATAGAGCCTTATCCAGGTTTTTGAAATAAACACATTAACACAAAAACACATTTACACATACAACATCATCACACTCTATACAAAATTATGCCATTATTATGATATTAGCATCATAATTTGATTTTATAGCATATTTTGCTGAGATATTAAATTTCAAAAGACTGGAAAAGCTCTTTTAAATGAATGAATTAAACATGATTGATAAACTAAACTAAACTTATCGCCCAAGTCATAGTCTTCAATGTTATTTTTATATCGAATACTAATCGGTTTTGGTATGTGGCATTTATCAACACAGCCATTTACGCATCAAATTATTTATAAATCTAGTTGTCACTTTAAATTTAGTCTAGCGCCAATTTTAAATTGAAGGTTGACGACTGTCTCTTGTGAGCGATCTAAATAAACAATGCATAAACTTGATTTTAAAATAACTTGCACAAGGTTTTTGTATCACCACTTCACGTTTTGACTTTTACTTTATGGAGATTTGTAAGTGGAATGAATTTTGTTATTGTCACAACTGTGGGATTGTCGTCAGTTATATTTACAGGTTTATCTTTGACGTCGGAATGAGGAGCTTCTGTCACGTCATTACTATTAAAATTTATATATTTACTTTCACTTTCATTATTAATTACAGCTGATGCATCCGGTGTTTGCAGATGTTGGGTTTTCAATAATTTTATGTGTTAATTACAAACTGTTGAAGGAGTATCGTTTGTAATTTAGTACACGATTTTAATTAACACATTTACCTAGTAATGGATAATGTGGGTTTTTTACTAGGAAATAACCTATAGCATAATTTTTGGATTTGATATTCCCTTTTTACAGTGTATGGTGTCATATTGTAGCTTAGGTTAAAGAGTACCTATAGATAAAGTAAGTTACTAAGGACACTGGATATTTTATAGAGATCCCATAATAGAAGACCGTCACTGGCGGAACTGATCCCCGACTGGCCGGTGCTGCACTCGTTCAAAAGAGACGAGGTTTGACACCGAAACACCGTCGATGTAGACGACACATGCATCTTGTTGTTTCACAGAATCTAGCTGTCGCGCACAATATGTGTCACCAACTACGTTTCGCTCCAGGACTTGTCAGATCCTTGCATTAATATGAGATTTTACCTTTGGTATCTTTATACCCAAGTTCAACTGTATGGTCATCTTCTAGAAACATTTTATGGCCTAATCTAAAAAAATATTTGAATTTGAAGACCAACTAATAAACTCCGTATTAGTGTAAGGAAAGTTTGACGACTGCCCTGGACACGATGATCACTTTAGACAGTCTCTAGAAAGCACCACTATAGGAGTGTCTACTTCTATCTTCCTCTGATGAACTCTTGTGCACTCCTTCGTCAATATTCTAGCAGCACATGCACAGGATGTTCGATATATGCACAGTGATCGATGTATTAGGTTAATTTCCAAAAATGATGCATTCATTCCAAATTCCTTCCATATTTAAATGGGATTGGTATTTAGCGCAAATTAGCTATAAGATTCATCATTTTTGTACATTTACAAATTCTTCTTTTACTAGGTTTTCAATATCTTCAAGAACGTTCACCATAGCCTATATTCTATATGAAAAATGGGAATCAAAATTTTGTACAATAGCATGGAGTTTTAAAACTATGTGAATGACGACGAAAGAATGGCTGTAGATTCTAACGCCTCAGTAACGGAAAATGGTTTCAAATGTTTTATTGACTTTACTTGCATTTGAGTTACTGCGCCATTTGAGTGCCGGTTAGGAGATGTGCGACTGAGAATTTCTTGATGGTCAGCACTTATTGCATCGTGTATGAATAGCACCGTGTTTCTTTGTAACTGCACCGTTTCAAATGTTGCTGTGGTATCTGTATTAATTTTATTCGGGGTTATTTTCCAGAAACAAGAATCGTTCTTGAAGCCCCTCGTCGATCAATTCGCGAAGGAGGGCAAGGATAAGAAGGTGGTGTTCGAAGCTATCTTCTCCAAGCCTAATGCTAAACCCAAGTGGTTCTTCCGTAAAGATGTAAGTATTATTATGTACTTAAAACTTTCAGAAATTCTACGTCTAGAAAATGTTCTAATCGTAATTTTGTTTGAAATAGGAACTGTTCGCTGGCTCCAAATATAAGATGACCAACGAGCAAGACTCGTACAAACTAATCATCATGGCTCCGAAAGTGGAGGACACGGGTAAAATAACGATTGAAGTTGGTGGCATCACCTGCACTGCGTTCCTCCAAGTTGAGGAACCAGACCCGACATATTCCTTCACCAAAAATCTGAAGAAGACCATCAGTGGCTACACGGCGCACGAGACCACACTCGAGTGTACTGTCTCTAACAGTCTTGCCAGCGTGTCCTGGTGGAAGGGAGACAAGAAGCTGGAGGACGGCGAAGAGTACCAGATCTCCAAAGACTTGTCCGGCGTGTGCAGGCTTACCATAAGGAGCTCTAAGTTCGAAGACGCTGGCAAATACACCTGCAAACTTGAAAAGCAGCCAGACAAGACTGAATGTGATGTGAAGATTGTAGGTCAGTATGAAACCAACATAAAATTTAAATTATCGGGTATCTTAAATGTAGCATAAGACTGAAATGACTTACCTTCTTCTTACAGAGTATCCTTACAAATTCACTAAGGTGCTAAAGTCACAGCAGGCCATTGAAAAGGACACCATCACGCTGATTTGTGAACTTGACGATGCTGGTGGTGAAGTAGAATGGTAAGTAAAACTACCCTCTTATTTAAAACGTCGAATATTCAAAAATTTCGAAGACCACAAATGCAACGAATGAACCTGCTTTCAAATAAATAAATAAAACACATCCTAGTCGGTTTATCCGTTTAAGAGATACGGTACCGACACACATACAAACACACATAGCGGTCAAACGTATAACACCCCTTTTTTACGTCAGGGGTTAAAAATACATGACATAAACAAAATGATCATAAATCATGATGTACGGATTATAACTTATAAGTATAAAGGTGGCGGGTTTCCTCTATTAGAAACTGGAAAGATCTTTCCAAGTTTTATTTCCGCATTTATCTAATGATTCCCTGCAGTTTTGACGAGGCTGTCATAAATAGTAACTGGCCGCAAATTCACATAAAAAAATTGAGTAGGACCCTTACTTACTTTGATGACCAACCGTCACCAACTTATTTATCTTATGCGATGTCACTTATTGTAAGATTACCATCACTGTATGCCTATATTTTCAAATAAAACATCTTGAGTTTGAGTTAAAATTTCTAATAATAATATAAATGTCCAGGTTCAAGAACGACGAGCCGCTCCAGACGGACAAGCGCATCACCGTGGTGAAGGAAGGGCGCAAGCGCAAGGTGGTGATCAAGGACGCCAAGGTTACGGACGCCGGCAACTTTAAGTGCACCAGCAACGCCGACGAGACCAAGTGCGAGCTGATCGTCAATTGTGAGTACCTAGTGTTCTTTATTGACATACATATAGGTACTACTTAACAAGGTCGAGGACGCTAAGGTCACGGGCATTCTTCTAATCTTAACCTTTATACTTCGTCTTGCTGGTTATCTCCCTTAGAGTAAATTAAAGAAAATCGTTAGCAAAAATATGCCAGACAAACTAATAACTACTCTTCTGGACATAACGCCATCAGAGGATACATATTATATTTTATGTGTTCCAGACTCGAATCGCTTCAACAAGAAGTTGAAGGACACCGAAGCAATTGAGAGAGACAAGGTGGTTCTGGAGGTAGAACTTCAGGATCAGACCGCCGAGGCCGTATGGTCTTTCAATGGACAGCCCATTGTGCCCAACGAGAGGTAAGAAGTTTTGTCTAATCATTCGTACTAAATTGGTAATAAAATTGGAGCTGTTTCCCATTTTTTTTAAGTCTTCTCAGAAGCCTCTTTCTCTAGAAGTTTATGGCTTCTGTACTAGATAAATTAAGGCTCTATTTGAATTTTGATTTCCAATATATACTTGGTCAACCAGATCTTGACAGTAGAAAAAGGCGGCAACTTTGAAAAATGTAGGCGCGAAGGGATATCGTCCCATAGAAAATTTGAATTTCGCGCCTTTTTTTACTGACAAGATTTGGTAAATAGCGGCTCCATCACAACATTGCTTAAGTATGTTAAAGACCCAATTAATGTGGATCTATAATATATTGGTCAGAAAAAATCTCGGGAGCCAATAGATTTTAACCCGCAACTCGACAACGTCCAACGGCGAGATTATTTCATTTCTTGAATAACCAGAATCATTACGCTATTGGCCGCCGAAGAGTTTTATCTGTTACCTATGCAAATAAATAATTGCAATATTATTGGAAGATATCTAATTCCATATTCTTCACAGAATCGAAATCAAGAACCTGGGCGGCGGTAAACACCAGCTGATCTTCAACAAACTGGAGATGGAAGATGACGGCGAGATCCTCTGCGAGTCGGGCAAGCTCAGCTCGTCTTGCAAGCTGACTGTGAAGAAGGGAGAGTCGAAACCGACCATCGACTGCCCGGAGGAGTTCTTCGGGCCCGCGGGACAGCCTTTCGTCATAGAGGTGCCTTATAAAAGTGAGTACTGACACTTGTACACCACGAAAATGGTACTATATAAGTGAGTTTCACTGTGAATTTGATTCCCAAGGTTCACTTTTCGAGTGGCAGGTGTGGACTGTCTTGACACACTAGAATTAAAGATTATTTTTATGATGTCACAGACTTCGACATTACTAGATTCTCGAAAATATTGCTTGAGCAACCAATATGATTTACGGCATAATTACTGGACCCTAACTGGTTGATTTTCTTTACAGTTACCGGCACCCGAGTATCGCCCATCGAGGCTAAACTGTGGAAAGATGGCAAAGCGCTGCCCATCAAGGAAGTCGAGGTAGTGGTCGAACAAGAGAAGATCCTCTTCAAGATCAAAAAGCCACAGAGGGACTTGTCCGGCAAATACCAGATCAAGCTGTCGAACGCCCAGGGCGAAGACGCCAAGGATGTTAGCATTACCATGCAGAGCGTGCCGACGCCTCCTCAGGATGTGGAGGTGGCTGAGGTGTTCCAGACATCTTGTGTGGTTAGCTGGAAGACGCCACAAGACGATGGTGGTTCGCCACTGGTCAATTACGTTATTGAAAGACAGGTCAGCACTTGAATTGTTTTGAATCCTAACCCAAATGCCATGTTACATACTAAGTACATATGTGTTGGAACATTTTGGATTTTATTCGGATAGGTATATTTAAACATATTTTTCGTGATAATGCAACCCTTGTGGTTTTTGTAAAAAGCTAAGCAAAGTTTTTTTTAGAACTTGCAGCAGTTGGTTTAATAGAGCTATCGTGAAACCGGTGCTTATGTCTGATTTTTGGGATAACTACGACCAACCCTGCTAAGCTCTCTTAAGGTCCATCCTGTTGTAAATCGACCATTAATTTTCTTACTCTAATGAGAAATGTCATAAAATATTTATTAAATTAGCATTTTTTTCTCTCAGGACCTGTCTCTCAAAGCTGGCTGGGACAACGTGGGCGAAGTGCCCGCCGGCCAGCCGACCAAGTTCAAGGTCGAGGATCTCATCGCGAAGAAGACATACAAGTTCAGGATTCGCGCTGTCAACAAGATCGGCTCCTCGGAGCCTGGCATATTTGGCAAACCTGTTCTGGCGAAAGACCCGTGGGGTAAGATTCTTATAATAGACTGCTTTGAATATTTTTCTTTTCTTATCCGGTCCGTCCAGATCTCGGAAGCATTCTACGAATGCGCAACGAGCTAAACGCGGAACTTTTGACACATGCAATCGTACTACGAAATGCACGTGAATGAATTAAACCTGCATGGTTACTTGAACAGTTTAATGTTTCAAGGCTGTAGTATTTTGCAAACGTTGTTAATATTGAGCCACTGCTCTCGCAATTTTGTCTCTCTTCTCTTTACCTACTCCTATGGGCCGTTCGACTGCCTCGATTTTTGCGTCCACTCAAGCAATATCTTATTAACTTTTCCTGGCTCCATGCAATCAGTTGCTAAATGTATTTCTGTTTTAGACGAACCTTCGAAGCCCAAGAGTGTGGAGCTTACGGACTGGGACAAAGATCACGCAGACCTCAAATGGCAGAAGCCAGACAACGATGGCGGTGCACCAATCACTGGCTACGTCATCGAGTACAAGGTAAAATCACAACTAGTGTTGTGAATAACGCTCATTTCGAGGATTAATCACCCGAACCCTTAAGACTCTCGAGGCTTAACGCCTCAACGGCGGCAAAGATGATTTCTTACATCCATACGCGTAAGTCAAGTCTTCAAGACGACGAGTCTTAAGGGCTCGAGTCTTTAAGCCTAAAAATAAGCGTTATTCACAACACTGATGGCAACAGATTTTTTAGATAGGTATCTCTTTAATGTGCTTTACCCTCATATGTGGTTGGTGGTCAATAATCGTGGGTTCAAACCTCTTTTGTACCTACCTCTTACAAAGCAGAAAATACAGTTCACGATTTTTTTTAATGTTTTAAAAAAATGCTTTTCGGGGCGGAATCTTTCGATATACAACGCTTCTCCCGATTTTAATGCGTATAACCTACTCAATGTGTTATCAATCTTCAGGAGAAGTTCGGCAAGGACTGGGTTAAGGGCAAAGAAGTGCCTGGCGACTGCCTGTCAGCCACGCAGGACGGGCTGAAGGAAGGCGGCACCTACGAGTTCAGGGTGCGCGCCATCAACAAGGCGGGCCCCGGCGAGCCTAGCGACACCACTAAACCGATTGTCGCTAAGTGCAGATTCGGTGAGTACTTTCAAATTGTCGATGCGTTGACGATAGATCCGGTAGTCCCACATTTAGTTATTTAATCATTTATTTATGTATCTTACTTACTTACTTAATGGCGCAGCGACCCAAAATGAGTCTTGGCCTCCAACACGAGTACCTACACGCCAGTTGTCATTTATCTATCTTACCAAAATCTAAGTAAAACTGTAACTATCTTTAATAGGTAACCTTATTTGGTCCTACCAGCTGCGCGTCATTGACAAGAACTGACAAAGCACTATGTATATTTAGCTTGAAAGGACTGAATCTTTGACACACTTTTTAGGTTTTATTAGATATTTCTTCTGTACTCGTATCTTTTCTATTCCTTTACTATCCCTTCCCTTCTTTTATTTTATAAGATTTTGAGACTTTATCATGCAATTTGTTTGCAGTCAAGCCATACATCATTGGAGAGGGTCTCCAGAACATGATCATCAAAAAGGGACAGGTCATCACCTTCGACATCAAGTACGGTGGTGAACCTGAACCCGAGGTCAAATGGATGCAGGGTGAAGAGGTAACTATCCCTTTTAGTACTTTACAGTTAATTATGGAATGGAGCATTATCTATGAAAAGGGACCTTATTGACGATGGCGCTTACGCCGCACAGCATCAGCAGGAGCATCGTTAATAATGGCGTAAGCGCCATCGAGAATAAGGTCCCTTTTCATAGATAACGTCAAAAATACACTTTAATTATGAACAGATTGACTCGATTTTTCGAGGCATTAAGAATCGCTGATAAAGATTCTAATATTGAAATCAAAGGGAAACTTTAGGGATATCTTTAAAGACTGTAACTCACTTTGACCGAACACAAATAAGTAGGTATTTAGGCAGACACCTAATATACCTAATTTTCGATGGTATACATAAATTAATTAGTCGATCTGAAAAATGCATTAAACTCAAGGGAATATATTGAAAAACAAAAATACTTCTATTGTTTTATTTAATTTGCAAATACTACATTCCGCGAAGATTTGTACCTCCCCTCGTACCTATACGACTAACCGAATTGTGCCCAAGAAAATGAATGATGTAGATTATAAATTTTCGAAAAGTCTCTTACATGCTTTAGGTATTTACATAACCAACACTTATAAGACAACAATTTTACCCAAGAAATGGTCATTAACATGTTTATTTAATTTTGTTCCCACAAAGAAACGTGGCAAGGCGTACACGGAGAAGGTTAGATGGGTGAAAAACTGGATGTTCTCATTTTATATGTCCTAAAACACTTACTTTACATTAATGTACATACTTTACACACAATGTGGCTAACACTAAATACAGACAGATACACAAATCCTGGACACGTTACTGAAATGAATCCTTTAGTTATAATTATGATTTCTATAACAGTATTAACTGTTGACCATAATAAATGGGTTAAACATAAGAATTAACTAAACGATTCATATCATTAAAATCGCGAAGGACGCGACTAAATGCACTTGTAAGAAAACAAATGTACCAGCTTCTTTATGTATTATCGCTTTAAATGTCGTAACACACTGTTTGATAGAAAAAAACACATCATAAATATACTAGGACTGTACCTAGCGTATTACTATTAAATTATTTTATATAACGTCTTCATAAACATTTTCAAACTTTATATATAGCACTATTTACTTCTTGAACAAAGTAAACTATTAAAATCACGTCTTTCAGGATTTTTAAATGCATTGCAAATTTATTTGAGGAGGCTTCCACTTTCTCTTTTGGATTATTTTCTTACCAAGTCTCAAATAAGTTTGTGTTTCCGCCATAAATGTAATAACACTATTGACTTTGACAATGGGACAAGTGGTGTGGTAAATATTTATGTTCACTAAACATATTAAATTAAGGAATTGTGTCTGAATCGTCAACGATTTCCTCGTAAAAAATTCCATCTTTGAACTCCTTCCCTTTTTTAACTTCACACAGTTCATCGTACTCAAACATTTCATCTCCTTCCCATTCCCGTTCTTTCCCACTTGAATCCCGGGATCTACTTACTTATTCTTTTACAAAAGTGCCAAAGCCTTTGAGGGCCTACCTCCAACATCGAAATCTGCCTCTGTATCGCTCTTACATATTCGAGCGATACAGAAGTAGATGATTTTCGATGAGGCGGTAGGCTCTCTGATTATATGTATAATGTTTCATCTAAAACACAGCAGTAAGTACCTAATCACTCAAAAAGACAACCTTTACATCAACTCGGCTCTCACATCTTCAATTCAGACGCAATTCCTCGCCCACAAGCAACTTGTAATCTAATGTTCTAATTCTAGGAAATCAAAGACGATGGTGATCGCATCACCATCGACAAGTATGAGAAGAATACAGTCCTCACTGTAAGGAAGACCACCAGGCCTGATAGCGGAAAGTACAAGCTGGTGCTGACCAACTCCTCGGGCACTTGCGAGAGTATTGCTGACGTTGTTGTGCTAGGTAAGATGTTTTAGAATAAAATCCGTTCACGGTGGGAAGAAGTTGATAACTGGCGGGAAAGAATGGAAGAAATTTGAACCTTAAGTAATTTTATTTTAAGTTCTAATTTCTTTCTTTCTTCAATAAAATATCTTGAGTTATCAACTTTTTCCCGCCGTGTACGGAAATATAACTAGGTATTACCCAACTTGGAACAAACAAAATCGGACCTATAACATCAAATTTGTTTAAGTGCGGCTACTTTGATCAAACAGTACAAGTGGAAGTCACTTACTAACAGTTGGAGTTACCTATGCGTTAATGAAAATAACTAAGGGTTGTATTCCATCTGTCCAATATCTTGGTCCAATGTGTAATTTGCGTCTCACATTTTGCTTAATGAGAAAGTAAGACGCAATGCACATTGGACAAATAAATTCGACATGTGCAATACCACCCCTAAGGGTATGTGACCTATGTGTACAACAAGTAGATAATCGTTGTCCATTTGTTTTTTTGAAACCTTTTCTAATATAAAATCTCTATTATTTCAGACAAACCGAACAGGCCGAATGGTCCTCTCGAAGTTGAGGACGTCCGTGCCGAGAAGGCCACAGTCAAATGGAAGAAGCCCGATGACTGGCAAGGGTCCGATATCACCGGCTACGCGCTCGAGAAGATGGACATGGTATGTTATGTTTAAAAAGTATTGTATGCCGGTATGACGCCTAGCGGCATTCTTTTATGATCATGATTTCATGATTTTTGAAGTGAAAACTTCTTTAGCGGCGCTATGCACTTTTTGTGATGGGGAAAAAATGTTAAACTCGTAACAGGTGTCACGTGACCGTAAGACGTAAGACGGGCACGTGACCTGATCGAAAAACTATTACTTCAAGGTCATTGAGTTTTTCTTTATTGATTTAAATGCCATCTAGTGAGTTTCGCTCTAACTGGTATTAATATAACTCGAGTACTAACAGTGATGTGCTTAGGGGTTTCAAGTAATGCGACGAAATAACGCTAGATGGCGTTAACCTCAATTATACATAGTGCTGCAGACATTTTACAATAGTGATTGAGTTTTTTTTATTTTATTCCGTTTCTTGAAGACAACCTGTCGCGTTTTTATCGAACATAAAGTTTTGTCGCTATCGCGCTTAAAATATAAATTCTATTAAGTTAGAAACGCGAGATTTGCGTTGTGTTTGCCATTGACTTCACCTACTTGCTAAGTATCAATGATGTATCTTTACCTAAGCATAGAAAAGTACCTAAAATAGATGTAGGTAGGTAAGCCGCAATTGCGCAATCAGGCGTAGTAAATTGTAAGCATGGGACGTAGTCGTAATAAAGATCTCTAGTATACCTAAGTCTGCTTACACCTATTAATTTAAGATAATTTACACCTATTTTTGAAGTGAAAACTTCTTTAGCGGCGCTGTGCACTTTTTGAGGTGGGAATTTTTTTTAAACTCGAGACAGCGTAAGACGATCACGTGACCGTAAGATTTAGATGGCCACTCATTTAGATGGCATTTAAATCAATAAAGAAAAACTCAATGACATTACATGAAAACTGTTACTTACATTAAATACCATTGAGTTTTTCTTTATTGATTTAAATGCCATCTAGTGAGTTTCGCTCTAACTGGTATTAATATAACTCTAGTACTAACACTAATGTGCTTAGGGGTTTCAAGTAATTAACGCTAACGCTAGATGGCGTTAATCTCAATTATACATAGTGCATTTTGCACTAGTCATTGAGTTTTCACTTCTGCCGGCACTCCCTGAGCGCAACCCGTTGTTTTTTTTTATAGGACACTGGCAACTGGGTACCATGCGGCGAATGCGGGCCTGAGCCCACACAGTTCCAGGTCAAGGGCCTGACACCGAACCACAAGTACAAGTTCAGGGTTCGCGCCGTCAACAAAGAGGGAGAATCTGAGCCTCTGGAGACCGATGGCTTTATTCTCGCTAAGAATCCTTATGGTGAGTGTTGTTCGAATACGAAATAACGTACTTTTACGCAGTGGCGTAGCGTGAACTAATCTAGCCGTGGGCGAAATCGCATCTGCGAGGCCCATTTCTTTCACTGTGCCTGAAGGGGCCTCGCGCGAGGCCCCTATAGGGGCGCGAGGCCGTGGGCGACGGCCCACTTCGCCCACGCCTAGCTACGCCACTGCTTTTACGCGAATGTATAACGTATAAATTTTACGCATCTAATGGTTTTCCAAACGTTCCCCTCTAAACAAAAATGGAATGTTGCTATATTTAAAAGCTAGTATCGGTATTATGTGATTTAATTGGGAATCAGATTATGAATGAATATCGAAACCGTAGCTTTTTTATACGCATCGTTACAGTGTTTTGAGTGTTTTGACAGTATATTCAATTTCTAAAACACAGTCAGTTTATCACAATTTATTAATTTGCCTAAAAATAAAATAATCAATTAAGATGAGATTATTTTTGGGGAATTATTCAGTCTCTATGATAGCAATACCAGCCATCAGCTGTCAGGTGTCACTGTCACATATGACATTTGTCAGGCTTGTTATATTTTAAACCAAAACAAAACACTGGAGCCGGTAAAATCCTTCTCGATTTTACTAAGATTCATATAAAATTTGTACAAAAAGTATTCAGTAAAATAATCATAAAAAAGAACAGTTGAAATCACGGTCCAGCTGATAAGCGATACCAGCTTTAATTATAGTAAATAGTGTCTACAATTTCTCTAATCAATGGTGCATAGTAAAACTATCAGTATCTTACATTTGTAGTTTATTTATACACAATATTTGAACCTCAGACAGCAAATATAACTATTCCATTAGTGTAAAACCTAAATCCTCACAACAATTATACTTTAACGTGTATATTTGCCTCACCAGACCCGCCGAAAGCACCTAGTAAGCCAGTCATCATCGACTATGATAACCAGTCGGTTACGTTGCAATGGGAGGCCCCCACCGACACCGGTGGACGGCCCATCCTCGGCTACGTTGTGGAGAAGAAAGACAAGTTCTCCGCTGATTGGATTGAGGTGAGCAACTTGTTTTTGATAAAGATTTACCCCCTTATTCACAAACGTCTCTAAGTCTCTAAGTTAATCGGCTGGTCATCGTCGTTTTTCCCTCTCTATGGCATAACGACAGATAGGGAGAAACAACGATCATGAACTGATTAAGTTAGCTGCCGTTTATGAATAACGCCATTCAGGGCCGGATCTAGGATAGAGCGAGTGGAGCGGCCGCTCTAGGCGCTGGATGGCAAGGGGGGCGCCAAAATGGCAAATGAGAAAAAAAAAAGTTTAAAAAGACGCGAGTGTGGTGGAGGCCCAAAATACGCTTCAAAACTTTAACGAAGGGCGTCAAAACCCGATTTCGCTCTACCCTGACCAAGGGCTCGGGCCGGCACTGCCGCCATTAAATTACAAGAAAAATCCATCAGTTAGCGAGACCCTTAAGCGGAATAACAAGTTTTGATAAATTAAATGATGTCTGACAGGTTGTCAAGACCGAGGACACCAAGACCGAGTACAAGGTGGAAGGGCTGAAGGAGAAGATGATCTACCAGTTCCGCGTGAAGGCCTACAACAAGGCTGGTGTCGGTGAGGCGTCACCGCCCACTGACAACCACCTCTGCAAGCATAAAAACTGTAAGTATTAGGTTCATACTAGTTTATCCTAGAAAGAAGTTTATTATCAGAAATATCTAAAAAAAGATTTCATTTTAGTCTTTTTGCGAAGGCTTTTTATCTATGCATGTAATGCCCTGATGAACAGACTGCAGTAGGATTTATTAGGCATATGAGGTATACAAAATACAACTTTAATAAAGATCACATTTTCAGTGCCAAGCGCCCCATTTCTAATACCACAAAATGAACACAAATACATGGTCTTGGCAGCGAAAAAGTTTACCTATGTTAGTAAATTTTTAAATGCCTCACCCGCTAATATCTTACTCCTCTGTTTGACTGTATGCATCCGCAGGGAACAAAGGAAGAAACATTATTTCTGCAGTCCTTAACTGGTTTATATGTAATGTTATTCCTAAGATACCTTAGCGTTGCCAAGAGTGCGCTAGGCGTAATAATTATGTAATGTTGGCAGACGATAACTTACCTACTAATAATTTTCTTTCTTCTACAGTGAAGCCTCGCATTGAGCGAAGCACATTCAAGTCAGTGATCATCAAGGCTGGCCGCACCCACAAGTGGTCTGTGGATGTCACTGGTGAACCTGCCCCGGACATGACTTGGTATGTTTAACATAATATTTGTTAATCACAGACAAGACATCCTCTAGACTGAGCATAGTAACGCTACCCTCTCTGCCACTATATACGGTAGTTTTACTCCATCTTCGAGTCAAAGTGTCAGAATCCCGTGCCGTGATTGGTCCGTGTCTTTGAACGGACCAATCACGGCACGGGATTCGCTCACCTCGTCCCCCTGCACTCCCGTATTTTTGGCAGCATCGGTTTCATGAAATAATTGCTCTAAACTCCGTCTAGAAGATTCCTAGTCTATGTTGTTAATATACCATAGTTTTCATGGTGGTATAAAAACTGATTTAGTTTGCCTGGATGTGGTTGTGGGCGTTTCTCTTATTCTTAAAACTTTACAAACATCTGTGAATTTTTCATTCTTTTATCAGCAGCTTCTTAGATTTGACTTATGTTTTTGAATAATGTCATTAATGTTTGTTTTGTCATTTGCTACCGGCAAACGGAATATAAAAGTAAGTTGTCTCTGTTTCGTAAATTATCACTACATAGTATAAAACAAAGTCGCTTCCCGATATCTGTCTGTCACTATGTATGCTTAGATCTTTAAAACTACGCAACGGATTTTAATGAGGTTTTTTTTTAAAAGATCTATAGAGTAATCACTCTACTCTAGGCAGGTTTATGTATAATTTGTTAACCCGTGCGAAGCCGAGGCGGGTCGCTAGTATACCATATATTGTACTGACCATAGGCGGTATAATGGCGGTGTACCAATTATCCCTAAATTGCATATATTAAATGACAGTGGTAATAAATAATTAAGCTACTGCTACACTGCAACTAAAATTAACACAAGCTGTTCAACTACAGGTCGTGGCGTGAGAACATCAAGCTAGTGAACACCGAACGTATCAAGATCGAGAACCAGGAGTACCACACCGACTTCACCATCGTGAACGCGGTGCGCCGCGACACCGGCAAATACACGCTCAGGGCCGAGAACTGCAACGGTTTCGACGAGGAGACCGTAGAGTTGACTGTTCTTAGCAAGCCCTCGGCGCCTAAAGGTGAGTTTTCAAAATCGAGAACCAGGAGTACCACAATGACTTCACCATCGTGAACGCGGTGCGCCGCGACACCGGCAAATACACGCTCCGGGCCGAGAACTGCAACGGTTTCGACGAGGAGACCGTAGAGTTGACTGTTCTTAGCAAGCCCTCGGCGCCTAAAGGTGAGTTTTCAAGATCGAGAACCAGGAGTACCACACCGACTTCACCATCGTGAACGCGGTGCGCCGCGACACCGGCAAATACACGCTCAGGGCCGAGAACTGCAACGGTTTCGACGAGGAGACCGTAGAGTTGACTGTTCTTAGCAAGCCCTCGGCGCCTAAAGGTGAGTTTTCAAGATCGAGAACCAGGAGTACCACACCGACTTCACCATCGTGAACGCGGTGCGCCGCGACACCGGCAAATACACGCTCAGGGCCGAGAACTGAGACCGTGGAGCTGACTGTTCTTAGCAAGCCCTCGGCGCCTAAAGGTGAGTTTTCAAAGTACTTCATCATTATATGTATACCTCAACATGATATCAAATGCGGTGCGCCGCGAGACAACAGTTCCAAATCCTCAAATTCATGTTCAATTACAAATTACAACACTTTCTTTAATACAGTCACATCAATCCAATTGGTGGTTTGAACCATTAAAAAACCCACTAATACACACATTACGATGACCCAGTTATCTTATGGGCACTTTAGATAGATAGATAGAATACTCTTTATTGGCTCACCTCAGTAGAAAGATACAAAAGAAAAGAACAATTGATTCAATGTAGATGCAGACAACAGGCGGTCTTATCGCTAAAGAGCGATCTCTTTCAGACAACCTTCATTTTAACTTGTACTTCAAAGCGCGACTTAAGTCGTGTTTCAGTAACGTCTAACCGTCACATTTGACAATATGTATGGGATTTGACATTGACGAATTTGAGTTAATTGTTAAGTGAAAATGCCCTTATACCAGGGGGGTGTCACTCCGCAGTTTAGGTACATTTGGCCGACGCGCCCATCAGACAGGCGTACAGCAGTGGGCTGCCGCTCGGCGTGCACGATAGTCGTGTCACGTGGCGCTCGCGCAAAATTGAAAATACACAATGGCTTCGAAACTTACTCCGCGAGAATCAGACATGCTATTTTCGGATAAAACATGTATGTTTACATAATCAACGTTTGTAATTCCTACATATTTATCTTAAATACAATAAATCAGTGGGTATAGGTATAAAAACTTGTCAAGTGATAACCCCGTGCCGACACTCACAGCTTGGTCATAAAACTGCGGCGCGCAAAGGAGATTCACGGTTAGTGCGCGGTTATAGGTTTCAATTTTGCTTGCAGGCGGCGATATAGGTGTAATTTTATACCTAAACCTGACTTTTGTGAAGGGGTGAATTTTCTGTACGGTAGTACTATTAGTTATTCTGTGCTTATACCATGTATTCTCTGTTCAGGCCCGCTGGAGGTGTCAGACATCCACGCTACCGGCTGCAAAGTCCGTTGGGAGAAGCCCGAAGATGATGGAGGCTCCCCGGTCAAGGAATACGAGTTGGAGAAGATGGACATGGCCACCGGCAAATGGGTGCGCGTTGGCAGGTAAGACGAAAGGTCATACATCTGTACGGACATGTCTCTAGGCACGCTGGTGTCAGACATCCACGCCACCGGCTCCAAGGTCCTCTGGAAGCCGGGAGATGATGGAGGCTCCCCGGTCAAGGAATACGAGTTGGAGAAGATGGACATGGCCACCGGCAAATGGGTGCGAGTTGGCAGGTAAGACGAAAGTTCATACCTGTACGGACATGTCTCTAGGCACGCTGGTGTCAGACATCCACGCCACCGGCTCCAAGGTCCTCTGGAAGCCGGAAGATGATGGAGGCTCTCCGGTCAAGGAATACGAGTTGGAGAAGATGGACATGGCCACCGGCAAATGGGTGCGCGTTGGCAGGTAAGACGAAAGGTCATACCTGTACGGACATGTCTCTAGGCACGCTGGTGTCAGACATACGCACGCCACCGGCTCCAAGGTCCTCTGGAAGCCGGGAGATGATGGAGGCTCCCCGGTCAAGGAATACGAGTTGGAGAAGATGGACATGGCCACCGGCAAATGGGTGCGCGTTGGCAGGTAAGACGAAAGTTCATACATCTGTACGGACATGTCTCTAGGCACGCTGGTGTCAGACATCCACGCCACTTCAAGGTCCTCTGGAAGCCGGAAGATGATGGAGGCTCCCCGGTCAAGGAATACGAGTTGGAGAAGATGGACATGGCCACCGGCAAATGGGTGCGAGTTGGCAGGTAAGACCAAAGTTCATACATCTGTACGGACATGTCTCTAGGCACGCTGGTGTCAGACATCCACGCCACCGGCTCCAAGGTCCTCTGGAAGCCGGAAGATGATGGAGGCTCCCCGGTCAAGGAATACGAGTTGGAGAAGATGGACATGGCCACCGGCAAATGGGTGCGAGTTGGCAGGTAAGACGAAAGTTCATACATCTGTACGGACATGTCTCTAGGCACGCTGGTGTCAGACATCCACGCCACCGGCTCCAAGGTCCTCTGGAAGCCGGGAGATGATGGAGGCTCCCCGGTCAAGGAATACGAGTTGGAGAAGATGGACATGGCCACCGGCAAATGGGTGCGAGTTGGCAGGTAAGACCAAAGTTCATACATCTGTACGGACATGTCTCTAGGCACGCTGGTGTCAGACATCCACGCCACCGGCTCCAAGGTCCTCTGGAAGCCGATGATGGAGGCTCTCCGGTCAAGGAATACGTGCTGGAGAAGATGGACATGACCACCGGCAAATGGGTGCGCGTTGGCAGGTAAGACGAAAGTTCATACATCTGTACGGACATGTCTCTAAAATCTATTTTTTTATTCGGTAGACTGAAATGACAGTTCATAGTATGAACATAAAATGTCATTTCATACTAAGAAATGTCATTTTAGTCTACCGAATTAAAAAATAGACTTTAGGCACGCTGGTGTCAGACATCCACGCCACCGGCTCCAAGGTCCTCTGGAAGCCGGAAGATGATGGAGGCTCTCCTGTCAAGGAATATGAGCTGGAGAAGATGGACATGGCCACCGGCAAATGGGTGAGAGTTGGCAGGTAAGACGAAAGTTCATACATCTGTACGGACATGTCTCTAGGCACGCTGGTGTCAGACATCCACGCCACCGGCTCCAAGGTCCTCTGGAAGCCGATGATGGAGGCTCTCCGGTCAAGGAATACGTGCTGGAGAAGATGGACATGACCACCGGCAAATGGGTGCGCGTTGGCAGGTAAGACGAAAGTTCATACATCTGTACGGACATGTCTCTAAAATCTATTTTTTTATTCGGTAGACTGAAATGACAGTTCATAGTATGAACATAAAATGTCATTTCATACTAAGAAATGTCATTTTAGTCTACCGAATTAAAAAATAGACTTTAGGCACGCTGGTGTCAGACATCCACGCCACCGGCTCCAAGGTCCTCTGGAAGCCGGAAGATGATGGAGGCTCTCCTGTCAAGGAATATGAGCTGGAGAAGATGGACATGGCCACCGGCAAATGGGTGAGAGTTGGCAGGTAAGACGAAAGTTCATACATCTGTACGGACATGTCTCTAGGCACGCTGGTGTCAGACATCCACGCCACCGGCTCCAAGGTCCTCTGGAAGCCGGGAGATGATGGAGGCTCCCCGGTCAAGGAATACGAGTTGGAGAAGATGGACATGGCCACCGGCAAATGGGTGCGAGTTGGCAGGTAAGACCAAAGTTCATACATCTGTACGGACATGTCTCTAGGCACGCTGGTGTCAGACATCCACGCCACCGGCTCCAAGGTCCTCTGGAAGCCGATGATGGAGGCTCTCCGGTCAAGGAATACGTGCTGGAGAAGATGGACATGACCACCGGCAAATGGGTGCGCGTTGGCAGGTAAGACGAAAGTTCATACATCTGTACGGACATGTCTCTAGACAGGCTGGTGTCAGACATCCACGCCACCGGCTGCAAGGCCCTCTGGAAGCCGGAAGATGATGGAGGCTCCCCGGTCAAGGAATACGAGTTGGAGAAGATGGACATGGCCACCGGCAAATGGGTGCGCGTTGGCAGGTAAGACGAAAATATTGAAAACGGGTCACTGACGTATTTTAAGTCGAAAACTCGCGACATGTTTCACTCCGTACCGAGGAGTGTCATCAGGAGCTTGCGTTAACGGTGACGGACCGGCGCAGACTGCCCGAAGTGACCCGTTTTTAATATATCAATATCACATACTTAGTATAAAATTGTTCAAACAAAGTCGCTTCCCTGTCTGTCTGTCTGTATGTATGCTTATGCGGTGCGGATGCGGTTTTTTTTAATAGATATAGTGATTCAAGAGGAAGGGTTATGTATAATTTGTTAACCCGTGCGAAGCCGGGGCGTGTCGCTAGTTTAATATATTTGGACGAGAGTCCGTTGTGTGACTGCGGCCTTGAAGAACAAACCACCCAGCACGTTGAACGATGCCCAAAGAGGCGTTTCCAAGGCGACCCGGAGGATCTCTACACCAATCTGACACCTGACGCGATCAGTTGGCTGCGTGGCCTGGATGTCGACTTATAATAGTTATTTTAGTTATAATTGCCTACAATGTTACGCCATATGCTTAAATAAATATATTTGTAGAATTATTACAACAGATATATTATGTTTGTCAGGGTTGCCGGCGACAAGAAACCCCTAGAGATGGAGGTGACTGGCCTGGAGCCGGGACACCAGTACAAGTTCCGCGTGACGGCCGTCAACGACGAAGGCGACTCGGAGCCCCTGGAGGCCGAGAAGGCTATCCTGGCCAAGAATCCTTACGGTGAGTATATTTTGTAGCTTTCTAATAGACCCCGAAGGCTTATCCTATTGTCTATTGTTCAGTAAAACCGCACGTGCTACTTACCTGCAAAAAAGGGTCCTAATTATTCTATTTGGCACCTGAGCGCGGGCTAGTCCAACGCTCAAAAACCAGTGTAGGTGCGCTCTCCGATAACGCGCCTTTGTTACGCATCTCGATGACACATTTTAGACTGGTTCTGTAGCGTTCGACTCGCCGGCACTCAGTAACCGAAGTACCGATTTTTTATGCAGGTGGTTGTGGCACGTGGCACGAGCGGTTTTTCTTAACAATAGACAATAGGATTAGCCTTCGGGGTCTATTAGAAAGCTACAAACTATACCTATTTAAAGAGGGGTCCCTTTGTTTAAGGTCACTGCGGGCAAGACCGGCATACTTTTTATTTTTAACTTTGGAGTGATCTAGCTGCGTTAATTATTCACCTACATTACCGTTTGTAATCACATACGATGAAGAATTTAATAATTAATAGTTTAGCCATAGTGACAGATCATTTTTATCACAAATTAAGCAAAAACAATAGTATTTAAAAAAATTGGCGATAAGGGAAGTCGGTCGAGTAATGATATCAGCCAATCTATGGGTGCGTATATGTTCGTAGTCGAATTACTAAAAAGAATGAATCAAAACAATGAAAAACATAAACATAGACATAACATTATAGTAGTATTATTTAAAATTTACCCTTAACTCTTTGACTTCCAAAGACGTCCATGCGCTCGGTTACAGCGTCATATCGACCTTCGTGCATTCAGATAAGGTTTACAATGGCGCGTTGTATAAAGGCGTGGCGTTTAACTCGAGTGAAAGGCATTATTTCACCCCTTGGTTAACAATATACTATTATATATATGTTAATTTACCTATACTCATACTCAATATCTGGGTGACCGAGCTTCGCTCGGAAAACATACAAAAACTCGAAAATGCGCGTTTCCCCAGAGATAAGACCTAGCTAGATCGATTTTTCGCCCCCGAAAACCCCCATATAGCAAATTTCATCGAAATCGTTAGAGCCGTTTCCGAGATCCCCGAAATATATATATATAAATAAATAAATAAATAAACAAGAATTGCTCGTTTAAAGGTATTAGATTTATTTATAAAATAATTACATATTACACGTCAAAATTGAAAATAAATTAGATAAATTAAGTTACAATTATTATTAAGTTACAATTACAATATTATTACAGTTTTGGTTGGTATACCTAAATAAGACCTAATTTACAGACGTCTCGGAGAAGCCAGGCAACGTCGAAGTGGCAGATCACGACAATGAAAGCGCCACAGTCAAATGGGACCCGCCCAAGAACGACGGCGGAGCGCCCATACAGAAGTACATCATCCAGAAGAAGCCGAAGGGTGGCGATTGGGAGAACGCTCTAGAAGTAAGTAGAACAAGTAGTAGTAGTAGTAGTAAACACTTTATTGCACAAAACAAGTACATAACACAGAGATAATCCAGTAAATGTGTACAAAGGCGAACTTATCCCGTTAAGGGATCTCTTCCAGCTAACCTTTAAGTAACTGAGAGATACATTATGAAATGGTAGTCAAACTAAGATAAATCGTACATGACGGCGAGACTTAAAAGAAGTAGCTAACCCTAGAAACATGTAGAAACAAGTACTTGTGTTTACTACTTCTTTTACAAACTTTTATTTAGTTACACCTGTCCCGTTGTCTGTCGGTCTGTAATCAAAACTTGCAAGTTAAATTTGATCCACTTCCCGGTTTCCGACTGAGCTGAAATTTTGCATGCATTTATTAACCGGATGACAATGCAATATTATTATGACATAGAGCTGATCTGATGATGGAGCTGGAAGGTGGCCATAGGAACTCTGTGATGAAACAACGCAGCCTAATTGTGTTAGGGGTTTTTAGAATTGTCTCGATGAGTATTAGTTGTCTGTCGTAAGAAAAGTACAGTCAGCGATAAAAGCATGTACCAAAAATGAAATTTTTGCCGAAAACTTATTTATTATACTGTAACATGGCTAACCAGTGCGCGCGGAAATATATGGTGTATGGAAATGGTCACGTGACTTTTTGTAGCATCTGTCATCCCGATACATTTTTTCTTTTCGTTTGCGTTTTGCGACGTATGATTGTCATCTTGGATGTCTCTGTTATGTTATCTCACTCCTGAAATGTGGCAACCCATTAGTAATTCTGAGACTACAATTAAGTGTCCCTCTTTACGTACCCGGCCAGCTGTGGCCATCACATAAAAATACGTCGGAGGGGTGCTGACCTGCAGCGAGTGTGGCACATTTGCTGCAAAGATTGGCTACGTCAGTCACCTGAGAGCGCACCAGCGACGCTCTCAGCGGTAGAAAGCAGTCGCTAAGGCCGAAAACGGCTAGATGATGATGAATGTTGTTGAAAATTTCAACTTGAAATGAAGGTCTCTGATTTTAATAGGGATGATGACAGATGTTGAATTTTATAACAAAATCTAGTAAAATAGATAGCAAATGAGCAATTTATCACAATATGATTAAAAAAATATATGGAAATAATACAAAAATACAGCACCTGAAAGTTTCCAAATTAAAGTTTTTTTTTAACTTTCAAAAACGAAATAAGTAAAGATTACCATTCGATTCCTCACATTTTATCTAAAAAAAGATTGTATAGCACCTATATACATAAACGCAATATCTCACCGACAAAAATGCAATTTCCTTGTTTTGTTCATACTTCAAGATGCGCTCTCAGTGACCTTGACGTCACGTTCACATAGCGTTTTGTTCGGGGCGTTTCGCGAGTGAAGTACGACTGTCGGACTTTGACTACAATTTCTGACTTTTGTGTTACTTTAATGCAATGGGTCCCATATAGACATTTGATCCTAAAAACAAACCCGATCGATTGATACCATAAAAAAAAATTAGTCATGTAGCCTATTCTGAGACTACAATTAACTGTCCCTCTGTACGTACCCGGCCACCTGTAGCCATCACATATAATTACGACGGAGGGCTGCGGACCTGCAGCGAGTGTGGCCACACATTTGCCTGTCACCGGAGAGTGCACTAGCGACGCTCTCAGCGGCAGAAAGCAGTCGCTGAGGCCGAAAACGGCTAGGACATGATGATGAATGGTGTTAAAATGAAGGTCTCTGATTTTAATTCTGACCTCTTATTCTGCAGGTGCCCGGTACCGCCACGGAGGGTAAAGTGGACGGTCTGCCCGAGGGCAGCGAATACCAGTTCAGGGTGATCGCCGTCAACAAGGCGGGTCCTTCCGAAGCCTCTGACCCTACCAAGATGACCACCATCAGGCACAAGGCTTGTGAGTATACATTAAAGTCATATGTGTATGTATTATTACCAGACAAAAGTTTTTGTGGCAAAAACGAGTGTTTGAGAAAAAACATCGATAAATCTGTTATCGATAAGTAATAGATTATTTTAAAAGATGTACTTAACTTTTATTATTTATTTAGTTATTTATTTAAACTTTATTGCACAATACAAGAAAGTACAAATGGCGGACTTAATGCCATAAGGCATCTCTACCAGTCAACCATTGGGCCAAACGGAAACTTACAATTTTCTACAGAACTTTTATACTTGCAGTAGGTAAGTTACCGAGAAATTTCAAGAATGCAAATCAATTATAAAGCGGTACATAATTTCTTTATTAGTACTTAAAAATGTATACGTAAACTGTAGTATACAATGCCAAACGAATAGAAAACTACCAACATATCAAAAGAGAAGATCGAGCGTGTTGTATATTTCGCGGTAGCTATCTTCTTATAAAATGTAATAAATATGTATAACGTTAAGGTAATATCGATAAGAGACATGTCGATATTTCATTTTGTCAATCACTTTATTTTGCCACAAAAACTTCTATGTCTGAACACTGAAAGTGACACACGCATTAACACGGTCCAGTATAGACATGACGAGACAGATTTATCATCTCCATACTATTTTCATTTCTTAACCCACTTCTTTAAGCAGAAGGAGGAGGTTCTGTATTCGGTTGCAACTATTTTTTTTATGTATGTTCACCGATTACTCCGAGTCCCGTAGTCCGATTTGAATATTTCTTTTTTTGTTCGAAATGAACTACCTCCAAAATGGTCCCACATTAATCTGGTGCTGTTCTGATGATGGGATCCATGAGGAATTGAGGAAACTCCTCAATTTTTAAAGGCACTAGTATGGTGATTTGGGTGTTTTCTTAAGCAACTCGAGCATTTCTTGAAATGAAAATTTCTTTAGCGGCGCTGTGCACTTTTTGTGATGGGGAAAAAATGTTAAACTCGCGACAGCTCACGTGACCGACAGATTCGACAGATTGGAAATTCGTAAGACGGACACGTGACCTGATCGAAAAACTGTTACAATGTCATTGAGTTTTCACTTCTGCCGGCACTCCCGGAGTGCAACCCGTTGTCTTTTTTTACCTATTTTCACAAGACCAAAAACATTCCTTTTCTAAAATAAATAAAAGCTTAGACTAAAACTGTTAATGTTTATCGTAGTGAAACCCCGCATCGACCGCACCAACCTGAAGGCTGTGGCCGTGCGCGCGGGCAAGCCGATCTTCTTTGACGTCAACGTGAGGGGTGAACCCGCGCCTACCGTGCAGTGGTTCCAGAAGTGGAAAGGCGATGAAAAAGAGGTAAGCTGTCATTTAATTTTTTTTAACTCATAAGTACTGGATGAAAGATAAGATATATAAAGATAAAAGATAATTTATTCAAGTAGGCATATTACTATGTGCTTATGAAAGTCAAATAAAGCTACACCGGCTCCAACCCTACACCTCAGCCCGAGAAGAAATCCCCCCTCAATTGGAGGAGGGTATCCCAATATGGGACCGGCGATAAACTCGGCGGGACACATCTTTTCAAAAAAATACATCATTACGAGTAAATAAGGAAAAAAGTACAATTTAAATTACTATAGAATTCATGCAATTATACACATATAAGGTACTTATCTTTATAGAAATTTGATTTAAAAAATATATGTACATGGAATCATACAAATACGTAGCTCTTTCAGAAAACATATCAAGAAAGACAATAAACAGAAACCGTTACGTTTGGTATTTAACACTTTCAGTGCCAAGCGCTCCATTTCCAATAAAAAAGGAATACAGCTAGCGTGTGGTAGGCAGTAAATGTGTTGATGAACGACCTTCAATGTGGAGGGAAGGGGTACTATTTCTGAGAGTTGATAAGGCACTACTAAGGCAATGAATCTATCTGTAAACGTCACAAATCTAATTGACAAATATTAAGTACCTAGTAAAAACGAGTTCGTTTTGATACTAAAAATAGGTATCGTCATTGTTTGCCAAAAATTATGGGAGATATTTGGGCCATTTTATTTAAAGTTGTCCCCTAAACATTTTTATTTCAAAATTGGGATTTTTTATGTTATTTCTACTCAGAACCATGAGCTCTTTTGATCCTAATAGGAGAAAAAAAGTTTCCCAAGATTTCCATACGTTTTTCGATCTTTCCATTCCGAAACCGCCATACAAAGTCTATGAAAAAATGGTAACGGAATGGGAAAAAAACCTTGGGACACTGTTTTTCTCCTATTAGGATAGAAAGAGCTCGTGATTCTGAGTAGAAATAACATATAAATTCACAAATTAAAAAAAGTGTAGGGGACAACTTTAAATAAAATGGCCCATTTCGTAATCCGTGTCCCATTTCTGTAACTTACTTATAATCTACTCTTAACAGGTGAAAGAAAACGTGATCAACGTTGATTACAACACCAAGTTAGACATCAAGGACTCGGTCCGCGCCATGACCGGCACCTACCGTATCCTGGCGACCAACCAACTCGGCACGGACGAAGCGGAGGTGGACATCACAGTGCTGAGCGCTCCGGGCAAGCCTGGCGGGCCGCTCAAGGTCGCTGATGTCACCAAGTCTGGCTGCAAGCTGTCTTGGAAAAAACCAGAAGACGATGGTGGTAAGTAATCTCTATATATTTCTCTTAACCTTTTAACCGCCATAGAATACGTCATCGAACGTGCTCGTGTCGCCCGGGGGGTACGTAGTTACACGAAGTCTTGTCTTATTTATCAGACAGCGGCGAAATGAGCCCGATTTTGTATGTCTTATCAGTCTACGGCGGTTAAAAGGTTAATTCGCTATAATAGAAAACGTTTAATTATCAAAAATGTAAAACATGTATCTATGTATTTATTAGACTCGGGAGCAACAATAGATATCGAAACCAACGAGCAAGACACATATAAATATTATATATGACATTATTACACAAATTGACTAAGCCCCACGGTAAGCTCAAGAAAGCTTGTGTTGTGGGCACTCTGACAACGATATATATAATATACAAATACTTAAATACATAGAAAACAACCATGACTCAGGAACAAATATCTGTGCTCATCACACAAATAAATGCCCTTACTGGGATTCGAACCCAGGACCGCGGCTTCACAGACAGGGTCACTACCCACTTAGCCAGACCGGTCGTCAAATAAAGCTGAAGTTGTTTGTTTATATATCTTATTTTATAAATGTCAAAGTGTGTTGCTTTCCCCTTGGTTTCATTCACCTCACCTGAAAACGTCCATCGAGGCAAGGCACTGAATCTGAAATTGAGATTACAATGCTGCCTGCGACACATCTGAATGTCTGATGATTTGATCTGAAAAGCTCTGATGTTTCGGAAATCCGGTTGCAAGTTGATGTATGTTTTGGAAGAAAATGAAACACGATGGTGGTTACTGTCTCACACTAGATTGCCTTTAAACAAACTCAAGGGCAAAATTGTTTGTAGAGTCACAGATGACACCGATTTTGAGATAACCTCTTGACAAAAAAAAGCGAGTTCAAGCCTCGACTGCGCCTGATAGAGCAAAAAATGCTTTAAAAAATACAAAAAGAGGGTGTAAAACTATGTATCTTGTAAGATACATAATCTTTGCGGCCTAGGTGTATTTTTAATTGTTGATGTGTTTTTTTTTCTTGTATGTAAATTCCATGTTGACGTGTAAAAGTGCCCTTGTGGCCTATTTGCTGAATAAATGTTGATGTTTGATAAATTGCCAAGACAAGGGATTTGACTATTTAGGATCCAGACGTTAAAAGATAAAAAAGATAAAGATAAAAGATAGTTTATTGAAGTAGGCATAATTACAATGCGCTTATGAACGTCAAATAAAGCTAGGTAGACCGGCTCCAACCCTACACCTCTGCCCCGAGAAGATTTAAACCCCCCCTCAATTGGAGGAGGGTATCCCAATATGGGACCGGCAACAAACTCGGCGGGACACATCTTTAAAAAAAAAATTACATCTTATAATTAACATGCATTACGAGAAAATAAGGAAAAAGAAATACGTTAATTCTGTACTACTTTCCACAGGTAAACCAGTAACCGGCTACGTAGTAGAAAAGCTTAACAAGGCCACGGGCCGCTGGGTCCCGGTCGGCAAGACCGACGACACCGAAATGGAGGTCAAGGGTCTCCAGGAGGGCGAGGAGTATGAGTTCAGGGTCCGCGCTGTGAATGAGGAAGGCGAAAGTGAACCGCTCAAGACGGACCATAGCATCATCGCGAAGAACCCTTACGGTGAGTTGGTGAAGTGTTTATTTGAATCTATGGCAGCGTGACTCACTCCGCGATTTCGTCGCTTTGCTACAGGTAGCTAAAAGTAGTCGATTTGCTACAGGGCCCCAATTATGGGGAAAGCCATAAGCCGCGCGTGGCGCTGTCGCCACCTAGCGGCCATATCGGTCCTGAGTGCAGACGCGTTTTGTTAGAGAGTGAGTCTTCTGTACCTAGTACTATTATTTATTATGTGTCTATGGCAAGGAAAAAAAAAGATCATAAATCAAATTTAGAGAAATAATTCACATGAGGCCTTTAACGTTCAATTTGATGTATGAAGTACCCATCAACTCAAGAACAAAAGTTGGTAGAACGCTTGGAAACCTTCGGCCTCGCTTTAAATTACTTAGGGTTGACACGCTTGGGAGCTCGGGGTCGGTGTCGGCCTTCGGCCTCCCAGCCTGAACCCGCCCTTCGGGCTCTCAAAACACAGTACTCGTCGTATTGGATTTTGCTTTGTTTCTCACTCCCGCGGACTCTTAAAAAATGTATTAGGACATCTTGTTTCATAGCACCACAATGCTGGTGCTTTATCAAGGCTGGTGCGCAGTTGAGGTTGCTAGTTCGCCTTGGGATATCAATACGCCTTCTATTTCTAGAGATTTAAGGGTTGACGATAAGACTACTTTCGGGTTTACATTGCCTAAAGATTTGCCACATATATCAGTGTCGTTACGTCATTTCTACATCAAAATCATTAGATGTATTCTGATGGACACATGTCTTCAACTGAATATCTATAGAAAAGTATCAGCACCAGTCAAAAGTTTGTTAACACATTCAGTACCGAAAACCCGACTCGGGTATTTTATGATTCCGTTCCCAGGCCGGATGACCCAATAGTCGGGATCGTGGTCAGCTTTATATGACGAAATTTTTGTGGCCTGGCGCGAATGTCTTGTTTGGCTGGGTGGCAATGAATGTGTTAACTAATCAGGGGTCCCAGCGCGCATAAATCGCGAAGCGTCTGGTTGATGTAACTGGTGACCGAAGAGCTGGCGGCTACCTCGCACAACGTATCAGCATTGCGATACAGCGAGGAAATGTCGCCAGCATCCTTGGTACAATGCCTCAAGGGCCTATGTTAGATTTAAGCTAGTTTTTAATTTCTTTTAGTATAACCACTGTATATATACAGATATAGAGAGCGCTGGTGGCCTAGCGGTAAGAGCGTGCGACTTTCAATCCGGAGGTCGCAGGTTCAAACTCTGGCTCGTACCAATGAGTTTTTCGGAACTTATGTACGAAATATCATTTGATATTTACCAGTCGCTTTTCGGTGAAGGAAAACATCGTGAGGAAACCGGACTAATCCCAATACGGGCCTAGTTTAGCCTCCGGGTTGGAAGGTCAGATGGCAGTCGCTTTCGTAAAAACTAGTGCCCACGCCAATTACTGGGATTAGTTGCCAAGCGGACCCCAGGCTCCCATGAGCCGTGGCTAGAGTTTGCACGACGGATCCGAAATGTATGGGAAGATCCGCGGATCCGGATCCAGATCCGGATAATTTCATACATTTCGGATCCGGATTGCAAACCCTAGCCGTGGCAAAATGCCGGGACAACGCGAGGAAGATGATGAGTAGTATATATCTTGTTTGTAATACCACTGTATACAGAGTGCTTCCTGTAACAGGATCAATAAATTAAACTGTAGGCTGTACTCCTCAAACTGACCAACATTTGTTCAGCAACTTTTGAAAATAACTCAGGTTTTGATTTTTATTACACTTTAAAGTTTATTCTATGACGCAATGTATTGCAAATTTTGTTATGTTTAAAGCGTGACAAGCAACGTCAAACACACTGATGTCAGCGTACATTGAAGGCCATATTTATTTTGTATGAAAAAGAGGAAGTCTAAAGGATTCATAATTTTTAAAAGTTGCTGAACAAATGTTGGTCAGTTTGAGGAGTACAGCCTACAGTTTAATTTATTGCTCCTGTTACAGGAAGCACCCTGTATATCTTGTTAACTAATCTGTATGTTTATCCCAGACATTCCCGGCAAGCCCTCAGTGCCGACCATCGAGGACTGGGACGTGGACCGTGTGGATCTTACGTGGGAGGCGCCTAAGAACACCGGCGGAGCGCCCATCACCGGCTACGTTATTGAGAAAAAGGAGAAGTACGGGTCGTGGCAGGAGGCGCTTACTACCAATGTGAGTTGAATCGAAGCGATTTTTGATGTGATAACTTCTTTAGCGGCGCTGTGCACTTTCTGTGATGGGGAAAAAAATGTTAAACTCGTAACAGGTGTCACGTAACCGTAAGACGTAAGCTGGACACGTGACCTGATCGAAAAACTGTAACAATAGGTTTTTTTTTATTGATTTAAATGCCATCTAGTGAGTTTCCCTCTAACTGGTATTAATATAACTCGAGTACTAACAGTGATGTGCTTAGGGGTTTCAAGTAATGCGACGAAATAACGCTAGATGGCGTTAACCTCAATTATCCATAGTGCTGCAGACATTTTGCACTAGTCATTGAGTTTTCACTTCTGACGGCACTCCCGGAGTGCAACCCGTTGTTTTTTTTTTAAAGAAATAACAAATAGCAATTTTTAAGTAATAGATCAACGCAAATTCTCAATAATGGGTCGTGGTGTTTAAGCTTGTTTGTGTCCAAAGTGACATATCGAACCTGCCCTAGTAGCACGGTCGCATTTTTATCGTTTATCACCATGCCTGTCACGTTTTAACAAGTATATAAGTGCGAAAGTGACGGGCATAATGATAGTCGATAAAAATGGAACCGTGCTGAGCCCGCAGGTGGTTTGAGGACTAATCAGCGGTGTAGGTAAAAGCAAATCAACGGCTAGTTCTTACTGTCTGTATCAAATTAACAGTGACAGCAAAAGACACAAATATATCGCAACTTATCTTGAAATAGGTTGATTAATATATTTGATGTCACGAATTGATCCTGTTTAACATATTTTGCAAGGACTACTACACCAATATGTCTGAACCTATACTTCGTTTTTTTAGCATTAGAAATAAGGTAAACAATCTTGATGTGTCTTTTAATTGAAAAACACATTTAAAAAATAAGTTACGGTAAATATGTAACAATTATGAATCTAATACGATCTTTTATAGTCATCTGCTTTCATAAGTAATAGTTATTGATTTTTAAAAAGTGTTTTTCAATTAAAAGATATGTCAAAATCGCTTATCTTCTTTCAAGTTCTTTCTAATGCTAAAAAAAACGAACTATAGAGTTTGTTCGGATAGAGAAAAGTCGTGGAATGTATTGGGCCCTATACATTCCACGCATTCTCTTTTCGCTCAGACTCTATAGGCATACTGATGAAATTCTGGTTGGAAGGACTCCCCACTACGTACAGTGGGCCAAGAAAGTGGTCTACCAGTTTTGACAAAAGTTTCTGCGAGATCTAACGATCGCTAAGGTTGACAATGACGTACAGTTGACGTGTGTGTTGTACGTGTGTCGACCTTGTTGTCTCATGACGTTCAAACGAATCTCAACCGTAGGGTGGTAGACTACTTTCTTGGCCCACTGTACACACCAGGGATGTTGCGGATGCCGATTTTTTGACATCCGCGGATGCGGATGCGGATGCGGATTTTTAAAGGCTCACATCCGCGGATGCGGATGTCAAGATAGGTACATAAAAACATCAAATATTACATTTTAGTAATATTTATTTCAAAAAACAGGCCAATTGCGAGTCGGACTCACGTTCCAAGGGTTCCGTACATTAAGTCCGACTCACGCTTGACTGCTAATTTCTAATAGGTTTATTGGCTAATGACTACAATTACCTAGCAGTCTAGCAGTTACGCCGATGCTAAGACGTTCCTGTACCGACCTGTTCCACATCCGCATCCGCATTAAATCCGCATCGATTTTATGCGGATGCGGATGCGGATGTTGAAAATAATGCGGAAGTTCCGCGGTTGCGGATGCGGATGCGGATATTCGCAACATCCCTGGTACACACTACCGACATTTCACTGAATACCTTTGTTCCACAGACGCCAGAGTGCAAGGTCCGCGTCCCGGACCTGAAGGAAGGCAACACGTACCAGTTCCGCGTCCGCGCCGTCAACAAGGCCGGCCCCGGCGAGCCGGGCGACCCTACGCAGCCGCACGTCGCTAAGGCTAGGTTCTGTAAGTAGCAGTAGTACCATTATGTCTAGTGCCAAAATATGACACTGAATTTTGTTGCATAATATAAAACGTTGTTAATTACGTTGTAAAGCTTTGGATTCCTCCAAAAACGGTGCCGTTATATGACGGCCGTCATATAGCGGCCGCAAAAGACGGCCGTCTTTACGGTGGCGACATGTGGAAAGTACCACGGCGTCATAGCACACCGTCATCCACCAAGGTCAAAGCGGCAAATTTGAAAAATGTAGGCGCGATACGATAACGTCCCATAGAAAATTTGAATTTCGCGCCTTTTCCTACTGACAAGATTTGCTTGATCATCTATAATTTACTTTGAGGATGAAATATCATCAGAAGAGGAAAATAATCGTAGTACGGAATCATTTATTCAAATCTCGTGTCATTTATTCCAAAATGGCGTCACCGCTATCTAATAAAACGTTCACGAAACTGTCGACACCGTCATGACGGCCGTCATCTTACGTTACGTTGACAATCAACGTAACGTAACGCCGTCTAGGAAACCGCGCCATCTTGTTTACATAGACAACGTTCCAGTGACGTCAGTCAACGCTATATAGCGGCCGTAATATGACGGCACCGTTTTCGGAGGAATCCAAAGCTTAAGCAATTTATTGGCTTAAATTAGTACTCACAGGGCTCTGTGAATTAGACCTCTAAACATAGAATCTGAAGACTGAAGATAGATAATCTGAAGGCAACACGGTGACGTGTACAGTATTAGGATGGCCGTGTCGGAAATAAAATATAGCAGTTAACGCCACCTATTGCAATCAAGTTTCTGACTATGAATTATAAGAGTACGTAACCTGTAATAAAGATTCTAACTAACAGACAAGATTACAGATGCCACGAATATTCGCCAACTATTCGGTATTCGGCCTATTCGGCCACTTTGCCGAATATTCGGTATTTTGCCGAATGTTGCCTACTATTCGGCCGGATACCGAATATCAAGCACCTACTCCTGTCGCACCTACTTAAAAAGAAAAATTGCACAATAAAAATAACCAAAAACTATGTAGGTATATTTAGAATGTGTTCTTGGAAAGTTGTTAAATACGAAGACCCTTTTTTGAGCATTTGTTGATTAATTTTTTTTTTATTTTTATTATTAGTCTGTTTTGTTTGACTCTATTCATTAATGCTGTTCAACAAAAAGTATATCCTAGCTAACGTCATCTAACGTTGAGCTTTGTTAGCGATCAGTTTTCATAATAATTGTGACTCAAAATGTCATGCCGAATATACGGTCGCCGAAAATTCGGTATTCGGCCAAAACCACTATTCGGGGCAGCTCTAGATAAGATATTCAATTATTAAGACGTCACTAAAAATACATGGGTTTTATTTTATACTTTTCGTTAACCTCCATACTGTATTATTAATGTATCATCCCCAGTGAAACCATGGATCAACCGCGACAAGATGCACGCGGTCCGCGTCCGCGCCGGCACCACCATCAAGCTCGACGTGGACATAAAGGGCGAGCCGCCACCAACCAAGACCTGGATCCTCGCCAACAAGCCACTGGAAACCGGCGAGGGCATCAAAATCGAGAACGAGGATTATAATACCCGCATGACGCTGACGGAGACGTCGTGGAAGAATACGGGAGTTTATACGCTGAAGGCGGTCAATGATTCGGGCACGGATGAGGCTACGGTTGAGATTACTGTGCTAGGTAAGTTTATATTACAACTTGGGAAACCTTAAAACTTCAATTACATATAATAACGCCTATTTCCCGGAGGGGTAGGCAGAGACCACGGATTTCCATTTGCTACGACCCTGACATACCTCTTTCGCTGTTACTTTCATAACATTCCTCATACACGCTCGCTGGTTAAGTGCTCTTGACCTGGCGTTTCTTCAGGACTTCCCCAATCTGATCAGAGAAAGTCCGCCTAGGTCCGCCCCTTCCAACTCCCTCTTCTACTTCTCCAACTCAAACTCGAACCTCAATTGTATGAAGTATATTTCTAAAATACTCAAAACATGAATGATGCTTCCATTTGTCGTCCTTAACTCGACCAAAAGTTACAAGTATTATTCAGAAGACGCTAAAGCATACCTTATCTTCTAATTTTAACTCGAAATCTAGTCCGTATTTAAAGTAAGACTGCATTAGCAGCTCTTAAAAACAATAGATGAAAATTATGAATAGGTTGGAACAAAATTGTAACTTGATACTCCTAGTAAACGACAGTATCTTGACTTTTCTTGATATATGTTTTGTTACTCTTATGCTGCTGCAAATAATGAAGATAATCCATGACACCAGAGTACCAAACGTAACATACCTTTTTAACACGCTTTTATTAGGTCGACCTGTATGTAAGTAACATGTAATGAAATCTTGCAAGTTAAATTTGATCCACTTTCCGGTTTCCGATTGAGCTGAAATTTTGCAAGCACATGTAAGTCGGGTTGTCACCCGACTGCATTGCATTGTCATGCAATATTATGGTACTATAGAGCTGATCTGATGATGGAGACAGGAGGTGGCCATAGGAACTCTGTGATGAAACAACGCAACCTAATTGTGTTAGGGGTTTTTAGAATTGTCTCGATGAGTATTAGTTGTCTGTCGTAAGAAAAGTACAGTCAGCGATAAAAGCGTGTACCAAAAATTAAATTTTTGCTAAAAACTTATTAACCATAATTTTTCTCCGACAGACAAGCCAGGCAAACCCGAAGGCCCACTCGAAGTGTCCGATGTCCACGCCGACCACGTGAAGCTCGCGTGGAAGAAGCCCAAGCACACCGGAGGCCTACCTCTCAGCGCATACGTGGTTGAGAAAATGGACGTGGTTACTGGCAAATGGGTGCCGGCTGGTACGGTGGAGCCGGACGCTACTGAGGCTACTGTCACTGGTACGTTGAATTCAGGCGAAAGTATACTTTATAGCTGAGCAGTGAACGGTCAAATTCCAGCGTCATCCTACCGACTGCGCCAATAGGACATTACAACTATAAGATTGTAAGTAAAAAGCCCAAACACACTGCAAGGTTGCCTCTCAGCGCATACGTCGTTGAGAAGATGGACGTGGTTACTGGCAAATGGGTGCCCGCTGGCACTGTCGAGCCGGATGCTACGGAGGCTACTGTCACTGGTACGTTGAATTCAGGCGAAAGTATACTTTATAGCTGAGCAGTGAACGGTCAAATTCCAGCGTCATCCTACCGACTGCGCCAATAGGACATTACAACTATAAGATTGTAAGTAAAAAGCCCAAACACACTGCAAGGCTGCCTCTCAGCGCATACGTAGTTGAGCAGATGGACGTGGTTACTGGCAAATGGGTGCCAGCTGGCACGGTGGAGCCGGATGCTACTGAGGCTACTGTCACTGGTACGTTGAATTCAGGCGAAAGTATGCTTTATAGCTGAGCAGTGAACGGTCAAATTCCAGCGTCATCCTACCGACTGCGCCAATAGGACATTACAACTATAACATTGTAAGTAAAAAGCCCAAGCATACCAAAGGGCTGCCTCTCGGCGCATAGGTGGTTGAGAAGATGGACGTGGTTACTGGCAAATGGGTGCCCGCTGGCACTGTCGAGCCGGATGCTACGGAGGCTACTGTCACTGGTATGTTGAAATTCAGGCGAAAGTATGCTTTATAGCTGAGCAGTGAATGGTCATATTCCAGCGTCATCCTACCGACTGCGCCAATAGGACATTACAACTATAAGATTGTAAGTAAAAAGCCCAAACACACTGGCTACTGTCACTGGTAAATCCAAGGGTAGGGTTTACTGGTCAGTAAATGAGCAATTTTAAGCAGCCTCTTACAGACTGCGCCAGTTTAAGACAATTCTTTCTACAAGTTATATATTTATCCTCCTAAGACCCAGTGTGCAGATTTTTGTAAATATTCCAAAATCCATTTTGAACTTTTATTGAGTACAAAGGGTTCTAAATTCAATAACAAAACAAACGCTTCTGGGTCTCAAGAGGCTCAAAATAGAAGCCCACATAAAGACTTTAGTTTTTACATCTTCAAAACCTTTTAGCGATTACAAGTCTTATGGTATTTACACTATTCCGTTTACCTAATTCGGTCTCGACGGTCATATCTAAAATTACCAGCCAGCCAACATTGTAGGTATACACAACAAACAGCCTTGCCACGTAAACACACAAGTTAGTATATCGTATTCTCAGTCACACTTTACAAACTATAGTTGGTCGAACCAATTTGTCAGTCAGTAAGAACCAGGAAAACTATACTCATCCTCTTCTTTTGGGTGCTATATCAATCATACTATCTATGTCTTACACTAAACTCCGAGTCGTAATTAGATTCCAAAAAAAGTAAGACAATGTTGCCACTTTTTACTAGCGCGTCTTGTATTTATGTAAAAATAAGTAAATAAAAGTACTTTTTTAAATCGTAGGAGTAAAATTACCAATAAATAAATTATCTTAGCGTGTTTATTTATAAAAAGGAATTTACTATTTTACAATCAAATTATTGCAGTGGCAACATTCTCTTACTTTTTTTGGAATCTAATTACGACTCGGAGCATAGTACTAGTCTACGTTTCTCTCTGTCTACGTTTGAAATGAGACCGTCCTTTGACAATCTGTGACATCTCAATTAATTCGTATAATACCAAATAATTAGTCTTAAATTTTGTTATTTTGTATATTAATATTATTGTTATGTAAATACATATGAATTAATTTTAGATTATCTAAGTGCATGTTTACTATTAGGCATACAATTTGCATGTCACTGTGTGACAAGGTAGCTTGGCTCACTTAACTATGAAATGTAACATCATATGTATACCCTATCTTTCGCAAATAAATAACTTATGACTTATGACACTATGTTTCATTGTCCCACAGGCCTAGAGCCTGGCCACACCTACCAGTTCAGGGTCAAGGCCCTCAACGAGGAAGGAGAATCCGAGCCCTTGGAGACCGACCACGGGGTCCTAGCCAAGAATCCGTATGACGTGCCCGCGGCGCCCGGGCTCCCGGACATCGTGGATTGGGACGAGAAAAGCGCCAAGCTCAAGTGGGAGCCCCCGATCAGGGACAACGGAGCGCCCATCACTGGGTACATTATTGAGAAGATGGATAGGGACACGGGAGAGTTTGTTAAGGTTAGTTGATGATTTATTTTTCCTTTTTCATTGCGTCTCACTGTCTCATCAAACAAAATGTGAGAGGCAACACACATTGGACTAAGACATTGGACAGGTGGACATAGACATTATTCATAATATTTTAAATATTACAGGTCAAGCATTATTCAGTTCTTATATAACATTAAAATTACCACCCTTATGGAATACCACCCTTAGTTAGAGGACACATAAAGGCAACCAACATGGAATGATTATCTATATTGCTATAATTACATATGCTACGAGTCGTGAGGCGTATAGGTCAAACTAGACGCAGGAAGAACAGGGGCCCGTTTCTCAAAAACTTGTAACTAGTAATACAAGCGGATGTCACTTTTTGACAGCTTTTGTTAGAACAGGATTACCACTTGTATTACAAGTTACGAGCTTTTGAGAAACGGGCCTATACGGGGATATAAACAGCATGTTCGAGTACTAGACTAGGAATACTAGGATCATTAAACATTCTAAAAGAAACAGTTTTGAATGATTCACGGTTAGTTTCGCTAGACTTATATCGACCGGGATATGAACCGTGATTACCTTTTGTATTGTGAACAAGATGCATGTAACTGCGTCGAAATGTCGGGAGCTCAAAAACAATACAAAAGGTAATCACGGTTCATATCCCGGTCGATATAAATAAATAAATAAATAAATATTATAGGACTTTCTTACACAAATTGACTAAGCCCCACAGTAAGCTCAAGAAGGCTTGTGTTGTGGGTACTCAGACAACGATATATATAATATACAAATACTTAAATACATAGAAAACAACCATGACTCAGGAACAGATATCTGTGCTCATCACACAAATAAATGCCCTTACTAGGATTCGAACCCAGGACCGCGGCTTCACAGGCAGGGTCACTACCCACTAGGCCAGACCGGTCGTCAAACCGAAACCGGATATAAGTCTAGTGATTCAAAAAGAAAGTTACAACATTCCGAAATATTACAAAAACTTATCCCATCTTTTTTCCACAGGCTGCCGAGATCCAAGGCAACGTGTGCCAAGGCACAGTACCTAAACTGGAGGAGGGTAGCCAATACCAGTTCAGAGTGCGAGCGGTAAACAAGGCCGGACAATCCGAGCCTTCTGAAAACACTAACTGGCACACCGCTAAGGCCCGATTCTGTAAGTACAGCTTTAATATTTCCTGTTGTAAAAATACTGCAAAAAAAGTTATAATTGGGTACTTTCCTCTACTTAAAATAAATTATTTCACACCGTGAACGAAATAAAGCACCAGATAATTATTAGAAAAACATAGATAGCAGTTATTTTTAAACACAATATCTATTTAATAAATCGGACTGAAATATAAAAAGTGGATGAGTTGACCGTGACGTCACTATTTACGTTTTCATATATCAGCAGATCGTTTTGACAGTTCTAAAAAAGAAGCTGATTTGACTAGAAGGAAAGTAGCCTATTCTCTAAAACTGTCAGTTGTTTAGATTTTTGTGTGATACGGATCACTTGCATTATGAAAGCGGATAATTACTCGACTTGTGCGTTCTATAATTGTAGAGTCATATCTAGAGTCATTTGCAAAGGCTAACAGTCTTGAGTCTCACGTGGTTAATTATAATAGAGTAATTGTTTTAAACAGGTACAGTTGATAATTCCATTGTAAAAGTTTTGTTGTGTAAGACGCCATTTTGTCGGGCCATTTTACTGTCTTTCGAATACCTTACCTATTTTTTTCCTACAGTGAAACCAAGAATCGACCGCACCAACCTCAACCCCGTCTCCGTCAAGGCCGGCCTCCCGGTCTCCCTGGACATCAAGGTCTTCGGTGAGCCCCCGGCCACAGTCACCTGGTTCTTCAAGGGCGAGGAGATCAAGACCGGCACTCCGGAGAACTTGGAGATCATCAACATTGATTATAACACCAAGTTCTTGATGACCAAGAGCAAGAGGGCTAATACTGGGAAGTATGTGATTAAGGCCAAGAATGAAGTTGGTGAGGATGAGGCTGAAGTCGAGATTACTATTCTTGGTGAGTTTTGGTTACCCTTTTTTTTAATCACAAGGTGCATTAATTTGCGACCTTTTTAAGCTGCATAATTGAATATAATCGTTTTATAGTAAATAATAGATGTAACACACCAGAGTTGCTTGGCTATTTGTGCTGGTTTTCTACCAATGTTAACAGAAAAGGTGTAATTTTACATTTTCATTTAATTTTTCAATCTAGAAACTCCGTCATTTCTCATCTAATTTTGATATTTCCAATTTGGAAAATTGTTTTTATTCGAAAATATATACTGCCAGATTGACGCTCTTATTATCGCAAAATATTTTAATGATAGTATATATAAAGAATTGAAAGCAAAGATCTGAAATTGAAGAATCAATATCCTAGAGACAAGCCGTCCAAAGTTACTGTTCTAATTCAAAACCTGGAGTTCCAATATTATAAAAAAAACTCAACCATTCAACACAGGTTATGGATAAAATGACTAAAACTATGGACCGTTTTCAGGCAAGCCATCCAAGCCTAAAGGCCCGCTCGAGGTCGCTGACGTCACAAAGCACGGCTGCACGCTCACATGGCAGAAGCCAGAGGACGATGGCGGATCGCCCGTCGAGTACTATGAGATCGAGAAACTTGATCCGCTCACCGGTAAGTTACCTATATTTATATCAGGGATGTTGCGAACATCCGCATCCGCATCCGCAACCGCGGAACTTCCGCATTATTTTCAACATCCGCATCTGCATCCGCATCCGCATAAAATCGATGCGGAGCTTATGCGGATGCGGATGTCGAACAAGTCGGTACAGGAACGTCTTAGCGGCGGCGTAAGTGCTAGGTAATTTCGTCATTACCTATAACGAAATCGTCTAGATCCAGAAAAGTCGGCCAAGTTACTGTTTATTAAATATAACGCACCTATATTCTTGCTCAAATACTAAACGTTTCGTTTTTTTTAATAAAAAAATACTAAAAATGTAATATTTGATGTTTTCTAAGTACCTAATCTTGACATCCGCATCCGCGGATGTGAGCCTTTAAATATCCGCATCCGCATCCGCGGATCTCAAAAAATCTGCATCCGCAACATCCCTGATTTATATACAACTTATGTTTTTGTACCGTGTCCGTGGAATAAAAACATATTATATTTATTCCCCTGTTATTTGACGTAATTTAATTTAATTGTAATTTCACATTTATTCAATTGTAATTTGGCGTCATTTCGTTTAATTTAATTTTATATAATAACTTTTATATAATAATTTTAAATAATTTCATGTGCTATAGGTAAGTTGACATTGTTTGTATGGTAATTTTATCTTGTATATATTATCTTGTGAGCGTTTTGGGGTCTCTTGAGTTTTTCAGCCCGCAAGAGTTTTTCACAAATAAAATAAAATAATATAAATTTTCTGCTAATCCGAGAATAAGATGATTAATGGTAAACTACCCCAGTACCTAATGATTGGATCTTTAATGTCATTGCCCGTATTTTGGTAGAAAATTCACCATTGCTGCTTTTGCATAAGGTTGAAGGGGTCAATCCTTTGACGGGGTCCAACATTAGAACAGTTTACGATATTTAAAGTGATGGACACTGCAATATCGAAGAAATCGTGCAACGTAATGTTTCTCATGAATATTATCGCCCAATACAAAAAATATGTCACCTGTTGACCGCGAACGCTGCAAAGGGTTCGAAACGTCGGGATATAGTATAAATTCGATATACGCGATATATAATCCGTTTTAATAGCTTTATTTCATGAATAAATGTTTTGTTCAGGGCAATGGGTCCCATGCGGCACGGCCAAGGACTGCAAGGCCAACATCACCGGCCTGCAGGAAGGAAAGCCGTACAAGTTCCGCGTCAAGGCCGTCAACAAGGAAGGCGAGTCCGAAGAGCTCGAGACCGAGAAGCCTATCATCGCTAAGAATCCGTTCGGTAAGTCCTAAAGCCAATATCACCGGCCCGCAGGAGGGCAAGCCGTACTAGTTCCGTGTCAAGGCCGTCAACACAAGGAAGGCGAGTCCGAAGAGCTCAAAACGGAGAAGCCAAGGTCATTATCAACGAGGCCAGAATACTTACAAGCTCAATATAATCGTAGTTTTATTATTCTTATGTCACGTGACTGCAAACGCCGACCGCCATTTTCTCTCACGAGTGACGTCACTATAGCAAAAATATGTGTTCAATTTGCACTTCACATTGACGTTTCTTTGTGCACTGCTATGATGACGTCACAAAGCCACACTAATGTATCGTTTAAATTTTCATTTTTTCTTTGCATATAACGATGTTATTTTCATGAAATAAAAATACCAGTTGGCTATCAAAGCTATACCAATATTTATAAATATATTTGAAAAAAAAAATGTGGAATTTGTGAAACTAAAATTTAATTAATTCTACAGACGAGCCCGGCAAGCCCGGCAGGCCCGAGCCGAGGAACTGGGACAAGGACTTCGTGGACCTGGAATGGTCTCCGCCCAAGGAGGATGGTGGTGCGCCCATCACTGGCTACATCATCCAGAAGAGGGAGAAGGGTGGACGGTAAGACAATCTTTACCAAACCTGTTGTAGTACCCAAAGTCAACTATGGGACCTGCAGTCTCCGCCCAAGGAGGATGGTGGTGCGCCCATCACTGGCTACATCATCCAGAAGAGGGAGAAGGGTGGACGGTAAGACAATCTTTACCAAACCTGTTGTAGTACCCACAGTCAACTATGGGACCTGCAGTCTCCGCCCAAGGAGGATGGTGGTGCGCCCATCACTGGCTACATCATCCAGAAGAGGGAGAAGGGTGGACGGTAAGACAATCTTTACCAAACCTGTTGTAGTACCCAAAGTCAACTATGGGACCTGCAGTCTCCGCCCAAGGAGGATGGTGGTGCGCCCATCACTGGCTACATCATCCAGAAGAGGGAGAAGGGTGGACGGTAAGACAATCTTTACCAAACCTGTTGTAGTACCCAAAGTCAACTATGGGACCTGCAGTCTCCGCCCAAGGAGGATGGTGGTGCGCCCATCACTGGCTACATCATCCAGAAGAGGGAGAAGGGTGGACGGTAAGTCAATTTTTACCAAACCTCTGTTGTAAACCCACAGTCAACTATGGGATCTGAAATCTCCGCCCAAGGAGGATGGTGGTGCGCCCATCACTGGCTACATCATCCAGAAGAGGGAGAAGGGTGGACGGTAAGACAATTTTTACCACACCTGTTGTAGTATCCACAGTCAACTATGGGACCTGAAGTTTCCGCCCAAGGAGGATGGTGGTGCGCCCATCACTGGCTACATCATCCAGAAGAGGGAGAAGGGTGAACGGTAAGACCGCTGTTGCAATATAAACCTTTAGGAGACCTCGTGTTTCATTCATGTTACTTACTTAATGCTGTGGCGCAACGACCCGAAGTGGATCTTGGCCTCAGACACCAAAGACCGCCATGCTACTCTGTCCAAAGCCGTTTCTGTCCAGTCGACGGCGCCGAGTTCCCTAAAGTATTTCTGCACTTCATCTCTCCAGCGGTACCTAGGGCGTCCAGACGGTCTTCCGCCACTTGGCACTCCAGAGTACGCCCTCCAGACACAAGAATACACAGATAATAAAACATAACACAATGCGTGGTTTACTAGCTGTACCACAGATGCGAAAAAACAATTATATTCCTTATGTTGGCAACAATTTGTAACCACAACCTCTTGACAGATCATGGCAAGAGGCCCTCCGTACCTCAGGCGACCGGCCCGTGGGCCGCGTCACCGACGTCGAGGAGGGACACGAGTACGAGTTCCGCGTCCTCGCCGTCAACAAGGCCGGCCCCGGGGAGCCCTCCGAGCCGAGCAAGTCCGTCACCTGCAAGCCGAGATTCCGTGAGTACTGGCCATTTGTAACCACAACCTCTTGACAGATCATGGCAAGAGGCCCTCCGTACATCAGGCGACCGGCCCGTAGGCCGCGTGACCGACGTCGAGGAGGGACACGAGTACGAGTTCCGCGTCCTCGCCGTCAACAAGGCCGGCCCCGGGGAGCCCTCCGAGCCGAGCAAGTCCGTCACCTGCAAGCCGAGATTCCGTGAGTACTGGCCATTTGTAACCACAACCTCTTGACAGATCATGGCAAGAGGCCCTCCGGACCTCAGGCGACCGGCCCGTGGGCCGCGTCACCGACGTCGACGAGGGGCGCGAGTACGAGTTCCGCGTCCTCGCCGTCAACAAGGCCGGCCCCGGGGAGCCCTCCGAGCCGAGCAAGTCCGTCACCTGCAAGCCGAGATTCCGTGAGTGTCCATCTGAAAAGCATCTTATTTATCAAGCAATAAAGACGCGTTCGTGTCGTTAAATCGAATCTTCATCATCTTCCTCGCGTTGTCCCGGCATTTTGCCACGGCTCATGGGAGCCTGGGGTCCGCTTGGCAACTAATCCCAGTAATTGGCGTGGGCACTAGTTTTACGAAAGCGACTGCCATCTGACCTCCCAACCCAGAGGGTAAACTAGGCCCGTATTGGGATTAGTCCGGTTTCCTCACGATGTTTTCCTTCACCGAAAAGCGACTGGTAAATATCAAATGATATTTCGTACATAAGTTCCGAAAAACTCATTGGTACGAGCCGGGGTTCGAACCCGCGACCTCCGGATTGCAAGTCGCACGCTCTTACCGCTAGGCCACCAGCGCTTCGTTAAATCGAGTGGTATTCAGAAAAACAATGTTAGTTATTATTATCATATCACGACTGATGATCATATCATTTGACGACTGGTCTGGCCTGGTGGATAGTGACCCTGTGAAGCCGATGGTCCTGGGTTCGAATCCCGGTAAGGGCATTTATTTGTGTGATGTCGCTGAGTCTTGGGTGTTTTCTATGTATTTATGTATTTGTATTGTATTTATCGTCTGAGTACCAACAACACAAGCCTTCTTGAGCTTACTGTGGGACTTAGTCAATCTGTATAAGAATGTCCTATAATATTTATTCATTTATTATTTATTTATATGCCAATCATGCGGTATACTACAAAACTCGTGACCCGTAAAGTCCTTGCACGCTTTTCAATTTCACACCTAGAGCAAAATAAAGCTTTTTCTTTTGTCAAAGTCATATACCTAAATATAGTTGTCAAAAGTCTGGTTCTTTTTATCCGTGAGGGGTTCGATAGCCGCACTGCATAAGCCGAAAATAGCCGTTTATTTATTTCGCATTTGTAATTAATTTCTTACTTAGAAAATCTTATTACCGACTATGTATTTCATGTCAGGATCGTAGCAAATGAAAATCCGTGGTCTCTGCCTACCCCTCCGGGAAATAGGCGTGATTATATGTACGTATGTATGTATTATTGTGTGTAAAAATTACGAAGCCTGTTGCGGATATAAAAAAAATGTATGTATTTCATAACCTCACCATTTTATCAACAGTGGCGCCAAAGATCGACCGCAAGAACCTTCAAAAGCGCAAGGTCAAGGTCGGCGAGGCCCTCAAGTTCGAGGCCGACGTCAAGGGCGAGCCGGAGCCCGCCATCACGTGGACCCTCAACGCGCAGCCGCTTAAGCCGGAGGAGCGGCTTAAGATCGAGAACAAGGTACGCATATATCGCATTTATATGGTTTTTTACTGTCCAAACGTGGTAGTCTGTACTTCCTTTTCTATAATAAGCTAGATGACAAATTTCATTTATGGTATCAATCAATCAGGTTTGTTTTTAGGATCAAATGTCTCTATAGGACCCATTGCATTAAAGCAATACAAAAGTCAGAAATGATAGTCGAAGTCCGACAGTCGTACTTCACTCACGAAACGCTCCGAACATAACATAACGTGACGTCAAGGTCACTGAGATCGCATCTTGAAGTATGAACAAAACAAGAAAATAGCATTTTTGTTGAAATATTGCGTTTATGTATATAGTTGCTATACAATCTTTTTTTGGATAAAATGTGAGGAATCGAATGGTATCCTTACTTATTTCGTTAAAGTTAAAAAAAAAACTTAAAATTTGAAACTTTCAGGTGCTGTATTTTTGTATTATTTCCATTTTTTTTTAATACCCACAATATTGTGATAAATTGCTCATTTGCTATCTATTTTACTAGATTTTGTTATAAAATTCAACATGTGTCATCATCCCTATTAGTATAATTACATTTCTAAAGAAGTTATGTCTTTTTATCATTTTTAAGGGGGTTATCAGTTTGTAAATAGGTGTCGGCAGGAGAGTTGAAATTAATTACACACACATCTACTTTAATAAAGAGTACTAATTGAAAAACTGTGGTAAATAAATGAATGTATGAATGTGATTCAAGCACGATTTGACTATTTATTTTCGAACTTGCTTTTAGTATGAAAAAAAAACGCTAATTTCATAATCTCGCTATTTTTAATCAGAATCAGAATGCTTTATTTGTAAAACATACGTATACATGGGTCTTAGGTTACATTTGAGCGCTATGTTTTGCCGATTGGCATACAAATGTCAAAAAGAACTAAAATCTAATTTAGTATTGCAAATGTAACCTTTATAAAACATAACATGTTATTGTTGGAGGCCAATCACAGAGAATTTTTTGAGACTATTCATTACCACAACAAACAACACAAACCAAACCAAATTTTATCAACTAATCGCGGAAAAGCAACCTCAAAATATATTTCAAGTTTTAACAAACTATAGTTCGTTTTTTTTTGCATGAAAAAGACTTGAAAGAAGGTAAGCGATCTTGACATGTCTTTTAATTAAAAAACGCTTTTTAAAAATCAGTAACGTATTACTTATGAAAGCAGAAGAATATAAATGATCGTATTAGATTCATAATTGTTACATATTTGCCGTAACTTATTTTTAAAATGTGTTTTTCAATTAAAAGACACATCAAGATTGTTTACCTTATTTCTAATGCTAGAAAAAGCGGCCAAGTGCGAGTCGGACTCGCCCATGAAGGGTTCCGTATTTAGGCGATTTATGACGTATAAAAAAAAACTACTTACTAGATCTCGTTCAAACCAATTTTCGGTGGAAGTTTACATGGTAATGTACCGCATATATTTTTTTTAGTTTTATCATTCTCTTATTTTAGAAGTTACAGGGGGGGGGGACACACATTTTACCACTTTAGAAGTGTCTCTCGCGCAAACTATTCAGTTTAGAAAAAAATGATATTAGAAACCTCAATATCATTTTTGAAGACCTATCCATAGATACCCCACACGTATAAGTTTGATGAAAAAAAAATTTTTGAGTTTCCGTTCGAAGTATGGGGAACCCCAAAAATTTATTGTTTTTTTTCTATTTTTGTGTGAAAATCTTAATGCGGTTCACAGAATACATCTACTTACCAAGTTTCAACAGTATAGTTCTTATAGTTTCGGAGAAAAGTGGCTGTGACATACGGACGGACAGACAGACGGACAGACGGACAGACAGACAGACAGACAGACATGACGAATCTATAAGGGTTCCGTTTTTTGCCATTTGGCTACGGAACCCTTTTGCCATTTGGCTACGGAACCCTAAAAACGAACTATAATAACCTGTGGACTGTTTTTATAGTAATTAAAATTCTTATTCCGTCTCCAGGATTACCACACGTCGTTCGCGCTGCAGAAGTGCACTCGCAAGGACGGCGGCACGTACCTGGTGACCGCCAAGAACGACTCCGGAACCGACTCCGTAGAAATAGAGGTCCAGGTCGTCAGCAAGCCTGCTAAGCCGAAGGGACCTTTGAAGGTGAGATCGGCTTTTTGATTCTTTTTGAAGTGAAAACTTCTTTAGCGGCGCTGTGCACTTTTTGAGGTCGGGAAAAAATGTTAAACTCGCGACAGGTCACGTGACCGACAGATTCGACAGATTGAAAATTCGTAAGACGGACACGTGACCTGATCGAAAAACTGTTACAATATCATTGAGTTTTCACTTCTGCCGGCACTCCCGGAGTGCAACCCGTTGTTTTTTTTTAATACTTTTTTTATACTGGCAAAGAAGCTCGATCTGCCTGGTGGTAAGCAGTCACCGTAGCCTATGGACGCCTGCAATTCTATAGGTGCTACATGCGCGTTTCTGGTGGTACCTATCAATAATATAGATTTTTCCTCCAATCCGTGATTTTATATTAATTTTCAATCTGAACTAGTTTATACCTATTTTATATCCACAATACCGACTTAATGTCGGTTGACATTAAGGCGCTTCTGCCATAAAAAAGAAAACAATTAGAAATAATACTTATAAGTAACCAACAATGTAGTACCTTTAGCTTGAAAACGCCGCATAAATATATGTTCCTCCTATTTATGAGCGTTGCATTTTTATGGATAGAGCAGTCGCCTCTTCCTAAAGATTCTCATAATGCCCCATTTTATCCCAAATGCCCTTTGACATAAAAAAAATGTTCCCCTATTATCCTAAGGCCCAAGGTCCTACCTATTCAGTTCGTTGTTATTTAAACCATGTTCAATTTGAACAGAGTCGCTTTTGCTTTGTTTCGTTCAATTTTCAAACAACGCAAAATCAACTCTATTTCCTACAATTTAGGTTCAAATCTCAGTGGCAAATTTTGGATGTTTCGTTTGTACATGCAAGAACCAATGAACAGTCACATTAACATTTTTTTCACACCACCTATTCGGAAAAGAGCTTTTTCTTCCCTGCTAGGAGGGATCAAAGTGGCAGTTTTCCTCCCTGCTAGGAGGGATCAAAGTAACACTTTTTTGTTCTAGCACACTATTTTTACATTTTTTGCACATTATTTTTTAGCTTAAATTATCTGTTTAAGCATCAGATTGTGTCAACACTAAGATTTTTTTATTTTCCTCATAGTTGATGTGAAAAGCAGTATGTGTCACACGGTATCAAAATCATTTCGTCTTGGGCGTTAACACTTGAATCCCCCATTACGTTCAGGATTCCCTCACGTTCGGTTCTATTGTAGAATCCATCGCTTCATTCAGGATTCAATGTACGCCCTTGACGGAAATATATATCATTTTGATCCCTTGTTGCAACACAAACTACTATTATATTGTACAGAATAAGGAACTCTCATTTACTAAGGCCCACTTGCACCGTCCCACTAACCCGGGGTTGACCGGTTAATCCGTTAACCCAGTGTCGAATTGTACTGGTAACCATGGTAATTCCAGGTTTAACCGGTTAACCCCGGGTTATTGAATGGTGCAAGCGGCCCTTAATGTTATCTAAATCTGACGGAAATATATCATTTTGATCCCTTGTAACTCTCACCGTAAAATTGTAAACACTCGTCAGATTATAATCTCGCTAGTTACATTATAAACTGACGGTAGGGAGATTATAATCTAACCTAACCTAACCTACGTTAGATTATAAACTAACGGGTTCACAATCTTACAGGTTTCTGACGTGAAAGCCGACGGTTGCAAGCTCAAATGGGAGCCGCCAGAAGACGACGGCGGCGAACCCGTCGAAAGCTACGTAGTCGAACGCATGGACACAGAGTCCGGCCGCTGGGTCCCAGTCTGCACCACCAAGACCCCAGAGGCCGACGTTACCGGCCTCAACGAGGGCAAGGACTACCTGTTCAGGGTCAAGGCGGTCAATCCCGAGGGCGAAAGCGAGCCGCTTGTCACAGATACCGCTACCACCGCTAAGAATCCTTATGGTGAGTTTTATCATCTTTTTAGGATTCCGTACCCAAAGGGTAAAAAACCGGCCAAGTGCGAGTCGAGGAGGAGGTCGACGGAGGGTTCCGCACCATCAACAAAAAATAGAGAAAAACAAGCAAAAAAGCGGTCACCCATCCAAGTACTGACCCCGCCCGACGTTGCTTAAATTCGGTCAAAAATCACGTTTGTTGTATGGGAGCCCCACTTAAATCTTTATTTTATTCTGTTTTTAGTATTTGTTGTTATAGCGGCAACAGAAATACATCATCTGTGAAAATTTCAACTGTCTAGCCATCACGGTTCAGCCTGGTGACAGACGGACGGACGGACGGACGGACAGCGGAGCCTTAGTAATAGGGTCCCGTTTTTACCCTTTGGGTACGGAACCCTAAAAATCGACGGATCAAAAAACTCGGATATGACATAAAGCTTTACCTTTTTTTTCTTTCCTCAGGCGAGCCGGACGCCCCAGGCAAGCCCGAGTTCAAGGACTGGAGCAAGGACCACGTGGACCTTAAATGGGAGAAGCCCGCCAGCGACGGCGGAGCGCCCATCACCGCCTACATCGTGGAGAAGAAAGACCGCGACAGCGGCAAATGGGTTAAGGCTGCTGAGGTACGGACATTATGGTTTTATCAATGATATTATATGCCGTAATACAGTGTACACTAGTACGGAGGGTAGCTTGCTTTCGCTATACCTTGCACATCCATACAAGTACTCGTATAAATATATCTATATGTATAGCAATGTACCACACCCGATTTTTGTACCTAAGTTAAGCTCCTATGTAAAAGTAAGCAATAAATAAATTGAATTGATTGAATTGATTGATATATAACCATAGATAGGTTATACTCATACTTGAGGAGCACAAAAAATACTTCCATATTTATTTCTGTGCCTACGAAGAAATCTGTTATTTTTGATTAATTTTCTCATTCCATCCATCTTTGTCACACTCGTTGTTAAACATAAGGTCGTCTCTTTCTCTTTCGTTGTACGGGAGCTCGTTAGCACGTGCACATTTCTCGCTTGTTCAGCCGCCACATTTCTCGCTTGTTCAGCCGCGACTAAAGGCAACTTGTCCAATTTGTCACAAGGTAAGCGCTTCAATTTTGGAACGCCTATAACCTATATTGAGTTATAAATCATTGGGTTTTATTTAAACTTTATTGCACAAAATATATACAACAATGTACAAATGTGCAAATTATGGTTTTATTTTATTGAAATGCTCATTACAGTATTTCTAAACCTGCGGAATTTAGCACGAGTTGTAAATCCAAACCGGTGCCAAGTAATAATTGAGCAAATGATCTAGTTTAATGTACTCGTAATATATAATACTCGCGAAAAGTTTTGGAAGTCGTGATGGAAAAATATTTGAAACTAGCCCGAATCCTATTTTAGTGTCTCTAATAGATTTTGTCAATGTGTTCCAAATGCTAGTGTTTTGACAGTAACTGATTTTTACAAGTTAGTAATACCGGCGGTTACAAATGATCATGACTGAAAATTATTACGACTTTATTTATTTATTCGTTAAATAAATTCGTCGAATAAATTACGACAACGCGTCAGACCAACACTCAGTAATCACTACCACAAATTCAGAGCCATAGTGAACCGTACCTGTAACAAGACAAGGTTGATTTTTGTTTTATTTTATGCCATGATGAGTTTTGGTTGTCGCCTGACGAAATATTAGCTTACTAAGCTATGCGATTTTCTTCTGTAGGTCCCCGGCACCAAGTGCGAGGCTCGCGTGCCTGATCTGATCGAAGGCAAGACCTACCAGTTCCGTGTGAAGGCCGTCAACAAGGCCGGACCGGGCAAACCTTCCGCTGCCTCGGACAACCTGCTGGCCAAGGACCGCTTCGGTACGTACACTTATCATACACTTACTCCCTTCTTCATAAACATCTGCTAAGTTAATGCAGTGGAAATGAGAGCGTTGAGAAATGTGTGTGGTGTGAGATTACAAGATAGAATTAGGAACAGTGTGATAAGGGAAAAGTGTGGACTGAACGAAGATGTAGTGACAAAAATGTTGAAAGGTATGTTGAGAGGGTTTGGACACGTGGAAATAATGAGTGTAAGAAGGCTGACAAATTGAGTGTATAAGGGAGAAGTAGAAGAGGGAGTTGGAAGGGGCGGACCTAGGCGGACTTTCTCTGATCAGATCGGGGAAATCCTGAAGAAAGGCCAGGTCAAGAGCACCCTAAACCGGCGAGCGTGTATGAGGAATGTTATGAAAGTAACGGAAGCGAAAGAGGTATGTCAGGATCGTAGCAAATGGAAATCCGTGGTCTCTGCCTACCCCTCCGGGAAATGCCGGTAAATGGAGCCGGTCTACCTAGCTTTATTTGACGTTCATAAGCGCATTGTAATTATGCCTACTTGAATAAACTATCTTTTATCTTTTTATCTTATCTTATCTTATCTTAAATAGGCGTGATTATATGTATGTATGTATGTACAAATTTTAAAGCAAAAGTTGTGTCTCGTTAGACAATAATTGACAGTCTGTATGTATAATATTATGTTTATTATATTACAGCGCCGCCGAAGATTGACCGCACGAACATGCGCGACATTACCATCAAGGCTGGCCAGAACATCCGCTTGGACATCAAGGTCAGCGGTGAACCGCCACCAACCAAGACCTGGTACGTTATTTAATATATTTCATCCTTATATCGAAATACGAAAAAGAATACTAAGAATTTCTTTAATACGTAGGTTGATGTAGATCGATTTATGTTCACTCACTGTGAGAACTCATAAGTTTTTGGGTAGCTTATTGGAGTGGCTGAAACCACCTTCTCTCTAGTTTCTTTCCTTAGCAAAAAGGCCATAGTCGGCTTTCCATAGTAAGTCGGCCCTTGCGTTAAACAGAGTCTGGATTTTTTTTTGGCGATTGTGAAGAAGTGACACCCCTAGATTTTTATAAATCGTAGGTTACGGGTCTACTATTTGCCAGAACATCAATATTTTCCGGGTGGTACTTCCTGTCAAAAATCAGTAATACCATATAGCGTATTTTTTGACACAAATGGAAAATATCCGTTGGCTATAGCTACCCTTTGAATGCCACCCGCGGCGCGTCATCTAGTCTGAGTACACGATGTTTGATATTGACTGTAGCCGCGCGTGTCAGTTGCCGCCTTGGCGTTCAACGGCTTATCATTTGATTCTACCGTTTGCTTATATGAATTCTTCCCTCAGGTTCCACAACAAGGAGCGTCTAGCCACCCGGGATGATCTCAACGTAGACGCAGAGGATTACAAGATCAAGCTAACAGTCATCGTGGCTGCTCGCAAACACAGCGGCACTTACGTACTGAAGGCAGAAAACAGCAGCGGCAAGGACGAGGCTACTATCCAGGTCAACGTACTGGACGTGCCTGCTAAGCCTGAGGGACCGCTCAAGGTAACTACAACTCTATAACTATGACTATAGGGTAGATAACACAGCGACACTTACGTACTGAAAGCCGAAAACAGCAGCGGCAAGGACGAGGCTACCATCCAGGTCAACGTACTGGATGTACCTGCTAAGCCTGAGGGACCGCTCAAGGTAACTACAACTCTATAACTAAGACTATAGGGTAGATAACACAGCGGCACTTACGTACTGAAGGCAGAAAACAGCAGCGGCAAGGACGAGGCCACCATCCAGGTCAACGTACTGGATGTACCTGCTAAGCCTGAGGGACCGCTCAAGGTAACTACAACTCTATAACTAAGACTATAGGATATATAACACAGCGGCACTTACGTACTGAAGGCAGAAAACAGCAGCGGCAAGGACGAGGCTACCATCCAGGTCAACGTACCGGATGTACCTGCTAAGCCTGAGGGACCGCTCAAGGTAACTACAACTCTATAACTAAGACTATAGGATAGATCACACAGCGGCACTTACGTACTGAAGGCAGAAAACAGCAGTGGCAAGGACGAGGCTACCATCCAGGTGAACGTACTGGATGTACCTGCTAAGCCCGAGGGACCGCTCAAGGTAACTACAACTCTATAACTAAGACTATAGGGTAGATAACGCAAACACGGCGGCACTTACGTACTGAAGGCAGAAAACAGCAGTGGCAAGGACGAGGCTACCATCCAGGTGAACGTACTGGATGTACCTGCTAAGCCCGAGGGACCGCTCAAGGTAACTACAACTCTATAACTAAGACTATAGGGTAGATAACACAGCGGCACTTACGTACTGAAGGCAGAAAACAGCAGTGGCAAGGACGAGGCTACCATCCAGGTGAACGTACTGGATGTACCTGCTAAGCCCGAGGGACCGCTCAAGGTAACTACAACTCTATAACTAAGACTATAGGGTAGATAACAAAGCGGCACTTACGTACTGAAGGCAGAAAACAGCAGTGGCAAGGACGAGGCTACCATCCAGGTGAACGTACTGGATGTAGCTGCTAAGCCCGAGGGACCGCTCAAGGTAACTACAACTCTATAACTAAGACTATAGGGTAGATAACAAAGCGGCACTTACGTACTGAAGGCAGAAAACAGCAGTGGCAAGGACGAGGCTACCATCCAGGTGAACGTACTGGATGTAGCTGCTAAGCCTGAGGGACCGCTCGAGGTAACTACAACTCTATAACTAAGACTATAGGGTAGATAACACAGCGGCACTTACGTACTGAAGGCCGAAAACAGCAGCGGCTAGGACGAAGCTACCATCCAGGTCAACGTACTGGATGTACCTGCTAAGCCCGAGGGACCGCTCAAGGTAACTACAACTCTATAACTATGACTATACGGTAGATAACACAGCGGCACTTACGTACTGAAGGCAGAAAACAGCAGGGGCAAGGACGAGGCTACCATCCAGGTCAACGTACTGGACGTGCCGCGCCTGAGGGACCGCTCAAGGTAATTACGACTCTAAATAAAAGGTTATATGGTATAAGATCAAGCTCTTTTTATGTGTTGTTGAAAATAGCAGGGAACAAATTTTAGAATCAATAGATTTTGAGAAAGAGATAAGTGTAACCTTTGCAAAAGTAACCCTTAAATTGTCTAAACTCACCTATGTCTTAAATTATCATCGTAATTTGACAAGGGAAACAACTCCTAAATCCATGCATCCAAAACAGAACCTTAAGTCCATTACTCAAACGTCACAATCCCACAGATCTCCGACGTCCACAAGGAGGGCTGCACGCTCAAATGGAACCCGCCGCTGGACGACGGTGGCGCCCCCATCGACCACTACCTGGTCGAGAAGATGGACACGGAGACCGGCCGGTGGATGCCGGCTCTGAAGACTAAGGACCCTAAGGCGGAGATTGACAACTTGGTGCCTGGACAAGAGTACAAGTTCAGGGTGTCTGCGGTTAACAACGAAGGTGTATCCGAACCGCTGGAGGCGGATCATGCTATCATTGCGAAGAATCCGTTCGGTGAGGAATTATTTACTTACTTTTATACTTAAAATAGATGGACACAGATGGGACGTAGACGCCGCTGATGAAGACCAAAGATCCCAAGGCAGAGTTTGATAACTTGGTGCTCGGACTTAAGTACAAGTTTAGGGTATCTACGGTGACTTATGAGGGAGCATTTAGAAGCAGATGAGTATTTATTTACTACCTTTATATTTAAAACCTTCAACAAATCAAATAGTGAAAAGCGAATTATAACTTATAATGTATTGATAAGCATTTCAAAATGATGGTTTTATGTAGGATGATATTGGACCTTATTTTTGTATATTTTTTACTCCTTTTTAAGATGCCCTTTATTTTTATTTCTGCATTGAATTGACATTTAATAAAACCGTTCTTTTTACGGGATTTGAATCAATACATTACTGAATATGACTATTCTATCGATATCCCAAAACACTTCCAATAAACCTCCCAAACTTATAATTCCATTAGGGATTCTGATAAAATCCACTCTTTAATTTACTAAATGATTCCTTCGAGCACACAAAACACATTAAAAAAACCTCTTTCAAACTCCTTCTGAACAACTGCTCATTAAAATTTCACTAATTTAAACTCCACTTACCTACAGAAGAGCCCGTAGAAATAGATGGACACAGATCAGACGCTGGATACCGGCGCTAAAATATAGCCAACGCTTTAACGGTGACATACGGTTTGGCGCACAGACAATGCAACCTCTAGACATAGCATAGTCGCGCTACCCCCTCTGCCACACATACGGTAGCGTTACTCCATCTTCGAGTCAATCCCGTGCCGTGATTGGTCCGTGTTATTGAACGGACCAATCACGGCACGGAATTCGCTCACCTCGTCCCCCCGCACCCCCGTATTTTTGGCAGCATCGGTTTCATGAAAGAATTGGCCTAAGCTCTAAGTCTAGAGGTTGGATTGTCAGTGTTTTGACCTTATAAAACTCTTAATTAATCTAAAACTCCTTACAGACGAGCCCGGCAAGGCTGGCACACCGGAAATAGTCGACTGGGACCGCGACCACGTGGACCTCAAATGGGAGAAACCCATCAAAGATGGCGGCGCCCCCATCACCGGATACATCATTGAGAAGAGGGAGAAGGGATCGCCTAAATGGGTGAAGGCTTGTGAGGTAAGTTCAAAGCTACTTATTGGTTTCCATACCCAAATAAAGATAGCGTTTTTTTTATGATATAGGAGGCAAAGGAGCAGACGGATCACCTGATGGTAAGCGATTACCGCCGCCCATGGACACCCGCAACACCAGAAGGGTTGCAAGCGCGTTGCCGGCCTTTAAGATGGGAGTACGCTCTTTTCTTGAAGGTTTGAAGGTCGTATCGGTTCGGAAATACCGCAGGCGACAGTTCATTCCACAGTTTGGCTGTGCGAGGCAGGAAGTTTCTGGAGAAACGCACAGTTGAGGACTGCCAACCAGCGTTTCTTTTAATTTTTGCCATTTTTATATATTGTGACCTTTTTTGCCACTTTTGTGTTATTTCCAGTCAGGATCGCGAGCCCTTTTCATTCTTATAGGAGAAAAAAGTGTCCTAAAATGTCCATACATTTTTCAAACTTTCCATTTTGTTACTGCCATACAAAGTGTATGGCGAAATGGTAACACAATAGAAAAACAACTCTGGGACATATTTATATCCCATTAGGATCCAAAGAGCTCGTGGCTCTGAGTAGAAATAACACAAAAGTGGCAAAAAAGGTCACAATACATAAAAATGGCGCAAAACAAAAGAAACGCTCAGTCACAGTTGTAAAGACTGCTTAGAAAGATGGATTTTATTCAGTCATCAATCACGTCACGGTACAGCTAATCGGCAGATTTATCCTTACCATCATAAAGCGTCCAGTTGTCCCCAGAAATAGCAACAAATTGTAACGCCTTAGTTATTTTTCAGACTAAAGCTTTGGATTCCTCCGAAAACGGTGCCGTCATATGACGGCCGTCATATAGCGGCCGCAAAAGAAGGCCGTCTTTACGGTGGCGACGTGTGGAAAGTACCACGGCGTCATAACACACCGTCAGCCACCAAGGTCAAAGCGGCAAATTTGAAAAATGTAGGCGCGATGGGTTAACGTCCCATAGAAAATTTGAATTTCGCGCCTTTTCCTACTGACAAGATTTGCTTGATCATCTATAATTTACTTGGAGGATGAAATATCATCAGAAGAGGAAAATAATCGTAGTACGGAATCATTTATTCAAATCTCGTGTCATTTATTCAAAATGGCGTCACCGCTATCTAATAAAACGTTCACGAAACTATCGACACCGTCATGACGGCCGTCATCTTACGTTACGTTGACAATCAACGTAACGTAACGCCGTCTAGGAAACCGCGCCATCTTGTTTACATAGACAACGTTCTAGTGACGTCAGTCAACGCTATATAGCGGCCGTAATATGACGGCACCGTTTTCGGAGGAATCCAAAGCTTAACACTTATTTTAGGCCAACAGGTTGGCTAATAAGGATTTTTTCGTCAGGTCGGCCCCAACGACAACGAGAAAGCCACGGTACCCAACCTGGACGAGGGTACAGAATACGAGTTCAGGGTGAAGGCCGTGAACGAGGCTGGCCCTGGCGAGCCTAGTGACGCCAGCAAGAGCGTCGTCTGCAAGCCTAGGCGATGTAAGTGTGCTTTTTAGGGTTCCGTACCCAAAGGGTAAAAACGGGACCCTATTACTAAGATACTGCTGTCCGTCTGTCTGTCGCCAGGCCGTAACTCCTGAACAGTTGAAATTTTCACAGATGATGTATTCCTGTTGCCGCTATAACAACAAATACTATAAACAAAATAAAATATTTTTTTAGTGGGGCTCCCATACTGCAAACGTGATTTTTTTACCGTTTTTTGCGCACTTGGCCGGTTTTTGCGATTTCGGGGCTTCCATAATAAAAGTGAACGATACGACCTCGCGGAAGTAACAGTAGTACCAATTTCCGATGTCAGATTCTGTTAGAATGAAACACACCTACGTTACTTTGACGACTAAGGGCCGGCATTGCACCATCTCGCTAGCCCGGGGTTAACCGGTTATACCTGGAGTTACCATGGTTACCCGTACAATTTGACACTTGGTTAACGGTTTAACCGCTTAACCCTGGTTTAGTAGGATGGTGCAAGTGGCGCTAAGCAAAGTTATCCTACAGTCAGATTGGCTTGATGATAGCGCGGATTTGAATAAAACAACGCAATGTTATTGAGCTTGGATGTGTTAGATTCGTTCGTCTAAAGATACCTGCAATTAAATTCTACAGTGACAAATATTAATTGTCTAAAAATATTCTAATATCACTTTTTTATTACAGTGGCACCAAAGATCGACCGTCGCAACCTGCGCACGATCAAGGTCCGCGAGGGCGAACCCATCATGCTTGATATCAAGGTCAGCGGTGAACCCGCGCCTGACGTCACATGGACGCTCAACGGCAAGAGTGTACAGAGCGGCGGCGGTCTCAAATGTGAGTCTTATTGGATTGTGATTAGGTTGAGATTCGCTCGGCATCGAACGACATCTTTCCTAGATGGCAAGAGTGTGCAGATCGGTCTTAAATGGAAGTCTTACTGGATGGTAATTAGGTTTAAACTCAGTCGACATTAAAAGCAGCTATAAGCCTTGGTCGGCATGAATGTACAGATCGGCGGCGATCTCAAATGTGAGTCTTACTGGATTGTAATTAGGTTGAGAATAGTTCATCCAAGTCAGCTAAAGACACATATCTTTATATGATTAGAGCTTACTACTAGAGCATCCGTACATCTGGTGGAGGTGCTGGGATATTTTTTTATAGTAACTATTTCTTTCCGGCCAGTTACTGATGAAGGTGTCTAAGTCGTCGCGCCATCTCTGTCTGTCATGTATTAATATTAATCAATTGTTACTTCCTTCACAGTGATCGAGATCCCGTACATGACCAAGTACCAGCACTCGAGCCCGAAACGCAAGGACTCCGGCACGTATAAGATCCAGGCCGTCAACAAGTACGGACAAGATACTGCCGAGCTTGAGATCATTGTTACTTGTAAGTATCGTTGTGATCCATTATTTTTGCGCTTTCCCTATTGTATCTTAAAAGAGCTTAAAACCAGTTTTTTTTTTAAGTTGTCGCAGATAGTAATTTTCCCGAATGTTTACCTTTTGACTGCTTGACGTTTTTTATTGATCTAAGAATCCAGAAAGGAAATGAGACGTTGTTGAACTTGAGATTAGTTCATCTTCCTCACGATTTTTTCCTTCATTGAGCGACAACCTAGTGAACATGATGCAGATTCGAATAACTCAATGGTGTGATCTGGGGCTGGAACATAAATGTCTCCTACACACTATGCCTGGGTTTTTGCCGCGCATAATCAGGCCCGGCAGGCATTGCAAGCCCGGCGGCTAAAATACCCGCCGCCAGGCAGCCGCTGGCAGGGTCGCCATGTAGGTATGGGCGTTGAGACAAACAACTAGGTTCGAGTATAAACGTATAATGCATTAAATGACACTTACAAGGCTTTAAATACTATAGTACCTATGCGCATGTATGTGTGTGGGTATGGGTAAGGTGTAGTACACACACTACAACCGCCGGGCTTGTTAGCGGCATGCCCGAAGGCCGAATTGCACAGTGTGTAGGACCATTTAATACCTGTGGTTTAAAAGCCGCACGCCCTATTCCTTCTGTTTGAACTTGATATTATGAGACATGGCATGTATAAAAAGTTAATTAATTTAATTTCGCTTTGCATGTTTAAGGTTTATTAATATCTACAAGCCTATGGCGGTCCTCAGTGGTCGTGGGAGTGTGCTGCAAGCGTTTATAAAGATCCACACACAAACGTAGCTTTAGACTTCCTCTATTGCCAAGACTACTTTTTCCTATAAATCCCATGTCTAGCTCTTTCTCAATCCTTTACATACAACAAGACTTACCTATGATGTTCACAGAATAATAGAAACAAATTCCGAAGCAAAAAACTGGCTCAAGTAAATTTCAATAACACATGTACACACATATCACACAACATCATAATCAATATAATCATCCATGATACTGCCTTACTTAAAATCCAATCTTACCTTTGTAACATGCGAAATAAAAACAACTTTAACTCGTTTAAGTAATCTCTTATTATCTTTACGACAAACAATTATGATATAATATTTAAAACTTTCGCGTTTTGAACACATATTAACTAACATTTATAGACGGTAAATAAAGGTATGTGAATAAATTTCGCGTTAGACCCGTCTATAAATGTGTGTTAATATAAACAATTATGATGTTAACAGAATAATGTTACATAATTTTTGTCGTCAACATTCTTTTATACAAATTTCTACTTTAGTAATTATAAGAGCATGCCGTTTACCCTCTTATTTTTAAATATTTGTCTCTTTCTTTACAAACTTCTAGGTATACGTATCTGGGTCAACCAACTATTTCTTGTTGTTATTCTGTCCCATCAGCGAGGAGACAATAGTAGCATAGATTGTTAGAAGAACTGCTGTACTATGTTCTACTAACATGCTCAGTAAATGTCCCATTATGGAAAGGTCTTATAACTACCATAAAATGCAAGTTTGGTTCATTTAATACGAAAAACCTAGAATTTTAATAGTTATTAAATTATACAACGGGACTTAATCGCGTATCTAAGTTTTAAGATTTACCTCCGACGTTTCGAGGACGGCGTTGTCCCCGTGGTCACAACTGAATTTTAATAGTAACTCAGAAGACCGTAACCATAGCAACGTGTGACAAGAAAAAGTTGATTAACCCATCTGTCCTGCTATTCTAGATTAATAAAACACAAATAACTTACCCACAGCCAAGCCAGAGAAGCCCGAAGGCCCGCTGGATGTGTCCGACATCCACAAAGACGGGTGCTCGCTTAAATGGAAGAGGCCTAAGGACGACGGCGGCGAGCCCATCGAGGCCTACCTGGTCGAGAAATATGACCCCGAGACCGGGTCCTGGGTGCCTGTGGGCAAGACGCTGGGCAATGTGCCTGAGATGGAGGTAAGAACAATATCATCGTCAGAATACATACGGTCCACTCTAGGTTGCAGGCCTCTTATCATGTTAGTACAAGAGTTCATCCGCAAATATGGATGCTCGCTCAAATGGAAGAGGCCTAAGGACGACGGCGGCGAGCCCATCGAGGCCTACCTGGTCGAGAAATATGACCCGGAGACCGGGTCCTGGGTGCCTGTGGGCAAGACGCTGGGCAACGTGCCCGAGATGAAGGTAGGAATAACTAGATTATTGATCCTAACATATGTACTAGAATTTGCGACGCGTCATAGAGCTGGCCTTTGTCATCATATTAAATATTGAAATAAGGTTCACGCTGTTTTTGGAGCATGTGCGTATGGAAATAAGGTTCAAAATGGCATTAAAACCTAAAAATCATTAAAAATCACATAGCGCCTTTTGTAGGCACAGTGACGATATATATTTAAATTAAATTTATCGTACTTTGTAAATATTTCTTGCACCTATTAATGCTTGTTCTCTGTTTGGCCCAGGGGTTACCTGGTAGAGAATGCCTTCTGGCATTAAGTTCGGATTTAATACAATTTTTAATATGCAAGAAAGTTTAAATAAATAAATAAATAATGCCATAAAAACGCAAGCAATGCATTTTTCTCGAAAGCGACTGTGATTGAAATCCTTGTCCTGTTATAGAATCAAATTTCTTTTAAAATATTTAACACCTTCACTGTCCCAATTTGGATTGTTAACCTTACGGCTTTGTAATAGAGGCTTGTCGTGACCCAATATACGGGGCACGGATAGTGAACGTGTTAGTGTAAGGCCTGAGTGGACGCTCGAAGCGGAGCGTTCGGCGGGGCGTGCAGCGTGGCGTCGGGCTCACAAGTGATGTGAGCAGCGTGCACTAAGGCCGCTCCTATACGTTTGCATTTGTTTAACATGCACGCCGCACGCCCCGCCCCGCTGCACGCCCAACTCGAGCGTCCACTCAGGCCTTACACTTAAGAATAGAATAGAATAGATTTTAAAACGTGTTGTTTTCTCAGGTTGATGGCTTGATCCCTGGACACGAGTACAAGTTCCGCGTGAAGGCGATCAACAAGGAGGGAGAGTCCGAGCCTCTGGAGACGTTCGGCACCATCGTGGCCAAGGACCCCTTCAGTAAGTATACTAAAACTGAGGAGTGTCTTTTCAAAAGGGTTTATTTTTTTCTTAGCGGTACTTCTAGAGAGAACCTTGCTCAAGAAAACTTAAGGTCCAATTTAGAAATAGATTACCAGAAAAAATAAACCCTTTTGAAAAGACACTCCTCAACTATTACCTACAGAAGAGAAAACTATTTCACTAGCTTTTTATAAAATGTTCAGCTTTGATGAATAACTGGTGGTGAATGGTGGTAATACTACTATTAGTAGGAAATATGTATGCATTACTGTATGACACATACTAGCGACCCGCCCGGCATCTCACGGGTTAACAAATTATACATAAACCTTCCTCTTGAATCACTCTATCTATTTAAAAAAAAACGGCATCAAAATCCGTTGCGTAGTTTTAAAGATTTAAGCATACATAGGGACAGACAGCGGAAAGCGACTTTGTTTTATACTACTTAGATATGTAGTGATTCGTACGAGTGTCCTTTCACGGTCGCCATGTAAGGAGGCAATGTGAGAGATCTAATAAAAACAACAGAATATTGAATAAAATATTAATTTATTTGCCTAACCGTCTGACGTAAGTCTTGTCATAATTGCCTGAGACGCACTGCCTGGAAGCTATGAGGATCACATTGGTTTTTGACATGGTCTTTTTATTTATTGTTAATGGTTACCAATTGTATTGTTTTTTAATATTATTATTTTCTGTTTTAATTAATCATTGTAATATTTACGTATACTTTGTATGACTTGTCAAAAGTGCTTATTAATTCATTATTAAGCCTACTTGAATAAATTATTTTTGAAGTTGAAGTTGTCAGGAGCCTATTAAGAAAATTCACATTTTTGCAACTTCGAGCGCGATCATCAATCAATTTATTTTATATTTTTAGTATGTTAAATTATGTTTGACGATCATGATAAGAAGATAAACATAATTTTGACATTGATGCAAATTTATAGTGTAATTATTATCGTGAAATAAAGAAATCTAAATCTCATATAGGTTCGCTCACAAATACTCAATTAACCCTTAAATGCATAGTGATGCATTTATACACACAACATAAACATCAAATGTTATGCATTATTAAACAAATTCTATTTGTTCTTGTATATTATTTCAATAGTAAAACTAATAAATTTTCCGAATTATTACATACATTTACGCAGTATTTTAATTTATAAAAGTTACATTTGTTTATAGACGAAATGTCGGAAAACTTGGAAAAACCTGGAAGTTGATGATTTTTAGTATGTGATTTTGGGCAGATTTTTCGGGGTTTGTAATTATTTTATATTTACAAATTTTATCATAGGAACATCACAAATAGTGTACCTTTCTGTTGGCAGTTAAGATTTTTCCTATACCCCTTACTAATAGCTATATATTTCCAAAAATATGATTTAGACTATGCAACTTTTAACACTGATTTCCCAGTGAAAATCGATGATATATTTTTTTTTTACTATTTTTCCTAGAAACGGCAAACAATTATGTGATACATATATTAATTTCGGGCAAAACGAAAAAATCATGTATTTAAGGGTTAATTTGTGCCCTTCCAGCGGTACCCGAGGCCCCATCCGCGCCAGTCCCCGACGACTGGTCGGCGACGCACGTCGACCTCAAGTGGGAGGCGCCTCTGTCCGACGGAGGCTCCCCGATCATCGGATACATTGTCGAGAAGAAGGACAAATACAGCCCCTTGTGGGAGAAGGCTGTGGAAACGCATACGCCTACGCCATCTGCTACTGTCAATGGGTAATTTGTCTTTTATACACATACTTACCATAAAGTGCGATCTTGTGTAGAACACGTCAGATCCGAGGGGCCATTATCAGGTCATCTAACCACATAGTCAGGGCCTTTCTACTCAGTACTTTACTATCCGTGGTCGTCAATACGACTAACCTTTTGTCCTGACGATTAATTTGGTTTGGTCAAGCCTTTTGACCTGGTACTTAGGACTTTCTGTCTGTGCCCGCAGCAAAGTTCCACTTTATTAACTGGTTGTTTTTTTAGCGTTTGATGATATCAAATGAACCTAAACTCTTATGAGAAGTAAACATTGCTGTTTGTACCTTGAACATGCAGGTAGTTTCCTCGAATTGGCATATTCGATTCGCTAAATGTATGTTTTAATCTGTCAGCTCCCACGGCTCATATATGAGCCAGAACGCTTATGGTGACGTCATATCGTGGGATTCGACAGGTTAATACAGGTCTTATTAAAAACTCTTATTTACTAGAAGACAGGTTTTCTTACTACCCGTCATTTATTTTTCTCCTATTCACAGCTTGATCGAAGGCAACGAATACCAGTTCCGCGTGATCGCCATCAACAAGGCCGGCCAGAGCAAACCGTCCGAAGCGAGCAAGAACTTCATCGCCAAGCCTCGCTTCCTGGCCCCCAAGATCGACAGGAGACACCTCAGGGATGTCACCATCTCTGCTGGCGCTACGCTGAAGCTGGAGGCTGTGATCACTGGCGAACCGCCACCAGCGGTTGAATGGAGGTTAGTTTTAGAATACTCTGTCAGATAAAGCAAACACTTTGGACCCAAGCCTCGCTATCTGGCTCCGAAGATCGACAGGAGACACCTAAGGGATGTCACCATCTCTGCTAGCGCTAGTCTGAAGTTGGAGGCTGTGATCACTGGCGAACCGCCACCAGCGGTTGAATGGAGGTTAGTTCTAGAATACTCTAGCAGATAAAGCAAACACTTTGGACCCAAGCCTCGCTATCTGGCTCCGGAGATCGACAGGAGACACCTCAGGGATGTCACCATCTCTCTTGGCGCTACGCTGAAGCTGGAGGCTGTGATCACTGGCGAACCGCCACCAGCGGTTGAATGGAGGTTAGTTTTAGAATACTCTATCAGATAAAGCAAACACTTTGGACCCAAGCCTCGCTATCTGGCTCCGAAGATCGACAGGAGACACCTCAGGGATGTCACCATCTCTGCTAGCGCTAGTCTGAAGTTGGAGGCTGTGATCACTGGCGAACCGCCACCAGCGGTTGAATGGAGGTAAGTTACAATAGTACATTTACAATTTCATCAACCGATGTAGGACGCGGCCATTTTGTTTTTTGTGAAATTTTAGTTTGGCTCATGATAAAAGTCGTTGACCCAATACATAATTCACCTGGAAAACAGTGGTTAAAAAGTGAAACAAAATTTAAAAAAGTATAACTAATACTCTTTAGCTTTAGTTCCCTTTATCCCTATAAAGCCTGCCTGTGAAGAAGAACCTTATTTTGATATTGGCCAAGTCATCTAAAGTGAAATATGATCCGATAAGATAAATAGTGGACCAACATTCTGGGTTGTTTAGATTTTCAAGTCAGACCAAGATAATCTCTAGATGACTTGTACATATTTTACTTCTCTTCAATCACTAAAAAGCCTCTCTTCCCTCAGGTCTCAGAACATGCCGCTCCGCCCATCCAAGGCGGTGACCATCGACAGCCCCGACTACTTCACCAAGCTGATCATCCGGCCCGTCCGTCGCGACGACTCCGGCGAATACACCGTCACGGCCGTCAACAGCAGCGGCAAGGACACCGTCACCATCAACGTGCTTGTCACAGACAAGCCCACGAAGCCAGAAGGACCGCTACAGGTAAAACCATATAGATAAGATACTATTTTATTGTCAAAATTGTGTAAAAAGTATTACCTGCAAACAATATCGATGCGATCCAACTGACTGCGCCAGTATGATAATCTATAGAGTCTGAGGGCCTACCGCGAACCACGTTCGACGTGTTGCGTGTTGCACTTGTAAATTCGTGCGTAAGTGTGACAGGGAGGCAACATGTCGAACGTGGTTTGCGGTAGGCCCTCTGTTCGGAAAGAGAAGACTCGTGAAATGTATTGGGCCCCATACATTCCACGACTCTTTGCTTTTCGAACAGACTCTAGCTGGCACCTGTTATGTCGGATATGGCACCTTATATGATACTTTCTCTTTTACGAATTTGGGAAGAATGGGTAGTTATTAAGCTGTCGGAGCAGATAAATAATGTTCTTTTTTTCTCAATAAAAAAACCCTATTTTATCTGTCAATAGACAGAAAATCATAAGGTCTATATTGACACCCAACTACGTTTACTTTCAGATCTCAGACGTGCATAAGGAAGGTGCCACGCTCAAATGGAAGAGGCCGAAGGACGACGGTGGCGCCCCCATCGAGTACTACCAGGTGGACAAACTGGACACGGAGACTGGGGTCTGGGTGCCGTGCGCCCGCTCCAACGAGCCTAGTGAGTACCTTTCTTTATAAAACTACTTATTTGAACCCAAAGATACATTTAACTTTGAGTTTTAGACCGTTATCTAAGAGTTCAATTTCCTTTGTTCAAAATTTCAAGAAATTTCGAACTTAATGGTGCAAATTAGCCTGCTGGCACTAGTGCCAGTGTCTACACATCACACATCATCATCATCAGTGTCTAGACATCTGTTTCAAAAGACAGTCCTATTCGATCAAACCATTAGCTTTGGCGCCATTGACTTATATCTCAGGACTGGCCTTACGTGCACTAAAAATAGTACTAGTTCAGCGGTGTCACTCACGAATTCGAGCCAATCGTGTAGTCAAACGCAACTAGTTGCGACTAATCGCCGCGCGCGCGTGATGCGAACTCATCAACCAATCGCGTTGCAACGTTTTCACACCGCTGTACTGGCCCCGTTCATGCTCCATTCTTATTGCCCGTAAGGCTAGTCCTGAGATATATATATTTCAATGGCTGGCGCTTGTTTTTGCGGACGGGTCAGGGGGAGGGGGAAGGGTAAACTCTACAAACAGACCTTCCCGCATTTCTAAAAACTTTCTGCAACTTATACAGTGAGTAATGTTTATTTTGTGTTTCCAGAGTGCGACGTTACTGGCTTGACTCCTGGCAAGGAGTACAGGTTTAGAGTATCTGCTGTGAACTCGGAGGGTGAATCTGAACCACTCACATCAGAACAGAGCATCGTCGCCAAGAATCCGTTCGACGAACCTGGTCAGTACCATGTGACATCTCTAAATAATAAAGTAAAGTATCTAGGGAGCCACCCTACTAAAGAGCTTACATTTATTGAAATGAATACGGACTGAAAATCAGTGCTTCGCAGGCAATTTGTAATGAAATGACTGACGCAGCGTATGCTGAGCCCGTTCCTTTTGCCGCACAATTATTCTTATTTTTTCAATCCCTTCATGTTTTGTAACCTGTATGCTTTTTTGTGTTGCAATAAATGGTTTCTAAAATGGTTTCTAAAATGGTTTCTTTATACCAAAATGAATTTTAAATCATTTTGTAACTTATATGTTTCGATCGTATTCTACGGATTCATATGCGTATGACTCTATTTAATTCATATCGTTTCCAAACGACATATTCACGAGTTAGGTAGCGTTTTTGACTACTTTATACATAATACAAGCGGCTGACACTTTTTGACAGCTTTTGTTAGAAAGGGACTTGCACTTGTATTACAAGTTACAAGATTTTGAAAAACGGGCCCCTGATGCATACAATCTTACAGTATTCATCAGATTAAAAGCAGATTCGGTTAAATTATAGATCGATAATTTCCCACAATCATCTAAAATACAATCCATAAACTGCAATTCTGACTATACATTTCTGAAACCAGGTGCGCCAGGCACGCCGAGCGTGACCGACTGGGACAAGGACCACGTGGACCTGAAATGGACCCCGCCCCGCGAGGATGGTGGCGCGCCCATCGAGGGGTACATCGTCGAGAAGAAGGACAAGTTCGGCAACTGGGAGAAGGCTCTCGAAGTACCCGCCAACCAGACCAACTGCACCGTGCCGGATCTAGTGGAGGGACAGACTTATGAGTTCAGGTGAGAGACTGAAAGAGATGGAAGGGAAGGGATGAGGTCTTGGCATAGACTAGGAATCCTCTAGACAGTTTAGAGCAATTATTTCATGAAACCGATGCTGCCAAATACTGGGGTGCGGGGGACGAGGTGAGCGAGTCCCGTGCCGTGATCGGTCCGTTCAAAGACACGGACGTCACACAAAGACACTTTGACTCGAAAATGGAGTAAAACTACCGTATATTTGTGGCAGAGCTACTATGCTCAGTCTGGAGGATGTCTTGTCTGTAGGTCTTGGTGGCTCAGATGGCAGAGCGCTGAAGTATCGATCCAGAGGCCGTGAGTCTCACCCAAAACAGTAATTTTTCCAGTTTTAAATTTATTCTAAGCTTAATAGCATCGTTCGCCGACGTTTCTGCTTGTTAAAAATTAAAAACAGGTAAGAGCCTGTACACCTCTTTTTCGCCATGGTCTCATCGGAAGATCAGCGCTGGAAATCACCAGCAACATGCTGAGATGAGCTTTCGTGATACTTTTATTCTCACTGTGTTATCTTTTACGTAGATATGTCTAATTGACTGTTGTATTCTTTTTTTTTCGTGTTTAATGTCGGAAGCCAGGGGTTCCTACCATTCATTTTAGAATGGCATTACTTACTTTTACGGAAGCGATTGCCGTTTACTAATCTAACCTAATCAGACGAAGAAAGTTGGACATTTGACTGTAAAGTTGAATTTGACCCAAAGATGGTAGTAAGGCCAGTCACTGGTTTTTAGGAAATTAACTGCCATAAATAAGGCTTTGCGACCGAGAGCAAAAACTAAGCTTTAGTGGTATTAGTCCAATCCATTTTTCAAATTTCCTTCATCGCAGATCAACTACCTACTAAATAGCAAACTATGTTTCTTATCGAATTTAAACTGTTGTGAGACATACTAACATTGAATAATGTTACGGTTTCTTCTCTTTTTTTTATATATAAGGCACACTATACAGACGACATGATTACAATAAAAGTGGTAGGCTTAGACTCACTTCATGTCGCGCGAGTGACTTAACCTCTCGTGTGCCGTGATTATTTTTTTCTAATATTTTCCTCGTACGCGGATCCGCGCTCCGACGGCTTAAAACAAGTGAGTCTAAACCGTAAAATTATTCACCGTTTCTTATCTTACACAAGTTTCAAGACACGAGTTTGGAAGGGCTCATGGAGACAATTTAATGTATGTCAGGGTCCGCGCCGTGAACAAGGCCGGGCCGGGCGAGCCGAGCGACAGCACTCACCCCATCGTGGCCAAGCCGCGCAACTTGGCGCCCAAGATCGACCGCACCAACCTCATTGACGTCAAGCTCAAGGTCGGACAGAAGTTCGGCTTCGATGTCAAGGTCAGTTCACACTCTTATCTATTATTTCAAACCTTTATTCCAGCCAGATACATTACTACTTACGAGTACATAGAAGATTTTATATTTAATGTTAAGTAAACATTGTTTACTTTTTAAAACCATATTTGTTTATTTACATTAGTTAAGTTCTATTTAAGTGTATTATGATTGTTATAATTTTGGATATTTTTAAATGAAATAAAGATTATTCTTATTCTTATCATTCATTACACAAGTCAAAAACACAGAAAACTATTTAGTATAGTTAACAATTTAGATGTCAAGCTAAAATTTTGTTTTTTTGTGAACTATTTCTTTAGGTCGATATGGAACCACATTAGTTTTTAGACTTTAGCGTCAAATTAAATTTGTGGGGTGTTCCAAAGTAATATTCCCGTTTTTTTTAACATGACTGTAAAGAAAATAGTAGAAATTAGTACTAGTAACATATATTAGTTTCAGAGAACAAAAGAGGACAACTCCTAAGACTTCCATCAGAAAATAGTAGAGAAAACTTCCATTGGCATCTAAAGGGATTTTACACTCTATAGTCATAATTTTTACTATTACAATTCCGTACCAAAATTCTATGATAAAGCACTTATGGAATCACAAATAAAGAGTCCTAGAACAGAGGCCCGTTTCTCAAAAGCTTGTAACTTGTAATACAAGTGGAAGTCCCTTTCTAACAAAAGCTGTCAAAAAGTGACATCCGCTCATTTAAGTGAAGTTTTGCTATATCTTCTTGAAAAATAAAGATTCTTAAACCTAAAAATTTTATAATTTCTTTCGCAGGTTTCGGGTGAACCGATGCCAGAGACCAAATGGTTCCTCGCCAAGAAGGAGGTGAAGTCCTCTGGCGACATGAAAGTGCAACACTCGGACTACAACACCAAGCTCAACTGCAAGGCAGCCACGCGCGCTGATAGCGGCCGCTATACTATCACTGCTGAGAACGTTAACGGCAAGGATGTGGCTGAGGTGGAGGTCATAGTGCTGGCTGCGCCTAGCCCGCCTAATGGACCGCTTAAGGTAAGATATAGCAACTTATTATAAGTGCATCACTCTACAACACCAAGCTCAACTGCAAGGCGGCGACGCGCGCTGATAGCGGCCGCTATACTATCACTGCTGAGAACGTTAACGGCAAGGATGTGGCTGAGGTGGAGGTCATAGTGCTGGCTGCGCCTAGCCCGCCTAATGGACCGCTTAAGGTAAGATATAGCAACTTATTATAAGTGCATCACTCTACAACACCAAGCTCAACTGCAAGGCGGCGACGCGCGCTGATAGCGGCCGCTATACTATCACTGCTGAGAACGTTAACGGCAAGGATGTGGCTGAGGTGGAGGTCATAGTGCTGGCTGCGCCTAGCCCGCCTAATGGACCGCTTAAGGTAAGATATAGCAACTTATTATAAGTGCATCACTCTACAACACCAAGCTCAACTGCAAGGCGGCCACGCGCGCTGATAGCGGCCGCTATACTATCACTGCTGAGAACGTTAACGGCAAGGATGTGGCTGAGGTGGAGGTCATAGTGCTGGCTGCGCCTAGCCCGCCTAATGGACCGCTTAAGGTAAGATATAGCAACTTATTATAAGTGCATCACTCTACAACACCAAGCTCAACTGCAAGGCGGCGACGCGCGCTGATAGCGGCCGCTATACTATCACTGCTGAGAACGTTAACGGCAAGGATGTGGCTGAGGTGGAGGTCATAGTGCTGGCTGCGCCTAGCCCGCCTAATGGACCGCTTAAGGTAAGATATAGCAACTTATTATAAGTGCATCACTCTACAACACCAAGCTCAACTGCAAGGCGGCCACGCGCGCTGATAGCGGCCGCTATACTATCACTGCTGAGAACGTTAACGGCAAGGATGTGGCTGAGGTGGAGGTCATAGTGCTGGCTGCGCCTAGCCCGCCTAATGGACCGCTTAAGGTAAGATATAGCAACTTATTATAAGTGCATCACTCTACAACACCAAGCTCAACTGCAAGGCGGCGACGCGCGCTGATAGCGGCCGCTATACTATCACTGCCGAGAACGTTAACGGCAAGGATGTGGCTGAGGTGGAGGTCATAGTGCTGGCTGCGCCTAGCCCGCCTAATGGACCGCTTAAGGTAAGATATAGCAACTTATTATAAGTGCATCACTCTACAACACCAAGCTCAACTGCAAGGCGGCGACGCGCGCTGATAGCGGCCGCTATACTATCACTGCTGAGAACGTTAACGGCAAGGATGTGGCTGAGGTGGAGGTCATAGTGCTGGCTGCGCCTAGCCCGCCTAATGGACCGCTTAAGGTAAGATATAGCAACTTATTATAAGTGCATCACTCTACAACACCAAGCTCAACTGCAAGGCAGCCACGCGCGCTGATAGCGGCCGCTATACTATCACTGCTGAGAACGTTAACGGGAAGGATGTGGCTGAGGTGGAGGTCATAGTGCTGGCTGCGCCTAGCCCGCCTAATGGACCGCTTAAGGTAAGATATAGCAACTTATTATAAGTGCATCACTCTACAACACCAAGCTCAACTGCAAGGCGGCCACGCGCGCTGATAGCGGCCGCTATACTATCACTGCTGAGAACGTTAACGGCAAGGATGTGGCTGAGGTGGAGGTCATAGTGCTGGCTGCGCCTAGCCCGCCTAATGGACCGCTTAAGGTAAGATATAGCAACTTATTATAAGTGCATCACTCTACAACACCAAGCTCAACTGCAAGGCAGCCACGCGCGCTGATAGCGGCCGCTATACTATCACTGCTGAGAACGTTAACGGCAAGGATGTGGCTGAGGTGGAGGTCATAGTGCTTGCTGCGCCTAGCCCGCCTAATGGACCGCTTAAGGTAAGATATAGCAACTTATTTATGAGTCACATTCTAGCTGTATTTTGACAGCTATGGTGGAGCCATTAACCACGTGTAGGTAGTACAGTACAGTCGCCATCAGATATATCGGAGCGGCCAAGGTGTTCACAATATCTGAACACGCACTCTAACGCCCTGACAATAGAGGCGACTGTACTATTCCTATGTTTTTTCTCAATAATTTTTAAATGTTTAAGTTTCAAGTCGCCAAACACGAGTGCACTTGATAAATTGACCATTATCTGATTAAATATCAGACGCACATGTGTAAAAGAGGTGGTATTCGGTAGCTTAAAAACTAGGGTATAAACATCATTCTTAAATGCCACAGAAAACCTTCAAAATGAATGAAAGAAAACAATATCGTCTTATCGGATAAATAATTGTTTTTTGTTTTTTTGTTTTTTTAATCTAAATTAGTTTTGTCTTGTGGGCGGTAATTTTATTTGGTGGTGTTTAATTTATTTCACAACTTCCCATATTCCAGGTGTCGGACGTGCACGCTAACGGCGCCAAGCTGTCGTGGCTGCCTCCCTCTGACGACGGAGGCCAGCCCATCGACAAGTACATCGTCGAGCGCATGGACGAGGCCACGGGCCGCTGGGTCACCGCCGGCGAGACCGACGGACCGCAGACCAGCCTGGCAGTCGATGGGTTACAGCCCGGACACAAGTACAAGTTCAGAGTCCGCGCTGTCAACAGGTTAGCATTGATATTAGTAGTTTAAATATATAGACAATACATCGTCGAGCGTATGGACGAGGCCACGGGCCGCTGGGTCACCGCCGGCGAGACCGACGGACCGCAGACCAGCCTGGCTGTCGACGGGTTACAGCCCGGACACAAGTACAAGTTCAGAGTCCGCGCTGTCAACAGGTTAGCATTGATATTAGTAGTTTAAACTTATAGACAATACATCGCCGACCGTATGGATGAAGCAACCAGACGTTGGGTCACCGAAATCGGAAACCGGGAATCTTTTTGAAAGAGGTCGCAGGGACTTCGATGACAAATTATAAATCTACAGTTACTTAAATCAAATTTAAAAAAAAAAAGTCATTATAGTCGCAAAACACAGTAACAAAATAAAACAAACAAGGAAAAAGAAAAAAGACACAATAAGCACATAAGTCCAATAGGGTTGTTGACTGTATAAATATATATAATTCTTCATTTCAATGTTTTAGTTGTTTACTATACTAAAACTAGTGCCCACGCCAATTCCTGGGATTAGTTGCCAAGCGGACCCCAGGCTCCCATGAGCCGTGGCAAAATGCCGGGAAAATACGAGGAAGATGATGACTATACTAAAAAACACCCTTTTATTATTTCAGGCAAGGCAAATCCGAGCCTCTCACCACCCCGCACGCCACCGAGGCCAAGAACCCTTACGACCTCGCCGGCAAGCCCGGCACGCCCGTCATCAAGGACTTCGACCGCGACTGGGTCGAGCTCCAATGGGCGAGGCCGGAATCCGACGGAGGCGCGCCTATTACTGGATACGTTATTGAGAAGAAGGACCGCTTCTCGCCGGATTGGGAGGAGTGTGCTCAGGTAAGTTGTCTAACTATAAGTACCTATTTCAGTTCACCACACCAATAGAATGCCTTTAGGCATTGTCTCACTTTTTTCCCGATCAAATGCAAATTTCTTTAACACTTCATCTCGCTTATTGTCCAACAAAGTGAAAGTTGCTGAAAGTTTGATGTATCCCGATTTGTTCTCGCTGGGCACAGATGGTCATAGGTGGTTACAGATAGTGATTCATACGAATCATTCCCATCCGTCCTCGCCTCATATGTGAGCGGGGACAAATGGGAAAACACCTAAGGTTTGAAAAAATTGGGAATTTCTTTGAAATGTCTCCCATGAGACATTTTTAGAATTATTGAAATATTTCATATGGAAACTATCGCATTTATCGGTAGACATATATTTCTCTCGAGTTGTATAACTAATCTATCCTTTCCCACAGATCGAAGGCGATGTAACAACCGGCAAGGTGCCCGATCTGATCGAGGGCAACACGTACGAGTTCCGCGTCCGCGCCGTGAACAAGGCCGGCCCCGGCGAGCCCTCCGACCAGACCAAGCCGCACCTCGCGAGGCCGAAGAACCTCGCGCCTAAGATCGACAGGAACTTCATGTTTGATATCAAGGTGAGGAACGCTGCTAGACGGGCATACCCTGGATTATTTAGTTCGTACCTAGTTAGTGCAGGCAAGGGCCTGCGAGTATATCGTATCCGTTCTTTTAAAACCTACAGCCAAACCAGGTACTGCGAATACCATAGTCCCCAGGGCAAACGGACATAATGGAATGAATTGGAGTGTGTTTAAAATGTAAAGATTCCTTACTTTCAGTCCATCCATTCTGGACATTAATGGAATGATTATTTGAGTTCACTAATAAATAAACAGTCTACCAACACAAACGCATACATCTTTTTCGGTTCATCGTGGGTGAAAACCAGAATACCACTGTGTATGCATTCTCGACCACTTCCAAATCACTAGGTTAATTCACTCAGAATCTTGATTTTGGCTTGATCTGTGCCACACTATTATGATCTGATTAATACCGGTGTCCCCGCTACTGCATTGGTGGCAACTTTCCCGGGATTCTAGTAACTTTTTTTAGATGAAGTTGTCTGCATGTAGTCTTATTTTTATTTACTTGTTTCCAGGTCAAGGCCGGCAAGAATTACGAGCTGGATGTGCCCGTCGCCGGCGAACCGACCCCGACCAAGGAATGGTTCCACGGCGACAACATGGTCCTCAACACCGACCGCGTCAAGATCGTCAACGACGCGCACTCCACCAAGTTCAAGGTCGTCGACGCCAAGCGCGCCGACAGCGGCTCTTACACCCTCAAGGCCAAGAACCACAACGGAACCGACTCGGCCACTATCAAGGTCACAGTACTCGATGTACCGACAGCACCTGAAGGACCACTCCGAGCTGATGACATTACCAAGTCTGGTTGCTCGCTGAAATGGCGCCCGCCCAGGGATGATGGTGGCAGTGAGATCACTCACTACGTCGTAGAAAAGATGGACCAGGAGAACATGAGGTGGATCCCGGCCGGAGAGGTCTCCTCTTGCACCATCCGCATCGACCATCTCATCGAAGGTCACGATTACAACTTCAGAGTGCGCGCTGTTAACAAGCAAGGAGAGTCCCAGCCGTTGGTCGGCTCTGAACCTATCACGGCCAAGGACCCTTACGGAACGCCAGACAAACCTGGCACTCCAGTTGTCAAGGACTGGGACAAGGACCATATGGATCTGGAATGGGTGCCGCCAAAGAAGGATGGTGGGTCCCCGATCACTGGTTACATTATCGAGGCGAAGAAACGCTACGGACCTTGGGAAGTCGCCGCCACTGTCCCTGGAAACAAGACGACCGCTACTATCCCTAATTTGTCAGAGGGTGAGGAGTATGAGTTCAGGGTCATCGCAGTCAACAAGGCTGGCAATGGAGAGCCTAGCGATGCTTCCACACCACAAGTCGCGAAAGCACGTTTCTGCGCACCGCACTTCGACAAAACTCTGCTCGCAGACAAGACGGTCAAGGCCGGACAGAGGATCCAATACGAGATCCCCATCGAAGCGGCCCCGAAACCGACAGTCGAATGGCAGATCAACGGCAAGGTCGTCCATCCGAACGACCATATCGATATCCAGGTTCTGCACAACAGGGTCATACTAGACATTCCATTCTCTGTCCGCGCTGACGGAGGCGTTTACAAATTGACACTCAAGAACGACTTGGGAGTGTGCTCCGCCAGCGCTCAGGTCACCGTACTTGACAAACCAGCGAGACCAGAGAAGCCACTCGTAGTCTCTGATGTTACCAAGGACTCATGCTCATTATCTTGGAAGGTACCCCTCGACGATGGCGGATCACCAATCCTGCATTACGTTATTGAGAAGATGGACCTTACCCGTGGCACTTGGTCCGATGCCGGTATGAGCACGTACCTGTCTCATCAAGTCACCAGGCTTATCCACATGAAGGAATATCTGTTCAGAGTAAGCGCAGTCAATGCCATTGGACAGTCTGAGCCTTTGGAGCTGGACCGCGCTATCACGGCCAAGAATGAATTCGACGAACCAACTGCACCAGGCAAGCCCGAAGCTACCGACTGGAGCAAGAATCATGTGGACCTCCAATGGACCACACCGAAATCCGACGGTGGCTCACCGATCACTGGCTACATCATCCAGAAGAAAGAAAAGGGCAACCCCTACTGGGTGAACGCTGCTCACGTTCCTTCAAACAAGAACAAAGCCACCGTCCCTGACCTTACTGAGGGACAGGAATACGAATTCAGGGTCATCGCTGTCAACAAGGCCGGACAATCTGAGCCTTCTGAACCTTCGGACATGATCACAGCGAAGGACAGATTCGTGGCGCCTAAGATCCTTACGCCACTTAAAGAGATCAGGATCAAGGCTGGACTCATCTTCCATCTGGACGTCGACTTCATTGGAGAACCTACTCCTGAAGTCACATGGACTTGCAACAGCAAACCAGTTCTTACAAACGAAAGGACCACTGTCACATCTGTTGGTCACCATACTATTATTCACACGGTTAACTGCAAGCGTTCCGATGCAGGCAAATATCATCTGTCCCTGAAGAATGATTCAGGATCTGACGAGGGAAGCTTTGAGCTCATCGTCCTGGATGTTCCCGGACCGCCGCAATCGCCTTTCGAGTATGAAGAAATCACCGCTCAGTCCGTCACTCTATCATGGAAACCACCCAAGGACAACGGTGGCAGCGAGCTGACCGCCTACGTTATTGAGAAACGTGACTTGACTCACGGAGGTGGCTGGGTACCAGCTGTCACTTACATCAACCCTAAGCTCAACCACGCCACAGTACCGCGTCTGGCTGAAGGCACCAAATACGAGTTCAGAGTGTTCGCCGAGAACTTGCAAGGTCGCTCTGAGCCACTTGTCACTGACAGGGCAGTCGTTGCTAAGAACCAGTACACAGTTCCTGGCAAGCCTGGCAAACCAGAACTTGTATCTGCGGACAAGGATCACATCAAGGTCAGGTGGACACCACCCATCTCCAACGGAGGATCTAACATTATTGGGTACGATGTCGAGAGGAGAGACAAGGCTACTGGTCGCTGGATTAAACTGAACAAGGATCCAGTCAGGAGCAGCGACTACGAAGACGATAGGGTACAGGAAGGCCACCAGTACGAATACAGGGTATCCGCAGTCAACGCTGCCGGACCGGGCCAGCCGTCTGACCCGTCCAACATGTTCATCGCCAAACCAATGAAGGAGAAGCCCAAACTATACCTGGATCACCTTATTGGACGCAAGATCAAGGTGCGCGCCGGCGAACCTATCAATATAAACATTCCAATCACCGGCGCGCCCACACCGACCATCTCCTGGACCAAGGGCGCCGTCTCTCTGCTGCCCTCGCTTAGACTGTCCACGGAAACCAAGAACGATGAGGCCAAGCTCAACATTGAGAAGTCCACAAGAGACGACGCTGGAAAATACACTATTACGGCGTCCAACGCTCACGGAAAAGACTCGGCCGATATCGAAGTCATTGTTGTTGACAAGCCTGGTATTCCTAAAGGACCTCTCCTTACAACATCGGTCACACACGACACGATCAGTCTACAATGGCAGCCGCCCACCGACGACGGAGGCAGCGAGATCACCGGCTACGTCGTCGAGGTCGCCGAGTACGGCGTCAACGACTGGCGAACGGTCGCCGGCTTCTGCCCGAAATGCTCCTTCGCCGTCAAGAACCTTACCGAAGGCAAGAAATACGTGTTCAGGGTACGCGCTGAGAACCTCTACGGAGTATCAGAACCGTTGGAGTCCAAGCCTACGGTTGCCAAGTCGCCATTCGACCCGCCAGATGCGCCAGAAACGCCAAGGATTACCGCATACAGCGCGAACAGCTGCTCTCTGGAATGGGAGCCGCCCGCAAACTGCGGCGGCAAACCCATCACCGGATACTACGTCGAGAAACGCGAGCGCGGCGGCGAATGGCTCAAGGTTAACAACTACCCGACACCGAACACCTGCTACACCGTCTCTGACCTTCGCGAGGGCAACCGCTACGAGTTCAGAGTCATCGCCGTCAACGAGGCCGGACCTGGCAAACCTAGCAAGCCTACCGAGCCTATCACAGCTCAGACGCAACGACTTAAGCCTAGCGCGCCTGAAGCGCCTAAACCAGACAGGATCACTAAGGACTCGGTTACATTGTCGTGGAGGCCGCCGAAGAGCGATGGTGGATCCAAGATTAAGGGATACATCATCCAACAGAAGGGCAAGGGCGACAAAGACTGGAAGGATGTCAATGACGTGCCTATTCCAAGCCTCGTCCACACTGTTCCCAAACTTAAGGAAGGTGAAGATTATCAGTTCAGGGTCATCGCTGTCAATGACGTCGGTCCCTCTGACCCAAGCAAGCCTACAGGCGACATCACCATCGCCGAACAGCCTAACAAACCTTGCATGGATCTTGGAGGAGTCAGGGACATCACTGTACGTGCTGGAGAGGACTTCTCTATCCACGTGCCTTACACCGGCTTCCCGCAACCGACCGCATCCTGGTTCATGGAAGACAACCTCCTCGATGTCGAGGGAGACTCTAGAATCTTCCAGAAGATCACGCCAGAATCGGCATCGCTTGTCGTCAAGAACGCCAAGAGGTCCGACGGTGGACAGTACCGACTGCAACTGCGCAACCCGTCCGGATATGACACGGCCACGATCAACGTGCGCGTCCTCGACAGACCTGGCAAACCAGAGAACCTGCGTGCGGACGAATTCGAAGGCGAAGCTCTCACGTTATACTGGAACCCGCCGAAGGACAACGGTGGCGGCGAGATCACCAACTACGTCGTTGAGAAACGCGAGGCTAGAACCGGCAACTGGACGAAGGTTTCCGGCTACGTTACCACTCCGTTCTTCCGCGTGAAGAACCTGAACGTCGGCCGAGATTACGAATTCAGAGTTATGGCTGAGAACCAATACGGGCAATCCGACCCGGCTCAAACCACCGAGCCAATCAAGGCCAGACATCCGTTCGACCCACCAGGCGCGCCTGGAGCACCAAAATCAGTCGAAACTACGGAGTCTTCCATCACGATCACCTGGACCAAACCTCGTCACGACGGCGGCTCACCCATTACTGGTTATGTCGTAGAGAAGCGACTGATAACCGAAGACAAATGGACCAAAGCCTCGCACGCCCACGTGCCCGACACGACTCTTAAAGTCACTGGTTTGATCGAGAACCAGCAGTACGAGTTCAGGGTAGCGGCGATCAACGCGGCCGGGCAAGGGCCGTACTCGCAGAGCTCGGACCCTATCCGCGCGTGCGCGCCGCCCAACTCGCCGAAGATCACGAGCGACCTCAGCCTCAGGGACATCACCGTTATTGCGGGAGAGGAGATCAAGATCACCGTGCCGTTCACTGGCAACCCTAGGCCGAAGGTGAGTGTGTTTACCTTCTTTTCATATTTTCTTTTTAGGAAATTTACCAGTGAGATACTAGTGGCAGTGTGAGCGGTAGACTGCATACTAAAACCAGCCACCACCATGTCTCCGCCATTTTGAAAAATTCCCAATCACTAAATATAATAATAAAAAATCGATATATATCTCGAACTTGCGCACCAAATTTTACATGAATCTATTGAGTACCGACCTGTAGAGGAAAACAGCCGAACAGGTAATACAAATAATATTTGCCCAAGCTGAGACGAAGACCTTATCTTTCGTAAGGTCAAATAGTACAATCAAAGTAAAAAAATACTGAAATAACGAGCTTTAATACGATATTTTGTCTCATCCTAAATCCTAATTATTGAAGTAGACCTCCCAATAAGGTCCTTAAAACTGGCATTACGATATTCTTATGTACAATTCAACAAATTTTAACTTTTTGTATACGCATTAGTCAAAAATTATGCAAAATTGAACCCTATCACTTTAAAACAGATTTCAAAATAAAGTTTCACATATTAAAGGCTTAACAACGGTCACTTTCCCCAGGTATCATGGTTCGTGAACAACGAGGAAGTGTTCCCCGACAACAGGCTCCGTTTCGTGACGTCAGACATCGACACGGTGTTCTACAACTCGTCGGCCAAGAGGTCCGACACGGGCCCGTACACCATTCAGCTGTTGAACAGCGAGGGCTCGGATAGCGCGACTTGCAGAGTAAGTTGACAAACTGAACATAACTATGGAAATATTTGTGATAATTTTAAAAGGGTCGTTATGGGTGAAAGTGTAAGCAAAACTCGTGCTTCGAATTTGACCTTTGAAGTGGACACCGCTGTACGCCCCCTCTCCCCCCACCCCCTACATTATTCAGTAACTTTCGTTGTCAGAATGTGGATAATTCTTTTACCACAAAACATATGGCGCCATATAGTTCAGCTGTCAAACTTAGGGCCACGTTTTGTCTTGGCCCTCTTTTACAATCTGGAACTGAACTGAAACAAATTCCTTCTTATATGAGAATAGAAACTTGAGTATATTTTTAAGAAAATTTTACAATATTATAACATAATATTTTATTTTCTAGGTGTTGGTAGTAGACCGACCATCGCCGCCTGTAGGCCCACTGGAAGCGTCCGACATCACGCCAGACACGTGCACGCTCAGCTGGAAGCCGCCACTGGACGACGGCGGCGTCCCCATCTCCAACTACATCGTCGAGAAGATGGATAACAACGGAGTAAGCAACCCACAGTCAAATGGCCAAGTAGAACGGTAAAATAAGTATTGATGGTAGACCGACCAATGCCGCCTGTAGACCCGTTAGAAGCGTCCGACATCATGCCAGACACGTGCACGCTCAGCTGGAAACCGCCACTGGACGACGGCGGCGTCCCCATCTCCAACTACATCGTCGAGAAGATAGACAACAACGGAGTAAATAACCCTCAGTCAAATGGTCAAGTAGAACGGTAAATTAGATATTGTTATTGTTATATTGTTTTATCCTTGTAGGGTATTGGTAGTAGGCCCGTAGGCCCGCTAGAAGCGTCTGACATAATGCCAGACACGTGCAGCTCATCTGTAAAAATATATAAGATAGAAAGAAAATATATCCTATCCCCAGTCCAGTAGAATAAACTATATTGTTTGTAAAGTATATTATTATCTAAATTTCCTAATAAAACTAAGTATGTTATTTCAATACACTCTATATAAATTAAAATTGTCTACTTTCAATAAACATTTTTGTCCAAAGCCATCCGTTTTTATTGCCTTTGAGTATAAAAGTGACACAACTAAATCTCCCTTTCTTTCAGGTATGGCAGAAGATCTCGTCGTTCGTACGCAACTGCCACTACAACGTGATGGGTCTGGAACCGAACCGCAAATACACGTTCCGCGTTCGCGCCGAGAACCAGTATGGAGTTTCTGACCCGCTCACCATGGACGACTCTGTTACTGCTAAGGTTTGTTACATTAATATTATATTTTTAAAGATAAATATTCAATATTCGTAATCTGTCACACTTTGCCCAAAAACAAAAGAGTTTGCACGACTACTACTACTAATTTATGCTATTAGAAACTTTAGAGCTTTTGGGATATTTAAATATAGACTATGTGCGGGAAGAGAAGAGTCGTGGAATGTATGGGGCCCAATATATTTCACAACTCTTCTCTTTCCGAACAGACTCTATCTAAGTCTTTGTTGGTGACTGTATCATTGTTCTGTCACTATAATTCACAACATATCTTAGTCCTGATATATGATAGATTCGTCAGATGAAAGTATCTGAACGTATAAGAATTAATAAAAAAAACCTGCCAAAATCCATTTTAAAATGCCAAAAATGCCTTACATTATTTTGGAAAAGAGTTGATACTCTTCAAACTACTTGATCGATTTCTATCAAACATAGCTAAGAATCGCCGCAAGAAAACTCACTTTCACGTAAAAACCGCATCGCTATTGGTTCATCCGTTGGAGAGCTACAATGCCACAGACAGACACACAGACAGACATACACAAATGGCAGCAATCATATGATAACCCCCTTATTGCATCGGTGGTTAAAAAAGAATTCCAAACTTCCGAAACATAAGCAAATTCAAATCGCAAATTTAAGCTTGGAACAAACTCCCAGAAGATGTGGTATCGGCCCAAAGTGTCAATGAGTTCAAGAATAAATTAGATAAGCACAATGCAAACTCTACTCAACACAGAAAACTCTGTTGATGACTCGAGATACAGGCATTATAAGTTATTTCAACTGCCTGCCTGCTTAACAAATAAATAAATAATAGTATTTTATGCAACCGTTGTTTAAGAGAGGTCAAAAAAGGCGAGTGGCGTGAGTAACAATTTGAGGCGAAGCCGAAAATTGTTAATAAAGACGCCACGAGTATTTTTTGACTCAGTTAAACAACGTTGCATACAATACTTTTTCTACGACCAAGCACTTACTTTGAAATGAAAATTGTAAATTTAACAAATATTTTTAATTCAAGAAGTAGCAAAAATGGAGGCTACTGGCGGGAAAAGAATGAATGAATGAATGAAATTTAAAAAAAAACATGTTTATGGTTCACTTATTTGTCGTGCGTGTATGCACAAATTCTTTTTTGGGGAATAGACTAAAGACTTGTCTTGACAACTATAAGGTAGGGTTTTAAAGGTGTGTGCACGACCCTTTAAATTACAAATAAAAGTACGGGAGTAGAAAAAATAAATTCTGTTTCCCCGCAGTTCCCGTTCACGATCCCCGACCCGCCGGGCGCGCCCCGCGTGGTGGACTGGGACGGGTCCACGGCCTCGCTCGTGTGGGACCGGCCTCGTTCCGACGGAGGCTCCCGTATCCAGGGCTACAAGCTCGAGTTCCGGGACGTCCGGGACAATGTGTGGAACAGCGCCGACTATCTTGTCAAGGACTGCAACTACCAGGTAAGAACATTCTCGTGAATCTCTTCTAATATCTTTATCGATCGATGGCGATGCTCGTGTGGGACCGGCCTCGCTACGACGGAGGCTCCCGCATCCAGGGCTACAAGCTCGAGTTCCGGGACGTGCGGGACAATGTCTGGAACAGCGCCGACTATCTTGTCAAGGACTGCAACTACCAGGTAAGAATATTCTCGTGAATCTCTTCTAATATCTTTATCGATCGATGGCGATGCTCGTGTGGGACCGGCCTCGCTCCGACGGAGGCTCCCGCATCCATGGCTACAAGCTCGAGTTCCGGGACGTGCGGGACAACGTGTGGAACAGCGCCGACTGTCTTGTCAAGGACTGCAACTACCAGGTAAGAATATTCTCGTGATTCTCTTCTAATATCTTTATCGATCGATGGCGACGCTCCGACGGAGTCTCACGTATCCAGGGCTACAAGCTCGAGTTCCGGGACGTGCGGGACAATATCTGGAACAGCGCCGACTATCTTGTCAAGGACTGCAACTACCAAGTAAGAGATAAAATATATTGCTTATATTTTCAGAGATCTTATACAGTATGCAAACTTGTGAGAAGCATAGATTCAAATTACTATGAGAGGCATTGTAATGCTATATTTGTATTAGCTTCTTAACATGTTTTGTGGCATTTAAAAAATACTTGCCGAATAATATCTACTTACATATATTAGGTATGGAATTTTTTAACCTAGCGTAAAATGTGCCCTAATTCATATACCTACTTAAAAGACAATCCATACTCATGTTTCCGATCTAAATATTGAAGTTTGAAGCAACGTAAGTAACACAGAAGCGCTCTGAAAACAAATAAATATTTTGAGGGAACAAGTGACCGAACACGTTACTTTTTTCGTCGTAAATTTTCTGATAAATTAATTAGGGACATATATTTATATTTTTAGCTAATACTGAACGCAACCATATGTAATTTTGTTATTTCTAGATCTACAAAAGCCCAAACAAATTTAACTAACATTCATACATCTTCCAGGCATACAACCTCGAACCGGGATGCGAGTACGAGTTCCGCGTCCGCGCGAAGAACGCCGCCGGGTTCAGCAAGTACTCGGCCAGCTCGCAACGCTTCAAGGTCAAGCCCCGCTGCGGGCCCCCCGGGCCCCCGAGGGCTCCGCGCGTTGTGCGCGTCGGCAAGAACTATGTGGACCTCAGCTGGGACCCGCCCGCGAACGATGGAGGTGAGTTTTGAGATTTTTGGTACTGGCGCAGTCGGTAGGATCATACCATGAAAGCTTACGCTTGAGCTCACAACGCTTCACGGTCTGGGGCCTGTTTCTCAAAAGCTTGTAACTTGTAATACAAGTGGAAAACCCTTTCTAACAAAAGCTGTCAAAAAGTGACAATAATACAAGCGGATGTCACTTTTCGATAGCTGTTGTTAGAAAGGGACTTCCACTTGTATTACAATGTTACAAGCTTTTGAGAAATGGGCCCCTAGTCGTCATTTTGAGAATCTCCGGGGACTTTTTACAGGATCGTGAGCACGAACTGTTTTAATCTCAAATAGGACACACCAGAAAACGATAAAGATAAGACCTATACTTCGTTTTTTTTAGGATTAGAAATTTGGTAAACAATCTTGATGTGTCTTTTAATTGAAAAAGACTTTTTAAAAATCAATAACTATTACTTATGAAAGCAGAAGACTATAAAAGATCGTATTAGATTCATAATTGTTACATATTTACCGTAACTTATTTTTAAAATGTGTTTTTCAATTAAAAGACACATCAAGATTGTTTACCAAATTTCTAATCCTAAAAGAAACGAAGTATAGTACGACCTTCAACATGGATTGGCAGATTCAATAATCATGTTTTTCTATTATTATAAACCGACCTGCGATAAACCGCACGGCAGTCTCGCCTGACGGGAATAGACAATGGGGTCTAATTTGATACTGAGTGTTATAGTAATATCATGAAATATCTAACTACAATTCAAGGTTAAATAAACGAGTAACAAAAAAAAACATAAAAAGAAGGCAACGGAATGTGGTAATAAAATCTTTGTACGTCTATTTGACTCATTGTTAATCCGTTCCATATTCCAGGATCCCGCATCACGGGCTACATCATCGAGCGTCGCGACGTGGGTGACAGTGTATGGGTGAAGTGCAACGACTATAATGTCGCCGACACCACGTTCACTGCGATGAAGCTTATCGAGAAGGCCGATTACGAGTTCAGGATTATCGCCGTCAACAGTGCCGGTAAGTATCACACGCCTATAAAATCGCGAATCGTATTTTGTATCATGAGCGTAGAAAGCCATCTAAATATAAGTGATTATAAGAAAAGAATAAGTCCTACTTATTTATTTAGTCGTATGGCATGTATTACAAAATAGGATATTTTACTAAAGATCGGTTTTCCTAGGATAGCGGTGCCGTCATATAGCGGCTGTCTCCATACTGAATAATACGGCTAAATATGGATGTCGTAATATTTATATGGAGACGGCCGCTATATGACGGCACCGCTATTGGAGGAAACCAAAGCATAAATATCACACACACGATGGTATGTGCGTCTGTAAAATCGCGAATCGTATTTTTTAGTGTCATTCTATGGAACTTGCTAACTATGTAAACAAAAGTCAGAGACAATTTCAATATGGCGGTTTGTTTACATATTTGGCAAGTTCCATAGAATGACACTTTATCATGGGCGTAGAAACCCGTCTAAATGTTATAAGTGATTATAAGGGAAAAATTAGTCGTACTTACGAGTACATGCTTCTGATGTGTATAGATGACACATATGACACACAAAGCCTAATATGAAAAATAGGTATCGTCATGGGTCGTCCCATTAGTTTTTCGTCAAGTTCTTAAATTAGTTCTATTCTGCTTTCATCACCCATTCTACATTCGTCACAACCGTCGGTGGCTTTCAATGTAAAATGCGTGACGAAAGCAGAATAGGACTAATTTAAGAACTTGACGTAAAACTAATGGGACGACCCAAGACGATACCGAAAAATAAGTGTGTCGGAATTTAACTATCTATTTTCGTATTAAGGGAAAAAATTTAACACATCCACTCTTGAATTTGCAAAACAGGAGTCAAATTAGACTTCAAGCAGGTATTTTAAATCATTCATAAGAATCTGATGTATCTTTTCAACATTTGCATAATTTCCGCAGGTAAATCCGAGCCATCATCTTGCACAACACCAGTCCGCACCGGCGAAGAGATCGGAGGCACGAAGCCCGAATGGGTGAAGATGATGCCCCCACATATGTGCGCGCCGCTTGGCAGACCGTTCACTATTGAATGCGTCGCTACCGGCAACCCGATACCTACCGGCAGATGGCTTAGGAACGGCAGAGAAGTCGTGCTAGGAACCAGGTAACATAAATAGGGTTTTCTCCTACCAGTCAGCTTCTTTTTTAGAACTGTCAAAACGATTTGCTAATATGGAATTTATATGAAACATTACACAGTGACGTCACGGTCAACTCCCTTACTTTTTATATTTCTATCCGATTTATTAAATAGAACGTGTGTTTAAAATGTTTTTCTAGTAATTATCTGATGCTTTATTTCATGCATGGTGTGAAATAATTTACTTTATATACAATCAAATACTCTATTATCTATTTTAGGTAGTAAACGGTTTTCGTGCATGGAGATCTGAGTATTTTAAGTCGAATAAAATGTGTTGGGAATTGTGTACAGTCAGCAGCAGAAGTTGCTAAGCGGGCGAGTTGTTCAAAATGATCTTGACGCGACTTTATTGTTAAGAGAATAAGAGCGTGCCAAGGTAATTTTGAACACCACGCTCGCTTAGCAACTTCTGCTGCTGACTGTATATGCAATTGATATTTGAAACTTGATACCGCGTTGTAGAACGTACGAGTAAAATAATCTTAAACGCATTAGCGCCATCTGCTGGTTGTGTTACGATATATTTGGCCATTTTGGCCGTTACCACCTATTTGATGCTGACTGTACAGTCACTTGCAATGACATATCATTGTAACATATTACACAAAGAAGGTCACAATAATATTTGGATCGATCTTACTTGTAGAGCCATAAGAGCGTGTCACATATTTTTGCGACTGTACAATGAACAAGTTTTGTTTATTAACCACTTTCTACCTTTATATAAACTTGCAGTATGACCACAGCTTACCCTTTATATAAACTTGCCGTATGACCACAGCTTACCCTTTATATAAACTTGCAGTAGGACCACAGCTTACCCTTTATATAAACTTGCCGTATGATCACAGCTTACCCTTTATATAAACTTGCCGTATGACCACAGCTTACCCTTTATCACAGACAAGGTATCCTCCAGACTGAGCATAGTAGCGCTACCCCTTTTGCCACAAATATACGGTAGTTTTACTCCATTTTCGAGTCAAAGTGTCTTTGTGTGACGCTGACGTCCGTGTCTTTGAACGGACCAATCACGGCACGGGTCTCGCTCACCTCGTCCCCCGCACCCCAGTATTTTTGGCAGCATTGGTTTCATGAAATAATTGCTCTAAACTCCGTCTAGAGGGTTCCTAGTTTATGCCCTTTATATAAACTTGCCGTATAACCACAGCTTACCCTTTTATTTACAGATTCATCGCAGAGTCCCGCGATGGTGTGCTCAAACTGAACATCACGGAGGCCGCGGACGCGGACGAGGGTGACTACACGTGCGAGGCCGTCAACAACATCGGCTTCATCTACTGCACTGGTCACCTTAAGATTGGAAGTGAGTTAACACGTGTTTCTTGTATTAAGATGTGTCCATTTCCGTGGCTTTGTTGCAAAAAATGTAGAGAACAGAGGGTGTTATTCTGAATCCCTAACAACGTTTGTCCTAAAGTCACTTGCCCTAACTGGTTTGTCCTAATGGGCACATGCCCTAACGAAAAATGGTTAGGTTTTTGAACTTGCTGCCACAAAAGTGGGTTAGGTTAGAACTGCGACCCTCACAAAAAAGAAAATATGCTACTAACATTAGGATAAGTAATGAATAATTAGGGAAACTAAAATTAGGGTTTTTAGTGTTAGGACAACTGATCATTATGACAAATAATATTAGGGAATTCAAAGATAGGAGAAAAGACTTTAGGGATTCAGATATAGATCCAGAACAGAGGGGCTGCCGCGAAAACCGAATTTCGCAAATTGCGGGGATCTTTCTCTTTTACTCTTATGAAGGCGTAATTAGAGTGAAAGAGAAAAATTATATTTGTCTAGTATAATATGGTTGATTTTTCCATGACGTGAGTAAAATTTTTACTACTGAAGCTTTTCCACTGTACATTGTGATATGATTGTGACGTTGAAATTCGAACGATAAGTAAGAAATTTTAACTTTGAAAGCAAAACCGTGTAGTGTATTTTGTCATCAGCAGAAGTCACTAAACGGACAAGCTTCTCAGTATAATCTGAGCTGATTTATTGTTAAGGGAGTCAAATTCAGTGCAGATTTGACCATACGCTTAGCTACTTCTGTTGCTGACTATTTTAAGGTTAAGATTAACACTGAGTTTAACACTTCAATTGTTTTTCTACACAGCACATTTAAAGATAGTATACATACTTACATACTAAAAAAAGCGGCCAAGTGCGAGTCGGACTCGCCCATGAAGGGTTCCGTATTTAGGCGATTTATGACGTATAAAAAAAAAACTACTTACTAGATCTCGTTCAAACCAATTTTCGGTGGAAGTTTACATGGTAATGTACATCATATATTTTTTTTAGTATTATCATTCTCTTATTTTAGAAGTTACAGGGGGGGGGGGGGGACACATTTTACCACTTTGGAAGTGTCTCTCGCGCAAACTATTCAGTTTAGAAAAAAATGATATTAGAAACCTCAATATCATTTTTGAAGACCTATCCATAGATACCCCACACGTATGGGTTTGATGAAAAAAAATTTTTTCAGTTTCAGTTCGAAGTATGGGGAACCCCAAAAATTTATTGTTTTTTTTCTATTTTTGTGTGAAAATCTTAATGCGGTTCACAGAATACATCTACTTACCGAGTTTCAACAGTATAGTTCTTATAGTTTCGGAAAAAAGTGGCTGTGACATACGGACGGACAGACAGACAGACAGACATGACGAATCCATGAGGGTTCCGTTCATTGCCTTTTTAGGCGCAGGTACTTTAATCGAAGTATAAAATCTAATCATCATCTTCCCCCACCAGATCCTCCACGCATCACCCGCATGCCGGGCGACCTACACCTCCCCGAACACGACAACACCAAGATCAAGATCCTGTACACCGGAGACCAGCCGGCTGACGTCACGCTCACCAAAGATGGCCGCGCCGTCAAGGAGTCGCCGCATCTCAAGTTCACCGTCTTCGATGATTATATCCTCATCTTTATCAAGGATATCAGCAAGGATGATATGGGTGAGTTACTTGTATGTTACTATCAGATAACGCTGCATTGGCAGGGTCGCCATGTGACGTGAAAATGACAACTTCTATTGGTAAGAATCACACACAGTTACTAGGAACATAATAGATGCATCACCTACAAATACTGCCACGTAATAACACCAATATCAAGATCCTGTACAGTGTACACCTGTGGCCGCGCCGTCAAGGAGTTGCCGCATCTCAAGTTCACCGTCTTTGATGATTATATCCTCATCTTTATCAAGGATATCAGCAAGGATGATATGGGTAAGTTACTTGTATAATTACTAACAGGTAAAGCTATATTGGCAGGGTCGCCATGTGACGTGACAATGACAACTTCTATTGGTTAGAATCACACAGAGTTACTAGGAACATAATAGATGCATCACGTACAAATACTGCCACGTAATAACACCAATATCAAGATCCTGTACAGTGTACACCTGTGGCCGCGCCGTCAAGGGGTTGCCGCATCTCAAGTTCACCGTCTTCGATGATTATATCCTCATCTTTATCAAGGATATCAGCAAGGATGATATGGGTAAGTTACTTGTATGTTACTATCAGATAAAGCTGCATTGGCAGGGTCGCCATGTGACGTGAAAATGACAACTTCTATTGGTAAGAATCACACAGAGTTACTAGGAACATAATAGATGCATCACCTACAAATACTGCCACGTAATAACACCAATATCAAGATCCTGTACACCTGTGGCCGCGCCGTCAAGGAGTTGCCGCATCTCAAGTTCACCGTCTTCGATGATTATATCCTCATCTTTATCAAGGATATCAGCAAGGATGATATGGGTAAGTTACTTGTATAATTATTCATGTAAAACTACAGGTTGCATTAGCAGGGTCGCCATGTGACGCCAAAAATAGAAACAACTTCTACTGAAGTAAGGATTTATTCTTATACATAACACCGACGTTACGATACTGTAAGTGTAAGGCCTGAGTGGACGCTCGAGTTGGGCGTGCAGCGGGGCGGGGCGTGCGGCGTGCATGTTAAACAAATGCAAGCGTATAGGAGCGGCCTTAGTGCACGCTGCTCACATCACGCGTGAGCCCACAGCCACGCTGCACGCCCCGCCGAACGCTCCGCTTCGAGCGTCCACTCAGGCCTTACACTTAGGACACTAAAAAATAGATACATTTTAACCAACTTCAGTAGCATTTCACACTTCTGAAGATACTAGGATTTTATATTGTTTGATAATATTCTATGATTAAGTTCCAATAAAACCCTTCCTGTCTTATTATCCTCAGAAAAATCAAAATAATATCCTGTATAAGCAAAACGTTGGTGAAATGCTCCTTTATCAAACGTCTTGTTAGCATTCAAGTTTCACAAATAAACATTATCCTACTAAGTACCCTATTTTTTTTCTCTTACAATAATTTTCTTTGAAAATGACATAATACCTTTATTCCCCTCCCCAGGCACATACAAGATTACCATCAAGAACAACTCCGGCGAGACATCGGACACATTCTCGGTCACCGTCACCGGTCTGCCGGGACCTCCTCAGGACCTGGTACCGAGCGATGTTACCAAGCATTCGTGCACTCTCACTTGGAGACCGCCGAGCTATGATGGCGGCATGCCCGTCACGCATTACGTCGTCGAGCGTAATGATACATCTGGTAAGTCTCATTCAAACTATTTTTAATCTTCAGTCAGTTCCCAGCGGCTCAAATATGAGCCAGAACGCTTATGGGTGACGTCATATCGTGGGATTCGACAGGTTAAACGGCATGGGTACGGGTGACACATGTCATCTCAGTTTTATTTGGCGAGATCTTGCGTTTTAAGGTTATAAATTGTATGGAGATGACAAGTGTCACCGTATTCATGCTGTTTGAAAAATACTGTAGTCACTAGCGAGATATAAAGTGCAGTTTTTCTCAAGTTTACCAAACTAGAGCTAACCATCGAAATATCTTAGTGTAATAATCTTAAGAAATAAAGATGGTCAAGCAGATCTTGTCAGTAGAAAAAGGCGGCAAATTTGAAAAATGTAGGCGCGAATGGATATCGTCCCATAGAAAATTTCAATTTCGCGCCTTTTTTACTGACAAGATTTGGTTGACCAGCTATAGATTCTTATACATCAAGAACATATTCATAAGTAAATTGTCTAAAAAAAACATTAGAAGAGATTATACCGTTGCTATAATCTCGTAACCCGAACTATAACGTAGCCCCATTATATTGCTAGGTAATTTTCTTTCACCATTTCTATCTATATTTAACCTCCTAATACCCTGCGTACAAATATTTGTTCATATTCCAAAAAATATTTAAGTTATTATTTAACTTTCATTGAGTAACTTGTTACAAATTCAAAAACAAAAATGCTTCTGGGTCTCAGGAGGATAATATATATAGATAGAGGGCTATATTAAATATAGGTAGAGGGGTATTTAGAAATTTTATCGCAACCAACGAGGCAGCGTCATATCTCTTACAATTAGCATTCTAACCCTTGGAGGATATAATCAAACGGAGACGCCATGTCTGTAATTTTCTGTACAAAACAGTCTGCCGATTTTTGCGGGGGAGGGGAACGTCAAATGTATGCGTAACGTAAAAATAGCCATGTCAGATAAACGTCAGTCCATACATTGTGTATGACCGTTGGCCGCCTATTTTCGACAGAGGGGAAAGCCTGTTAATGGCTACTCCGTTTAGTTGTATCCTCCAAGTTCTAACCCTACAAATTTTGTGCAGGAACCGCCTGGATCACAATCGCGTCCTCAGTCCGAGACACGCGTTTCACCGTCCAGGGTCTCACTGAGGGCCAGGAGTATAACTTCAGGGTCCACGCCGCCAACGAAAACGGCCAAGGACCCGCCTGCGATGCCGCTAACCCGATTAGGGTGAGTAGATTTTAGATGATATTGAACTGGAGGAGATATTTTACAGTTTGTTACATTTGCTGTTGTTATGATCCGACTGTGAACTCAACTCTAAGGGCCAGTTGCACCAACCACATTTGACAGACTGATCAACGTCAGCCGGCGCGCCCCGGCGCTTTGCTATGAAACTTTCCATACATAGAAATTTAGTGAACTCTTTAACAATATGAACAGTTTGGTGCAACCGACCCTTAGTGTATCTCGCCTTGGCCTTGGCCGTCAAAATGACCGCTATACATACCTCGGTCACAATAGGAATTACTGGCCTTCACTACATAGTATAAAACAAAGTCGCTTCCCTCAGTCTGTCCCTATGTATGCTTAGATCTTTAAAACTACGCAACGGATTTTGATGCGGTTTTTTTTAATAGATAGAGTGATTTAAGAGGAAGGTTTATGTATAATTTGTTAACCCGTGCGAAGCCGGGGCGGGTCGCCAGTGTGATAATAAAATAGCCTCGCTTAAATTTATATCACAGTCGGCTGGCAAGTCTAATTTCCTGGCATTTGTTGTAATGTACTGTTGTCTAGAAACGCATGATGTATTTACTTGTATTTTTTAACTGACAGGCTAAGGCACCGTTCGACCCGCCGTCTGCGCCCGGCATCCCCAAGATCAAGGAGGTCGGAGGTGACTTCGTTCACCTTGAATGGGAGAAACCCGAGAGCGACGGAGGCGCTAGGATCCAAGGTAAGCACTAGAGATGCACCGGATATCCGGTTACTATCCGGTATCCGGCCTATCCGGCCGTTATTTTAGTATCCGGCCGGATACCGGATAGTAAAAAATGGGGTAAAAAATGGAATCTAAAAAACAGTCACGGTCATAATGCTAACGACACAGTAGACAGAAATGAATACGTAACCAATGTCACACAATACACTTATTTGTTTACACAAAAATACGCGTGCGCACTTGTAACTATAAACGAACTTACTACGTAATGACATGATAAAACTCGCCGACCGATAAAACCGCGGCCGGATACCGGATATTCGACCAGTGTCCAGGCCGGATATCCGGTATCCGGCCAAACAACTATCCGTTGCATCTCTAGTAAGCACTGACCGGTCTGTCTGACTCAAAGGTCTCTTTTTTTGAGTTCAGAATCTTTTACTAAACTTATACCTCGTATTTTTATCACTTAAGTTCTGGTTTTCTCGGAAAGCGGTGCCGTCATATAGCGGTGAATGACGTCACGAGGTGATTGATACCGTAACGTCAAAAAGCGGCGCCGCCATTTGCATGACGGCCGTCATGACGGTGTCAATAGACTTTTAAAAATTCCTCCGGAAATGCTATGGATTAGTGCAGGCACTTAACGTTTACGAAAACGACTGCCATGTGATTTTCCAACCATGCAAATCAATGTCGGATATTCAATATTTTGTGTTTATATTTCCCTAAAGCACTCCAGAGTTGCATAATGTTATATTCAATAGTAAATACCCTCGAATTTAAACTGTTGTGAGACATGCTAACATTGAATAATTTTACGGTTTAGACTCACTTGTTTTAAGTCACTCGCGCGACATGTTTCGGAGAGCCTAGGCAGTGCGAGCAGCGTTCACGACGGCCGTGTATCGCGTACTGCGGCACGTGCCTTGTAGTGCTTGAGAAAGGAGACCTAGGCTCTCCGAAACATGTCGCGCGAGTGACTTAAAACAAGTGAGTCTAAACCGTAAAATTATTCAGTAAATACCCTTCAAAAATTACACAATCTCTTATCATTTTCAGGTTACTGGATCGACAAACGCGAGGTCGGCACGTCGACCTGGCAGCGCGTGAACCATACGCTGTGCCTGCCCAACCAGTACAACTGCTCCAACCTGATCGAGGGTCGCCAGTACGAGTTCAGGGTCACGGCTGTCAACGAGGCCGGGCCCAGCCCGCCGTCCACCGCCAGCCAGGAGGTCAAGGTCGTCGACCCGAGAGGTGAGCTTTAGAATCAATTGTTATACAGGGTGGATTTTCTTTTTGGGTCAGTGAGGGCAGCTACCAGATCCCGTGCTGCTACGAGAAAACGGTCTTAGAAGATTTCAAATTAATGAAGATTGGCTTTTACAGATTTTGGAAAAAACATACAGGCTGCGAGAAAAAGGTCATTTTTGACAAACTTTTTTTTTTGATGCCAATCGATCCCATTCCTATTGAGAATCAGAAGCTTGTATGGAAGCAAAAAAAAATTTCAGGCTAGAAAAGCCACAAATCGAGGAAAACTTTTCCCATACAATTTGTATGAAAATGAAAACTTTTATTTTTCACATCCTATTTTTGTATGCCAATCGATTCCATTCCTATCCAGTATCAATAGTTTCTTTGGGGTCAACTTACGGTAATGTATTAAAAAGCCACAAATGAATAAAAACTTTCTCTATACATTTACTATGGAGAAAATGTGAAATTTTATTCACAATTTTCTACGTATAGGTCTATCATTGGACGTAAGGTCCAGGAAAGATTTTTTTTTATTTTTTATTTTAGTTATTTATTACACAAAAGTTACAACTTTTTTGTTAAGGACAAAGCTCCACAAAACTACATTTAGATGGTACCAGGCCACGTAATAAACCACAATTAAGATGGACGAAAGAAGTTAACGCCGCAGTGTATGGCTTGGTAAACGAGTGTGTCAGGAAGGCAACTCAACAGAGATGAATGGCGGCGTGTTGTGAAACTTGCCACGAAGGGTTTCTGTTCTGAATATTATCACGATACAGTTGCTTTTTAAATGATATTGTTGCTTTACCGCGTGCCTAACACGGGAGGTGATCGCTCGCGTAAAAGAAACAATGGCTTTTGTTTAACAGATTAGGGTCTTAGGTGTAAAAATCATTTCAGAAAATTCATACTTTAGAGTCTATTTTTGCAATATGGAATATTACGCGAAAGTCTGCGTCAGGGGCGTCCACTCCCACAATAAGTCACAATCTAAGGGTCTACCAAAAGAGAGAGTCGAAATTTTGTTATCTAACCTCTCTATCACTCTTGCATATTGGAGCGATAAGGAGGCAGCTGAGTTTCGATTTCGCGTGTCCCGGGTAGGCCCTTTGTAAACAAACCGCCTTGATGTATCAATGTTATAGTTTATTGTCTGTGAAAACTTGTCACAAAACAGTTTAAGGTAGTGTGTATGTTATACTCTATGGTATACTTAAGTCGCTAGGGCTGCACTCTGGCGGCAAAACATCGCAAAACATAACATATTAAAATGCGTATTTTATTTTCAGCTGCCACTCCGCCGGAGATCGTGAAACCGCTAAAGAACGCCAACTGCATCCAGAACCACAACGCCAAGTTCACCTGCACCATCACCGGTTTCCCCAAGCCGACCATCAGTTGGTACAAGGGTGAGTACTATACATTTACACATTCAGTGCCGAAGCCCCGACTATCGGGTATTTTATGATGTTGTTCCCAGACCGGAGGACCCGATAGTCGGGATCGTGGCACTACACCTTTATATGAAGACATTTTTGTGGCCTGGCGCGGATGTCTTGTTTAGCTGGGTGGTAATGAATGTGTTAAGTTAAATCAATTAAAAATATAAGGACGTGAGGTTTTACATATAGACGATTCAATTTAGTAAAAAAGTGCTTTATCTAGTCAGTTTCTTGATCTTGATTTGATTTCTCGTAGCTAAATATTATTCCAGTTAAATAAGCTTTCTACCTAAAGTACCTCTCGTTTGCCTGATAACCGCTTATTTTGATTCGGCGACCGCAATAGATGGACGATCCACTCTAATGACACCCTAAATTTGTACCAACTATAGTCAGTTTTTTTAGCATTAGAAAGAAGGTAAGCGATCTTGACGTGTCTTCTTATTAAAAAACACTTTTTTTTAATAAGACAGCATATTTGCAACAATTATAAATCATATACGCTTATTTACATTCTTTTGCTTTCATAAGTAATATAAACTTATTTTTTAAAAGCGTTTTTCAATAATTTTGAATAAAAAGCCACGTCAAGATTCCTAATGCCTAATACCTTCACTCTAATGCTAAATAAAAAAAAAACGAAATAGTCGTAAAATTGTCTCAATGCTTATAGCTGGTCAACCATATCTTGTCAGTAAAAAAAGGCGCGAAATTCAAATTTTCTATAGGACGATATCCCTTCGCGCCTACATTTTTCAAATTTGCCGCCTTTTTCTATTGTCAAGATCTGGTTGACCAAGTACACTAGTCACACAAACAACTTACAGTACCTTAACTTCACTCTATCAATTTGGTCTGGAAATCATAATAATGACATTTGTATTATTCCAGGAGCCCGTGAGATAACCAACGGTCCCCGCCACCGCATCTGGAGCGAGGGCGACAACCACTTCCTAACGGTTGTGGACGTGTTCGGAGAGGACGCGGACTCGTACGTGTGCCGCGCTGTTAACAGAGCCGGCGCCAAGAGTACGAAGGCTGAGCTGCTTATTATGAGTGAGTATTAGTTAAATAAGCAGGCAGGGTTTGAACTAATATGGCTCTCTAGTCGGTAATGACGTTTGCACACAGTGCAAGTGACTTGCGTAAGTTGCACTTGTACATCTGGAGTGAAGACGATAGCCACTTCCTAACGGTTGTGGACGTGTTCGGAGAGGACGCTGACTCGTACGTGTGCCGCGCTGTTAACAGAGCCGGCGCCAAGAGTACGAAGGCTGAGCTGCTTATTATGAGTGAGTATTAGTTAAATAAGCAGGCAGGGTTTGAACTAATATGGCTCTCTAGTCGGTAATGACGTTTGCACACAGTGCAAGTGACTTGCGTAAGTTGCACTTGTACATCTCGAGTGAAGACATTAACCACTTCCTAACGGTTGTGGACGTGTTCGGAGAGGACGCTGACTCGTACGTGTGCCGCGCTGTTAACAGAGCCGGCGCCAAGAGTACGAAGGCTGAGCTGCTTATTATGAGTGAGTATTAGTGCTTCTCTAGTCGGTAATGACGTTTGCACACAGTGCAAGTGACTTGCGTAAGTTGCACTTGTACATCTCGAGTGAAGACATTAACCACTTCCTAACGGTTGTGGACGTGTTCGGAGAGGACGCTGACTCGTACGTGTGCCGCGCTGTTAACAGAGCTGGCGCCAAGAGTACGAAGGCTGAGCTGCTTATTATGAGTGAGTATTAGTTAAATAAGCAGGCAGGGTTTGAACTAATATGGCTCTCTAGTCGGTAATGACGTTTGCACACAGTGCAAGTGACTTGCGTAAGTTGCACTTGTACATCTCGAGTGAAGACATTAACCACTTCCTAACGGTTGTGGACGTGTTCGGAGAGGACGCTGACTCGTACGTGTGCCGCGCTGTTAACAGAGCCGGCGCCAAGAGTACGAAGGCTGAGCTGCTTATTATGAGTGAGTATTAGTTAAATAAGCAGGCAGGGTTTGAACTAATATGGCTCTCTAGTCGGTAATGACGTTTGCACACAGTGCAAGTGACTTGCGTAAGTTGCACTTGTACATCTCGAGTGAAGACGATAGCCACTTCCTAACGGTTGTGGACGTGTTCGGAGAGGACGCTGACTCGTACGTGTGCCGCGCTGTTAACAGAGCCGGCGCCAAGAGTACGAAGGCTGAGCTGCTTATTATGAGTGAGTATTAGTTAAATAAGCAGGCAGGGTTTGAACTAATATGGCTCTCTAGTCGGTAATGACGTTTGCACACAGTGCAAGTGACTTGCGTAAGTTGCACTTGTACATCTGGAGTGAAGACGATAGCCACTTCCTAACGGTTGTGGACGTGTTCGGAGAGGACGCGGACTCGTACGTGTGCCGCGCTGTTAACCGAGCCGGCGCCAAGAGTACGAAGGCTGAGCTGCTTATTATGAGTGAGTATTAGTTAAATAAGCAGGCAGGGTTTGAACTAATATGGCTCTCTAGTCGGTAATGACGTTTGCACACAGTGCAAGTGACTTGCGTAAGTTGCACTTGTACATCTGGAGTGAAGACGATAGCCACTTCCTAACGGTTGTGGACGTGTTCGGAGAGGACGCTGACTCGTACGTGTGCCGCGCTGTTAACAGAGCCGGCGCCAAGAGTACGAAGGCTGAGCTGCTTATTATGAGTGAGTATTAGTGCTTCTCTAGTCGGTAATGACGTTTGCACACAGTGCAAGTGACTTGCATAAGTTGCACTTGTACATCTCGAGTAAAGACATTAACCACTTCCTAACGGTTGTGGACGTGTTCGGAGAGGACGCTGACTCGTACGTGTGCCGTGCTGTTAACAGAGCCGGCGCTAAGAGTACGAAGGCTGAGCTGCTTATTATGAGTGAGTATTAGTTAAATAAGCAGGCAGGGTTTGAACTAATATGGCTCTCTAGTCGGTAATGACATTTGCACACAGTGCAAGTGACTTGCGTAAGTTGCACTTGTACATCTCGAGTGAAGACGATAGCCACTTCCTAACGGTTGTGGACGTGTTCGGAGAGGACGCGGACTCGTACGTGTGCCGCGCTGTTAACAGAGCCGGCGCCAAGAGTACGAAGGCTGAGCTGCTTATTATGAGTGAGTATTAGTTAAATAAGCAGGCAGGGTTTGAACTAATATGGCTCTCTAGTCGGTAATGACGTTTGCACACAGTGCAAGTGACTTGCGTAAGTTGCACTTGTACATCTCGAGTGAAGACGATAGCCACTTCCTAACGGTTGTGGACGTGTTCGGAGAGGACGCTGACTCGTACGTGTGTCGCGCTGTTAACAGAGCCGGCGCCAAGAGTACGAAGGCTGAGCTGCTTATTATGAGTGAGTATTAGTGCTTCTCTAGTCGGTAATGACGTTTGCACACCGTGCAAGTGACTTGCGTAAGTTGCACTTGTACATCTGGAGTGAAGACGATAGCCACTTCCTAACGGTTGTGGACGTGTTCGGAGAGGACGCTGACTCGTACGTGTGCCGCGCTGTTAACAGAGCCGGCGCCAAGAGTACGAAGGCTGAGCTGCTTATTATGAGTGAGTATTAGTGCTTCTCTAGTCGGTAATGACGTTTGCACACAGTGCAAGTGACTTGCGTAAGTTGCACTTGTACATCTCGAGTGAAGACATTAACCACTTCCTAACGGTTGTGGACGTGTTCGGAGAGGACGCTGACTCGTACGTGTGCCGCGCTGTTAACAGAGCCGGCGCCAAGAGTACGAAGGCTGAGCTGCTTATTATGAGTGAGTATTAGTTAAATAAGCAGGCAGGGTTTAAACCATAGACTAGGAATCCTCTAGACGGAGTTTAGAGCAATTATTTCATGAAACCGATGCTCCCAAAAATACTGGGGTGCGGGGGACGAGGTGAGCGAGTCCCGTGCCGTGATTGGTCCGTTCAAAGACACGGACGTCACACAAAGACACATTGACTCGAAAATGGAGTAAAAGTACCGTATATTTGTGGCAGAGGGGGTAGCGCCACTATGCTCAGTCTAGAGGATGTCTTGTCTGTGGTTTGAACTAATATCGCTTCTCTAGTCGGTAATGACGTTTGCACACAGTGAAAGTGACTTGCGTAAGTTGCACTTGTACATCTCGAGTGAAGACGATAGCCACTTCCTAACGGTTGTGGACGTGTTCGGAGAGGACGCTGACTCGTACGTGTGCCGCGCTGTTAACAGAGCCGGCGCTAAGAGTACGAAGGCTGAGCTGCTTATTATGAGTGAGTATTAGTGCTTCTCTAGTCGGTAATGACGTTTGCACACAGTGCAAGTGATTTGTGTAAGTTGCACTTGTACATCTCGAGTGAAGACGATAGCCACTTCCTAACGTTGAATAATTTTACGGTTTAGACTCACTTGTTTTAAGTCACAAACACACCACTATGCCCGCCTACAATGACAGCGGAATACCTCCCCCAACCGGTTTTCTCGGCGCGCGCGCAGCGTGCGACGCGGCGTGCCGCAGTACGCGATACACGGCCGTCGTGAACGCTGCTCGCACTGTTAGTGCTTGAGAAAGGAGACCTAGGCTCTCCGAAACATGTCGCGCGAGTGACTTAAAACAAGTGAGTCTAAACCGTAAAATTATTCAATGTTAGTATGTCTCACAACAGTTTAAATTCGACCACTTCCTAACGGTTGTGGACGTGTTCGGAGAGGACGCTGACTCGTACGTGTGCCGCGCTATTAACGAAGGCTGAGCTGCTTATAAGCCCCTAATAAGCCCTTGCATTGAGCAAAAATCACTTCATCTGCAGTTGATAGTGGTGTTTGCACTCAGTGCAAGTGACTTGCGTAAGTTGACCGACTTGCGCAGGTTATGTGAATTACCTTATGACATTATTACACCTTTTGTCGTGTGCCATAAGCTCCATATGAATAAATTTACTTCTTAAGCCATCGATTTGACTATTACCTGATCTCATGTAAGTTTTTTTTTTTCATTACAGCTGCACCTAAACTGAACGTGCCTCCTCGTTTCCGCGACACGGCCTACTTCGACAAGGGTGAAAACGTGGTGATTAAGATTCCGTTCACCGGCCACCCCGTGCCCAAGATCACGTGGGTGCGAGAGGGAGAGACGATCGAGTCTGGACACCATTACCATGTGGAAAGGAAGGGTGAGGAACTATTAGAATTCACCCTTTTGATGGATTTGTAAATCTGTTGTTATGAAAGTGGCAAAAATGTTGGGCGCTTCGGGTTGTGTTTGAAATTTGAAAAGAAATAGATATTTCTGCGCCGATTAATCCCTAATACAATTTCACAAAAAATCAATATACTTTTGTTGCAGTTAGAGTTTACTATTTTGTTTTCTGTTTCAGAACGTCACGCGATCTTGACGATACGCGACGCAAGCAAGATGGACTCTGGTCCATACAGAATCACTGCCGAGAACGAACTTGGATCAGACTCGGCTATCATCAACATTGAGATCAGTGGTGAGTAACTTTTACCTATTTCAAATGAAAAGTATTCTTACTTATATGTAAATAACTAGGTTTTTTTTGTAAAACTATTGAAAACCCAAGAAGATAAGTGTACCTTCTTATTTTATCCTATTCCTATTCTTATGTTTAATGTAATTATAAATTTTATTTCTGGTAACTCGTGATGATCATGACCCCCGCGATACAGGCCATGCCTAGTGCGGGGTTCAATGTAACGTTCCTGCTAAACTTCAATTATGAATAAAAATATTGTTATTGTTATTGTTATTTTCCTTCTGATATATTAACATTGACTCTAAAATGTTCATCATTAATAACAAAAACATGCAATAAAATCGTTACTCGCGTTACTTTTTAGGGTTCCGTAGCCAAATGGCAAAAAACGGAACCCTTATAGATTCGTCATGTCTGTCTGTCTGTCTGTCTGTCTGTCTGTCTGTCTGTCTGTCCGTCTGTCCGTCTGTCCGTCTGTCCGTCTGTCTGTCCGTCCGTATGTCACAGCCACTTTTCTCCGAAACTATAAGAACTATATTGTTGAAACTTGGTAAGTAGATGTATTCTGTGAACCGCATTAAGATTTTCACACAAAAATAGAAAAAAAACAAGAAATTTTTGGGGTTCCCCATACTTTGAACTGAAACTCAAAATTTTTTTTTTCATCAAACCCATACGTGTGGGGTATCTATGGATAGGTCTTCAAAAATGATATTGAGGTTTCTAATATCATTTTTTTCTAAACTGAATAGTTTGCGCGAGAGACACTTCCAAAGTGGTAAAATGTGTGTCCCCCCCCCTGTAACTTCTAAAATAAGAGAATGATAAAATTAAAAAAAATATATGATGTACATTACCATGCAAACTTCCACCGAAAATTGGTTTGAACGAGATCTAGTAAGTAGTTTTATTTTATACGTCATAAATCGCCTAAATACGGAACCCTTCATGGGCGAGTCCGACTCGCACTTGGCCGCTTTTTATGGATTGTCCGATTAGGTGTAAGAAATCACGCTACCCTTGACGTATTTTTTTATTTTATTTGTTGCTTCCGTGTTTTTACACACAGTAACCTGTTTACTTTTCCCTCAGACCGCCCAGACCCGCCTCGCTTCCCAGCCTGCGACAACATCGGCGTGGACTCTCTGGCGCTCAGCTGGAAGGCGCCAGTCTGGGACGGAGGCTCCGACATCACCAACTACCTGGTCGAGAAACGAGAGCACCCCATGTCCAGCTGGATACGCGTCGGCAATACCAGGTAGATTTTTTTTTTTTTTTTTTTTTTTTTTTTTTTTTTTTTTTTTTTTTTTTTAGATTAGATTAGATATATTTATTTCTTAAAGAAAAAGACACAGTATTTTACACAACAGGATAAAACAAAGGCTTTCATTAAAAGATCGTCAATTTAACATTAAAAACAGAAAAAAAAAAAATATGAATATAAAATTTACAAATGTCATAATAAAAAGAAATGTTAATGTATACATAGCTAGGGCCAACCTAGGTATTGTCGAATGTCAAGAACAAAAAAACAAAAATATTACAAAACAATTCTGACTGTGAATTCATAATCACAGCAATACAATACAATACAAAACAAATACTCTTTATTGCACACCTCAAAAAGAAAACATAAACACAATTAGAGGTAAACAACAGGCGGTCGGATCTCTTCCAGACTGGGTAGCGGAAATTAATAAATTACATTTTAGACATATTCCTAATCTAATGTATCCCATATATCTCATCACCGCTCTAGGTTTCGAGGTGGTGAAACAAAGCTAGAAAGGGTTAGACCTCGTCTAGTGAGTGAATTTCAAACGAGAAGACGTTATTGTAGAACACACAGGTGTCAAAATTGACTTCTAGGCAGAGGGCAACAATATATATTTGACGTTATTGACTGGGGATAGTTATAGAGGGACAATTAACATAATTATACTTATTTGCTGTATTTTACTACTTATTATGTTAGACTGTGTAATGAAAATTTGTAAATTGTAACCCATTTATAGAAATATTATAAGATATAAACAGTGATTAACATAACTTGCTTTCATAATATTCATTAACCACTCAAGGCGGTATCCTATTTGTAGGATATACTGTACTTGGTTATACCTTTGTAAAGTTATATAAAGTGAACCTTATTTCCATTTCTAATATCTCAAATTTCACTTAAATCATAGAGAAAAAAATACATAGAGTGCTCACTCCATACATCAGTTCAGACTATTAATTTCAGTGTCTACATCTAGCATCGAGTAGCGGAACTATCAGTACTGCTACTTGACAATAGATGTAGCACCGACCGGAAAGTCTTATCTCAACAGCATAAGACTTTCCGGTCGGTGCTACATCTATTGACAAGTAGCAGTACTGATAGTTCCGCAACTAGATGCTAATAGTCTTTTTGGTACTAAAACTGATGTATGGAGTGAGCACTCTATGTATTTTTTCTCTATGTTTAAATTGACTCAGGTTCACAACGATGGCGATAACCGGGCTAGTTCCGGGCAAGCAGTACGAGTTCCGAGTGTACGCCGAGAACATTTACGGCCGCTCCGAGCCCAGCGAACCCACGGGCCTGGTGCTGACCAAGGCTGTCATCAAGAAGGAGTTCAAGAAGAAGGAATACCCTGGTGAGATTTATTATATCTTTACATTTAAGAGGCCGGTATCGATTTTAGTCGCAAAAATGTAAAATTTATAGATTTAGTCGATGAAATTGTGCACCTTTTGTTACGTAATAGAAATGACAAGTACTGTACGGATATGATGGTCGTTCTTGTCTACGTGACAGCGTGATAAAACGGTGTCCGTCACTTTCTTTCCCACGGTGTTAAACAGTGACAGTTATTTTATCACGTGGATAAAGATGGATAAAGCTATCCATAATAGGCTGGCTGGTATCTATTAGCACGTCTTCTTATCTTACATTTGTACAGATCATTTTTTTTTTAAACTGACTTACTAAATTAGTAATGATTTTTTTTCTGATGGACGTTTAGGTAAACGCGCGTAAAGCACTGATTTAGTCTATCTTATTTGTAAATTTCGTAAAGTTTGGACTGCTAAAAATGGTAATTTTGTATTACACATATCCTGTACTCCAACTTGCATAGACTACATTTTTGTTATATGATATTGGGATGAAATTTTACACCGTAACAATGTATCCGTAAGCCGACTAATAATGTCCGTAATTAATGTTCTCAAAAATAAATTTGAAATTTGCTTCCCTTTCAAAACTATTAATAACAGAAAATCTGAATCATGGGTAACGGATGATATTTACAACCTTAAAACATTAATGTTCGAAGTTATTGATTTAGCAAACCGTACACCCGACAATGTACACGTAACTAATCTTATAGCTAGTATGAGTGTGAAATATAACAGTCTCCTTAATTCAAGAAAGGCCATGTTTTACGGGAATAAAATTGTTAACAGCGCGAACACAACCAAAACTATGTGGGCGGTAATCAACAGGGAAAAAGACAAGCTTCCCCATGACCCAATGGATTTTACCGACATAATTTTGGACTCGAACGGACTAAAATTTAAAACAAAAAAAGGGGCTGCAGACGCCATGAACAATAGACTCGCGAGTGCAGCCGCTACATGTGGAGTGCCACCCGCGGACGTACCACGAGCGTGTATTCTGCTTCGCGCCGCCCGCCCGCCCTCGGATCGATGCATTAGACTGAAACCATTTACACCGGACGAAGTATACCGCATTATAACCTGTAGTTTAGCTAAAAAACCAACACGGGATATTTATGACCTCTCTGTGACGCTGATCAACTCCGTTGCAGCTGAACTGGCACCAATACTTACCATCATCTACAATAGATGCCTCCACGAAGGTGTCTTTCCCGACCCACTAAAGGAAAGCCGCATCTCCCCGCTTTACAAGGGTAAGGGAAGGAGGGACGACCTCGACGGCTACAGACCTGTCGCGATCATTCCCGTAATGGCAAAAATCTTTGAGCACGGTCTAAGCACGAGGTTAACAGACTTTTTAAAATCAACCGAAGCTTTGTCTGATAAGCAATACGCATATCGGAAAGGGCGTTCGACGACCACATTAACGCGAGCTGTAGTTCGGCAAATAATGGAGGCGCGCGAGCGCAAGAGCCAAGTCGCTGTGCTGTGTTGCGACTTGTCGAAAGCATTCGACGTCGCAGATCATGAAGTCCTGATCAAGAAGCTGCAGCACTACGGCTTTGAAGGCTCTGCACTTGCAATAATGGCTGACCTATTACGCAACCGGTCGCAAGTTGTAGTCGCTGGGAGTGGTCAAGTGCGATCAGACGCAGTCACCACGAGTATGGGCGTAGCACAGGGTTCGTCCGTGTCCAATATCCTCTTTACGCTACTGCTAAACGACCTTCCGAACGCCATCGATACCGGACAAACGTACATGTACGCTGATGATGTGGCTGTGGTGGTGGACGCCTCGACCTATGATGAGCTTGAACACAAATTAAATTTGACCGCTGCTTCAGTGTCAAAGTGGTTTATGGCTAACGGACTTATTTTAAACACCAAAAAAACTTAGTTCATCCACTTTGACCTCTCTAGCCGCCAAACGAGACCGCTGTCAGTATTGGCTAACGGTAAGCTCATCGACCAAGTCATGAATTCCACGTTTCTTGGGTTCGAGTTGAATAGCAATCTAACATGGAGCTGTCACATAGACAAAGTATGCAATAAACTAGCTACGGCATGTTTTGCGCTTAAACGATTGGCGAGACTACTTCCGACGGAAATGGTTCGAATGTGTTATTTTGCGTCCATACATTCGCACCTTCAGTATGGGGTCGACCTGTGGGCGGGAGCTGCTGATTGGGAGAGGGTCTTTCGCCTACAAAAACGGGCAGTAAGAGCTATAGTGCGAATCCCTCAAACCGAAACTGCCAAGCCACACTTTAAGTCACTTGGCATTTTGACGATGCCATCTCTCTCTATTTTTCACATGGCAGTGGCTACACGGGAAGAAGTAGACGCAACGCCTAACTGTAACGTAGCCCCGCGCAGGTATGAGACACGCAGCGCGCGCGCTGGAAAGCTACCTTGCGTGTCACACCGACTCGCCAAGTCAGGAAAACTCACACACGTCATGGGTCGCAAGATCTATAACCACCTCCCGGGTGAATTATCGCTACACATAGTTTAGCAACATTTAAAACAAAACTTAAGAGATGGCTTATAGAGCAGGCGTTCTATGATCATAAAGAATTATTCTTTAGCAATAAGAGTTAGTTTCCTAGTCTTAAACTAGTAAATAACTAGATTTACAATTGTATTTGATTGACATGTAATTTATTTATTACCAATAAAATGATTATGATTATGATTATGAACAAGAGTAAATACAAGTTAGACGAAATAAATTTTTACCAGAAATTACTTCAAAACAAGTGAATATTTTTCGTGAAAATCTACTTAATTTCAACGTAATTTTAATACTTAAACAATCTACAACATTTCCCGAAACTGTTCTTCTACATTATTTTTTATAATTTATAACTATATTTTTTTGATGAATTTTTAAAAACTGCCCCTTCTCGTCATATATTGCCGGTGACGCACGCTCGGGACCTTATTATTGAAAGGCAAGATGAAAACACGTGTTATTAGAAACCAATACTTGTTATTTAGATATTACGTAACAAAAGGAGTACAATTTCAACGACTAAATCTATCAATTTTACATTTTGGCTCTAAAATCGTTAACGGAGCCTTAAGTGCCTAGTATGTGTGCGAATATTTCTACTATAGGTGTAGGTAATATCTGCGCGGCGGCAAGCAGGGGTTTACAGTCCATAGAACATCATCGTCCCGAGGCAAGTGAGGCCAAGCTACAGATAGATAGATAATATTTATTTCTCATTGAAAATTTACATGTTATTTTTCCATAAATAAAGGCAGAAATTCACAAAACGATCGTCAATTGTATACAGAAAAAATAAAAAATATAGTAATAATAGTTGCAACACAAAAATAGTCTTAAAATATAACAATGTTTGTATTAGTAATGTCAATGAGAGAATAAAATATTCACAACATAATTAAAGAAAAAATAATCCTAAAGATAGACTTTAAAGTTGCTAGCCTAAATGTCTTAGGAAACGAGCGCCAGGGCATATTTTTCCTATTCTACTTACTACACTTTTACAATTTGGTGCCGTGACCAGGATACATACTTAATTTTAACCTGATCAATCTGATGATTTAATTTGCAATTTCTGTCATGTTTGTATACAGAAATATTTTCTAAACCACCCCCTTCTTCCAGTGGACGAGACTGGCAAGCGCATCCGCACGAATGCCGACCACGGCCCAGTCAAGGACTACGATAGCTACGTGTTCGACATCTACAGCAAATATGTACCACAGCCTGTGGACATCAGCACAAGCTCCGTGTACGACAAATACGACATTCTCGAGGAGATTGGTGAGTGCTATGCTACATCACAGTTAGGTTTAACGCTTTCGTTCTTTATTAATGGGGTTGGCAACTGTCAAAGGTTTGCATAGATCGCGCTATCATAGCTTGCCCCTTTTTCTATGAGATTTGGCTTAAAGGGCTGGCATCCGGGGCATTAAATAAACAAAAAATTTACACAATTCTAGGTATTGACAGGGCAAGCTATGATGGCGCCATCTGCTAAACCCCATTGACTATACAGTGTGATGTCTTATGGTCTCGAAGGTTCAGGAGACTGAGAAATTTTGACTGTACTATTTGCATATTGTTTATATTTTACATATTTTTGGTGAATACTGAAGATGTGAATATCAAACGCTCCCTTCTCCTTAATTATCGTGAACAGAAGAGACAATTTTATATAAAAAAAATAGTAGGCTAGATACAAAATTACTTGACAGAAAAATAAAAACATTTTAACCAACTAAGCATACGCGGTATTGTAGACATTTAAACAAAAAAAAATGATCTTTGCAACAGTTTGAAGTATGATATTCGTACCTATTATACGAAAAAATATGGAATGCAGATATAACGGAATGTCATTTTTTTACATTAATGTAACATGTAATTAAAGAATTAAATTACTAGCTTATAACTTTTAACTTTAATGCAATTTTAATGTTTGATTCATAATCTTGGAACAAACATTAAATTACACATTATTATATGAATGCCTTAGAATAAAGTAAGAATGGTAGAACTAAACATAAATTCAGAATAAGCATGAACATAAACACTAGAATACACTAAACCACACTTACGAACTTGCCTGCGAATAGTAACAAGTAGAACTAACAAGTAGGTAGTCAAATTTGAGCCTTACAGTTATGACTATAGAGTTGCATTTCGCAGGTGACTTCGTGAAGTGCGCGTCCAAACGGAAGGCGAGAGGTGTGTGAATAGGTCGATGTAGTGTTGCTCTATCTACGTCTCTTTCGCACGCACTCTCTTATATTATTTATTTATACTTAGCTCTAAATAGCATGGTCTAAAAGATTTAATTTTATAGAAAGGGATTTACTGATATACCATAAGGTTTTCAGTGCCCCCAAGTGATAAAATTATCTAATGCATTTAAATATTTATTTGAATCACACTATTTTATTAATTTTAATTTTTCAGTAGTTAAAAAACACATGCACGTTTTAGCGCTTAATATATTCAGTAAATTATTTTATATTATATAATGCGCATTTCTGTAGTGTTTTAAATGATTGGCACGATATAACTAGAAATACGTAAAAAATATTTTATTTATAGGATATCAAATGGTAAAGTTATCTTGTTCATCATGTCATGACTGAAAATAAGGCGATATCTATAAAAAATATTAAATTTTCAAATCAATTGCATAGTTTTGAAATAGTTTACAGTATAGTATAGACTAGTGTCGGTTGAATCATAAGATCTGACATGGAGTTTGTACTAAATAATCTGCCTACTTTTCTATAAACATAAAACGTCAGCTCTTGTGACTCAATTCGTTGGACTATGTTTTGTTCTTTTAGTCAAAATTTTAAAATTTACACTTTACACTCTACATTTGATATTACTAACAGTCATAAAAATAACTGAGCATTAGTATACTTTATCCTCCTAAATCTCATGGCCCTATAGGACTTATAATTATTAAGTTCGATGAAATTTTAATAATTTTCAATAGGAACACCGTTGAATTTGTTTTGTGCCGTCCATATTTCAATCAAAACTAAACCAATTCAACTCTGTTTCGTAAACTGTAGATTTAAATGACACATGGTTTTTTCCTTGTTTAGCTAGTAGGGCTTAGGAGGTTATCTTATTTAGAATAAAGTTTACGAATGGTGAGTTAATTTTAACGTTACCGGCACACATTTCAGACACAAAACTGACCCCTAACACAAAGCACACAGTTACAGTTGCATAAGGTTACGCCACTGTTGTAGGCACAGGTGCCTTCGGCGTCGTGCACCGCTGACAGTTAACTGACTATTGGTAGTTCTTATTTAGTTGCAATAATATTTACGATTGGTCAGTTAACCGGCACATCAGTGAATTTTGAATTTTATCACTAACGCAAGAAAGCACACAGTTGCATGAGGTTACGCCACTGTTGTAGGCACAGGTGCCTCCGGCGTCGTGCGCCGCTGACAGTTAACTGACTATTGGTAGTTCTTATCTAGTTGCAATAAGATTTACGATTGGTCGGTTAATCGGCACATCAGTGAATTTTGAATTTTATCACTAACGCAAAAAAGTACACAGTTGCATGAGGTTACGCCACTGTTGTAGGCACAGGTGCCTTCGGCGTCGTGCACCGCTGACAGTTAACTGACTATTGGTAGTTCTTATCTAGTTGCAATAAGATTTACGATTGGTCGGTTAATTGGCGCATCAGTGAATTTTGAATTTTATCACTTACGCAACAAAGCACACAGTTGCATGAGGTTACGCCACTGTTGTAGGCACAAGTGCCTTCGGCGTCGTGCACCGCTGACAGTTAACTGACTATTGGTAGTTCTTATCTAGTTGCAATAAGATTTACGATTGGTCGGTTAATTGGCGCATCAGTGAATTTTGAATTTTATCACTAACGCAAGAAAGCACACAGTTGCATGAGGTTACGCCACTGTTGTAGGCACAGGTGCCTTCGGCGTCGTGCACCGCTGACAGTTAACTGACTATTGGTAGTTCTTATTTAGTTGCAATAAGATTTACGATTGGTTGGTTAATCGGCACATCAGTGAATTTTGAATTTTATCACTAACGCAAAAAAAGTACACAGTTGCATGAGGTTACGCCACTATTGTAGGCACAGGTGCCTTCGGCGTCGTGCACCGCTGACAGTTAACTGACTATTGGTAGTTCTTATTTAGTTGCAATAAGATTTACGATTGGTTGGTTAGTCGGCACATCAGTGAATTTTGAATTTTATCACTAACGCAAAAAAAGTACACAGTTGCATGAGGTTACGCCACTATTGTAGGCACAGGTGCCTTCGGCGTCGTGCACCGCTGACAGTTAACTGACTATTGGTAGTTCTTATCTAGTTGCAATAAGATTTACGATTGGTCGGTTAATTGGCGCATCAGTGAATTTTGAATTTTATCACTTACGCAACAAAGCACACAGTTGCATGAGGTTACGCCACTGTTGTAGGCACAGGTGCCTTCGGCGTCGTGCACCGCTGCCGCGAGCGCTCCACCGGCAACTACTTCGCGGCCAAGTTCATTCCGTGCACCGGTGCGATGGAGAAGGAACTCATTAAGAAAGAGATAGACATCATGAACCAGCTGCATCATAGGAAGCTGATCAATCTGCATGATGCGTTTGAAGATGACGACGAGATGGTGCTCATCTTTGAGTTGTAAGTACTCCTATTTGACTACAACTTTTATTTTAAGTGCAATTCAAGTATTACTGCAATGTTTTGCCGCCAGAGTGCAGCACTAGCGCCTTTAGTAAACCATAGAGTATAACTTATACATACTGAACCTTAAACTGTTTTTTGACAAGTTTTCACAGACAATCATATAATGACATTGATACATCAATATATTTAATTACACGAACGGGTCTACAGTGATATAATTTCATTGTTTTTACCTTTAATTCCGATTCCGATTTCTTTAATATCGCGGTAGATCCGTTTGTGTAATTAAATATGTGTACAAAACGCGAGAGTTTAAAGTGTTATATTGACACATCAAGGCGGTTTACAAAGGGCCTACCGGGAAACGCAAAATCGAAACTCGGCTAACTGCCTCTTTACTCTCGAATATGCAAGAGTGATAGAGAGGATAGATAACAAAATTTCGACTCTCTCGTTTGCGGTAGACCCTTAGATTGTGACTTATTGTGGGAGTGGAGCCCGCTACGCAGAGTTTCGCGTAATATAGGGATGATGACACATGTTGAATTTTATAACAAAATCTAGTAAAATAGATAGCAAACGAGCAATTTATCACAATAATGTGGATATTAAAATAAAATATTGATACAAAAATACAGGACCTGAAAGTTTCACAATTTAAGTTTTTTTTTAACTTCCAAAAACGATTAAAGTAAGGGTACCATTCGATTCCTTACATTTCATCCAAAAAAATATTGTATAGTAACTATATATTTCACCGACAAAAACGCAATTTTCTTGTTTTGTCCATACTACAAGATGGGCTCCCAGAGACCTTGACGTCACGGCCTCTGGCCGTTTTGTATAGGGCGTTTCGCGAGTGAAGTGCGACTGTCGGCCTTTGACTACAATTTCTGACTTTTGTGTTACTTTAATGCAATGGGTCCCATATAGACATTTGATCCTAACAACAAACCCGATCGATTGATACCATAAATGAAAATTAGTCATGTAGCCTATTCCCTATTTCTAAAAAAAAACTTCTTTCAGCTTGTCTGGAGGCGAGCTGTTTGAGCGCATCACCGAACCTGGTTACAACATGTCCGAGGCCGAAGCCGCGCATTACATGAGACAGATCTGCGAGGGAGTGAGACACATGCACGAGCAGAACATCATCCATCTCGACCTGAAACCGGAAAATGTTATGTGCCAGACGAGGACAGGCACAGACGTTAAGGTGAGAAATTATAAACAAGTTATTAGAACCTAACTACTGGCAAATATATATATCTTCCTATTATAACGAAATCCGTCAAACTGTTTTAAGCTACAGCGGACTGGAGATTTATATGCAGACATCACTACATAGTATAAAACAATGTCGCTTCCCGCTGTCTGTCTGTCCCTATGTATGCTTAGATCTTTAAAACTACGCAACGGATTTTGATGCGGTTTTTTTTTAAATAGATAGAGTGATTCAAGAGGAAGGTTTATGTATAATTTGTTAACCCGTGCGAACCCGGGGCGGGTCGCTAGTTTTATACAAACGAAAACACTAAAAATTACCTTAGTTTAGGTTTAAAAATACTCAAACTCCTTTACAAAATCTGAATCTACTCATCACAAGGTGGCTACATGTTCGTTTGATTACTTATGCCAAAATAGTTTTTCGTGCGACAAAGAATAATATTTTTTCCTGCGAATCTGACAAGTCAGTGGATTTTATCAATCAGCTAAATTGAAATTTAAAAACAAATACCTAATGTGTCATTTCTTTCCTCCAGATCATTGACTTCGGTCTTGCCACCAAATTAGACCCGAGCGAAGTGGTCAAGATCTCAACGGGCACCGCCGAATTCGCGGCGCCCGAAATCGTCGAGAGGGAACCGGTCGGCTTCTACACAGACATGTGGGCCGTTGGTGTACTATCATACGTGCTGTAAGTACTTAACATTTTCTTCACTTTTGTGAAATAGAGATCAAGGGCCTTACCATGATGTCTTATTGCGATTCCGTTTAGGACCTAAACTGAATTGCTAAATGACGGAGCTACATAAGTCGTATAACTCCGTCCCTTAGCAATTCAGTTTAGGTCCTAAACAGAATCGCAATCGCGAAAGTCGCGCGTAGCGTATATTTTTGGATGAGCCTCATATTTGTTAAAGTTTAGACATTGCCATTGTTTTTACAATCAAACTTCAGATTAGACAAATGAGTGTCAAATAAAACACTTAGCGCCAGTTGCACCAAACACTTTTTTATTTAAAAAAATATTGTATAGCAACCATATACATAAACGCAATATTTCACCGACAAAATTGCAATTTCCTTGTTTTCCATACATTGAAACGGCTTCTAACGTTACATGATGACGTCACGATGTATTGCCATTTTCTATGAAGCGTTCCGTCAGTAAAGTGCGGGTGCCACACTTTGACCATCATTTGTGACTTTTCTATTGCATTAAGACAATGGGTCCCATACAGATATTTAATCCTCAAAACAAACCTGATCGACTGATACCATTCATAAAAAAATGTCAAATACCCTATTAAGACGATCCAACGATTCGTCACATCCATCACCAAAACCGCCCCAAGCATGCTCCACACATTTAATGTGCATTAAGTCGGTTAAAAAAGTAAAGATGATGTAAAATCATGCAGTTTGTTCCCTCAACAACCTAACATGAATTAAAATGTGGTGCCGTGACCAGGATACTAAACTTTTTTTGTTTCAGTCTATCCGGTCTATCGCCGTTCGCCGGCAACAACGACATCGACACGCTCAAGAACGTGAAGGCGTGCGACTGGGAGTTCGACGAGGAGGCGTTCCAGCACGTCTCGGATGACGCCAAGGACTTTATCAGACGACTGCTAGTTAAGAATAAGGAGTAAGTACAGTAAAACCCGCTTAATACGATCACGTTTAATACGATTTCCCGCATAATACGCCATTTTACACCGGTCCCTGCAATTTTAGGCCTGTTTTCATACATTTTTTCACGGTTACTACGACTCGAGTCCCGCTTAATACGCCATCTAAAATTATATATTACTTATCCGTCCCATTACGTACCATCTGTACGTTTGTGTTTTTGTCATAACCGTCGTATTGTTATGCAATACGCCGTTAGCCAACATTTTTTATGTGTTTATTACCTACCTTAGGTTTTTTGTTTTGTCTAATATCTTTTGTCGGGTCCTTATCGGCGTGAGAAGGCGATGCCATCTGCTTGACCGTTATGGAGCACGGAGTGCAAGCTATCGCTACCAGATTTATTTGCAGCCAGTTTCTCCAAGACTTTCTAGTTGAGCCTATCGTTAGTGTTCCTAGATTATTTAACTTATACCTACCTGCACTTAAGATCACATTCGCTCATTATCATCCATTATTATGGTTATTTTTGTTCACGTTTAATACGATTTCCCGTTTAAGACGCTTTTTTTGCTAGGTCCTCTCAGAGTCGTCTTAAGCGGGTTCTACTGTACATATTTCCTGAGGTGTTTTATATGCCTAATGTCCCCTGTGCTCTGTTTACCCCTTTAAGCAGCACTCATCAGTTTAGAGTTGGTGAAATTATAACTTTATATCGATTAGTTAAATTTTAAATAGATATTCCCGCTGCGGGAATTTCCTCCAGCCACCCAGAGGTCCCAGAGGTATTTTAGAAGACCTAGAGTCCATCTATATTCTGCGCAGATTCTGCAGCGAAAATGCTTCGCCCATTGGCTTTCTCCTGGAACTGTCACAATAAACGTCATATTTTCATGGCAATTGTACGCTTACCGTGACAATACGAATACATGGACATACTATTTAATTGTATTTTCAATCTTCGGGAAATCTGTCATAAACTTAATTGTTTTTCATGACTCATCATCATCATCATCTTCGCGTTGTCCCGGTATTTTGCCACGGCTGATGGGAGCCTGGGGTCCGCTTGGCAACTAATCCCAGTAATTGGCGTGGGCACTAGTTTTTACGAAAGCGACTGCCATCTGACCTTCCAACCCAGAGGGTAAACTAGGCCCGTATTGGGATTAGTCCGGTTTCCTCACGATGTTTTCCTTCCACCGAAAAGCGACTGGTAAATATCAAATGATATTTCGTACATAAGAGAGCGCTGGTGGCCTAGCGGTAAGAGCGTGCGACTCGCAATCCGGAGGTCGCGGGTTCGAACGAAATTTGATATTTACCAGTCGCATTTCGGTGAAGGAAAACATCGTGAGGAAACCGGACTAATCCCAATACGGGCCTAGTTTACCCTCTGGGTTGGAAGGTCAGATGGCAGTCGCTCGTAAAAAATAGTGCCCACGCCAATTAGTGGGATTAGTTGCCAAGCGGACCCCAGGCTCCCATGAGCCGTGGCAAAATGCCGGGACAACGCGAGGAAGATGATGAAGATGATTTCGTACATAAGTTCCGAAAAAGTCAATTGTTTTTCATGACTAACCCAACCTAATTTTCCCCAGAAAACGTCTAACGGCCCACGAATGCCTGCTCCACCCGTGGCTGGCCGGCGATGCTACCTCATCGCGCACGGCTACCATCGAAGCCCGCAGATACCAGAAGATGCGCGACAGACTACGCAGCCGCTACGACGACTGGGCCGGGTTCGCGCTGCCCATCGGCAGGCTGAGCGAATACAGCAGCTTGAGGAAGCTGCTCATTGAGAAGTGGAAGATCTACGATGGACAGTTCGGTAAGTGATCAATGAACCTTTGATAAATCAGTCATAACTACAGTCCAAAACGCAGACATATTCGCAGACAAGTGGCCGTCCCTACAACGTAGTATCAGGATATTTTTAAACTCTACCAATGTTACTTAATATCAGATTTTTTTTTTAAATCTCTATGTAACTTAGTAATGCATAATATGTATGTTTAATTCTAGAGATAGTTCGAAAAGTGGATAATATGTGTAATACAAGTGTACTAATTTTATGATGCTGACTACATATGTATTAACAGTATAAGTGTCTTGGCTATAGCTGTAAACTTATACTTAGTGTTTACCTGAATAAAGAATAAAGTGATCAATAAACCTTTGATAAATCAGTCGATGATAAAGTCTTACAGCTTGTATTTCACATGCAGCTCATTATGAAGGTGCTAGTTGCTGATTGGGCTGCCCGCGCCTTGTTGCGACATATTACAATCTACCTTTTATATTTTTTACTTTAAGTATCCTGTAATAGAAATTCAAAACTATTTCAAACTAATTTCAAACAACTTCATGTTCGAATTTACGTCAAATATTAATCGAATTTCCTCTTCCCAACAGATCGCAGACAAGCGGCGCCACGCTTCGTGATCCGACCGCAGTCCGCCTTCTGCTACGAGGGCCAGTCGGTGAAGCTGTATTGCCGCATCATCGCCTGCGCCACGCCCACCGTCACGTGGTCGCACAACAACCACGAGCTGAGACAGTCCGTCAAGTTCATGAAGAGGTGCGTTACACTGTGGTGCCGTGACCAGGATATTTCATTCAATTCATAGTCCTTCTACGAGGGCCAGTCGATGCTGTACTGCATCATCCACGACACGCCCACCGTCACGTGGTCGCACAACAACCACGAGCTGAGACAGTCCGTCAAGTTCATGAAGAGGTGCGTTACACTGTGGTGCCGTGACCAGGATATTTCATTCAATTCATAGTCCTTCTACGAGGGCCAGTCGATGCTGTAGTGCATCATCCACGACACGCCCACCGTCACGTGGTCGCACAACAACCACGAGCTGAGACAGTCCGTCAAGTTCATGAAGAGGTGAGTTACACTTTGGTGCCGTGACCAGGATATTTCATTCAAACCCAATGGTTTCCTTCTACGAGGGCCAGTCGATGCTGTACTGCATCATCCACGACACGCCCACCGTCACGTGGTCGCACAACAACCACGAGCTGAGACAGTCCGTCAAGTTCATGAAGAGGTGCGTTACACTGTGGTGCCGTGACCAGGATATTTCATTCAATTCATAGTCCTTCTACGAGGGCCAGTCGATGCTGTACTGCATCATCCACGACACGCCCACCGTCACGTGGTCGCACAACAACCACGAGCTGAGACAGTCCGTCAAGTTCATGAAGAGGTGCGTTACACTGTGGTGCCGTGACCAGGATATTTCATTCAATTCATAGTCCTTCTACGAGGGCCAGTCGATGCTGTACTGCATCATCCACGACACGCCCACCGTCACGTGGTCGCACAACAACCACGAGCTGAGACAGTCCGTCAAGTTCATGAAGAGGTGCGTTACACTGTGGTGCCGTGACCAGGATATTTCATTCAATTCATAGTCCTTCTACGAGGGCCAGTCGATGCTGTAGTGCATCATCCACGACACGCCCACCGTCACGTGGTCGCACAACAACCACGAGCTGAGACAGTCCGTCAAGTTCATGAAGAGGTGAGTTACACTTTGGTGCCGTGACCAGGATATTTCATTCAAACCCAATGGTTTCCTTCTACGAGGGCCAGTCGATGCTGTACTGCATCATCCACGACACGCCCACCGTCACGTGGTCGCACAACAACCACGAGCTGAGACAGTCCGTCAAGTTCATGAAGAGGTGCGTTACACTGTGGTGCCGTGACCAGGATATTTCATTCAATTCATAGTCCTTCTACGAGGGCCAGTCGATGCTGTACTGCATCATCCACGACACGCCCACCGTCACGTGGTCGCACAACAACCACGAGCTGAGACAGTCCGTCAAGTTCATGAAGAGGTGCGTTACACTGTGGTGCCGTGACCAGGATATTTCATTCAATTCATAGTCCTTCTACGAGGGCCAGTCGATGCTGTACTGCATTATCCACGACACGCCCACCGTCACGTGGTCGCACAACAACCACGAGCTGAGACAGTCCGTCAAGTTCATGAAGAGGTGAGTTACATTGTGGTGCCGTGACCAGGATATTTCATTCAAACCCTATGGTTTCCTTCTACGAGGGCCAGTCGATGCTGTACTGCATCACCCACGACACGCCCACCGTCACGTGGTCGCACAACAACCACGAGCTGAGACAGTCCGTCAAGTTCATGAAGAGGTGAGTTACACTGTGGTGCCGTGACCAGGATATTTCATTCAAACCCTATGGTTTCCTTCCACGAGGGCCAGTTGATGCTGTACTGGATTACCCACGATACGCCCACCGTCACGTGGTCGCACAACAACCACGAGCTGAGACAGTCCGTCAAGTTCATGAAGAGGTGGTTACACTTTGGTGCCGTGACCAGGATACTTAAACTTGACTAACTTTCAAACTTTAGTAACTGCAAAAGCGGCATCTTTTACCAGAAAACGTCTTCTGCTGCCAAATATGGCTGAAGCTTTGGTTTCCTCCGAAAGCGGTGCCGTCATATAGCGGCCGTAATATAGCGGTGAATAACGTCACTAGAACGGTGTCTATGTAAACCAAATGGCGCGGTTTCCTAGAGGGCGGTGATTGACACCGTAACATCAAAAAGCGGTGCCGCCATTTCCATGACGGCCGTCATGACGGTGTCGATAGTTTCGTGAACGTTTTATTTGATAGCGGTGAAGCTATTTGTACTAAAATCTCACATGCACCTTCTGTATCACGAGATTTGAATAAATGACGATCTTCCGCACTAAGATTATTTTCCTCTTCTGATATATTCCATCCTCCAAGTAAATTATTAAAGCTAAATCAAGGTCTTCCATTTTCTCTCCTGGATACGTTTCGTTTGACCTTGGTGGCTGACGGTGTGTTATGACGCCGTGGAACTTTCCACGTGTCGTCAATGTAAAGACGGCCGTCTTTTTGCGTCCGTTATATGACGGCACCGCTTTCCGAGGAATCCAAAGCTTGAGAGATATATGTATGAAGAAAGTATATTGGAGATATAGATTGCTGTCTCTAACTGTCGCGGACTACCGTTAGTCACAAAGATCGCAATGATACAGAGCAACCATCATGGCTGCATGGTAATTTCATTTACAGTACATATGGGGCTACTTTTCCGCACTAGTGCGTAAAATAGCACTTTTCGTGCGTATGTCGAAACTTTAAAGTGCCATATGTACTGTAAAACGTTGTTCGATACACGTGCGAATAGGTAATTCGCAACTCGTGTCGATTTAAAACACTCCCTTCGGTCGTGTTTTAATTTATCGCCACTCGTTTCGAATTTCCTCTTTTTCGCACTTGTATCGAAAATAACTATTCTGTATGTGTTTTTTTTCATCGGTTTGTAATGAAAATCCTCTCGTTTGTTTAGATACGCCGGCGACGATTACTACTTCATCATCAACCGCGCCAAGTTAGAGGATCGCGGCGAATACATCGTCCGCGCGGAGAACCACTACGGCTTCCGCGAGGAGGTCGTCTTCCTAAATGTACAACGTAAGTATTGTAGTTTATACATTAGCTTAGAACGAGGATGATTAATAAATTATTCTCTATTGGATACTTTTATTCTCAGGTTAATTTCTTGTTTTGGTGCATTTAAGTCTAATACGATACGACAAAGAGTTTCCTTACCGATATATAGTATCACATGACACAACGTAAATGAAGCAGGGATTGGATACCGGTATTTTTTGTATGGGAACGGAAACGGTATTTTTTCGTTCTTTGCTAATTACTTCATTTCTAATTGGGCAATCTAATAATACGAAGTCGTAACCTGAAAACACAACTGAGTCCTACATTTCGAGTATAAAATAATTTGAAAAATATGGTTATTTCTAAGTTTTTGCAAAAAACCGGTTCCGATCCCTGAAATGAAGTGTAATCTGCTCTCGGTAATAGCACAGCATTCAGTTAATCGTGTTTTATACACCGTGGGCGTTAATAACCCGAAAGATTTAAACCAACGATTTTAGAGCCTGATTAGAGTATATAAAGTTATATAACATAATAATATAGTCCAAAAACCCATAATTTAAGAGATATTAATTATTTAAAACAAATAACAAGTTACAAAATCTCAATTGTAACACACCCTAATGCGTGACGTAGCCACCAACTAATTTTACACGCAGACGCACTAACTGCATGGTTATTACTTATTACTCTTATTAGCCAGTTTGGTATCTATCCTACAAAAAGGTTTTGTATGAATCAAAATGCGATTAGATTTATATAATAATCAACTTTTATTGAAAGCTAAAAAGCGTAATTGTTTAACATAGTTGTTTATTTTACTTTACTCAGTATAAATCAACACATCGAGAATTTAAAATACGTACTGATAAGCATGATCGATATTTTAAAAAAAGGTCATTGCTTTTAACAAAGTAACCATCCCTTTCCAGCTGTAGTGTGAGTTAAAACAATAAGAGGCATGATTTCTTTCGGATAGAATCATAGTTAATGGCTTTGGTTACCTCAGTCAAAGGAAAAGATTTTATCGCAAAGTTTCAACATTAATAACTGCACTGTACTGTTGTGGTAACTAATAAAGTTTTGATACAATTTGTGGTATTTTGTGGTGCCAATAAATTGAAATAATTTCAACGTAAACATCATCCTAGACATGTCCTAGACATAACTTGACACTTCTTGTCATGGAACACAAGTCACTGCATTCGCCGTGCATCGTATGATATCATAGTGATTCGTGAAATTTCATACTCGCTCTCTGTTTCTCTACTTGAGATTAATTAAACTCGCTCACTCTCTGGAGTAAAGGTTTGTTCACAAAGAAGCGGTAAATTAATATGATTTAATTTTTACTGAAATAGTAGTTTAATTAAAACACATAATTGGACCCATGTTGATATAACATTATTTACTCGTACTGTCGTCAAAAATACGTGGTTTAAATCTTTCGGGTTATTAAATCCCGCGGTGTATATCTAGAAGTATTTATACTTTACGCTTTAATTTTAACAATATGGGCATTCTTAAGTTGAATCTAGAATAAATCGGGATAAAATATATTATATTTTACTTGGGTTAGAGAATTACGAAGTTATCGCCCGGAAAACGTAAATTTATACATTTGGAATTATTTGACACGATTATTATAAGCATAATGTAAACTTTGTTTTTAAATTACCGCAGCACACAGTTTATATTTATCTATAAATGTTGTCCTAATTATAAATTACCGCAGCACACAGCTTATATTTATCTATAAATGTTATCCTAATTATAAATTACCGCAGCACACAGCTTATATTTATCTATAAATGTTGTCCTAATTATAAATTACCGCAGCACACAGCTTATATTTATCTATAAATGTTGTCCTAATTATAAATTGATAAATCGGTATTAAAGCAATAAATCCAGTTTAAGAAACGCTGTCTCTTGAGTATGTAATCAATTAATTAAACAGCCAATTAGTAAATCTAGGTCACTGTGATCGCAGGTGTATTATTAGACCTAAGATCGCTCGTGGCATTAACCGAGGTCGTAAATAGATTACTATCAATTCAGTGGCACAGGTAGACAGATCGGCAATAATAGTTTTGTCTGGCGCTAAATACAAAAAAATAACTAGACATTACTTCCTTGAAAAATAGTGAAACACAGTCAGCATTTTTTACAGATCAAAATTTAACCGACTTAGTTTCATAAAAAAATACTGCCCTAGCTTTATTACCATTAATTTGAAACTTTCATTGGTGTTTTCGAATTTGCATTTTTTTTTCGTCTGTGTAGTCGTTTACTTATCAAAAGCTAGTTCCGGTTATAGTTGTTTTGGTCCTAGTGAGAGATTAGTTTGAAGTACAGTTATACTAGTAGCAAATTTATTTGTGCATTTCGTGTCTTCAAAAGGATACCTTGTTGTTATCTTAAGGTAGCGGTATAATTTTATGGTATAATTGTGTTAGGCAAAATATGTTACTTTGTTTTTTTGTTGTGCTTTAGATTTTTAATGAATCAATATATCGTATGGTATAGCCGGTCAAACAGTTTTGTCAGTAGAAAAGGGCGCCATATTAAAATTTTCTGCGGAACGATAACCCTTCGCGCCTACAGTTTTTAAATTTGCCGCTATTTTCTACTAACGGAAAAGCTCGACAGAATATATATTTTGAAAACGAGACCTCAATTATACCTTCGAAGGCATTTTGTGGACTGAACATTAACACTTGTCAATAATAATTCCAGCGGTCCCGAAGGTCCAACGGCAGCACGCGCCCGAAGCGCCGCGCCGGCGCTCCGCCCTCCCGTACACGTTCTGGCAGGAGTCGAGCGAGACGGCGCCACTATTCACCTTCCAGCTGCGGCCGCGCGTCATGCAGGCGCGCGACACCTGCAAGCTGCTGTGCTGCCTCAGCGGACGCCCCACGCCTACTGTCAAGTGGTAACTATCAGAGACACGTTCTGGCAGAAGTCGAGCGAGACGGCGCCACTATTCACCTTCCAGCTGCGGCCGCGCGTCATGCAGGCGCGCGACACCTGCAAGCTGCTGTGCTGCCTCAGCGGACGCCCCACGCCTACTGTCAAGTGGTAACTATCAGAGACACGTTCTGGCAGGAGTCGAGCGAGACGGCGCCACTATTCACCTTCCAGCTGCGGCCGCGCGTCATGCAGGCGCGCGACACCTGCAAGCTGCTGTGCTGCCTCAGCGGACGCCCCACGCCTACTGTCAAGTGGTAACTATCAGAGACACGTTCTGGCAGGAGTCGAGCGAGACGGCGCCACTATTCACCTTCCAGCTGCGGCCGCGCGTCATGCAGGCGCGCGACACCTGCAAGCTGCTGTGCTGCCTCAGCGGACGCCCCACGCCTACTGTCAAGTGGTAACTATCAGAGACACGTTCTGGCAGGAGTCGAGCGAGACGGCGCCACTATTCACCTTCCAGCTGCGGCCGCGCGTCATGCAGGCGCGCGACACCTGCAAGCTGCTGTGCTGCCTCAGCGGACGCCCCACGCCTACTGTCAAGTGGTAACTATCAGAGACACGTTCTGGCAGGAGTCGAGCGAGACGGCGCCACTATTCACCTTCCAGCTGCGGCCGCGCGTCATGCAGGCGCGCGACACCTGCAAGCTGCTGTGCTGCCTCAGCGGACGCCCCACGCCTACTGTCAAGTGGTAACTATCAGAGACACGTTCTGGCAGGAGTCGAGCGAGACGGCGCCACTATTCACCTTCCAGCTGCGGCCGCGCGTCATGCAGGCGCGCGACACCTGCAAGCTGCTGTGCTGCCTCAGCGGACGCCCCACGTCGACTGTCAAGTGGTAACTATCAGGGACAAAGCGAGAAGGCAGACACCTTCCTGCTCATTCGGTTCCTTATCCAGTGCTGCCTCAGCGGACGCCCGACGCCGACTGCCAAGTGGTAACTATCAGGGACAAAGCGAGAAGGCAGACACCTTCCTGCTCAATCGGTTCCTTATCCAATGGACTTCCGCTGCCTTCATCAGTCTGTTTACTTAGTGTAAGATTTACCTGAGTACAGTCGCCATCAGATGTATCGGAGCGGCCAAGGTGTTCACAATATCTGAACACGCACTCTAACGCCCTGACAATAGAGGCGTGTTCAGATATTTTTGAGCGCCTTAGCCGCTCCGAAACCTGAGGAAGGACCCCCGAATGGCCCGAAACATGTCGCCAATAGCAAACATGTCGACTAAAATTCAAGTGAGCGAAACCGTTGTCGTCTAAACAGTTTAGATATCTCATGTTTGTCATATTTCACAGGTTCAAGGACAGAAAGGAGCTATCCAAGTTCGACTACTCGATGACGAGCGCGGACGGCGTGGTAACGCTCGAGATCGTCGACTGCCGACCAGAAGACAGCGGGAAGTATACCTGCGTCGCTACCAACTGCCACGGGACTGACGAGACGTCGTGCGTGGTTATTGTTGAAGGTAGGCCTTTCCCTGTTTTGTGTTATCCCAAAAACCGCTGTGGTACAGTTGCAATCAGATATATCGGAGCGGCTAAAGCTTTGGTTTCCTCCAAAAGCGGTGGCGTAATATAGCGGCCGTCTCCATACAAATACTACGACATCCATATTTAGCCGTATTATTTAGTATGGAGACGGCCGCTATATGACGGCACCGCTATCCTAGGAAAACCGATCTTAAGGCGCTCACAAATATCTGAACACGCATCTACTTTCAGGGCGTTAGAGTGCGTGTTCAGATATTGTGAACACCTTGGCCGCTCCGATATATCTGATGGCGACTGTGCGACTGTATGTGAAAAAAGAATCAAAATTTGTTATCACACTTTTAAAAAGAATAAAAGCTCAAAACCTTTGTTAAATGTGCCGTGGAAAATGAATCAAAATTTGTTATCAAAATTTTAAAAAGAATAAAAGCTCAAAACCTTTGTTAAATGTGCCGTTGCAATCAATTAGGTCCCATCTTCCAGTACTAGTTCCAGGTTTAGAATAAAAATAAATAAATCTCTTGAAATTTTGCCGCTTTCAGCCTTTTTATCGATTTATTCGAAATATGGTAATTCGCCAGTAACTGGCCACCCTAAACTAAAATAAATTATATTCACCTATAAACAGAATTCATTTTAGTATAAGGCGGCTGGTTATTGAAGGCTGGCCAGTTATTGAACCCTTATACTAAAATGAATTCTGTTTATAGGTGAATAGAATTCTTTTTAACCGACTTCCAAATCTCAAAGAAGGAGGTTATCAATTCGGTTGTATGTTTTTTTTTATTTTTTTAGTTTAGGGTGGCCAGTTATTGGCCGGTGGCCAGTTACTGGCGAATTACTATATCCATCATGCTGGCACTTTCGTGGGATTTGAAGGAGTCTATCAAGCTACAATGATGTGTGTGTGTTTACAGGCGAGGTGGTGAGCGCGGAACAAGCGGCGCTAGCACACAACTTCCTCCACTCGGGCGACAGGCGCTACATAGAGAAGCCGATCAAGCCAGCGCCTCCGCCAATCATCACCAAGACCAAGGTATGGCTTAAACCATAGAGAAATATAGTAAGACAAGAGTGCTCACTCCATACATCAGTTCAGACTATTAATTTCAGTGTCTACATCTAGCATCGAGTAGCGGAACTATCAGTAACTGCTACTTGACAATAGATTTAGCAGTACTGATAGTTCCGCTTCTCGATGCTAGATGCTAATAGTCTTTTTGGTACTAAAACTGATGTATGGAGTGAGCACTCTATGTATTTTTTTCTCTATGGCTTAAACCAAAGAGAATTTGAAATAGAGGCGGATTGTCAAAGTAAACTATGTAGCAACAGTAAATTCACTGCCATCTTTCGACAAAATATTAAAACTGATAGAACGCCATTTGACTAGAGATGGGTAGTGAGCGAATTTTTTTTGTGACGATTAGTTACATGTATGGAGTGCCCCTCTTAAAAATACATTTCTTACAATTTTGAGCACATAATCCAGTAGCGTAATATTTCAAATTTATATGCCCCTTTCAGCACTCTAAATAGTTCATACCCACCAATTTGGGTACAAACGAGTAAATACGGGTATATTGAGTAAATACCGAGTAAATACTCGGTATTTACTCACCCCTACCCATCTCTACATTTGACTTTGACCCTTATTCTTTCACTGATATGTGTTAATTTGTTAAATATTGAAATTAACGCCATCTACCCGATAGTAGGCCAAAGGTATGGTGCAATCTCTATACACTCTATTCTCTTTGCTTAAACGGTTTTTATGCCAATATTAAAGGGGTAATTTTTTATGCTTTTTTTTTCTTTTGACTGTGGGAGTAGATGGTTTAATAAGTTGTAAAATCTTCATTTGGCACAACCATTTGGGGCATTTTCTATGAAAAGGGACCTTATTGTCGATGGCGCTTACGCCGCACAGCGTCGCGCGGCATTGTATTTCTATCGGAGCATCGTTAATAATGGCGTAAGCGCTATCGACAATAAGGTCCCTTTTCATAGATAACGTCACATTTAATGTTTAGACGACAACGGTTTCACTCACTTGAATTTTTAGTCGCTATTGGCATAGAGAAAAAAATACATAGAGTGCTCACTCCATACATCAATTCAGACTATTAATTTCAGTGTCTACATCTAGCATCGAGTAGCGGAACTATCAGTACTGCTACTTGACAATAGATGTAGCACCGACCGGAAAGTCTTATCTCAACAGCATAAGACTTTCCGGTCGGTGGCTACATCTATTGTCAAGTGGCAGTACTGATAGTTCCGCTACTCGATGCTAGATGCTAATAGTCTTTTTGGTATTAAAACTGATGTATGGAGTGAGCACTCTATGTATTTTTTTCTCTATGCTATTGGCGACATGTTTCGGGCCCGTCGGGGGTCCTTCCTCATGATCAAGTGTTCGCGGCGGCTGCAGTTCGTGCACTTAGCATAACATCCATTTAACCTTCTTCCTCGCGTTGTCCCGGCATTTTGGCCACGGCTCATAGGAGCTTGGGGTCCGCTTGGCAACTTATCCCAGGAATTGGCGTAGGCACTAGTTTTTACGAAAGCGACTGCCATCTGACCTTCCAACCCGGAGGGTAAACTAGGCCTTATTGGGATTAGTCCGGTTTCCTCACGATTCGTTCATCGAAAAGCGACTGGTAAATATCAAATGATATCAGGGGATATTTCGTACATAAGTTCCGAAAAACTCATTGGTACGAGCCGGGGTTTGAATCCGCGACCTCCGGATTGCAAGTCGCACGCTCTTACCGCTAGGCCACCAGCGCTTCATAACATTCATTTAACCATTGAATGTTAATTTGACAGGTGACAATCGACCCGCCAGTTAAGACGCACGCTATCGCGAGGCCCAAATTCTCGCCTCAGACATCAGTGGACGCGTCCAAGAAGAAATATGGCGCTAAACTAGACTCAGACGCCTCGTCGAGGTCTAGAAGTACGACCAAGGAGCTAGTCTGTGAGTATACTTCGGGTTTCCATTCAGATTTCTAGAGGTGTTAATGGTGTTATGCATCTCACCAAAATATCGCTTACAAAAGCTAGGAATATGAACCGTGATTACCTTTTGTATTGTTTTCGAGCTCACGATATTTTGATGCAGTTACATGCATCTTGTTCACGGGGTATATAAATCTAGTGAAACTAACCGTGAATCATTCAAGACTGTTAAAAGCTAGGAAGCTACAAATTTTAATAATTCAACAAAAGCTAGGAAGGTAATTTTTTTGTACAATCGTGTTTTCAATGGATTAGCCTAAAAATTGTCGGTGTCCAACCAAAACATGACTTCAAAATCAGAAGAGCTTTTAGATGTCATTATATCTTGAGTAGAAGTTTTTATTGAAAATACTCAGACCAGCTAGCATGGTCGCATTTTTATCACCTGTCATGCCATGTGTCACTTTCACACTTACATATTTGTTAGAACGTGACAGCCATGGTGACAAATGATAAAGAGCCGGCCATCTTAGCCCTACAGTACGCACTGAGAAAAAGTTCAAAATGCTAGCGGTATTTTCTAATTCTGTCTAACAATTCCTTAAAAATAATTTTATAAGAAGAAGAAGAAATACATTTATTTTAACGCCACAACACAGTAGGTACATGTAAAAAAGAAAGTCATGCAGACATAAAAGACATTTGGACGCTAAAATAGGATCCCCACTCAGCATAATGCCGCGGCAAACCGTGGCGCTGTTTTCTGTGGGGACCTGACTTAATCTAAAAGAAATTTTCACCTTCAGATAGCACTTTCGTTAGGGCTCATTTAGACGGCGCGGGAACTCGTATACGATTTTAGTTACATTGCGGACCATTGAGGTGACATCAATTCAGCCGGCCGATCAAATAACGCAATGTAATGAAACTCGCATGCGAGTTCTCGCGCCGTCTAAATGAGCCCTTATTTACATCCACGTATAGTGGACGTATTGACAGTTAAATATCCTTGAAATGTGTAACCCAAAAATAACAGGAATGTTTCTTCCAGTGCCAGCATCGGACTCGACAATGTGCGTGCCCTCATTCGCGCGAGCCCTGCCCGATGTATTAGCGGCCCGTGACGGAACACCCCTGAACCTGTCGTGTGCTGTGCGTGGTGACCCTGACCCGAGGGTCGAATGGTTCAAGAACGGTCAGCCGCTGCACTCTTCTGATGTAAGTCCTTCCATCTTTATAACTACCACGGGACTTAATCGCGTAAGTCTTACGTTTATTTATGGCCTGACGTTTCGAACGTGACATTACGTTCGTGGTCACGGGCAGACTCGGACTTCTCTCCTCAAATATCGGTTATAGCAGCAATCCATATCATCTTCCTCTCGTTGTCCCGGCATTTCTGCCACAGCTAGTGGGAGCCTGGGGTCCGCTTGGCAACTAATCCCAGGAATCGGCATAGGCTAGTTTTTACGAAAGCGACTGCCATCTGACCTTTCAAACCAGAGGGTAAACTACGCCTTATTGGGATTAGTCCGGTTCCCTCACATTTTCCTTCACCAAAAAGCGACTGGTAAATATCAATTGATATTTCGTACATAAGTTTCGAAAAACTCATTGGTACCAGCCGGGGTTTGAACCCGCGACCGGATTGCAAGTCGCATGCTCTTACCGATAGGCCACCAGCGCTTCCTGAAGCAATCCAAAGTAAAATATGAAAAATTACTGTCAACTTTTTCAGTTTCACTAAAAGTAAATTGGTGACCCTTAAAGAATCATTTTCCCTTTTGCAATAGGTATATTTTTTTTATAGAACTGACATTAAACTGAAAGTGTATTTACTCCTCACAATGTTTTGTTCTGCCATGTTTCTGTAAACTTATACCAATATTTTTTTCAACAGGTGATAGACCTGAAATACAAGAACGGAGTTGCCTCGTTAGCTATCCACGAGGTGTTCCCCGAAGACGAGGGAGAGTACTCCCTGAGGGCCATCAACAGCCAGGGCCAGGTCGAGACCAAGTGCAAGGTCACCGTCAAACGTAAGTATATAAAATTAAACCAAAGGGTATAGCCGGGTAAGCATGGCCAAACTGCCTTTAGCGAAAAAAAAAACAATTTCCTTTTACTGGATTATTAACCTATGTATATGTAGTGCTACCACCAAATATTAAGCCTCAAATGCTTCAGATTTTAAAAAAAATGCAAAAGAAGAAAAATCATTTTTATTTTATTACAGCCAAAGTACTAATCCGATTTCTTTGTAATTTGTGTATGTTGTATATATAATTAAGGTCGCTTTCTGAAAAAAAATATATTGAATTATCTCTTAAAATAATAGTAAAAAATTGAGATGAAATTTTTCAGAAAAATAAAAAAAATACGTGCGAGATAGCGATACTTATCAAATTTACATATTTTATGTAGAATTTAATAATGTTTAACATATATTTTTTTCAAAAATTAAAATCGGGATTATCAGTGTGAAAAATAAATTTGAAACATCCCATAATACTCTCTCTTCATACAAAATAACTTGTACGTTATACTAGAAAGTTATATTCCCAACGCAATTTGAATTTAGAACGCGACTTATTTTGCTGAGCGCGGACTATATATACTTATATATAGGTTAATAATCCAGTAAAAGGAAATTGTTTTTTTCGCTAAGGGCAGTTTGGCCATGCTTACCCGGCTATACCCTTTCATATCGTCAGAAACTATCTTGTACCGTTTGTGTTATTTTTAACCGACGAAAAAAACGGAGGAGGTTCTCAAGTCGACGAGTATTTTTTTTCAGCCGACTTACTAAATGCCAATTTAAATTAATTTTTCAGTTTGATTCACATATTTTGAGTCACTCGCCCGACTTACTTACTAGGTTTGTAAGGCCTGAGTGGACGCTCGAGTTGGGCGTGCAGCGGGGCGGGGCGTGCGGCGTGCATGTTAAACAAATGCAAGCGTATAGTAGCGGCCTTAGTGCACGCTGCTCACATCACGCGTGAGCCCACAGCCACGCTGCACGCCCCGCCGAACGCTCCGCTTCGAGCGTCCACTCAGGCCTTACACTTAATAGACACACATTGACAGCGCCACGTAATGTACTGTAAAATAAATGTAATATAACTCACGACAGTTTCAAGTTCGATGAAATTATACAATTCATTGCCTCTTCTTGGCTATATTTTTCTAATAATTGGTTTGTTTTAGCAGCGATGGAAGGTAGCGCGGCCGCCGGTGTGAAGACTGGCGACAAGCCACCCAGGATTGTGGATCACGCCACCTCACAGATCGTCACGGATGGTGATGCCGTTACGCTCTCCTGCAGGTACGGTTACGCTTTAACTTGTGACACTAAAACTCGAATATGAAGTATACTAATATTATAAATGCATAAAATATAAAAGAGTTTTGAACTATTCTTCTTCTCCTTACGGACAAGCAACAGTTATACAATAGGGGTTCCTTGTTTCCCATAATGTTTTAAGTCATAATGTATTGTTTGTCATATTATTATTAGTCCTAAAACTGAAACCGATAACTTTTCAGGATTCTCGTATGGTTATCCTATTTATAGGTTAGGTTAGGTTAGTTTTGTTTTAGGGCAATCCTGAAAAGTGACTCGTTCCTGAACCAAATAAATTATACCTAACTAAAATGCGGGCAAACAATACATTATGGATTCAAAAAATTTGGGAAACAATAAAGACCCAGATAAACCCTTGTGGGAGGAAGGTTACCGTATTTTAAATAATGTTACGTCAAGTACCATAGCCATTTTATCTTTTTCAGGAACACATACCACCAGGCACTTCATAAGTCATAACAAAATACATATTTTATTTCCTTTAAAACGAGTCAACAACGAAACCAAACCTTCGCTATCATTATAAAAAAATCGTTATTTTGTCCAGAATCACGGGAGCCGAGCGTTTCGACGTAGTGTGGCTGCACAACAACAAGGAGATCAAGCCCTCGAAGGACTTCCAGTACTCCAGCGAGGCCAACATTCACAGGCTGAACATTGCTGAGATCTTCCCCGAGGATGCCGGTACGTTCTCAACCTTATAGCAACGACTTAAGGTCGACTATTGATCAGTTACGCCCTCGAGACGTCCAGTACTCCAGCGAGGCCAACATTCACAAGCTGAACATTGCTGAGATCTTCCCCGAGGATGCCGGTACGTTCTCAACCTTATAGCAACGACGTAAGGTCGACTATTGACCAGTTACGCCCTCGAGATGTCCAGTACTCCAGCGAGGCCAACATTCACAGGCTGAACATTGCTGAGATCTTCCCCGAGGATGCCGGTACGTTCTGAACCTTATAGCAACGACGTAAGGTCGACTATTGACCAGTTACGCCCTCGAGATGTCCAGTACTCCAGCGAGGCCAACATTCACAGGCTGAACATTGCTGAGATCTTCCCCGAGGATGCCGGTACGTTCTGAACCTTATAGCAACGACGTAAGGTCGACTATTGATCAGTTACGCCCTCGAGACGTCCAGTACTCCAGCGAGGCCAACATTCACAGGCTGAACATTGCTGAGATCTTCCCCGAGGATGCCGGTACGTTCTCAACCTTATAGCAACGACTTAAGGTCGACTATTGACCAGTTACGCCCTCGAGACTTCCAGTACTCCAATTCCGACATTGCTGAGGTCTTTCCCATTCGTACGTACTTGATACCATACTAGTAGTAATATGTAGTATGATACTACATATTTATGGTGAGTAAAATCGTACATATTCATATTTATCAAAGTGAACAACGTTCATGCTGATATAGAAGTTTAAAATTATAAAAATATACTGAAAAGTTGCGCCTAGTGAAATTTAATAGCAATGTCAGATGGTATTATTTTGTATCCGTTTTACTCCAGGCGCTGTTTTTTTTTTTTCGGAATTTAAGTTTTAAGTAGATACTATCGCCAAAGTCGATTTATCACTTGTAGATTTATGTGATTAATTTGTTTTTGTACTTATTTGTTAGATTGTTACAAAAGGGTGGATTTGCATATTCTTTTATATAACACTGATTTAAACTTTCACGACTTTTACACATTATTAAATTGTAAAACGGGACTTAATCGCGTATCTAAGTTTTAAGATTTACCTCCGACGTTTCGAGGACGGCGTTGTCCCCGTGGTCTGGAGAAGACTGGCTAAAGTTGACATCAACATCTTCTAACCGCGCGAGTTCTTTGTACCTATGTCGAGCGTCCCATGTCAAATTCTCTAACTAGCTTTCAGCTCGAAAATTCCCGCACTTTAACGTTTCAAGCGTAAAGCTTTGGTTTCCTCCGAAAGCGGTGCCGTCATATAGCGGCCGTCTCCATGCAAATACTACGACATCCATATTTACCCGTATTATTTAGTATGGAGACGGCCGCTATATGACGGCACCGCTATCGTAGGAAAACCGATCTTAACGTTTGTTGTATATTTTCCAGGCGTATACACATGCGAGGCGTTCAACGACGCGGGCGAATCGTTCTCCTCGTGCACACTGGTCGTGTCCGTGCCTGGCGAAACTAGTGCCGCGCCACAGTACAAGGCCTTCCCCGCTTCGTCCACAGTCGGCGCCGCCGAGCCCGCCGTCTTCACCGCCGAGCTCGACAAGGTAACAAATAGTGGATCACTTGGCATGGACTTGGGCGCATATCAACTCGGCACTACATGATGTATGGGCAATTTCATTCTAACTTGTAGGTACTTTAATGCGCGACTTAAGTCGTGTTTCAGTAACGTCTAACCGTCACATTCCTGACAAAATGTAGGTATGGGATTTGACATTGACGGTCAGTTGAATCTATGAATGTACTAGTATTTAAGCATAAATTGGATAATTACCATTGTATCAATCAAATTAGCATAAGTTTTAAATGAATAAATATTATCTTATCTTATCTTATTATCTTATCTTAGTTTTGTGACGATTGCTAATTAGTAAGTAAAAATGCCCGTATACTCGAGTGCCCGTACAGTATAGTGCCCGTATAGTCCATCTTTACCTATTTATAATAAATTTTTCAAAATTTCACTTAAGAATTATCATCATTTGAAAACCTTTGGAGATTTGAGGAAAGCCACACAATTGTTTTCCTAAGATAAAGTTTACAAATAATTATATTCTTAAACGATATAACAGTTCCCTTCGTTCAAAATTACTTTTGTTACAGTAAATAACGTTATCTGAGGTTAGGTACAAACAGCGACACTATTAACTGTCCATCGGTAGACCTTGTAACTTTCGTAATAAGGTTTACCGATGGACAGTTAACAGTGAGGGCGATGGTACCATCATCTCTTTGGGTGCATTTATTTTCACAATAGGGTACTGTATTCAAAATAAATTATTTTACACCATGCAAGAAATAAAGCACCAGAAGATTAATAGAGAAACATAGACAGCAGTTATTTTTAGACACAATTTATATTTTAAAATACGTATAAAGCTTTACAAGTGTTTCATATAAATTCCATAGTAGCAAAATCGTTTTGACAGTTCGAAAAAAGAAACTGATTTGACTAGTAGTCAAATACCCTATATTAAAGTAATTTCATTGTTGAATAATTTTACGGTTTAGACTCACTTGTTTTAAGTCACTCGCGCGATACACAGCCGTCGTGAACGCTGCTCGCACTGTTAGTGCTTGAGAAAGGAGACCTAGGCTCTCCGAAACATGTCGCGCGAGTGACTTAAAACAAGTGAGTCTAAACCGTAAAATTATTCAATGTTAGCATGTCTCACAACAGTTTAAATTCGAATATCTGGGTGACCGAGCTTCGCTCGGAAAACATATAAAAACTCGAAAATGCGCGTTTTCCCAGAGATAAGACCTAGCTAGATCTATTTTTCGCCCCCGAAAACCCCCGTATAGCAAATTTCATCTAAATCGTTAGAGCCGTTTCCGAGATCCCCGAAATATATATATATATGTCACCGTAAAATTGTAAACACTCGGCATATTAAAATCTCGCTAGTTACATTATAAACTGACGGTAGGGAGATTATAATCTAACCTAACCTAACCTACGTTAGATTATAAACTAACGGGTTCACAATCTTACGGTGTCATATATAAATAAATAAATAAATAAATAAATAAACAAGAATTGCTCGTTTAAAGGTATTAGATAATTTCATTGTACTGTAATACTGATCCACTGTTTCCTCCCACAGCCACCGCTCCAGCTCCAATGGCTGAAAGACGGCAAGCCTATCGACGAGACGTCGGCCCGCTACCGGTTCACCATGGAAGGCACGGCGCGGTACCGGCTCGAGATCGCCGCCGCCGCCGCCGCCGACGCTGGCCAATACTCCGCGCGCGCCGTCGGCTCGAAAGGAGACTCGCACGCCGCATTCTACCTAAACGTCGTCGAGGCATAACGACTTTCACATCACTAGTATTAAAAAAAAATTGAAACCTATTTATTGATGACATTTTTATACAATTCGGAGTCTGTGTGTAAATGATTTTTTTTTTATAAAAAATATAAACGTTTATTAATTTATTTAAGTTAAGTGTTACACCCTGTGGCATCGACGCGAGATTTCTCTAGTCACTATTAACGTTAATTTATTTTATGTCGACGTTATACGATGCAGTTTCGTTTTTAATTTTATTTGTTCACCTAACAGCTTCCTTAAACGAATTTAAGCTTGAAATTTAATATATGTGGTCCTAGGTTCGATCCCGCGGTGACCCTTCCGGGGATATTTTCAAAGCCACCAAAAGTATCCTAGAAACGGTCGCCGCGTACCGACCAAGTCTGTAATATTATTATTTTTATATAAATTTAACTGTATTATTTAATTGTACATAATTTAATTTATATCATGTGACCGCGTAATTTATGAATAAATATGTATACCTAAAAATGTAAATGGTATTTTATTATGTAAACCATACAAACCAGTAGTGACCATCAATAGTAGCGGATGAAACAGCGCACCAAAAGTATGTGCCACCCTGGAATACATTTCCAAATACAACCGTAGAGATATATCTATAGATATACTTGGTCAAGCAGATCTTGACAGTAGAAAAGGGCAGCAAATTTGAAAAATGTAGGCGCGAAGGGATATCGTCCCATAGAAAATTTGAATATCGCGCCTTTTTCTACTGACAAGATTTGCTTGACCATCTATAGATAGAATACTCTTTATTGGCACACCTCAGTAAAAAGATACAAAAGAAAAGAACAATTTATTAAATGTAGAGGCAGACAACAGGCGGTCTTATCGCTAAAGAGCCAGATCTCTTCCAGACAACCTTTGGATATATATATATCCTACAGTTTGAGTTTAAAAGTTTCTGTCACAATCTTATTGTTTGACATATAGAGACATGTATATCTCTTTTTGTTATGTTATTTTAGAAAATATGTATTCTGATGCGTAGTCAGAACATTATTAACGACAGTTGCAAGATCTTAAAGTGGCAGGATCGTTTTATTGGCCATCATAAAGTTATTAGGTATCCCAACAGGTTGAAAGAAGCAGCTGGTTTCGGTAGCGACGATGCGATGGCTTGTTATATAACAAAGACAAGTAAAAGTAAAAAACAAAAAAACAGTATGACTTAGTTGAGTCGACAGGGAAAACATCGTTAGAAAACCGGACTAATACTAATAAGGCCTAGTTTATCTTCTGGGTTGGAAGGTCAGATGGCAGTCGCTTTAGTAAAAACTAGTGGCTAAGCCAATTTTTGGGATTAGTTACCAAGCGGACCCCATCAGGCTCCCATGGCCATGAGCCGTGGCAAAAAGCTGGGATAACGCAAGGAAGATGTTAATAAAGACCAAAACAGATTTAATATTACTATTCAAAAATAAGTCTATAAGTATTAATCAAAGCTCTAAGATGACAAAAAGCATCAATACAAGTTATTTTACTGATGTTTACGTAGGTAAAAGAAGTAGTTAAGAACTACTCGCAGCTCTCATAGACCCTTCATCCAGTATTTCCTTTTTGCAAGCCGCCATGGACATCCACTCCCCAAGGTTGTTGGTCCCGAACGTGACTTAGCACTAACTCGGATTCCTTATTCAAAACCAATTCTCATTTCAAAATATGAAATCCTCGGAACTTGTTCCTTTTATAAAAATACCAAATTAACTTTGCTATCAAAACTGTCGCTGTCATCCAAGAGACTACTAGTTATTGTAAAGGGAAATTTTAGTTCTCTTTTTGACCACCAGCATAGTTAAGTTTGTATTGATGTACTTTTTACTTTTTAATTCGGATCGGGCGATGAGTGAATGACTGAGCGGTTTGGACGCGTTCGTTATTATGTAAAGTGTGTTTTTTTGTTTTGTCTGTACAGGGATTTGTCTATGATTTGAGTTTAGTTGAAATTCTGATGGATCTCATCCGGATATTCGAATAATTTACTAGTTGCCTAATGTTCGGAGGTTGGAGTGAGAAGGAATTTTGTGTTGATCAAAAAGTTTGTATTTTTAAAAACTGCGAAAATATTTGAAAAGCTTTAGATAATAGCAAGGTAATAAGAAAAAAAGTCTGTAAAAACGCCCATTGTTAAATCTTTTTATTGTCACTTAAACACCTTTCTCTGGACTAGAGTGGTAAGCGCAAATGGGCTACGGTGTCTGCTTAGCTTCACGGTGTCCTTGCTCTTGTTTAGCGCAATCGAAGTCCTACAGTAACGTGACTCGTATAGTAAATAAATTACGTCCATCTGTATTGTACTGTGTAGGTATGCCTTGTAAAAGCTCTAGTAGAATGTAAAAACCCACGTGACTTGGTAACGAGCCAGGTACATCATGTACAGTCGACGTCAAATATATATTTACATTTTTCGCCTTATTACAAAGCAGTAAGGTGCAAAGGTGTAAACATATCTTTGACGTCGACTGTACCTACTCCGCTCTACGCAAAGAATGTCTAGCTCCAAGAAAAATACATTTAATTATATCCAATACCAACTTACAGTCCTGCAAGACTTGTCTGGAATTCAGATATCAGACTCAAACAGGAACTTACCAAAACGTAACAAAATGACGACGAAAAACTATTATATATAAGAACTTACCTACTTAGACTTAATGAGAATTGGCCCTATATCTTCACTTCAAACAGATCATATAATAACGCCTCAAAACTCAGTAATTTAACGATCATTGTCCCGTCCTATAAAGATAAAGTAACTTCATTGAAGATTCTTCAAGATCGACCAAACCGCTCCCGCGCTACGCACAGAACATCAACATTGCCAACGACAATAAAAATACTTCATTCACTTACGCCGCACATAAAACTACGTTCCAATTTCAAATTCGTTCCAGAATCAACACGCCCTATTAAAGCTAGTATCACAGTTCCTAATGGTTTTAATAGGTCGTAAAACAGTAGCGTAGCCGGTATAGCGTCGTTCGTCCATTATGAGAAAAAACTAAATGTGGTCGGTCAAGCGTGAGTCGGAGCGCAGGGTTTCCGTATTTAAAAGTATGACTTAAATTATTGATTTTCGAGGTCTTCGTAAATGTGCCTCACGCAGCTCACGCTTGACTGGTGTTTGTTATATTTTGTTGTTTATTTTGTATTGCACGGTGATCAGGTTTGATGTTTAGTTACTAATAGTTGTAAATAATATAGGATATTGGGTTTTTAGGGGATCAAAATCAGAATTATTATAGGTACATATAAAAATGTCAATGTAATATAAACATGATTCTTGCATGAAGATCACATTTATTAATAAAAACGCTTCTACGTAACCCAATAACCAATAAAAGTTTCAATAAATATTTCGTTCATAAGTATAGTATAGTATATCGTTTATTGCAAACCATGGTACAATAATAATAGATGTTACAATAGAAAAAATAGGGTATGGCAATTATCCTTATGACTACATTAACTAAATATAATATTTAGTACACTTAAACTTTGCTACTTGCTACATATTTATTATTTTCTAAGTTTAGGAACTTTGTTTACAAATATTATCATAATAGATCATCCTGCATAAATTCTTCGATGGTATACTTAGTATGATTTTTTCAATAGAACGGACTTGAGTTTATGTGTAAACTCATAAACCTAGTACCTAGGTACCTACCTGCTTCTTTTTAAAGGTGGGACAGATAGACAGACAAACGAAACGAACTTACTAAGTACACTAGTACCTACACCATTGAGCGCCATTGGTGCTTTTGAGTACGGAACCCCAAAAAGCATATCTTCTCCATATTTCAATATTTATCGCAGCATCGGCTCGTTTCCGAACAAAATCCGAATCGTTCTTTTTGTTTCGGTTTCTCTTATTATAAATGAGCGCGCGGGTCGAATACATTTTTTAAAAATCATTCCATTTTTGAATTTTTTACGTGATTCGAAGACTGGTTTATGGAGTTGGTTGGTTAATTATTGTCTTGTTTCTTATTCCTTGTAAAAGAAGTAAGGTTATGTTCCAACATTGTAATCTTACACAGAACTTGGGTCAAACAGATTACCGTCTTTCCTGTAGACATACACAAGAGTTAAGGGCTATAAAGGTTAATTTTCTTATTTAACCCTTATCCACGTGAAAAGGTCCTCCTTTTATTTAGAGAACTATGATAAAATCATTACTTACATGCCCACAAGCTGTTAACTATTACCCACAGGAGAGAAAACTAGTGTGTTAGCGCTAACTGTACATTTTTCTCTCCTGTAGGCAATAGTTAACAGCTTGTGGGCATGTAAGTAATGATTTTATCATAGTTCTTTAAATAAAAGGAGGACCTTTTCACGTGAATAAGGGTTAAATAAGAAAATTAACCTTTATAGCCCATAACTGTTGTGTATGTCTACAGGAAAGACGATAACACAGTAATCTGTTTGACCCAGTTATACGTTTGTATTGTTGCCATAAAAATCGTAATATTTGAATACGTTAAACCAAGGGCTTGTCTGTATTAGCAAAATTAGTAAATATATAGGAAGGTGAGTCAAAAAACTGGAGGAGATTAAGTATGTATTTCCGGATCGATACGACCTTCAAACCTTCAAGAAAAGAGCGTATTAAGGTTTAGTTTTAAGGTATTAATTTTATCATCCCTGCTTTGTGTTTGTGTGTTTTATTTTTTCGTTTAAATAATACAACATAAAATAAAATAAATATTTAAGTGGGGCTCCCAGAAAAGAGCGTCATATCATCCAGGCCGGCATCGCACTTACAACCCCTCTGGTATTGCGGGTGTCCATGGGCGGCGGTAATCGCTTACCATCAGGTGATCCGTGTTTCTCTCTCTCTCGATTTGTCTCGAGTTTTCGCGTTTTGTGACCTCAGCACAGCAGCAAGTTGGTGCAACCCAGTTGAAACGTCGCATAAGTTAAAATAATAAAATGATATCGCGTTAGATCCATAATTGGTTAGATCCGTGAAAAATACTAAATATATATGTAGACAAAAGTCATAGGATATTCGAAACTGAGCCACGATTGAAACGTTTAACCGATGACCCCTGGAATGATGAATGTTCTCAAGTGTAGATCGCGCGGATAATGCCTGCCTCCCACAAATATCCACATTCCGATATTGTTTGAGGAAATACTGACTATAGTACAAAAATGTAGTGACTTTGGGCAGATAACTTCACTATTTGTTTACAACGTAGTATTAGTATTTGTACCTATACGAACTAATACAGATTTGTAATTAACTTATTGCGAAACCCATCATACTTATTTAATTCGCAATTTTGAAAGGTGTACAGTAATACCCCCCTGCATAGAAATTTGTTTGCGGGTGGGTTACTTAACTTTGCAGCTTACTGTACCTATGTCTCTATAGATGGCGTCGATTAGTTGCGTTGCGTGAGGTGTTTTAGACGATTATTAGACTAGAGATACAGATAATCAGTATTGCTGTTTAAAGGGTCACGCAATTTTAATTGTTTTGCTATCGTAAATTATTCCTTTTTCTACTCAGTTAACTACTGAAATGATACTTGTACTCTTAGTTTACTGTTCTCTCCTTCAAGAATTCGACATTTTTAATATTTTCAGCCTCACCCTGATATAATGGTATTCCGATTAATTAAAGCCCCGTTTAAGTTATTCTTCGATCTGAAATGTCATTCTAAATGCATTCACGAGAATTTCGCATAGGTGAACCAGTATAAGAGAGACCCCACACCAGCGTCTTTTGAGCGTCGGCGTCTAGCGAGCGCTATGGAAAATGGTGTTGCTGCGGGGTTGCGCCAATGTTGCGTCGAGCAGCCACTGAACACTAGACGCTGAACACTCGGGAGACGCTGTGGGATCTCTCTAAAGGCGCCATTCGATTAATCATCATCACCTTCAAAAGACCAATTGTCCACTGCTAGATTTAGACTCCTAAAGATCTACAACAGCTGATCGTGCGCTGCCCTCAGTCAATAGGGAATATTACGCGAAACTCTGCGTAGGGGGCGCCACTCCCACATTAAGTCACAATCTCAGGGTCTACCGCAAACGAGAGTCGAAATTTTGTTATCGTACCTCTCTATCACTCTTGCATATTCGAGCGATAAAGAGGCAGATAGCTGAGATTCGATTTCGCGTTTCCCGGTAGGCCCTTTGTAAACTAACCGGCTTGATGTATCAATGTCATATTTTATTGTCTGTGAAACTTGTCAAAAAACCGTTTAAGGTACAGTATGCATAAGTTACTCTATAGTATACTTAAGTCGCTAGTGCTGCAATCTGGCGGTAAGACATTGCAGTAATACTCCCTATTCTGCAACTTTGATCGTGGTGGACTGACGCCTCGTTGGGGGTCTCCTGAGTGAGTTCTGCGTACTTCGGTTCGCGGTCACCACTCGAGAACTTTTCTGTCCCAACGGCTTCGGTACTACGACCTAAGTACCTTCATACCTTGCCATATAAGTTTGGTATCTCTCTGAGCTTAAGCTATTACATACGCGTAATTATTAAAATTTTATGGGTATGTTACATTGGTTTGTTCATGAACTGGACTCTCCTCCTCCAGTCAAGTAATGCTGCAGCCATACATATTCAAATTTCAAAAGTCTTATATTGAATATATTGATTTGAAATCCCTTGTGTATCTCGCACACCGATATGTACGTACGAGCAATATGCACTGCGTATAAGGTCAAATCAATATCGAATCAAGTTCGTATTTTTTAAGTTCGAATACGCATTATGCGCTCGCGCAGCGTAATTAATTACGGACTCGTCCGCGCACGTATTAACTCACTTTTGTAACATCAAATCATTTCTCCGTGTTTAGGGATCCGTACGGGCGCGAGGCCTTTATAGTGCCGCTAGGGCTTTCCGACTTAGCGGTAAGGGTCCACGGGATACGTGATTGGCAAGGATTGGGCCTCGCTGCTTTAAGGATGACTCACGCTAGAACGGTCCGAGTCCGGGCCAAGGCTACCACTTAGTTTTCCAACGTTCTAGCCCGAAGTGTTACAGCGTGAATTATCCTTTAGGTCTTTTCTTAGCGAGAACCGATTTTAATGTCAACAATCATAAATATTAGATAATAATAAGAACCCATTGGCTATCGGAAAATCATTATTCAGCAGTCTACTAGAAGAAAAAATTATAAAGAAACTTAACTTACATTACTGAACTTTGCTTATTCAACTATTCAATTAAAAAGAAGCTTAATCGCATGTAAATAAGATTTTGAAATTGTTTGCTTCTTATTTATTTATTTGTTACTTATTTCATTTTTATATCCCCGGGTTAACTCAGGGTTAGAGAATGGTCTCCCCGCAGGTTGCTCACCTTGTCGTGGTGGAGGGGCTTAGTAACCGTGGCTTGGTCACCCACGGTGAAGCGAAGAGGCAACCAGGGCCGGCCTGTTTGAGGTGCGGGTTGGCCCGAGGAGGACGCTCCAAGTGGGCTTGTTAAGCCCGCTTGTGACGCGTTGGAGGTGGACCGTCGAGGAAGAGGAGTGTCGGTATTGGGGTGAGCCGTTCTCCCTATCTTCGGCGGCCGAGGTGGGATCGCAGGGGAAGAGGCGTGATGGTATTACGATACGCCACTCTCCCTATCCCCTGCGAACTTGGCGGGGCCGTTCCGCTGTAGCGGCGTTGGTGGGGCTGCAGAGGAAGAGGAGTGTCGGTGTTACGATGTGCCGTTCTCCCTATCCTCTGCAGCCGAGTTGTGGTTTTGCGGCAGAACCATAGACCTGATCTGTCGCCGGGCGCCGGGGAATTTTCTGGCATCCGTGGCTTCCTTGTGGCGGGCTCGGGGGGGTCCGCTACAGTGCAGAACGGAGGCCGAGGAGGAAGGCGCGTCGAACCATCTGACGCGCCTGACGTGAAGGGCCTTCGGGCATTCGCGAAGGAGCCGCTCGTAGGCGGCTGCCGCCGGTGGGGTCGCGGATGCGTACGCAAGCGTTCCCGTAACCCCACCAATAGGGCGGCGAGGTGGCATATGGGGGGTTTTTAGTGGGTACACCGTGGGCCTCATTAGCCTAGACGGGAGTCCCACATAACCACTCGGGTCACCCCTCGCACCCGTGTGGTATGCGGAATGCATTTTCCCCCCTAAAAAAAAAAAGGGTTAGAGAATGGTGCAAGTGTATTGTATAAAATCGTAAAAGATTAAATCAGTATTAGTGTAAGGCCTGAGTGGACGCTCGTAGCGGAGCGTTCAGCGGGGCGTGCAGCGTGGCGTCGGGCTCACAAGTAATTTGAGCAGCGTGCACTAAGACCGCTCCTATACGCTTGCATTTGTTTAACATGCACGCTGCACGCCCCGCCCCGCTGCACGCCCAACTCGAGCGTCCACTCGGCCTTACACTTAGGTATTAAAGGTTTGCAGAAGCTTGGATCCTGTTAGTTGTGACGAACGGAACCCGCTGGACTCGTCGCGGTACTCGCTTCACTTAATTTCCCCGTATCTTATTTGATTGTCGGACCTCGGACAAGAGCTGAATGGAGTCGTCAATGTTAAAAAAAGGTAAAATCGGTTGGTTGGTTGATGAAGCAGTTGGATGATTTTCTAGTAGAAGATAGAAGGAGCCAAATATCTACTAATATGCCGTCGGATAGTTTCAAAAATTGAGAAATTTTCACACAGAAAAATGTCTGAAACTTCTTATATTTTTGTATGGAAATCTAAATTTTCCAGTTCCAAAGTCAAAACTCTCTAATTATTCCAACTCCATAGCAATAGTGAGACGTACCGACTAGTAATGAAACAAGTTTGATTTTAGTTTAATTCTATTTTTACAAATAATGAGATTTAATTGTCATCTGTGTGTGGCTACCACCAGCTTGGCACTGACATAAACGCTAGCGTGAACGTAACTTATGTAATTTCTATGCATCTCACTCGTACTGACATATTATTGCGAGCGAGAAGTATATAAAGTAGGTAAATAATTTTTAATCCTTATAGGTTATATATTTCAATAAACTTTTTTACATTGTTGTAATAACATGTATTTTGTACAATAAAGTTAAAATAAATAAATACAATAAACAATATGTATATGCCGACTCCATACCCGCCCCAGTCCTGCATTTACAATGGTTTATAACGTCGTCCCGCGGCGTTTATTTGCGACGCACTGATTTAAAACGCATGTGTCTTCGGTTCGATTCCCGGTCTGTGTGAACAGCTAGTACAATTATACACACGAATAAATTTCATGTATAAATTAATAAACCTTAAATACCATACGAATATACATAGGTAGTTAAATTTATACAAAATATCTACATTCATATAGTCTTATCTACCGTAAAACCTGACAAAATTCTATTTGCCCAGAGATAGTGTTGCTACAAGCAGCTTACATGTTGCAAAAATGTGCGTACGGTCAATGTGGCTAAAAATTCCGTCATAGGGACTATTCCGCCTACTAGCGTTTTTCTCGAACAACGAACTAACTTGATAATTTCATCGACAAAGCAGCGACTGCTTTTAGTTTCAGCAATCAAAACAGATGGTTTTTTTCCTACGAAAAAGACCCCTGCGGCAAGGTCCCTAAAGGAGCCCACTGATTATCAGTCCGCCGGACGATATCCGCCTGTCAGTTGTTCCGAAGTTTCCGAACTGTCAATTTTTTGTTCTAACTGACAGGCCGATACCGTCCGGCGGACTGGTAATCAGTGGGCTCCTTAATGCTAGCTGCGTTACCCCGCTGAACTGCCTTTTGAAATTAGTCGTTGACATGACCGGTACTACCGGTAGTTTTGACATTTTATTTGAACACGACGTACGAATATTATTGTCATATGTAAGTTGCTTGTAGCGACACTATCTCAGGGCTAAATAGAATCTTGACAAGCTTTATAGTGTTATAAAATTAAATAAAAATATTAAGCTAAATAGATTTTGTTCACTTTTTAAGGCCCTTTATTAATAGATCGGTGACATCAGTGTGATAGTATAGGAAATAGAGCTAGAAGTATTGATTTCAGTTATTTATGACGTAGACAATAATACTAGGTCACATTCAAATCCGAAATGTAACCCAGACGGTCTGGCTGCCCGAAAAAGGTTGTGCTCGTCATAAATATGCCTCGATTTTAATTTAATAATTGTGGGTTTGATATATACTGAAGTTGAAAGAGATAAATGAAGTAGGTAAAGATAAAAAAATGGGCCCATATTTTTTTTGTCTTAATTTTTTTTTATTAGATTACGATAACATTTCTGTGTATAGATAAAGTATATTATGTAGGTAATAAGCGCAATTTCACCGTATGTCCTACAAAATCTTGAACTAGTAACGAAAACATAATTATCTTTTGTATGGTATAATGGAAATAAACGGAAAATTACATGGGTACATTGTTTGGTCCCGAATTGGGATTACATATTTATTCGACACAGAATAAGAAACTCTTTAAACCAGCCAAATTGTATCCAAACTAACAAAAAAAAATCGAGAACTACATACAAAACGGCCAAAGTAAGAGATAATAACAATTTTTTTTTTCAAACCAAAAACCAAAAACAGTTTTGCCAGTGACAACGCATGCACGCATTTAATCTATCATGGACGTAGTGTTAGTTATAGATAAATACAAATCATCTTACCAATAACTTAACCAGTTCACTAAAGCAAGCACAAAGAAGCGCATGCCTAAAATATTAATAAAAACCTAATCCCACGTTTCCTCCAAAACCGACACACAAAACTGACGTCGAAAAAAAAGTAAAACCACAGACAACGTTTTTGGAGCCTTTGCTTTATACCCTTTTCAACCCAAATTCAATTTGAAAGAGGAATTTTTGGTTTTTTGAAAAATGATCAATGACAGCCTTACAATGACGGAATATTGGGCGTTTTTTAGGGTTTTTTTAAACGCTTTGTGGGCAGAGACAATAGAGGTCATCGGCCGGGATTACAGATTTGAAGAAAGGTCCCTTCGGCGTATTAGGCTCTTGGAGGGTGTAGGGTTATGATTAGACTTAATTTTATGGTGCGATGACATTATATTTAGACAATGCATGTAAGATCGAACATAGACATGTATAAATCTAACACTCATGCCCGTGGGTCTCAAATGCGCAGGCGACCCAGGTTACTTGCTCCTAGACGCCGACTCGCCAAATCACGACGGTCACTCAGTATCATGGGGCCAAACATATATAATGCAGTACCCAATGAGATACAAGACTCAAAAACAGATTCGATATTTAAAAAGAAACTTAAGATGTTACTTTTAGATGAAGCTTATACAGCATCGATGAATTTACTAGTATACGGTAAGATCATTGACCCAGCGATGTACCTAATATTATGTTATAATATCTGGGTGACCGAGCTTCGCTCGGAAAACATTATAAAAACTCGAAAATGCGCGTTTTCCCAGAGATAAGACCTAGCTAGATCGATTTCTCGCCCCCGAAAACCCCCATATAGTAAATTTCATCGAAATCGTTAGAGCCGTTTCCGAGATCCCCGAAATATATATATATATATATATATATATATATATATATATAAATAAATAAATATATAAATAAACAAGAATTGCTCGTTTAAAGGTATTAGATTATAAATTGTATACACATACCTATAATAAGTAAAATGTAAATAGTAATTAAGTAACGAAATGACGTGTAAATGTATATGTTTATTTTACCAATAAATTACTGTATCACAATGTTAAGTATATTCTAAAGTTCATGATTAAGTTAACTGTTACAGTAAACTAAGATCGAGTACAGTCGAAGTCAGTATGGGAAACATTACATTCTTAGATAACTTTTACATCGTTGTCCATGTTATTGTGTGGTCCAAGTAAGAATCTGTTTAGTAGGCACTAGTCTATGGTATCTATAGGAACACGTTGGCAATATATGCAATCACAAAATAACGTCGTTATGGCTCCTCTACACGATGGCCCAGCGCCGGCCACTCCAAGGGACGCATTTATGCGTTAGAGGGAGCAAGTGATGTTGCTATCTCATTCTACCGCATGGCTGCGTCCCTTGGAGTGGCCGGCGCTGGGCCATCGTGTAGAGGAGCCATTACATAGGTCAGACTGTATCGGATAAGTACTTTACTATGTACTTACAAAATTTTTGTTTTCACTCAACATTGGATATCTTGTAAGAGCATGCAATTCGGAGGTCGCAGGCTCAAATTCCGGCTCGTACCAATGAGTTTTTCGGAACTTATGTACGAAATATCATTTGATATTAAAACCAGTCGCTTTTCGGTGAAGGAAAACATCGTGAGGAAACCGGTCTAATCCTAATATGGCCTAGTTTCCCCTCTGGGTTGGAAGGTCGCTGTCGCTTTCGTAAATATTATGGATCTTTGGATTTGAAATAAATAAAATTGATTGATTGAGTGATTGCAAAACTAGTGCCTACGTCAATTCTTGGGATAAGTTGTCAAGCGGACCCCAGGCTCCCATGCGCCGTGGCAAAATGCCGGAATAACGCGAGGAAGATGACCAACACTGGATATCTTAGCTAGTTTTTTATTGTTTCATTGTTTTCCTATACCCTGACGATACGACCACTCTAATGTATCTTATAATCTCCTGTTCGATAAAAGGCATGACTGAGTGACTGCTGATACGGGACTATTGGCTGGGAAACCGATCCCAGACTCTACACATTATAGACCGTGAGACGACGTGACGAATCGTAGTAAGGTAAACGTATTAGTACGTATTAGTAGCTCGACATGCTAATGCCCAATAAATGGCACCCTGTTGTCACCTCTATTTACAATGACTTAAGTTTCAAGATGACATGTACTGCGACCGCGTCGAGCACCAGTACGTTTACCTTATCGCGTTTAAAAAAAAATCAAAAAGCCTTTATTTCGTTAAATAGTACAACATATGACTCTCATGGTTGGGACTGTTGGGAGTTCCTAGTAAGTACTAAGTATGTATAATACCTGTGACAGGAAGCCCTGCAGCTCTTCCACATTAATTTGTCTCTGTCGCTACATAAGGTACACAGTTACCTAACGACAATAAAATCTAACATTGTGCAAACTGGTATTGTTTTAAAAATGTGTGACGAAATGAACGTCATAATCGCGGCAGTAATGTCACTTACAGAAATTGGCAGATACAGCGGCGGTAACAACGACGCCGCGACAGCAATGCATCTGCAGTATGCATCCGAACGTCACCTTTAGACTTTTTGGCGATCGTTCTCGATCTACGCGTTGTGACGTATTTAGCACCGTGTGAAATGGCCATTAGCCGGGTAAGTTAGCTGATGTAACATTCATGTGATAATGGTAATATCATGGAAAATATTTGATGGTAAGACTTTTTGGCGATCGGCTCCCGGTCTACGCGCTGTGACGTGTTTGGCACCGTGTGAAACGGCCATTAGTCGGGTAAGTTACCCGATAACATTCATGTGACTTACGTAATGTTATAACATATTGTATGATATATCATGGAAAATATTTGATGGTAACACTTTTTGGCGATCGGCTCTCGGTCTACTCGCTGTGACGTGTTTAGCACCGTGTGAAACGGCCATTAGCCGGGTAAGTTAGCCGATGCAACATTCATGTGATTTACGTAATGTTATATCAATAAGGATATTTATGGACCTGACTTGCATACGATTCTTAAGTTAATATTGACTATTAAATGAGCATTTCTTAAACAAATTACACGTCTGCTTATTGCATTTATTCTGCAGACTTTTTGCTTTCATTCTACGAATTACGTCCCACCTAAGTACGGTTCATCTTTATTTTTGTATGTGTTGTATGTGTCAAAGTTACTCTCCATTAGGTCAAAGTAACCCTAGTTTACGGTATCTATCTCCATATACATGTGTTTGCAATGTTTGCATCGACCCTTAGAAAATTGTAGGGTGCGCAATCGCACATCACATTAATCCGAGCCTATCCGCCGCGGATGTGTACTATAGTACATGTATACTATATATAGTACACATGTACATCTCGGTACATTGTACGATCGTCGATCGGTGCCTTCACCCATACATATGAATTTTATGAATTCTGGCTAAGGGAGGTGTGGAGAGTTCTTAAGTTTTATTTTTATTTTGCACAACGATTAATTACTAAAGAGGTGCGTTTAATTTCAAATTTAGTCTATTTTGAAATTAGGAGCACGAAAACTCGTGAAGTGTTCTAATTTGTGTTAAGTACTTACCAACTTTAACTTTATACGTATTATATTTTACTAGCGACCCGGCCTGGCTTCGCACGGTGCACGGGTTATCAAATTATACATAAACCTTCCTCTTGAATCACTATATCTGTGAAAAAAAAAACCGCATCAAATTCCGTTGCATAGTTTTAAAGATCTAAGCATACATAGGGACAGACAGACAGCCGGAAGCGACTTTGTTTTATATTGTGTATAGTGATTATAGAATACGAAAAGTATACGGCTGCAAAAGGCAAACTTAATTCCATAAGGCATTTAAAACTGAATAGTTTTTGTAAAATAAATAAAATATTACAACAGACGACGCTAGGTTTCGTGTTGATGTAACTTTTTAACTAAATTCTTATGAATGAAAGTAGTTACCGTAAAATGGGGTGAGTAGGCGCAAAACTGACATTCAAACCTCGATAACATTTTATTTTTACATAATATGCAACCTGAATGGTGTATATAATAAGTGTTCCGAACGTTTGTATTTTAGTTTTTATTTTATTTTGGGTAGTTCCATTTCATAACTTTGACGATAAACAGGAAAACCCACCTCACCCCGTAGTCCCTCGTATTTGGGGTGAGTTGGGTTTTCATACAAAGGTGAATTTGGAAGATTGTTGGATCGATGTTTTTATTATGAGTATTACTATAGCTCCATTTTAAATTGGAATACATTATTTTTGTAGCAGTAGCCTTAGAAACCCATCTCACCCCCCGTTCATCCCTTCTCTCCCCATTCATAACCCAACTCTCCTCGTGTACCCTACTCACCCCATTTTACGGTACCTAGTTATTAAATATTCGGTAAGATTATTTTCTTCAAATAAGTTGCTGAATTTGGAACTATCTTTTGTTTTTATAATACATCAAAACTCGAATTTAATATGTAGTGGTAGAAGTACACCGGGACTTACGAAGTTTTTCAAAATTGTTTCACAACTTTAATACCATTCAAATTTTGCAAAATGACATTTCAGTTCGTCTAAAAGTTACTAACAATATATTTTTCATAAACTACAAATGCGTTTTTCAATTAAACCTGCATTATATAATAATATATAAAACTGCACTCTCTGCGCAACTCCGCCGGCTTGCGGCGACGGCCCGATTTATGTCGATACTCGATAATTAAAAACAATCCGCCATATGTTTTTGTCTCTCGTTTTATCCCCGTTGTTCCCTCATTTGATTGTGTTACTCTTCTTTTTCCCCAAGTGAGTTAAAGCTGGTTTCACATTAACCTGGCTATCGGCATTCGATTTTGTAGCATTGAGACATTTTAATTTATATTTTTATCGGCCGCTCGGGGCCGAGCCTTTGTTTCTTTTAAACGTTCAATTCGAATTCGAATTATGAATATACTGGCAATCAAGGGTTTGAATTTAGAATGCTTGTAAATTAATTGAGGAACGCCTTTGCGTTTGGTTATCGATTTGGCGAGTTCTTTCTTTGGCAAATTTGGAATGGTAAAACCGGTTGAGAAAATTATAATCTGAGGAAAATCTTAAATGTTCCTCTCTACATTATATCGATTATTAGTAGAAGCTGCAGATTTGAAAAATGAAGGCGTGAAATCATACAAAACTTAGATTTCACGCCTTTTTATACTGACAAAGTTGGCTTGCAAGAGTTTAAGGAGAACAAAAGAGTATCTATTAGTTGTTTTCTGCTTCACGCACACATCAAAAACGTCCAAACATCGGTGTCCCGTTTTAGGCAAAATTAATTCGTTTTTAATCTTAAACGACTTGTAGTATCGTTGACATAAGTAACTGAGCAGTCGTAACCTTTATTGCAACGACATAAGATCTATCTATCGTCAGATAAATATGGAGCTGCTCACAACCGAAAACGAAAGAAGGCTTAAATAGCGGCATAAAGTCATAATGTACTTTACACGAATTCTTCAAAACCAGTGTTAAAGAAAGATTTGCGATCAAAGATTTACGATTTACCAAAATGAGTCAATAAGTAGGTACTAAACCGCAAAATAAATGATACGTACTTGGGTATCGAACATAGATGGTTTAGCGACATAAGAGACGTATCTTATCTATCTATCTAATACCTTTAAACGAGCAATTCTTATATATTTATTTATATATTTCGGGGATCTCAGAAACGGCTCTAACGATTTCGATGAAATTTGCTAAACCTATCGGTTCCGGGGGCGAAAAATCGATCTAGCTAGGTCTTATCTCTGGGAAATCACGCATTTTTGAGATTTATGTGTTTTCCGAGCAAAGCTAGGTCTCCCAGATATTCGGTACCTACTTAATTATTCATATTATTTGAAAGAATATAAGTAAGTGTTTGCAGGTACCTATTAAGGTTTCCAAATATTTTAACGAGCAATTTAATCAATAGTAATGGAAACTTTTTGTAACCATAAATGTCTTTTTAAAATTTTCTATTAGTTTACTCGTCTGTCGCTAACATCGTATAAAAAAACATCAATACTATTGATTGAGGTTCACTAAAAAGATTTTTCTAACCCTATTTGAAATTAACCTTCAATGGAAATGTAGGTCATTAAGAAATCCTGTCCATTGTGGTTACGAGAATTATGACCTCATTCGAACCAGCTGATAACGAAGCATTGTGCCATGTTTGAACCCAAAAATCAATATTGACCCTTAACAAAAAGCAAATATCGCACTTTTTCAAATTTAGACACAAAAAAGTTTAACAAAAAACGTCCAGATGCGGCGAAAGGGTTACGCGCGCCGTCCCGTTTTTTCTAACGCTAGAGCCATATTCTATCTCGCCCTGTCAACCCTTTCATTTTTTCGGTCGAATTATGTTTTTTCGAGATAATGAGATATTATGTTACGCGCTTTGTGTTTTTGAACTGGTTTATGCTCGTTTTTTAAATTTATCGGGCACGAAATTTCCAGTTCCAGTTTTGCTTCGATGGAATTATGAAGGCATTAATTAATTTTAGCCATTAATTATTATTTTAGACATCCGTAAGGTGTTCAGTGAGAAATAAAGCCTTTTTAATTCAAAGATTTTAATTAAAAACGGGTCTTTCAATTGTCCTTTTATCCAATTGCAATTAAGTACCTAGGTTGTAAAGAGATCAGAAATATCTGTCTGCAAAATTAAACTGCACTTTTATTATATAAATAGAATATACGCATTTTATATAAGTCTGTTTCTTCCAGTTAAGAATAAAAGAATATCAAACCTATGAAAAACCTTTCCATCAAATTCTATGTTGTTCGGCTGCCTCCACTATCGTGGAAAACATAATTTTATAAAAATGTGACACCTACTTGTTCTTTCAAGGTCATTGTAAAAAAATACATGTGACAATGACAAGGACTGTTCGTAGGTATTTTTACTGTATTTTATTTAAATGGTAATACAATTTCAATCTAAGTAACTCACGGTCAACAGATCATCGTTCTAATTAATTTAGATTAGTTTAGTTTTTAATTTTATTATAAGTACTTAGTTTATTTTTAACATTAGTTGACTGTACATAAAAAATGAAATGTGTCACTTGTGACGTCACTGAAGTACCTCGCTTTTCGCCATCATGTCAAAAACTGAGTTCAGAAACCCCCAGAAGGTGGGCCGACCCGACAAAGGCTTATTAAAAAGTCAAATCGAATTTCAAAATTAGAAAACCGTCTAACGGAACCATTTTAAAAGGTAAACATGACAGAGTTAAACTTCAATTGTCTTCTAGCAGCCCAAACGTCGCCCACGCTCTCCCAAATAAGCGACGCGAGAAAAAATAATTAAATACAATCGTAATTGTGTAATATGCTCGCCCCGCCATCTTCCGAACATCTGTTAACGTCAACACACCTGAGAAGAACGGATTATGTCATCTCTATCGCACAGCGCTAAAATAGGGAGATGTAAAAGAGACGGCGACAGTGAATCGGTAACGTCCGTGATGTGGAAGTGACAAAAAACCCGAGCTTCCTGTGTCTTTCGTATCATTTGAAAAAGGAATAATGCCAGTACAGTATACGCTGCACACGTAGATTAATTTCCTCAAGGTGAATAATTTATATATTGATATTATTTACCATGTAAGTAATAAGCTATTGATTTGGATCGGTAGTGCAACACTTACATGCATTTGATTTGACTCCATTAAAATCCTAAATATATATAAGACAATTTGTAATTCAAAATTTTCCTCAATATGGGTTATACTAGAAATAATTTGCAATGATGTTCTGATGATGAATGATGAATTGAGCTTCTTCTTTTGATCTAAGATTTTCGAAAATATACTTCAATTTAGGCATTAAGAAATCCCAGTAGTAGTATATTATATTTCTTCAAATAGAAGTATTTTTGTGTAAAGAAATGTATTTTACCCCATTTTTATTATTTAAATATTATAATTCTAAATAAATTAACGTGCTAAGGCTTACAAAAAATGTATAATTGAACTGTCATATACCATAATTCGACGCGAGATGTATACCTATGCATATAGTAACGGACTTACTTAACTTTTTAATATTTAATAGTGGGCGTTTCGTATTCTTGACGAAATAGCGAAGCATCGCGATATTTTACATATACTGTGCTACGTATGAGGTTTTGACGTATTCCATACAATGTGGACTTTTTAACAATTCGAAAATAGAATGTTTTTAACTTAACCCTTCCATATTTGACAAAAAAGAGTTTTTTTTATATTTAGAACGCGACGCGGCATGAATAAGAATTTAGTTCTTTTGAATTTGGAAACAGTTCGAAAATGGAACGTTCGAAACTTCGAAATATGGAATAACGGGCGTTTCCTTTTACGTTTTTTACTGAATATTGTTATGGATAAAACAATTCATATTGAAGAGGGATTCTGAACAGACTTAAGTTTCTCTTTTGCCGAAATAATGGAATTCTTTATGACGACCGTTTAAAATGTCGCTGATATGGGCATTCGTATATTAGACTTGTTCTTATTATGATAGTTTGTTCTGCTTTTCTTAGTCATATTAGTCTGCGATTGAGTTTTACACGTATTATAGTTCGTATTTTTTAACATTAGAAATAAGGTAAACAATCTTCATGTGTCTTTTAATTGAAAAACACATTTTAAAAATAAGTTACGGTAAATATGTAACAATTATGAATCTAATATGATCTTTTATAGTCTTCTGCTTTCATAAGTAATAATTATTGATTTTTAAAAAGTGTTTTTCAATTAAAAGACATTTCAAGTTCTTTCTAATGCTAAAAAAAACGAACTATAGTGGAGAAATAATTAGTTTCATGTCACTAAACTTTTCTGAAAAGGCGAAATTATTTTATATTTATTTCGCTCCCCTAAAAAAGGCAAGTTAATAGAGCTGGACCTTGCGAACTCTGCATGGTATTGACAATGACAAAGTGTGGTTATGTCATCATTAATGTCAAATTCGTTTATAACGACACTCCCACACTTCATTCTGTTCAATTTGGTGCAGAGTTAGCTTAGACGGACTCTACGGTGATACCTACTTACCCATCGGATCACCTTGCTGTTTGTCTGTCTGTCAGATGTTTTTCTTAGACATTTTAACTTAGAAACCTGAAATCTGGAAAGGGTAGAAAACAACTTAAAACATGGTCTTAAGTCTTAACAGTGTATTTATGAAAAAAAAGTCTCGTCTGTAAAGTCTATTTTTTTATTATTAATGACAGTTAATAGTATGAACATGAAATGTCATTTCATACTATTAACTGTCATTCCAGTCTACCGAATAAAAAAATAGACTTTAAAAGGCAAGAAGTTTTTCTATCTTTTTATTTTAAAATACAGTTACCGTTCACCCCTTCATCCTTCTCCTTTCGTCGCAAAATGTCATTATACGTAGATTTATCTCAAAATATCGAATGACGGAAATTCTCACAAAGAATCTTACGCAAAGGGGTAATTTTGACAAAAAAAGCAACAGTAATATTTTGACAAAATCGCGGCGTCATGTTACGGCAAAAAAAGAGATTCCTTATGGATATGGGAATAAAAGGATTGAACCGAAAAGGTTACTTTTTTCTAGACTAAACTTTGACATCTGTTGCCGTGTAGGAAATAGGGATTATAAACACAATATAAGAAATAACGAAGTTTCTTACAGTTTTTGTTGTTTGGCTGTTTACTTACTATACGGGACTTCCATTTATTAAATTTAAAAGTGTCGTAAATATTTAAAAAAGCAGTGCGACTAGTACAGTTAAACTGCAATCTAACAATTATGCATGGTACAACGCATTGCATAGTACAGGGACTACAGGCGTCGTACCTAGGCCATTTTGTTCTAGAGAACCTGTACCTGTACTATAGGCAAAGTCAAAGTTAGTATAATTAACCCTATCAATGCGGCTTGTAACTAATCATATACGAGTATTAGTAGCTAATCAAGGTCATGAGACGTAAAAAAAACAATGAGATTCGATTGTACCCAAACACTTTACCAGTGTTTAACTAATTATAAATTGTCACGTGCATTCATTAGAACATAATATATAAAACACGGAGTACCATTTAGGTAGTTACTTTATGTACCTATATTGCCACAATACAAAAACACTTAAAATAACGAAATAAAACTATTAAAACGGATTATATCGCGCATATTGAATTTATTCTTTATTCTACATAGACATAATATGTAAACTAGACACGCTATCTCGAACAAATTCTGTCCGCCATGTCTCCGCCATTTTCGGCGTTTGACGTCTGTCACTAAGGTGAAGAATAAGCGTATCTAGGCCAGAGGCGAACCTGTTATGACAACTGCTCATATTCTGCCTACGTACAGGGTTATTTTTTAATGACCTGCAATATTATTCAACGTGAATATATAGGTGATACCGAGCAACTTTTCTAATGGGACCAACCACTAAAACGCATACTTGAATATAATTTACCTTTGTTATAACTTTTAATATATATCGCACGGGTGAAAACGAGGATTCTTTCTTAAAATATTATTTCTATAGGTACAATATTCTAAGTACCTACTTACTTGTAACACGGACTATATTCAATAACTATTCATCACATTTTCTATTTGATTTTCGGTAACAATTTTTCACTTACCACCCTTAATACAACGTAAATAAAATATATTATAAAATACGTTATTATAACTAAAACATTCAATAAATAACGTGAAAAATATATATTTCGTAACTTTTGCGCAATTAACCAACAACGTATAGAACCATTTCGTAGGTAGGTACCAATGTGTCACGTCTGGGAAACTTAATCTTTGCGCCGAAGAAAATGGCTTCCAGCCGCGAAGGTTCGAAAGTGACGTTTCGTGATAAACTAAATAATCGTAAATCAACAGTTATTCCATTGCTTACCGGTGAAATGATATTCCATCCCTTTTATTATATTTTCTTGTGCTATTGTTGCAACTTTAGAACACGCACGAAGGCAGTTTTAAATTTTAAATAAATAAAAAAAACTGTACATGTGTGGCATCTCGTCAGTGGTCGGTGACGTACTAAAAGCAAAGAAGTGCATGCAGTTCTCTGAGGTGCGGAAACATTTTGTTCGAGATATCGCCTCTTGTTATATACCTCAATGTTATTCTATTCTATACAGTGTGTAAGTACAATACGGGCAATAAATTAAACCAGATATAGAATTTACACGTCTAATCATTAATTAAGAAGTTTTTTTAAGTTACACTTAATTATGACCCCGTAATTATTATTTTTCCGATGTACCGAGCAGCAATGTACTGCAAACATTAAGAAACATAAGATGACATGACATTACGAGATACGAGCTTTTTATTGTAACTGCCAACAAGCGTTCACAGTTACTTTAAAAAGCTCGTATCCCGTAACTTGTGTAGTGTATTACATTGCGGGCCTAATTATTTTGTATGGTTAAAAAATTCATTGTATTTCTAAGTAAAATCTATCTCAATATACTTCTTAGGTCCTGTGCTAACCACCGTTTAAATTTTCGCCCGTATTGGATTTACACACTGTATATTCAAAACCTCGGGATGTAGAATAAATTCAATATACGCGATATAATCCGTTTTAATAGTTTTATTTCTTGAGTGACTATCGCGGTAACCGAAGACAATATTACTTAAAATAACGTTTCTAAAATGAGGAACACAAGCTTTAAAGGTTTTTAATAAACGTCAAACTCGCGACCTATTTATAAAGCCGATCTCTGTATTTCGGCCGCAAAAAATGATAAAACACAAAATATTTCTAATTACGTCGGTAAAAATGCCAGAGCACTCGTTATTAATTTTCAAATTTGGAACAAAACTGACATTTCTCAGTTCGACAACTATGCCAGCCATTTTGCGCGGGAAACATTTTTGTGTTCCATTTTTGAATTCCGCTGAGAGCGAGAGGGCAAGGTGCTTCTTTCATAAGAGCGAGACGCAGCGGAGCCGGAGGTGGTGTTGGATAAGTAAGATTTTTGTGAATTTGACAATCTTGCTAATTTGTGCAAATAAAAGTGGGAATCTTTTTGCTAACGAATGGAGGTCTAATCAGATAGTAATTTCATGTTAATTGAACATTTGCGATATATTTCCTCCTTCCTGATTTGCGCGTAAATATTTTTTGCCATAGATACAGTCACGCTCCGTGATTGTTGTGCCATTTAGGGTTCTAGCTAAAATCTATGCTAAAATGGACATTCCATATAGCGCAAGCTTCGATCAACACGGAAGGGATGCGGCATTCGCACTATTTCCCCTCTGCCTAGGTACAAGATCAACTGATCTAGCGCGGGTAATAAAACTAGTTGCGCTCGGATTTTTAACTAGACCGAGTCCAGACGCGCGAGTGAACACAGCAGCAGAAAAAATGCCTAATTGCTCGGTTTTTTGTTGTAAAAAGAGGTCGGGGACATCAAATTCACAAAAAGAAGGTGTTACATTTCACACGTAATATTTTTTTTACATGTCATACGTTTAATTATATTTAAACACAATTATTATATTTTAGTCTCATGTAATTGCTGGATTTATCGATTTTTCTCGCCCAGTACAAATTGCGGATCGGTCGAGCAACAAATCCGACTTCTCATCTCTTGACGAAAATGTGTTAGTGTGCGTGTTGTGACACTTGTGACTCGTCCGTACACAAAAACAGATCGAGGTGTGCAAGATTTGTCTGTGTAGGGTGTCATTTTCTATGTATTTGTGTCGTCATTACAGATTGGATTTTGTATGCAAGTGTGTGAGAAGTGCGACTGTGTGCACGTTCCCCCCCCCCCGCGAAAATTGGCAGAATGATTTGAATGTCAAGATATCGCTTGGGCCTATCCCTTCCGACCTGTCGGAAGCCCGTGTTGATCGAAGAGCGCAAGTATTGAACGATTAGTTTAGCTAGGACCCTGAATGGCTCAACAATCGCGGAGCGTGATGGTACTATGTTTGTGATTTATATATTGTTACATACATATTAATTTTAAGTAAAACAAATTCAGCAAGATGTAACTTTTAAGTTGATAAAGAATAATAATTTATTATTCATGTCAAAAAATACAGTTTGAAAATCTTAAAATATACTTACGAAAATCTTAACCTACTAAAAACTACAACTCTTAACAACACTCCAACTAACAAACACAAAAACTTTTAAGTAATTTAAATCGTTATAACATTTCGATTTTTTTAACTTAACTACTTTTTATGGAATCAATTATAATATGTACTTTAAAACACAGGCTTTAAAAGAAGAACATTAGATTAACATTTAGACACAAGAGGCAATAACAAATAAATTAAACATTAACAACCCATCAAAAACAATAATTACACCGAAAATGAAGGAACACCCGAGCAAAACAAAAGCAAAGGTGCAAATACCGCGATTCGCAGTTGTGTCCCTTCGCCGCGGCCGAACTCTTTTTGCGAACTCGTAATTTTTGGAAAATTCGCCGCCCGGTTAGTCGAATATCTGTAATTATACCTATTTTGATCGAAAACTTTTTCGACTTGTAATCAGTGTGTTATGTCGTCGGTTGGGAGAGCGGAATTAAATCGAACTCGGTATGAGATGTTAGTGTGGGAAAGTGTTTTGTATTTTTTTGCAAGCACTAAGCGGTGTTAACTGGTGTTTGAGTGATTTATTTTTGTTTTTTATTTAGCTAAGTATTCAATTTAAGTTAAACTTACAACAATGCGCAGGTGAACGTTTCTAACAAAATTGCTTTTAATTGGAATGTTGTCTGAGCAAATAACAAGGAAGTTAGATCTCATAACTTTTTATAACACCGTTGAGTTCTAAATTCTTAGAATAAACGAGAAACACTAATTTGCAGCTTGTGATGCGATTACTTTTTTTGTATTTTTTTTTAATTTTAATTAATAATTGACTAAATTACTGTTTAGGTTTAATTTCTCTAACAAACTAAACAAATTAATCAGAAACCAAACCCCTTAGTTTTAGGTATGTATTAGGTACCTATATTCCATAAGAGGATCGATTAATTTGTTGTATGTAATGTACTAACATTAAGATTTAAGTGATTAATAGACAATGATTTCTAGGTATCCCACATTTTAATTCACACTCTCATAAATAAAATCTTATAAAAATAATTCGATTTAAAAAAGTTCATCCCAGTTAACCCAAGACGGCACATCTGACCCACCTGCTGAATCTTTGCTTTCAAAGCGGTTGGCACAATGCCCGACCCTCGCCCTAGCTTTAAAAAAAACACTGACAATTACAAAAAAACGGAAAGATGGCAAAGGTGTCTCAATTTTTGACAAAAAGTTCGCCAAGGTTAAGACCCATGGGAAAGAGTTAGTAACGCTCAAAAAACGCCTTTTCGCTATATCTTCCGTGTTTTTTTTCTAACTGTTTAGGCGAGGGTACCGTTCATTGTGCAGTTTTAAAAAATCCTCGATTCACCCCTTTTGCAGATGATGCGAGATCCGTGAGATATTTTTTTTATTTTCGCCGTTTGATTTATAACTGTTTGCAGTAATTTGAGAGTTTTATGGATTTCGCAGTCGTAGGAGATTTAATAACGGTTTTCGCACAAAAGACGCTGAGTCATTTCCTCTTTTTAGACATTTTTTTGCGGGAATATCTTTTTTTTACAATAAATGATTCATATCTTATATATAGATAAATACAAAATGGTCTAAGTGAGAAGTAGTAACAAGCAGTTTGTTTTTGTAATAAAATAATATGAATTGGTTATTTCAGTGACTAAATAGAGTCAGACCAAGATAACTCTGTAGTATTGACATGCAGAAATTGTCATTGAATATCGCTAATATCAAAATTCTATGGAAATAGGACGTTTATAATGACACTAGTGAGTGAAGAATCACTAAACTTTGTTCTATTTAAACCGGTGCAAAGTTAGCCTAGACGGACTCTGGAGTAAGTAAATTTAAAATATGAAACCAAATACAAGAAGAATAGTCATTGTTATAATTCAAGAGCTCAACGAAACTATATTTCATGTGCTTAGCTACCGGCTATTTTTCATTTAATTTCTTATTGATAAATGTCACTTTTTACCGCTATTGTGTTTTTTGTCGCAATCAGAGGCGATTGTCAACAAAGCTTTGACCAGCGGACAAAAAATACAAAAAAAAAACACTTAAAGGTCACTTGGGTCATAAGTCGCAACTTTGTTATAAATGGAGCCAATTTCTTTGGTCTATTTTAACCTCAAAAGGGTCAGCCAGACCATGCGATTGTGCAAAAAATACAATGTATTCCAGAATTTTGTGTTTCTTGAGACATTCGATATTGGTGTGACCTGGGGTCAAATGGGTCATATTGTATTGTTGAGCAGTGGAAGGGTTAATATTGTTTCCTTGTAGTTCAGGTGGTATGAATTAGTTTTGGGAAAGTAAAATGTCCATTTCTTTGATTTTTGTGGGATTTTTGTACAGTTTGATTGGATATTTCTTGGTGCCCATTGTCCACGAAATGTGAAGAACTCTTTCATGGAGTATTTTTATAACAATGACTATTTTTTACATTTACTTATTTCATTTAATTCGGTACATATATGAAGTTGAATAGTTAAAATTATAATAAATAAAAAATATTAAATTGAACATATTGTATGATAGTCAAATGTAGGTAATCAATTTAAGAGTATTTTTTATTATATTGAATTAAAAGATGCAAAAAAAAATATTAAAATACAGTAAAAATTAAAATCCTTTCAATTATACCTATCCTATAAAATCCATTAACCACACCATCATTCAGAACACGTAGAATCAAATTATTCCAAGGGTGAATATTCCAGCCTCCTTATAATTTACTCCGTCATTTGCAAATCTCCATTCATTCAAAAAATCCAGTTTAAAAAACTAATTTAATGTAAAACAACCTTGAACCGAGATCCCTTTGATTCGCGACCCTCCGCGCACCATTTCCCACGATTCACCCCAAATTTTAGGGTTATCTTTCATACATACAAAAAAAGATCATTTAAAAGTGGTATCTTTATGCTTTTTTAGTGAAAAAACTCTAAATCGTGACCCTATTTTGTGATGAGGTCGGTTTAAACTTTAACCTCGTCTATTTTGATATCCGATACGGATTTTTTTTCTGTTTTTTTTTGCAATCCATTATGACGAGAAAGTGCAATGTAGCGATGAAAAATCTTGTGAGAACACTTGGTATTCACCCCGTCATTCTGTACTAGAAAAGATTCAGGTTAATTCCTAAAAAAACGTTTGTCGGAGTATACATGGTTTCAAGGTCCCAACTGTCCCAGGTAAGTTCAAGGATAGAGTACCTATGTAAAGTGTCATTCTATGGAACTTGCTAACTATGTAAACAAAAGTGACTATTAGTAAATTCATATTTTTTGACAGTTTCAATACGGCGGTTTGTTTACATAGTTAGCAAGTTCCATAAAATGACACTTTGCACATATACACGCCATAGATAAAAAGCCATTTATAATAAAATAAGCTTTAAGCTCGATTGGTGAAAACTTATTTTTATAAAATTAAAAAATATGAACTGTTATTGGCCTTATTTTATGTAGGCATTAATATGTCTTAGTTATATTTACGACTGTTGTTATTGAATACCAATTAAAAATAAGCGAGTTTTGAAATAATTAATAAATACGTTTGACCATACCTCCCGTACAACTTATTATTAAGTAAGGAAACTTTATGTACGGAATAAGCACTCTAACCTTACTTATTTCTCTATGATTCAAGTAAGGGTAGTGTAATCAGTCTCAAGGGCAATAATATTATTAGTTAAAAAAAAGTTAATAATATAGACCGAGCACTAAAAGTCTTTTAGGGTTTTTTAGTTCACTACATAGTATAAAACAAAGTCGCTTCCCGCTGTCTGCCCCTATGTATGCTTAGATCTGTAAAACTACATAACGGATTTTGATGCGGTTTTTTAAGGGATAGAGTGATTCAAGAGGAAGGTTTATAAATAATTGTTTGGGCGGGTCGTTAGTACTAAATATTTACTTACTAAATATTATGTATACCTATAGGTACCAACATTTGAATGTGTCCCAAAAATCAACATTTCCATCAAAAGTGCCTTCTTTAAAAGACTTGACCTGACGTTAACTGTAGTACAAATAGGTAATAAGTACTTAGAAGACTTAGACCAAGATAAGTCTGCAACGATTTTGATAGCACACGTAGTGCATGTGTTATTTTAAACGTCACGCTTCTCTGAAATTAACACGTATAAATAACACTTGCACTGCGTGTGTTACCAAAATTGTTGCAGACTTATCTTGGTCTTACTTTATCTACAATTTGTACTTTTTAGGGTTCCGTAGCCAAATGGCAAAAAAACGGAACCCTTATAGATTCGTCATGTCTGTCTGTCCGTCTGTCTGTCCGTCCGTATGTCACAGCCACTTTTCTCCGAAACTATAAGAACTATACTGTTGAAACTTGGTAAGTAGATGTATTCTGTGAACCGCATTAAGATTTTCACACAAAAATAGAAAAAAAAAAAATTTTTGGGGTTCCCCATACTTCGAACTGAAACGCAAAAATTTTTTTTTCATCAAACCCATACGTGTGGGGTATCTATGGATAGGTCTTCAAAAATGATATTGAGGTTTCTAATATCATTTTTTTCTAAACTGAATAGTTTGCGCGAGAGACACTTCCAAAGTGGTAAAATGTGTGTCCCCCCCCCTGTAACTTCTAAAATAAGAGAATGATAAAACTAAAAAAAATATATGATGTACATTACCATGTAAACTTCCACCGAAAATTGGTTTGAACGAGATCTAGTAAGTAGTTTTTTTTTTATACGTCATTAATCGCCTAAATACGGAACCCTTCATGGGCGAGTCCGACTCGCACTTGGCCGCTTTTTTTTACATCAAGGAAGACTCAATGCAAGAAAGTTTGGCAAATCTTGAACTAAAAAATACTTTATCGTCTTGCACTATCTAGATTAGATTTAGGTACGTGTGCGACAGGTGTATAGCCAGTCCTAAAGGCTGTATACTAGTCTCTAAGACGTAAAGACAGTGCTTTCAGGTCAGGGGTCGAAGTCATAAGATATCAAGGGAAGAAACTTGAAATAACATTTATCCAAGAAACATTAGGTCTTACACTCGTCTGTCGTACAAAATATCCAATAAATCTAATATTTACCTAGTACTCAAGAATATTTTTAGACAAGCGACATTTAAAAAAAATGAAAAATCTTTGAATACAGTTTTGTTTCTATTAAAACAATAAAATAATGTTTCCTTTAAGCTAAATGAGCTAACTTAAGGTTTTAAGGAACTTTTCCTCCAGGGCCCATATTTTTTTCCACACCGTATAATATAATAATATTATTTTCATTGGCGATTTCAAATTTGAAATATAAGGCTCAAATCCATTGTCATCCTACTTTGATGAAACTACTACTTTGAAAACAACCCAAAATAGGCAACGTTCGATCATAATATTACCATTATAACAATCTACAAAAGCTCTTAATAATTCTTAATTAATCATTAATAAACCGAGTCACGTTCACATACGATCTCATTCACAAATATGTCAATACAAAACCATATTTCCATAACTCCACTAAACCGTGCCGATGCAGAGCTGTTTCTCCGTAAAAAGCCGAAGCATCTGCAAGCTAAAAATAATTTCCAACATTTAATACAAAAATTGCAATAATTAACTTCGTTACAGACCAATAAATTACAATACGAGCATAAAGAAGTGCGTATGATACGCACACATGCGATACGTGTGCGTATACGCGCACACTGAGGTGAAAGGGATGTGATGAGTGCATAGAATCGATAGTTTGAGTTGTTGGTGGTTGTGACATCTTATCTATCGATTGATTTAGTCGGGTCAACCATTTTCACCAATAAAAAGAGCGGCAAATTTCAAAATGTAGTCGCGAACATTTACGTTTTGTTATGGCGGTCCTCGTAATATATTGTAATGTCTTATTCCTATTTTATTTTACTTGAAACGATGTCAGGTTTTGTCATGTCATGGTAGGACAAGACTGAAGAAAATAGTAACAATTTACCAATCGAATACTGAATAGGTACTATGAATGAAAACTGTGGCAACTATCCATGATAAAAACTGAGATATGTAATAATTTCCTTTTTATTCGTCATCATTCATTTATTTTAATTAAATATTCCAAATTTTTGTTTTTTTTTTTCAACGTCTAGCTGCAGCAGTAGTAGTGAGATCATACTTTGCGAATATGCCATCTCTGTGGTTAAAAGCTGCCAGTGGTTTAGTTTCCGCATATACGCATATTCGTAGCATAAACAGAAAACTCAATCAAATCGATAACGAACATTAATAACTCGCGCTTTCCCCACCCTGCGCTCGCCCGATCACAAATACATTCGTATGATTTATTGTTAACACGAACAACAATTCATGTGTGGAAAGTATCATTTGCTCACGCACACACGCGCACTCGACTACTTGGGAAAATGTTATGGATTTTTTGTTTAAAACTGGAATTGGCTTTTTGAAAATGGAATTCCGATATTTGAGTTCAGCCGTCGCGTCGGCGTTAATCGGTTAGCATTAAACTGCGCTTACTGGTTAGTTTATTATGGAACGTTTTTTGTGTCTTTCTATTTTTGAGTTTGCTAAGAAAACGATGTGAAAGCAAAACGGTTACTAAGTTTAGAAACTGGGTTTATTTAGAAATTACTTAATTATTTCACTTCTTGCAAAAAACTACTTCCTTTTGCAAATATTATGTGATTAGGGGTTTGATTTGGAAACAGGAGGTCAGAATAAATGGTTTCTAAAATATTTAGGATACAAGATAATTACATTTCTATCAAGATTTTAGAAAAGATCTTAAAAACATCAAAAATGGGCTACTAATTCATTCTTAGTAAAAAGTCGATTCGAAAAATGTAAATAAGTTCATTTTTGATGTCACTGAGCATACATTGATCTTAAATGGTTTCATTAAACTGTAATTTAGAACAAAATAACACAACAACGCTCAGATAAATAAGCTTCCGTGACCATTCGCACTTGTTTCCATTTTTTTTACCACTATTATGGACTTATAAAAATGTAACTGACCATTTATAGTCCTTAAGTCGTTGGAGTAGAGTTCACAAGTGGCCAGTTATCAGCGTCGACGGCACAGACTAAAAAACACGCGGCTGGATTGTTCGCGCCTGCGCAAATGTCAGGCTATTTCCGCGCCTGACGTGGAACGCGTCAGCGCGGGGTTGACGTTGGCATATTGTCACAGGTCATGTCATGGAACGGAGGTGTTGAAAATTAAAAATTATTTTAATTCAATTTTGTGAAAGAGTCCTATTTTTTTTTGGCTGTCGTTTTTTTTACGTCAGATTTAGATAACATTAAGGACCGCTTGCACCATTCAATAACCCGGGGTTAACCGGTTAAACCTGGAGTTACCATGGTTATCAGTACAATTCGACACTGGGTTAACGAATTAACCGGTCAACCCCGGGTTAGTGGGACGGTGCAAGTGGGCCTTAAGTAAATGAGAGTTCCTTATTCTGTACAATATATATAATAGTAGTTTGTGTTACAACAAGGGATCAAAATGATATATTTCCGTCAAGGGCGTACATTGAATCCTGAGCGTAATGAGGGATTCAAGTGTTAACGCCCAAGACGAAATAATTTTCATACCGTGACACATACTGCTTTTCACATCAACTATGAGGAAAATAAAAAAATCTTAGTGTTGACACAATCTGATGCTTAAACAGATTATTTAAGCTAAAAAATAATGTGCAAAAAAGTGTAAAAATAGTGTGCTAGAACAGAAAAGTGTTACTTTGATCCCTCCTAGCAGGGAGGAAAAGTGCCACTTTGATCCCTCCTGGCAGGGAAGAAAAAGCTCTTTTCTAAATAGGAGGTGTGAAAACGCAATTTCAACGTAGGTCTGTTACTTAATTTCAAATACTCCATTCCAACGTAGTGTCAAAACTACTGAACCGTTAGCAGATTATGATGAATGAGGTGTTAATCGATGTTTGTTTGCCCGAGTGACATTTTAAACGGAGTAAGGTATTAAAAAGAAAGAGTATAAGTTCATTTTCTCGACAGTTTTTAAAAAGTTATATGAATTGGAGGTACTTAAAGGCTGGCCCAAAAATACTTTATTGTCATTTTTTTTTTGCTGAGTATACCTTGATAATTAATTTTAACAGACCTTTGCGATTGTGTATCAAAGCTTAAAAATAATATTTTGAAGATATTTCGTTTTGTTTTAGTTATATGACTGTTGTTTGTAAAAGACGGCTGATTAAGAAAAATATTAGTTTTTGTACGTAGTTTTGGGTTACCCAATAATTTTATTTAAAAGTTGTTTTATTTAATTTGTCCATGAACAACTCAATATCTAATTAAACTTAATGAACACGTAGTACTATTGACAATAATTATGATGAATGATGGATGAAACGATATGGACTGAAACAATCGGAAGTTAAATTTATGGAAACCAATAGAGACCCTAATCACTTATTTGTACATAACGATACAATTCATAGAGCTTGAGGCACAAGAGCGAACTTATCCCAAACAGGGATCTCTTCCAGCTAACCTGATGAACACGGTTAGTTTCACTAGAGTTATATGAACCGCGATTACCTTTCGTATTGTTTTCGAGCTCCCAATGTTTCGACGCAGTTACATGTTTACACTCTTTCTTGTGTTTGGTTTCAATACTCAATAAGTAGCCAATTTTATCTCATTAACTTTTCACCAGACGGCTCTTGTTTGTGTTGTTGATATAAACAACAATGTCGAAACAATATAGTTCATCATTGTTGACTGCAGACCGAGAAACAAAATCTTGTTTATTTCTAACCGATACGAGTTGAGAGATTCGGAGCCTTGTCGAGAAATATTATCTTGCCAAAGATTTGACTATAGTCACACTTATTATTAAATAGAAAAATGTTTTTCACTACACCAGCTCGTAAAAGCTCTATTTATAACTGATGAGAAAGTTGTATTTTATTCACAAGAGTGGCAAAGTAATTTGATGCAAATTTTGAGTTGTCTTCTCACAATGGCAGGTAGAGTTCACTTTTAAAAGATATTAAAATTAACAAATTTGGATTTGATTTGTAATATTACATTTAGTATTTCCATACGTTGTTGTGATAAAAAAAATGGACACCAATGTATGTCTGTCTGTTTGTGGCATCGTAGTTCTCAAACGTATGAACCGATTTCAATGCGGTCTTTTTTACTTGGAAGCGAGTTTCCTTGCGGTGGTTCTTAGCTATATTTGATAAAAATCGAGCCAGCAGTTTGAAGAGTATGCTGTTTTCCAAAATGCTGTAAGGCATTTTTGGCATAAAATGATTTTTTTGCCATAATTTTCATTTGCAGCTCTTCATTTCATGCCGCAATATTGGTTAAATCTACATTTTTTGTTAAATTTCGCACCTGTTTCTTTAAATAAAAGTGATAATTATAATTATAACCCTTATAGTAGTTTCCAAAATATGCATCACACAATTTTAAGCGCAGAAATTAATTTTATAGTGTTTCAAATGTTGTTTTCTACAAGCACGTAGGTTACATCTGTTCAAGTATCAGAATTCCCGAGCATAATATTCTAAGAAATAATAGTGCTACATCAAACTCGTCCCTATAAGGCCCCTTAGTCTCTAATTAAGCGTTAAATTATTAATCATAAAGGCACGCTCTATAAAATCACCCAAGTAAAGACAGAAAAAATGCGACGACGTTTCAGATTGCGAGTATGTATGGTCAGCATATTAGAGGGCTATGTTTATTGGTAATTAAGCACAGATATATTACAGGTGTTAATAGGTGATGAAGGTATCAATAGGTATATTTTGTACTTATCGAAGTGAGTTTAGCTTTATTTATTATTTTGTTTTCGTACTACAGCAAAGACAAAAGGAAGGGTTATGATTTTTAAGTTTCACTAAAGGTGTGTAAAGTTTGATTATATTGTAGTAGCATAGTACTTATATTTAACATAAATATGATAAATACTTAATTAACATTTTAGAAATTTTGTGAACATAAAAATTCTATCGTGCATTTTTTTCTTATTTTCAGCTCTAATACAAGATTGAACTAAAAAAATGTCCAGGAAATAACTTTTAACAAGACCATAAATATACACTGAAACTAAAACTTAATATTGAAAATATTGCTTAAACACTGTAGGATAAGAATTGTAAACATAACTCATATTTACCGCTCACCTCCAAAAGTACTATTAAAGCCGCGACCCCGCGAATCCAATGCGATCCGTATCAAGTCAAAGGTCGCTCCAGTTTTATAGTCCACAAAAACCGACCACGGTTAACCCTCTAAAGGACCCTTTCTTAAGTTTTTGGCAGAAAAAAACGCTGCGCGCTCCGACCGCTTGTACACATTCAGAGCCTGGCGGCTGCTGCGGGCGGTCGCACGTCATACGCGATCAACTTTCACGACTTTTTACGACTTTTCCTAGTCGCCAGTCGCAGGAAAACTCAAAAGGTCCGATTCCAAATTTGAATCGCTCAAACTCGTTCGATTTACTTTTGTAGCAATAAGTACTGGCCAGTGTTGAGTTTATGAACATCGTTTCAAATTAAACCATTGTTTTAAATTCGACATTGTTCCTGTTTTAATTGTTTAACTTTGATCTAGGGATTGTTTTCGATGTTACTTTGTTGGGTATAAACAATTGATAGTTTGCGCGGCGCGCGTTTTTACGAATGTTTTTTGCGCGGTGCGTAGTGGGGGTAGGGTGGGGCCTGTGGAGACTCGTCCCTCTTCTAGCGTATTTTGATTTAGTTTCCGAGTCTTACGCGGACGCCGCGTTTTTTCAGTCGCGCGACGACCGCGCGGCATCTACCACCTTTTTGAGTTTTCCCGCGTTAAATTTTCACGTACTTTACAGGTTGGAAAAACGTTGAACTTGTGTCAAACTGTGAAGTGAGTGACTATTCTGTGACCATTGGTGACTGTGTGCTGTCTGGCTCGAATTTGGATGTCTTAGATTAAGGTAAGTTTATTTCGTTTGTTTAATAAGTAGTTAGTATTAAGCTTAACTAATTAAGCCTTCTCATTTTTATTAAGTTTAAAACTCAAGTAACAATTTTAATAAATAAGTAACACATTGTTATTGAAAGATTATTCAAGTAGTTATTATTGTGTTACTTATAATTAATTGTGTTATTTCCAAATATATGAAATATGTATTGGAAATGCATTGATCCGTTGCGGTTGCGGTCGCTTGCTTCCAATAATCTGTAACCCAATGTGTAAGAGCGCGACACACTGATAAATGCTGATAGATTGGATCGGTTGTCGCTAAATACAAATCTTCAATGATGTAAAATATTAATTAAACCACTAATTATTACTCTGTCATTAATATTTGAACTCCGACTAAAAATCGATGTTTGTTTGTTTATTATCTCAAAGATAAGAAAGTAATTAATTAATTATATTTTCTACCTTTCACTAATTAATTGATCTTAAAACTTACCTGTTAAGCTAATAAACATATCATGTAGTTAAAATGTTGAGGAGATGCATTAATAGACTGACAGACAGACAACTATATTTGTGTTCTTACTACTCTTATTAGATTTTGATTGATCCTTTTTGTGTTTGATTTCAATTTGATTTAACAGCATTACATTGTAGGTGTGTTTGAATAAATCTGCACTAAAGTATATTAGATAGTTAATGGATTTTGTAATAATTTGTACTCAGTAAAGAACTTTATATAGCTTTGCTACTTACTTCAGTAGGTACCTACAACGTTTTAGGTATTGGGGTTCCGTCCGGAGAAGAGCGTCAAAATTATATGTGTATAGAAATGTTGATTTACCTATGGTACTAGACAAAGGTACCTTATTTACTTTTATAACCATTACAACTAAGGTATAAACGTACTAGTCCTCGACATGCTAATGCCCTATAGATGACACCCTGCTGTCACCTCTATTGACAATTACTTAAGTTTCAAGATGACATGTACTGGTACCGCGTCGAACACTTGTACGTTTACCTTATTTGTATTTCTTTAGCTCTGGTTTGAACAAGGATAGACAAATATAGACTAATAGTTAAAGTATAAAACATGGTTGATAAATTACAAATCGAAAAATGTTTTGTATATATGTAGCAGTCAAAGTTCGAAACTCCGTTAATTGTCTACGTTGGTCATTTCTAAGATTGACTAGTCAAAAGTTAAACTTTTTCATAGTTTCTCACTTAAATTAAATCGCTATTCAAAACTGAAAATACATTAGGCTTTACATTTTGCAGTAAATTAGCGAATTGAGTACAGAAGATATATTATATTGGCGTTAATCATAAACGCGCTACCAACTTCTATTAGGCCTTCGTTTGTCTTAATCATTTGACTTATGTACATATTTGCAAGAAAGAGATAAACCATAAATTAACTAATTAAGACTTGTAAAGTTTTATAAATAATGGTTAAGTGAGAGTTTATAGAGAGCAATGGCATAATATGTAATTTTGTTGTCGTCGTGTTTATTACTTTTACATACATATTTGCAGCTGAAATATTGATAAATCTAAAATTCACACTGATTTCACTTGGGAAGAACTTCAAAAATTTGGATAAAATAAGAAAGATAAAAATATTCTTTTTTAATTAAAAAAGTTTCTTACTTTAGAAGATACAGAGTTTACAGAGTTTCTTATTTTAGAAATACAGAGAGAGAGAGAACATTCAATGAGTGAAAATTGTGAGTAGTTCGTATATAGATACTTTATATAGAAAACACACATAATTTAATATTTGGCAATTTACAACTTACTGGAAATCTACCTCGGTAAAGTCTCTTTTAGACTATGTTCTCTTAAAACTAATAATCATGACTCCTTTACCAAAATATAATACTGATTCGGATCAGAAAACATGCTGTCATTTTTTCGAACTAACTTCTATGGCTAGTATGAGCTTTATCAAGTTATCTACGCTACTCCGGGGTCAGCGCAGGTGGGGTCAAGTCAATACTGTATGAAATTCAATTTCAAAATGGCTTTCTATTCACTACATCCGTGTAGATTGAAGTGAAAGAAATTGATTTGTGGTAACTGTAGCATTCACTTATTGTAATACGTGTACGAAAGAGTGCATTTTAATATTTGTGTGTGTATGTTAGTATATTCATTAATAAAATTATGCATCATCAAAACTATTGAAAGCTATCATACAAATCTTAGTGCGTCTTGTTCGCAATATTGGATTGTTGCGACACTGGAGGGATTCTCTGAATTTAGTATGATATTGATTGGTATGTAAGTAGGTACTATATTTTACAACCAGAAACCTAGGTGTATCTTTACTTTTTCATATGTCAAAAAGTTTAATGCCTCACTTGTATTTATTTAAATTCTGATAAGTTTTATTATCAACATTAAAAACATTCATAAACCTATATTTCACGTTTGAATAAGTAGTTTTTCTATTGCAGTTTATAGAAAAGCAAATATAAAGAAATCATTGACATTTTATCAAGATATAAAGTAGCGACAAACTACTGAGAAACTTAAATAATTCAACATTTTTTTGCCGCTCAATCAATTTGTAGAAAAATATTATTAAAAGTCGTATGTTTTTCTTTAACGGTTTAAAAATACTACTAGATATTCAATACCGTAAAATTATTATTTATAAAATTATATGTTAGTATGTCTCACAACAGTTTAAATTCGAAATAGATATTATAGGGAAAATCCCATATATGGTAAACATATTTTGATTTTTTTTCTCTTTATGTTTTTCTTTAGGTACCTACGTACCTATTATTTAATGACCAGTTATGATATTGATTTTTAACAAACATGTTACCGTTATAACTACTGTATAGTATTTAAATTGGAGTTTAACATATATAAATTAGGGTTTAAGGTCATCATGTCTTGAAATTGTGACTGAAACTGAGTTTAAATTATATGTGTAAGTAACTTATCAGTTATGAAAAAAAACCAGCGAAATTCATCAAGCCAATGAAATTTGTAAATATTTCATTAATAAAAGTTACAACGGAACAAATGAATAAAGTTGTGAAGCCATTCGGAAATGGATTTACAATTTAACATATCCGGTGTGTTTCAGACTTCTATGTTTCTTTTGGATTTAATTACATCGTCTGATTGAGAATCATTTGATTTTGATGTATTAATACCATTAAAATATAATGTAATATATAGCATTTGTTTTTAATATTTTAGATAGGCTCGTTATTAAGAAAAACCTAATTGTATTTTTATTAGAATAGAATAGAATAGTTTATTCGTAGACACACATACAATATACATAATTACACAAAAAGAACATAGTGAAAATAAAGTGTCACGAAATGGCCCCATCTCAGCATTTTGCTGGCGACTTCCAGCACTGATCATCCGATGAGACCATCAAGTGAGAAATAATCACGGAAGGTATAATAGGAGTTCTATTTCTGACGTAACTTAAACCACACAATATTCTACATGAGCTTTGTAGTGTTTAAAATGAATAGCACAAACTTTACAGACGCAGTTAAATAAATAAGAATCTATTTTTAATTTGACAGCTATTAATGAACTGCATGAAATCATGCGATGGTGAAATATCTTTAGCTATAATAACCCGAATTTTAAAACCCAAATAAACATACGTGTACCTACATATTTAAAGGCACATTTTTTTATCAAAATTGAAATCGCTTATTTGTCTTCAACCGTATTTTATATGATACTGGGATGATGTTGATGTGTCATACACATTTTATTTTATGTTGTCGTTTGTTCCCTGTAAACATCGCAAACTTATGAGAATTATACGACAAGTTTTGAAATGTACCCTTATAGACGTGATACATCTTTTTAATTCAACGAGACTCAAATAAGAAAAACGTCATATGCCCCGTCCATCATACCCGAGTCGGTAACTTTTGATGTTAAATCCCAAATAGCGAAACCACATTAGCATACTTCATTATCAGTTTTCAGACTGAAGATCAAGAATTTACAGCATCACCTTCCACTCTCCGTAGCATCCCCGAGTCTAGATGTCATTCACTGCACCGAATCCTTATCAAACGTCCTCCAGCGTAGGTCGTTCGTTCATTCGTTCATTCGGTCATCCATTCACTCCCTGACCGGAAGCTGCCTTATCAAGCGGGGATATGACGTCAGGGCTACGTGAGCGTTATAATAATAAATATATTTTTTTCTTGTGAAAACAATGAAACCGGGAAATGTTTTAAGTTCGAAATATAAACATCGGTTCGGTCGTTATTCCTCGTTCTTCCGGCTGTGGTGTAATTGTTACTTATTTTAGGGTTCTCTGCGAATTATATATTAAACGGATCGATATTACAAATTAATACTAAGCAAGTGGTTCATAGATATTTAAGAAAATTTCTTAAAACGTATTCTTTTGTTACATATCATGATCATGATAATACTCCTAGATAGAAAAGAAATTGAGGTGGGGAAAAAATGTTAAACTCGCGTGAGATCACGCGTGACCGTAAGACGATCACGTGGCCTCGTCACGTGGCCGTAAGACGGTCACGTGACCGTAAGACGGACCTATTACATGTAATGTCATTGAGTTTTTCATTATTGATTTAAATGCCATCTAGTGAGTTTCGCTATAACTGGTATTAATATAACTCGAGTACTAACAGTGATGGGCTTAGGGGTTTCAAGTAATGCGACGAAATAACGCTAGATGGCGTTAACCTCAATTATACATAGTGCATTTTGCACTAGTCATTGAGCTTTCACTTCTGCCGGCACTCCCTGAGTGCAACCCGTGCACAGCGCCGCTAAAGAAGTTTTCACTCCAAAAAAAATATGTATTTTTTTTTTAAATATGTATGGAGATTTTTCTTTATACATTAGTACATATGATACTAGGTATTATTTATCTGTTTCATTTATTTGGACTTTGATTTATTCAGAAATTCCAATTATCCGACCGTAAAAAAGTGTCCATAATAAAAACGGAATAAATCTAATAACAATCAGTTTGGTGAAATCGTACAATCAATCTCAATCACTGGTAGCCACTGGAGGTCCGTGTGTATGTATATATGTATGTATGTACATTGGACGGTCATATTCATGTATGGAAGCCATCTGATAACGAGGCTAAGCGTGAAATGAGTGTAAAGAAGTTAGTAATATTCTATAGTACATATGAAGGGTCCACGGAAAGAACATGTCTAGTCACACTAGTGACATTTTGAGTAATCGCGGTTTTAAAATTTGGAACAATGTCTAAACGTATGGTAATTCCGTGACCAGGTATTATTTAACTAAAAATAAAGTTGTGTTTACATTTATTATACAGTGGTAGCAAAAGATATAACTAATAGTTCATTAAGAGCTCTCCATTTTGAGATAAAAATCTCATTTTCCGAAAAATGTGACTAGACATGTTCTTTCCGTGGACCCTTCATATGGTGCTACTTTACCGCCCTAGTGCGGTAATTACCACAATACCTATGTCGAAAATTTAAAGGATCATATGTACTGTAACGTGAAATACACGTGCGAACAGGTAATTCGCAGCTCGTGTTGGTTTAAAACACTCTAAGAGCCCGTACTATGAGTCACTGACAGTGTTAAAACTGACATATACGCTATCGAGAACATAATTTACTTTCTGTACATCTCGTTCGCACTAATATGCGAGTACGAGCGAGATGTATAGAAAGTAAATTACGTGCTCGATAGCGTTTATGTCAGTGCCAAACTGATGGTAGCCGTACAGCCAGCCTATTATGGATAGCTTTATCCATCTTTATCCACGTGATAAAATAACTGTCACTGTTTAACACCGTGGGAAAGAAAGTGACGGACACCGTTTTATCACGCTGTCACGTAGACAAGAACGACCATCATATCCGTACTGTACGGATATGATGGTCGTTCTTGTCTACGTGACAGTTATTTTATCACGTGGATAAAGATGGATAAAGCTATCCATAATAGGCTGGCAGGTCGTGTTTCAATTTATCGCCACTCCTTGCGAGTTTTTTACTTTTCGCACTTGTATCATAATATAAAATAAAAAATCATTTACCGTCGTAAAAAATTTACTATTAGCGAAACAATTTTGAAAGTCACTTAAGTCAATAATATCTAATTAACTAGAAGCGCAATAAATTGGCAACACGTACGCTACTGCAACGCGAACCAAGTCATCTTGCTTACTGTTGATAGGTACAGTGGAAAGTGTTTCTAGTTTATTAGAGATTAGCAATTTTCTAATCTACGCCGTTTGCGAAATTAATCCAAAGCGCCTTATAAGAAAAAGAAAATATAGAATAAATACACAGATAACAAAGGTAACAGACAACAGGCGGTCTTATAAAAAACTCCATTCAAATCAAAACTTAATATTTTAATAGGTTTATAAGCTTACAAATATCTAAAATCAGTTTTAAAATCGAAATTGTGTCTAGCACAGTGGCCCCGTCAATCGCTCGAACCGTAAAAGATGAATAAAAGCCGCTATTTTAAATTTAATATCATCGGAATAGTCTCACGGCCGTAGCGGGAAGCGATTCGTGTGTCATAAATATTTTCCACTTGTAATTCCACGTGCATTTCCAATAAAAAACACATTTCCTAATTTACTTCTAATAAAGCCGAAAGGAAAACATACATCGAAATTCTAATTAGACTTAAGCCGTTATCGAAAATATAGAAGTATTGTGTTTGAACAATGGACTTGAGTCATACGTGATTCATATATCGAACGCTTAAACGGTTTCCATAAAACTGTTTTCAATTTTCAAAACGGCCGCCGCCAATTTGTTTTTCGTAAATCGAACGGTTAAATCGATTGTAATGGAGAACTATAATTCGATATTGGAAAAATTGTTTCGCAGCGACGTTTTCCGTTGCCTTTAGTAAATTATAGTCGTCGTTACAAATGCGGTAGTTAAAATAAAAGTGTTTTGTGTTTTGAAAGGCCTAGTTTTAACTACAAAATTAAAGACCATAAGTTATTTATCGTGAATAGTTTATTCATCATTCTAAAGAGCCCAGATGTACTTTTTGTTACTGAAAAGTTTAATATGCCAAAGTTTTTTTTTGCAACAAAGGTTGAATTTAACTTACTGTAAGTAGGAGAAACTATTACGTTACTTCACCAAATAGCCAATAATGTATCCAATATGTTTCTTTGAAATTGAATTAAAATTTCAACTGGGTCAGTGCTTTTCAAAGGCTATTCTAATTTGATTTACTTATGCAACCGGTGCGTGTTTTTATCGCGATCTTAAACTTATTATAAACCTACGATATGTCCTGGTTAAATAATGAATGATTTATAACTTTTTCAAGTAAAACTCCTTTAAAAAAATCAAATTACTTCGCTCCACCCCCTAAAAATCCCACTAACATAAGAAATAAGCAGTTTTGTCTCATTCGCAGTGTAGATATATAGTTGCTATGACTGTTTCAAATTTAGGCATACACAAACGGTCACCGCGAAGAAGCACTTCTAGGGGCCTAGCAAAGATGCCAATTGTTTGCGCTTGGCGCTACGTCAACTAAAGTGCAAACGATTGGCATATTGGCGAGGCATACTGAACAGACGTGCTCCGTGAACACAGTTTTGTATTGTCACTAGTGTCACATTTTTTCATTAGTGTCACTTAATGCTTATAAAGTAAACATCAAACTGTACTGCTCTAAATCGCAGTTTTGTACTAGTATCAACACACTTACGACATACTCATCTCATGTCCGTCCATAAGGGGCCATACATCAGCGGCCCGTCCGTCCGTCCGTCTGTCACTCGGCCCTTCTACGGTCTATATTAATTGTTATTTACAATTGTAAATCGTCCGTTTATTTTATTAGTTAATCTTTAAATGGTAATAATTATATCGGACGTTTATAGTAAAGTAGATAAAGTATCCAGTTTATCGATGTTTTTGTTATTTTTATTGTTTAATTTAATGTCTTTACTAGTAGGTGATATTCATGCAAAAAGTTTCGTCTGATTCCAGCAATACAATTGGATGTTGTTGTATTCTATGTATCTGCACACACACGTTATCCCGTGGAACGCCCCAGTATTACCGTGGTATGGAACTCCTATATACTAATTCCTATCACACGTGTGACAGTAGGGCGCTCCACGGGTTAAAAATCGTTTTTCGGTGAATAAAAATAAAGTTAGGAAGCATTTCCGGAATTTCCGGCAGTTTTGAGAATGTTCTGCACCTTGCATATTGTTAAAGTCTATTTTTTTATTCGGTAGACTGAAATGACAGCTAATTGTATGAACATGAAATGTCATTTCATACTATTAACTGTCATTTCAGTCTACCGAATAAAAAAATAGACTTTACGTGATTCTCTCCCAGTTACCATTGCATATGTAAACATATTTATTCTCTGGTCTAGAACTAGGCACAAGCGGTTATACTGAGGATATTATTATAGCCCACTTCCGTTGTAAATTAAGACTAAATGAAGCCGTTACGACAAATCATTTCCTATTGGGGCGATGAACAGACTACCGAATGTTTTTGATATATAATAAGCGTTACGATTTTATGATTTATTTTACAATTAACGTGTTAGATTATTTTTATTAGTTTAAGATTTAACTTTAAAAAAAGCGCTGGTAGCCTAGCGGTAAGAGCGTGTGACTTGCAATCCGGAGGTCGCGGGTTCGAACCCCGACTCGTACCAGTTATGTACGAAGTATCAATATCATTTGATATTTACCAGTCGCTTTTCGGTGAAGGAAAACATCGCGAGGAAACCGAACTAATCCCAATACGGGCCTAGTTTACCCTCTGGATTGGAAGGTCAGATGGCAGTCGCTTTCGTAAAAACTAGCGCCCACGCCAATTACTGGGATTAGTTGCCAAGCGGACCCCAGGCTCCCATGAGCCGTGGCAAAATGCCGGGACAACGCGAGGAAGATAGATGGATTTAACTTTTGTTCAGTGCCCAAAAGCCTGATGTATGTATGTACCAGTTGAAGTTAAATATAAAACTGTATGTTGATGCGTCCATTTTATTCATAGAAGCAGTTTTTAAATGCACTAAACCATAGCGATAAAGAACGTTATGTGCACCAAATATTGATAGATCAGAAGTGGGTTAAAGTTAAAGGACTTCGGTTAATCAAATCATTAAAATGCTTGTTGTATGCAGTTATATACCTTTAAAACAAGGTGCAAATTTCATAATGTGGCATTAATAAAGGTTACTTTAATTATAAGTACAGATATTTAATATACATTTCAAGAAATCAATTAAATTTACGCATATAAGAAAACGGAGCTTATTTTTAGTAGGTATAAATTCAATAATTGCACGATTCTTATTAATGATATAATGGTTAACAATAATTTAATCGATTGGTTAGGTTATTGTTAATTAATGTACTTAACCCTTTATAATTAGCATAATTACTCATGAAATGTTATTTCTTAAAAGAGTCATAACTTATTTGTTCTTATGATTTAAATTCGTTTATGATACAAGAAGGTTCTTTACGACTTTGTAGAACGGTCTAAAGCCATATTATCCCTTTGATTTGTCCAAAATTTTACAAATTAAATAATTTGTAGATATATCAACGTTGTAGATGTAGATACAATATATCGAACCAACCCGATTTGTCCCGACAATCGTAATTATGTTAATAAAACACATTGCAAAATCGTGCATTCATTCCACCTCTCTCTCCCACGTACGCCATCTCGCTCCTCACACATGCAATTGTCGTAAACCAATTAGTAAACAATTCTCGCCCTTCGATACTCCAAGATAAGATACAATTTAGTCCGAGCACATAAAACGTGAAGGAATCCAGCTGTGTTAGCAACAACTTACAAGTTACAACTTTAAATTCTTACCAGTAAAGTTCAAATTCGTTTACGTAAGTGGAATCAATGAGCCAGCCGCGATGAAATGCGAAATGGATTATTTTTTCAAAAATGGAATTAAGAAGAGACAATAACGCTCATTGTTTTAAAGATGGCGGACGGGACGGGTTCAAATATGAGATTATTACTAAGGCCGCGTGTGCCTCATGAATCTTATGATAATTTTATATCATTGTACAGTTCCTACAATAGCGACATTATTTTCATGCAAAGCGTAAAAGAAGGAAACGCTTGATACCGGTCGGTATAAAACACGACAAAGAAAGCCATTCAAAAACAGGAAACGTGTTAAACTCCGGTTTAACACGAAATAAAAGATTTATTTATGCAATACACGTTGTGATTTTTGCTAACGCGACGCGAGGTTTCATTTACCATACAATTTTAGGTTCTCAACTCGTTTTGGTAAAAATTTAAATTCTTACAGCGACTCATACTTTTTTAGCAACATATCTCAAATAGATTAATACAGACAATACAATTAAAACGGGATTAAAAATGGTCGCGGGTTGTTAACGCATTCTGCGTTTTTAAATTCGAATTTCGAATTGGAATCGAACAAATTATGAACTAATGTAGCGGCCCGTTTCTCAGCTGCTGAGCAAATTAGAGTGACGTGTCACACGCTTCCAGAAAGCTGAATAGTACGTTACGAGTAATTTAAATAGAGCGATCCCTCAATTGAGGTTAATTCCCGTGTTTAAGGAATATGGAGACTTTAATTAGAGACGGGCGTACTTCGCTTTGTGTAAAAGACATTTGATATTTCATTATTAAGCAATTTACTAATGGCTTATTAGTTCCCGTTTAATAAGAGTCAATAAAAATCAATTTGGGCACTAAAATGAGTTCCCGTTCAAAACTCTCCCATCAGACGGAAATCGAATAAAGACTATAAAGAGCACGTTTGCTATCTACTTACATCACTACAAAGTTTTTACAGAGTCGTGATCCGACTTTTTGTGGAGAACACATATTCAGATGTGTAATGACCAATCTCCAAGCGTCGGACAAAAAAACGATACAGATCATTCGAGGCATTAATGCATCAGTTACTAAACCGTCGGACGCATGCTCTCGCATCCTTAACGCATTCATAATAAGAAAAAGACGTTCCATTTCCAAACGGACGAATTACAAACACAGAAGCACTCCCGCCGTTACTTTCGGTTCATATTCAAATTTCTGTTTTGAAAATAGAATAGAACGTGAGCGATTCTAAATTGGAACTGCGTAGAACTTCCAATGATTCAAGGAACTGCATTTTTTGACAGCTTGCGTCATTTCATTTGACACCAACAGGAAATTATCTAAATACCGACCGTGAATAATTCTTGGTTGACTTCAAACCGCTTATTAATTAAAGTTCGATCCACAAACACGGAGGCACGAGTGCTTTTTACTTTTTTTTAATTAAGTCCAAAACATGGAAGTCTAGTTCGTGCGGGGTCAACATCCTTAAGAGAGTACAAAATGTCCATTCTAATATGAACTCTCAAAATATGACTGTGTTATTAAAAAGCCGGTCGCGTTAGGTGGTCGCTCGCTGCGTGGTCACCCATCAATCAATGGGATCATATCATATCGCCGCCGAAACTGGCCTCTACGTCTAACATTATGATTTTATAAGTTTGAGTAATATTTTATTCAAATCATTGCTTGATTGAATGTTTCGGTTTGTAACTTTAAAGAAAGATTACCGGTAATAAATAATATTATCTTATTAACTAGGTGGTTAAATCATAGAAAGCTGTACCGATTTGCAATTTTAAATCGTTTTTTGTTCGATAAACATATGCGCTTTTTTAGAATTTCGAAACGTAACGGTAATAGAAAAAAAAAAATGCCCGGCATTATCAAGATGTATTCCAGCCAGCCATCTCCCGCCCGTCATAATCCATCTCGCCTTCGATATTTGAATACACTCGGATTTGGAACGCGTTCGTAACATGAACTAAGTTCGTTTCGTTTTTCAATTGCTTCACTTATATTTTGAATTTAGAACGATGGTTTCGAGATAAAGAAATCCGTTTCGTTTTTTTACGGGCGTTCGAAATAGGAAATTTTAAAAATAACAGTCTAGACATTTTTACTGTGTAATAAATTTGTATCTATCGCATTGTTTTAAGTTGTTTAAGGTGTGATAGAGAAATCGTAATTCAGTGATTCAGCACGCGTGTTGTGTTACGTAAGGTATTGTGTATGCGTTCCTACTAAGAAAGGCTTAAGTTCACTAGGTCTGTACCTGCATGCTAGCCATTTTTGATAGCGCTGGCAGTACGAAGAGGCAGGCACGCGCCACCTCCACGTATTCGCAATAACCCGGGGTGGCCCTCGCATTCTTTTACGCGTACGATAGCTAAATAAAAAAAAGGTTGACCGCCAATGTCATGTTGCCAGGCATTTTTTTGTCGTATTAACATAAAATAATTAGAATCACGATCTGTCAATGGAAAGGTGTTTTATCGATAATGGATTAGTTTTTATTAAACTTGTCGTTGTTGTTTTATGAATATTTTGTTGCTTTGTAAATAAACTAGCATTGTTGCGTAATATAATTATTTAAACCATCTGGACACTTGCATCATACATTCAAACACATTTAGCGCACATTCGCTATGCGGACGCTTACGTCTAGTTAGATTCTTATAAGTCAATCAATGAGTCTTAAAAATAATTATGTACGTAAAAATTTCAACAAACGCCTAATAAATAACATCCAAAATAATAAAAAAGAAACACATTCTGGCCGGGTGGGCCCTTTTACGCCACAATTATCATTTGAAACTATATACTTCTCCGTGCCTCGGTAAAGTATGAGATAACATTGTTAAAGACATTAAAACAGAAATCTTTCAAAAACTTCAACCCTATAACTCTTGCGCAGGGTCATAAGACAATGCTCAATGAAGCCCCCCTCCTTTTACTAAGGGGGGAGGGGGGTAATTATTCCCCGCTAGCCGGCAACCACGCCTTCCATTGTCGCTAAACACTACTCACGATCTAAGTGACGCGACTAAGTTCCATTTAATTATTATCTTATTCGAAAATGGAATGCATAGTGTTGGCTAAAGTTCGAAAATTATACACGTACGTGCTACGATGAAATTTTATGAGTACTGGCCGTTTGTAACAGATATCGAATGTGAACTGAAAAATGACAAGCTAGCGAACACGCTTAATTTGTTCTTGGTTCAAATGTTGTTTCTACGATTAGATTTTTTGTTAACATCTATTCAAATTATATTATTGAATATGTTTATACAGTCACTGTTTTTTTATTTGTATCAATTTTCGTTTAATTATTTTCTACAATGAATGAAGATAGATAATCTATCATTTTCTACAATGAATGAAGCGTATATTCCGTATAATATTAGCATATTTGTTATATATATTTTTATGTTTGTTAGAAACTTAACAAACTCCGCACTTTATTTAATGAATGAGACAGCACGAAACCGACATCTGTTAAAGAGTAATTGGTCTAACAAATTGTTAAATATTATTAATGAACGTAAACGACACTAATCGTAACTGCAACGGCTTTTAGGATTAGAAGCGTAACAACCAGAATTATGTATGACATAGACTGTGAAGAATTAATGCCGCCATGTTTAAAAAAATACTAGACTAATCTCTAGATATCTTTGATACTCAGGACTATTAGTAGAAAACCCTGAAAACTTTCTTAGATATCAGTAGTTAACTGTTGTAAAACATTTTGGTTATAATAAATAGTCTAGCCAATATATCTATTAAAATATTTTAATCTAAAAGACCTCCGCGAGTTGTACCGGGTGCAAAGGTGCCCATGACACTTGCCGCGTTGCCACGTTGGATAGCGATGGCTAGCCTTTGCACCAGGTACGAACCCGCGCGAGCATCAGAGGTCCTCTCCCTAATTCTACGTCCCACCTCTCTTATAAAAGCTATGGCGTCAGACCCCCAACACCCCGTTACCTCGAAGGCGAGTGGTACAAAATAATAATTCGCCTAGCCAAACTATTTTTTGGATGTGAAAATGGTTAAATATTCTGTTACACATATGTGAGGTGTGAGTAATACCTATTGGAATGTAATTAATCTTATTACTATTGCTGACTATTTTTTTTCTGACATGTAGATAAAAAAACCTTTTTAACATCAATTTTACCATGTATGTGTACGTGTGTACAAAAACAGTATAAACCGATCATCTGTCTGCTTAAAACACGGCATCCATCTAACTTATCTCATGCACTCAAAATATCTATTTTTAAGCCAAAATCGTTCCCCATCGAATGGAGCAAATGTAAAAATTTCATATCTCGAACAGTCGTTACGAACAAAATGATTGATTTTATTACTCCGTTCCCGGATTGATGGTTCAAAATACTTTCGTTCCATTTCGACTGTTCCAGTCCCACAAATAATGTTTATTCAATTAAATTATGCTTTTGAAATTGACGTTTTTATTCGCCCGCTTTTAGTCTGTTCGGATTTCGAATTAGAATACGAGAACGGATTTTATTGTTGTTCTAAATTCGAACGTGTCATCTTGTTTATCGATACTTTACGTCGTTAATTCTGTTTATAAATTTATTGACCGTTATAAAGTAGCGCGATTAGTCTCAATAGTCAATAGGGATCGTTTTATAAATAGTTGACAATATTATAGCGTCATATAAATGCTCTACACAAGTACAAGTATCACTGCTGTATGACTTTTACAAGTACCTTTACTGACTAAGCATTAAGATACTTTTCTTTAAGATTCTCGCAACATTTCTGAATTTGTTTACAAAGTAACTCATAATATACGTAAAGTGATCACATTTGATTGTAGAATCGTTCATATTTTGAAACTGGATCCACGTTTACTCATGAAAGCTGAAACAAATAAATAACTCTGTTAGTCACTTCGCTGGAAATTATTACACTTAGTTTTAAAACGATTTAAGTGATTAATAACTTCATATGAACATACTACTTTTCAGAAGTTGCTATCTTTCAATCTCCTCTTCACAGGCCGGTTTGAAAAGGTAATAAGTATGGATATTGTACAAATTTTCAAGTCGTTTTTCTTATAGCGTATTTATTTGTATCTGCTCTTTCTCAATATTGGAAACACATCTGTACTCTTGATGCATTAAATAACATATTTGTGGATGAGCTAAGATATTAAGATTTGTTCTGGGAAACCACAAATATTTGTGTATGATTATTGATGATTAGGTATAGCATTCATTTAAAAATAAATGTTATTACACAAAAGTGAAGTGTAATTTCACTGATAATCCAACAAAATTATGAATCTTAGACTAAAACTTTTGGATAAAACTTAGTAAAAATAAAATATATCTACTTATAATCTTTATGATAAAAAAAATGACATACCTGAGATATTTTGTCTTTGCCTCTTTCCCAGGAAAGGCATAACGTTGGAATTCGCATAAAAATAGAAACAACCGCAAAATCCGACAGCGATTTCGTGCGAACGATTGAAATACCTAGGAAATATTCTTAAATCCGCCGAAAATCAAGGAAAAACTCTAGGGAAAATATAAGACATCGTTCAAAAAAGAATGAATTAGTACCTGTACCTACATACAGGTTGCACCCATACCACAGTCAACTTTTGTGGAGCAACACGATAAGTTTAGCCAACTTGCCTAGTTACGTATTGTTTGTTTATTTAATTTTTGGATACGTTTTTCGATTCAGTTTTTGGAAATTTTTCAAAATGGCGTAGTTTTGGGGGTTTGCAAGGCCTACAGCTCACTGAGTCACTAGTTTCTTAATCTTTACGTCTCTTCTAGTATCAATGACAATGGTTCATCATCTTCCTCGCGTTGTCCCGGCATTTTGCCACGGCTCATGGGAGCCTGGGGTCCGCTTGGCAACTAATCCCAGTAACTGCCGCGGACACTAGTTTTTACGAAAGCGACTGCCATCTGACCTTCCAAGCCAAAGGGTAAACTAGGCCCGTATTGGGATTAGTCCGGTTCCTTCACCGAAAAGCGACTGGTAAATATCAAATGATATTTCGTACATAAAGTCCTAGGTCACCATCGCTTCCAAAGCAAGTGTGATCAATGACAATGGTTACAGTGTTTTAAATGATTCATTCGAATGATTTCCTAATTCATCGAAATGATTCATTTGTACGTTTATTGGGCGTGTCATTGTAATTGTACAAAACGATGACACGATGATTTAAACGACTGTTAAGGAATGCTTATCAAAACAATTTTACAGACGGAGTGAGCGGTAAATTATGGTGTCCAAGTGACAATGTTGAGATGGAGCGGGTGGGAAAGGCTCGGCCTTAAGAAGAAGAAGATTTGAAAATATACCCGATATTTTGAGTGTCATACACTCAAAATATCGGGTATATTTTCAAATCTTCTTCTTCTTCCTCCTGCCCTTATCCCACGTTATGTGGGGTTGGGGTTCAAATATCGACATAATAGATATATACTCGTAATAAATGTAGGTGCTTTTAAAATAGAAAGGTATAACATACCTTAATAATAGGAACAGGAACAGGTTAGGAACTTTAATGACATTCATAGAATCAACAAGGTTTTAACTAAAACGAAAAACCGTGATGTGAAAAAGTTAACTTCTTGGATTCGGGGTCCTATATGCTAACAAAGGGTCGAAAAGCATGTGCATAAAATTATAGGTACCTGATTTTTGGACCTGTATTCAATAAGGAAGCATACGCGATTTAAGTTAGCCTTTCCATTTTATCGGAAAATGATAAGATGTCGATAATTCGTCGAATCATCAAGCGGTGATATTCAATATGAAATGGATCAAAGATATTTCAAATATCTTACCAAGCTTTAAAGTCCTTTATGTAAACCAAAGATGAATAGATTAGTAATAATAAATTGGTCTGGTCGCGATCGGTTTTCAATAAAAATGAATATTCCTCCTCAATCGCACCGAACCGCTTATGAATCTGGCCCGCAGTTTTTCGCTCCGTTCCACAGCAAATTAAAAATGTAAGAATTCTCGCTTGCAAAGGAATTTATATTTTATTTCATTTCATTAAATCCGCCATCTTTTGTTTCCACGGCCGTTCCGATCGGAATTCATATTTTTCTGTGTTTTGTTTCGGTTTGCGAGCCGAGTATTGTTTTATTGTTGTTCGGCGTTCGGCTCCAAACGGGTATTAATTATTTTCTTATTTTTGATGAATGCGCCCGTCAAATTTTAAGACGTCTTTTAGTGGCGATTAAGAGTCCGCGATATAATTTGGCTTTTAGAAACTCAATCACGATTTTCATTAAAATTCTGCGCTGCTGTGGAGTCGTTAAAAAAATGAGATCCGATCATCTCTAAGTGAAACCGTTGCCAGTCAAGATTAGGCGAGTGAGGTATGCTTAAACTATTAGACGCTACGTCGACTCCACACAGACAGAGATACGTATCGTTTACTGAAAATAATACGTACCTATCGGGCGTAATCTGACATTCGTATGAGCGTTACGCAAGTGACTTTCCTTCTCCTACAACGTGGATTATTCGTTACTCATCAATCTTAAATAGACGCGGCCGTTCCATTGTTCCCGTGACATTTAGACGAATTTATAAATACTCCGCGGAATAAATTCTCTCACCTATTTATAAATTAAATTATTAACCGTCCGAGTACATTATTAACGCGTTCGAAAATTGAACTCAAACGTGTCGCGTTTCGAACGCGTTGCAAATTTATTCCAAATTCAAATTGTAGTCGCATTTGAAATTGGAATATAGCGCATTCCTAATTGTTTGTCGTTCGCTCGTCGCTCTGGCATTTTGGCAACGGTCTAGCTCTATCGCCTGCCTTTTCGTATTTCGAATCGCTTTGTATTCGAATTTAGAAAAGCTGATTTTGCTTTCTTTGTGTGTATTGTGTGCAAATGTAATTGTCGTTGCGTCTGTTATTGCGAGCGATAGTTCGCCTCCATAAAGATTATGGCGTATAATGCCGTTGCCGGGTGATGAGCAATGGCGCTTCTAATAGTTTATTGCCGTGCGCATTTTTCGCATTGTTTTCAGACAGCTGCCGCTTGCAGACTTTTTATATATCAACAACACTTTACAGGAAGTCTTAATGACTATAAGAATGCGCGTAAACATAAGTTACATGTATCTAATGTGATTTGTACGGCCGAAGTGTTAGTGCCAAAATTCGTATTACGGTAATGTGACAATATTGTTTGGTTGAGATGTTTAATGACGCGTTTATAGAACTACAGCTGTTCAACATGTCTGATGAAATGGAAAACCCGTAAATGTCATTCAAATTTACAAATTGTTATCTAAAATATCGTATACAGTCATATGACGTATGTACGTATATACGTACATACCTATAGTCATATAACAATAATAGTTAAACTGAAAATTTTAAACGTCTCTTCAAACGTTATAGTAAGTAACCAAATTCGCCAAATAATAAAAAAAATATCAAAAACATCAATTGTAATCTAGTAGACTAGAATTCCAAAAAAATATTAAAGTCCATTTCAAAAACTTACCATCTTTTTTTTATTGGTAATATTTTATCGAGCCGAAATTCTTTGTAAAATTTATTGCGATTATGACGTATGAAACGTAGAATAATAAAAATGGACTGTGAAATTTTATATTAATTTAATATGTAGGTATGATTAATTAAGTTTCTATCCGTTAACTGGAAACCAAAAAATTTGGGCGTAATTAAAACCAGAATTTAAAAATCGTTCTTCATTTTCAAAATTCGACCGTTAACCTTTCCAGCCAACAACAGATCGTATAATAGGTTCTAGAATTAAATTCTATCTAAACAGTATGCACGCTCGAAATAGGGCGCGTTTGCAATTATTTTAGCTCAGTCTTTCTGAAAATTGGCAGCGGTTTGAGATCTTTTGCGAGCGGCATTCAGTTGGGAAACCGTTGTAACACTACACCAACTTAACAAGACCCCTGATGCACCCCCGAACGCTTTACCAAACTACGGGATACGACTAAATGAGTAGCTCAGTTTATATTGGCCGTGCTTTATAAATAAAGTGCCCTGATATGCGAATAATAGGTAAGTTTGTTAGTGTGCGTTCGACATGCGTAATGTACTCTTGATTATTTTATTTTCGTCTAAGCATCAGTTGCATGTCTGTTTGTGTGACAATAGATTTTCTATGAAATAAATGCAATGCGTTTTTTGGGCGATTTCGGTAAGTTTAAAATGTAAACAAACTTTTTGTTTTGTTTTGTAACACTAAAAATGTGAAGGTGTAAATATTTCATAAGTACTGTAGCACTATTTTATAAGAAAAAAAAAAACACTGAAGCCTGAATAATGTAAACTACTCTACAAGTTCTACAACCTTTCGAAACAATAGGGCTTTAAAAAAAACTGTAGCATAAACATTCATTATTAATTCCACTACAATTTAATACCATAAAGAGAAATCGAACAGAAAAAAACCGACCAACGCCGTCGCGCGGTGAAAATTTACATTTGTAATCAGACCCATTAATGTCCACAATAAACTGCATTGACACGCACTAAAGCGGGACAGCGCTAGCGCGGGCGACAGAGACGGAGAGAGCTCGCGAAGTCGCGCCAGACACAATAGAGGCGCGCGCGCAGCCAAAGCGAGAGCGCGCTAGCGCGCGAGAACGAGCCAACTATATTTCCGTGCGTTGTAATGCGTTCAATAATAGTTGCGTCCGGATTTTATGCGTTTGTGAAAAATGCACAGATTTATGCTTTGATACCGCGTACTCTATTAATGGGAGAATTATAAATATTATAATGTATGTACAATTAAATGTGGATGACAGGCTAATGTGGGCTCTGGGCTTGTGAGGTATTGCGATAAAAGATATAATTATTATACATATTTTAATGTTTTGGTCCTTTTTAGCTTTGATTCATGAACGTGGCCCTGTTCGTCTGATTTCTAGGTAACTAGTACCTATTAATATTATCTTAAGCCTAAGTTCTAACTTAGCGAAAGTTCCGAAATTTAAAATGTAAGATTATTTTCACAAAAGGCAACGAAAACGGCAGAAAAAAAAATGGTATGCAAATGACTTTTATATTTTTTATTTATTGATTCTATCTGTGATAACGCTAATTAAAATAAGTACCTTCTTATTTGATGGACAATATTAGCCATATTGATAATTGCACGTTTCATGTGTGTAAAGCTTTAATGCTAAACAACAACAAGTTTGTACCTACAATAAATCATCTGCACTGCCTAATTATTGAATAATGAATATCCCTGAAATCGACAAAACAATGAAATTACCTGCAACAAAGCTATAATGCCTATAATAAAGTGCATAACAGGTGCGTGAGGAATCCGAAAACAAACGATTAGAATGAAATACGCTGCGACTGGTATTATTTTCGGACAAGTATTATTTTCGGACAAGTATTATTTTCGGACAAATGTCGCGGTGACTTTAATTAACTACGGTTATTAGACAATTGTGATGTTGCATAAATGTGTAATAGATAAATTTAATTAACTGAAAAAACTGTATAACTTTAGATCCACGGCGTAGGCTTCGTCATTCTACGAAAGCTAATCCAACTTAGGTTTCGTCAAAATAAGACGTACAACATGCAGCGTCAAAAAATGTGTACATATTTCATTTAGTAAAATTTTGAGGTAGACTATATTACCTTGTTTTCTTTTTTTTTAGCCTATATTGTGTCCCACTGCTGGGCAAAGGCCTCCCCTGTCTTTCGCAACTCGTTACGGCTTTGTGCATGCTCCCGCCAGTCGCCAGTCGCCACAGAATGTGTCCAGTCCTAGTAGCACGGTCGCATTTTTATCGTTTGTCACAATGCCTGTCACGTTCTAACAAGTATGAAAGTGCGAAAGTGACAAGCATAGTGATATGATAGTCGATACAAATGGAACCATGCTGAGCCCGCAGGTCGTTTCGCCATCTCATTTTTGGTCTGCCTCTGCCTCGGGTGATCTGTGGTGCCCATTCGGTCGCTTTTTTGGCCCATCTGTCCGGGTGAATCCTACATATATGTCCCGCCCAATCCCACTTTTGAGTTTTCTCTTAATAGGGATAAATAAAATACGCTGTAGAATTGCTCATTTTAGGGGCTCTTGACAAAATTGTTAAACCTGGAGACCCGTGCCCAGCAGTGGGAAGTATATAGGCTGAATTATTTATTATTATTAGGAAGTATTGCTCTATTATTGTTAAATAACGGTGTCAGTTAAACATTAGTATGTCGGGTAGAGTGTGCAATAAATACAATCGCAAATACAAAGTGTTCTCTAAATGATGACACAGTATAGTAGCCAACAAATAACATAGTAAGACCAAGAAGCATCTGAGCTTAAATGCTTTGACAATAGAGTCTTCTTTTGTGTGATATCTCAGGTGTGTGATAACGATTGTAAACGCCACCATAGCTTATCCCTCAATGCAGATGAAAATTTATATTATGTATTTTTGAATAAGGCATTGGAACCGGTCCACGACTTTTACACGAAAAACATTAAAGCTATCAAAGCTTCCTTTAAGTATATAGATTGACGAATCCAGCAACATAGAAACTAGTTTGATGTATTCAAAAGGTACTTTAATACAAGATACAATACGTAGCGGCCCCCTTTTTTTAAATATCTTTCGTTAAATTGAAATAATCACGATTATTTAGCAGTGGCGCTAGTGTGCACGTTGATGGGCTCTTAATTAAAATCCTTATTAACCGTATGGGGTCAAGTCGATCCCGCTATACCCTAGTGAAAGGTCACAGAAGTCGGTCATTGTTTTAAGTTTTGGTCATTAAAGAATTCATTTTAGTGTTTGATCATCATTAAGTACTAATACATAATTTAGAATTATTTTTACTAACCAAGATATGAGTGTAACTTACTCGAAATAAATGATTTATTATTATTAATTGCATGAGGATCCTTACATTTTAAGTCAGTATCGTCAGTTAATAAACTTTCTTTGCTGGGCATTATTTAGGTTCTCGATTCCTTTTTGAAATTGGACGCTTTCTTTTCTTACTTCCCAGTTCTCACCAAACTTGAAATATGTTCTTCGAAAACAATGATTTCCGAAAATACTCCTCATGACAAGACGTGGAACCATAACATTTTAAATTTCGTTTAAATTTAAAACCTTTTCTCATTTTTGGGCAAAAATATGAGCCATATAAATTTTTACGAGCCCACCGCAGGAAATTGCTCAAAGTAACAATTTGTGGGCTCATGCAAGCAATGCTATTTAGCAGAACCATAGAGAAATATAGTAAGACAAGAGTGCTCACTCCATATTAATTTCAGTGTCTACATCTAGCATCGAGTAGCGGAACTATCAGTACTGCTTGTCAAGTATTGTCAGTATTGTCAAGTAGCAGTACTGATAGTTCCGCTACTCGATGCTAGATGCTAATAGTCTTTTTGGTACTAAAATTGATGTATGGAGTGAGCTCACACTTCCAATAAAACAAAAAACTACGGATATCATTCGTGATTCGAACCTTTCACTGACGGACGGCTCAAAAACAATAGACAATTGTTCCAAATTTCAAACAGATTCTTAATTAAAAATTCTAAATTCAAATAACACCTGGACGTTCAATCTTTTCACAAATACCGTGTAATGCGTAATATTATGACACTAACATGTGTCTTCGTCTGGACTTCCTGTAATCGGGTACCGCTCCGATTTATTACCCATTTGTGTAACCATTACCTCTTGTCTTAGAACATCACGGGAACGTATTTGAAGTGAGGAAGCAACGTATTCTGCTGTCTTCGATGCGCCCACCGATACGCCGGCACCACATGTGCCCCTTTCCCCTCGACAAGGACATTCACCCTATTTTTTTCTTCCTCGAAACCGATCGCTTCCTTTGATTTTTTGTTCGAAGATTTTTATTCGATTTTAATTGTAAAGGGTTCGACTTTTTTCTGTAATGTTGACAAGTCATTTTGTTTAATTGTCTTATTGTATAAATTGTAAACTCATCTAAAAGGGTTTATGAAGCTTATTTTAATATAGAATAGTTTAACAATTTTAAGTGTTTTTAATGAAATCAATTAGGTAAGTATATGCGAAGTAGACACGTAAAATAAAAATCTTTCGTAGAAATTAAAACATGTGATTTCAAAAGTCTAGTTAGGTACATCTGCGTTTTTGTTGTACTATAATCCTTTAAAATTGTTGATTGATAAATAATAGTTAAAAATCCATGGTTAAAATGAACCCTTTTTCAATACAATCTTGAATCCAATTCAACCGCCCGCATCCATCCCAAAATACAACCCATTGTACTAAAACACCAAAAAACACCCTCGCCCCAAGTTAAAAACGTTCGAAATATTAAAATAGTCAAAAGAGTTAAATTTAAAAAGGGTGGAGGAAAAAACGTAATACCAAAACTAACACAGCTGAGTCTTACAACTCTGGTTTTGGTTCAACAAGCGATTATGGCGCTTCAAAGCGCTTTTCAAATTATATTAGAACTTTGAATACACTATAAAGTATGATATAAAAATAAATTGTATCAGATTTAAGGCGTTTTTCAATTAGTAAGTAAACTTTTTCATTTGGGATGTCTGCGAATCATAACGAAAATCGATATTTCGTTATCTGCCTCTCTATCGCTCTATACAGGATGCTTCCTGCAACAGGAGCAATAAATTAAACTAAAGGCTGTACTCCTCAAACTAACCAACATTTATTCAGCAACTTTTAAAAATTATGAATCCTTTAGACTTCCTCTCTTTCATACAAAATAAATATTGCCTTCAATGTACGATGATATACTGAATCACTGATTACTGATATCATCGTCATACACTGGTGTTTGACGTTGCTTGCCACGCTTTAAACATAACAAAATTTGCAATACATTGCGTCTTAGGATAAACTTTAAAGTGTAATAAAAATCAAAACATGAGTTATGTATTTTCAAAAGTTGCTGAACAAATGTTGGTCAGTTACAGCCTACAGTTTAATTTATTGCTCCTGTAACAGAAAACACCCTGTATATATTCACTCTATTTCTCATATGTTTTTCAATGTAATTTATGAAAGGGAATGTTACTGAAACATCAAATATTACTTTTCAGTGAAAATCGTGCCACATAAATTAAAAAGCTCGAATAAAAATGTCGAAGATCAAGATCTAAATAAAAATAAAAGGTTATGTCATGTCCATCAATTTGTAATCTGAAAGTAAAAATTAATAATCATTTGTATTCGAACCGTGCCCGCATAATTTTAAAAAGCGAACAAATTTCGGACAGAAACAAAAATCGATTGAATAGTGTAATGTTCGAAATTCAAATAACATCTTTTAAATCCCATGCATTGTTCGGATTAAAAAGCGCCTTTTACTTCGAATACATCGTATGTTCTTGTAATGTGCATACCAAAATGAGTTTTATTATAATCATGGAGGGTTCAATTCTCAAAACGACGCAATATGGCGATAAGTGGTTAAAATGAGTATCCAAAATGATACAATAGGGCGGCCCGTGACGAATCCAATTCAAAAAATGGAAGGGTTTCGCTTTTCGTTCTAATTTTAAAAAATGAATCCACGCCGAGTGATTTGAGTGATTCGGAAGGATTGTAGGATTTGTGATGCGAGAGAGAACTATTTAGGAATAATATACCTATTACATTACATATATAAAATGTAATGATACTACACGGTGTTCGCTAGTTATTATTACACCATATGTGTTACTCTCACAAAATTAAGAAGCACTGACTACATAATAGTACGTACGTATTTTATAAAACACAAAAATATATTACCGTCCTCAATCATGTCCTTAGTTTTTTTTAATTATGTATGTCTTCTATGAATCACAAAATTTTACAGTTCCATGAAAGGTAACTAATAACCTCCAATCTCATGATTTAAAAACCAGAACCTCATTACATCCCATTCCATCCCGACAAACACCACACACTAAAAAAACCCAATCGTATTTTTAAAACGAAAACCACTTGAAACTTTTAACTTATACATTACTTCACTTGTGTACATAAACCCGACCACTTACGCACACAGACGTAGTGCAGATGTTGATTCCATAAAATAATATTTCATGTAAAGCACCGAGGGCGGAAGGATTGCATTCTATTTTTGAATTTTTATATTTCGAAGCAATTCAAACCGGCCGGTCTTTTTTCTTTTTGAATGGGGTAGATTTTAAGTCGGATAAAAACTGTGTAGTCGAGGTTTCTTTAGCTAGAATTTTCGTATGCTTTTTAGAAAATATGTAATATAAGTAAACAGAACACTTAATAATTCTTTTGCCAGTTGCGTAATTGTGTACAGAATTATGAACAGTCAATGTGTAAAGCTTAACCACGTGTTCTACAAGACATAAAACAAGAACATAGGGATATCCTCAGTTAATACCGTTGTCAGGATGTTTATTTGGATCATAACGGTTTCATTGCTTGGTATAATGTCATATTACAAATGTTTGTCATAACGCTCATTTTACATATAAAGACATTTTACATTCACTAGACTGAAGTTAAAATATACTAAGTATTACGAAAAACCCGTTGCGCTAAATTATAAAATATCAGGATCAGGACACCTACCTTAGTTTTGAACCAGGTGACACCCGCTAAAAGTCAACGGACCTTAAAATATACCAAAGAAACCATTCGTCAATTAAACCGCACGCGATACGATAAAGCAAATAAAAAATACGAGTTTAAAAAGATCCGTTTCGAAGTAAAGAATGTTGCGTACAATCTCAACGGACAAAAAGTGACAACAAATAAAAAACAAAACACAACACGGGCAAGGAACAGATTATCAGCGCTAAAAGGGTTGCTCCCGCGCTCCTCCTTTTGTTTCTTCCAAATTCAAACTTCTCCCGTACAAGGAGCGTTCGAATGCGAATTCTATTTTTGAATATTCTACCGAGAATTTTTAATTAATGCCGCTCGGCCGTGCTCGTATTTTTAAAATTCGTATTCTGTTTTAAATCGAGTTCGATATTCAATTTTTGCGTTCGATTTCAGTGTATTTTTTTATTTATGTTGTGCGATAATGACGTTTCGCTTTAAGTGCTTTATTTCGATTGGCGATTTTATTCCGATGTTCTTCTTGAAGGTCGGTAGTTTTAGTGATTAATGGCACTGATATGTGGAGTGCTTTTTAAACGAAATATTGAATTTAATGATGTTTTGTGAAACTGCGCGCAATCTGTTTTTGTTCCGTTTCGCGTGTAGGCGTCTCTATAAGAGATTTCACTTACAAAGGAACTTACTCATAGCAAAAAGGAGCATAGAGTAAAAAAAAGTGCCTTGGAGGCTAAAACAACACAGTTGAAATATATTGAAGACTTAAGTGAAATGCGTTTTTAATCTATTATTCACCTCAATTTCTTCACTTTGTATTTAATCAGTAAACACCATCTTGCCAGTCATATCTTAACAGTTTTGTCAAAACAAATTGTCAACTTTACTTGTAAAACAAATATTTGAACACCGGCAAATGAAAAAAAAAACTAATGTCAATTGTTTGCAAGTTGCAAAATATTTATCTTCCACAACGTATTTGTACAATATAAACAATAATAATGTTATGAGAGTTTAATTTACATTGCATATTAAATACATTTTAAATGGCTATTTTACCATAAATAGAATGTAAAAGTGTCATCATCTTCTGAAATAGCTGCAACTATTTGCCTATCACTTCAACACGAGTCAATCTGTCTTGCCTTGTGATTATAACAACTTATCAATAGCGTGCGCATACGATAGTTGCGCATATAGTTTTAAATTACCACACTAGAGTCAGACTGCTGCATGACATTTGCAATGACAATGTTACCCGCCCAATGACAATATGCCGCCGGGTTGACAATGTTATCATGGAAAATTTCTATGAAAATATGACGTTTATAATGATAGTTCCTCACTTTGTTCAAAGTTAGCTCACGTGGACTGTAACACACTTTTCAAACTATTGTGATGAAATTACTACCTACTTTATTATGATTCAGTCATTTTTCCTATCACAAAATAGGTCAGTTTTAAGAAATTAAAGTATACTTAAAATGTATAAAAAAAATATATGGAGCGCTTTTATGTTTCCGATGAACAAATAACAAAACTTCTCGTAATATCAAGTCAAAATCAAATTAGGATCAAAATATGATTCAAATGCCACAATACAATATAGGTACACCATGTACCAACCCTAGCCTTAATGAAGTGCTATTTCCATAATAAAAATGATATTGACTCCTTAAATGATTGAGCGTTATTCCGCGTTTATTGCTTACACAATGAGCCCTCATGCGCCTAATAAGGTTCCGATGGCCGCTGTCGAAGGAAACTATACATCGTGATCGTGATCCTAACGTAGCTGATAGAATTTTACTATTTCAAAAAGCTTAATATAGGTCGCAGTTTTAGAGATTAGACCTTAATAAAAAAAAGAATAGTATCCTAGTTTAAAGCATTTTATGCCCATATTATGACCGTATTGAAGGCACCATACGAATTATGGTGAAAATAGGAATTGTTCGATTTTTTTAAGACCGTTTACAAAATTTACCGTGTATAAAAATTCATCCATCTCTAGTTATTTCCCAATAGCTACAAATGTTTGTTTTTCTTTCATAATAGATGCTACATAAAAGTCTCGAGTAGCCATTTAACAAAGAAATCCTAGTTTGTCCTAAATTATTGTGCTGTTTTTTTTTTTTACAAAACTACGCATATTACTTGTTTTATGACTTTGTAATAGGTAGATTCATTATGTAATTTTACAATCCGAGAAAGTAACTAATCTTATCTACATTTCCCCCAACACGGTGTATAGCTTACAGGCCAATTAGAACGTACACTGACATCAGAATGATATTTCAATCATGTTATTTAGCTATCGCCCGCGCCAATACATATACGGACAAGTACGAGCGAGATGCACGATAACTGAATGATATCAGATAGATGTCATTCTGATATCAGTGTAGGTACGTTCGAATTGGCCTCTTAGCTTGAAGAAGGGGTCTTACATTCCTCGTCTCGCGCTACAAATGAGTAACCAATAAGTCGCATTAAGAGGTCACTTGTGCGACGCACTGAGAATGCACAAGTTATTGACCCCGATACCATACCTATAAGTACTTGGGCAGATATATATCTGATTAGACGACACAAGTGTCGAGATCTAGGGGAAAAATAATATAACGTACCTACAACATAAGTAATGGGAAAATATATGATTAGTCATAATTATTCTTGTTATTCATTCAATTTTGAATCTAATTAGATAAACTCGAAAATACACCAAAACGTGTTTTACTACGTTCTTATACAAATACCCAAGGCGTGAAAAGATTCGAATTTGATTAATATGCTATAAACTTGCACCTTGTTGCACCTTGTCACGATTTCTAAGTCAACAGAGAGTCTGTACGTATCACACACAGTAAAAAATCAACTAAGATTACCGGTGATTCAACTGCGTTTTCTATTAAGCTCAAACCAATAGTTACTCTTCCGTCGTTAATAGCACTTTATAATATTCCATTTTCAAAATTCGAATCGTCATGCCTGTTCCGTGCTTTGTTCAAAAACGGCGGCAGTTCAACGGCTATCAGACTTTATATTCCAATTGGCTGCGAGAGCGCGGCTGAATCGAGATAGCCCAGTATAACGTGACCTCGAGACCAGTAACAACTATGAGTAATGAGAGAGCGCTCTTATACAGGTAGTTTTACACTTCCACTTTCCCGTGGTCTTTCAACGATAGTAATCCCGTCTTAAATTTTAAATTTGGAAGCGATTGATTCGTTCCCAATTAGAACACCAATCTTGTTTAAAATTTTATAGTTTTACAATTGTATGGAATTTGATAATAAAACTAATAAGAATTGTTTTTTTTACAGGTATGGCAGCTGTTTAGAAAATATGAAGAATTGAAATATACTTTTAAGTGAGTAAATTATTACCATAAAATTTTTGAAATGTAGGTAATAAGGTCCAAAATGAAAATAATTAAGGAATATAGTCTCTACACTGTTTTGTTTACTGTAATATATATTACCATTTAAACAAGAGAGGTATTTCAATTAAAGGTTTTTTATTACTTTATTAAAGAGTAAAATAAAGAATTCCAAAAAAACAAGGGCCGACATTTTTAAAGATTTATCTCCTCATCCCCCTTGTAATTTTATTACCGTCCCCCTTCCCTTAAAATATGAGTTTATTTTAAAATTGGAAAGCGGAGCGCATTCACCAAAATAATTGATGACGGATCTGGACTCACCCCTTTAATCCCGTTCGTTTAGGGGATCGCACGCAGGCAGACATACATACATGTAGTTAGTTATCTAGTATGTAAATTATCGTATGAAACACGACGCTCAATTATTTTGGTGCTGACCGGACAATGGTCTATTACAAAATATGTCGTGTCAATGTTGGAAAACATGTGCTATTAGAATTGATTACTCATGAGGCACCTAGTTTGTTTTGAAATAAAGAGAAATATCATTTTTCAAATAAAATAGGCAAGTTATTTCCATGACAAAGAGCTATTAATAAAAAAAATCTAGACACGAAAATTCGCTTTTTTCCTCGTACGCGATCAGTGACCAAAGACAGGGATAACGGAAAGGATCAAATATATGATATATATAGTTTACGAGTAAATATCAAGCCATTTCCGTCAGTAGAACAAGGCGGCAAATTTTAAAAAATGCATGCGCGAAGGTTTGTCCTTCCATACAAAAATTGAATTACGTGCGTGCTTTTTTCTACTGACAAAGTGGGTTTGCCAGAGTACCTATAGCTATTGCGTATTTTAGGCTTCTCTGCTACTGACACGGCTATCTGGCTATATGGGTAGTTACACTAGGTACTATAATTATGATTAGTCAATTTAAAATTCATCGCACATTTCATTCTAGCAACATCTTAATTAGACGCCATACAATCGATATGTACTCACAATTACAATAGGCAATCGATTCTGTATTTAAAATGGATATTTTTGTGCCGACTGAAACAAAAGCGGTAATGTGTATGAAGTGACTTGCATTTAGCCTCCATTGTCCGTCCATCTTTCACAAAACGTTTAATTTTTTATTCCACTCAATTTCCGAATCATTTTCTCTAATTATCTGTGTTAGATTAACTTTCGATCTAGCAACATTGATGCTTTTGATTTTAAGGCTGGCTGGCAATAATGAGCGCCGTATAAGGCGTTCCAAAATTAAAAAAGAAGAACCGTTGATGCAGTGACAATTTCCAAGAGGCCAGTATTTTATCAGTACTTTAGGAAATTTACCAAACTCGTGTGATATTTTTTTCTTTTATTCAAATTTGAAACTTATACTCTTTGTAAGAAGGTTGTAACTCAAATGGCAATGTTTAGGTAAATACTACCTTGTGACAGTTATATAGAATTGCATTACTGTGTAAAAGGTGACTAAGTTCCCAAAATGTACGCGACCATGAATTATGTATGAACAACTTCATACTTTCGGTGCAAAATGGTCGATTTCGGGTATAAATTTATCGAAAATCGCCTTTTTTACCACATTAACATTATTTATGTCGATATCGGACAAGTCACTAAGGACGGTTAAAAGTTTTCCTATTGTTCGAAATTTCAAGGCGGTTTTTATCGAAGTAAAAAATGATTTTAAGTTCATTGTTTTCGAACTTAGTTTCTTCACACATTTTATCATTAATGTAATATTAGTGATAGTACCTAAGCACATTGAGTAGGTACTTATTTTTTATATTCTTTGTGCTAACTTATTATTATAAAATAATTTCAAAAGGACAGGAAAATTAACTTCTAGCTCTATTTAACATCTTTTCAGTACTAAACTTGGTAAGTAGGTATTATACTTATTAGTAAAACTTGATTTATCAGATTCCAGAAATATCCGAACCCGATGTCGTGTATTCCATATTCAGTTAAACAAAAACGGACAAAGTTTGGAACAACCGAAAACCATCCGATGATTGGTTGGCGAGACAACAATGTCAATACTAATAAAATAAAAACCGGCCAAGTGCGAGTCGGACTCGCGTTCCAAGGGTTCCGTAGGTACATTACACAATTTTTAATAATATATTTTTTATGTGAAACGTGAGTGAAATGTCTATTAAAAACCCGTAGGGGTCGGAAGAAGTAATTAAGTCCGACTCAAGCTTGACTGCACATTTCTAATAAGTTTTCCTGTCATCTATAGGTAAAGAACTATTTGGTATATTTTTCGCCTATTTTCTTGAATAACTGCTAAACTATTTATCCTAAAATTATAAAAAATATATATTTGAGATTCTTACAATGAGCTCTTTCATTTGATATGTAATACGATAGTTTGAAAAACTTTATTTTTTTAATTTTCTTTTTTATACCCCAAAAATGGCCTCCATATTTAAAATTCATTTATTTACGTTGCATGTCCATCTTTGGGTCACAAACTTATATATGTGTGCCAAATTTCAACTTAATTGGTCCAGTAGTTTCGGAGAAAATAGGCTGTGACAGACGGACAGACAGGCAGACAGAAACACGAATGATCCTATAAGGGTTCCGTTTTTTCCTTTTGAGGTACAGAACCCTAATAAAAAGGCGTAAATGTAATCAAATTACAGTGGCGTTTACGACCCTTTTACTACTGGATATTTATTCTTATTGGTCACCGATCGTAGGCGAGTCGAGCGCTTGGATTATAACCAATGTAGTGAGACCTCAACATGCGTAGCAACTATGCGTATGTGAGAAGGTGTTTATACTGGTTTTCTACAGACGCAAGCTTGGTACGCGATCGGAATATAAGTCTTGTATTATGTAGGTACATGAAGGCCAAAATTTGCGAGCCCCCTGGGTTGTCAGTGTCACTTATGTTGTAAAAAGTAGATTTTAAGTGTTACTGACGTTTTAGGCTGTGTTAATGATGCAGTTTCGAATGACAATTAAAGGCAAATTAAAGGTAATTTTCATTTTATTGGGGTTGGGATAAAACAGGAGAAAGAAATTAAGAGGTTGGAGGTTTGATGGGAATATGAAATTCAAACCGAAAGTATTGTATTTCATTACTCATAATAGTGTTGTATAATAATACCTCTCTAATGAATGCACATACATATTTTTAACGTAGATACCATGGAGAAATACGGTACCGTTCTGTAATGAAATATTGAACATCTATGTATATACATACACGCTTCTTTAATGCAAATAAACGATCATTCATTCATTCATTCATTCAGTCATTCATTCATTCATACTTTAAAATAGTAATCTACTCATCCCAAAAGTAATCGATTCAATCTAATACTAGAATTTACTTTAAATATCGGTTGAGTCCAAAAAACATAGGTAATCGAATAAAAAATCTGCCCTTTCGTAAAGTTTATTAAAAATCGATACATCCTTATAAAACTCCGAGCTTCGGAAATATGAGCAGACTACCATGTATTATACTTACGTATTCAACCTTACCTTATAAGAATGAAATCGCATAGTTATTCATATTTCGTTCGAAATTCGACCGTTACAAAGCCGGCCGCGGATATACGAATCGTGTCCTAATTCAGAAATAAAGAACAATCGGAAACGCTTGCACGTCGCAGCGATAACGCAACGGATTCGAAATTTTAAATAGTTCCATATTCAAACTGATTTTCATAATCATTCCTCACTACGCGGGTCTATTGCTCAGGCGAACTAACATAACTGTGACCCCTCCATACAAAGATTGCAGAAACTGCGCTTACATTGGTTTCCGTGAGCGTTCGGCTCACCATCCTTTTGCAAGGGATTGGAATAACATTCTGATTTCAAAAATGGAATGACACTGTTTCCCGTTTTCGCTCGTTTAGTTTTAATATGCGGGTTACGCATACGTTATTGGTTTCACGATGGATATCGTTGAGCGTTCTAATTTTATATGACAATTATAGGGACACGTTCGAATTTGTGAATCCTGTACATTTTATGTAAACCTGTGTTGTGTATAAATTTATTACTACTAATAAATAATATCATGTAGTTTTCCAGTAACGCTCTACAATCAGAATTATAAAAAAATCTAGAAAAGTGATAAGGCATTTTTTTAATTATGTGAAGTTTGATAGATATAGTTTATCGAACTACACTCGTGTATTTCGCATTTGCGAATATTCTATCTTACAATATTTTTCTCGCACGCAAAATAAAATTGTATCTAGGTACAATTCAGTAAATCGTTTCCCGTATTCTACCCAATATTTATCCGTCCGTCCGCGCGTAAAATAGCGACACTCCAATAATACGTCCCTACGAGTTAGCGGGGAAATCAACTGTTGAAAGAAAAAGGTTCTAACTACATATAAAACTTGTACAAACTAGAACCTTTTCAGTCAAAGAAACTCGCAAACTCAGTCAATCAGTATGCACAAATCGAACGCGCCGGCTGGGTGAAAATATGTGCGTACGTCAAACGTATTATTATTATTACTACTTTCTACGACATTTTTGGTCCAACTCCTTAAAATAACTGTCTATTTATTACACAATTTAATCGTCCGTTATTGCGATTTCGAATTTCGAACGCGTTCGGAATCCGAATAGGTACGTTTAATTGGTTTCACAATTATTGTACAATCAATTTAAGGTTCTTGACATCTGTGGTATCCTGTTTTGAACCTTGGGCCCTTATTGTTAAGGTTTGGAATGGTATGGGCGCTTGGGTCTCTCCATCAAACATTGTTAAAGTGGTCACTTCCTCGGAGATTTTTATTTTTATTGATAAAAGCGCTGCGCGACAACAATTGGTACGGATTTGGTCTTAAATTGGTCGAACCACGGAACAAGCGACCTCGATTTGTATGGAGTGCGGAATGTTGATATTTTACGGCTATTTTAGTTTAGGTTTTATCTTCTACTTTCAACTTTAGAGGTAATACCTAAACAATATGTAAACTGCGATTTTATTAAACTTCCAAATATTGGTTACTAAATAAAGAAATTCAAATCAAAACTTTACCACCTTGAAATAACGACACAAATCAATCTTATTATGTTGGTTAAGTAAGAAACATTATATTAATTCAACCAGTGTTCTAAATACGATTCGTATTCTAACAAGATTCTATGTCGATTTCATTCATTAGGCATATGCTGTAGCAAAATTTTGCTCAATAGGTATATCTACCGGAAAATGTAGCAAAAAGGGGCAGACTCCCGTTTTCACCCCGTAGGGTAAATCGCTCGTAATCCGCATCGATCGAACTATTCGGACACAAACATGCATACTCTCCCCATTTTTAGGGTTCCGTAGCCAAATGGTAAAAAACGGAACCCTTATAGATTCGTCATGTCTGTCTGTCTGTCTGTCTGTCCGTCTGTCCGTCTGTCCGTCTGTCTGTCCGTCCGTATGTCACAGCCACTTTTCTCCGAAACTATAAGAACTATACTGTTGAAACTTGGTAAGTAGATGTATTCTGTGAACCGCATTAAGATTTTCATACAAAAATAGAAAAAAAACAATAAATTTTTGGGGTTCCCCATACTTCGAACTGAAACTCAAAATTTTTTTTTCATCAAACCCATACGTGTGGGGTATCTATGGATAGGTCTTCAAAAATGATATTGAGGTTTCTAATATCATTTTTTTCTAAACTGAATAGTTTGCGCGAGAGACACTTCCAAAGTGGTAAAATGTGTGTCCCCCCCCCTGTAACTTCTAAAATAAGAGAATGATAAAACTAAAAAAAATATATGATGTACATTACCATGTAAACTTCCACCGAAAATTGGTTTGAACGAGATCTGGTAAGTAGTTTTTTTTTATACGTCATAAATCGCCTAAATACGGAACCCTTCATGGGCGAGTCCGACTCGCACTTGGCCGCTTTTATTTAAAAGTGTTAGTGTCAAATTTTAACCTCCCCGCGTCCACTTACAGTACCCTTCCAAAAATATAAAAATAAAAGAACGCAAGGGGGACTTTTGAAAATCGTTATTATAATCTCGGACTAGGGGACGCGCCCTTCAATTTTTAAATCTTTTTTTAACAAAAACCCCTTTGATGTTATGCATTTTGGCAATATCTGGCTAGATGCGACATTTGGCCGTTTTGAGGATTTTACAGATGCATATTTTAGATTAAATTTTAATGCCGCCCGCCCACCCAAGCGATAATGCGTCGGTGCCAATTATTTTGAGTCGATAAATCATTGTATTTCGCTTTTGTTATAGACCCCGATCTATCATACATAGGTACAGTCAGTTACACGTGTAGGTACGCGAGTACTCGTGTAGTTAAGGATGTCTCTAGCCGTGTAGCAGCTTTTGACGGGTACACGGTCCGCGAACCATAGGTTCACTAACGCTTATGAACTTAGCGAGCAAGAGATATCATCACTTAAGAATATTTTACGAGTGCAAAAGAGAGAACTTTTTACTTTTTGGCTTTCTTAGTAACTTGCTAATAAAATACAGCTTAATCGGATTGCAAAACACTGGAAGCAGCATTTAGGAGATGTTGGATTTAATGTTAAAAAAGCGGCCAAGTGCAAGTCGGACTCGCCCATGAAGGGTTCCGTATTTAGGCGATTTATGACGTATTAAAAAAAAACTACTTGCTAGATCTCGTTCAAACCAATTTTCGGTGGAAGTTTACATGGTAATGTACATCATATATTTTTTTTAGTTTTATCATTCTCTTATTTTAGAAGTTAGGGGGGGGGGGACACACATTTTAAGAATAGAATAGAATAAGAATAGAATAAGAAACCATTTATTGCAACACAAACAGCATACAGGTTACAAAACATAAGGATTGAAAAAATAAGAATAATTGTGCGGCAAAAGGAACGGGCTCAGCATACGCTGCGTCAGTCATTTCATTACAAATTGCCTGCGCAGCGCTGATTTTCAGTCCGTCCCCTTCACTGAACCACATTGACATTTATGCGGGTTAAAAAAAAAAAAAAAATTCTAAACAAAAAACCACTACAAAGATCTCTAGTTAAAGTAGGTAATAATAGTTTAAGTCTTGTTATTGGATAAGTCTTATCTTAATTTTACAGTTTGCAATTTATCAGAAATAAGTACTTTTTTAACAGTTAGAAAAACAAAAAAAACCGACATTATTATTAGAAGTATGTTAAAAATCGTTTTGCAGGACTATTTTTACTACAAATGAATATTTTACCACTTTGGAAGTGTCTCTCGCGCAAACTATTCAGTTTAGAAAAAAATGATATTAGAAACCTCAATATCATTTTTGAAGACCTATCCATAGATACCCCACACGTATGGGTTTGATGAAAAAAAAAATTTTGAGTTTCAGTTCGAAGTATGGGGAACCCCAAAAATTTATTGTTTTTTTTTCTATTTTTGTGTGAAAATCTTAATGCGGTTCACAGAATACATCTACTTACCAAGTTTCAACAGTATAGTTCTTATAGTTTCGGAGAAAAGTGGCTGTGACATACGGACGGACAGACAGACGGACAGACAGACATGACGAATCTATAAGGGTTCCGTTTTTTGCCATTTGGCTACGGAACCCTAAAAAGGAAATAAATCGAGAAAATGATAGACCACTTATCTACCTTCCAATAGTAAGTAGTTTGAGTATTATATCGCGTTTAAGCAATTGACAAGTTATCTTGTACTATATTAGATTTGTGTCGCAAACATCAACAATAAAAAGAGAACGAATCCTATTAATCAACGTTTAAAAGACAAACTTTGAAAAGAGAACGTGTGGGAAAAATTTAACGTACCAACGCATTCCGAATTCGAGCACGAGATTTGAAAAGAGAATGAGATTTGAAAATAGAACGCCATTAGGAGAGAACACAATGGTCTCATTGGTCGATTTGAAAAAGGAACAATTTGTTAAACGTCAAATATGAAGTTTTTTATTTCGGTTGTAATGAAACGGTCTCAGTATGATGTCTAGTACACGTTTGAGTTTGAGCGTTTTTTGTGGCGCGTCAGTCGTTTTTCATTAGTTTTACCCGTGTATTAATGTCAAAATTAGAATATCTTTGTGGTCTTTAAAACAAGAGAGAATATATTTAAAACCAATGAGTTACATGCTAGACAAGATCTAATAAGTAACATAATACATGTACGTACACACATCCTTCCTGAAGTTCCAAAAGTCCATAGCTTGCGGTCAGGTGGATGGGGCACTTGTTTTCCACCAACATGGTTTAAATACGACATACGTCTAAGGTAATGGATCGACAGAACTATTTTCAATAATTATTTTCTAACCTTTGAACCTATTCAAAATCATTATTTGCTGATTTTAAAAGTCATTTGATCGAAGCGCGATTATAAGTAATCATTATTTAAACTTAACGAGTGTACTAAAACATTTTTCTTATCTGCCCACACAATACACATAACCTCTCAACTCGATTGTTTCAAACAACTTTCTATCTCCAAAACGTTTATCGAGAAATCAAAAACACGAGCAATGACATGAAACTATCAATATTTCTAATAACTTTCAAAAACAAAGCATAATTAGTTTCCAACCGACCGTATTAATCATTCGAATTTCCGTGCACCATGTCGCTCATTCGTTTATTAAAAATGTGACGTATCAAGATCAACATCTCATAGAAAGAAAGAAACAAACTATTACACAACTCACAAGAGCGAAAGAGACGGTCATGTGCTGACATATCAACAGGTCATCAACCCTACGGGCGTCCTCTAACAAGAATTCGATTTTGATTTGAATTGTTCCTAATTTGAAATATTGCGTTCGGCCAGGACTCGCTGTTAACGGTTGATTCCAAATTCAAATCGGTTTTATGTTAGTTTTGATTCGAGTTTGCTTCCGTTTGATGTCTTAATGATCGGTTTGTACATAAAATTCGAATAGATTGACGTTAAAAATCGTTAAACGATTTTATGTCTTTAGTAAGATTAATATTTGTAATTGCTGCGTTGGATCCTGTTTTGAGTTGGTTCATCTTTACCCCACAGTATTAATAGCAGGTATCTTTAGAGCATTTGACTCGTTTTAGTTTTTTTAAATAATAAATAGGTAAGAACTTAGGTAGTCTTAATTAAAATTATTAAATATCCACATTCATACCGGATGTCAACGCAATGAAGACGTATGTAGGACCGGAAACGCACATGTGATACCTCTAGAGTTTCAAGTAAAAGTAAAGTTGTTCGCTTTTCATTCGGTGAACTGTAAGACTGATTGCCATTGGCTTGATAAAAATGTATAAACATATAATGATTTCAATTCTACTCTCATTTCGAAACCGAGTATAATTTTTAAATCAAGTAGGTAAAGACTAATAGAGCGTTCATAAATCTAACGCAAAAACTTACGTTAAAACGCATCCATATTAGGATTCGTTGGTGACAAATAAGACATAAAAATGACGCTGACATTAATAAAATATGATTCATGTAGCCTAAGCCAGAATTAAAATGCACGAGCACAGTTCCATACAAAACAAAAGCTACAAAAATGTAAAGCAGCTACTATAGGAGAATCATAAGCGGTCATAACTGGTTATTCCGATCCGTTTATGGCAATGTAATCCTATTGTGAGACGCGTAGTGATGGGCCTACTCCCATATTCCCGGGAATATTACAACTTATAGAAATATTTGGGAATATCCATTTTGTTACTTACTTCTTGTTTTCGGACAATTTCGTGCTACAGCATGTTGTTTTTTTTGCAGTTACTTAGTTTAGTTAGTTAAGTTAATTTCTGCCTAATATCATTTTTATTTATTATTTCTTAAATTTTTTTACCAATGTTCGGTTTGATTTTGTCTGCGTATTTCCTTCCATTTGTAAAAATATTTAACCTGAAAACTACGACATTTAAATAATCACCACACCTGAACAAAGATATTCGAGTAAATTGTTGGTCATAGTTGGGAGCTTTCGGACCTAGTTAGGTGGTTTTACGTTACTAATAAATTCTATATTCCGAAATTCCCGGGAATACAAGAATATACCCACACTTCGCATCACTACGTATGCGTTTGTGTGTGTGTACATAAATGTGTTCAATCATTAATTTCGTCTGTAATTGAAAGTCTGGCAAAAAGATGTTTCTGCGAACTGGAAGTATTAAGTGTATCGGCGGTCGAATTTATGCCTTCATAAAATTCTTTTGTCAAATTTACCGAGTTCCTTATAAAGTGGTGGGGGATTCTTTGCCGAAATCATCGTCTACTGTGTATTTGTGTGTTTTTCTGCTGGTTATTATGTCCTGAACGGAGACCGGTAATTAATAAAAACTGCCAAATGTCATACAGTCAGCATCAAGTATAGTCTGCCAACCTGGATTTTTTCCAAATAGAGATGTATCTGTTCGCGTTCTACAGGGTCTCAGGGACAGTCTAAACTTTAATGGTTTTATTTTTTTCTTAAGTTCTTAGAGAATGGTAAATACTTTTGCGCACAATCTGAGTTTTACTTTTCATGCTGATTGTACAAAAGCGCGTAGTTTTTTTGTACATTTCCCCTTAATTGTAACGTCCCCGTTTTGTAACGTTGGAAAGAAAAATATATCTAGGTTTATTAGATAAATACTTACATTTTGTAAAGTTATTTGATCCCTTTTATCTATCGTCGTCCGTGCTGTATCTATTTTTCCTCTTTCAGACCGTGGTTTAATCGTAGGTAGGTATATCTAATTCGTAACAAAACATGAGGCTCACCTGTTATAGAAAACAATTGATTATTGAGTTTAATATTCTTTATTATTTAGTTGTCTTTGCCTCCGACGAATGTTGGCTGAGCTTTAAGCTGTATTAATAAAATAATAATTACATTACGTATTAAAAGTTATTGCTTTTTAAATGAAATGGATAATTTTTATGGTATCACTTGTATTTGTAATGCTATTTACATTGCTTAAATTGGGTATATATATTTTTTATTTTTACATATAGCTTAAATCCAAGCCCCATTGCCGATGAATCTCCTGTACGCGGACGACATAGTACTCATGGCTAACACAGCAAGCGAACTGCAGGATACTCTACATCTCTGGGTTAACGCCCTAGAACAAGCGGGTCTCAAAGTCAGTCGAACCAAAACCGAACACTTGCATTGCAGGTTCACTGGCAGAAACCAACAATCAACAGTCTGCTATCCCGACTTGAAACCGGTGCCAAAAGTTATACATTTCAAGTACCTGGGTTCGGTTATCTCAGAAGATGGAAAGATAGAGGAAGATGTAGCGCACCGAGTAAATGTTGGCTGGCAAAAGTGGCGCACGCTGTCTGGAGTACTGTGTGACACTCGCATGCCCGTTCGAACTAAAGGAAAGGTCTACAAGATGGCTGTTAGACCAGCGCTACTATATGGATCGGAATGCTGGCATATCAAAGAAACCAACGTTCAGAAACTCCATACAGCCGAAATGAAGATGCTTAGGTGGTCCGGAGGGGTTACACGACTCGATAAAGTCAGAAACGAGTACATTCGCGGCAGCTTCAAGGTAGCCCCCATACCTGAAAAACTCACAGAAAACCGACTCAGATGGTACGGGCACGTGATGCGGAGAGGCGATGAGTACGTTGCCAAGAAAGCTCTGAACCTGCCGGAGAAAGAGAGAGGCAAGGGACGCCCGCCTACAACATGGTGGACCAGCATGGCCCAATTACTTAAGAAAAACGATTTACCCGACCCGACAACCCTCGACAGAGTCTCGTGGCGCAAAATAATTAGGAGAGCCGACCCCACTTAAAGTGGGAAGGAGCAAGGAAGAAGAAGAAGAAGATTTTTACATATAGCTTTGGATTGACTTTGATCACACTTTATCATCAATATCTGGGCGAGCGAGCTTTACTCGGAAAACATATAAAAAATCAAAAATGCGCGTTTTCCCAGAGATAAGACTAGATCGATTTTTCGCCCCCGAAAACCCCCATTTATTTATATGTATATATATTTCGGGGATCTCGGGAACGGCTCTAACGATTTCGATGAAATTTGCTATATGGGGGTTTTTGGTGGCGAAAAATCGATCTAGCTAGGTTTTATCTTTGGGAAAACGCGCATTTTCGAGTTTTTATATGTTTTCCGAGCAAAGCTCGGTCTTCCAGATATTACATATATATACAAGAATTGCTCGTTTAAAGGTATAAGATCATATAAGCCGAATAACGCCCAATGGGCATGAAGTTCCCCAAGGATCTTCACTACGCGCTACCTTCATCCAACGCTTATCTGTGATTTTGACAAAACTAAGGCTGCCTATCCACTGAGGCTGAGACGAGCGGAGATGAGAGCTATCATCCAATAGCATTAGTCGTAATCCACAATAGACATTGTGACATCTCCTCTCGCTGGATTACAACCAATGCCATTGCTGATTCCTCTCATCTCCGCTCGCCTCCGCTTCAGTGGAAAGGCAGCCTTATATGACAATTTCACTAGTTCAAACATAAATGATTCTAAAGGGCTTCCATTTCTCAGAATACGCTTTATCTCTAATCTAAGAAAACGGCTACTCCACAATAAAAAACGCATACCATATCTAATTACTTCAAAAAAATCTCCACCGAAAACGCATTCATCATTTATCGATATCGACATCAGCTACTAGACAGGTCCAGTTTTCTATTATTCATTAGCTGGCCCTGCCGACCGTACTGCGCCGGCCGAAATTCGGTGACTACCTACATTAATAATTACTTCTCAAATAATACTATAGATGCACGATTCCGATAGGAGTAGCGTCGGCAAAAGCGGGCTGAATGGGTTGGTTTGTCGTTCGAATTTTGAAAGTATGATTCACACCTGACCGTTTAGAATAGAATAGGTTTGCCAGAATACGTATGGTGCAAGATGACAACAGAAAAGGTTTAACAAGTATCAGCATTCAGTCAAAGTACTCGGACTCGCGTTTCAAGGGTTCAGTAGGACATTAAGTCCGACTCACGCTTGACTGCACATTTCTAATAGATTTTCCTCTCATCTGTAAGTAAAGAACTATGATGTGTTTGACCCAGTAGTTTCGGAGATAAAGAGGATGAGAGGGGACGGTCGGAGAGACAGACAGACAAAAAAGTTTATTTGATGATGGGATTTAAATTATGAACTGTGTAAACAATTTAAAAAGTTTACAAGTTGTTAACTATAAATTAGAAATTTGAAAACCCCTACAATGTTACAGTTATGGTATGGATTCGAAACTTAAAATGTATTATTCTGTATTGGTCACATGTCATTTGTACAAACATGTTTAGTTAGAGATTGGCACCTCCGGATTTAAATTCTAGAATTGCATCATTTAATTAATTTCATGCGTCTATATCAATCACGTGTGATCCGCGCGGCAGATCAAAGATTTTTATTGTTGACTTGACACGCACGTAATGTTTGTACACACACTTATAAAACAAAAACGATAAACAAAAAACTAATTTGAGTTTAGAGTAGCTGTTTTAAAGTTCATTTTTGAATGGCATTGTTTTGACTGTTACAACGTTAGGCTTTTAAAGCTATTGTCGAAAAGAGTAAGTACGCGACGCGGAAAGTCACACTAATTTCGAATTTAGTTCAATATTTTTAAAGTTTATTTTAGAATGTGTTTGGTGATGGAGTTAAGATGTTTTGGTCGTAGAGAGACTGTCGTAGTTCAAGATGAATGGTAACATGTTTGTCAAAGCTAATTAGGCAAATTTTGCATATTGTGATTGTGAAACCTTTATCAATGGTTTAAAATAATAAGCCGTTACGTAGAAACCGGAATATATTGTAATGTTGATTAAATTTTTATCGGTATATACGATCTGGAGTCAATAGAAATTTGGCCTCGGTTTGAATTCGCAGCCTTTTGATGTATGAAAGGTTATATTAATGACAAAACTGGTTGGATTACTAAAGCTTAAGAAGAATCGGCTTAGGAATATTTCTTCCGCTAAATTTCGTAACTATATTATTGTAAAGAAACGGGAAATAACTAAGCATAAATATTTTGTAGTCTCTTTAAGTAGGTAATAATTAAAATGAGAATTAAAAAAAAACTTTTAAAAATAGAAACACATCAATTTACATACATACTTACTTTCATATAAATTTGACATTAATGATGACATAGCCACACTTTGTCATTGCAGATGCCATGCAGGACTACAAACGCGAAAATCGAAGTTCGCAAATTGCGGGCATCTATCTCTGTCTCTCTAATTACGCCTTCATTGGAGTAACAGAAAAAGATCCCCGCAATTTGCGAATTTCGGTTTTCGCAGTAGCCCCTCAAACTTAGTTCATTCGGACTCTACCTCACTAGTACAGAAGCTTTGAAAATCGTAACAATTTTCAAATTTTAAAGAATTCTATACTAATTTGAATTTTAAAAGTTGTTTTGCGGACAGTACTTACAGATAAAGCCTAATACCTACTTAGGCCACTCCATTTAGAACTGCGATTTTTGTCAAGTGAGATCTCGTTTATCTTTGTATAATGAGCTTTATCAGAACTTAGGTATAGTTGGTCAAACCAATTTGTCAGTAAATAAGAACAAAAAAACTATACTCAGCCTTTTCTTTTGGGTGCTAGCACTAGTGTAAGACGAAGATAATATGATTGTCTCTGTCTATGTTTGAAATGAGACAGTCCTTATATAGGTACTACCTATAGGTAGGTAATTAGTAACTTTGTTTTTAGTAAAATCTTAGAGAATAACCAGAATAGACAAAATGGGGTTGGCAACTGTAAAAGCTTTGCAAACTAAAAATATGAATTTGACAGTATTTCTAGAAGTGACAAGTAAAACCTAAGCTCGCACCATTTGTAAAATACTTCGGCCGGCCAACCCCATTAGGTACATACAATATACTCAAACAATCGGTAATACGTCCCGCTCTAACAAACTCGAGAGTGTCATTTTCATACACGGCGATAAACGATAAACGACGACTATAAAACTTACAAGTCAATAATAAACAGTGTTTAACAAGAGTACTATTACTGTAGGCCTATGATGGTCGCGCTTTAATCGTCTGCCATCGTAGAAGTCGGTTTGTATTGTAACAGGCTTAGACTAGGAATCCTCTAGACGGAGTTTAGAGCAATTATTTCATGAAACCGATGATGCCAAAAATACTAGGGTGCGGGGGACGAGGTGAGCGAGTCCCGTGCCGTGATTGGTCCGTTCAAAGACACGGACGTCACACAAAGACACTTTGACTTGAAAATGGAGTAAATCTACCGTATATTTGTGGCAGAGGAGGTAGCGCTACTATGCTCAGTCTGGAGGATGTCTTGTCTGTGGTAACAGAGGTAAGAGCGCGTGGCACGATACGGTCCTACCCGTAGTACTAATTACTTCAATGTAATATAAACCATTTTCAATTGGAATAGAGTAGCTTTTCCTTTGTTTCGTCGGCTTTCAAATCAATAGAATGTCAACCATATTTCCATCACCATTGATTTCAAATTCAACTGGCATGTTTTATATGGAGGTTAAATTAAAAGTATAAATCCTGACACCTTTTCTACATCGTAAATAATTATATGCAATAAAATAAAATTATAAGAACCAAAACATGAAGAAAGTAACACTCGGGAAGCAAAGAGTATTATGTTAACGGAATAGAAAACAATTAAAACTATAGTAAAGTTTACTAAACAAGTTAAATTTATAAGAATAAGAATAAGAATAAGAATAAGAAACCATTTATTGCAACACAAAAAGCATACAGGTTACAAAACATAAGGATTGAAAAAATAAGAATAATTGTGCGGCAAAAGGAACGGGCTCAGCATACGCTGCGTCAGTAATTTCATTACAAATTGCCTGCGCAGCGCTGATTTTCAGTCCGTCCCCTTCACTGAACCACATTGACATTTATGCGGGTTAAAAAAAAAAAAAAAAATTCTAAACAAAAAACCACTACAAAGATCTCTATTTAAAGTAGGTAATAATAGTTTAAGTCTTGTTATTGGATAAGTCTTATCTTAATTTTACAGTTTGCAATTTATCAGAAATAAGTACTTTTTTAACAGTTAGAAAAACAAAAAAAACCGACATTATTATTAGAAGTATGTTAAAAATCGTTTTGCAGGACTATTTTTACTACAAATGAATATTACAATGTGTTAAATTACGAATTAGCTTGACATTAACTACTGGTTAAATTTATAAGTGCTTAAGTTTATTACTAAATAGGTAAGTAAACATAATAAGTACTTTTTTGTATGAGAGAATACTTATAAATAATAATAATAAACAAAAAAAAAAAATTATAAACAATAGGAAAAGAAAGTGCCCTATATAAGTATAGCACAACACCATTTTAAGTAATTATATCCTCTGTCGAAATTTGGTGATTTAATAAAAGTAGGCTCAGTTTGCGTTTAAAAGTTGGAAGGGACATTTTAGCTCGTAATGGCGGTGGTAGGTCGTTCCAGATCTTAGACGCAGAGTATTTGAAACTGCCACGATAACCAGCTGTTCTATGTTTCGGAGCACACATTTTATTTAGAAACTTACTGCGAGTATTTCGACCGTGAATGTCTTTCATCCATTGAAACTTATTATAAAGATATTCTGGTTTTTGACTAGAAACAACATTTTTAACCATACTAGACATATGCAAGGTTCTACGTGCTGCCATCTTTAGAATTTTCCTCTCGTTAAGAAACGGTGTGATATAGGCTCGCTTTGGCACCGAGAAACAAAACCTAGTACAAGCATTTTGGACTCTTTGAATTGCATGCGCGGTTTTAGCCAGCAGACGTGGTCCATAAACGATATCGCAATAATTAAACTGTGACAACACTAGCGCCTCAACCAGAACCAGCCTCACCTCTTCCGTTAGGTAATTTCGAATACCATACAAAATTTTAAGCCTGTAAAATGCGTTTCTTATTTTTGTATTGATATGATCAATGTAGCGCATGTCACTATCTATAATCAATCCCAAGTTTTTGGCTGTATCCACTCTCTCAATCCTTTTACCATTAATCACTAATCTAGGATCAGAATTAATTATCCGACTCCGCTGTAACTTAGATCCAAATATAAGGTACTTAGTTTTTGAGGGGTTTAAAACTAGGTTATTGTTATACGCCCATTTGTATATTGCATCCAGATCCTCATTTATTTGCTCTATAGCACATTTTGTGTCTTTTGGGTCAAATGAAAAATATACCTGCGTATCGTCGGCATACAAATGAACACTACAATGCTTGAGTAGTTTGCCAAGGTCAGCAGTAAACAGAATAAAAAGCAACGGACTGAGAATCGAGCCCTGTGGTGTGCCTCTTTTGACTAGTTTTACAGTCGACCGTATCTCCTGTCCCTGACCATCCTCTGTAAGAACATACTGCTTACGATCTGTCAAATACGACATAAACCATTTCCGTGCTGATACTGACAATCCGTAGTAAGCCATTTTTGCTATTAACAATTCCTTACTGATGCAGTCAAATGCTCGTGAAAAATCAAGTAATACTAATATAGTGCATTTGCCATCGTCAGTAGCTGATATTATGTTATCCGTAACTTGGGCTAACGCGGTGGCCGTACTGTGGCCGCTACGGAACCCGGACTGTACGCTCGGTAGCATATTATTTTGTTCCACGTAGTTAGTCAGCTGCATGCAAACCGCTCTCTCAAGAACCTTTGACATGACCGGCAGGATGCTTATTGGTCGTAAGTCTTTGTGAGATTCTACAGAAGTACTTTTGGGCAGACATTTAACTCTGGCGAGCTTCCATGCCTCCGGAAATACCTTTTCAGAAATTGACATATTTATTATAGCCGTAATTATTGGCAGCGTGAGCGGCAGGGTCATACGAATCATCTGAATAGTAATTGAATCACTACCGCAGGCATTCGTTTTAATACTAGTAATTATTTTTAAAATTTGATCCTCGGAACATTTTAGAATATCAAAAGTATTGTCTCCAAACCTGTTCTTAATGAAATAACTATAAGTGTTTAGATCAAGGTGACCATTACCTGGCACATCCAAAAAGTAATCATTAATGTCATCGGGATTGTTCAGATGGTCAGGTATTATCATAACATTTTCGCTACCTAACGCTGAAGAGCGTTTTAAATGCTGCCACATTTTAATAGGCGTCTTGATATTATTGTTAACATAAAAATTAAAATAAGCTTTTTTTTCTCGTTTAATAGAACTGTTTACATAGTTACGCATTTCTTTATAGTATTTTATATGTGATTCGGTTCTGGTTGAGTTTGCTTTTACAAGTGCTTTATTACGTAAACTTATCATAAGCCTAATGTTATCAGTCAGCCAAGGATGCGGTCTCTCTTGTACACAAACTCGTTTAGCTGGTGCATGCTTATCAAACAATATTGTCAACAAACTTTCAAAACGTTTTACCATTTCATTAACATCGCCCGCCAGCAAAACGTCTGACCAAGGTACGGCATGCAGGTCACTTTGAAATTCCGCCTCGTTTATCCTATTTAAAGATCTACAAGTTATTAACCGCGGTGCCTCTTTTGGCTTCTTGATGAGAAATTCTGAAATAACCATCGCATGGTCGCTTAAGGACGGATTGTGATACACATTGGTTTGTTTACATAATTCAGGAGCATCTGTCAGGATTAAGTCTAAAAGCGTAGCAGAATGTTCCGTTACACGCGTCGGCTCTTGAACCAGTTGTTTAAGGTTCTGTTGTGCCAAGAAAGTCAATAATTCGGACCCATGGTTCCTATTTGGCTGTAAGAGATCAACATTAAAGTCAGTCAATACGAACACATAATTGCAATAAGCGAAAACACTTACCGATTATGTTCATGGAAATAATATATGTGATTGTAAAATAAAAAGTGTTTATTGTACGTACAATGTTTGTGAAATACTTTGAAAGTGATATTACTTGCGAAGTTAGGGATACATGAGATACATCTAACGGTAATCTTTAGAGTTGAGATAAAACCTGGTCATATTTATCATTTTACGCGTTTTAAATAGGCTTAAGAGTAAGTGAATGACCCCTTCTCTAAACAAACGATTTGCCATTTTCGTCTCTGGATATTCACATTGTGAAAAATATTTCTATATTCTGGCAAACCCACTTAATCACGCCTAATTTTTTTTATTTGCCACCTTTTCTACAGACAGAAATGGATTGCCAAACTATAGATGGTCAACCAAATCTTGTCAGTAAAAAGAGGCGCGAAATTCAAATTTTCTATAGGACGATATCCCTACGCGCCTACATTTTTCAAATTTGCCGCCTTTTTCTACTGACAAGATCTGGTTGACCAAGTATATCAAAGCGGTGACGACCAACAACATCGTTCGATTTTCTAAATTTGGAACGGATACTGGCTGATAATAAACACGTCAAATTCAAATTCAGAATTTGAATCGATTCACTTCTGGAATAGGAAGTCAGTCAGTGTAATTTAAGAGCATACGTTATTTATTCTTTATTTATTTTTCATATTCGTCATATCCAATACCATTACAATTGGCCAGTACTCATTACACGCTAGTCTTCGTTCGGAATACAAATGTAGTAAAATTGACATCGACCTCAAAATTATGTATACACTCTGGAACCGTATTCCAACGCCAATAAGGTATAAATATGATTAAATGTCTTTGGAATTGAGTGTACAAGCTTACGTGCGCGGTGCGTATCAACTTTGAGTCTATTCTCAAAAGAAAATTTGATGTATCGAAATATTATCGACAATATATTGATCGTGGGCGCTCCTTCGCCTTAGAGAAGAGCACATAGGTGTGTGAGCGTGATGTCTTTATAGAAATAGTATCAAATTGGTTTCTGAATGTTTCTTTATTGTGATACTGATACTGTATAGGCCCTCAGGCGGTTACGGTATGCCGCTCTACATATGAGTTAAGAAACTTTGCTTTGATGGAAACAGTTAGCTGTCATTCAAAACATGAATTGTTTTAGAATGATATGAAAATTGGGGTTAGATTATAGAGGAATGCATAAGATTGTGTTTAATAACGAATTGTTAAAAAAATCTTAACGTGTCCGAATTGAGCCGTTATAAGATCGCAATTATTTCGTATTTTTTGCCTTGTGTGGAATAAAAACTAATTTATTTGTAAGTACTTAATAGTGTACCGTAGTTTGTGATGCATATTTAGAATAATAAGATAAATATATTTATATTTACTGAACATATATTTGTAAAAAAGTGCTATATTTGCCACTGCTGGCTTCTGGCTAACCATTCCGACTTTATAGTGTCAATAATCTTTAAAACAAACTAAAAACGTATACTTGTAGCCGTATCTAAACATCATAAAATTTTAAGTCCGTAAGACCACTTAACTAAGTCATATAAGATCGTTGAAGAACGCTCAGCATTTCTAAATCTTTGAGTCAATACGATCAAACGGAGGAAATTTAAATTTTTCGTCACCTCCGCTTCTAGTGTGTACTTACGTTTTTACGCTTCAAGCACCGAAACAAATATTCCAACATTGATTTTAAAAACAACATTAACGAGTGCTTTCGAAAAAAGTAGCTATTTACATTTCACATACTTAAGCGACTGACATCTTTATAAATGTCCACCACAAATTATAATTAACACAAATTCTTTTATCGCTATCTAAAACAATGGTTGCGCGGACTCACAAAAACTGGCCACTCTAGTTTCTGATTAAATCAAAACCTCGTTCGGATCGGAATTCGAAATTCAAAAACGGTAATGATTGATTGTCAACCAATGACAATCGCATATTCAAATTTGAATATCGAACGAGTTCTTTTTCCTGTACGTGTTCGTAACGTTTCCATAGTGTGTAACAATAAGCAATTATAATAATAAACAATTTTCTTGCGCTCGATGTTTTTATTGTCCGATTCTTCACATCCGAATACACTTATAGCGTCTATTCTAATATACTCGTAAATCCTTATACATTGATTGTATTAGGTATAAGTCTGATACTAAGAAGTTTAACGACATATCATTTCATTTGAACTAGCTTCTGTCCGTAACTTCGGACTGAGCAAAACTTGTTGTTTATACCTACTCTTATAAATACTTCAACCCCGGTTAATTTTTGGATGATAATATATCATTATATCATTAATATGTTAATTTATGATATAGTACCTACGAGTATTTGAGTGTTAAATGTCCTTAAAATCCGTTATGCCGTCTTGCCAATGAACCAAATCGTTAGTACAGTCGCTGTCAGATATATCGGAGCTGCCAAGGTGCTCACAAATATCTGAGTACGCCTGTATTGTCAAAGCGTTAGAGTGAATGTTCAAATATTTGTCATCATCTTGGCCGCTCCGATATATCTGATGACGACTATAAGTGTACCAAAATCTGCCATACGCATATCTCTTCGCTTCATATACAAAAGTAAAAGATGAACACAGGAAAGTAATACAATATTCCTCACATGTTTCGAACCAAGACTGCTGCCTCATTTAAAATGCCATATGTTTATCTTATTAGCCCCGTGTGTGGGTGTGTGAGTGCGTAATTAAAGTATGGAAATAGTAATATTCATTTTGAAGTGTTTTCTCTATAAAACCGTCGAGTGGCTGGGAACACTTGAAGGGCGTTGACCCCTAGTTTTTTCCCTTGTGTTATAATAACAGCTCTGTTTACTGAGTCGATATGTAGCTTTCTTGAAGGATTCGAGTTTTGTGATGATTTTGGTTCAGTTTTTAGGCCTTGTGTTTACATCTTTCAAGTATTTACATCAAACGGCCAAGCCACATATTTTGGCTAAGGTGTAGAGTTTGTGAAGTAAGGGCTTGTAGAGTTAGAGTTAAAAGCTCGGCTCTACATGAGATCTGAACTTTTTGACAGTGGTCTCGTCTTGGCAAAAAAATTTTTATCTTTTTCTGTACATTGTGTACAATATTATGTAATATGCTTATCACGACTATTTGTGTTCTAAATAAACAAAAAAAAACACATGAAAATGTACTTGTAGGTAATATGATTCAAATATCATTCTGATGGCAGCGTACGTTCGAATTGGCCCGTCAGTACTGGGCCGAGCAATGATCGTTTTTTCCTGATATTTCATTGGTAAAATACGTAAATTACATTTATTCAATTGGTTAGTGAAAATTTCGTTCCGTTGCCAAAAGTCATTGATTCTAAACAAGATTTGACGACATCTGTACCTACGCTCCGCCTCCTTGCTTACGTATTTGAATAATTTCCAATTGAAATGTGCATGATTTTTTTAAAGCCGTAAAATATGGCGTATTTGTAGGTATCTAAAGGTATTTAAAGCTGAAGTATTGCAATTGTCAATACATAGTAACAATTTCGTAATTTCCAAAGGGTTGCATAAAGCACGACAAAATGTATCGTTCCATTTAAAAAGGAACCTTACGGATAGTGGAACTTACTCCATTAGTGAAGATACTCCAATACAAATGCCACGCCTTGTGCCGTAAACTCCAATCGCCTTGAAGTTCCTTTTATGTAGAATGACACAAACTGTCTATTAGTTCTATTACCAAATAATACGGTAAATTAATGGCAAGTTGTGAAATTTTCGTTTCGCTAAAAGGTAGTGAGTTTTTCGTTTTACTAAAGCACGTAAGACTTTTAATATTAGTATCTAATTATGTTGTACGGTAAAAAGGGATTCAAAGTATTACTTTATTTTGACGTATAAGCCGTTTTTAAACATTCTAATATTGTCCGTCGTTTACCAAGCTCGTTAATCTTCGCTGATCCAAAACTGTCCGTTAGGATTGAAAAATGTACTCGAAAGTGGACTGGTGACGTCATTGTGTTTAACTGTTTACGCTCTAATCAGTAGATATTTCAAGTGTCATGTTTGGATATTTGTAGGGCTTGAGCAGTTGTAGGACTCGGAAATATATACCTAATATACTTTAATGTATACAACCGAAGACGTCATGTCGACGACGACTATGCAACGTCAGAGAATGAACTGCCTTACATTCAGCTCTAGAAAATATGATTTCAATTGAAGGGATGTTTACAAAAACAACATTCATTTCAATTCAATTCAATTCGTTTAATACGGTGTAAACGTACATGTCAATAACATACAAAAATAAAAAAAAACACGCACACAACTAAAACTGCAACATAACTGCTTAGAGCGGTTGACACTTTTTTAAGAACATTGTTAATCGTTTCAGGTGTCAACCAGTGTAGTCAGTTATGTTGTTTTTGTAAACATCCCTTCAATTTAAAGGTTCATCAACCAATATGATTTTAATGTAGGTAACTTCTATTAGTGTGATTCGAAATAGTGCCAAAGTTAAGATGACTTCATGTAAATTCTGTCTTCAATATTTAGATTCATCAATTTTGTTGGATCAGAAGACTATTAACCTTTACGCCTACAGCAGTTACATTTTATGGAAAGTAGAATTGACGGATCATTTACAAAATAAATCATCATTATAAAAAAACGGGCTTCCAAAATTACACATAAAACAAGAACAATTATTAATTATTGTAACAATAACAATACCAATTTCAATATCACGACCCACGGCAATCGAAACCGTTTCAAAATGGAATATTAACAACGAAATCAGTATAATGTGTTCCATATTTGAAATTCGCAACCGCCTATGCAAGCGTTGTTCGTTTTTTAAATTAAAATTTGAATTCAGAATCGTGTGTGCTCTATTGTATTGTTGGTAAATGGAATTCATTGCAATACGTGCACTATGCGTTGACCTATTCTGTGTTGCCAGTATAACGTGACCCTTAATGTCTATGCAAGGGCACATGTATAGAGCGTATTTTTAAATGGACCCTAAATACAAACGGTGACTGACCAACTGATAGCTCGTTGCAAATTCCAAATTTGAATTTGATGTCCGTCCAATTGATTATCAGCCAGTACGTTTCATGCTTTTTAAAAATAACACACGAAATATTCTAGTACATTATTATAACAACAGATAATTTGTCGTTGTTTTGATATGTGTTTTATCTTCAATGGCATAAGATTTCTTTTCATATTGTATTATTTATTAATATTAGATTAAGATAAGAGTTTAAAAATATGCATGCAAAAGTAGACAAAAAAGTTTCCGCGAATCGAAACTTATGACGTTTAATGTACGTATAGGAATGCGTATGTATGTGTGCAATAGCTGTACGTGACGCGATTACCAATCAGAAGTCACTTACACCGGAAATTTATGAATTTAAATGAGAAAGTGTTAGGAATTTAATGACAGGAGTTCGAGGTAAGGCTCTTCCTGATGCCCAGTTACATAAATATTGAATGGTTTTATGTTAATTCCGATTGACTTATTGTTTTCGGATGCGGTCTGCTGGAGTTTTCTTCGTGTTTTGACGGGTTATTTGGAAAGGGAGGTGCTGATGATGTTATCTTGAATAGAATTTTGATTGTTGGTTTATCATTATTAGTATAGAGGTACTAAGTGTAATAAGACAATGATATTTACTAGATTTCAGAATGGATATTTGATTATGTTTTAAAGATATTTTAACAAATATATTACGTTGTAGTGTACAAATATTACTTTGCTAATGGTACAGTTATTGTAATTCTTTACACATAAAGAGCAAGAGAAAAAAAAAACGGCAAATTTAGATGATACTCTGGGCACGAAAAGAATAATAGCTAAAACTCGTTTAACTGCGCGTACTTGGAGTTATCGCAAAAAATGTTGCCATTTTGAATTTCGATGGTCTTGCCACGGCAATTTTTTTAATAAATAGTTGGGCAAGCGTACCTAATTGGGCTACACATGACAGCTACAAGGCGTGGCCGTGTGTGCTATGTATATGTATATATACGTGACACGCGGACGCACAGACGGTAATTCTCCTTTGTATGCTAATTCGAATTATCTAGCCAACGAAATTGTAATCTTATAACTTGGTTGGAATTTCTACATCTGTTGTGTTTGCCTTTGTTTTGTTTTCGAAGGAATTGTGGATGGTATCTGTGAAATATAGAAAGGCGGAAGAAAGAAATAAATTAAATTCCGTACTCGAAGTAAATATGAATATCATAAAACAACATTGAAGAATTATACACAGATTATTTGTTGATATACTATATAATTCTGTAGACGATAAAATTAATATTACTTAGCATATAAAATTCAGAAGACTTTTTTAACCGGTGATTTCTTTTTTTTTTCAGGTCAGTTAAAGAAAAATTAAATTATCATCAGAACCACCCCAGAGCAAGGTATAGTAAAAAGTAACCATAAAATTGCCAAATAACAATTGATACAGTTATCGACTGTAAGATGTTCACACCCGTTGCTTGAGAATGAGAAACGAAAAATTCACAACGAAATTTACTTACCACATCCGAACGAAAAGTTTTAAACGGCCGCAACTCAAAGTCCAACCGCTATTCAAAATGTAATTAAATTTCTCAAACATATATTATATTAAAGGGTTAAATATTTATTCAAGTAATCAACGGTGATTGATTGTGGTTTGCTATCAATTATGTACAGTCGCCATCAGATATATCGGAGCGGCCAAGGTGCTCAAAAATATGTGAACAAGCACTTTAACGCCTTGACAATAGAGACGTGTTCAGATATTAGTGAGCGCCTTGGCCGCTCCGATATATCTGATGGCGACTGTACTATGTAAGATATAAAGTTTGCCATAGCGGGCTATTGCCGAGTCGGGCAAGCCAAACTGATTAAGTATACTTGGTAGATCGTTAAAAACACAAATCGGATTATAGCTACCTATTAATTCCCGTGGTCTTACATTTAAAGTGCTAATATTGATAATTACAAAATTAATAAATGTTTCAGTTTGGTTTGAATGGCGTTTTACTCTTCCTAAATCAACAGTTTAGTATGGTTTTCGGTTGTTTGTTACAAATAAAGTTTTTTTATTTCGATATCTTTCAACTTTTATGTAGAATAGAAAAAAGAAGACTGCTAAATGTTTGTGACAACCACCTTTTTTAAATTAAACTTAAGTGAATTCCTGTATTCTCTGTATTCTTTTCTTTTTGGGATGTAAGTAATATTTAGGCATTCTCAGTATTTCTCAATATTCAAAACTAAACTCAAATTCCGATACGATATAACGACAACGCCGTAAGTAAGTACCTACATACTCGTTTCATATATTCAGTAGTAATGAGTCACCTAATTTATTTAAATCACGATGAAATTAAGCAATAGAAATAAAAAACCGGTCGGATTGGACATTGATAGAACAATAGGCAAGGCACGCGTCTTACGATATCTACTAAGATTGGTATGATTACACTCAATAGCAATAAAAGCTGGTAATTTTGTGGCCTCTGTGTAAAGTGCTATTCTTAAACTGTACTGTACTGCAGGTTAGATCTGATATATTAGGGAATTGATGTGATGATTTTGGTTTCATTAAAAATGCTATTATTTTACTAAAATGGTACTACCTTATTCTTTGTCTATAACACAGTGTGTGTATATGTCACCGTAAAATTGTAAACACTCGTCATATTATAATCTGGCTAGTTACATTATAAACTGACGGTAGGGAGATTAAATTTGTGTTTTGTGTTTTGTACAATAAAGAGTTTATACATACATACATACATAATCTAACCTAACGTAACCTACGTTAGATTATAAACTAACGGGTTCACAATCTTACGGTGTCATATATAACATAAGAAAATCCTCACTTCTTAAATTAATTGAGTTCTAAATATTTTGTGTTCCCGCTCTGGGTCCAACATTTGTCTCTTAATCTGATAACATTGCTACTCCTCCCAGATTTTGTAAAACCACTAAAGCTTCTGGGAGCCTATCCAACATGACAATCGTTGATAAAAAACGCCAACCGAAACTTAAAAATTGTATGGAAACAGTTACTTTTCATAGCATCCGTCATCCCGATACACGAGTTATCTTTTCGTTTGTCGTTTGTCGATGTACGGTTGTCATTTTGGCTAGGCCCCTTGATGTCTATGGGCTACGGTTTCACAATATGCTTGTTTACTTATACTTGTAAAATTAAAAAAAATCTACCTCCGACTGTACCAGCTCAAATCAATTGTTATATCAAGTTAAGTAGATTAAGAAATTCGGAAAAGCTTTGTGCAACGTCTAAAGCCTGACAGAACCGTGACAGTTCCCCTGACAGTTACTAATGCCGCTCATTGTCAGCCTAATACCGTGATTTGGTGACATTGCCTTACATAACTCTTGCGTAAGTGCAAACCTGATTTTGATAGGGTTTAACGTGGCGGTTTTGTTGATAGTGATCATGGTATAATAATATACTCCGCCTGGTACTCTCTTCCGAGATTCGCGAATGACCTAACTGTCACTTGCCTACGTCATCAATGTCATCATGCTGTTGACAGGTTCTCAAACTTTAAAATGTGGGAGAATTTTAACCAACGGTGAAAATTATTTAAACGGCATTAATTTTAAGTTATTCATGTAGAAACATAGTAAAATAAAACAAATCTGTAGTGCACTTTTCACTCCTACTCTTACAGTTCCGAATAGAGCAGCCAACCATTTTCGTAACAAAACATTAATTACCAAGCTTACGACGTGACAAGTTTGGAAAACACTACGACTGCTGACACTGAGCGAGAAGGAAATAACAATTAACACGCGTTCGACAAGGATGGCGGTCAGGGACAAAATGGCGGATTGTCAAATGTGACAGCGCTATCCTGTGTTGCTAGTAGTGTAAACAGAATTACCCGAACGTCTGAAATTTCTTTCGTGAATCGGAAGATATTGCTAACGAATAATTAAAAATGACGTGTTATTGTAAAATTTAAGATAAAATACATATAAATGAAAATTATAAAATTATAAAGAAATATTTTAACTTATTAACCATAGTTATAATGTACCCATGTAACATGTTATGTTGAAATAAAGTGGCAATGTTATTGTGACGTAGGCAAGTGACACTGTGGGAAGAGAAGACCATGTTTTATTAGACCATGATAGTGATGCGCTTGCGTAAATATACTTTGTTTATGTATATACTAAACTCAAGTGCAACGAATTTTAATGGTTACCTTGTAAAGAAGTTTTCGTTTTTATTGCCATTGAGTGTAGGTTTTCAGACTTTCCAGTTATTACAACTAAAAATTTAATGATTCCACATGTAGCATTAGGTACTTGGAAATTTTATACGTCTATAAAACTCTACAAGCTGAAATAAAATTTATTAAATAGTACTTATTTCTTTTGTAACATAGATACCTTATATGTATTTATGATTTTCAGGTCATAAATAATGTTTTCACATAAAATAAAACTTTGTTTATTCAAGACAACATCGAATGATAAAACCTGTACACATAATACCTATATGCAAATTCAAATAAAACTCGATAATAAATGTTATGGTGTCACGTTTAATATTCTAGTCGCCATATGCAATAGTCAAATGCATTATAAATGTCCGTCTTTCTGTCCTCCGTTGACAGGAAAATAGCAAACGGTAAAGATTTTAATATTGCATGCGTGTGTCATTCCATGACCGTAAGGATTATGTTTGAAATAAATAAGCCAATCGTTTCCGTTTCTAAAATAATTCTAACTTTAAAAACTACCTACCATAACAGTAAAAAAGGATGAGAATTAAAAAAAACAACGGGTTGCACTCCGGGAGTGCCGACAGAAGTGAAATCTCAATGACTAGTCCAAAATGTCTGCAGCGCTATGTATAATTGACCCATCCTCCTTTCTATTGAAAAACTTTAGTTCCTGGAAATTCCTGGTCAGTTAGCTTGTTTAAAATTCGAAATCCAAATTTTTAGCGTTAATTGTTTAAAATTCGAATAGAAATTGTAAAGTTACCTTGCAGACCTCGCATCTAAATATATTTGGTCATGATATTTTGAGTTTTATTCACCTGTACTAGATTTTACTTTTATTAGCGATTTCATCAAGATTTAGCTTTATTGAATTATATTTGAGTGATATAAAGTTAGAATGTAACTGTGAGATCCTCGTATTTCAGCCCGAACAAGATTAGAACCTTTTTCATGTAATGTCATTGAGTTTTTCTTTATTGATTTAAATGCCATCTAAATGAGTGGCCATCTAAACCTTACGGTCACGTGATCGCCTTACGCTGTCTCGAGTTTATAATTTTTTCCCCACCTCAAAAAGTGCCCAGCGCCGCTAAAGAAGTTTCACTTCAAAAAACGTGTACGTGTTGATCATCAATAGAAAATTTTAATTTCGCGCCATTTTCTTCTGACATACTTTTTTGGCCGGCTATAGTTTACACTAAGAACAAAATTGTTACTGGCTGGTTAGATAACAGGAATTTAAAAAAACACGGTCGTTTCTCTTTTCAGCAATAGAATTAACTATAACCTTATCCAGACGGTCTAGCATGAGTTGCGTTCTCACGCGCGACTCCATACTTGAAGTCGCGCAAGATGTATGGAATCGCGCGCGAGAACGCAACTCATGCTAGACCGCAATAGAAATTACTGGTGTTCAAAAATGACCTCTGTCATAACGTAAGAAGGTAAGCAGTAAATAAAATAAACAGCACAATCGCATCTCACTCGACGCACTCGTTCCAATTTCAAACTATTTCCACTTAAATTCAAATCTTTATTGCGACAATTATAATTATGCGTTCCGAAAAGTCGTAACATATCTTATTGCAACGCGTTAAAGTTGAGTTCGGCGTAACATACGAATGAGAGCATATTTTACTTGGTTAATTAATGTTTTGATATGAAGAATGGTTCTCAGAAGAAACTGAAGGTCCTCTTGAATTAACAATAACATTTTTGCGTTATGTTTATGTCTGGGTGTTGGGTTACCATGATTGCTGGTACGATAGTGCGTAGGACTTTAGTAGAAATACCGGTGGGTCTGTACATTGTACATGGTGGTCTTGAGCCTAAATTAATTCAAATTTAATTTTTTTATAACGATAAATTTAACAACGATATTTTCACTAAGACTCGCGCAAGAAGTACATGAAAACATGACCTTGAAACCAGAAGAGTGTGATGGTAAGAGACAAGTGAAGATTGACTTCGTGCGCGAAATATGACCTCCTTAGTCCCGATGTCCTTTAAAAAGGACAAATTCAAATCGAATATAGAACTATGTATAATGAAATAAAAGAAGGTTCCAAAATATTATCAGCAAAAATGACTCTGGGACTTCGGAGGATAGTTATATATATGTCGGCGACGGATGGTCCCGATGGCGGTGGGCGCGTGGGGGTAGTACCTAGATGTATTACTTCACAGCCAAAATAGTAGGTATGCTACCAACGCATGAAATAAACATTCGGACTCATTAACCATACTAGTGCCTACTATTATTTCAGTACTAAATAAACGATCTTACGATGGAATCGTATTCAATAAAAATAAAAAGATCACATGAAATCGTTCAAATCTTTATTTAAGTCAAACTACACCGGCTCCAACCCTACACCTCTGACCCGAGAAGATTTAACCCGGCAACAAACTCGGCGGGACACATCTTTTCAAAACAACACATAGTTTCTTTATTTTACAAAAGTAAGCTTCTAATGGCACATAAGAAATCAAAATAACACTTGGAATAAAACACTTAGCTAAACGGTTAAACAACGTGAGAATCTATAAGCTTTCAGAATAATCCTTCAGGTGTAAGCCTTCAGGAACGTAGCGAATTAGGCACGAGCTTGGCTAACGTCCGATCTCTAGCGCGGTCCGATCAAGAAGACTGAAGCCAGTTCCAGCGGCGGAGCCAACGGCTCCCGCCTCCAATTCAAGTTGGTAAACCTGCCTGACCAGTCTACCAACATAACGACAAAAATGCCTGCTCGTGCCTACCTTCACTCAAGATACACATCTTGACGTTCCAAAGCCTTCTACCTGTCATTTTAGTTCAATAATACGCCAATAGATGGTGGCGTTACTCACTACGCAGCTTCATTATTTCGTTACAAGCAAATAATACATAGTCAAACATTGCTAATCGACTTTTACAGGCGTCTAACTATGAACTGTAATGCTGCAATACGTCTTTCTGGTGTCTCGCTCCGACATATATATATAGCTACGGCGTAGAATGACGTAGCAGCTGCTACAGATTTCTTGCAAATTAAAATGTCTTATTACAAGAAAAAGTAATTAAGAAATGTCCTAATAAGCATAACTGCTGCAAATGAGCGTGGGCGGATAGACGCTGACTTAACACGTATTCACATCGTTTACCGAGTAATTCTAAACCAGTATAATTGTACGCTTCAATCACAGAAATATAACTGATGTCTAGACCAATATTATAATGGATGGCTTAAGCACTTGGTATAGCAATAAATACCACGCGTTGCATTGTCGCTATAAAAACAAAAGACGAATTCCTCTAACATGAATCTGTATAAGGTGTGATACGTATCGTTTTTCATAAACAAAAAATACTTTATAAGTATAAAAAATAACACGCCGCACTTAACGCTAAACAGCCCGCCCGGCTCAATTGAAAACCAATAAAAACTACAAGTTCAACCGAACACATTTACATCTCTTAATAAATCTCGAAAACAAAATCCCGAAAGAAAATTAAAACGAAAAAATCACAAAGCCGGTAGTGAGGCAGAAAAAAGAAATTAAAATTCAAATAAAAGAACGGATTCCTTAAGATAATGCTTATTCATTCCACATTTAAAATCAAATTTTCAAATAAAGAACTCTGAGTCGATCGGGCGCGTAAGCTCGAGCGAGCGAGAGGTCCGAACGTTCATGTAAATAAGACAAAGATGGATAGCTTATTATGATTGACAGCTGAGAACGGTTAGCCTTGAAATATTTGAAACATTATATTATTATAAAGTACACTATCTTCGTTTAGCTTAAGAGTAAAGCGGTCATTTAATTATTATATTTAAAGTGGATGAGTTAGTGACTTTTGTGAACTTTAGCTTTCTACTTAGAATTTTGTAACAGATAATGGTTCTCGTGGTACCTACATAGTTATTAAGACGTAGAAATTTATCCTTTCAAGAGATATCAGTTTTTGATGAACTTACTTAATAGTAATAACACTAATAACTGTTAATTAGCTTGCACTTATAATTTATTTTAAAAAGTTGGCTGAAGACAAACGTTTTCTTTTTTTATAAATTATTCATTTTAATTTTACTATTGTTGTTTTTTGTTACTCGTTCAATGTAGTTATTTTTACTAAGGATCTAGAGATTCTAGAGTACCGTACCTACTTATAGGATTCTTCATAAAACACCGTGTGACACCAGCAGCTTGGAGTAGACAATCATATATATTTTTTACAATCGACAAAGCACATGCTTAATGTCGAGGTTGTAACATATAAAAACCTAAAACAGAAAATGCTAAAAAAGGTACCAATCCGTTCAATAGTTCAACCAATATATGTGTCCGCTTTACTCGTGTGTGAGCTCTCATTACCCATATGTATAATGACGGCGGCTAGATGCTCGTTTTTAGAAACGTCGAGTTTCTCCGGAACACGTTTTAAATCATAATTCGAACGCCGTTTTTGAATTTAGAACGTTGACTTTTATGTTTTTTTGTGAACGCCGAATGTGAGTTTTTTTCTGCCATTACCGTATAACAAATAGGTATAACTACTGGTTTTCAAATTCTCCGTTTTTCGGGTTGACAGCTTTTAAGAGATTAGTACCGCTTGATCGAGAACGGACAGTTAGCCAATTAGAGTAGATGAAGAACTTTGTAATGACTGTTATTACTTAGACGTTATAAAATAATAATTGTAGGGAATGAGGAATTTCGTATAGTATGCGTGACCTTTGGAAACAAATACTAGTGTATGTTTGTAAAGCAACAATTTTAATTAATCATTGGTAGACCTTATGCCTTTGCAATAAGGTATACGATTTGTCAGTTAAGAAAGACGATGATACTGGCCGAAAAATCTAGGCGGTTTGAATTTGGAATTACTGAAATGGCGGTTAATTCGCGTAGAGCTACGAATATCGTACATGCTACGAAGTTAAATATAATAAATGAATATTAAACTTTTTTGAATAACACTTCAATAGATATCCGGACAGTTTACATGTAAATGATACATGGCAAATAAATGTTTTTATAAAGACTTCAAAATATATTACACCACGAAAACATGTAATTTACTGAATACAAAATTATTGCTAAATGTCATACAAAACAAGGTACTTAATGCTTAATAAATTATGCTAATCGAAGACAAACTGTAATAAAAACGAACGTGTTATTGCAAACAAATTTAGATATAAGTATTTGATAAAGAAAAATTTGAATACAATTATAAGTTTAAGCTTCAAATTCAAATTACGTAAGTAAGTTTGGTGTCACCTTGTCAGTCAATAATTATAAATTACAAAGAAAACACCTACATAACAAAACAATTTGATATGTTTGTCTTTGTAACAAAATATGTTTAAAAGAAATACTCAGAAAATGTACAGCTTGCTCTGTCTGTTTTCTATGTCTTACCCCTTCTTTTCTCTCTTGTTGAGATTTATTCTTAAAAGAGACGTCTCATTGAAAAAAAAACTTTCAATATGTCATCAACTTGGCTTAAATGACTCCCATCCAGGCCATAACTGCTAAAAAAGTCACCAACTAATTGGTTAAGAAAAATTACTTGAAAAACTTCCATATTCATTGGCAGTCAGCAGCATCGATTAATTCAAAAATTTCAAAATTGGAACATTGTAAAAACGTTCGAGTTCCGGGGAAATAAGCCAAGGCGTTCATTATTGGCCATAAAGGCGCCGTAAAATCGATTAACGCCATTCGAATATTCAAATATTCCAAATCGAGCGATTGCTTCTTTATTTGAAAACTACAAAAAAAAAAGAAATCGGAGCTTCGTAAGGTTACGTTCCAGCACTAGTTGAAGTCGTGTAATGGTTTCTTAAAAGGGCGTAAATCTATGGAATTAGAAATTGACAAAAGATATGGCGCGCCGCGCGAAACGTGTGACGGAAGATTTGGTAATCGCGCGGGTTTTAATGTTTTACTTCAATAACTTTCATGGCATTTGCCTTTGTTCATGGTATAATAATATACTCCGCCTGGTACTCTCTTCCGACCACGTGACTGACACAAGCCTACGTCATCATGCGACAGCGCTATATAATAATATGCGATAGCGCTATATAAAGTGGCAATGTTATTGTGTGTAAATAAAAACTATCTTGATTTAAGGAGGTGTGTAGCAGTATTAAATTCATACCCCCCTATTCATAAACGTCTGCTAAGTTAATAAGTTGATGATCGTCGTTTGTCCCTCTCTATGGCATAACGACAGATAGGGACAAACGACGATAATCAACTGATTAAGTTAGCAGCCGTTTATGAATAACGCCAATAGTCTATTTTAAATGTATAATATATTGGTAAAATAACCTACAAGACGCTAATTGATATTATTCAGTTTGTTTTGAAATTAGTACCGCCTTATCTTTGAAAGCTTTAATTAATTAAAACCCTTAACATGATAAATGACAACCTTAAAATAGACAGCGATAACTCGCTACAAATTCAAAAAAGATTAAGTTACTATTTAAATTAAAACTAATCCCAATAAAATAATTAACATAATGAAATATACATAAAAAGCTACGCTTTCCACCTACAGTGACAGAAACTGGCTTAATTAATAAAGTGACTATCCCAATCGATTGGACCGTAATCGAGTGAGTCTATCGATTCGGAATCGATACATAATTTTATTAGAGTTAGCGTGGGTGTTTGTTTCGAGTACTTGGGTTCTATCGATGAAAAAAAGTGTTTATCCGTAGAATGACCACATAACATGACTTAACAAGTTCATGACCATATTAGTACTGTAAGGGGTCAAAGACCGCAAGAAAAAATACTAATTGGCTTATTTTACGTTACGTCTTGTATTGGTAGTTCTGAAATATTGTGAAATAAGTACTATGGTAATATAATAGGTACTATATTGCAGGAATAGAAATGATAATGATGATTTACGAACGAACTCCTCACAAATGAAACCGTTTGGTTTCCGCGCGCATTTTGCTGTAATTGGTGCTTCGGCATCTATGTTTTTTGCCACCAAATAAACGACAAAAATTTCCGTTTAAATTTTATTAAGATTTCGTAAGTACCTTTTTAAAGTCTTATTATTATATAAGCCGTGGAATGCCGAAATCCGTGAACGCTCAATTGGCGAGTTTTTACCATAATTTATTAGTTGCTCTAGGCGTTTATCAAGGTACGTTCCGGGCAATGTGGGCAAGATGGATTAGGTAACTGTTTATTGGTCGTATTGGTACAGTCAACACCAAATGGATAGTGACAACACCCTATACCGTGTAAGTGAATGGTACCTTAAGATAGGGCCTGGGGCCCGTTTCTCAAAACCTTGTAACTTGTAATAGGTACAAGCGGATGTCACTTTCTGACAGCTTTTGTTAGAAAGATACTTCCACTTGTATTACAAGTTACAAGCTTTTGAGAAACGGGCCCCTGATATCATATATTTTAGAAAAGCCTGGTATCAGTTATCTCTTTAAAATAAAATAATGAATACCGACTTAATAAATTTCAACTAGAGTTAAGCTAAGCGAACTCTGCACCCTGTTTGATAACACTGAGTGTGGAAGTGTTATCATAAAAGTCTAACTTCTATGAAAATATGACGTTTAAAATAACACTTGCACACTCTGTGCTATCAAACACAGTGCAGTTAGCTTAGCCTGACTCTACGACTGAAAACTTAATCTTTACATTAACATTTTGGTTATTGCACCTAATTAGTACCTAACGCAATAATAGCAGAAAAAAACTGTAGGTACTACATTGGTAGTACCTTACCTTACCTTACCTTACCTTACATATATTGATATATAAGGTTGTCTGGAAGAGATCCCTCTAAAGCGATAAGACCGCCGGTTGTTACCTCTATTGTCTTTGTTTATGTTACTGTACAATTTGTTGTAAACTACGAGTTTGGTGAGGTGTGCAATATAGAGTATTGTATAGTCTAAAATTTGCAACACATGCCATTGCCGTTGAAGCCAACTATACTTGTGTACAATTATACCAATTTAGGTACGTTTTATTGAAGACTAGCTTTCTACAGCCCCGGGGTACATCCCAATAAACATAATGGCGTTTTGTTTACGATTAACACTTCACTTGCCAAATATCTCATAAAAGCAGGTAAAGTCCGTCAAAGTAACTTTGCACCGATTTGAATAGAACTAAGTGAGGGAGTGTCACTGTAAACGTCATATTTTCATAGACATTTGACATTAATCATGACATTGCCACACTTTGTAATTGGAAATGGCATGCAGAATTAGCTTGGTCCAACTTTATAACGTTTATTTTGAAAAACTAAAGTTGTTAAAATTGTTGTAAGGGTTTAAATATGGAATGGGAACTTGAGTAAAAACAAGTTACTTATACAGTATACACTACAAAATTTTGTACAGGTACTCTGACCACGCTTACTTTGCACAAACTTGGCAATAAGAATGCAAACATAAGAAGCTCGTCGAAAACTTATCGTGATCCGACTGTATATTATAAGTTTTTAGCTAGAAATTTAAAGATTTAAGGATTTTTATGGAACATAGTAAGATACATCTTATGCCAGCAGTACACACTGGCATATGCCGAGAGTTGCCGAGAGTCTCGGCACTGCTCCGATCCAATCGGAGTACCTAGCGCAATACGAGACGAGGACGAGTGAGACCAGAAAGGAACAGTATGTACCTACACAATTACACACTCGTTCTCGGCCTGTCTCGCGATCTCTCGACGAGTGTGTACAGCGCGCATTATACCTATTTGTTCGTAATCAGCTGCATTAGTATTAGTATAAACTGTGTCGCCAATGATCTTGAGAGATAGTAAAAGATTGCGATACATTAAAGTCTATTTTTTTATTCGGTAGACTAAAATGACATTTCATAGTATGAACATCATGTGTCATTTCATACTCGTACTATGAAATGTCATTTTAGTCTATCGAATAAAAAAATAGACTTTAGCTAATTATAATTATAAAGATGAAAGATACGTCGGTCTTACTTAAGATCAAAGATAGACGTATGATTATTAAGGATATCATACTAAATTGAAGTTGAAGATGACTATCTTAGTTCGTCATACTGCTTTCTTAACACAACCGTCTATTGGCTACGAAAGCTGCGCAAAGTGGTTTAAAAAGACAGATTTTTTAGAGATACATAATAATAATCTAGTTTAGCAATGGATGTGTATCAGTGAAACATTGGCAAAAAGAATCATACTCTCTTTTTATTATCACCCTCAATAATAATAAAAAGACTTTCTGCCGTATTCGAACTTCAAGATATTCACAAGAGACGACACGTACTAGATCTATTCTAGATACGTTATAGTTTAGATTTCAACAGGTTCTCTTTTGCAGCGCAATTCGGGCAACCAATGTCACTTTTACGTTAGATAGAGTTAGATATGTAATAGATGTGAATTAGATCTCTAAGCCATATCTTGTGGAAAGCGTTCAAGAGCATCTCCAGAATCGCGCAAATGTCAAATTTGACTGGTTAGATCTTAAAGATATCGTTATCATATCTTGGTGATGACTAAAAGATATCTTATAGATGTCTATTTCAAAATCCGAATCGGGCCCTATGATTCTTTCTGCCAAAATCAAAATGTGAAAACGCTGTAAAAGCGGGGTGTGTAGTTTATTATTCTACTATTACTGGCAAAACTTGTTTGCCCGACACTGTAACTAGTAATCTCCGAATGCCAATCGGCCCATTATCCTTTAACACGTATGTATGTCTGTCTGTGCCTTTTACACCGAGGACAATATCCAGTAATAACAATAAAACAGTCCCATTACCTGCGCGTATATACGGATTGATCACGCGGGTCAGTGCTGACTCTACTTACTTCTAAATACAGTTATTATTATTTATTACTAGCGACCCGCCCCGGCTTCGCACGGATTAACAAATTATACATAAACCTTCCTCTTGAATCAGTCTATCTATTTAAAAAAACCGCATCAAAATCCGTTGCGTAGTTTTAAAGATCTAAGCATACATAGGGACAAACAGACAACGGGAAGCGACTTTATTTTATACTAGTAGTGAAGAACCAACTGTCAGTAGGCCAATTCGAACGCACACTGTTTACAAACCGATATTGGATTGATATTGGAATCATATCGGTAAGTTTTCATTCGCGCGGGCGTCTCGCTCGCACTAATGCTTGTGTGAACAAGGCAAAATAACACGCGAATGATTGATAACTGATATATTTATTTAACTATAGGTAGATCAAGTTATAAAATTACCTACATCCATTTGTGACATTTTTCCACCCTACTACAAGGGATTTTAATGGTTTTTTTTAATGTGATTAACATTTTATTAATATACAAACAACACGTAGAATAATACATTCTAATGTCTTAAATTATTTAAAAACTTTAAGAAAATTATACTTAAGTACCATAAAATACGCTGGAGTTGGGCAGAACCCGCCCGCTTCGGAAAAAATATGCGAAGGACGTCGGAAACGATACTATAATCATGCCGATTTGAGCACGGCTGTGATAAAAATTAATAATGATCTGTAATGAATCATTCTATTATGCCACGTTATAACGGCTCATTTACATTTTAATTTTATAATCCAATAAGATTCTGATAAGGTGGCGAGTGCAAATTGTATCCTGGGCTTATTAGCTTATGTGGTTATATTTAACCACGAAAATCGAATTTCGTAAATTGCGGGCATTTTTCTCTGTTACTCTAATTACGCCTTCATTTGAGTAAAAGAGAAAGATCCACGCAATTAACGAATGTCGGTTTTCGCGATAGCCCCTCTGGGCTTAAGATTCTAATAACCCTTTTGTGTGTGTTAAGTTTCCATTGGCGTTTTTCTATTAAACGATTGTCATTTGTCATCTTGACTAGGCCCCCTGAAACACCAAACCTCACAGTGAAGTTCATAACCAGCACTTGATTAGACTACATACAGACTATAGCCATATGTGACTATATCTATGAAAAGGGACCTTATTGTCAATGGCGGTTACGCCATTATTAACGATGCTCCGATATAAATACAATGCCGCGCGACGCTGTGCGGCGTAAGCGCCATCGACAATAAGGTCCCTTTTCATAGATAATGCCCCATATATAGTCCAAAGCCTTATAGACTAAAGATACCAATATGTATAAAACCTGTGCTAAAATAAAATACTTTCAATTTTTTTACTGAATAGAAATATCAAAGTTTTTTTTGCGTGTTAACTTTAACTTTTAACATCCGCTTCTTATTCAATGCTCCCTTTTTAGAGCTGTCAAAATTTTAAATAATTCCAAGTCATTTGGTTCAAAGCGATCATTTAAGAATTTTTTATCTTTAAAAAACCGTCGAGTTCCAAAACTAAGTAATTTAAAACCAGGTCCGGCTGTACATAACTTTTAACAAAAGCTATTGGCCTTATTATTACAAGTAAATCTTTATCTTTAATCACACTGAGCTTTACAATAGTTTTGTAACTAACCTATGCTTTAATTACACGACCTTTTAGAGTCAAAAGTCAATTAGCCGACTAAGTAGTAAACAAAAGTTTTTAATAACAAATTTTATCTACGAATGTAACAATGACTCGTGTATTGGTACTTTCATTAAATTCAAGGTGGCCGAAGTAATATTAAAATTTAACTTTATATGTTTCAATGTAGAATAGGTAGATCTAATTTTAAATTACAATGGTGTATTGGTAATAATGAGTTATTATTTGATATAAGTTCACTTCCTTTAGTTATTTCGTTAACTACTAAAATCAGAATCGGTTGAATATAACTTATGTCTCGTAACGTAATCGTATAAGAACAAAAATCAAATACATTATGAACTACAATCTATTTTTTAAATTTTCATGGACTCACTTTAACTTTTGAATAAATAATTTCAACGTATTTACGCGTAGTGACGTGACATGTTGACAACTTCTCGGAGATGTCAATAGTGATGTGACACATACATTATCGATGTGTCGATCGGCACGAGTGTGTGTTTAGACATAGTTTCAAAGAAAGCAATTACGAAATGTTAGAAACATTTTTATGAATGACTTTAGATGGCAGATTAAATCTAAAAGGTTTAATTGGAAATGAATCCGTGACTAAACTCTAAACCTTGTTTTTTCTGAACAAAAACAAGTCTAAATCTGAGACGGCATCGGTAACCACGAACGTCTCAAATGTCAATTTGGTTTAGGTTAATGTTGGATTAGGTTTTTTCCTCAAATGTGAGGTTGGGTATCGTTAGTTTCAAATTAACCTTCCTTGTTGAAATGAAGGATAAAAGCGTATTTAAGAATAAATATTGCATTTGCAAAATTTTATAAATTCGCAGAACGGAAACACGTGCATGACATTTTATGTTATTTGATTTTTAAGCCTTGCCTACTTAATTCCGAAAAGTGATTGAGTAGGTACAAGCCAGAGCACGAAAATCGAAGTTCGGAAGTTGCGGGCATTTTTCTCTGTCACTCTAATTACGCCTTCATTGGAGTAAAAGAGAAAGATCCCAGTAATTTGCGAATTGCGGTTTTCGCGGCAGCCCCTCGGGATTTGAACCAACATCATGCTGCCATTGCTGCATATATCTTGGGAAAAAGAATAAAGCTTGGCTACAACATTCAATCATAGTAGGTAGCTAACTGTCTTTAAAACATCTTAATACTAAAAACATCGATACTTCTAATATACTATGAAACCACCAAACGAAATCCCTACGGACTCCCAAAAGGCATTCACATGGACTAATTGTATATTTTAATATATTCTTTCCATTTGCCTTCACATGAATCAGAGTTTTTTTTGCTCTGCCCTCTATTAGATCATTCACCGAAATGTCAAAACCGGATAATAATTGATAATAACATATTTACGCCCTTTTTAGAGATCCGTGGAAACCAGAAATAGTCGGTAGTGCCTGCTATTTCTGGTTTCCTTTTGCTTAAAAATCCAACGGAACTCTATTTGATGTGGACAGATTCATTCCGGAACCAGTTTTCAATAAAGCTTTCCACGTGGATAGGTTTCGTCTACTTAATGCAATCTTACACCAGAGTTCATTAAAATACTCCCGATATAATATTTAAAAAATAAGTACCGAACAAACTTATCTAATAACAGAAAATTATTATATATTTTGTGCATAAAATTAATCTGGCGAGTCGCTTAAGCGAAATGCGAAACTTTTTTGTAACTGTAACTGATATCTTGTTTATACAAAATCACAGCTATGTCTAATGACCGAATGTCGGCTTCTATGTCATTACACGAAATTACTTTTATAATGAAATGGCTGAGCCAAAAAACTGGCCAAACGCAAGAATCGCGTAAACGGATATCTCGCAAAAACCAGATTTTTACGTAGGTAATCTACTGTAATTTAAGAATAATATTCTAAAAAATCGGGATATCACGCATCGATCAAGTTGGTCGGTAAAATTAATTATATTCAAAGTATTAGATCTATTTTCGAGAAAACGAGATTGAGTGAGGCAAAAAACGCCACGAGTGTATGTCGAAATTGGTAACGTGGAGGTACTTATTAAAATTAATACAACGACTCGGCCTTCGTACGCCTTCGGGTTGGCTATCAATCTAACGTTGCTCGATTTCTGTTTACCTTGTTTTGAATTAGTTGACTTTACATATGCTCTGGTCTCGTTGGAATGCACGTGTTATGATTTTGTTTGTTGTCGTTACTAAGGTTGTACTTCATTAACTATTATCAAATGGATCAATTTAACAAATCAAGGCGACTAATTTAAATTTTTTGTTTGTTTCAGATGTCACAATTGTTGGCTGATCTTAAAGACTGATTAGTTTTACTATATGAAGCCAACTAGTCAGGAAATGAGTGATCCATGAAGCGGAATCACAGGTAACTATTTACTTAAGGGCAGTTTCAGACTAGCGTATTTTTCTGCGCGTAAATATACGGTCGTTTCGTACGATCTTACATGCACGTTACATTTGGTTAATACATATAAAACACTAGTCTGTAACCGCCCTGACACAATTGTTATTTTGCTAGAATCATTTCAATTGTTTAAAAACATCGACAACCCTAATATAAAAAAAATCGGCAGCCATATAAAAACATCCCCGAGAGTTAAAGTTTAAATTCAAAACATTCCACAGCATTCAGCTAATCTGACTGTCAACAAAGACCTATTGTTCACTGGACACATTGTTTCATTTACATCGAAATGAAATGAATCACTGTTATGATTGCCGCTAAAATGTATTCAATTTAATTCGATTGTTTATGACAAACTGGACAAACTGACTTGTTCGCAGGTCGTTTTCGGTTGAAGGCGTTAGAGTTTACGCTCTGCGATGACTGCGATGGCGGCCCACCAGGAATCCTTGCACGAGAGGCTACAGCCAGTGGAAGAGCCCCTGTATCTTCACCATGGCGCGCCCTGGCCCGAGACCGCCGACCAGCAGGACGAGCACAGCATCGACGCCTCCCCCTACTACAACATGCCAAAAAGAAACAAAAGGAAGAACTTCAAACCGCGATGCGCTCCCAACGCCACGACCTTCTCGGACGACTCTAACGGAGCCAATGGCGACCAAAGCCCCGTCAACGGCAACGAAAGAACCACACCCGAACAAACAGAAGATGATTACCCTAAAATAGGTGTAACGAATTTTAATTTTCTCAAAGGAGTCGCTGTCGACCTAAGTAGGAGACTAAGCACAGACTCCAATGAAAACATAGATTCAAATTACCAAAATAGGTTACCCGATGACAAAAAGATTGAGTCGTTCCAGCGCTCGTATATAGATAGCTTACAAATAAGCCAAGACGGCCAAAGGGATCGGACCGTCCTAAATTTTAGTAATTTACAAAATAAATCTTTCTGTGCCAAAAATCCTTTTGCAATATCTCAGTTAATTAAGACTAACTCGCCTCCTAGAAGAAGGGAGTCGGAATCTGATGATGATAACAAAGGTCAAGATATAAATGCAAATGATAGGTTAGGAGAGAACCAAGAACCAATGGAGGTTAGCGAGACACAGCAAAATGGAGATGGGTCAAACGCTACTAACAAAATGTTAAGGGACTATGCAATGAACACGATGAAGGAACTGCTAGGGATTTATGGATTGTCTTCCAATGAAGTAGCTGATGCTATAAGCGGACAGATCAGAGCTTTGGAAGCACTCCAAGGTAATCCTTTAAAACCAAACTTCAAAAATCATTTACTTGTGAAAAAAATATTAACCAATAATTTTTCAGGTAAACCTTTTACCCAACTGCCTCTGAGTTTAAAACGAAGGCACGATTCTGGAGACGGCGACAAAATCCGCAGAAGGTCTTCGTCAGCGACTGAGGATGAAGGCTCTACTAATATAACCCCACCGAAGACACCTGACAATGATATGGAGGCTCAAAGGTATCATCATTCATTACTTCATTTCCTTTTTATTGGTTTGTTAAAGTTAACCACCTGTGCTTAACTGTGAAAAGTTCAATGAGCAGGCAATTGCAGGTACCTACTATAATACTTTCCTTCTTTGACTAGCTTCCACTAAAGAAAGTGGCCTAGAAGTAGAAAAATCTTCTCCAGATTTTTACCCGCAAAAGTTGCAATTAGCTGAATACTCGTAGATTTTTATACATGAATCTGAAGAAAAGGGCGTACTCCCATCTTGCAACCTCTGGTGTTCATTGGCGATGGTAATCACTTACCATTAGGCGATTCGTTTGCTCATATTTATCATATACGAGTAAAACCTTATGAAAGTAGTTTCCTATGATGCTAATAAGAATTCGTTTCACAGACAAAGAGCACTACAAATAATCAACCAGCAGTCAATGCGGCTGTTTGGCAGGGCTCCTGAAGAAGAAGGGAGCGGTTCTGATGATGGAGAACAAACCTTGGACTTGAGCGTCTCAAGAGACACTGACGGACAGGTAAAACTTTTGGAGTATAATTATCAGATAGTCATTTATATCTTTTATATAAATAAATCAGTCTCGTTCCTGAGAAATATGATGGGATTGAAAGTTTCTAAAAGATACACGGGCAATGTCGCAAGCGTAAGCTACTCGTGTTCCTTACTAATATTATAAATACGCTAGTAGCTCTGTCTATCTGTCTGTTACTTTTTCACGCTTTAACCATTGAACAGTATCGATGAAATTTAGTATGGAGAGAGTTTGAAGCCCGAGGAAGGACATAGATATAGCTGTCAATCATCTCATCATCATTCTACGCAGACGCCGATGCTATCATTACCTATTATAAATTCCCATATTGATCCGACCATCTTTTACTGAGTAGTTTTATTTTTATTTATTGTTTAACAGGACCTTTATACGTTTGTATATATCGGTCCTATGACTAAGTAGTTTAACAGTGTTTATTTGTACAGGAACAATCAACTACATCTAGCGCCGGCAACAGCGTGTCGGAGTTCGAACAGCAGAGCTTACTCATGCGCAAGAATCTCGAGGATTTAGCGAATCTGCAGATGCAGGTGTGTACAACCCTTACCTATTCATAAAACTTAGCAACCACTTACAAACCTCTGTTAAATTTTGGTCTCTTTCTAACAAGCAGAAATGTCAAAATGACGGATAGGGACAAACGATTATCTACGGTTTGTGAGATTTGACAAAATTTATGAATAACGCCAGAAGTAATAATAATGAGAGCAAGAATTTCATATCCCCACTCAAGCCTATCAGACCGGGATTTACTCGTATAGGCCCGTGAAATCCAAAATGAGAGCAAGGATTTTACTTCTGTAAATAAGGTCATAACTTACAATTTACAAAAATAAAAGTAAAACAATTTCAATAAGTGCATTCTGAGATTAGTACTGAAGAAGACTACACTTTGTTTAATTCCAATTTAACAAATAAGTATTCAAATAGACAAATCAATAAAATTATAATTCGTTTCAGGGTTTCTTTCCTAAACCAATGAATGATGCGGACGATTCACAAGAAAGAAAACTGCAAGCGAGCGGTAAGTACTATATTCAATGGCAATAAAAGTGTATAAACACTGACCAGTGACAATCCAACCTCTAGACTGAGCTTAGGCCAATTCTTTCATGAAACCGATGCTGCCCAAAATACGGAGGTGCGGGGGGACGAGGTGAGCGAATCCCGTGCCGTGATTGGTCCGTTCAAAGACACGGACCAATCACGGCACGGGATTGACTCGAAGATGGAGTAACGCTACCGTATGTCTGGCAGAGGGGGGAGCGCGACTATGCTATGTCTAGAGGTTGGATTGTCTGTGACACTGACTAGTGATGTGCCGTTACCGTAAATTACGAGAACAGAGAGAATCGTCGGATAACTTTCGCGGTAACGTTCTCCGTACGGGTAATTATCGAGAAAGTGGTCTAAGTTTAAATTTTTTTAAACTTTTTTTTACAGAATTGATTCTTATTTATGTAATACAATCTGTATAGAAATTTTCAAAATAATCTGGCAAGAGGAACTAGTTTATTACCAAAATTACCGTAAATTACCGCCGTAAATTACGGGCAATCTTCCCCGCGAATGTTCTCGGGTAATTTTTCTAAGAGAAATTTTAACTTTTATCAATGAATTCAATGATGTAAGTAATTAGATGGTAGAGATTAAATACACAATAATATTACATTATTTTACTAATGTTTAATAAGTTTCATTTGATGTGCGAATTAAGTGTTTTTAATGAAAGTAGGTTGAATCAAACTTGCATAACGAAAAATAAAGTGAGTTCTTTATTATTTTAGCTTAAATGTATAAAATTCATCTCATAGTTATGACAGTGATTTTAAATACCTAATTCAAAATGTTGTGTAATCTAAAAAAACATATCTTATACCTTTAAACGAGCAATTCTTATATATTTATTTATATATATTTCTGGGATCTCGGAAACGGTTCTAACGATTTCGATGAAATTTGCTATATGGGGGTTTTTAGGGGCGAAAAATCGATCTAGCTAGGTCTTATTTCTGGGAAAACGCTGATTTTTGAGCTTTTATATGTTTTCCGAGCAAAGCTGCTCGGTCTCCCAGATATTATATTTCAATATCATATGTAAGCAAGCATTGATGTGTAAAGTAAAGTTTGATTTGTAATGACTTCCATTACAACAGGTATGTTTTAAGATACAATTTTATTACGTCGCGTGTTTATTTCAAGTTAAGTAGGCTGTTATATTGTAAACAGGTTATATTGTTATCAGCTGGGTTTGCAATGTAAGTACCCAGTTACCGCAGTAAAAATAAAACACGTGGAAAGTGCATTTTTGTACTGTGTGGGTACTAACGGATCAAAATAGTTCCTGATGGCCCTCAAGATCCTGCATTTATAGCGCTCGACTTTTCTATGTCCTGTTACTTGTATCGATAGCGCAATGAGCACGTAAGAGGATCTTTCAGAGTGGTCCTTTATTTATGACAAACTAAAAGAAGGCTTAGGATGGTCCGGTCCGGCCACATGAAACGTTTGATAGTTTGCCAGTTAAATCTCTTAAACATCCCTACAAAACACGAAGTCCTCACAGTCTGCAGCCATTCATGCCCTTCAGGGCATGCTAAACCTTCCATCGCTTCACCTACACATACAGCAAGAGGCCATCCCCAAACAGTGAGTCGGACTCTGGAACCTTCTCAGAAGACCTGAACGTGTCCATTACCAATCCGCTAGGAGCCCATAACTCATATTCCAAGCTGAGTGCATGGGCATCATCAATGCGGCGGCTGCCATCACTGCAAGGAGGGTAGTAGGATCCTCCATCCACATGCTATCCGACAGTAGAGCACTCTTAATCGCCCTGAGCCATATAATTACATCAAACCGCATTAGGTGCGGAGGCGATTGGCCCGGAAACGATTCTCCCGACCACTTTAGCAAGGTACGCTCACTGCTGCTAGAACGTACAAAGAAACAGCACACTGGCTAAACCAGGCTGGAGACCGAAAGGCCATGCCTGGTATCAATGAAAGACTCACGAAGTCGCTCTTTCAGGATCCAGCAGGAGGAAGGGTGACCATTCCTCTTGAGGGGTTGGGTTGGCTGGACTAGCCCCCACCCCCCGTCATGAAAAAAAGGCGCCCGTCGTCGAGTTCTCTCGTCGAAATCTGCCCGTGCTACAATACAATACAATATCCTCACAACATTCCTGGGAAGACGAAGACCTCCCGGCACATGGTAGTTCAATATCAAGAGGGAGATGAAAGCCCAGAACCTAAACCCTATGGTAACATTGGTAACCCAGAATAAAGCGGTTTGTCTCCGCCGCCGTACATATAAACCCAGATAGAGGTGGGACTAATATAAGGAGAAATAAGACTAGAAATTATTATACCAATCAACCACATGTCAGATAACATAAAAATAATAATAACACAGAATAGTAATAATGTAAAAAACATTTAAATACTTTTAAACCACAAAACTTGTAAGCAAAATTCAATCCTAATTTAATATACTTCATGGGTAAGTTACCGTAAATTCTCGGTAATTTACGGTAATTTCCACTAATGAGAATTACGGTAAGTGCGTAATTTCTCGGCGGCACATCACTAACACTGACACATAATTGATTAGTAACGTCTTGACACCAGTGGAAATATTAACGTTATGCCATAAGAATTACGAATTTATAAAAAACATTAATCGACACGGTTGATCTAATTCAACAATGCCTTCATTTTCCCACCAAATTGATGCATTACCTCAATAGGTATAAAAAAAGACAAAATGATAAACATATTATGCGAGTAAATATCAATCTAGACCAGCGTTAGATCGTCAAAACACATTTTGCTTTGATTTATAAAATATTTGCCAATGAACTGCTCACGCTGATTTTAAGCCACTTTATTAATATTTTATTGCAACATAAGATTATACTTAATATTATGTTTGTTATAATTGTACAAAAACTGCTCTTTTGTCACGGCTGAACTAAGTTGAGTTACGGAAATTCCCTACGTTTTCGTAATTCAGAGGAACATTTTTAGAACATAGTTAAAATTGTACAGAATAGAGAACTCTATCTGTTAACCAAATTTTACAAAACCTGACGAAAAAAAAACCGGCCAAGTGCGAGTCGGACTCGCGCACGGAGGGTTCCGCACCATCAACAAAAAATAGAGCAAAACAAGCAAAAAAACGGTCTCCCATCCAAGTACTGACCCCGCCCGACGTTGCTTAACTTCGGTCAAAAATCACTTTTGTTGTATGGGAGCCCCACTTAAATCTTTATTTTATTCTGTTTTTAGTATTTGTTGTTATAGCGGCAACAGAAATAAATCATCTGTGAAAATTTCAACTGTCTAGCTATCACGGTTCGTGAGATACAGCCTGGTGACAGACGGACGGACGGACGGACAGCGGAGTCTTAGTAATAGGGTCCCGTTTTTACCCTTTGGGTACGGAACCTTAAAAACGACAAAAAATTATAATTCAGCCCATAAAAATGTAATTTTCCATTTATGTCGTAACGCCTCGTGTCCGCCTGTACCCGCTAAGTCCAGGTGCGAGAGAATTAACACGTGCTCTCAGTTTCTTCTCGTTAGTGTCTTTTAACGGCGAAACTGTGTTTATGTGTCATTGGAACTGCAACCTTGCAATTCGAACACGTTCTCGCTAAAATGTAACTGAAAGCAATTTTTGAAAATGTCGAAAAAAGTTTTCTTAAAATGAGGAAGTTACCTGCAAACTCTGTCTTGCGTCTGCTCGATTACCTCCTATATTTTTAGAAATTCCATGCTTAGAAGCTTGTTTAATCGAACATATTTACTGGTTTTTATTATCAGTTAACGTACCAAACCAACGCATAACTGTATCAGTAATGATATGCGCTCAAATTACACACGATTTAAATAGGTATGACCAATCTTTTGAACGCGATCGATCATCTTAAATTATGACTATACATTACCGGTTTAATACATGTTATATGTTATAATAATTCCCAATATTATACTTATGTTATACACAACTCAATTTGTTTGAAATAAGGCCTTAAACTGATATTAAAAGTCAAAATTAAATTCTCTTACTTTTCTTCTCACGCCATTTTTATTACATCTCTGTTTAGCCCTATGGTTGACTGGTAGAGAATGCCTTTAGGCATTAAGTCCGCCATTTGTACATTTTATTTGTATTTTGTGCAATAAAGTTTAAATAAATAAATAAATAATAAAATTGTACATATACTTCTCATAAAATGTAGTCTGGCAAACACAACTTGTCAGTCAGTAAGACCCAGGAAAATTATCTCATTCTTTTTGTGTGCTAGTACAGCGTAAGACAAAGATTTGATTTGATTCTCCCTATCTACTTTTGAAATGAGACAGTCCTGGGCCAAAGTATACATTTGTTTTTTGAGTTTGAGGTGTTATAAAAGAAATTGTTTTATTCAAGATGGGACTCCATAATCCACAGTAGTTACATGCATCTAAAAAGGTTTAAGTCAGTTTAAACATTATTTTTAATAGTGAACAACAATAATGTACAAGAAACAACTTAAATTCTTCGCTGTACAGTCGACTACAAAGAGATGTATCCACTTTTTCACCATACTGCCTTGTAATAAGGTGAAAAAGTGGATACACCTCTTTGTAGTCGACCCTACAAGATCTAAGTTCTCCACAAAAGTATACATTCTTAACACATTGCCGTGAAAAGTGACGGCCGCTTAATTTATTCCCTGATCAACCATTTCTGTTGTTTCCGCATAATTATCGATTCCACACAAATATTGGTCTTGTACGTTGAACCCGGTGAGAGTCTGATGAGTATTTTCAAATTGTCTCATTAGTCTCATTTAGATGGTCTTGTTTACTTTCTGTACACGAAGATGTAGCCTCATGTTTAAGGTGTAGAAAACACACAAATTTCGAAATATTCGTAGTTTTTTTTTAAACTTACACTAAACCTTATGCCATGTTTCTATAATATAGTTAATTTATCTCAGAAAATGTTCTTAAATAACCAAGAAAAGAACCTTCAAAATTGAACCTTTAGACTCTTTTGTATTCATTTTGTCGTAAATTAACCTCAAAATCTTTGTAATTTTCAATTCATCCGACAATTAAATAAAAATAGAAGGCAAATGTTCAAAGATCACGCAATTTTGGCCTTTAATTTAATTCGTCCTTCCTCAAATCAGGTTGTCAGTATTTTTAGGCGTTTCCTCCTGGCCCCTGGTCTCAGAAACCTCGGCGAGCAACACTAATCTGCTCAATCGAGCTAGTTCAACCAATTGTAGCTAATGGGCTACATGATCTGTTTGCGTTTCGAAATACGCCGCGATGAACCGTGGACGACATGCTCGGGTTTTATAGGGAAGTATCATTATCAGCAACGGTTTATTTTATTTGCTATACAATTTTGAGTGAAATTAGTATATCGAACACTGAGACGTATGTATTTCACGTGTTCTAAAGTTTAAATTTGTGTCTTATTCGACTTAAAATGAGCTGAATTGTCAATATTATATTAATCATCGGTCACTGTTTCAAAGATATTAAAAGTATACAGATATATATCATTAGAGAATTAATTAATTTAAAATTATTACGCAGTGTTTTTGAAAGCATTGACAATAATCAATCGAAACTTCAAGAAATTGGCTATCAGAATGCCCATACACGAAATCGAATTAGCATAAAATTAAGCACAATATTTCTTAACCCACATTAATTCTAATGACAACCGTGTACTACTGCCTAATTTCACAAAAAAACAACAGTAACCAGTTTTAACTGTTTTCAAATTGAGTCGTAATAAAGAAATCATTCCAAAATCGAATTAAAAGTACAACAACCTAATCGATTATAATCGATTAATTATTCGATTACAAGCACAACCGAATTAGAATAACTTATTCATAAACCGTTCTGTATGTAGGTGTAAAACGTTGTAATATTGATAAATACCCTAACACACTATAAACATCAAAAATATAGAAGAAGCCATGTTTTTAATTGCTATAATTAACAAATTCTTAATAAATTATATCTCTATCGCCTTAGGAGCGCACGGTACAATAATTTATAGAAAAGGAGGGGAATATAAAGTTGTTTAAAGTAAAAGGGACAGGGATATTAGGCACGTTGGGACCGGTGGGAGGTTGCGAGTCGATAATCGATGATTTTATCAAACAATCGATTTGTCATTCGATATCTAGGCAGTGAGTTCGCCGGCGGCAGCGTTTGATTTTTCAAATATGTTCTAATTTCTGCTTTGGCATTAATAACTGGCTGGATTCTATTATTACCTTTTTTATTCCGTCAAATATATAGTTTTTATAGCATTTTGAGGTCAAAGTATTCATAATTTACTCGATTTCGTCAGATATTAATCTCAATAACTTTAATAAAATTAAACTATGAGAAATATTGTTTCACACAAATTCGTGACTGTACTTTTTTGGTATGGTAAAGTATGTTAACTAATATATATTATCAAAAACTAAATCGGTTACAAGAGTACAAAAAATCGGTTATTCGAGTATAGCAGTATAGCAGAGTATCTTACTCTACGTAGCTGATATTTTAGAAAGATTAATGTTTAATTTAGTTGAAATTGAAAAGAAATATCGCCACTAACCATGACAACATATTTTGGTCACAATTTGCACTTTTATTTTACCTACATACTAGCCCACCCCGACATTTTTTTCACCTTCTTAGGGGATAATTATTATATTCTGAGATAAAAATAATTCTTGTCCTTTCCCAGACTGTGTGTCAAATTATATTAAAATCTTTAATCCTGTTTTTGGGCGATGGACGACCAAGCATGTTTGAAACATCTAAATATCGACACAAACATATTTTAACATTTACATTAACTAAATATACATCGGGGCCTAATTTACTCTCTGGGTTGGAAGGTCAGGTAGCAGTCGCTTTCGTAAAAACTAGTGCCCACGACAATGACTGGGATTAGTTGCCAAGCGGACCCCAGGCTCCCATGAGCCGTGGCAAAAATGCCGGGACAACGCGAGGAAGATGAGATGACATAACTAAATATACATAATATTAGTAAATACACACATATAAACTTATACACACGACACCAAGCAAGGCGGCCCGCTCTCACGGCAATAAGCACCCACCGGACGCGAACCTAGATGCCCAGTAAATGGGAAACCGCCTGATTCGCCTATTGCGGCCCCCACAGGATATCACGGAAAATAACGGCCGGTTAAATTGGGATTTTATTGACAATTGTTCCTCTTGTGGTGCTCTGATTTGTTAATGTGGAGCGATAGACTAGGAATCCTCGAGACGGAGGTTAGAGCAATTATTTCATGATACCGATGCTGCCACAAATACTGGGGTGCGGAGGACGAGGTAAGCGAGTCCCGTGCCGTGATTGGTCCGTTCAAAGACACGGACGTCACACAAAGACAATTTGACTCGAAAATGGAGTAAAACTACCGTATATTTGTGGCAGAGGGGGTAGCGCTACTATGCTCAGTCTGGAGGATGTCTTGTCTGTGTGTGGAGCTAACTTTACTATATACTATGCAATTGAGGATTGCATGCATGCTATTGTTTCTTGTGTATTACCATGAACGAATTACACAAAATCACCATTATTGCAACATTTGACACTACTAGAGACATCTGCCTTACTTTTGGGAACTAAATATGAAGTCACGCTTTGCAGTATCGGCGATCCTGGTATATGGCCCTTGGTATTACTTATAGGTAGGTAACTCCAGTAATTTTATTTTAAATACTATGAGACTATACAAACACTATGGGAACATTCATAACTCTGGAACAAATATATGTGATGCACACACAAATAAATGCCTTACCAAGATCGAACCCGGAACCTCCCGCCATGCTCCTACCCAATCTAATCACTCATTGCTAATTTAAGTATCCTGATCAGCAACAAGTACTAATGAAAATAAAGTAGCATTAATATACCTTCGATCTTATTAGACGTACAATCGTGTCGCGAACTATTCTATCAGCCGTAATTAAACTCGGATCGATTTAATCGTAAATTTCAGGGGGTTTGTTACACATTGGCACTTAGTTAATACGGGGCCTCCGGCTAGAATAGGTTGATTCTGATTTTACAATTTGAAAAGGGTTTGACCTTGTTTTGATACGACTGTGACAAGCGCTGACGCTGACTGACTGGTCCCTGCGTGCGCGCGTCGTAACCTTATAAGCGACACTAGCACCATCCCACCAACCGTGGTTAACCGATTAAACCGTTAACCCAGTGTCAAATTGTACTGGTAATCATGGTAACTCCAGGTTTAACCGGTTAACCCCGGTTAGTGGGTTGGTGCAATGGCCATAAGGCTCAATGTACATATTCGTTGCAATCTAATTCGAACCTTTCATGAACCAAATAGTCGCAAATCTTTTGTTTCATTGCTTTTCAAACAAATGAAATTCATCTTAACTTACTTACACAACAAGGTTCAAATTAAAAATAGGAAAAGTTTGTATAGCGGACCTTACGGGGATAGAGTCGTATCATTTAGGCAATTCGCTCGCACTTATCGGTGCGCATGAGATGCACTGCGTATCTAGGTCGTGTCATAACAAGAACAAGACTATAACAATTGTTACGTTAGAATCGGCCTCCATAATGTTGTATAGATATAGTGTTGTAGAACTGTGGATGCGAGCCCTTTTGTTAATTAACTTAGAGCTGCATATCCTGTCGGCGAGACAGAGGTGGCGTGGAGTCGAAAGGTTACATTACAACTAAAAATATTTAAAAAGATCTGTTGTATCGATAAGAATAAATTAATATCGGTCTCAGAATATAGGAACAACGAACAACAAAGGTAAAGTGAATTCGAATATTAACAAGTAGTTTTACTTGGGTTGTAACTTATGTTTTTGTAGTTGTAATGTATCTATTTTCTACTCGTACAAGACTAATTAGTCCTAAATATTTTTTTAAGCTAAAGCGACATGATTTGAATGTTTAATGTTGAATTCTCATTCCCTTATCCACTGGTATTTAATTACGTAACACTCGTATGAAATCAATTGGATATCAGACACCATAATTTATCCCAACAAAAGCTAATTTTAAACAAAATAACAGATTTTTCGCAGTTGAGCGAATGTGTACCGACCATGGAACTCATTTACCAAAACGCATTCAAAATAATGGACGATGTTATTCGACAAAATTTGTAAAGCGAACGCGTGTGAACTCATGCCTCATTTGTTTTTGTAGGTAATCAAAGTTATGAAATGAAATACAACATCTTTACGCTGCGTTTCCACCAGAGATGTGTGAGGATGCGTAGCGAGGTTTGTGTGCTTACTTACGTATTCTCACTCACCGCAGCTCTAAATAGTTGGCAATTTTCTATTGGTTTTCAAACTCATCCCTCGCTAGGATGCATACATCCTCGCACATCTCTGGTGGAAACGCAGCTTTATTCTCAGGCAACTTGTGGCCAATGGAAATTTCTTAAACCTAGCATACATATTATAAAATATAACTTAAAACAACAAAAAAACGCAATTTAATAAATAATAAATAACGTCTCCACAGCTCTGTCTCAGCCTTAAGTTATTTTATACAAGAGCCAGCCAGTCTAGGAAAAAGCTATTAATATTCAAAGGTTCTGTCAATTCGCAATAAAGCCTGGCGATCCGCCGACTTTTCCCTTCCATAAATACTAAAGAGCGTGTACGGAAAATATATAAAAAAAATCACACCTCCATGGATTTAATGCGCGTATAATTTCTTTGTGGCACCGCGCAGAATGTGAACAGACGTCATAAAATATGCATTTCTTTGGATGCGTACGCGTTGCCTGCACACACGCGCGCTGACGCACACAGACGTAAATTATCCTCTGTATACACGCTTGCGAAGGGGCATGGATTACCTCACATAGATTTAGCATATTATATGAACACTTGAGGTCACGCATACAAATACTACCACCCCATAAGTCGCACGCGCTACCCAATTGCATCCAGCACCAATTTACATTACAACAACTCATCTTTTCTCCACTAAATTTTGATATTTGTACATAGTTACTAAACTACATACTACTAAACTACATGTACCAACTAAATTATTATATTGAGCGCCAGTATGCAGTATTGCGTGGGTATTTTGAGTTGGGATATTCCAGAAAAATGTTGGGTACATGACGTTACTTTTTAACACTTGCATACTAAGAATGATAACGTTTGATAAATTAGCTTTAAATTTAACAGTATATACACAGATTTCTGCAGGTTATTAACGTAACTGCAATACGTCCCCGACAAAGTAGACCTTTTTGTGTAATGCCCCAGTTGTCTTACACGCTCTATCTGGCGTGTGTAAGCGATCAGCCATGCACACACACGTGCGATCACAATAACTCAATCGCAATACACTCTCAACGCTTTTGCATATTCATTTGAGAGTTGCAGTTTGTATCTTTGTATAAAATTATAATGCATTATGTGACCCGGAGCGTCTTCTTCTTTTTACGTTATAAAAGGCAGATACTAGCATTCTTCGATGGTTTAATTTTACCTTTTTGCACGCGTGTTAAATCAAAATGGATTGTTTCTAAAAAAGGGATAAGCCTCAGCGTTTTTCTTGCTTGTAATGTTAAACTTATAATGATTTTAGTTGCGATAATCTCAGAATCTTAGCTTCGTAAACTGAAGACGCTGATTTTCTATATCTAGTAGTGTGACTATTTAAAACATCAAAAATATTTAATAAATAATAAAATAATTTGATTTGTTCCGCAGAATCTTATACATCCTTCTAAGTCCCGATGTATTTTTAAAAGCAGAAGGTCAAATCAAAATAATGGAATAATAAGTGTTCAAAATTGCAAAAATGACTCATTATACATTTTTTAATCTTAGGGAAATCTTAGTTTAAAAATAGTGATGAAATACCTACACTTATAAACATGTGCGTACAATATTCTTCGATATTATTTAACCGAAAATCTCCGAATTGCCTAATTCTGGGCGTAACTGCATACTAAAAACTGTCCAACTGGAAAACAATAGACCACACCTTCCAATTTTATTTAAAATAAACTCTTTTTTTAAGAAACGCCTCGAAAACAGAAAAAAATAAACAATCTGACGAGCATTCGCAGCGGTAACGCCTCTCAAACTTGATTCTATTAAGTACCAGTCACAGTCATACAAAAGTCGTATCCTACTTTCCAATTCACAATAATGGCAAAATGTAATAGTAGAGACTAATGGAAAATGAAGACTGTTAATCGTTATACAAAGTTGAGTTGCTTTTGTAGGTAGCGCCACAACGGGAGGTTTCAATGCTTGTTGGATTTTCTCAAAAAATAACGTTAAAAATTATCATGACCCCACATAAAATTTGCATAATAACATGGCTGAGTTGTCAAATTTTAATTTCAAAGATCCGTTTGCTAGAGTAATCGGATTTTGAGCGCTCATTCCTTGAATAAGTAAGTCAACGTGACTGCATATTGAGACATTGACAGTCTATATGAACACAGATCTCTAGTAATAGACAGCCGTAATAGTCATGTGACCCCTTCATTTGTCGCCTATATGCGTAGAATGTTAATAGCATATTATGCTGATTTTATATTTTATACGTGTCACGGAATCATATTTATGGTCATGCCAACCGTCTGTTATGACAACGCTTGATTAGGGTTATCAATTGCGTTCCAATAAAATTATGAGAAAGAAAAGTATGTTTTTATTGCTCTGTCACGATTTAAAAAACTTCCTAAAAAATAAAATGTAAGTAAAATGTGCCTAAATTGGTCCAAAATTCTAAATTTTAAAATTATAATATTATGGCTGATAATTATGTTGATATTAAGAGTAGGTATGCAGACTTAAAGTAGACCATCACTACCTATCATGTTGTAACACTACAATGAGATTGTGATATAGTTTTTTTTATATAAAAACTGTTGGAGCACAATTACCCAGCGGGAGGAGCAAAGTAGGCACATTTACGATTGTTACTTTTTTTGGTGTTTAGTTGAAGAATGTCAGAAATCGAATTTTGCGTACCTAAATGTGAAAACGATCAAGTTTTTCTGGTTTATAATTACAAGCGTCTCGTCGGTAGTGTCTAGAACATATCGAATACAATTAATGTCAATTTTGATGATGCCCCACGACTATACCGTTCAATTCCTTTATTCAAGGTTTTTTTTTTTTTTTAAATTACTGCAGTTATTCTTGAACAAAACAAACAATTCATAATGACTTTACCGGCCGACTTTGCAGCATCAAGATAATTCTTTAAACTTATTGAAATTAAAACAAAACCACATTCGTTCGTACATCTGCTGTGTAAAAACAAAAGTAAAACGCTTTATTCTGCAACGTGCTTTTGACGTATCAAAATTATATTGGAAACGTATTGATTACGTGTGCGCGGCCGCTTGAAAGTCTGCAAGTAAGTGATATTTTGCAAGCTACACGCAAAATGCTTTGTGATATTTACAACCGATATTTGGTACAACATTTTATAAAGTTTAATCAAATCTTTAATTATTTTTACGTGATTTATTTTAGAATTTAGAGGAATAAATATAGTTAAATATCATTTCTAGACAAACAAGTGATTACATCCCATACTTATATTATATTAAATTTAATCAACTTCTATTTAGACTTGGGTTACATAATTTTTGTGCTGTGTAATATAGTTCGTTTTTTTTAGCATTAGAAAGAACTTGAAAGAAGGTAAGCGATTTTGACATGTCTTTTAATTGAAAAACACTTTTTAAAAATCAATAACTATTACTTATGAAAGCAAAAGACTATAAAAGATCGTATTAGATTCATAATTGTTACATATTTACCGTAACTTATTTTTAAAATGTGTTTTTCAATTAAAAGACACATCAAGATTGTTTACCTTATTTCTAATGCTAAAAAAACGAACTATAGTAATAGCCATATACAGAACAGTAGGTACTATTTTGCTTACAAGCGAAACAATTCAATATGCTACGAGTAGGTACATAATATGCATTAGCAAAAATATTTCCAAAAATGTTTAACAGCACACACTTCAATATTTATTAATTTCAAATTTGTACTACATTGACATTACATTGTCATTTCCGAATACCGCCCCCGACTCGCAAAGTTCTCGATTATCGCCACATTAATCCACATAATCGATTCAGTCGTATCGATGCGATCTGCGCCGTCTATCCATCATTGCGCGTTTACCTTTATTTTATTAAGGACCCGAACAATAAGTTGGATCAGAAATGGTAATTAAGCCCCAGGTTAATGATGTGAGCGTAAAGCGATTGTATGTATGTAGTCACATTTACAATGTTGAATTGCAGAGCTTTGCAATCGCACTTTTTGGAAACTGTCAACTTTTGAGGCATTCCCGTAATTGGTAACGTAACGTGGATTTTTTTTACACTTCGGAAAAAGCAAAAAAGCCGATATGATAACGTTTAATAACTAAGCTTTTAATATCAACGGTACATTATTATAAGTAATGCAGATTTATGCAGGTTATTAAGGTAGCCACCATACGCGTCGCGTCCTCGACAAGGTAGACCTTTTTGCGGAATGAAAGATGAATGAAATTTTGACGATTAGTGCAAGGTCACGGGATATTCTTGTGTAGCATTGGACGCGTGACGATAATCTGATGACTGTGATTGAAAGCCTTACTCAACTACTACATTTTGATAAAAACGGCGATCAAATAAATAATTCCAAACTGCTCTGATCGGTATTGAAACCCATAATAACAGTAACAAACAAGTTGCTCAAATCTGAAATTTGATTATCGCAAAAACAAAAGTAAAAGTATCCGTAACACATTTCCGGACACCCGAACCGCGGAAACTAACAAGCATAAAAAAACTCAGCAAAACTCTAATTGACTACCAGTCTAAAACAAACTAAAAGGTTCCTCAAGTGAGACAGCGTAAACAGAACAAAAACTAAACAAGATCATGCGGAATCATTTGCGTAGTCCAATCAGCGCTCGCACTGCCCGACGGCCGACGGAGACGGCCGAACAAAGCCGAGGCCGGGACAGATGGAAATTCCGTGTTATGGCGATTGCGATGGCGATGCGTGAACGTTACCGAAAATTTTAGTTGCCACTCTGATTTAATAGAGCAGTGTTTATCAACATTAAATGGCTCAGGACCGCTTCGGCCTCAGTTTCATTTCGTCATCTCCATAAATCGTCCACAGTGCCATGTCGTCAGCCTACAATTCCTAAATCGTCACCTTCCTAACTTGCCTACTTTCTGATATCGTCAATACCCCATTTTGTCTAAATTCCTATTTTGACCATAGTGCCAACTCGTCCAATATCTGATATCGTCAATATACCATTTTTGTCTACGTTCCTATTTCGACCAAAGTGCCAACTCGTCCGCGTTCTTTTATTTGAATTGAGAATGTAGAATTAATACTGATTGTCACTTAAACTGTCAGAAGCAGCACACATTTTATTCAAATAAAATATTTTTTCTAGCTCAATAGGTATCTAAGAAAGACAGATAAATAGGTAGTTACAAGTGTTTTTTTTTTCAGAGATGGACAACGAATATAGCCAATCAATACTACTTGGATTTGTAGAGGAAGCTTATCAAGCTGAAACACAAGAGTTTTTCAGGTTGAGATCAACCGATTCTACACCTGACCTGTACGTACATCGTGGCACACAAACACTATGTAGTTGACGAGTTGGCACTGTGGTCTAAATAGGAATGTTGACGAGTAAGCACTATGGACGAATTAGGAGTGTTGACGAATCGGCACTGTAGTCTAATTAGGAATATAACCAAGTTACTACAGTGGCCCACGTAAGAAAGCGGGCGAGATAAGAAAGTGACGATATAGGAATGCTGGCGAATCGGAACAGTAGACCAAATGCGAATGAGAACTACTTAAGAAGTTGCCGAAATGAAACTGAGGCCGAAGCGGTCCTGAGCCCATTAAATGCGACTCACTAAGTACAAAAAGAATATCCCCTGTTTGTAACTTGTTTTCATTATGCCATTATGCGACCCTCCGCGACATCCTAAACAAACAAACACTGAAAAATCACAAGTTATTTGGATTGGACCGAGTTACAATACTTAGAATATCGGCTTTGAAATACAGGTTTGGGTATACGGGTCGGCAACGCGCATGTAACACCCCTGGAGTGGCAGGTGTCCATAGGCTACGGTGATCGCTTACCATCAGGCAGGCCGTATGTTTGTTTGCCACCGACGTGGTATATTAAGAATATTTGACTGGTTTATAGGTTAATCATTGAAAGCATTATCCACGAACTATAGACTGGGCGACTGGGACACGAACTACGGACTGGATAGACGTAACAATAGGTCCTTGTGAATAATTAAAAAAATATGTTGTACAAATTAAGAAAGAATGTATATATAGGCACTGAATCATAAATAAAAATTAAACATTTTGTCAATCTCTTCTTAGTTCATTTGAACCCATAGACTAGGAATCCTCTAGACTGAGTTTAGAGCAATTATTTTATGAAACCGATGCTGCCAAAAATACGGGGGTGCGGGGGGACGAGGTGATCGAATCCCGTGCCGTGATTGGCTCGTTCAAAGACACGGAACAATCACGGAACGGGATTGACTCGAAGATGGAGTAAAACTACCGTATAAGTGGCAGAGGGGATAGCGTTACTATGCTCAGTCTAGAGGATGTCTTGTTTATGTTTGAACCATAGCCATATAGGAATAAGTAGCGCCCATAGGAATAGCAATCGCCATGACACGTAATGCCGACCGATCGCCGGCGCAACACATCTAGATCCTTTATCTATCGACGGACCCGATTTGATCTACGCATGCGTACGTTCATAATTATCAGGCTCTTTCATCCGCCGACTCACTTTATGGGTCTCCAACCCGTGTAAATGTCTCAAATCATATTGGCAACTGGCTAATGGATCGTTTCATATGTATAATTAACTATGGTGTACACAATGCTATAATTATTGTCTAATTAAAGTTTAACGTCGGCCATTCATCGACTAGAGAGTTAGTTGATGAGCTTGCTTAGAAGAAAGTATGTGCCTTAGAGCATTTTCCATTGTTTATTTTGATGAGGCTAGTTTTAAAAATTGTTATCCGCCAAAGCTTGACGTAAATTTATGTTTTAGCGTAAGCAAAAATAATATAGATACCAATTCTTGGAAATTTAGATTAGAATCTGAAGACGTCAAAAAAACGAAACACGTAAACGTTCATAACTGGTATTCTAAAACACACAAAAAGATCCCACGCGAAGATGGAAATAACAATAGTACAAAAATTATCTGCACAGGAAAACGTTAAAGATACTTCCAATCTCGAAGACACAATACATTAATCGATATATGGAAAAATTAAACTAGACGTGTCTGTCCTTATCGGAGTATCTCCAAACCGAAATATTGTTATAAAAAGTACGCTGTTACCACAATCTTTATCATTACTAGCAACTATATTTTCTGATTTACCATTTACAGTCTTATTACCTTGGGATAAAGAAGTTTTGATATGATTATCAGGTTGTATGAGTATATTTGTAGCTTGGTCATCGATCACATATATTGACGTAATATTCCGAGGATCGCATGATTCATCTCGTTTTGGAGTACGTACAAATAGGGATACGAGATTCATGTTTAATTGAATTAGATATACGAAGCTCCTTTTATGTATTGTATTCAAAATACCAGTTTTTATAGTAGGTTAGTAGTTTTTAACTTTTTATACTAATCAACCCATCATGTTAAGTAACTTTAAGTAAAATACAATGATCAGAAATATGCGAGTCTATGAGGAATTTAAAGATCTATAAAAACTCAAGAGTTAAAGACAATAGTTTATTAAGTCGACAAAACTCGTTACAAGAGTAGTTAATAAGCTTAAAGGTGCTTAAAGATACATACGTAGATGATCTTACAGCATGTCAATAGCCATATCTTTGTCCGTACATACACCCATGGCCCCGCCTCATTACCTCCTCTATACGATACACAGCCTTATAAAATGTACTATTATACTGAACATCTACCAACGTAAAATGACCTCTTGCATTCAATAAAATTACCCGTCAACAAGTCCGCATAAAGTCTCAAGCAAGACCGGACGTGTAAGTTTGAAGACAACGATAATTTTGCTGTCGTAAATTTTGATCTGAATCTTTTTGTCGATGAATAAGATTCAGAATTGAACAGCGATGCAAACGGATATGTAGTTGGTAATGTTGTAGATGTCTCTAGACCGCATTTACATTTTAGAGATAGTTGCAGAGAATAAAATGTCAATTGAGAGACGAACGAGGAATTGAAGACGCAGTTATTGAACTCGTGATGACCTGATTGTTGACGGCTGGCCCGCAGAATATGGAGTCGTTTAAAGAGGGATCTATTTATAGTAAGAAAAAGTACAAATATAGAAGAGATGTTTATTTTACAACTTATTGTAAATAAATTATACTCAGATTGACTATCTATTCAATGGAATTTGTGTATTGGTAAAAGATTAATTACATAAAAGAACAATGTAAAAAAGTTTAAATTAACAAAAGGAAGACTGTATTAACAAAGACGCTTTCAAACCCCACGCGGCACCAGACCAAACATTTTCGAGCATTTATCTAAATCTCGGATGACATTTTACTTCAATTAGTGACAGAATTGTAAAGCCGTACTAGCGGAGTGACATTTGAACATTTTTCACTTAAGTAAATGCCAGTGAGGGATTATAACAGAACCATGGTTTAGTTTTCGGCATTAACGGTTGAAGAGAAGACGTTTTTGTAATAGCCGTGTGAACGAGATCAACTTTTTACTAAAGGATACTAACGAGGAAGTAATTAAGAAGATTAGTAATTTCGTAGGTTATTGCGAATTTAAGAATCCATTTAGACTAAGGCAATGTGGAATTTAGCAATTTGTTCATTGCGTATATGTGTATCAAAGCGTGAATACAAAGAAGGAAGGAAGTCGCGCACCCTTTTCTCTTGAATCATAAATCCCAACTTTCGTCGATCACCGAGGTTCCATTGAGTGAGCTCAAAAACCCATTATGTAGAACATTATGAGGACCCCATTGTCTCGGCTGAATGAGCCAATACAATATCTTACGAAATTTCCTAAAAACCACCTTCGTATTATAAATGTTTATTATGTCGAACGGGCATTATCTGATACCGGCTCGGTCCATTGTCTTTTTATTATTCATCATGTACTCGCAACGAATCGAAAATTCAATTCCGGCCAAAGTTTTACGATCTCACTTCAACGTTTCGTCAAATATCGTCGTTATCGCATAACTTAATCTTTAATCTCCATAAATTAAAGGCAATAAATTTGATTAACACTTATTGACGTGTAACAATGCTTATTTTTCTCTATCATATTGGCAGTGTTACAAAATCGTGAGCCATTAACGTGAAGAAAGATCTCGGAAACCGGTGATCCGTTTCATTAATAATAACCTGCTCTCTAATACTGGTTACAATCACGAGTATTCATGCACGACTTATGTAACCGGCCAAATTATCAAGCCGTATGTTAACATCCATTGTGTTGAACGCTAATCTACATAAGTATAGGTATTAATTCGAGTTTCAAAACGAATTTGTAAAAAAAGGCAGAGGTGGAGTGTCGACACCGGGGCACAAACACCAGTTTAATCTCTTGGAGAATAATCCGAATTTTCAATACAATGTGGGTACGTGTGTGGATGATGTAATGACGTGCGCAAAAGTGTTTCACGTGAGAAAACACTGATGATACTACAGATAAAGTTAATTAACAATGCGGCCAGAATTTGTAACAATTATGTTTCTTAAACGATTCATAAGTTGAATGAAGTTGATAAAATATTGGTATTAAATCATTACAATTGTTTCTTTAAAACGGCGTCTTGGCGACTTGTAAAGAGCAACACAAAAACGCTTTCGAGTTACAATGTACAGACTAGAGCAGAGTCAACGATCACTCACAATGCCCGCTCTAGAGTGACTCGGAGAAAACATTGATTAATTACCATAATAATTTATTTGATACTCCAAAACTTGATACGGGGAGGGGCCGGTTACACAACCAACAAAGTTTTGCTTTTTTCTCGACCTAAACCTCTTAACGATAGAAACTATAACGTAAACGTATGGCGTGACGTTAATATTTCCAACACGATGAAAACAGTACATTGTTCGTTTGAATATGATGCATCGAGGTGATTTGCCTGTTCCAAACAAAAGAATAAGTTTGACGGAAAAGGAATGCTTGAATGTATCGTTAGTTATGATTGTTTCCAAGGATATTAGCATATGTTTTTTTGTTTTTTTTAGGTTTGCTATCGGCTTTGAATCATTTGGACCAAGCGCGGAAGAATTCTTTGCAAACGACGGTGGATTACTCTAGATATGTCAAAAGGTATTTGTAAATGTCATTTTTAAACATCCATACAACCTACGCTAATTTAGACTATCAGTTTCAAAATAGATAATATACCAGCGCAATACAATGAATGTCATTGTTTTGCATTCAAATTCAGGTTCGGCAACTAAGATTGGATTTCACAACAGTCTGAATTTATATAACAATCATCAGGTGCAACAGTTTAATGATCATTAGCAACTCAAGTATCATCTTAGTTCTTTTCAGTATTTTCCTCTATACTTTCATAGAGAAACATAAGTAAAGAAAGAGTGGTAACTCCATACATCCGTTTTCTAAACAAAACGCTAGTTATTTCGTAGTCGACAGCTAGCGTCAAGTAGCTTACATTATCAGTACTGCTAGTTGACAATAGATGTCGCGGCAAACAAAAACTCTAATGCTCAACAATTTTCAGCTAATAATATAACCGGATTCACAGGAACTCTATTTTCAACTCCTTCCGCCTATAATATTAGTTGTAAATTGTTTTAGCAGTACATTTTTCGTCAGTAGCGAAATTTGTGACATCTGGTGTCAAGTAGCGGTACTGATAATACCACTACTAGACGTTAGATGTCGACTACGAAATAACTCGCGTTTTGGTCAGAGAACTGATGTATGGAGTTGCCACTTTTTCTTTACTTATCTATGATACTTAAAATATATTGAGCAAGCGTCGTATCTAATAGGGTCTTAATACTTGGAATCATAATTTGTATTGTATTGAATCATCCATTTAAAGAACATCATTTTTTATGTCACTCTATAAGTGACACCAATTGCGTAAGCAACATTGAGGAAGGAATAGTTGATGGACTCGATTTAGGCGTACCCACGTCATAAATATTATGCTTTATGAAAAGAAAATTTACATTGCGTTTATTCTTTAGATAAATATCACTGGGAACTGGAATGGGAGATGGAATGATGATAGATTGCTTTTAAATATAAATCTTATTCTATGAATTCTATGAATTTTACTATGTGATGAAAAATAATCATTTATTTACAAACAAGATATATACAGTACTAAAAGAAATTAAAAACTAGCTTAAATCTAAAATAGGCCCTTGAGGCATTGTACCAAGGATGCTGGCGACATTTCCTCGCTGTATCGCAATGCTGATACGTTGTGCGAGGTAGCCGCCAGCTCTTCGGTCACCAGTTACGTCAACCAGACGCTATGTGATTACATATTTTTGTATAAATATAGGCTACTGTATGAGAATTATGGTAACACAATATCAGTATTATACTATTGAATATATAATCAAAATATGATCTATTACAACTATTATCTGGAAAAAGGGCGAGCTACCACCCGAAATAGTGCTTTGGTAACTACAACCGTAGTAAAAGAAGAAAAAACACCCTATTCACTCTTGCGTTCTGTTACTACATGAGCTTCACTTGTTCGAACAATAAGAATTTAAACTAAGATCATAAGTGAGGCTTGAGTGGACGCTCGGAGCGGAGCGTTCGGCGGGGCGTGCAGCGTGGCGTCGGGCTTACAAGTGATTTGAGCAGCGTGCACTAAGGCCGCTCCTATACGTTTGCATTTGTTTAACATGCACGCCGCACGCCCCGCCCCGCTGCACGCCGAACTCGAGCGTCCACTCAGGCCTTACACTAGTTTTATTTTTCCACGTACAGGTATAGCTCGACCTTGGAATGCGGTTCCTCATACTGCAAGGATCTGGGCTACAGAGAACACTTCCACTGCATGGACTGCCCTGCCAGAGTGTTCTGCAAGAAAGAAGAGATGATCAGACATTTTAAGGTAAGTAGTTATTAAGATTTTAGACAAACGTTGATATTTCGACATTTCTAATTTAAGTAATCAATTTGTTACGGTAATAAAGTATTAATTAAAAAAAAAGGTACCCGATGACGTCGAAATTATAAAGATTTTCTTAACTTTTCCAGAAAGTACTAACAAATTACAGCTAAACAATTTATCACCCTTTTTTGTGCTTATAGAAAGCATAACAAAGATACCGTGTGCAAAATGTTATCTCGCTATTCAGTCTGTATTTTTGTATTAGACATTTACAAGCCTTTTTTGATTTGAAATTTTCTATTCTCTGAGCACGCTAACTTTGCACAAAGTGGCAGTAAGAATGCATAAATATCCCTATAAGCGCCATACATGAAAACTTAGCGCCCTATTCTATAAGCGCTTTTTGAATATAAAATAATTAATGCAATAATCTTGTTTTATCAACAGTGGCACAAGAAACGCGACGAGTCGCTCGCGCACGGGTTCATGCGTTACTCTCCCCTGGACGACTGCTCAGAGCGATTCAGCGACTGTCCTCACAACCGCAGCCAAACGCACTACCATTGTATCCAGGATGGCTGTGATAAGGTAGGAGAAAGGACAATAACTAACTCTTGAAGAGCTTTAAGCTCTGGTTTCCTAAGCTAGCGGTGCCGTCTAGCGGCGGCCGTCTTCATACAAAATACTGCTCATCCATATGTAGCCGTATTATTTTGTATGGGGACGGCCGCTATATGCCGGCACTGCTATCCTAGGAAAACAGAGCTTTACACAATCCCCCGTTAACTGTTTATCTTCTTCTCTATAGAACTGTCTTTCTGCGTTACCTAACTTGTACCTACTTAACTTCGATGTTAGGCCTGTTAGGATATATTTTTTATTTTGAATTCTTGATGTAGGTACATCAAAAATTCATTTATATACATTTATGTTGTAATTCTAGCTAGAAAGCTAGAATCGCTTGTCTCATATTAATTGAGAATGACTAACTAACACTAAGTTGTTATTATCTCCATAGATTTAAAGCTCACAATCACAATAATATAATTGATACAATAATGTCATCAATGCACCATCACATTTAAACGCCGTATTAAATATTGAACATGCTAATGGACCGATTATAAACCGTAAAAATCTCTGACTGCTTCATCACATCCACCAAAAGAAAGATCTCCATTGATCTTCTTAGAAAAACAAGTCAGAAGTTTGAACTGTCTGACAGAATTTGAAGGAGACAAGAAACTCTCTGCGTTAGTGCAAAATCTAATCGTCATCTATATCCATTCCAGGTGTACATCTCCACGTCAGACGTGCAAATGCACGCCAACTACCACCGCAAGGACTCTGCCATCCTGCAGGAGGGTTTCCAGCGGTTCAGAGCCACTGAGAGCTGCGCAGCTCCTCACTGCGTGTTCGCAGGTCAGAGGACCACGCACTTCCACTGCCGGCGGCCTGGCTGCACGTATACTTTCAAGAATAAAGCTGATATGGGTAAGTGGTGCCAGACAAAAGGTTTTCCTTTTTTTGAAGTTATAAAATTTTGGATCTCAATCTGTAAATAGAGGCTGGATTAAAATCTGTATGTCAGATATATTAAATATATTAGGCCGGGTTGGAAGGTCAGGTGGCAGTCGCACTCGTAAAAACTAGTGCCGACGTCAATACCTGGGATTAGTTGCCAAGCGCTCAAGGCTCCCATGGATGATTCGTGGCAAAATTCCGGAACAATGCGAGGAAGATTATGAGGCCGGGTCACTCACGCATTTCTGCATGCCAAATTGATTTGTATCAATAGTGTATCCTAAAGAAAAAGAAACGCTGAGACACCAAATTAAGCAAAATATAAAAATCTAAATACGAAGTCATTCATCATAGTATCGAATAAAATATTCAGTCAAGCAAATCATTTCTTCCAGAAAAACACAAGACCTACCATATCAAGGACGAAGCCCTCTCAAAAGACGGCTTCAAGAAGTACATGAAGAACGAGGCCTGCCCGTACCGCGACTGCCGCTTCAGCCGCACCTGCAACCACATCCACTGCATACGGCCGCACTGCAACTACGTGCTGCACTCCAGCAGCCAGATCTTCACGCATAAGAGGAAGCATGAGCGGAAGGAGCAGGAGATGAGTTTCGGGTGAGTTATTTGCTAAAAATCCTTCGAGATTTTCAAATATTTTGGCTATCAATTGCATAGTTTACACACTAACAATAAATACCTTAATAACTTTTTTTTTTTTTTTTCAATTTATTTGGGACAAAAAACAGTAACACACAGGGTTAAGACACAGAAATAGAATACAAAGGGTAATAAAGTGTGAGACCAACAACATCGTCCACAGATGACTAGATTACCTACTGATAAATCTAAAATATATAGCGCTAGGTAACAACATAAAGCTAAAAGTAACAAAGCTACGATTACAAAATAGGTTTGTGAATACAGTAACAAATTCATATTAGCAGGAGTAGTCTATACAATGTTACGAGCGAGTAAAAACAGTTAAAACAGCATGGCCCATCGAAGCGACATTTTAATTATGTTTCGTTTGAAGCAACTGAATCAAATTATTTTTATATATAAACTTAGTGGCAATATTTTCTGAAAGAGCTACGAATTTGTATGATTCCATGTACATATGTATATTTTTTAAATCCAATTTCTATTATACCTTATGTTATGTGTATAATTGCATGATTTCTATAGTAATTTAAATTGTGTTTTTTTCCTTATTTTCTCGTAATGCATGTTAATTATAAGATGTAATTTTTTTGAAAAGATGTGTCCCGCCGAGTTTGTTGCCGGTCCCATATTGGGATACCCTCCTCCAATTGAGGGGGGATTTAAATCTTCTCGGGGCAGAGGTGTAGGGTTGGAGCCGGTGTAACTTTATTTGACGTTCATAAGCGCATTGTAATTATGCCTACTTGAACAAACTATCTTTTATCTTATCTTATCTTTAATAACTGAGCTAAGCAAGTGAGCAGCCAATCATAAAATATGTTGTTTTCCACAGACTACCTACATCTGTGATTCAAAGCGCGCTAATGCAGCAAGGGGCTGACCTCAGCATGTACTCTCCTGGGAATCTGCATATTGACGATGATATGTCCAACTCAATGATGGACTCGGACTATCCTTATCCATTTGTAAGTATCTACAAAACATTTGTTTAGTCACTATACTTTCCTAGTCTTACAAATCGGTTATAACTACCAAAATGGGTATACTTAGATACCAAAATTATCAGGTTATTTGCTTAGTGTAGGGAAGATGATCTAAAATTTCATTAAATCTATGGTTTCTTTTTACAGAACCCAGCTGTAGTGGAAGAGGTTTCTCGTAAATACATAGAAACATTCAACGGAGGGACGGAAGCAGAAGACAAATGCGGCAAATGCAGTGCCTTTAACAAGCACTACCATTGCTTGGCAGAAAACTGCAAGATGGCTCACAGGTTTGTTTAATTATGTTCCAAAAATATAACACACGAAGACTGCATTCTATGGCCATCTAAAGAAAAATAAAGAGTAAAGAAGATTTACATGGCATAGCACAAAATCGAAAAGAATTAGATTATACCCACCTACTTGTCTTAACCACTTACTTAATACACTTAAATGATTAATATAACAATCTCCTTTACAGCTGTCATAACACTATGGTGAAACACGCAATGGAACATGAACAACAGAATCAAGTGACTGAAGCCTACTTCATGGCCTACTCGAGGAATAATCCTTGCTCGAACTCTGCCTGCCAACATATCCGGGACATTACACACTATCATTGCACTTGGGTAAGTTACATTAAAATTTGCCTTCAATTCTAATAACAGAACATCCCTTAATCTTAATATCACGCCAACAAATTTCATGAGTTAAGACATATGTTATATTTTTCAGGAAAATTGCGGAGCAGTTATTCTCTTATCGGAAGAACATCCATTTAGACGTCTGGAGCACCATCGCCAGCACGCAATCCTGAGCCCTATGTCTCCCAATTTAGCGGCGAGATTCGCTCCCAACTTCACGCCGCAGCTCTCAGCCCAGCTGCACCCAAATATGGCAGCTCAGCTCGGCCAAGTCCCGAACATACCGAATCTTCCTCCGAACTTGGCACAGCTAGCACAAATGACGCCAAGTCTGACCTCGCAGATGAATCCGAATTTGCAAGCTCAGCTTAATCTTGGACCTAATCACGGACTGGTTCCTCAACAAGTTAATCCATCAAGCTCACTGGATGAGATGTTCAGTAGGAAGCGAGGAAGGCCACCTAAGAATAGGGTGGTTGAAGTTTGGACTGACAATGTAAGTATCGGAACAAGTTATTTTGTGACTTATGAAACTTGAAAAAAAAAGCGCTTCTGTGTACTAAAACTGTATCTGTGTTTTTAGGTGACTCCTCAAGCGATATTTACATCATTCAAACTGCCAAAGAGCAATCAACTACCTCTACCACCCGTCCCTCAAGCTCCTGTTATAACTACAGTTGAAGAGTTTCCTGTAAGTATAAACAACCAAAAGTACTCATCACGTTTCTTGATATTTACGAAAGTGATCCTAACTTTAATTAATTTCGTTTCAGCGCATCAAATTCCAACATTTCGAAGTTTTCACAACGCCCGATGGCTGCTCCCAGTCATATCCTAACTGTCAACTAAGAATGACGAGACTGCATCTCCACTGCTTCAACTGCAGTTTTGCTGGTGAAACACACATCATCATGGAAACACACATGAGAGAATCTCACTCTATCATCCCTCTATTAGAAGGGTTTGACTACTTTGCTTCCTTCGACCATTGCGGTGGAAAGAGCTGCTTTAAAAACCAGCTACGTAACCACTTCCATTGTGCTCAAGGGAACAATTGCCCTGCCATTTTGACCCAATACTCGGCCTTGGCTACTCATAAACACGGAAGGGGAACTCCGGTTATCAAGAGTGAAACCGAACAGGACAGACCTTTTGAGGAAGTGAAAGATTATTCTTTAAAAGAACGAGCTTCAGTAGACAGCGTCGTTTCTACGAAAGAGCCTAATGAATCGTATACTCCCACAAATTTCTCGATTAAGAGTGAATTTGATAGAGAACAAGATAACATGTCGGGTGAGTGTTCGTCCTTAACTTATCATTAATTCACCCCTTGACTTGCCTTATTAAGATTAGATACTTTTTGTGTTTTTTAAACTCACATGAAACTACTTAAACTATTGGGAATCCTCAACAGTATTGTAATATACAATTCATTGTTTCCAGTAGTAAAAGCGACGGGAACCTTCTATCCGTCGTCTCACCTCAGGAGCAACACGTCTTCACCTCGCAGCATCTACGACGCTTCCCCATCGAAAGACCTCAAGCTTCGCATGGACTATGATAAGAAACCTTACGATGCCACAAAGTCTGGGCCAACGATCCCGCCATCGTGTCATGACCAAGCTTGTCCTCTGAACAAGAACGCTGGGGGGATGAATCTGCATTACCACTGTCCTCATTGTAACCAGCCTTATGTGGATCTGAAGGTGCTGTTCAGCCATATGGTGAAGAAGCATAGTAATGCCATGGACGGTGGACCTGCTGGATTAGCAGCTACCAAGGTACGTAAAGTAAGGAATTTCAATCATTTTAAATTTTCTGAAATATTGCATTAATTTAAAACCCGAGCTAAATTCAACACGACCAAGTCTAGCGATACCGTTACACAAATAATTTCAAGCGACCGTTTTCCCTTCTATAACTTACTCGTAAATAAACTTACAAGCTTGTAGAATGTGTGTCACGTCAGTAATGTTATTATTTTCTTCAACAGGAAACCTTGGAAAGGGAATATCCTGAAATCTCCATTTTGCCATCAACGGCATCGTCAGCAGGAACTAGTCAAGTGCCATCACCTGGCCACAGACCACCGAACCCAGCCGAACAGGTATGTATCTCTCTCTCTCTACACGACACTCTTTTTATATTTGCGGCTGTAATGTTAATTAAATTAATTATTGGATCAGATTTGGTCAGTTCACCCTAACAATCCTAACATAGCCTAGGAGGCATTCTACTCATATGACGAGTTTTTTAGCCAGCCGATTAGTGAGTAGGTAATTAGTAAAAGAAAAATGAAATAGCCGATATAATAATTCAAATTAATAAAATTTATATTCTATTGAATACGTAATATTGTACTTGACATGTAACAATTGTTATTAATAAACAAATTTCATTTCATTTAACACAGAATCCAAATAAAATCCAATTTAACTTTAGACCAGATATCATATTTTCAAACGCTTTTGAACAAAAGCACAATGATTAGTTTTGTTCGTAACGACATGACCAAAATGGCCCATTCTCCGACCGATTGTGAAAAAATTTATATCTTCTTCTTCTTCCTCGCGTTATCCCGGCATTTTACCACCAGCGCTTATACTTAGGCCCACTTGCACCATTCCACTAACCCGGAGTTAACCGATTAAACCTGGAGTTACCATGGTTACCAGTATAATTTGACACTAGGTTAACGGTTTAACCGCTTAACCCCGGGTTATGGGGATGGTGCAAGTGGGCCTTAGGTACATAAACTGTTGTACTTGCAGGAATCTCTTAGAACTTGAACAAGTGTCCGTAGTATGTTTTCATTAATCGAGCTTTTCTCTAAATTTTTGTCTTGAATTCCAGGTCCAAGCCGTCCAAAGCCTGCTCCTCCAGCAGTACCTCTCCGGCGGCCGGAAGGGCAGCCTCCAGGAGCAGCTGAAGATGCAGCAGCAGTACACCGCCTCGCTGGCCGGGCTGCCGGGGCTGGCGCAAGTGGCGCTGTTCTCGCAGGGGTGAGTACCTGGAAATTTTATTATATTAGAGGATGTTGTCCTCAAAAGTCGTTAATAACTAAATTAAACAATTCTCATGTATTTACGGCGACGAGAAAGAAGGACTACACAGTTTACTGTAGCAGCAATGAAATGTTATTCCTTCGTAAAATGGATTGCGAACTAAAAAAAATACTTTGGATGTAAATTATGCCTCCATATCAAAGGAGAAGTAAATTCATCCAAACCTAAAGGACATTTATTAAGTGATAATTATTATAGGTATACATATTATTGTGCATAGGTGTTTGAGCCCCCTTGCGTAAACATTTGTATGCAGGGGTTCAACTATCTATTATACATTGTGAATCAGCCAATACAAATGCCAAATTCGTACAGAAATCAATTTAATCTTTTTGTTTTTCAGTGGCTCCCCCTTCCCACTGTACCCGACGATGCTGTACCCGCCAGAGTTACTCTTAGAGCAGAGCCTGTTACAAGGTCACGGCATGCCACCAGGCTTGGACAAAGAGGCTGAGATGATTGCTAAATCGTAAGTTGTACCTATATTCAGAATTCTCTATCAGCAGCGCTTAAATAACAATTCTTATTCTTATTCTTAAATGCAATATGCATTTATTTCATTACTTTTTACAGCTGTTCTTAGTTATAAAGGGTTAGATAGGTACCGTAAAACGGGGTGAATAGGTTTCGCGGGGAGAGGTGGGTTTTGAATGGGGAGAGAAGGTTTGAGAGGGGGGTGAGAAGGGATTTTAAGGCTACTGCTACAAAAATAATTCCAATTTATAATGGAGCTATAGTAATACGCATAATAAAAAAAAATCGATCCAACAATCTTCCAAAATCACCTTTGTATGAAAACCCAACTCACCCCAAATACGAGGGACTACGGGGTGAGGTGGGTTTTCCTGTTTATCGTCAAAGTTATGAAATTGAACTACCCAAAATAAAATAAAAACTAAAATACAAACGTCCGGAACACTTATTATATACACCATTCAGTTGGCATATGTAAAAAGAAAATGTTATCAAGGTTTGAATGTTAGTTTTGCGCCTACTCACCCCATTTTACGGTAGGTGATTAGTCCATCTTAGGTATAAAGAGTAAGTAGGAGGGTAGGAGGAGTAAATACAATATATTGAGTTTTAATCCAATATACGACTTTTATCCTAAATGTGGAATGATGATTCACGAACCTCAAACCATCTCCATACCAATTTTTATCTAAATCAGTTAAGCGGTTTAAGCATGAAGAGGCAACAAACGGAAATACTCTTTTTTCTGCTTATTAATAATGATGAATGTTTTCAGGAGACGTTCACACACCACCAGAGGGCCCCACATGCGAGTGCTGAAGGATGAGCCCATCCCTGAGGGATACCTGCGCTTCAGATTCAACGAAGACTGTGCCTACCAGCATTGTGGATACAGGTACTTAACTTCCATATCTCTATCCATCCCTCCTATCCCTGTTCACATTATTTGGCGTTGGTTCTTTCCAAATTTTTGTGCCGTTCTTCTACCAGTCATCGAATTGGGATTGTTTGAAGACTCTTTTTATCTAAGACGATGGTACTGTGACCTTTTCCTCTGATTTTTTCGGCAGGTTTAGCGCAATACCCCCAACAATTTAAACATGGATTATTTTCTCGAAATTAAACTTTCATGAGACATATTTCAAAATATTTAGAGTAACGGTTACATTCACTTGAGTTTTTCTAATAGTGACATGTCGCCAATAGTGACTAAGAATTAAACTGTTGTGGACTAAATATTTTATATTCAAATAGTTTAAACTTTTATCAGAGGAAAACAATATTTTTCATTGAAAACTTTTGGGTTATTAACTTGTTATGATTAATTTTAATTTTCAGGGAGCACCAAACCCACTTCCACTGCACCCGCAAAGACTGCGGCTACTCGTTCTGTGATAAAACCAGATTCGTGCAACACACAGCCCGACATGAAAGGTAAGCTTCGTCCAAAACTATTGATATATTCAAAATAACACTGAAAAAAATCTGTGGTGAGACTAATAATGCCACACGCCTCTTACAAAGAAAAGGGATTTGCTCGCTTTGTTGGTCTATTGTTTTTACACGCTTAGTGTTTACTTCTTCATATTTGGCTTCATTGATGTCCACCGTTGCGGTTGTCTTGTCTATTATGTTCTGCCTAGGGTCAACTTTTCCTTTTCTTCAATAGTTGATGACTTTTTTCAGATTGGACACGTTGATGGGCGGAGACTTCCAGCAATACCGAGCCAACGTGTACTGCCAGCGGCCGGACTGTCCGCATGCATCTACTTTCGGTAATTATTTAATGCATTATTTTATTTTAAGTATAGCAACTTAGTTGCAAAATTTTCGTAAAATTTCCAAGGTGTTACACTTGCTAAACTTCAAGTTCCTAATTAGGTTTATTTTATGAGAAGGGAAGTTAAAAAAATATTTAATAAATATCAGCCAATTTTTTTTGTAAAAAGTGATGTTTTTCCGAGTTAGAGTTAGAGATGTTAGAGTAGTATCAATAAAACTTTTGCACCAGCATCTATAGCCCCGCTTACTTTCTGTAAAACTACTGTACTTTGTAACTACCTGTGAGTTTCTGTAATTGGCTTCCTGTTTTTAATCTTGTTGTCTATTCTAAGTTTATAGCTGTTGGTTCTCTCTAATCTGCACCAGCATCTTTCGCTTTCTTTCTGTAAAATACCGGCAGTTCTTTTTCAAAACCGTGTATCATGCCGACATTGTTTCCTGTCAGGAACAGGCCAGAACAAGGCCTCGCACTTCCACTGCCTCAAGTGCGACTTCGTCTGCACGGACACGAACAAGGTGGTCGCGCATCGCCGACAGCACCAGAAGCTGGACAGCATCCAGGCTGCTGGCTTCGAGAAGTTCCCACCGAGTAAAGGTAAGTTACATCCATCCTTCTATCAGACTTAGTGCCAGTTGCACCATCCGCACTTGACAGACTGATCAACGGCACCCGGCGCGCGCCCGGGTTTACTATGAAACTTTCCATACAATAAAATTTAGCGAACTCTTTAACGATGACTAACAGTTGGTGCAACCGACCCTTAGACAGATTAATCCCCCCTATAGTGTTTGTTAAATTAGTAATTATGTAACGCCTACACATGAACACCGGCTCGGCAATGCCCTCGCAAACACAATATAACTTCACTTCCACAACAGCAGTCGTATAGCCCGCGGCCATCGTAGCATAGACAGTGACAGTTACTTTTTACGCCTTTGCCGCCAACACAAGGACACACGAGACAGCGTATGTATGCTATTTCAGCTACTCGCATAATCGCATACACTACACAGTTCGTATAGATAATTTCCCTTGACCTATTTATTCTGGAAGGTTGTAGTTAATACTAGTTAATAGAATATCTTGAAGTCGATCCAGTCATTTAATTATTTTGATGTTTAAAGTATCGCCGAAAAATATGAATAATGTGTTCTTTTCTGATCCAGTTTTTTTGTGTACCTAAAATACTTTCCAATATATTTAAATCAAAGGTTCATAAATTACGTCATCTATTTTTGACGATTTTTGACCCCCTCCCCCTCATGCTACGAATGACCCCGTTTCCTCCAACGTCATGCTACCACCCCCCATTTGAAATGACGGCTCTTTTCGTTATTAACAAAAAAAAAATGATCCTTGGAAGGCTTTTTTCGTTATTAACAAAAAAAATGTTTGTTCCAGCATGCGGCTACGAGCCACAATGCATTCACAGCAAGAAGCAAACCCACTACCACTGTCTGCAGTGCGGCTTCGCCGTGCTAGGCCTCTCCCAGATGACGTCACACAAGTACAAGCACCAGGAGGCCAACCTCGGCCCCTCCACCAGCGCCACCAACTGACTAGCGACCCTATGACCGAGAGGATAAAGTCTAATTCAGACTGGCGTTGTGAACTGGATATACGAGGTGTTCAAAAATATAAGCATCCAGAGGGCTTTGCACTAGCGCCACCAGCTGAATCACGACCTTATGGCTCAAAGATAAAGTCCAGATTGTACTGGATGAACATAGTGAAACTAGATTAAGGATTTGACATGATTTGTGAACAAAATACTTAACAAATGTGTTACTGTGTTTTGAATAGGTATGGACATTGACGGAAACTGCATGTGTGTTGCATATAAAATTATCATTTTATACCTAAATATTGACTTTGTCTAAACGAGAGCAATAATTTTGAAAAGGTTTGATTGTAAAGTGTGTTTGTCCCTCAAAATAGTGCCTTAGACGCTTTGAACGGATTTAGTGGCAAAAAAGTGCCAAATTAAATTAACACTATTCAAATTGTTAGATTTTGTAATTTAAGCAAAGCCTATTCCACTAGCAGAAGAGGCGTAAATATATAAAAAAAAATATTATTAATTTAACTGTATTTATTCTATTAAATAGAAATCATAGTGTGAGGACAATTTAAAATAATAGAACAGGGTTTGAAGATTTGAGTTAGTCTATTTAAACTGGAAGATTGCATTTTAGAGACATTTTATGCATTCACGCCTTTTTGTGGAATAGGGCACGTATTTAAAATTATATTCTACAAAATGTGTATGAAAAAACGGTTTTAGATGAGATAAAATTATAAAATAGTTACAAAATTGCATGATATATTTAAAGTGTGTATTTTCCTAAATCCTGACCAATCTTAGATGATAGTTTATATAAAATTATATATTTATTACTATCCCAAGAAAAGACATTTTTACGAATAGTATTATTAATTTAGGCTTCGTAAAATTTTAAAGTAAGGCATTAATTTTGGTTGAACGCCATTGTGCCTGAAACCTAACGTGACAATACCGTGGTAACTGACAGAGTACAAAACGTACTAAATTACAAAATTCCCTGTCAAAATTACCGCTATAGGTTAACTCGAAAATTATAACTTAACAAAAAATATTTAAATCGTCAATTTTATAAACAATGTAAATAAGAATTTAGAGTATATTAAAAATCATTGTTAATAAAAAATATATTGGTATAGTATGTATAAAAAATCGGATCTGTACAGATATAAATCAAGTGCTAACGTTTGTGATTCGTGAGGTAGCCATAAAATGCCATATTCATACAAATATTTTAGTAATAATCGCTGAAATTAATTTAAATCAGTATTAAATTAGTCAGAAGTGTCCTTCGGAAATCACCTTTTGCATTCCTTTATTATTCCCGGTATTAAATAGGTCTATATCGCAAAAGTTACTGCACCAACACCAAAAGTATAAGCATCAGTGTTGAGTATAAACTACCCAGGATCGCCTATCCTATAACATTTTAAAAGATTTCTAAACTTGGTTTGAGGTTGTTGTCTATTAAAATACTATAGGTACCTACATATTATATCTTGTTTAGCTATAATGGTGCCTTTAACATTTAGTAACTTTTGCGTAAGTCCCTTAATATTCATTCCTTTGTAGAATTAGAACGGTTCCAGTCGTTAAGAAAAGTAGTCAAATAAAAGTGTGAACTGCGTTTTCTAACGACAGTATTAAGACCAAACCAGTTTGAGTCCTATACCTAGCTTGTATCAGTATTTTTTTAGTGTAAGTTCTCTCACATTGTTCCTATGTCATTTCTTCGCACATTACCCATTTACACAACAATTTTGAAATATTGTTCATAATATTTATTAAAATCTGCTCCTGGGTTTCGAATTCATCTTCCTCGCGTTGTCCCGGCATTTTGCCACGGCTCATGGGAGCCTGGGGTCCGCTTGGCAACTAATCCCAGTAATTGGCGTGGGCACTAGTTTTTACGAAAGCGACTGCCATCTGACCTTCCAACCCAGAGGGTAAACTAGACCCGTATTGGGATTAGTCCGGTTTCCTCACGATGTTTTCCTTCACCGAAAAGCGACTGGTAAATATCAAATGATATTATGAATTTGTATTTTATTGTAATTTTGTACACTCAATTCTAGGGCTGGCCTTGTTGTTTTATTAATAATTAATAAGTCTTTTGTGTAAATGGGTATTTTCATTATTGCAGAATGTACTGTTTCAATTTTGTGTTCTTTACCTAATTATATCATTGTAAATGTCCTTCATTTAGTTTATCTACTGTTACGTCTATCAACTCCGTGCCATATAATAAGTAGTCATGTTTTAAACTTATGACTACTTTGGACAAACATTATTTAAGTTACCTTTCACTTGTAAAACTTTGATTACTTTAATTTGGATTTCTTTTTCTCATTTTTTATTTTTATTGGCATTGGCAGCTAAGTAGTCACAATTATTTGCAATTAAAATATGATTTTTCACATTATTGGTTGTTATTCTTCTTGTTTTGTTATCTAATTTTACATTTAATGTTTTTATTTCGACACTTTTATGTTTTTCGTCTCTCATAAACACTTAAAAATAATTTAATCGCGTATTTATGTATTTTAGTATACGTAGCTTTAATTTAGTGGGTATACTTTAAAAATATTATTTCTATTAAAATATTATTGCACAAAAACGAGACAGGAGTGTTGCTAGAGTATTTAAATTGATAAAAGTTTCGTACAAAATTGATTTTGTGTATTTGTATGTAGTATCCGAATGTATTCCGAATATCTGTACCTTTGTTTAGAAGTTTGTTTGAGATTACAGAACTATTGGTATGGAAAATAGATTAGTGTTGTTTACCTCATGAGTTCTAGAAATTAAACGAGAATATACAAATCAATATGTTTCATTGAATTTTTTTATCTACCTCTTATATGCTCATAATTGCTCGTTTGAGCAGACTTTTTTTAAAGTATAGCATTGGTTGTAACCAAGCGGAGCGGAAAAGAGATGTGGAAAATAACTAATTCTATTGGATGATGCCCGTGCCTCTAATATAATCTCCGCTCATCTCAAAGAAAGACAGCTTTGTAGTTGTAATAGTGCCTATCGATGGGATTGGGTTGGCAAAAAGGATCAAAACTCAATTAGAAATTTAGAACATCAAGGTCGTTTACTACCTGGCAAATATAGACCACTGGGAGTATAGTTATTAATGAGTTATTCGAAAGTTTTTGTAACCATACAATACGGGGAGAAATCTTTTTCTAAAACTTCCATTAAGCACAAGTTTTCGCTCAGAGGTACGAAGTTTCTGGAATCGATCGGGAACTACAACAAAGTTCCGACAACTCTTCACATTCTGTCTCCAGCACGCCCACTGGCGGTCTACCTCGGGAGAGTAAATAAAGACAAGTTAAATAGCAACTGGTAATGGGTGAAATACAGGACATGACAGAAATACCTATCTGTGGTGGCTCCTCTGACACTTTCAACGTCGTCACAAGATCTAACAGATGGCGTTAGTACCTAGTAGGTACTACCTACAGCTACTTCCTTACAAAGAGTGCAGCCTAAATGAATCTATATATAGTCTGTCAAACATTTTTGAACATTTACTTATTTACATAATTAAACTGTCAAACCATTTTTGTCAGTAGAAAAAAGCGGCAAATTAAAAAGAAATGTATGCGCGAAGGTTTATCCGCCCATAGAAAATTGGGAATTCGCGCCATTTTCTACTGACAAAATTAGTTGACAGACTACACATTCCCTACATCGCGCTTACGGAGTTTGGAAAGTCAGTTGCAATATATACAACTTCTAACCAACTCTCATTGGCCTTCGTTTCCATGCACAACACACGCCTGGAGAGAGCACTCTCTACTGGTGATTGGTATCATATTATCATTAGAAAAAAGAAAAAACTAGACAAAAACATTTGTATTTGACGCAAAAATAAACTTAATTATTCTCAATTCTCAACCAAACGGGAAATCGCCAAACATAATTATTATTTGAATCTGAGAACTTCCTAAGGTTGACAATTCCACCTGTCGGTCCAATGTGTATTTGCGTCTCACATTTTGTTTAATGAGAGACTGAAAGGCAATGCACATTTTACAAAGAAATTGGCCAGTTGGAATACCACCCTAAGCCAAATCATTTAGCTACAAAAATAATGGAGAAAGCAACTTCATACGTACCTACATATCGACAGTAGGTAAAATTATCTCGTCTCTGTTCACTACGGTCGTTCCATTAAAACTTTTTAAAAGCCAACGGTTTACGAATTTGCATAACATTTTCCTATTCTATTAATACCCAAAAACTAATGAACAGTCGTCATCAGATACTTATATCAGAGCGGCCAAGGTGATCCAAATTATATGAACATGCCCTTTAACGTCTCATATTTGTCACCTTAACACCTTAGCCGCTTCGGTAGAGATTGTACTTTCTTAAATAATATGTAGATTAAGACCAATTATTTTCATGTCACGAAGCGCTGGTGGCCTAGCGGTAAGAGCGTGCGACTTGCAATCCGGAGGTCGCGGGTTCGAACCCCGGCTCCTCGTACCAATGAGTTTTTCGGAACTTATGTTCGAAATATCATTTGATATTTACCAGTCGCTTTTCGGTGAAGGAAAACATCGTGAGGAAACTGGACTAATCCCAATACGGGCCTTTTACCCTCTGGGTTGGAAAGATGGCAGTCGCTTTCGTAAAAACTAGTGCCCACGCCAATTACTGGGATTAGTTGCCAAGCGGACCCCAGGTTCCCATGAGCCGTGGCAAAATGCCGGGATAACGCGAGGAAGATGATGATTTGCATGTCACTATGCGACGAGGTACCTACTTGATTCCTATGTTTAATCTTATATGAACTTGCATATATTTTACGCAAATAAATAAATTATGAAATTATTATGAAATTATAAAATAATTCAGCACTCAATGTACGAGTACCTACTTTGTTTTTATACAAAACGTCACACTGGCATACTGACGTGACGTCACAACTGTCACAAGTATCAATACAGAATAATTACAATGCATTAAAAATTTAACTGGACTCCCTTAGGCTAAATTAAAAAATAATGTTTGAAATAAGTATGTCAATGTTAGTACATAATATATATATATAAGTAGATATACCTATCTATTTATGCCGCCTGTGCGAAGACCAGGCTGGAAGCAACATTTATAACCCAACTTGGTTCTTACGCAGCAACGCACAGCTTTGCATAATATTAGGTAAACCATTGATTAAGCTTTAGCGTTATTCGGAATGCTAATTTATTAATTAAGATAGCCGACTCCGGCAGGAATATATATAGCTTGTATGAAAAAGTGGGGACTTACGAGTACCTAACTTAAGTACTTTACAACGCCGCAAATGAATACGTCAATCTGCATATACATTCTTAATTAATTCTAGACAAGTCTCGGGGAATTCATTACATTTATTTTGTTAATTATAATTTAACCACGTCTCTCTTTCAATCAGCCGCATTTTTTTTTTATTTTATAGCTGCATACTGCCGATATATTTATTTTTATTAACGATGTGTTTATATTATATTACGTCTAATCACAGGCCCAGTACAAATAGTTCCAGGCACACTACATCATAGTTCCAATTATTGTGTGTGCTTGTGTAATATGTCGTCTCGAGATAGGATACGATATAAGTATAGTATTTACCCAAAACGTAACATACCGGTCGGGGGCGGTTTTCCAATGGAGCGCTTCTGTGTCGGAAAGTAAGTGCCCGACACGGATCGTCTTTTATTTAACTTGCAATGTTTGTACGAGTATAAATAGGTACAATTGTATGATTGGGTCAAATATTGCAAGCTTAATTAGACCCACTTCCCATTATTCGATTGAGCTGAAACTTCACATATATAATGCAAGTTGGGTGACATTACAATACGTATTAGAGTAGGTACCATCGAGCTGATCTGATGATGGACACAAGAGGTGGCCATAGGAATACTGTGATAAAACAACGAAACCAAATTGTGTTTGATGAATGAGTATTAAGTAGTTGTCTGTTGAAAAGAATTACAACCAGCACGCGCATCATGGTTCCATTTTTATCGCCTGTCACTATGCCCGTCACTTTCGCACTTACGTACTTGTTGAAACGTGACAGGCATGGTGACAAGCGATGAAAATGCGACCGTGCTACCGCCGCAGCGATATAATCTTGTACCTATAATGAATTTTTTGACTGAAAAGCTTTTTCCTTATAGAACTTCCGGCCGTGACTTTGTTCGCGTAGAAATAGGTAATTAATAATTTTCACCACCTTTTGGGGTCATCAGAAATCTATAGTTGGTCAAACCAAATTGTCAGCAAATAAGAACAAAAAAAACTATACTCATCCTTTTCTTTGGGTGCTAGTACTAGTGTAAGATAAAGATGGTATGATTCTCTTTGTCTATGTTTGAAATGAGACAGTCCTTTACAAACTATAAATTTAAATAAAATAAAATAAAAATAAATAAATATTATAGGACATTATTACACAAATTGACTAAGCCCCACGGTAACCTCAAGAAAGCTTGTGTTGTGGGTACTCAGACAACGATATATATAATATACAAATGACTCAGGAACAAATATTCAAATATTCAGTTGTTCAACACTTCTTGGAAGAAAATAAGAAAAATTGCCAGCCTCACTAACAGTAGTCTACCACTAGGCTACCAATTTTCTTCTAAAAGCTAAGAATAGCGAGAGAGCAAACAGCAATATTAATAAAGTCGGAAACGACTTGAAAAGTATCGTAACTGACCAAATGGAAAACACCGCGCCGCGGGACGATCGATACCGCGCACGCGCGCAGCCCCCCGCATTATTGAATGAACCCATTCATGGAGCAACTGGTGCCTTCAGAATGAACCGTTACATCCTACAACTGCGTATACCTACACAGATAAAAAAAGATCATGCACCAATGAACACGATTTGTGTTAAGAGTCCATCAACGTGCACACTATCGCCACTGCTAAATAATCGTGATTAAGTATTTCAATTTAACGAAAGATATTTAAAAAACCGGCCAAGTGCGAGTCGGACTCGCACCATCAACAAAAAATAGAGCAAAACAAGCAAAAAAAACGGTCACCCATCCAAGTACTGACCCCGCCCGACGTTGCTTAACTTCGGTCAAAAACCACGTTTGTTGTATGGGAGCCCCACTTAAATCTTTATTTTATTCTGTTTTTAGTATTTGTTGTTATAGCGGCAACAGAAATACATCATCTGTGAAAATTTCAACTGTCTAGCTATCACGGTTCGTGAGATACAGCCTGGTGACAGACGGACGGACGGACAGCGGAGTCTTAGTAATAGGGTCCCGTTTTTACCCTTTGGGTACGGAACCCTAAAAAGGGGGCCGCTACGGACTGTATCTTGTATTAAAGCACCTTTTGAATAGGTACATCAAACTAGCTTATATGTTGCTGGATTAGTCAATCTATAAACTCAAAACAAAAACGGCCGTTTTAACTTTGGACGCATGGATTGACGAATCCAGTAACATAGAAACTAGTTTGATGTATTCAAAAGGTACTTTAATACAAGATACAGTACGTAGCGGCCCCCTGTTTTAAATATATTTCGTTAAATTTAAATAATTACGATTATTTAGCAGTGGCGCTAGTATGCAAGTTGATGGGCTCTTAAGATCTTTTTGAATTACGATATAAAGAAACAAGAAAATGTCTTCGTATAAGGAATAAAATGTTTTGGATCAAGAAATATTTTCTAGTATCAAATTATCAACGGTAAATTTTGATTCAATACCTAATACAATTGAAATTTGAAAATTTATAATTCTTGAACCGTTAGTAAGATTATGTTGACCAATGTACTTATATATACAAGAACCTTCTCCGTATCTTGAATGAATGTTTATGTATACCTATATAATTTAAGGCATATCTAGTTCTTGTTTCAAAAATGGCTGAGGCGTATTACGTACACCTACGCGGATTATACGATCTGACTACGACATACACACTGCTCGCCCTTAGAGTTGGTCAAAGGCCTTTCAAAGATGCATATGTCGTAGTCAGATCGTATAATCCGCCATATTACATTACGGCTAGCCGTTATCAAAAACAGGGGCGTTTTGAAATGCGGCGGTTCGACGATTAGCCGGATTGTCATTGCGATACGTTCTTCAATAAGGCGGCCTACGTTTAGCCGCATCGTATCTACTATTTAGATTGTAGAGTGACCAGTTCTTTCGGTCGCCTACGTAACCGGAGTTTGACAATGTTTACAATTTAATTTATTTTTACCATGGTCCCACCGCACTACATGTGTTTCTTTTCCAAAACATTTCCTTCACAACTTAAATAGACGGAGCCCCGCTAATTCTGGGCGGTTTGCCCTTCGGGCATCTGAAGCTACCTAACGAACCTAACCTACTTACCTACCTACGCTTTTTTCCCCAAAGTGTAATGTTTTCACGGACGTCTCACTAAATCAATAGGTATAAGGTAGGTTAGGTTCGTTAGGTAGCTTCAGATGCCCGAAGGGAAAACCGCTCAGAAATAGGAGCCCCGCGAAGCGGGGCTCCGTCTAGTTAAGTTGCGAAGGAAACGTTTTTTGAAAAGAAACAGTCCGACGAACTCCAGATTTGATGGACACCCCAGCGTTTTTCATAGTTTGTTGTTGTTATGTCAGGCAGCGCCACGAGTGTTAAAAATGGGAACTAAAAACTGTCAAAGCGGCGGCTAATGACTCGCTGTATTACATTACGGCTAGCCGTGTTGAAGAACGTATGGCGCCGAATACATTCCGGCGGATTTTCATTCAGCCGCATTCAATCCGGCTAATCGTCGAACCGCCGCATTTCAAAACGCCCCTGTTTTTGAAAACGGCTAGCCGTAATGTAATACGGCGGATTATACGATCCGACTGCGACACATACACAGAGATGTACAAAATGGTTTTAAAAAAGCATTTAAATACAAAATGCAAAATACTTTTCAGATTTACTATTTCAAATGCAAAATACCAAATAGTTTTGCGTTTTGTATTTCAAATGCTAAATGCAAAATAGGTATTTTCAAAATGCTTTTTCAAAATAAAATACCTTTTGACCAAATCTCAGATATTTTTGTTTATTTTAGGTATTTATCATGAGAATAGCCATAGAACAGATAATGTTTGTCATTTTCGTTTCACATTGACACTAGTCAGACATAATAGCCGGTTTAGACTCTCGTGGCTCGCAAGCTCGTCGAGCTAATATAATTTAAACACTAACGGCACGGCATAAGGTTTATAACCGAATGACAAGCCGAATGCGAGTGTGTCGAGGCGAGCCACGAGACGCGCCGGGAGCCGAGCCGCGAGTCTAAACGGCTACATAGAGAAATAAGTAAGACAAGAGTACTCACTCCATACATCAGTTCAGACTATTAATTTCAGTGTCTACATCTAGCATCGAGTAGCGGAACTATCAGTACTGCTACTTGACAATAGATGTCGCACCGACCGGAAAGTCTTATCTCAACAGCATAAGACTTTCCGGTCGGTGCTACATCTATTGTCAAGTAGCAGTACTGATAGTTCCGCTACTCGATACTAGATGCTAAGTCTTTTTGGTACTAAAACTGATGTATGGAGTGAGCACTCTATGTATTTTTTTTTCTCTATGACGGCTATAAGGCGCGCACTCTGACCAAAGAAAAAAACCGGCCAAGTGCGAGTCGGACTCGCGCACGGAGGGTTCCGCACCATCAACAAAAAATAGAGCAAAACAAGCAAAAAAACGGTCACCCATCCAAGTACTGACCCCGCCCGACGTTGCTTAACTTCGGTCAAAAATCACGTTTGTTGTATGGGAGCCCCACTTAAATCTTTATTTTATTCTGTTTTTTGTATTTGTTGTTATAGCGGCAACAGAAATACATCATCTGTGAAAATTTCAACTGTCTAGCTATCACGGTTCGTGAGATACAGCCTGGTGACAGACGGACGGACGGACGGACGGACGGACGGACGGACAGCGGAGTCTTAGTAATAGGGTCCCGTTTTTACCATTTGGGTACGGAACCCTAAAAAAGGGCGCGCATGGCTAGCAGACGCCTCTATCGGTCAAATTCGGCAATACAAGCGTTATTCGTTCATTTCATTTTGTTTGACTGGTAATTTTGGCTAAACTTAATCACAAAGTATTTTGCATTTTGAAATGAATATTAAAAATGCAAAATACATCTCGAAAAGTATTTCAAATAAAATACAAAATGGTTTTTACTAAAAGGCATTTAAATGCAAAATACAAAATAGGTATTTTGCATTTTGTATTTGCATTTTAAATAGAAGTATTTCAAATAAATCGCATCTCTGCACATACACCAGAGAATTTGGGACGGGTGCCGCCGTGGCCGGGTGGTCTAGTGGTCAGGACGTTAGCCGCGTAAGCTGAAGACGTGGGTTCGATTCTCACCTCGGCCACCGTTGGACTTGGTCACTTTTTCATTAGTAGGTATATGATATCTATTCCAGTTTATAATGTCCTATTTCTACGAAAATATGACGTTTATAATGATAAGCCAACCTGGGTGTTTGGGGCGATACCCGATATGAAATATGTCCCGCGCTACTGTATTTTAATAATAGGTACTCGTATTTTCCGTAGATCTCATATTATGAATGAGATATTATTGGCATGAGTGGTTTCTATTTATATGCAATAAAATGGAACGGAAATCATGTTTCTCGGTATTTTTGAAGTCTTGTTACTACGTGAAAACTATAGGGGCAGGGGGGGGGGGTCTTGGCATTTAATGGACGACCCTCTAATACCTACACTTATACACTATTATGTACAGCCTGACGAACCGGACATCCCATAAGTATACTACTTGAGCTAGCACTATAAATAGTCCTAAATGTCACTAGAAGCGCTTAATAGCTCGTATTCGCCTCGTATGTCCGATGCTCATTGCAATTAGCAGGCATCGGAGTTTTTACCGCATGGTAAGACTAATAGCAAGCTATGGAGTCGACATTTGCCATAAATGTAAACTCTTATTCATACTCATACTCATGATTAATTTTATTTAATATGTAGTAACTATTTAGTAATCTGTTCTCGATTACTAAATAGTTACTACGTATATGAGTTTAATGATGATATGACACAGATATGTTTTAAAATAAATGTATGTTTTAATTGGGTGAGTTGTACTTCACAACTCAAGCACACTATAGCAGATTTTTCATAGTCATATTGTAAATCGTTGTATGGCTCTATCCATGCCAAAATTGCAGCTATTTCTGGGTTAGGCATAATAATTAATTATGGAATATTCCACAACGTATTTACCACTTACAGATATAAATAACTACTACGTTTGCAATCACCAGTGATTGACACATGACAAATACTAATCAATTTTATCAGCTGTCAGTACCTACATGACATTAGGTCTTTCGCAGTGATGTAGTTTGTATAAGTAGTTGTATGTTAAAATAATTGAAGTTATGAATTCATAATGTAATAGAAAAATATTTTTATATATAATTCGACTAAGATAATATACACGACCGACCGCTCTAAAGGCATTTTAAGATAAATGAAATATGTAAATGAGTATGAGTATGAATAAGAGTTTACATTTATGGCAAATGTCGACTCCATAGCTTGCTATTAGTCTTACCATGCGATAAAAACTCCGATGCCTGGCAATTAGTTACGTAAGTGTTTATTGTGTACGACTGTGTGTCCACTCTGGGCGTTTGAAACGCCAACGCGTCATAAGTACTTAACTACTACTCCTCCAATTGTTTAGAACTAGCGACCCGCCTTGGCTTCGTAAAGGTTACACTTAACCTTAAAAAATTACCACCTAAACCTTTCTCAAGAATCACTCTATTGATTGGTGAAAACCGCATGAAAATCCGTTCAGTAGTTTGTAAATTTATCGCGAACATACATACACGCAAACAGACAGACGTGGCGGGGATTTTTTTTATAAGGTGTATTGATATGTCGCTGGTATAAACTGTTTAGCGTCCGTCTAAGAACAGAACAAAGTTAGGTGTCATTATAAACGTCCTAAACGTCATGTTTTCAGAGAAATCTGACGTTAATAAAGACATTTCACACTTTGTCATTGCAAATCCGACACGCAGTTAGCTCGGCCCGGTTTTAGTTTTCCAAACATTATAATTATTATACGATCTAGTAGACGCGCGAGAGCGTGTCAAGCCAAGTACAAAAGAAAAGAACTGGCGACGCAGCGGCTGTGCGTTATATTGTATTATATTCCTAAGGGTAGCATTCCATTTCCGACCGCAGCTGCACTAAAGCTCCGACAATACCGCAGCGGCCTGAACGCGTCGATGTTATTGACAATGTATATATTTAATATTTAAAACTTTTGCGTTTTGAACACATATTAACTCACATGAAAATTAAAAATGACCTACGAATATTACCTTTATTTACCGACGTTTCGACACAGGTTTCACTGGTCGTGGTCGCGGCTAACTGATGTCCCAGCAAAACGTCAAAACAGAGATTTGTGCAACTACCCGACGAAAAGTGTATCAAAAAGTTTGGGGTGTGTCGAAACGTCGGTAAATAAAGGTAATTGAAGAAATTTCGCGTTAGACCCGTCTATAAATTAATGCGAGTTAATATGAACTTATAATCGCGCATGGCGATTTACGCTTCATCCTATTAAATTATTTGGCAAAGTTCCAAAACACTTACAGTACAAAGTTATACTGAGCTAGCTCAAATCTATGAATAGGTTTAGCCCAAACCGGCGCCAAACAGCGCATGTCTCAGCGCAGCCTCCCCGTGACCTCATTCCTTTTCAGGTCATCGGTGAATGAAAGATTTTGAATGAATGGCGCAACTCGTGGACGTCACGTTGTCGTTACGCGTAATTGGGATACGATCACATATTGGTATGTCTGAGTCTAGCAGCTGAGTATGAAATTACGCAGAAATGTAATATACCTAAACCTAACACTGATTTAAACTTTCACGATTTTTACACATTATCTGAGGGCACGGCCGTGCCCTCGCCAAGACGAGACAAAGGGCAAAAGGCAGTGCATATCTTTTCTCGGCACGTTTCGTCGTATTTTCGAACCCCCGTAGTTTAAATTGTCGCGCGACACGCGATAAGTCCCGTTGTACAATTGAATAATACCTAAACCTATTTTTGAAGTGAAAACTTCTTTAGCGGCGCTGTGCACTTTTTGTGATGGGGAAAAAATGTTAAACTCGCGAGAGGTGTCACGTGACCGTAAGACGTAAGACGAACACGTGACCTGATCGAAAAACTGTTACTTCAATGTCATTGAGTTTTTCTTTATTGATTTAAATGCCATGTAGTTTGAGCATGAGTTTCGCTCTAACTGGTATTAATATAACTCGAGTACACGTTTCACGCTGATAGATGACCACTGCTCTCCGTAGAAACGAAAGATCTCAACTCGTACAAATGGTTTTCCTATTGTTGACTTAATTTGCATGTGATATAGTTGATTTTCAAATGGATTTGTTTAATGATTTATTGTGTTTTAGTTAAGGAGAGCCTTTCTGCTAGCGACCATGGTTGCAGTAAATGCAAATGAATAGGAGTAATTAAGAGCGTTTGTTGTAAGTAAAGCAATAGATGCTTCGATAGTAACTCTCTTCCAGATTAACTGCAGCAACAATAGATATGTAAAATTGAATGCCGGAACGTGCCCCTAGCTAGCCGTGTCTTCCTAGATGAATGTAAGAGCTTCGCTTTGCTTGGCTTCGCTCCCTCGTCGAACATACTATGTACGTACTTACGTACAAGTACTTACTTGTCGGAGTGGCCGTGATATCAAATGATGATGTAAATCAGCGGTCGGCAACCCGCGGCCCGCGGGCCGCATGCGGCTCGTGAACCTGTCACTTGCGGCCCGCGAGCCTCCCTGGCCATTTTGTATGTAATATTGACAAACGACAATGTCTATTCTAGTCATAAATATTAACTAAGTGCGGCCCGCGTCAACTTCGTTACCTACTATGTGGCCCTTGGCTGCTAAAAGGTTGCCGACCGCTGATGTAAATGGTTGGTTTTCTTCCTTGTTCTTTTCAATTATTTTTAGGCTCTCGATTTCTCGACCTGTAGGAATCAGAGGGGCTACCGCGAAAACCGAATATCGCAAATTGATAGGATCTTTCTCTTTTACTCCAATGAAGGTGTATTTAGAGTGACAGAGAAAAATGCCCGCAATTTGCGAACTTTGATTTTCACGGTTATGCTTCGCATGCTTACTCCCTACCACTAATGTGCACTGAATGAGAAAACTTCGTGTCATTTCGTGGCATTTTCTCCTTTCTGTTTTTATATTTTTCTCTTTTGTATTTGTGTTTACGAGTAATTCTTCTTCTAAAGTTAGACCCTCAAACTATCGGGTGCATGTGCTACGTCCGAATTCAAATTTCGTTCGAAAGCCGCCATTTATCAGCCGCTAAAACCTCACCGGATTGAGGATAAGGATCCGTCTTGACCCGTCTCGGGGTAAAGGTGCAGATTTCTCGCCTTTTAGTGCGAGGCAGACATGCAAAAGATATGAACAATTCATAACAGAAGGCAGATAACTTAGAAAATAAAAATAAATGTAGTTAAAAATTAACTCGAGACAATATTTCTGCAACTGGCAGGCGTCAAAATGTGCTTACTCATTGACAATGAGATTTCAAGGGGCCCACTGATTACCAGTCCGCCGGACGGTATCGGCCTGTCAGTTAGAACAAAAAGTTGACAGCTCCGAACAACTGACAGGCCGATATCGTCCAGCGGACTGGTAATCAGTGGGCCCATTTAGAAAAACTTTGACCTTTTCTTTTGGTTTTGATTCTCTAGAGTTATCTGTTTTAGTTTTAACACCCCCTGGCACTGATTAAAATAACCGACTTGGTTTCACATTACATCTCAAAACTTTTTTGTAGTAGAAGCGTTGCGAGACTTGCACCTTTTTACATGTAATGTTTTTGATGGGATCTCATCTCTTTTTGTAGGCAGTCCTTCTTTTCGGGTACTCATACCCATACTATGTATACACACATATCATAAAGAAACACATCTTCATTCATACTCACATCGTACATCATAGTGTACCTTTACTTTACCTACTATTTGTAGGAACTGCAACAGTAACTTTGTAATAGCATATATTTATATGCGATTAAAAACTTACTTATGCAGTTCTTAGATCTTTATAAGGTGACTGATATTGCAATATTTTTAGGTTTTCTATGGCTTGATAAGCTGAAAACTACTTATGTTTAAAATTTGAAGCTTGTGGGTATACTAGAAGTACCTTAGAATTGTGATGATCGTAGGTGAGTGAGTGAGTGAGTGAGTGAGTGTGTCAGTGTCGAAAATAAGGAACTTTGACGTACAATAATTCTTAAACTACTAGTTCAAATTGAATGTTTTTGAGAATATATCTTAAGCATGTTTAGCCCTATATATTACTGAAAATTCAGGGTTCTAGCTTCAGCCAGCACAAAATTACAGGACGTTGAAAATGGCCTGAATCGCTTCGAGAAAAGGATGGTACGGCCGTGCCTCTTTGTTTTGCTCGACTTGGCGGGGGCACTGCCGTGCCCCCAGATAAACTGTTGATAATCGTTTGTCCCTGTCCGTTATTTTGACAATTATGCTTGATGGAAAGAGACACAATTTGATATAAATTTTAAGAGGTTGCTAAGTTTAATGAATAAGGGGTTAATAGTCATTACTTCTGGGTACCTAGTCAACATGCCAATCGTTTACGCTCCGTAGCGAACAAAACGCGCCGCAACTGTCATTGTAACACTAATATGGAAGAGTGATAGAGAGACACAAAGCGATTCGTTATCCTAGAGCAAACCATTGTCACCTTGGCTAGGTACCCTGAGCAGATACTTTACCAGCTATCGTCCGGGAAGAACCTGTTTATAAAAATACGATGCTGTTTACAGTCCACAGGGTTTTTGTAAATGGTGGGTCCATATAACAGAAGTCATTACATACAGCTGTCACGGTGTCACGTGACCGATTATTTGAAGAGTGTGGGCGGGACCCGCGTGATCGATGACAGACGGGAAATTGGGCTTCTATGCTCCAAGCTTCCTAATTCAATGTTGAAAACAGACGAAAAGCGACTCTAAGACGGTGAAGGATAGTTCAAAATTGAATGACGAAAATTAAAAGGGTCATTGATCTTAGCTACAAGATATCATTAGCCGATGTGAACTTAGATCTGATCTCCATTCAAGTAACAGTTGATTTCTACTCTCTGAACGGAATAAAATACGCGGGTTAGAAAAACTCGTTCGACATTTTTTAAACTTTTCAAGCGTTTTCAGTCATCTGAAATATGGTTTCAGGACATCTCGGAGAAAGATCTATCAAATTTAAGAATTTCTCCTTAAGTAGTTGTTTTCAGTGGAATATAATGTGATTACAGGCCGTTTTAAGAAGAAATTGTTTGTAAGCTAAGCAAAAATAGAAAACACCACATCTAGCACACCTTCGAATTTCTTAATTCTGCTTCTTTTACGGTACAAGCAATAAGATACATTTGTATTATATGATTACTGTAGCGGAGAGTATGAAAATCCTTTTCCCAATAACTCAAAGGAATAAAATTTTCCACTCCAGTTATAAGCGTCGTCGCTTTACATTAAGAAAATAATTCATGCTGAGCCGAATCTCTCTTATTACGCTTTATCCTCTCGCAACCAAATTAGACACAATTCCAGAATAAAATCCCATGCAAAAATAAGTATTCTCACCATGAAATAAGCTTGAAGATTAAATGATAAAATTCTTTAAGACATGACCAAGTTGAACGGCGGCTGTAACATTATGAGCTCAGGATATTTAATTTAAGGCCGCGAAAACAAATAGCATTTTGGAGTTATTTAATATTGAAGTTGGCAAACACTTGGTACAAAAGCTTACATATTTGAGCTTAATGTCTATTGTTTTGAAGAAGATAAGATGGATTCGGTTTGGTTAAGATTTTTATTTGCCATAAGATTTCAATATTTTCAATGTCAGCACCTATACTGTAAAAGTTGCCCAGGAGTTATATTTATGCAACTGTCGCATGAATATTAGTTGGCCTTGAAATACTTGATAACTATTCGAACCCGCAGCTCAAGTTAGGCTAGTATTTATGAGATAATAAGCGTGAATGCCACTCGAGATTACGCTAATTACGCCGCGTTAGCGAATTTTAAAAGTTTGTAATTAGGAGGAAACGACAGCTGCGTTTTGCATACAAATGCAAAACTCACTCCCAGGGGCGCATTTCATAAAATAAAATAAAAATAGTTTAATTTGCCAAAAATTTTACAGGTTTTACTTAACCTATGACTGTCACACTAGGCTACGCCTGTATTGTGTAGTCAGATTGAAAACATTACTACATTGAGTTACCTACATCCTACGCTGAAGTTTTATTTTCTAATAAGCATCTAGTACTAACTAATATGTTTAATTATGTTTAATTATGAATTACGAGAAACAATTTCACAAGTTTAAAGCCGGGAAAAGTAGCCAAATCGCCCTGCGACATTGGTATGATACCGATTTTATATGTTTTTTTTACGCGGATATCCGGATATCCGGAGGTCGCGGGTTCGAACCCCGGCTCGTAATAAAAATATCATTTAATATTTACCAGTCGCTTTTCAGTGAAGGAAAACATCGTGAGGAAACCGGACTAATCCCAATACGGGCCTAGTTTACCCCCTCTGGGTTGGAAGGTCAGATGGCAGTCGCTTAGTTGCCAAGCGGACCCCAGGCTCCCACGAGCCGAGGCAAAATACCGGGATAACGCGAGGAAGATGAGTGTACAAAATAGCGCTGAATAGGAAACTAGAGTTAGACCAAGAAAAGTCTGCAACGATTTTGATAGCATACGCAGTGCAAGTGTTATTTATAGGTATGTCATAACTTCATAGAAGTTTGACGTTTAAAATAACACTTGCCAGTGCACACGCACACGCAGTCGTGTGCTATCAAAATCGTTGCAGACTTATTTTGGTCTAACTCTATTCTTTGATATAACAGACAATTTAAACAACGTTTCAAAATACATCCATTTTGAGTGAATGTCACGCGAACACATCGATCACGTACAAATTACAATATACTCCCCCCTTGATCGATCGATTCCTTTAATTGCTTTTGTCAAAACTGGCGTGACGCTTCATTTATCGTATGTAGGCGATAATGAGTATTTCTTTTACATACTTTTACTTCGCTTCCTTTAATACAAAATACAAATAGGTACAAATGATCAATAAGTTACATAATTTGGGTCACAAATTGTGACTCACAATCAGACAGTGTTTTGCGTTCAATATGTTATTTCCTTATTTCTAATGCATGTCATTGAATATGTTATTGAATGTGTCTTCAAATTAAGGGTGAACAGACACCTTCTGGGCAGGGTCGCTCCACCGTAGGCCACGTCTTCGCCTCGGCTAGTCTTTGGCCATGAGTACCTAAGCCCATTTATAATATAAAAAAAGTTATACCTAATATTTATGCTTATGTCAAAATGAATAATATAGATTATATTTTAAGGTTATTAGCCAGCTTCTGTCAGCGACTTTGCTTGCATAACATTAAAACTTCCGTTGCAAATTAAACCCCCTTTCACATTCTTAAGATATGATTTTGAATTATAATACCATCTAGTCAGCGCATGTATACTTAGTAATATCTGGGTGACCGAGCTCCGCTCGGAAAACATATAAAAACTCGAAAATGCGCGTTTTCCCAGAGATAAGACCTAGCTAGATCGATTTTTCGCCCCCGAAAACCCCCATATAGCAAATTTCATCGAAATCGTTAGAGCCGTTTCCGAGATCCCCGAAATATATATATATATGTCGGAGCGAGACACCAGAAGGACGAATTGCAGCGTTACAGTTCATAGTTAGACGCCTGTATAAAGTCGATTAGCAATGTTTGGCTACGTATTATTTGCTTGTAACGAAATAATAAAGTTGCGTAGTGAGTAACGCCACCATCTTTTGGCGTATTGTTAAACTAAGATGACAGGTAGAAGGCTTTGGAACGTCAAGAGTTGTATCTTGAGTGAACGTAGGCACGAGTTGGCATTTTTGTCGTTATGTTGCTAGACTGGTCAGGCAGGTTTACCAACTTGAATTGGAGGCGGGAGCGGTTGGCTCCGCCGCTGGAACTGGCTTCCTTCTTCTTGATCGGACCGCGCTAGAGATCGGACGTTATCGTTAGCCATACCTCGTGCCTAATTCGCTACGTTCCTGAAGGCTTATACCTGAAGGATTATTCTGAAAGCTTATAGATTCTCACGTTCTTTAACCGTTTAGCTAAGTGTTTTATTCCAAGTGTTATTTTGATTTCTTATGTGCCATTAGAAGCTTACTTTTGTAAAAATAAAGAAACTATGTGTTGTTTTGAAAACATGTGTCCCGCCGAGTTTGTTGCCGGGTTAAATCTTCTCGGGTCAGAGGTGTAGGATTGGAGCCGGTGTAGTTTGACTTAAATAAAGATTTGAACGATTTTATTTGATCTTTTTATTTTAATTGAATCCGATTCCATCGTAAGATCGTTTAGTTATTTTGATTATTTAGTACTGAAATATAGTAGGCACTAGTATGGTTAACAAGTCTGAATGTTTATTTCATGCGTTGGTAGCATACCTACTATTTTGGCTGTGAAGTAATACATCGAGGTACCATGCCCACCACCCGCTATCAAATAGCCCCACACATTTAGCCCTCTCCTTCTCCGCGATATATATATATATATATATATATATATACATATACATATATATATATAAATAAACGAGAATTGCTCGTTTAAAGGTATTAGATAGATAAGCATAGAGAAATATAGGAAGACAAGAGTGCTCACTCCATACATCAGTTCAGACTATTAAAAAAAAATCGTTTATTTCCGAAAAATATTCACTTGTATACAGTTTTTACTGACCTCCACACTAGGCAATGCCTGTCCCGTGGAATGTCATCTAGCATCGAGTAGCGGAACTATCAGTACTGCTACATCTATTGTCAAGTAATCAATCAATCAATCAATCACTCATTTGGTACTATAACGTATTTTTTTCTCTATGGTATAAGCAAAGTAATAAGAATAGTAGAAACTTGATTGAAATCTCTTAATTTAATATTGAATCACTTTCCAGTCTGATTGAATTGAAATTTTTGAAGACAATGCAATAATAAATAAATAAATAAATAAATAATACGCTAACATGGATATACATGTCGTCAGAATAGGCTAACGGAACTCCTCGATGGATAAAACTACACAAATTGAGTTGACAACGGTACCAAAATCGGAAAGGAAGCTACAACACACTGCATTTGGGATTTATGGGTGTTGTACCCTATACATTACATTTATTTTAATACATTTAATTTAAAAAAAATACCAAAAAAATAAATTTAATGTCAAATATGCCTTACATTATTTTGATAAAAAGCGGATGCTCCTCAAAAATTTGGATCGATTTCAATGAAACATACCTAAAAACAACCGCAAGAAAACTCGCTTTCACGTAAAAAAACCGCATTTAAATCGGCTCATCCGTAGGAGAGCTATGATGCCACAGACAGACAAACAAACATTGGCGTCAAACAACGCTCTTGTTGCGTCGGGGGTTTATAAACCAGGAAGTAAAGAACTAAAAGCAAAAGTTCCCAAACTAAACAAGTTGAAGTAAAGTCACAAGGCGGACACGCCATACATCAAAAATCATTTGCGTTTATATGTATGCACGGCACGTCTGTACACGCGTCATTGTGTATGTGTGGGTAAGTCGCTTTACTGAGAGAACGCCAGAATTCCGCCAGATTCATGTCGCGGGGCGAGGTAATGCGAGTCGGGGCGGGGCGGTGCGTGGCCGTTCTGTATGATAATACTATTACTTATTCTGTGGTAAAGTCGGGAGTATTCACAGGCGTGCTCGTTCCATACCATCAATCACTTGAGCCACTTGTTCATAATTGCTTTTTCATAGGAAACGGAAACGGGGTTGCATTAAGTATTTCCCAGAATCCGACGAGCGAGAGCCTTATTACAAAAAACCGGCCAAGTACGAGTCGGACTCGTGCACCAAGGGTTCCTTACCATTACGCAAAAAAACGGAAAAAATATCACGTTTGTTTTATGGGAGCCCCACTTAAATATGGGTACGGAACCCTAAATAATATTGTACAGATGAACGTTTAGGGTTTTAGATAAATAGAAAACAGCGGCCATGAATTAAAATTTAGAACACTCAAAAACAAGATCAACATATGCTGCATAGTGCAGTCAGCATTAAATAGATCGTGACTGTCAAAGTAGGCAAATACATCGGATCTATATAGTAACAAAGATGTGTTACGATATATTTGGCCACTTTGCCCGTCACTATTGAGCCACTTGTTTATAGCTTTTTCATCGGAAACGAGGTTTGCAGTATTTTCCCTGAATAAGCTAATCCATCTCCCATCTGAGATTGTCAATATAAACAGCAACACTCCTAACTGTACATCGGTGGACCTTATTACAAAAGACATAAGGTCCACCGATGTACAGTTAACAGTGTGGGCGATGGTACTGCAATGTGAGAGTTCAAGACAATGTTTCAATTCCAAGCTTTTAAACTTCAATAAAAGCGCCGAAGTTACACCACTTTTAAACTACCTTCATATTTATTACTATAGGTATACCTTCCACAATTTAACCATAAGTCAGCGCCTGACGTCACAGCGATGGAAAATTCCAGATGCCGATGGCATTGTTATGGCGCGGGCACGCCAGGCATTCAGGATTTTACTCCCATCGGAAACGGCCGAGTCGAACAACTAGACGAACCAGTATTCGAGATACAAATACTACCACCAACTTACCAAAACTTGCACCAAACCTACTACTACCTTACGTAATGGCATTATTTACCATTCGACTTTTGGTGGCAGCCAGGGACCAGTCCGATACCCCCTTCGAGGGTTTTAGGTGTTTTTCATAAGGCTTCGCAACAATATATCAATTTAAGATCGAAATTTGCTCGTCCACTAAGACACCTAATTCTGGGCTATTGCCTCAATAAAAGCCTGATAAACTAAAAAAGGCTGAACCTGCGGGCTCAGCACGGTTCCATTTTTATCGACTATCACTATGCCCGTCACTTTCGCACTTACATACTTGTTAGAACGTGACAGGCATGGTGATAAACGATAAAAATGCGATAGAGGATAGCCGAAATCGAAAAGGTTACGACTTACGAGGTTAAGGTTCCTTTAGGAAGCCAGAAATTCAATCAGCGTTAGGAACCTATGACAGTCTAGTCCGACATGAAGTATCGAGGCAGATTACGAATATACGTCATGAGGCTTTTAACATCTTGACATCAATGAATTGAAGATGTGAAGAAGAGTATACGTAGTTAATAAGATAAAACAAAAACAATAGTTGTACGGATCTTGAGCTCATGTTACACTGGCGCTCAAAAACTTTACTCGCCCTAGCTTATAACATCAAATTCAATGGGAATGGCATTATTACGGTATGCCAGGCGCAACCTGAATGATATTTATTGGGGATCGACTAAGGCCTGAATGCTTAACCTGTGGTCATTCCGAATTTGTCATTAATGAAAATTTGGTCTATGCTTACTAAATATGACATTATAAGCATTAAACTTCATGGAGATAAATTATTGTTAAAGTCGAACGGAGTTAAAATTTTTGAAATAAAGGAAGAGTGGAAAAGTTAAGAAAAAGAAAAGAAAAGGAAAGGTTATTATGTAGCTACCTCAGGTAGGTAGTGAGAGGTCTTGTGATCACCGAAAGTTTTGAGGAAATCACGATCCACGATTTTTAGAGTGATGTTTGGGCTTCTGTTGGGGTATTCCATTATTTTATATGACAACTCTAACTGGGATATGAATTATAAATTATAATTATTATGAATTATGACGCCAAAGCTCAGCTTCAAAACGGGATGAAAATTAACATAACCCTTCATGGTGATTATATGACGTAGCCTGAAGTCATGAACCTAGAAAATGTATTAGTTCCTTTGCAGGACGCGTTGAAAACTACTCTGACCTTAGTGGCAGTTCTTCACGCACATCCTGCCTATCTGTCACTTTCACACGCTGAAACTGCTAAAGCTACGTATATGAAATTAGGTAAGGGGATAGATTGATCTCCAAGAAAAACATAGTATATTTTTATCAATCATCTTCATTATCATTGCACGCCGACGAAGCAGGATTACTCGAGAAATATCAATTTTCTGAGTGATCCTGCTTTTGTTACATAATAAAAAAAAAAATAAAAAAAAAAATAAAAAAAAAGCCTTTATTATTCCAAAGTCTTACATAACATGCATTACTACTATTTTTACTTTCATTACATTATAATTATTTCTTGCTAACTAGCATGCATTTAAAAATAGTTTTAAATTGATAGTGTTCTAGAATATTATTATTATATTTTTTTAATAACTTATTATTTTTATTTATGTTCGCGTAGTTATATTATTATTCCATTGTTTAGAAATTGTCCATTTAATTAAGAAAATATTGATTTTACAGTAAGAATAGAATGTCATTAAATTTGAACACATTGTTTAGGTGTGGACCCCTCGGCGGGTAAAGGCCTCCTCCAGGCATTTCCAACTGTCTCTATCGCATGCTATTTCTGACCAATCTTCCCCGGCAATCTCTACGATCTCGTCTTTCCATCTCCCTTTTGGTCTTCCAGGTCTGCGGTCTCCGTCTGGCCCTTTCCATGTGGTCGCTTTCTTAGTCCACCTGCCATCTTGGTACCTAGCCACGTGACCTGCCCACTTCCATTTAAGGCCTTGGGCGTAGGATAGAGCGTCGAGTACTTTTGTTTGCTGTCTAATTTTACTGTGTCTGATCTTATTTTTTAATTTTATTTTTAACATGCTTCTTTCTAGTGCTCTCTGAGTAGTTATTATTTTATTTCTGGCTTTTGCATCAAATACCCATGTTTGGCAGCTGTACGTAAGGCATGGTAGTAGGCACGTATCCATGATTTTTTTCTTTACCGATGGGTGTATATTGGACTTCATTACCTCTTTAAAGCTCCAGTATTTCTTCCATGTCAGAGCGATTCGTCTATCAACTTCTAGTTCGTTCCTGTGCTTGTGGAATGACGCTTGCTTGCCGAGGTATATGTAGTCGTCGACGTAGTTGATTGAGGATCCAGCTACGTGGATCGAGTCTTGGGTGTGATTTGTCATAGCTTTCGTTTTGTTTACGTTAAGCTCCAATCCGATGTTACTACTGACAGCTTGAAGTTCTACCATCATACTTTCTAGCTGTATGGCGCTTTCCGCGAACAAGACGATATCGTCCCCGAAACGAAGGTGGCTGAGATATTTGCCGTCTATGTAGACGCCTTCCTTTGACCATGGCAGCTCTTTCATTATGTTTTGGAGGACTGATATAAATAATTTTGGGGAGAGTGGGTCGCCTTGTCTTACTCCTCTAAGTATATTGATTTTGCTGCCAGTCCGGTCGAGCTTGACTATGCTTGTACTATTTGAGTATATGTTTTTTATTATTCGTATGTACTTGCTGGTGACATTTTGATTTTCCAGTGCTTCCCATATGCTTTGGTGCGATATACAGTCAAACGCTTTTTTATAATCTATAAATGCGATGTATAATGGTTTTCTAAACTTACATAAGTAACTAAAAACGCTCTTAAACAATCTATATGAACTAACTTAAATTATACACAATACCTACCTATTACAAAATCAAAACTAAAGTTAAACCTAGAAATAGATTATACTTAATCAAAAACTATAAAATATACTTAACTACATACACAAAACCAATTATGAAGAGAAGACGGTAGATAGGCAAGAGAATATTCAATTGTCTTGTTTTCTAAACCTACATCAAGACGGCTTCAACTTTGAATATTATGGGTCAATTTCACCAAACGAGCATTTTTGTCTAATTCCCATGGAATTTTGAAATACTAACATTACACAAAAAAAATTATGCTGATAATTTGATAAAAAATATAATAAACATTAATTTTCTTATGGGGTAAAAATATTCATAAAACTATAAAAGTTATTTCAATTTAAAATTTTGGTCAGGGCACGGGAATTAGTGTGTCCATGGGAATTAGATTTTACTAGCACGGAAATTAGAACATGGCACAGGAATTGTTTTCTTAACTTATTTTGGTAGTTAAAACTATTATTTATGTATATTTTAATCTACAATAATGTACTTTAACCATACTGAAGCGGCATCGAACATATTTACCTTCTTTAATTTTAGTTTCGGACGACAAATCTACGAAAGTATGATACACTAAAAACTACGTATTTGACTAATCGTTTCCTTGATTTTAATGGCAACTAATCTCTCTTTCTTAGTAAAATGTACATATTTCAAAACAATACCTACTTACATACATACATACATACAAAACTATTCATTAAATTAAAAAGTGTCATGATGTATCTGCATGTAGATAGGTACAAGGCGTATGATCTGGTATATGGCCGTATAGGAAATGATACTAAGAAATAAGTAAATAGGGGCACAGTGAGAAGAAGTTATTGTGTAAGTTAATCTGAAGAAATCGAATATGCTGCCTTCATAAATTCATAACACAAAAAATTGTTTGACCACATATGAGGTAAGGTGGGGTAAGACTATCACAGACAGACAGACATGACGAATCCATAAGGGTTCCGTTTTTTGCCATTTGGCTACGGAACCCTAATAAGGTATCTAATAGTATTACGATTTTAATACCCCCTGGCACTGACTAAAATAACCGACTTGGTTTCCCATTACATCTCAAAACTTTTTTGTAGTAGAAGAACTGCGTTGCGAGACTTGCATCTTTTTACATGTAATGTTTTTGATAGGATCCCATCTCTTTTTGTAGGCTGTCCTTCTTTTCAGGTAATCATACCCATACCATACTGATACTATGTATACACATCTTTATTCATACTCACATCGTACGTCGTAGTGTACCTTTACTTTCCCTACTAATTGTAAGAACTAAAAGGTAACGTTGTTATCGCATATATTTCTATGGGATTACAAACTTATTTATGCAGTTATTAGATCTTTAGAACGTGACTAATATTGCAGTATTATTAGATTTTTATTGGCTTAAAAAGCTAAAACCAAATTACGTTTCAAATTTGGGTATGCTAGAAGTACCTTAAAATAATGATGATCGTGAGTGATTGTGTCAGTGACAAAACTAAGGGATTGTAAAGTGCATTAAATGTTATTTTGATAGAATGTTATTGAGATTTGATGGTACGGCCGTGCCACTTTGTTTTGCTCGACTTGGCGGCGGCACTGCCGTGCCCCCAGATCCTTTGTCCTTCCCCGGGTCTCAAACTATCTCCATGCCAAATATCATCAAGATGATATTGGTTCAGCGGTTTAAGCGTGACGAGACAACAGACAGACAGACAGAGATACTTTCGCATTTATAATATAGTAAGAATAGGATATATATTTATTCTTGTATTAGAAAAGCTAATTTATAACAACTAATCTATTAAACGAGCAATTCTTGTATATATTTCGGGGATCTCGGAAACGGCTCTAACGATTTCGAATGAAATTTGATCATATATGAGGGTTTTTTGGGGTGAAAAATCGATCTAGCTAGGTGTTATCTCTGGGAAAACGCGCATTTTTGAGTTTTTAGGTAGGTATATGTTTTCCAAGCAAAGCTCGGTCTCCCAGATATTTAAACTTTATACGGTATACGCTGTCAGCTGTCAAATTTACAAAAAAAAAACATTGCAAATTTGATTCATTTTGTTTCATGTAACCTTAGGTACAGGTATTATAATATGTAATAATTCCAGAAATAGTTTTATGTTTATATAATATTTTAATGTTATAATATGATCAATGAATAAGGTAAGGTGGGGCAAGACTAACAGTACAAGGATTCCATACAAGTGATAGTCTTACCCCGGTGTCGTCTTACCCCACCTTACCTTACGTATTAAAATTGCCCGGGTTATTCGGGTCCACCCTGTATGTACTATAGTACTTATACTAAAAAACCGTTCACAAATTTTTGTGCATTCTTTAAGATTTCCTTAAATGCAAAATAGAAAGATATACGTCATATTATTATTACATATAATATATATTCAATGCCAATATACATAAATGTAATAATAATATGACGTAAACATTGCCAATTAACTTAAAGTGCCCCCAATAAAAGATTTGTTGACAATAAATGTAATACTTTCTAATTCCCGTGCCACTTAATCAGCTGTTTTAGGTAAATTTGCTATGGGAATTAGGGCACGGAAATTAGAATTCGTAATAAAAAAATTCGCCAAAAATTTAAATCGTGTTTGACCAAACTGTTATGTTATCGCTTACATAAAGATACATAAAGGGCTCCTAAATATGACAATTGTTATTGAAAAGCTATGTGGAAAATAAAATTTATAAGGGGCATCGAAATTAGAAAAAAATTGTCGCCCACCCGGATTCCGAAATACTTACGCGATTTGCTCAAACACGCCACGGCTTGACGTACATCCGTTTGCTTTGAAAGACAGCCGAATACTGTCAGTACAGGTGAGGCGGGACACGAGGCGGTTCAAATACAGACGTCGGCTGTCAGAGCCCTGTGAGTTTTGCCGACGAAATTGTACTCGCGCGCTCGGACAAAATTTAAACATCGATCACGAGTTATTTACCACAATGAAGTTAATAGTGTATGTGCTCAGTGATAGTAAATATCATCTAGTTTAAGTATTTGACACTAAATTAGTGATACTAATGTAGAATTTTTCGTAGGATTTTTCATTATGCTCAAAAGTAGATTCCGGACAGGGCACGGGAGCAGTAATTTGAGCCTTTAGGTATTTTTAAGTGTACTCTAAAAACCAATTAATCAGTGAATTCATATGGAACTCGGTGTGAAAGTGTGACTTCTTTATGTAAAAAAAAAATGGTAAGTATTATCTGATGCTAACCCACGATTTTCATCACGGACAGAAAAAAAATCGTGTTCAGAAATTGACCCTTATCTGACTTTTGTATTACTTCAATACAATACGTCACATATGATCCTCAAAACAAACCTGATCGACTGCAAAAACTAAAAAAAATTGCCATAGGACTCTACTCTTGCAGACTTGGTTAATGTAACTTTTACTTTTAGATGTCTCAGCGAGCCGCGCAATCGCACATCTATAGTTTATTTTAAATAAGTTATCATTTTAGTTACACTAAATTACCTTACGACCTTAACTGATATCGTATTTCGGGTATTGATAAAACGATTAATAAAATTCTACAATGACAGTCTAAAAAATAATCACATTTCATGTTTTGATCACGTATTTCTTTTTAAGATATTGTTTCACATTTTAATCACAACATTACATTCAAGTGCAATATTGCTTAACGAGGTACTTAATTGGGTACGTACTTAATGAGTAGGTAATGATATGTAATTTCGTAGAAGATAACCAGCCTTCGATAGCTCAGTTGGTAGAGCGGTGGACTGTAGAGAGTAGATGTTGCAACTGTCGTCCATAGGTCGCTGGTTCAAATCCGGCTCGAAGGAGTCACTTTTTTATCAATTTTATAGCTATATTTATGTATTCATAGTAAAATACTTGCTTAGTTTGGGGTTTGGTAAAACTGTCCCCAAATATTTAATTATTTACCAATATCGTTACAAATTTGGCCACATGGTTATTTTTGAATTTTAAGCTATCTAGATGACCTAATTACAAAGTTATTAAGGAGTTAATGTTTTTATAGTGTAAAGCGTCACTTATTTATAACAAAACCCTCCTCCAAAATTAAATGCTGATTAAATATTTCAAAGCTAGACCGACAAGGGAATATGGAAAGGTCCACTCAGCTCTTTAACGTTTCTGTATATTAAATTTCGCAGTAATTAAATATTTTGGACTATAATTGAGAACTTTCAACTATAATTGAGTGGTTTTACGGTTGTGTTTGTACTCTCATTGTCGATGTCCAGTATCCTGTGTGACCTCAAGTCTGTTGTTTTGTTATAAATAAGTAGATAGAGTTAGACCAAGCTAAGCTAGCCGTGATTTTGATAGCCAGACTCCGTATGCGAACCTTTTATGAATTATGACGTTTAAAATTAACACTTGCATAGTCTAGGCAATCAAATCCTCTGCCAACTTAGCGTGGCATAACTCTAATACTTGAGAAATCCCTACTACCTTTATTCATTGTCAGGGGTCGGACAAAAAGTGCGGATGACGTCAAACCACTTATAGGATGATTTCAAATAGTATTTTTGATTTTCATAAACAATTATCACTTATCATTTATCAACTCTTTATTAAACGATATCGCCACTTGAAATGAGTAAGTACGTTTTTGACTGACACATTGTCAATCAGATGAACAATAAATTGACATCGTTATTGTTTAGCTATTGTATCTTCACGATTATATTTAGCTAAAATTTATATTTACTAATGTATAAGAAAACGCTCTAAAATGTCATCTGTACTCGAATATTGTGGCCGGCATTCACTACATCACCCTACCACCTGTATTATTAATTCCATGGATTTATTTACGATTATTTTGTTACTTCATTAATACTACTTTGTTACTACATGTCACACGGAAGTTTAAATACAAACTCAAACATCATCCTGTGTGCAAGACTACGTCATTTTTACGTCATCGGCACTTTTTGTCCGACCCCTGTTCATTGTATTAGGTAAGTAAATAAAATACCTATGTACATTTTAGAAAATGTAGGGTTGGGGTTTAGTTAAGGATCTGTGTTTCGGGGAAAGGGTCTATGAAAGGATCACATAGGTATTTACCTTTTTATTTTACCTTATGCAAACTTTGCCTGTCATTACAATTAAAGCGACTATTATTACTGAATAAAGCCGTGTTTTTCGACGTGTCCCGTTTCCCTTCTTGCTTATCTTTATCCTGCTTTTTATTCAAATAAAGAGCTTTGCAACTTCGCAACTAACGCCCTCACCAAAAGATGTATAACGTAGGTATATAAGTCTCAACCTACATAAGATTTACTACCCACCGCTATTTACCGAGAATTTATTTTATTAACAAAATATCGTAGTACCTACATACTTATTTGGCGTGGACTGTGCTTTCGTCTTTGTTGTAGGTATGGATTAACATTTTTGTTTTTTTACAAACTTAATTAGAACTCCAATGAGGTTAGTTAATTTAATACTAACCTATTATGTTGAGAATAAAGTGAACCATTTTAAGTGAATTGTACAAATTCTTATGAGAATAAAGAATCTTTAAACCGAATATTGTTACGATTAAAGTGTGGTTTTACCTACCGTGTGATTTAGAGGTCTTTATTTAGAAGTCGTGATCTTGAATGTCAAAAAGCTGTTAAGATGTTCATACTTCATACTAAACAAATTTCTCTATCGCCCTAACCAAAAATTCGCGAAAAAAAAATATAACGACAAACTCAATTGCCCGAAGTAGACGAAACGTAAAAGTAAGTAGAGGTAAATTTATCCACAATTTTATATATCGGCCCCATGGGAAATCTTGTTTTCATTTTTAATATTCTAGATCCCAAAATCATTCAGTATTGTAGTTGTATGCGGCATCTCATAAAGACCTTTGGGCTATAACCGCGAAAATCGAAGTTCGCAAATTGCGGGCATTTTTCTCTGTCACTCTAATTACGCCTTCATTGGAGTAAAAGAGAAAGATCCCCGCAATTTGCGAAAAACAGTTTTCGCGGTAGCCCCTCTGCTTTGGTGCTTGGTGGAAGCAAAAGGTCACAGAGATACGATCGAAACGAACGCCTACGAAATGAACTGGACTCAAGGGCAAACAAAATGGGTCGCTTCATGGACATTTCTGTGTAAACAGAGTGTAAAGTAACCCTGTTTATTGTTGGTGAGTGTATGGTTATTATGTAAGAATAATATGAGACGGGATTATCCGACTCTCATTAAAGTTAGGTGAACAACTATCGTTTCTTTTTTAATATAACATGATAATTCACTATGTGAGAATTTTATCTTCGAGTTTGGGTGGTTACAAAACCATAATTTTTCTTCCTCAAATTCAATACCTATATAATGTATGATCTTAAAAAAATGCAAAAGATCTAGTTGATCCTTTTTCCTATATCATTCAGTTCCAAATGTTATCTCCGTCTCTAAGGACTAACTTTTACTCTAATTTTTTGATTTTTGCTTTAATGCAATTGTGCTCAATATTAAATTTGATCCTGGTAAAAGCCAATACCGATTGATATATGGAAAAAAAAATTTAAATCACTCGAATTCCTTCAAAAATTGAGGCCATATCGAACAATGGGTGGCTGTCACTGCCAGTTCTGAAATTTATGTGCTTTGTTGTTAAATTTAAAATCCCGTTTCAATGGAAGTACTCAATATATTGCACGCTTTGGCAGTTATTCCTATTCATCAATGTGTGTGTAATATGTATGTGTAAAGTTGATGAAATATAAAGTGAGCCGATCTTGTTCAAACTTGTTCGAGAGATCGGCTCACTTTTTATTTCATCAACCTTACAAATGCAAGAGTAAAAACCAAGAAAGCACAGAATAAGTAATAGTATTATCAATATTATCATACAGAACGGCCACGCACCGCCCCGCCCCGACTCGCATTACCTCGCCCCGCGACCATCCCGCGACATGAATCTGGCGGACTTCTGGCGTCCTCTCAGTTAAAGCGACTTACCCACACATACACAATGACGCATGTATAGACGTGCCGTGCACACATATAAACGCAAATTATTTTTGATGTATGGCGTGTCCGCCATGTGACGAAAGACCTCTTGTAGGCGGTCATCCATTAAAGACTGTCAAATTTCAACAAAATTAATGAGTAGCGGAAAACAAGAAAAAACATCGTCCATCATTTCGTTCAATACGACAGCTACTTAGTACGCACTTCGAGAAAATAGGACAAAATATAAATTACCCAGTTCTAAATACAAAACGGGACCAAATATAAATTAGTTCCAGACTGCGTAGTTTCAGTTGACCTTCGCAGAATATATTTTGCAATGAAATATGGCTACTAAGCGTTATTGAACACATTGAAAGCAGCTAAGCGCAAAATACACCGATCAACAAAGACGCCCATTGATCGGGCATTTTTTCAAAGTTGTGTCTTTTTTCAAATTTGGGGATTTTTATATTATTTCAGAATCACGAGCTTTCGATCTTTCGATTTTAGATCGTTTTAAAAGTGAAAAAAAGTGTCCCAAATTATACATCCATTTTTCCTTTCATGCATTTCGGTACGATCATTAAAAGGGTATGAGAAATGGCAACTGAATGGAAATAAAATTTTGTTACCTTCTTTTTTCCCACTAGGATCGAAAGAGCGATTCATGAATGTAATAACATTAAATTTTCTAAATTAATAAAAGTGAAATAAACTTTGAACAAAATGAACCAAATAGGATTTTTTGTACTACATCGGTAGTAACTAAAGAGGTACCTCTTTAGTTACTACCGATGTAGTGATACGTATCACGTGCACATGCATTGTTGACTTTTTAAAACCTGTGCACTCTTTTTTTATGAACCCATAATGTTGAGAAAACCTCGGAAAGTTCATTTTTGAGGGAGGAATAATGTAATAATTGGTAGACATAAATAACTATATACATTTTTTTATTCCCTATATGTTCTCTAGTATTTTATATTGTGTTATTATTTACCACAAGAAAACTGCTTAAAAAAATTGTCTCTGTTGACTGCAGTAAAACGTAGTCTAGTGGAACTATGTCGTATATTACCAATTTTCTTAATACACTTTGGTTCAAGAAACTTTCCAGCCGGGAACATATTAAGAAAAAGGTTTTTATTTGATCAGAATCAGACTCTTTGCTTAAGTAAATACTTGTTAAGTAAAGAAAATAAAAGGGTCTGAATAAAAAAAATACTTGTAGGTACTTAGAATTGAATACTACAATGTAAACCATAGAGAAATATAAGTAAGTAAAGAAAGAGTGGTAAATCCATACATCAGTTTTCTTACCAAAACGCGAGTTATTTCGAAGTCGACATCAAGAGTCAAGCAGCGGACATTACTGCTAGTTGACAATAGATGGTTTCTCTATGGTTTTATTAAAGTAAGACTCAAGATAGTTTTATTTCGACTGTTACTATTGTTAAGCGCTGGTAGCCTAGCGGTAAGAGCGTGCGACTTGCAATCCGGAGGTCGCGGGGGTCGAACCCGGGCTCGTACCAATGAGTTTTTCGGAACTTATGTACGAAATATCATTTGATATTTACCAGTTGCTTTTCGGTGAAGGAAAACATCGTGAGGAAACCGGATTAATCCCAATACGGGCCTAGTTTATCCTCTGGGTTGGAAGGTCAGATGGCAGTCGCTTTCGTAAAAACTAGTACCCACGCCAATTACTGGAATTAGTTGCCAAGCGGACCCCAGGCTCCCATGAGCCGTGGCATAATGCCGGGACAACGCGAGGAAGATGATGATGATGTTACTATTGTTAAGATGGCGAATCGATTCTACACTGTGTCACGAAGTTACAAAAACCTCTTGAATTAGATTGCAAATGTTTCTTAGTGCGCAAAACGTGTTTCCATTGTGAAATAATGCCAATACCTAAAACATATTTTCATTACAAAATAGTTTTACTTGGGCACGGCAAACTACACACCTTGTTTCCCAAGTTGAAGCCAACTTTGAAAAGTTTCCATGTTTTCCCGACTTCGTAAAGACCATACAATTATATTGTGGGAAAGAGGCGAAAAAATTATGCAGAACATCCAGTGTAACGTAACCTGTCTGTCAAAATTATATATAAAGTGTCATTCAATAGAACTTGCTAACTATGTAAACAAACCGCCATACTAAAAAGTGACACTGAATGTCAATTTACTCGTAACTTTTGTTTACATAGTTAGCAAGTTCTAATATCGAATGACACTTTAGGTATTACCATTTCCCAACTACGGAACGAATTAAATTATTTTATGAAAATATGTTGATTTGTTTTTTAAATACTAAGTTTAACCCTTTAGCGGACAAGGCTCAAAAAATCCTCAATTCAAGCCTCACCGCCAATCTATAGCACAAAAAATTTTGTACAAGAAAAAAATACAAAAAGATGATGTTATAGGGTGGTCTTTTTTGAGACCCTTGCCCTATAAAGGGTTAAAGAAAATGTGACCAAATCCACCGGTGGCCGAGGCGGGAACGGTGGGAGGGGTTGGTGGTTCTTTAGTGTATGATATCTATTTCAGTTTATTACCATTTTCTGAGGTGTTTCCCTTGCTATGACATGGGGTTCTTCAAGAAGCCGGTATTTAGAGTTCTCAAAGGTCAGCAACGCATAAGTGCCTCCTCTGATGTTGCTCATGTCCATGGGCGGTGATGACTGCTTACCATTAGGCGGCCAGTCTGCTCGTTCTTAAAATACACATTACATTATATAAAATAAAAAAACAACGGGTTGCATTCCAGGAGTGCCGACAGAAGTGAAAACTCAATGACATCTTACGTCTTACGCTCTCGCGAGTTTAACATTTTTTTCCCATCACAAAAAGTGCACAGCGCCGCTAAAGAAGTTTTCACTTCAAAAATCATTTGCTCGTGCGTCTCATTCGCGCCAATACCTAATATAAGTAGGCATGTTACGGACAAGTATGAACTAACTGGAGCCCGATTCTCAAAAGCTTGTAACTTGTAATACAAGTGGAAGTCCCTTTCTAACAAAAGCTGTCAAATAGTGACATCCGCTTGTATTACAAGTTACAAGCTTTTGAGAATCGGGCCCCTGTACGCGCGAATAATAACTAAATAACATCATTTATTAGCATCATAATTGATGCATGCATGGTGACATAGCATTTAGATAGGAATTGATAAAAAATATATGTACATACCTATTCATGAAAACAGCATATTTTTGCATAGGTACAACCTCCGCCACACTGTATAAGTTTGTTGGCATAAATATGTAGGCTGGATCTCTTTACATACTGTTTTTAAGCTATTACTTATGTACTTACTTAGCTATATAAACGATTTAGGTACGAATAAGTTACAAATATAAGTTCACTAATTTCACTATAACATAACATGCTTGTTGTTTGTTTCAACATCATCATCACCTTCCTCGCGTTGTCCCGGCATTTTGCCACGGCTCATGGGAGCCTAGGGTCCGCTTGGCAACTAATTCCAGGAATTGGCGTGGGCACTAGTTTTTACGAAAGCGACTGCCATCTGACCTTCCAACCCGATTTCAACATGATTTATTTAATTTTGACTTAGAAATAGAAATATAAAATATTTATTTGCATTTAAATACATTATTACTATTAGCTTGTAAGCGATAAGAATATAACTCAAGGTTAGCACATGAATATGTCAACACTTTTAATTTTTCAACTTTGCAAAAGGAATACGGTCAAATAAGGCAAACTTTTATTTTCCTTACATTTCCAGACGTTGAGAAATTACAAAGTTATTGCAGCTGTTTTTGGTATAATATGTAGACAGTTAAAAAACTTCAAAACGTTTTGAAATATGCATAACTTTGCTTTTTAACATTTTTATGATTTCGCGAGCTTAGATCACAATGCTGAAACTTTCTTTGGTGTAAAAACGCTGAGTAAGCAGTTGACAGTTACTTTAAAAAGCTCGTATCCTGTAACTTTAATTGTGTGTTGCTTTACATTGCGGGCCGAGTTATTTTGTATGGTTAATATTTTCATTGTATTTAAGAATAGAATAGAAGAATAGAAAAACGTTTATTGCAAAAACCATCTACATACAGCACCACACATATAAATTTAAGAAAGAAGATCTTATACACTAAACAGTTAAAACTATTTGTAGCTTAAACTAACATGCAATAATAATCGTAGTATTGATGCTGCTATAGAGGCTACAAATGGACACCACTCAGCATATGCTCTAACATATGTATATGCTATAGCGCTGGTCTTCCGTGGAGCCCAGAGCAAGAAGATAGTTCAGAATAGTAAAGGCAGTGTCAAAATGTGATTCAGTACCTAATTAATATTTAACACAAATTACAAACTTATACATGAAGACAAAGAAAAAGAAAATATTAAAATTTGATATGGAAGTGAGTGGGTTGGGAATATGTAAATGTTTTTAAGCAACTCATTTCATTTATCTTTTAACTAGCGACCCGCCCCGGCTTCGCACGGGTTAACGAATTATACACAAACCTTCCTCAAGAATCACTCTATCGATAGATAAAAACTTGAAACATTAAAATCCGTTCAGTAGTTTTTGAATTTATCGCGAACATACAAACAGACAGAAGCGCTTTGACAAGACATAACTTTGTTTTATAAGGTGTAATGATTTACTTCTTAGGTCCTATGCTAACCACCGTTGAAATATTCGCCCGTATTGGATTTACACACTGCGACTACTGCGAGACTAAAAATCCACACCGCTTAACGTTATGAGACCTAAAACCGTCCACTTGCCGGAACCTTGCGGGCCGCCCCTCCATTCACAAACCAAGGGCCTGAGGGCCTACCGCGAACCACGTTCGACGTGTTGCCTCCCTGTCACACTTACGTACGAATTTACAAGTGCGACAGAGAGGCAACACGTCGAACGTGGTTCGCGGTAGGCCCTCTGATAATATATGCTGTTCCAATGATTCGCCGTCACGTGTCGAGCGTTATGCGTACCAGTATCAGGAAATCGTTATGCCTTCGTTTGCTCCTAATCATAGCCCAATCAAATTAGATCCATGAAAAGCGTTTTAAGATATTGATTTACAGCTAGAAATCGTTTTAATACCCTCATCTGGTTCTAAACTCGTGTAATCCGAGTTTGTGCAATCCCAAGAGGTGTGAATAAATTTTTGCTCTTCAGTTTTTTACTTGTATGTAATCCAAAATGAAAATAATAGAAAGCAAAATAAAGGGCAAAAGAGGAAGAGGAAGAAGAAAGCTAGCCTGGATGGATAATATTCAAATCTGGACTTTAATGACGCTGCCAACCTGAGCAGAATGGCACAGGATAGGAATAAGTTCCGAGAGATGGTCGCCGACGAATCCAAAACGGTACGTCCGACGGAAAACTTGCTCTGATCATGATGAAAATTGATATCTGAAAGGTACTTTAATATGAATTCGTAGTCAAAGTAGTAAAAAAATCGCCGCCATTTTTTGAATTACTTTATTTTTCGGTATGATCGTGTTAAAATCTGATAACGCCTTTTCACAAATGTCTGACAAACTTTACTGTTGTAATTGATGATTCCTTCTACATCGAGCGGTTTGGCAACCCAAATGTATCTTCCAAAATGTATATGTCGCAGGGAAATGATCAAAACAGAGATTTGAACAAATCTCTAAGGGATATGATCAAATCACGCAGGATGTTAAAATGGCGAATCCATATCATCATTTCCCTAGAAAAATTCAGTCATTTGATCAAATCACTGACTCTGTTTAGTGAAAAGACAAAATCGGCCAATAAATGCGAAACGCTTTTTCATTTCACTAGATTTGTTTAGGAATTTGACAGAATCCCTTAACCACGACAGTAAGTTGACGAAACGAACTTAAAAAGTCAACTAGTTTTATCATTTCGCTAAACAGGTTTAGTGAAATGGTAAAGTCTCAACTGGAAGATGGTATATGGTGATTTGATTAAATCTCTGAAAGGTTTAGTCAAATGACGAAAGCAAGTACAGAATACAACAGTTTACTCTACAGTTAAGCGATTTGATCAAATCTCTGACTAGATTAAGTGAAAATTTTTGAAAATATCGGCTGAAAAAATGAAAGAGACTTCTCTGCACAAATTTAAAGAGTTACTCAAATCGAGATTCAGTCAGAGATTTGATCAAATCGCTTAACTGTAGAGTTACTTGCTTTCGTCATTTCACTAAACCTTTCAGAGATTTATCTAATCAAATCACCATATACCATCTTCCAATTGAGACTTTATATCATTTCACTAAACCTGTTTAGCGAAATGATAAAACTAGTTGACTTTTTAAGTTCGTTTCGTCAACTTACTGTCATGGTTAGGGATTTTGTCAAATTCCTAAACAAATCTAGTGAAATGAAATGCGTTTCGCGTTTATTGGCCGATTTTGTCTTTTCACTAAACAGAGTCAGTGATTTGGTCAAATGACTGAATTTTTCTAGGGAAATGATGATATGGATTCGCCATTTTGACATCCTGCGTGATTTGATAATATCCCTTAGAGATTTATTCAAATTTCTGTTTTGATCATTTCCCTGCGACATATACACACCTCCTGGGATTACGCAAACTCGAATTATAAATACTCATTTAGAACCAGATGAATATTAAATTAAAACGATTTCTAGCTGGCAATACATTTCTCAAAACGCTTTTCATGCATCTAATTTAATTGGCCTATACTAACGCATATTATTGTATAATTGCCTTTACTAACAAGGACTTTGACACCCACCCGCTATCTTCAGTTACCCGTGAACAAGATGCATGTAACTGCGTCGAAATATCGGGAGCTCGAAAACAATACAAAAGGTAATGCTTAACAATACTTGCTTCTCATTCTTGTTCCTATTGAAAAAGAAAATAACTATCGCAATAAATAACTAGGTACCTATACAGTATATAAGTCATAGACTAGGAATCCTCTAGACGGAGTTTAGAGCAATTATTTCATGAAACCGATGCTGCCAAAAATTCGGAGGTGCGGGGGGACGAGGTGAGCGAATCCCGTGCCGTGATTTGGTCCGTTCAAAGACACGGACCAATCACGGCACGGGATTGACTCGAAGATGGAGTAAAACTACCGTATAAGTGGCAGAGGGGGTAGCGTTACTATGCTCAGTCTAGTGGATGTCTTGTCTGTGATATGAGTATACAGTGATAGATGGGTGCGACCTTCAACAACGAACAATAGGATTGACTACGCTTAGAAATTGCTTTACAAATAAGTAAAGTGACGTGAAAAACTTTTTTTTTTAATTAATGGACGATTGTCTAGCTTTGTATAAATATTTTGGTCATGTAACGCGCGGGGGAGCCTATTAGTGAGCATGAGCACGTGTGCCAACCAATAAAAGTTTTGATGCATTTGAAATAGGAGGGTAAAGTAGGTTAATTAAGTTGTTTACGCAAGTTTGCGGTAAAACTTTGAGAGAGCTGTCTCAAGATTAAAACTGGTTTATTCTAGAACTCGACTCACCCGAACTCACAACTAATGAGAACTAGGGTTTGCTCCCGGGAAATACCGGTACCGAAAGTACCGGGAGTTCCCGGGATTTAGAGCCAAGCAAAGAACCGGGATTTCAAAATTAAAATCCCGGTACTCCCGGGATTTTCGGGACTAAAATTTCCGGTACAATATTTGACGGCTTTCTGTTACTTAGCATGAAATATCATGTTTTATAAAGAAAATAAATATATTTTATCAATCTAAGGCTGATGGTAATACTTTTACGGCTGACCACTACATTAAAATAAATTTAAAAAAAAGTCAAAGGGTTTGACAATGCCGACAATGTAAAATTGCGTAATTTGATACTTAAGGTTAAGGGCATAAATGTTTGTACGATAAATATAGCCGCCGTGCAGGTCAGGAGCTCGACGACTCAAATAAAAAGCTTCAATTCTTATAGTGAACTGATATAATTTTCCAAGTACTGGTTTACAAGGTTTCTTGCCAAAACGGTTATATGTAGAAGTGGTGTAGTTATTGTATGAAGGCTGATGAGAGAGTGATTTGCATAATTTCAATAGTACAAAAGGTGGTTTAAATTTAGGTGCCTCTAATTGGCCGCGATACAAAGTATGTGGAGCGCTCCTATTGGTGCTTAAGAAAAAGCTGCCGAATACTAGCCGAGCCCGACGGCCGCGTTTAGCTACTGCATTAGGAATATAGGTATTGAGATTTTATACAAATAAAGGCTGCGTTCGCAACAATAAATAATTTTATACGAACAATTAGTTATTTCATATTTGTATACTAACTAGAAGCAAAAATAAATAGAGACAATTTTGTAATTAATAAAATACTACTTTTAATTCAAATTCAAACACGGTATAAGAAACTCACATATGATAATGATATTTTAAATGAATTAATAATTCTGGCTGAATAATTTCTTGATTTGTCGTATTGATAGTTCTGTTATTATATGTTCGAAGGTTTACAGCCCATTTTGAACGCATGAGAAAAACATTTTTTTTTTTCATCCTTTTTCACAAAACGTCTTACATATTTAAAAGAATGATGATATTACTGAGCCACAATTCAGTTTATGCTAATCAACAAAGATAGTCAAAATAATATCATGTAGTTTAGGAAAAGAAAAACAAATTATATTAATGATTGTGTGACTTAAAGACACATATTATGGCACAAAAGAAGTGTGTACCTTCACTGTGCTACTTTTTTATTGTTTTAAGAAAGAGTCGTGGTCGTTTTACGCTTTTTTTTGCTGAAAATTGATGTGAAAACTGATTTTTGAAGGCAGTCCCGAAAGTACCGAAAATACCGGGAAATCCCGGTTCCATTTTTGCCCGGTACCGAAAATCCCGGTTCTTTTAAACAGTACCGGTTCTGCAATCCCTAATGAGAACAAAGCCCAGCCAGACGGCTCTTGAATGGCCCGACGCCCTCCAGCAACGACCCAATATTAGATATAATTTATGGAAATAGCCGCTCTCTAAATTACTCGTAAAATACGAGAATCACTGAACTTTGTCACGGCTGAAAATTATGAAATACCGCTAAAAGTTATGTGACCTGAAATTCGAGATTCATTTAAAAATTAAAGATTTTTAGGCCTAAATGCTTTACATTAAATAAGTAAATACCTATAGAAAGCATAGTCAAAAGTCTAAAATTTAAGTTTGTCATTCTTTAGATGGGCAATGCAAGAAACTTTATGCTAAATCGTTTTTATTTATTTATGTAAACTTTATTGCACAATAAAAATTGTACAAATGGCTGACTTAATGCCTTAAGGCATTCTCTACCAGTCAACCAATGGGTCATACAGAAAAGTTATACCTAGTGCAGGATTGTAGACAAAAGATTGAAGAATGTTTTTCTAAAGATCAAGCTTACTTGTCATTTTGTATAGGATACCATAACACCTTCTGAATATTGAAGGCCTCACCGGAACTTTTTTCTTTAGCATTTTTCTAATTTCTAAAAAAAGTAGAACTCAAAGCACAAATGATCCCACGCGACTTTCAATTAAGCAGTGAAATCCCTCGCAGCCCACACCGCGTTAACCGTTTCAACACGCAGGGCCGCTGAAGCGAGTAAATCCAGCTGTGTTCTCATTGGCTGAGCGAATCGAGCGGTTGAACCAACCAGTGTAACTTGAACTTGAAATTCTTCTTCCTTGTCGTAATCTCATGGCTGAGGGACGTGACGATTGTGGGCACTCTTCAGCAGTGCTCTCCAGGCCGCTCTGTCCTGGGCCCAGTGCATGCTAGCCTGCAGTGTGGCGTTTGTCACTGACGTTATTCTGTCCGCCCAACGTGTGGCCATACGTCCATCCCTACGCTTCCTTGCCATGCGGCCAGTAATAATACTTGAAATTAGAAGCGTTGAAATCCCGTTGAAAATCTTTTCCACGCGCACCGCTGAAGCCCCAGCTGTGTTCTGATTGGCCTGGCAAGTCGAGTGGTTGAACCAACCAATGTAACTTGAACTTGAAACGAGAAGCGCTGAAATCCCGTTGATTAACCGTTTCGACACGCAGCGCTGAAGCGAGTAAACCCAGCTGTGTTCTCATTGGCCGATTGAGTCGAGTGGTTTAATCAACCAATGTAACTTGAAATGAGAAGCGCTGAGATCCCGGTAATTAACCGTTTCAACATGCAAAAACGCTGACAAGAAAATTTTCTATTTTTCGATGATACTTTTTTCCTAATAAAAATCTATGAAATTTTGTAAAAATCTTGAGAAACTGGACCATCCCACCAAAATTTAAGGATTCTTTGTACTTAAACACCATAAAAAGTAATCATCGAAAAGCAGAAAATTCTCATATCCAATAACAAGTGGCGTCGCGTCGTTTACCGAGCGCGCGCCCGCCTCGCCTAGCAAAGAGAACACTTCTGCCCGAAGCTGCCCGCCCTATCCATCAGCCGGGTAAAAAAAAAGGTAAAGTACAGGTGAATATTCCTCTTCCAACGAACACGTTTAATGGCTTTAGCAGTGTTTTAAAATGTCAACGCCTGAGGCGAATTTTTTGACATATCGCGGCGATTTCATTTGCATGGGGGTCGTTACCGGTACATAACCAAAAATATTAAATAACTAGAGAGGAGGCCTGTGCCTAGCAGTGGGACGTATACAGGGTGCCCAGTAATTAATGGATAACCTTCTAACTACCGACTGGGCACCTTAGACTGGTCCAGAAAATGCACTTATAGGTCTAGTAAAAGTTTCGTGGTTTTCGAGATAATCGCACTTTTCTAAATTTGAAGTATGGTGCTAGCTATTAAAAAAGACAGAAAAGTTCGATTATCTCGAAAACCACGAAACTATTACTAGACCTATAAATGCATTTTCTGGACCAGCCTAAGGTGCCCTGTTGGTGGTTAGATGGTTATCCATTAATTACTGGGCACCCTGTACAGGCTCATTTTTTTCATTTACTCTGAACTAAAATGTATTTAAGCTAGGACAATGAATTACCAAATGAAAATATCGCACACACATGCATTTACAACGGCGGTATGGAAATTAATGAAGGGGTTAATTTCTAACAAAACTATTCAGTTCAATTCAATTCAATTCTTTATTTATTTCAAATCATATACTCGTAGATCCATAATACCGTTATCCAACACCCACCACCGCCGGTATTCAGTGAAAATAATACCGGTATTCGATCCCTTTACGAATAGCCTATACCTATGCTGCGGGCTCAGCACGGTTCCATTTTTTATCCACTATCACTAAGCCCGTCACTTTCGCACTTACATACTTGTTAGAACGTGACAGGCATGGTGATAAATGATAAAAATGCGACCGTGCTACTAGAGCTGGTCGTATTTGTTTACGTGACAGCGTGATAAAAATAATATCCGTCTCTATATCACGTAGATAAAGCCATCCATAATTCGCCTGTCTCTAGGCTACTTTAAAAAGGATGACTCACGTTAGACCGGGCCGTGTCCGGGCCGGAGCTTCCGGCGCTTACTTTTCTATGACAGATGACTAACATAAATTTCCATAGAAAACGAAGCTCCGAAAGCTCCGGCCCGGACACGGCCCGGTCTAACGTGAGTCATCACTAAAGGCACCTAATTTTTATCAGGATATTGGTCATATATTCGTATGACTTGTCGCCTCGTCTGGCCAAATAGGCCTCTTGTTGAAAATTGTTGTTGAAATGAAGTGAGATTTGACTGAAGCCGTAAACTTTTAATGTTTTTTTTGATAGACAAAAAGGATGCTCGATAAAAAATATCCATATTTTTAAAGGTTTTCAAATGCGTTGCTTTATTAAATCGAATTCGCAGCGCTAAACTGATATTAAAATTGAATAATTTTACAGTTTGGACACACTTGTTTTCAGTCACTCGCGTGACATGTAGTATGTCTCACAGTTTAAATTCGATGATATTAAAAAAAATCCTAATACCGTCTGACTTGCCAAGCTTCTACAAGCCAATACTTAAGTAAAAAGGTCAAGGGAAATTTTAGATTGGGATATCTATTTTTATTTTATGTATGATACTCAACAGTTTACTTCCTTTCAAAGAATTTATAGAATCAGGCGTTAATTTCCGCGAAATAAGTATTAATTAAAACAAATAATATTACTTTGGTAATTAATCCGCGAAATAATAAAGTGCTAGACAATCAATGCTAGTAAGTATAACGGGTTAGTAGGTACTAATAAACTAGCACGTTTTTATGACTTTTAATTATTTTAAATTAAAAGAATTATACTAAAAAAAACTAAAACATACATCTAATACTATAGCCGATCAAACAATTTTATCAGTAGAAAAAGGCGTGTAATTCTTTCCCTATTCTTAAATTGGCCGCTCTTTTCTACTGACGGAAATGGCTTGTCAGACTACATTTATTCGATATGTCTAATGAATCTCATGATACAATTTATAGGTAGCGGAATAGGGATGATGACACATGTTGAATTTTATAACAAAATCTAGTAAAATAGATAGCAAACGAGCAATTTATCACAATAATGTGGATATTAAAATAAAATATTGAAAAATTACAAAAATACAGGATCTGAAAGTTTCAAAATTTGAGTTTTTTTTTTAACTTCCAAAAACGATAAAATTAAGGGTACCATTCGATTCCTTACATTTCATCCAAAAAAATATTGTAGATATAGCAACTACATTACATAAACGCAATATTACACCGACAAAAACGCAATTTTCTTGTTTTGTCCATACTACAAGATGGGCTCCCAGAGACCTTGACGTCACGTTCCCTTATCGTTTTGTTTAGAGCGTTTCGCGAGCGAAGTGCGACTGTCGGCCTTTGACTACAATTTCTGAATTTTGTGTTACTTTAATGCCATGGGTCCCATATAGACATTTGATCCTAAAAACAAACCCGATCGATTGATACCATAAATGAAAATTAGTCATGTAGCCTATTTAATGTAAGGTGAAGTTATATACTAAAGGCGAATTATTGTATTGCTTGTCGATAACTGTAAATAATTGTATTAAATTAATTCTGCAATTTGGGTTATATGTCTAAGAAAATCGTGTCTAAGTTAAATAATCATTAATTATGTCAAGCACTAATTGCTTTCGTACACCGTGGGTACAATATTTTACTCAGTTGATAGGTATTTAATTATGAAATTAATTAAATAGAACGTCTGCAAACGATACTACAGTGCTTAGAAATAAAGAAAAAGTGGAGAAACTCACTAGAACTCGCGAATCTGAGATACCAGCCCATCGCTCTACCAACTGAGCTACCGAAGCTTACCCGATATCCTTCATATGCGCCCTAGATGGGGCATTCACCGGAAGAGTATTATCACTACACCTTCCAAGCTTCCACCTTTAAAACAAATTCCACCACCGCGTCTGTCTGTTTATATGTATGTATGTCATAAACTACTTCGTAGAAATATAGATAGCTTCTAACCTAAATTAACCCAGAAATCCACAATTTTAACAAAATGGGGGTTAAAAAATTGGGGGCGTAATTAAAATGGGGGTACTCTGTAAATTTACTTCTACTTGGACAAAATTGTAGGCAGAGACAAGTATCTACTTGTAGGCAACATCGTAGATTTGATTCATCGTTACCTACGTCATATTCCGCTTACGAGCATGTGGCTAAGTCGCAGTTACATGACATTCTACTACTGTCTAATGACAACGACAACCCATCAACCGCAGACACCAAAGACAACTTATTAAATTCGGAAACCCTAATCAAAGGTACAATTACTGACGCCTACAAATTCCTGGCATCCAGAGCTTGTACGTGAGCAAAATCCCCCTTACCGCACTTCCACGCACTCTTTCTCACACCAACATTCAGGTATATGAGCGTCCCTCTCTCAAACACCCACTCTCATTGAGCTAAGTATACAACCCCGTTTTCAGCCCACAATTTCAGTCTAACCCCCGACGCGGCTGTACACGCGCGCTCCCTCGACAATAAATTAAAAAAAAACGACAATAATTTTGAAATTCGAACGCAGTTTAAAAATCGATGTCTGGACCAGCGATGATCGCTTGACATTTGTTTTTTCGAGGATTTTGTTAAGTTGGACAGTCGACAATAATAACTGATTGGTTGGTATTGGATTGTATTGTATTGTATATATTGTAAGCCGTGCGAGTGAGTGAGGAAGTTATCATCGGGTACAACAGGTGAGTGCCTTTCGGGGACATTTTTTGGGTTCGGTATATCTCACAGATAAATAAGGATTCGTATTTCATGGTTTCATTCTGTATTTTTCGTGTCTCGTATTCGTTTTTTTATAGCTTTCGTCTATTAATTTTAGTAATAAAGAGAACTTATTTTATCGGTATTAAAAAAATCTGATTATTACAGCGGCTAACTAAAATTTAAGTGCTAATTTATTAAGTAGGTACCTATTAAAATTACTTATTTCTTAATGTGTCTTAGCGAATTAAGCGTAAAAAAAGAGTGGACAAAATAATCTATTTTATTGGGTACTGCTTGTTTACTAATTAATTATTCGAATAAAATTACTAAAATTTAAGCTGCCATAATACAAATTATTGGTTTTGAATATTTTTATCTATATTATAATAAATAATTTGAGCCTATATACGTCCCACTGCTGGGCACAGGCCTCCTCTCAAGCGCGAGAGGGCTTGGGCTATCGGGCTAGTCCCCACGCTAGCTCGATGCGGATTGGGGACTTCATACACCTTTAAATTTCTTCGCAGATGTATACAGGTTTCCTCACGATGTTTTCCTTCACCGACAAGCTAGTGGTAAATATCAAATGATATTTCGTACATACGTTCCGAAAAACTCATTGGTACGAGCCAGGATTTGAACCCGCGACCTCCGGATTGAAAGTCGGACGTCATATCCACTCGGCCACCACCGCTTTTTCTATATTAATTTATCTATATTAATTTGGCTATTTATTAATTAAATATTATAGTAAAAAATAAATAAATATTATACACAAATTGACTTAGTCCCACAGTAAGCTCAATAAGGCTTGTGTTGTGGGTACTTTGACAACGATATATATGTCGTAGTCAGATCGTATAATATATAATATAGAACGTATGGCGCCGAATACATTCTGGCGGATTTTCATTCAGCCGCATTCAATCCGGCTAATCGTCGAACCGCCGCATTTCAAAACGCCCCTGTTTTGTAAAACGGCTAGCCGTAATGTAATACGGCGGATTATATGATCCGACTGCGACATATATAAGATATTTATAAATATGTACACTAAAATTGCACCGTACCTTCATTTCTCCTCTTTGCCTGCTATGCCAGTCATAAGAAATGTTTTAAGTATTAACAGACTTTTTGTCTGATCCAATTCGCCCTGTGATCGGATTCGCCTCGGTTTACTTCGTAGATTTTATGAAAAAACATCGAAGCGACTAGGTTTCATTTTTAGAAAAAGTCAATTATCGAGAGTATAATATGATGCCTAATTAAATGAAAATTAATGTCAATGCAAGGTTAAACTCGTTAATTTTTTTCAATAAAAAGATGCTAAATAACTTATAAAATAAATAAGATTTAAAAGAAAGATGTTAAATTAAACGAAGGTAAAGAATTAGAATAAAGATCATTTATTTCAGATTTTTTTATATTTTAGGACCCATGGTAGTAGCTAATTAGCTAGTAGTAACTACCTAGTACTTAAATGAAAATGAAATTAGATATAATCTCTACAAATGGCAAAGAATAATGAAAGCTGAACTGAATCTCTTTTTATATGAAATCTATAAAAAAAAGAGCATATCCGTTGACCTCTGGAACAGACAAGACATCCTCTAGACTGAGCATAGTAAGGGTAGCGTTACTATGCTCAGTCTAGAGGAGCCTCTGCCACTATATACGGTAGTTTTACTCCATCTTCGAGTCAAAGTGTCAGAATCCCGTGCCGTGATTGGTCCGTGTCTTTGAACGGACCAATCACGGCACGAGATTCGGTCACCTCGTCCCCCCGCACCCCCGTATTTTTGGCGGCATCGGTTTCATGAAATAATTGCTCTAAACTCCGTCTAGAGGATTGCTAGTCTGACCTCTGGATAATGGAGTGGCCAGTGAGCCAGTGAGCAAATCAAATGTACGCCTGAGAAATAAAATATAAAAGATACAATATTAAAAACTAACGAGCCGGTATCGCGATTTCCAATTTAATTAAAATTCATTAAATGTTGCATACTAGAATCGACCTGTTGAGGGCGGCATTCAGAATAATATACAGGGTGACATTTGAGTCGTGATAATATGTTTTTCTAACTCTACAAACAACGAGCAATTTAATGCCCCTACTCTTACTAAAATCAGACAAGTTTTTTTTTATTTTTTGTTTATGTTTTGTCATTTATTTTACTTTTATAAGTGGATTTAGGATATTACAACGGCTTATTAAGATATTTAAATTAGTAAATTGAATCGCCTCTTTGAATCGGAACTGTCATTGACATCAATTTTGTCATTTGTCCCAGTTATAAATAAAATTTACTTAATTATTTCATTTGAAATATCTTAAAGCTGTTTAAATACTACATTGCCACTTGTAAAAGTAAAATAAATGACAAAAAATAAACAAAAAAATTAAAAAAATCTTGTCTGATTTTAGTAAGAGTAGGGGCATTAAATTGCTCGTTGTTTATGGAATTAGAAAAACATATTACTGATCACGACTCAAATGGCACCCTGTATATTAAAAAAATTATAATGTTTTTTTACGCTCGCGCGCGTGAGATGTATTGCAATTATGCCACTGCTCTCCTAATTATGCATCAAATTAAGGGCCCGGCCGTTATCGATTTTAGAGCCAAAATGTAAAATTGGTAGATTTAGTCGTTGAAATTGTACTCCTTTTGTTTACGTAATCTAAATAACAAGTATTGGTTTCTATTAGCACGTCTTCTCATCTTGCCTTTTAATAATGAGGTGTCGAGCGTGCGTCACTATTATTTTTAAGTATCAAAATTACGTTGAAATTAAGTCGATTTTCACTAAAATGTTAACTTGTTTTGAAGTAATTTCTGGTGAAAATTGATTTCGTCTAACTTTCATTTACTCTTGTTCAATATCATATAACAAAAATGTAGTCTATAAAAGTTGGAGTACAGGATATGTGTAATACAAAATTACCATTTTTAGCAGTCCAAACATTACGAAATTTACAAATAAGATCGACTAAATCAGTGATTTACGCGCGTTTACCTAAACGTCTCTCAGAAAAGAAATCATTACGAATTTAGTGAGTCAGTTTTCAAAAAAAATATCAGTACAAATGCAAGATAAGAAGACGTGCTAATAGATACCAGTACTTGTTATTTCTATTACGTAACAAAAGGTGGACCATTTCATTGACTAAATCTATCAATTTTACATTTTTGCGACTAAAATCGATACCGGCCTCTTAAGTAACTACACCTATATTAGGTATGTTTTTGTGCCTAAATGCGTTCACATAAATTAGGTAATTTAAGCTGTCGTACATCATCACTAACGATCGACGAACGATCAACATACATATGGCGACGGCAACTGTCATCCCATAGAAAACTGTCAAAGTTTTCAGACTAGCTTTTAATAAAGTGCGATGACGTTGACAGATGGTTTGGTGCAACCAGCCCTTATTGGGGAGCTTTTGCATAATGTTCTTTTTCATATCGCTATTAGGGTAACATTCCATTTCTGACCGCGTCTGCACTGGTATAAGCTTTTGTGTTTGACACGGCGTCGAAAAGGTTAATTATCATCTAAATCAAAATTTTGTAAGTACCGTCAACAGTGGCTTCAACATAGCGTAGCCATGCCAAACATTACAGCTTGAAAAATAGTGCAGTACTCTACCAATTCTCTATTTATATTTAATTCTTAGTAATGGGAAGGTCGTATTCGAAGGTAACATTCCATTTCTGACCGCAGCTGCACTACTGGTACTGAACGCGTCGCTGTTACTGTCAATTTCCATAGTAAAATGAACAATAGTGCAGCTGCAGTTGGAATGGACTGTCACCTAGGTTCAGTGGGTTCAGCAGAGCTTTTGTGTTTAGAATCGGTGAAGTTTAAGAGTTACTAGAGAAAGGCCTCAAGATTGATATTGATATTTTGTGCAACCAATACGTAAACAAGCACTGCGATTTTTCAAAAAATCACACGCTAAACCGGCCCGGGGCCGGGCCGGAGCTTCCGGCGCTTCGTTTTCTATGGAAAACACCACGTGATCACCGATCAGCCGTCATAGAAAACGTGTCGGACACCTCTGCCCTGGCCCGGCCTGGTCTAGCGTGAGTCATCCTTTAAACTTCAGCGAATGTTGGGTTACTCACAGCATCCCAAAAATCCAGCATGAATGGGATATTAAAATACTCTTGGGTACACAAAAGGAAATATTAATTTACAGTTTAATATCTAAATTGTACGTAGGCATAGGTAGTTAGCAGATACATAAGTGGCTAAGCAAGAAAGGTGTTCAAAATGGTCTACTATAAGTAGACACTTTGTTTGCTTTGCGAGCGTAAATACACGCTCTTTAATTATTAATTTATCAAAAGTCTAGATTTTGTTAATTTTAAATACCCCGCCCGCTTATTAACTGCCGCTGACTGTACTCGTCTAAGCGTTGTCTGCGGCACTGTACTTAATTGAGTGCACTTTAAGTGCTAAAAACTTAATAGCACTGTAGCAGTCTTTATAGAGAATGAACGCGGAAAGATAAGAAATCTGTCGTAAAAGGGCAAGCCGAGGCGCATTCTTGTTTAAAAAATGTGATTTTAATTTTATAAATCTCAGTACATCTTAATTGCACTTTTGTAGCAGTTCCAGTGACTAATACTAAGACTAATGTCAAATCAAAATCATATGTTAACAACCTGAATGCGCCTGATCTAAACATTGTAATGCACTTAAACTTTTATCACTCTACAAATAGAATTAAACAATGTAGGGTAAACCTGATTATAATTGGATTAGGTACGATTCTGCAAAAAAATTACGCTAATGGTTGGTTTAGTACGGACACCACCAGTTTCACACTGACATATTCGCTATGCGTAACTTACTTTTTATAGCAGCAGTGCGCGGCAACTACTATGGCTAGACACCAAAATTGGTGTGGGCCGCATGTACTCTTAGGTACTTGTAGCGACGGGACGAAATCGCGGAGTGAGCCACGCCCGCTCGTACTCGCATATTAGTGCGAGCGAGATGTATAGAAAGTAAAGTAAAGCCGGATCCCCATCCGGCAAACCTCATCGGCGATGGCGGGATAACTTGGACTCCTCTTTGTGAGACTGGCCAGATAAAGCACTAAATATAATAAGTTTTTGGCAAAAATTTAATTTTTGGTACACGCTTTTATCGCTGACTGTACTTTTCTTACGACAGACAACTAATACTCATCGAGACAATTCTAAAAACCCCTAACACAATTAGATTGCGTGGTTTCATCACAGAGTTCCTATGGCCACCTCCTGTCTCCATCATCAGATCAGCTCGATGGTACCATAATATTGCATTGTCACCAGACTTACATGTGTATGCAAAATTTCAGCTCAATCGGAAACCGGGAAGTGGATCAAATTTAACTTGCAAGATTCCATTACATAGTTTCATACAGGTCGACCTAATAAAAGCGTGTTAAAAAAGGGGGGAGTGGTAAAAGAGGGGGGAGGCCTTTGCACAGCATGGACACAGTGGGCTCTGAATAATAATAAAAATATTGTTGTTTAGACGTGAACGGTTTCACTCACTTGAATTTTTAGTCGGCACGCTCAGTGCACGAGTTGCAGTCGCCGCGAGCACTCGAGCCTGAAGAAGGACCCCCGAAGGGCCCGAAATATGTCGCCAATAGAGACTAAAAATTCAAGTGAGTGGAACCGTTGTCGTCTAAAAAGTTAAAAATATGTCTCACGAAAGTTTAATATCGAAAAATATGGTTAATAAAATTAATTAAATTGATATTCAAAGTGTCAGGCGTAAAATTCGTAAAGAAAACAAAATTAATAAACGCTCCTTTAGTATTCAACCGATAATAAAGCCAGTGGCGTAACTACGGGGAGGCTGGGGGGGCACGTGCCCCGGGCGCCGTCCAAAGGGGGGCGCCAAAATGGGCAAATGACCTCCCATAGAAAATGGACCAGCCAAAATGTAGGAAACAGTCAAATTTTTTTTCGCGACTTAGGTTAGGGGTTGTTCTCATAGTAAAAATTGCTCAGTATAATCCCAAAACCTCCCTGGCAACGGAAATGCAGTTATTTTTTAGCCACCCTGTATACAGCAGCAGTTTTTAGCAACTGCGCCGTTTGTGAAGGATTATGTTACAAAAAGAAATATTCAAAAAAGTTCAATAGTTTTTTTAATAAATAATTGCTTCACCCCGGAATTTCTCAACAAAAGTAAAAAGTAATAAAAATAAAAATCATAATTCGAAAACTACGAAAAGTCGGCTAACATACATATTCTGATAGCCCACAGCGTGAGGAATCTAAAAAAAAATTTTGGACGGCAAGGTTTGGACCAACCTGTATAACACATGCCGTGCCAACATCGCTCGTTCTGTGATACTAGAATGCCGTGAAAAACCTGTGTCAGGTATTGAGAGCATTCTATCCAGAGTTTCGGTGTGGGATCGGGAGAATTTAGTCCAATTCAATCCCACCTAGGCTCAATTTTGCGCGTTTACCGCTAAGAAAACCTCATTTTCAAGGCACAAGTGGCACAACCCTTCCCATGTCAGGGAGTATTGGGAGCCTCGGTGTTGACATCTCCATCAGTGACGTCCAATAATTTCGTAGCCACCTTGCTGGGTAGGCTGCGCTCGTATCCAAAAAACTCGGTGTGCTCAATAAAGGGAGGCGATACTTTATTCTGGGGCAGACAGATCCATAGGCGTACCCACGGTGGGGCAAGGTGGGGCAGTTGTACACTTATTTGTCTAAATCAAAAGTAAACTTTAATAAGTAAAAAGTAACCCTTTCGTTAGTTCATTTCGTTTGGGGGGGGGGGGGGGCGCAAATTTGGTGCCTGCCCCGGGCGCCATATCCTCTAGCTACGCCACTGAATAAAGCATTTAAGCATTTAATATAAAGAACACAAAGATATCATCAAAGAAATCTGCAAACAACATTAAACGGCAGGAAAAGTCGTTTTAAAACAATCCGGTCTTTGTTTCAATCCGTTCCATTCAGTGAATGAGTGAATGGGTAAATCATTCACTGAATGAGTCGACAAATGAAATCCCGTTCCATTGTCTTAGTCCACGTACCAGATTAAAGGCTATTTAAAATGAAAGTGGAAAACCGCTCGTCCATGGAAACGTAGTCCCCATTTTCCTCTCTGAATATTGATATGGAAAATATTTTTTTACGATATAATTGTGGGTATATTTCTGAAAGCTTCTAGCTTTTTATAATACCTATGTCAAATTAAATTGTGTAAAAATATCTTCTATAATATTTATATCCAGAGAGGAAAATGGGTACTACATTTGTATGAAGAAGCGATTTTCCACTTTCCTCTTAAGGGGTGGCATTAAAAATATCTGGGTTAATCTTCTTTAAGAAAACTGTTTACATTGAGCGGGATTTTGAAAGCCTTTTGCTTACATTTTAACATTTTTGTAAATTGTTTACTTTTGCTGAGCTTTTGTTTTAAATTAGGTCAGTGTTTGTTTGGTTTTAAATAGGACTTTCTTCCACACTGAACACCGACGTAGTAAGGATGACTCACGTTAGACTGGGCCGTGTCCGGGCCGGAGCTTCCGGCGCTTCGTTTTATATGGAAAGCATCACGTGATAACCTGTCACCTGTCATAGAAAAGTAAACGCCGGAAGCTCCGGCCCGGACCCGGCCCGGTCGGCCCGGTCTAACGTGAGTCATTCTGTACGCAAAATAGTTTTCCAGTTTTTGTAAAATTCGGATGACGACAATAGCCTCCCGTACTTTTCACTGAATCACGATTACTCATACACATCTCATACACCTTATATCTACACACCTCTAAACACACCTACACACACACACACACCATCATCATCGCCATCACATCATCTATACACCTTATAAAACAAAGTCGCCGTGTCTGTCTGTATGTTCCCGATAAACTGAACAACTACGGAACGGATTTTCATGCGATTCTCATCTTTAATAGAGTGATTCTTGAAGGTTTAAACACTTAAGTGTAGAGTTTGTTATGGTTTTGTGTAACCCGTGCGAAGCCGGAACGGGTTACTAGTATTAAATACCTATGGAAGTTTTGTAATTAACACAAAAACATGTCAAAAACAACAAATAAAAACAAAATAATATCTGTACTGGATGAATCTGAGGGCCGATGCAAAAAGCAATGACGCGGCATTTTCCTTATACTCACATCATAGACTAGGAATCCTCTAGACGGAGTTTAGAGCAATTATTTCATGAAACCGATGCTGCCAAAAATACGGGGGTGGGGGACGAGGTGAGCGAATCCCGTGCCGTGATTGGTCCGTTCAAAGACACGGACCAATCACGGCACGGGATTCTGACACTTTGACTCGAAGATGGAGTAAAACTACCGTATATAGTGGCAGAGGGGGTAGCGTTACTATGCTCAGTCTAGCTAGAGGATGTCTTGTCTGTGACTCACATTGATGTAAAGTAAAGGATACACGCGTAAATCATAATTAATTATATGAAGAAATTGTTCTTATGTTTTCAGTGACCCGGGATTTTCTAATTAGTAGAGGACCCTAGCTAGTGATAACGGAAGGTCGTTTATAATGAAAATGTTGCTGTCGACAATATTAATCATGGAATTTTGATTTAGCAAGATAGCCAATTTCGAGCAATTATTTTAAATAGCCGACCCGACTTTCAATCCGGAGGTCGCGGGTTCAAATCCTGGCTCGTACCAATGAGTTTTTCGGAACTTATGTACGAAATATCATTTGATATTTACCACTAGCTTTTCGGTGAAGGAAAACATCGTGAGGAAACCTGCATACATCTGCGAAGAAATTCAAAGGTGTATGTGAAGTCCCCAATCCGCATTGGGCTAGCGTGGGGACTATATAGCCCAAGCCCTCTCGCAAATGAGAGAAGGCCTGTGCTCAGCAGTGGGACGTATATAGGCTCAAATTATTATTATAATTATTATTTTAAATAGCTAATAATAGCTAGCTAATATTATTTAGCTTTATCCACAAATCGGAAAGGAATTTGACGTTTATATTATAACGTCTTAACTTATAACGTATTAACTTAAGTCATTGTCAATAGAGGTGACAGCAGGGTGTCATCTATTGGGCATTAGCATGTCGAACACTAAAGTGTCATTTCAAGCGTCTTCTTGTTCAATAGTTTGCCATTGGAATACAAAACTATTACCAACCATCGCATTTTCAATGCAAGACTAAAGGAGTTTCTTTTAGGAAAATGTTTTTATTCGGTAATTGATTTCATAAATGATAAAAATAATTAATTATGTATATTTTCTTTTCTTGTATGATACCTTAACCTTAAATGATCTCATTAATCTCGACATGTCATCATAATTATTAATAATATCTAAATTTTTACAACATTATTAGTTATGTGTTATGAAAGTGTAATATTTTTATATTGTAAATATTATTTTTATATTTAAGGTTAATTAAGATAGTTATATAGAATGACATTCAAACACAATGTATATTGTTAATGAATGAAATAAATGAATGAAATGAAATAGAACTTGCTAACTATGTAAACAAAAGTTACTAGTAAATTGGCATTCAGTGTCAATTTTAGTATGGCGGTTTGTTTACATAGTTAACAAGTTCTATTGAATGACACTTTAGTACGTTTACTATAGTTTTGGAAATTTATAATATTGGAAGGTAAAATGACACGGATTGAGTCTCACACAAGCATAACCAAGATAATTTAAAAAAAATATATTAAAAATATGTAATTGAATACAGTTAAATATCCTAAACTAACTTTAAACATTATAATTTGTGTGAAATAGGCTACAAGACAAATTTTCATTTATGGCATCAATAAATCAGGTTTGTTTTTAGGATCAAATGTCTCTATGGGATCCATTGCATTAAAGCAATACAAAAGTCAGAAATCATAGTCAAAGTCCGACAGCCGTACTTCACTCTCGAAACGCCCCGAACAAATCGCTATGTGAACGTGACGTCAAGTTCACTGAGATCGCATCTTGAAGTATGAACAAAACAAGAAAATTGCGTTTTTATCGGTGAAATATTGCGTTTATGTATATAGTTGCTGTACAATCTTTTTTTGGGTAAAATGTGAGGAATCGAATGGTATCCTTACTTATTTCGTTTTTGGAATTTAAAAAGAAACTTAAATTATGATACTTTCAGGTGCTGCATTTTTGTATCATTTCCATATTTTTTTTAAGTTCCACAATATTGTGATTTGCTATCTATTTTACTAGATTTTGTTATAAAATTCAACATGTGTCGTCATCCCTATTGCTGTTGTTTCAATTATAAGAATAAATGCGGGGATATTTTCCTCTCACTTGGAGGGTACTCAATTATCCTCACTTCGACGGTTTTCTCTTTTAATTAAGTCTATTTTAGAACCACTTATGGCAGGGCCTCGCTCGAGGCACAATCTATACATATATACATCTATCTATACATATAATAAAGCTGAAGAGGGTCGAAAGTCTGTACATGGAAGATATTCGAAAAAAAGTTGGCTGGGGATACTTAGAATCGATAACAGAACACGTTCCAAAAGTTTTTAGAATTTTTGTCTGTTTATCTGTTTATACACTTGATTGAGCCTACTTTGATAAAGGTGCTATTCTGGGCACACGACACACGACACAGCGACTACAACTTAGGCCAAGTTTTTAATTATAAGTTTTTAATTTAAGTGTTATATAAGTATAATTAATGACATACATACTTCTTGAATATATTATACTTACCCCTTTAAGTGTTATTTATTATGTTTTAGACTTTTAAAAAGTAATCCCCGGTACATACAGTCATATATGAAAATATTTAGTTGTGCAATTTGTGCATACATAAACATAACTGTGAATAAAGTGTAAATACTCGGCCTCAAGTTTTTGATATCTATTCTCCTTTCCTCTAATCCTTACTTCTAACTAATATAATATTAGACCTAAATTCGAAAGTTTGTTAGGAAGTATGGATTTCTATGTGTATATTTCTTAACTTTTCATGCTTAGACTGATTTGACTAGAGGATAGAATTGTATGGTAGGTACTTACAGTCAAGGACGTAATAGTAGTCCTGAGCGTAATGAGGGATTCAAGTGTTAACGCCCAAGACGAAATAAATTTTGATACCGTGTGACACATATTGCTTTTCACATCAACTATGAGGAAAATAAATAAATCTTCAGGGAGGAAAAGTGCCACTTTGATCCCTCCTAGCAGGGAAGAAAAAGCTCTTTTCCGAATAGGAGGTGTGAAAAAATACAAAAGTAGTAGGTACTGTATTGTCCGTTATATGCCTGCTACTCTGTGTCGTTTAAATCACGTCAAAAATTTGAATAAGGGCGAAAAAAACTATTGGTTTTGGAGTGTAGTTTTATTTAGTGGTACCTACCTAATTGTAAAATATTTTATCTGGACTTCAGTCCTCTAATCGTATCCATCTGTCAACTTTACTTCAAGTTCCGCTCCAGGGGAGAGGGAGAGAAAGAAATAAATTAGCCGCTTACTGACACAGACCGAATTCCACGCGGGCGGAGCTGCGGGCACAGCTAGTAATGTAATAAACAAGATATTACTGTAAGGTTCTTGAAGAACTTTAATAATTTTATCACAACTAGATATTGCTTTGAGATTTCTTATAATACTCGTACATCACAATCCGAACAATAGTACGAGCGACTAGCAATCGAATTGAGATTTTAAAAAAAATTACAAAGCTACAATTTTTTTATTGGTGATTTTGAATTATTTATAGAATTTGAACTGGATTGATGACAAAATAAAAAAGCTTGACGGGTTCTTAAGAGCCAACAGGAGTGGTCATATCTCCATACAAACGTACTCGACTGTTTCCTCCGTGGGTTTTGAAGCTAGAGGAATGATTTTTTCAACACAGATTAATATTGTCAATATCTGTGTCGGACCGTTTGTCTTTTTTTGATATTTTTGTTTTTTGAGGCGCTAGAGCCCTTTAAAAATGGCCAAAATGGCCTAATTGACTATGCCGCAATGAGAGGAGTGGTATTCAAAACTGATATCAATTGGCCAAAAAAGCAAAACGGTGCGACACAGTTAATTTCATAATCATTTAGATGTGTGTAGCACTCCCGGCCGTTATACATGCGATAGAAAATGCAGAGCGAGGTCACATCTCTACGCAGCGCCAAGGAGTCAAGCCGATCCGAAATATGCTGGCAGTCGACAATTCGAGAATCCATTCTTTTTCCCTTTTCGAACCAGAACAAGTTTCTGAAACGGCCCATTTACGCACATTTGTAGGTATAAAATTGTAACTTAAAAATATTCAAATAGCACATTTAAACCCAATGGTGCGGCAAATAGACTATGAAATTTATAACATACATACGTACGAAAGAAAGAACAATTAATAACACTAGAAATACTTTTACAAGAAGTGTTAAATGAACAGTGCCACTACTTCGAGTCAATGAAACCTCTTTAATCAACCAAGACTAACACCTTCCCGGGCCAAGCAAAAAAGAACTCAATCCCAACATCATAAAGTCCTATATTAGTAGCAGAAACTTGAAAGTTTTTCGTTTTCTCGGCGCCAAGAATTCTGAAAGAGGTTTGAAAGTCTGTATGCAGAATGTTTTTTTTTTCTTTTTTTTAAACGAATGGACTTCGGCGAGCATAGCACAAAGAATTCTTTTACGCGTAGTTGGTTGGAGATTCTTTTCAAATGGATACAACATTTGTTTGACAAAGTGCGACATATTAAATTGCATAAAAGTCTAGAGCTACGAGGGTAATATTTTATTAGAAATCTCAAGTTAGCCGTCTATTCATGGAGTGAAGTTGAATTTTATTTCTTGATTATTTATTGCTGTTAGATTCACTTTATTGCGCGTAATTGAATTAGTTAAGTGTATTTTAGAAATTACCTATAAGTAAGTACATCAAAATGTTGTAGAAAGTCAAGGAGCATCTTCGAGCTTCATTTTATTATCATTTCAGCTTGTTTGTCTTATACGAATAATATTTATATAAATATAAGAAACGCTGTATGATCGAGGAAAAAAGGAGATCATCTAGTATTTTTGAATGTTCTCAATTTTTATTTCAAATAATATTCAACAAAACTACAGAAAACTAAAATAAATAAAAAAAGGGGAACCATTAAAACTAAAACTACAACTAAACTTAAGTATAAAAAACTGGCTCCAACTCGCTGCCTTGTGGCAAGGTGCGTAGAAAGCTGGCGGCATTGCCGCGCAGAGGACCCACTCGAAAACGAAAATTCGCAAATTGCGGGGATTTTTCTCTTTTACTCCAATGAAAGCGTAATTAGAGTGACAGAGAAAGATGCCCGCAATTTGCGAACTTCGATTTTCGCGGTTATAGCCCTGGACGGCAATGCCAATGCGTTGCGCGAGGTAAGAGCCATGAGACAGCCCTCTTGTCTTGTCTTGTCTTGTCTTGTTGTTGTTTTGTCGCCTCCACGAGGAACAATTTTAAATACACATCAACATTGAAGATGTTGTCGAGTTTTTTGGAGTCCGTCTCAGCTAACTTTGCACGGACTTCAATAGAACAAAGTGAAATAGTGTCATTATTTTCATAGACATTTGACATTCATGATGACATTGCCACACTTTTCAATTGCAAATCTTAAGCAGTCTTAGTTTGGTCTGACTGTAGGTAACTATAGTTTGTCAAAGGACTGTCTCATTTCAAACATAGACAGAGATAATCTACTATCTTTGTCTTACACTAGTACTAGCCCCCAAAAGAAAAGGATGAGTATAGTTTTTTTTACTGATAAATTGGTTTGACCAACTATATTTGATTATTTGATGGTTTGGATATACTTTAAAATTGTAACATAAAACAGTTGTAATGATAAACATTAGATTTGAATGGAAGTTAGACCATTAATATACGCATTAAGAATATTACGTCGCAAGTACATACTCTAACGTCTCAATAAGATAAAGTGCCTTTCACGAAACTTCGTGAAATTAACTTATCCAAAGAAAATGTAACATCATTTTTAATCACAAATATGTTTGCTCAACCCGAGGCCAGTAAACCCATCAGGTGTATAAACAACGGAGATCTCATCTCGTGCAGATTGGGACATGGTAAACGTCTCGTTATGTATTTTTAGATCTTAAAACGATTTTGAAACGATCTTAATACGATAATTTAAGGTAAAAGTGACATTGGTTGCCCGAATTGAGCTGCAAAAGATATCTACTTGAAATCTAAACTACCAGGTATCTAGTACATATCGTATCGTTCTCTTCTCTAGAGCGTATCTTGTTACCTACCGCGGTAACACAAACTTTAGTGCAGACAAGACTTTTGTTTGTAATAGTCGGCGCGATTCGGAAAATGAATTTGTGATTCACAGATATGTAATAGTAAAGATATGTGACGTTCCACGACAAAAGGTACCTTATGGCGGCTGGGGTTTACGCTATTATTAATACCGCTCCAATATTCAGCCGGGGCAATGGTACCTTTTGCCGTGGAACGTCACATATCTTTACTATTTCATATCTAGTGAATCTCTTATTCATTTTCCGAATCGCGCCGAGTGTAATATCTGTTTGCTTGTCCAATTGAAAATATATCTCAATTTGCTGAAGTTTTAGAGGTTATTCTCTGTTTACCTTGACAACACGTTAAGATTTTTAATTTCATTTCGGCAACTTTTCCAACTTGTTATACCTATTTACTTTCACAATGTGTGCAAAGTTTTAGGAAAGATTGAACGGCGAGGTTAAACTTCTCGGAAAATAATTTAGGCTTCGATATTCGCAGAAAAATATATATAGCCGAACTGCTGAGCCGACATACTGTATTTAACTATACATTTTACTGATGAATAAAAGATTTTGTAACAGGTAGGTAAAACATAGTTCGCAGGTCCTATTTTTTGTGTAAAGGTAACTAAATATTTTTCACCACACCAACTGGTAAAGGCTCTCTTGATTGTTCAAAAACTGATAGCAAAGTTGCATTTTATTCACATGTGAGGCAAAGTATTTAAATGCAAATGTGGAGTTCTTTTCTTATGTTTGCTGGTAGAATTGACTTTTAAATGATGATTTTGCATAATAAATATTTAAAAACATTAATTTGGATTTGATTTGGTTTGATTTTGTATGATATATTTTCTTCGGGTTGGTGTGGTGAAAAATTTTGTGTTATATCGGGGGCAAATTTTGTTTAACCCTCGTGTTTTAAAACCCTCGCAACGCTCAAGATTCCATTTTGGAATCTCGCTAACTCGGCTATCAATATTAGCACGAGCGGTTAAACAACAACTTTGCTCCCTTTTAAAACAAATAGCACTTTTATATTTTTATCCAAATGGGTCAATGGCTTATAAAAGAACTTGAACGTGAGTTTGAACTCAGTGGAAACGGATCACTCAGTATGACTTTTTCTATATTAACTTCTACCAAGTTCTACAAAAAATATTATGATGTATTCTTATTTCAATAAAAAACCTTTCTTGATTAAAATCTTGCCACAAGAAGTGTTGGTTATAAAGAACCGATAATAAAAGTTTGCCGTATAGAAATAACTCTTTTACGGGACGCCATATTTTACGCGCCGTAGTTTTTCCGATACTGGTACATTAAGCGTGAAATTGAGGATTTTAGGTAGGTAAGGCTCTATTTTTCCATTCACACCAGATAAAATACACGTTGAAATGGTTTAGTAAAACCATAAGTTTTTACCCTTTAATGGTTCTGTACTTCTTGGTACTTCTAAAGGAAAAAAGGTTTTTCTTGTATTATTTAATATAAGGTCATTGAGCTAGTTTCCGTCCATGCTCTAGTTTTCGTCCACTTGATATATTCGTAAATAATATATAAGATTTTTAATTTTCTACTTGCGAAATATCATTTTTATGTAGATAGACGTATTTTTTTGACATTGAGGATTGCAATACGTACAAATTTGCGCACCAATGTAGGTTTTATTCAAATTTCGTCAAGTGGACGAAAACTAGAGCTGGACGAAAACTAACGCACCTACCCTATTAGGGTTATACTATTTTATTCTAATAAAACGATGCAGCTTTCTATTTGACTTAAAAGGCAAACTAGTTACCTCATTTTTCCCTACAATATTAATTATAAGTCACTTTTGCGACGATCCAAGATGGAAAATATTAATTTTTTCCTTTCGAAATGTGAAAGACAACCAAAATAAATAATTACAATTAAATATGTATTATAACATTTTAAACTCTCGCGTTTTGTACACATATTTAATTACACAAACGGGTCTAACGCGATATAATTTCATTGTTTTTACCTTTAATTCCGACGTTTCCGTGACCACAGCTGGTGCAACTCAGCTGAAACGTCGGAATTAAGGGCCTACTGCAGCCGCGTCTGGCGCTTCGTAAACCACGCCCGCTAGTTCTTCCCTCCCCGCTAACACGCACACATGGAAACGCTTCGCGCCGCACGTGAAGTTTGTGTGACCTTTTAGCACCATCTAACGTTACAAAAGGTAACTACCATTATACGCGGTCGCTGCAGTCGGCCAGAAACTTAAATTCGGAAAAAATTTAAACAGATGGCGTTGTTACTTGTTCATAATAGCAAACAATAAAATAATTAATTAATAAACCTGAATATTTATTGTTGTTTTGGAAGATGTTAACAGCATAGAAGCAGCAGCGTATATAGCATATAAGTTAAGAGTATTGATAATAAGAAAATAGCACAAGAACAGAAAAGAGATTATTTTTGATAAAATATGATGAAAACAGATTTACTTGATTACGCTCACCTGACTTTGCGGTCACTAAATGCAAATTTCAACCTTATTGTTACTATGGACGCCTGCAACCCCAGGGGTATTGTAACCCCTTACAATACCCCTGGGGTTGCAGGCGTCCATAGTCGTTATTATTATAAATGCTTTGGTTGAAATGCTTTTTAACCCTCGAATTTTTCATAGGTACAGTCACCTGCAATAATATGTTACTCTTCGACGGCCGCAAAAATATGTGACACGCTCTTATGGCTCTACAAATAAGATCTAACATGATCTACCGCAAAACGGCCTTCGGTGTGTAACATATTATTGCAGCTGACTGTACTCGTACTCATTGTTGTATAGGTAGGTATTAATATCTTTTATCCGATCGATTTGCATTTATTTGAAATAAATCACAGTGTTTAGTAATTATATGTTTTATTGAATAAGAGATTATTTAGGTATGTAAGGAATACAGGGTGCCTTTTTGAAACACTCATTTTTAGGGTTCCGTAGCCAAATGGCAAAAAAACGGAACCCTTATAGATTCGTCATGTCTGTCTGTCTGTCTGTCCGTCTGTCCGTCTGTCCGTCCGTATGTCACAGCCACTTTTTTCCGAAACTATAAGAACTATACTGTTGAAACTTGGTAAGTAGATGTATTCTGTGAACCGCATTAAGATTTTCACACAAAAATAGAAAAAAAAAATTTTTTTGGGGGTTCCCCATACTTAGAACTCAAAAAATTTTTTTTCATCAAACCCATACGTGTGGGGTATCTATAGATAGGTCTTCAAAAATGATATTGAGGTTTCTAACATCATTTTTTTTCTAAACTGAATAGTTTGCGCGAGAGACACTTCCAAAGTGGTAAAATGTGTGTCCCCCCCCCCCTGTAACTTCTAAAATAAGAGAATGATAAAACTAAAAAAAATATATGATGTACATTACCATGCAAACTTCCACCGAAAATTAGTTTGAACAAGATCTAGTATCAAGTAGTTTTTTTTTAATACGTCATAAATCCCCTAAATACGGAACCCTTCATGGACGAGTCCGACTCGCACTTGGCCGCTTTTTCTGGATAATTTTGAATTTCAATTGTCAAGGGTGCCTACATTATTTTTTAATACATTTTACAACGACAACAAACAAAAGTTCAAATTCGCCGTATTAATAGAAATAGTAAAATAGAAAATCATGTTTTTCAAATCTAAGCGTTATTGTAATTTATCTCAAATAACCAAAAAGTCAATCTGACTAGAACTTAAAAACGAACTGAATTATTTTAATATGTCGATTTTTCTTGGTGACCCTGGAGATTTTTTTTTGTATCCCATACAAAAAGAGCGTATCCCAATCGCGTATCGGTTTTGGTTTTTACTTATAAGTGTGAAAAATATATTGTACCATATACGAAGGACGTGTGTTTTTTCATGTTTTATGTGTCTTTTTGTACAATAAAGTGTTTTACTGCTACTAATATATCATATTAACGATTAACTAAAAAGGTATTTACGTCTAATTTAACTGGTAAATTATTAAAGTCAGCTAAAATTAATATATATTCAAAAAAATATTTGTTAATATGTCCCAAAATCATGGCTCATTTTTTAAGTTTCCTGACTTACCAAACATATCGCAACGAAGGCAAGGGTACAACGCGGCATCGTGAACCTAATAACGTAACGTTTCAGTTACTTTTTTAGTCGCCGACCATTTTATCCGGGGTACGAAAAGAGGTATTAGATCTATCCTGGGTCTAATATGTTATAAAAACATAGTTTTTTGAAAAATGTTCGTAGGTAGTACACAAAATTTACATTTTCTTTTAAATGTGATTTGGGTCATCGTTCTCCCTGGTGACTTTTCTGGTGACCCAAGAGACATCAATTTTATTATGACTCAGGAGACTTTTTTTCTATGCACTTTGATTTTTTTGATGCGCTAATTTTGTAATCTAAAATAACTTTAAACTGCTGATATACTTATATCACTTTGCTGATGAGTGGAAGTGGAATTGAAACTTAATTTATTGTTCTCTCCCTTGACAATTTGGCATACATTTGACATGCTGCAGTGCACTCCTAACGTTAATAAAGACATAATTTTTAGAAAAAGCTTTAGGAAAACTCACTCTTGAGGTTAAAACGATTAAGTCCTTATCATATTATGTTAGATTTTTAGAGCCCAGACCCCAAATCAGTGAAAATGTCTCTTAGCCAACTAAATTTGTCTCTGGGAAAAGTACGATATCCCTAAAAATTGTACGTACATTTCGCATTTTTCTGAAGGAACGGAATTCATAAATTGGGTTATTATTATTTTTTCAGATTATTTGATTGCATTGACATATCACCAAGATAGATAGAACATTTAAGTTACCAGAAGAAAAGCATTTGTGTTCTTTTATACAGTGTGGAAAAAGTAGGTTCGATTCCCGGGCGCGACTAAGCGAATTTAAAAAAAAACAACGTGTTGCATTCCGGGAGTGCCGACAGAAGTGAAAACTCAATGACTAGTCCAAAATGTCTGCAGCACTATGTATAATTGACCCATCCTCCTTTCTATTGAAAACTTTTGGTTCCGAAATTGCTGGTCAGTGAGCTTGTTTAAAATTAGAAATTCAAATTTATAGCGTTAATTGTTTAAAATTCGAATAGAAATTGTAGTTACCTTGCAGACCTCGCATCTAAATATATTTGGTCATGATATTTTGAGTTTTATTCACCAGTACTAGAGTTCACTTTTATTAGCGATTTCATCAAGATGTAGCTTTATTGAATTATATTTGAGTGATATAAAGTTATAATACTGTGAGATCCTCGTATTTCAGCCCGTACAAGATTATAACCTTTTTCATGTAATGTCATTGAGTTTTCTTTATTGATTTAAATGCCATCTAAATGATTGGCCATCTAAACCTTACGGTCACATGATCGCGTTACGCTGTCTCGAGTTTATCATTTTTTCCCCACCTCAAAAAGTGCCTAGCGCCGCTAAAGAAGTTTTCACTTCAAAAATCTTTGAATGCAGTTGTTTCTTTAAAAAACAATAATGTTTCATTTAAGTAAAATGAGCAAACTTAAGGTTTTAAGGCACTTTCCCTCCAGGGCCCATAATTTTTTTCCACCCGGTAGTAGACAACTATTTTTTTCGACTAAATGAAGTTTTATTAGATAAATCGTTGATCACATGGTTCGTTTCACACATCACATCAAATCGTTTGTCATCACAATCAAAATTTGTCAAAAGTAATGAAATTTATGCCAAAAAACATAAATAAAACATATAAATTCAACACATTTTTTAAATAAAAATCTTTCTCGATTATATAAAAAAGAACATCGACAAATGATGTTCAAAGAATTAATATCAAAACAGATGTCATAATTAGGATTGGCTACTTTAAGAAAGGGACAGAGAGATTTAATCCTCTCGCTCTGCACGTTTTTCTCATTCCTCCTTGTCAAGCCAAAATAAACTATAAAATGATAGTAACACAGTACATTGTAATATTCACTTTTTCTACGGTATCATGTCATTGTAAATTACTTATGTGAAATTGTAGTGGCGTGAGACTTTCAAACCGGAGGTCACGGGTTCGAACCCCGGCCCGTGCAAGTGAGTTTTTGTAAGTAGGACCTTTTTTTAGTGGTACTTAAATATAATAACTTTTCGTATTATTGAAATAAAATATTTTATTCAAACAAACTTAATAATATAATAATTAAAACGAATAATATCAATTAGTTTTTAATATTTATTCAATTATTTTAAATTTTTTGAGCATGAAACATACTAGATTTATTTTTATCATTACAATAGAAAAAAAGCAAAAAATATATTCTTATAGATATTTTATTTTCAAACAAAAATAAAGCAAAAAGTTACGCTTAGATTCTGATGGCTAAATACCAAACAGCTACCGATACATTTCAATATCTGTCGAAATTTCCTAACCCGTTGTAACTGACAAAGAGTATAGATTTCGACGTAGCATGACGTAGCTAAGCAAACACGCACACATGCGTAACGTATAGCCCTGTAAGAAGGCACCATCATAGGTTTACCTCCGATTCCGTTACTACTCAATGGAGTTACGACTCAACGTTTATTGGATATTAACATTTTACGTAATTCGGAGCGCTGCGCGAAGTGACATAGGTCTTACCTCTTTGAGGCACGACGGCCATCTAACATTACTGGCATAAAGGATGCATTTATGACTTTGACGCATGACAGAAAGAGAAACGGAACTGCGTAAAATGGGCGTTTGCTGTTGAATTCATAAAATCAAAAATCGATAATAAATCCATCGGTAAAGGATAATAAGTTAATATTTAGTTCTTTGAAAGTTAAGACGAGATGAAAACCTTTGCTGTAAGGTGGGTTGTGCTGGATATGGATGTGTTTTCTAGTTGCACGAAGCTAAAACCGAAAAATGAACACGTAAGTTTGGATTTATTTTCTATCGAGAAAATTTTAAGCATTCGTGTTTCGACTACTACGAAATCTCTTATCATATAGTCAAGAAACATATATCCGAAAATCACTACTGTTTGTTTCCGGGGCTAGCCACTGCCACCTTTCTAAGATCCTGTTATTTTTCGATGCACGGCCTTAAAGGTAAAAACAATGAAAATATATCTCGTTAGACCCGTTTGTGTAATTAATTACACAAACGGGTCTAACGAGATTTTATTGTTTCATAATAAATATGTATTTCCTGTTTACTTAAAATGACTACAACATTCGACTCATACAATATTTGTTTCGTAAATATTCTATAATACCTGCATAATTTTTGAGATCGCAAAATACTGTTGTTTTCTTTTAATTACCTACTCATCTGAATTTATTAAAGAATAAAACAAGTAGTATATAACAATTAATAAAAAGCCTTTAAATAATTAAAATTACAAACTAAAATTAAAAACTAAGCTTAAAAACTAAGCATAGAAATAAACTATAGATAGAAAATTTGCCCCAAATCGCCGGCTATTGGCAGCGTACCCAGAAGGCTGGCAGCGTTGCTCCGTCGTATGGCAATGCTGATCCGCTGTGCTACTGTATTTGTTACTATTTCATCAAGGTCGGGTCCCTGAAACCAATTTATTCACACCCCACAATTAAACTGGTTTGTTCCGTTACACCTAATTGTAATCCGTTTACGTTTTATCGAGCCAGCGACGTTTATTTTCCATTAATGGCTTTATATATTTATTACGGCTTTGAGGCGGTTTTATTTAGTAGTTAATGTTTTAACGGATTAGCGCTTGATGCTAAAGCTTTTAGTTAGAAAATGAGTTGGCTTTTTTGTTACGTTGAAACGTATTTTAGCAAGTTTTAATCATTAGTAGGTTTAGGAGGTTGGGGCAGAAAAGTCCAAAATAGGTATATATGTACCTACTTGTACCTGGGTCGTACAACTTTTGTCGGTTTGTGCACAGAAATGACCTTTTTTAAAAATGTGTTTGGTTCTTATAGTTCATTTAGAATTTCTATAGGACCTAATTGTATTATTTGTTCTTAATAAGGTTATTAAACTCAAACTAAATTAATCCATCTACGGCCTCTATTCATGCTTATACATGCAGCCAGTATCATCAATGAATCTTCTCCTCACCCAGTACGACCTTAACTCAACGGAACAAGGATTAAATTCAATCGGCACATTTGTAACTCGATAACTGTTGCGTGGAGGTAATCCAGGATAGAAGGATTACTATGTGTCAATGGATTTTAAACTGTTTGTTCGTGGGATAAGGTAGATATTGAGTTAGTGTGGTGAGCTGTTGACGTTGCTAATTCGTTAGGGCGTGCGGCTGACGTGGACACACGTGCACGTTTTTACTACGAGTGACGCACAAGTCGCGTGCGTCAGTTACAACACATCACACATGTGTCTTAAGGTTACATCCAGATTGTGACTGCAGCAGCGTTGCTGGTGTAGCGTTGCAGCAACACCAGCAACGATGCCACTGTCTAGATCTTAGGATGAATTGCATTGTTGTCTCGAAAAGATCCGACACTTATTTTATCCAAATAATTTTTCGCCTTTCACGTAAAATCCGTGTTATAATAAATGTACTCTGTGCGGAAAGAGAAGAGTCGTGGAATGTATGGGGCCCAGTACATTCCACGAGTCTTCTCTTTCCACACAGACACTCTACATAAATAATTAACATAAATATTATAAGAGGTCTTTACACATATTGACTAAGCTCCACAGTAAGATCAAGAAGGCTTGTGTTGTGGGTACCTAAACTGTCATTCAATAGAACTTGCTAACTATGTAAACAAACCGCCATACTAAAATTGACACTGAATGTCAATTTACTAGTAACTTTTGTTTACATAGTTAGCAAGTTCTATTGAATGACATTTTACTCAGACAACGATATATATAATATACAAATACATCTTCACACAAATAAATGCCCTTACCAAGATTTGAACCCAGGACCATCAGCTTCACAGGCAGTCACTAGCGACGTGGCCAGACCGAATTTTAAAATTGACTACGGTTTTCTATATTAATATTATTAAACATGACTTAATGTTGCTATATTGTTAAGATAGGCTCAGGTTAAATATCATTCCATTCTTATCTTTTCGTAATTTCTCAAAACAACCACTTTAACAAAGATCTCAAGGATTCATTTGAAGAGCTAATGGCTTACTCAACTTTAATACTTACAGAGAAAACAAAATAATGGTTAAAAGCTTTACGAAACTAGAAGCCAAATCCAAATAGGAAAGACTTTTCACATCGTTTAGCCTGAACTAGGGATGTGCGACGACGGACAAAAGTATCGACAATACCAACCAGACAACAACCGTAAAAAACTCAAAATACGCACTCCGGAACAGTGTTGGCCGAAACTTTATTGCAACTGACCATTAACCATTATAAATTGAACCGCAAACTGTAATCGCCCGTTACGGTTTACGATTCAATTTGTACTAATGGTCTATTGCAATTAAGTTCAGCCAACACTGCTCCGGAATAGGTGGGAATCCAGAGCTATGACACAGCACCCTAAGCACATGATTGGCGCGACAGTATCTCGCGGCGAGATAGACTACCCGTCTTTTTCTAACTACGTTAATAAAAGAGAGACGGGTAGTCTATCTCGCCGCGAGATACTGTCGCGCCAATCATGTGCTAACCCGGCAGGTGGGTATTAATGATGACTGCTAAAACGGTCAGGCTCCGGGCCGAGATATCCGATATTCTATATTATTTTCTATTACGAGTGATCAGTAATCATGTGATGTTTCTAGTTTCATACGCTTTGGCCCGGGCCCAGAACGTTTTAGCGTTGGTTAGCAGTGGTCGGGTAAAATAAAATCTTAACGGTTTGAGTACGATATTCGATATTGCACATCACTAGCGGCCAAGCAAAACAGCAGAAATAAAATGTTATTGTTAAACTTATCTGTTAGGGGGGGCGAAGATAATGAGGGGGGGAGTTTAAGCCGTTTGAGAGGCTGAAGAGGCAACAGTTTGAATAAATAGTAAACGGTAGATTTCAGATCATTTTTTTTAATCGATAAAAAAAGTACTAAAAGCTACAACCCTCATCGAAGTTACGCTCTCATTTTAAAACGACATGCTGAAATACGAGTTCATATATCGTACCTGCCTCGCCTCTGCCTCGGTACCAGACTTATGGTTACCGATTCCTGGTAACAAATTATCATTTCGCTTTGACCATTAAAAAGATGGATTTAAGCTGTCGTAGGTGGTTCTAGTGAAGAACCTTTGCATGCGGTTCCGATTCTGGGTAATCTTCCCACTGGGAATATAACTGGATTTTTTTAAGAATAGACATATATAGTGTAAGTACACTGTAAGTACAGTGTTACAGTATTCTACAAGTCAACCCCTTTCATTGATATTTAAATTGATGGGGTTGTGAAAAAATATGTACCATAAAACCTACCAACTATAATTCAAAGCTCCCAAGTATGGTCCAAAATTAACTGATTTTTTTTTGTAAGTAATTCAATTCAATTCTCTTTATTTCAGATAAAGCATCCATATCGTGTTAGTTACAAAATAAAAATAAATCTTAAGCTAAAACTTAAATACTATGTTAGTAAAATAAATTAAATTATTCTTAAAACCTACAGGCCAGCCTATTTTACATAAGTCGCCAAAGGCTTGACCTGATCTAGCCAATGTGCCAGTATACTACAGTTATATCTGCTCGCAATCACCTTCAGTATGCCATTCGGACTAACTTGGACGCGTCCCATTAGCGATGAGATCTTTTTCCGCATGATCGCATGGAACCCCGTCCGTATACGTTTCGGCAAACATCTTCGACGCACTGCACCATCTAGGCAATCCCAACAGCATTCTAAAGGCGTTGTTGTACTGAATGCGAAGGGCGTTATAGGCTCATTTGGTATACCTTACCCACAAACTGCTAGAGTAAAAAGATTGGTTGTAAGCTTTAAAGAGCGATATTTTTACCTGCACTGAACATCTAGCAAACGTGCGGGCCAGCATATTTGCCCTTACCGACAACGCCCTTCGCTCCCTTTCAATATCGCTGTCATCACAAAGGTCATCAGTTATGATGTGTCCCAGGTACTTAAAACTATTGACTACCTTCAGTACAACTCCACCAAGAGACACTGGAGGTGCATAATATGGTTTAATTCTACCCGCCTTAAAAACCATAATCTCACTCTTGGTAGCGTTGTACAAAAGTCCGTGCTCTTTTGCATATTTTTCACACTTGGCCACTAGTTGTCTTAATGCCCCGATAGACGGACTCAGCAGCACCATGTCATCGGCATAGCTTATATTGTTCATACAAGTATTTTCAATATAGCAGCCCGCATGCATGCTGCCAAGCCCACCCATCAGGTCATTTGTGTACATATTAAACAGCTTCGGAGATGTTAGCCCGCCCTGGCGTACTTCACACTCCAGTTTGTATTCACCGGATAGAGCCCCTGCCCATCTCACCTGATTGGTTTGATTATGGTACCAATATTTAAACAACCCCGTGACATCACCCGGAATTATGAAGCGGATGTCATTTTTTGACATCTTTCATTAGAAAGAGACTTCCACTTGTATTACAAGTTACAAGCTTTTGAGAAACGGGCCCCAGGTGTGTCGTTTACTATATTTTTGTAGTTCTAGGGCAAGGTATACACATACATATGAAAGAAAAAACTCGCAGTAAACCAAAATGAACATTGATACCTTTTGAACTTGTGAACCATAGTTGCTGTATTGAACTAATAGTTGGGCGGTTTTATATCCGCCATTTTGTAGCGGCGGCGGCTATCTTGGATGTACAATGATACTAAATATATTAAATCTGGGGGCACGGCCGTGCCCCCGCCAAGACGAGACAAAGAGGGCAAAAGGCAGTGCATGTCTTTTCTCGGCACGTTTCATCGTTTGTATTATTACCACGTGTTAACACATTAGGTACATTCCAAGTTAAAATAAAAGCTTCTAAAATGTTCCAAGAAACGCCCATCACTGAAGTGCTTTCTTTGATCCGCACCTTTGTTTACACGTGTTAAGAGCTTCCATTTAGTTAACAAAAAGATTCTTGATCCTTTGAAAAGAGAACAATTAAAGGTTTCAATTGTTCTCGAATTGTGGAAATGACGTAATTTTGTTCAACTTTAAGTTGTTTTCTGTTATTAATACAACTCCATTTTATCACAAATTGGTTTCTTAGTGTAAGGCCTGGGTGGACGCTCGGAGCGGAGCGTTCGGCGGGGCGTGCAGCGTGGCGTCGGGCTCGCAAGTGATTTGAGCAGCGTGTACTAAGGCCGCTCTTATCCGTTTACATTTGTTTGACATGCACGCCGCACGCCCCGCCCCGCTGCACGCCCAACTCGAGCGTCCACTCAGGCCTTACACTTAGGGTGAGTGCGCACTGGCGGTCATCATTCATCATCTTCCTCGCGCTGTCCCGGCATTTTGCCACGGCTCATGGGAGCCTGAGGTCCGCTTGACAACTAATCCCAGGAATTGGCGTGGGCACTAGTTTTTACGAAAGCGACTGCCATCTGACCTTCCAACTGAGAGGGGAAACTAGGCCTTAATTACCTTCACCGAAAAGCGACTGGTAAATATCAAATGACATTTCGTACATAAGTTTCGAAAAACTTATTGGTACGAGCCGGGGTTTGAACCTCCGGATTGCAAGTCGCACGCTCTTACCGCTAGGCCACCAGCGCTTCTAGGCCACCAGCGCTTCCTAGGCCACCTGAGTGCGCACTGGCGGTCTTGGCTAAAAACACCGCCACTAGTCGAGCAATCGCCTAAAAGTCGTTTTCAGGGTTCCGTACCTCAAAAGGAAAAAACGGAACCCTTATAGGATCACACGTGCATCTGTCTGTCTGTCCGACTGTAAGTCGGACTTAATTATTCGTTTTTGCTCCCCGAACCCTACGGGTTTCTTAAAGACATCTGGGGGCACGGCAGTGCCCCTGCCAAGTCGAGCGCGAAGCAAACACTGCCGTACCATCCTTTACTGGAACCACTTCGCCGCATTTTCAGGCCCCTATTTGAGAACCTCTGGATAAGACCAGAACGCAGAAATTTTCGTCATCCAGTAAGCTATAATCACATACTTAAAATCTAAAATTTCAAGTCTGTAGGTCATTTAGTTCCGAAGTTAAGCGAAAGCAAAGTTTCGCATTTATGACACACACACTCACTCATGATCATCAGAATAGAACTAGTACTTCCCATAAATTCAGAGAGCTAAAATTTGGTACAGAGTTAGGGTTTAATGGCCGCATAAAGGGAAAACCTAAAAATATTGCAATATCAGTCACGTTTTAAAGATCTAAGAACTGCATAAGTAAGTTTGTAATCCCATATAAATATATGATATTACAATGTTATTGTTGCAGTTCCTACAAATAGTAGGTAAAGTAAAGGTACACCACGATGTACGATGTGAGTATGAATGAAGATATGTTTAGTTATGATATGTGTACATAGTATGGGTATGAGTACCCGAAAAGAAGGACTGCCTACAAAAAGAGATGAGATCCCATCAAAAACATTACATGTAAAAAGGTGCAAGTCTCGCAACGCTTTTACTACAAAAAAGTTTTGAGATGTAATGTGAAACCAAGTCGGTTATTTTAATCAGTGCCAGGGGGTGTCAAAACCGTATCAATAAGATATCTTTAATTTGTAATACATATAATGACTTGGCAATCGCACATAATGCTTTACTCGTACCGTACTCGTAAATATGTGTAATGCTCAAACTGCAATTAGCGCTAGCGTTATGTTTAATTAGAATTATTTTTAATAGGTGACGATGATCCTTTTGTCATTATGCAGCCGTGCGATGGCCAAGTCATTATACGTATTACAAATTAAAGGTATCTTATTGATACGGTTTTAACACCCCCTGGCACTGATTAATATAACCGACTTGGTTTCACATTACATCTCAAAACTTTTTTGTAGTAAAAGCGTTGCGAGACTTGCACCTTTTTACATGTAATGTTTTTGATGGGATTTCACTGACGCGTTTCACATGAAAAAATACATTGTTAAAAATTGTGTAATGTGCGGAGTGATTGGAACGTCCGTCTCGCACTTGGTCGTTTTTTTTTTTAATTTCCGCTGATATTACTAAATAATAGGAAAAGCCTTAAACGACTTCAAATCCTCCGGCACTTAAATGCCGGCACGCAATTCTTGCTCAAAGAAAAATTTAATCGAAAAAATCCTACGCAGTCAGAAAAAATTATAAATCGTCAACGCTTAGTCAAACAACTCAGTGACAAAATATCATAAAAGCCTTAATTTAAGTAATAAACCTAGTGCTTTTTGTGGGTGGATATTAGAGATAGCCTCAGCGTCCAGTAACCGTCTCAGTAATTGCTTTCGTGCTCTGTGAACTAAGTTGTTTTAATATTAAAGGCTTTGTCACACATGCGCGTTTTCCGAGCGGGGCGTGAGCGAACTGTGAGCGTTTGATATGTAAAAGCGGCGCCACAGAATAAGTAATAGTATTATCATACAGAACGGACACGCACCGCCCCGCCCCGATTCGGATTACCTCGCCCGCGACAGGCCGCGACATGAATGTGTGCGTAAGTCGCTCTACTGAGAACATGTCAGGATTCCGTCAGAAACTCACTCATATAACCTTAACTGTGTCAGGCATCGGACAATGTTTAAAAGACATTAACGCGCAGTGACGTTGCAAAACGTGTGTGGGCTCGAAGAATTTTTAAAACACGGCTTAAAATTTAATTCAAAGGTCAAATAAAAAATAAAAAAGTCAAATAAATATCAGATTTCAATAAATTGTTGCACACCTGAGCAGAGGTGAATGAAACGATTGATAAATGAACGATAATTACACTCTCAAAATACTTATGCTTATACATTTAAATTGACGCCAACAGCACATCTGTTGCAAGTATCAAATTCCCGCCAGTGGAGGGTTTTGTCACTTTCTCAATAGTATTATAGTTAAAATATGACATCTAGTTTATTAATTTGTATACAGTAGTACTACGGCCGTACATCTTATAAGCGTCTTGGCTTTCAAATTGTCAAGAATCTGGAACATTCGCTACTCCAACATTAATTTATATCCTATTTCATATTTATCACGGGTTCGTTTTGTCACTTCCAGGTACGCCTACACGACTGTCGAGTTCTCCCATTTTCCGGCCTACGCTTGCGTGGGAGACGGTCTGCTAATATTTTTCATACAAAGAGATAAGGAAAGCGTCCAAATTTGACACCTGATTAAAATCAGTAACGTCCTGTTTTTCGCATCTATGGCGAGGAATTAAGCTTAACACGTTCACTGCGAAACAGGTCATTTTTACCCTGTACTGGACTTTCGCCTGGTGCGGCGTCCGAAATACGTAACATCCCCTTGGTGCGAAGGCGATAATGTTGTGATATTTTAATTGCTATATATAGTCAAGTATACATTTATATTTGTCATTTAACATTCTATCTGACAGAATATAAATTAATTAACAGGTCACGAATGACCTGACTCCGCGCGAACGTTCACTACGAAACAGGTCGAAACCTGCACGACGCGCACCTGCAAAACTCAAAATATAGGTACAGTTCCGCCAGCCGAATATCCGGCGGCCGGATACCGGATATTCGGCCAGTGTCCAGGCCGGATATCCGGTATCCGGTATCCGGCCAAACAACTATCCGTTACGTTGCATCTCTAATTTTAACCCAGTTATAAATTCTATGAGGTAGAATAACAATCTTAGTAAATCCAAATTAATTAATTGGTATAATTATACCATAAATCGTTTACTGGAAGGGATTAAAAGCGTTTTCAATAACGAGATCCTAAAACAACAGGAACCTCCGTAGTGCACTCAGAAACAGTGGTCTCATTTACAAATTATATAGGACTAATGGATAGTGACACTGCCTGTGAAGCCGATGGTCCTGGGTTCGAATCCCGGTAAGGGCATTTATTTGTGTGATGAACACAGATATTTGTTCCTGAGTCATGGGTGTTTTCTATGTATATAAGTATGCATTTATCTATATAAGTATGTACCTACATAATTATATCGTCACCTAGCACCCATAGTACAAGCTTTGCTTAGTTTGGGGCTAGGTTGATCTGTGTAAGATGTCCCCTAATATTTATTTATTTATTTATATTTTTGGGAGCCTGAGAGGCTACCGCGAAAACCTAAAATCGCAAATTGCGGGGATCTTTCTCTTTTACTCCAATGAAGGCGTAATTGGAGTGACAGAAAAAAATGCCCGCAATTTGCGAACTTCGATTTTCGCGGTTATAGCCCTGGGGCCCGTTTCGCAAAACTTGTAATACAAATGGAAGTTCCTTTCTAACAAAAGCTGTCAATAAGTGGCAACCGCTTGTATTACAAGTTACAAGCTTTTGAGAAACGGGCCCCTGTTAGTGCCTTTTACTGCTGAGCAATAAGTTCTATCACTTTTTCAAATTCTCAGTCGTTATTTTTTTTATTTTGAGCAGTTTCTTGATTATCTTTAAATTTCAATCGAAGTTCAAATCATCTGTCCATTTCAATGAATAAAAAAAAACAATATCAATAATTTTCCATATGTGATTCCTGTATTTTTTCAATAAGTAATAACAGTTTTATTACCTATTTAATATACCGGCCCCAACTACCACTACGTCAGCAAATATCGTATGATTTTGAGTTGCTTTTGACTTAATTAGCGTAACATTCCATTTCTGACCGCAGCCGCACTACTGGTACTGAACGCGCCGCTGTTACTGTCAATTTCCATAGTAAAATGAACAGTAGTGCAGCTGCGGTTGGAAATGGATTGTCACCTTTGAATAAATTAAGGATGACTTTTGGATACCCAAAGCTAGGTAGCGCGATCGCGTTTACCCGTTAACAATAAGTTTGATCATAAAGCACATATTCGTATGGCAATTCAATCACACTGCGTTTAATTATCATCTAAATCAAAATGTTGTAAGTACCGTCAACAGTGGCTTCAACATAGCGTAGCCACGCCAAACATTCATACAAACATTATATTTAATTCTTAGTAATGGTACGTATTCCTCTTAAAGGTGACAGTCCATTTTCAACCGCAGCTGCACTACTGTTAATTTTACTATAGAAATGGACAGTAACAGCGACGCGTTCAGTACCAGTAGTGCAGCTGCGGTCAGAAATGGAATGTTACCCTAACGGTCACCATAAGAGTAATACAACATACACATCTACCTGCTTGATAGAATCACTCTTTTTTCAAGCCAGGCAATACTTGGCATGGTAGGCAATGTTGAAGCAGTTGACGGTAAAAGATGACTCACGTTAAACCAGGCCGTACCCGGGCCGATGCGTCCGACATGTCATTTTCTACGACGGCTGATCGGTGATCAAGTGGTACTTTCCAAAGAAAACGAAGCTCCGGAAGCTCCGGCCCGGACTAACGTGAGTCATCCTTAACACCCCTCTTTTGCGTTGGGGGTTACAAAGGCGAGAATATTTAAAAAATATATAAGGCCAAGGGTCAACTTTATCCCTTTGTTACAAAATATCCGTCGTGGGTAAAATCTACGTGGGTTCTACGCTCTTAGGCTTTATCACCGTACTATTTTTACATCCAAAAAGGTCCGCGGTTGTTTTTATAGCCCACAATTTATGGCAAAAAATCGCAGTTATGGCGTCGTTAAACTATCGTTGGTGGCTACGAGAACATTCTATCCCACCAAAAACATTTTCATGTAAAATGTTGCCAAGACGAAACCATAAGGCTCGCACTGACAAAAAGTTATCAAATTGATGATCAACAGTGAGTGAATGGGTCAGTGACGAAATCGGGGTTTTTTAGACATTAATAAAATCCAAAGTATAAGAGCTATGCAATTGAAATTTTTTATGCTTAATAAGTCCACTACTGACATCATATCCCGAGAGTTTTGTTTATCTGGTATAATCCAAACCCAAGTTAAGAGGGTTCAAAAAAACGACGAAGCGCTTCGAGAAAAGGTAGGTAGTGCCCATGCGCTTCGCTTTGCTCGTCTTGGCGGGGGCACTACCGTGCCCCCAGATATTGTTGTTATTACTCTATTTTGTAAGTAATACCTGCAATTTTATAAAGTAAACTAGTGACCCGCCACGGCTTTGCACGGGTTAACAAATTGTACATAAACCTTCCTCTTGAATCACTCTATCTATTTAAAAAACCGCATCAAAATCCGTTGCGTAGTTTTAAAGATCTAAGCATACATAGGGACAGACAGCGGGAAGCGACAACCTGCCATATTCGAACTTCAAGATATTCACAAGAGACGACACGTACTAGATCCATTCTAGATACGTTATAGTTTAGATTTCAACTAGTTCTCTTTTGCAGCGCAATTCGAGCAACCAATGTCACTTTTACGATAGATCGTGTTAGATATCTATTACTTAGATGTGAATTAGATCTCTAAGTGATGTCTTGTGGAAATCGTTCAAGAGTATCTCCAGAATCGCGGAAATGTCAAATTTGACAGGTTATATCTTAAACATATCGTTATCGTATCTTGGCGATGTCTAAAAGATATCTAATAGATGTCTATTACAAAATCCGAATCGGGCCCTTTGTTTTATACTATGTAGTGATGAAGCGTAAAATTAATCATCAATGTACGTACTGAAATATGTATATCTTTATGCATATTAGATAGTCTAGAAAATAAACATGTACTAGCAAGAATAAACAATTTCATGAATATCTTTAATCATAAACTCTTTCTTAACTTATAAAATATTCCACTTATATATTCAATACCGTGCTGACTTCGTAAGTCGATATTTTCAGTCTTGATATTAAAAATGTAATAATAACCTTATCGAAAGTTTTTCGAAACCGACCGAGCGATAAATATGCGCACTTAGAATCCGAGTCGGCGGCGGCGGCTACCCACACCGTTTAGGGTTGCCAACGCGCTCATGATAAATAAATAAATACATTTCAGTAAAGCGTCAATAGGGCTTAGGGCTCTACGTGTTGGCTTCGGCTTCGTGCAGGCAATTTCGCGTGACGGGATAAACATACAAATAAATAATATTATAAGACATTATTACACAAATTCAATAAGCCCCACAGTAAGCTCAATAAGGCTTGTGTTATGGGTTAAACACGGATATACAGGATGTTGTCTGTAACACGAGCAAATAATTAAAACATATATTATACTCCTCAAACTATAAAACATTTATTAAACAACTTTTAAAAATTATGAATCGTTTAGACTTCCTCTTTTTCATACAAAATAAATATTGCCTTCAATGTACGCTGACATCAGTGTGTTTGACGTTGCTTGTCACGCTTTAAATATAACAAAATTTGCAATATATTTTCGTCTTAGAAAAAAACTTTAATGTGTAATAAAAATCAAAACATAACTTATTTTTAAAACTTGCTGAACAAATGTTGGTCAGTTTGAGGAGTATAGCCTTTAGTTTCCGTTAGTAATATCCGTCCGATCGTAAAGTTCCAATATAATTTATAAATAATGTTTTAACGGTAGTCACATTAAATTAAACCAATAAATAGGTTGCTTCAGATGCCCGAAGGGCAAACTGTCCAGAAGGCGTAGCACACGCTCAGAAAATGCAAAAAGATGACTAAGTGCCAGTTGCACCATCCGTACTTGACAGACTGACCAACGTCAGTCGGCGCACCGGGGCGATTTACTATGAAACTCTCCATATATAATAAAATTTAGCGAACTCTTTAACGAAGACAAAACAGTTTGGTGCAACCGACCCTAAATATTCGGCCAGGGTCCTTATCAATCTTATACACAGACAAGAGATTAAATTTTGGGTACTGAAAGGACATTTTTAGTTTTCCTGTTTCCGTAAGACCCATTTACAAAATTTCAAAAGGAATGTGACAACCCTACTCAGCCATTCATGTAGGTATCCACAATATTTCAGTGTTGAGTTACGAGGGCGGACGAGCCAGAGAAATGTCGGATCTACTTTACAAACTACTTATATACTACTGTACTATATACATATCTCAACTTTATTATGATATCTACATATTTTTACAAGCGTATGCTTCACTTTAAACTCTCGCGTTTTGTACACATACTTAATTACACAAACGGGTGTATCGTGATATAGTTTTATTGTTTTTGCCTTAAATTCCGACGTTTCAGCTGAGTTGCACCAGCTGTGGCCACGGAAAGACTGTCTCTTAGTCTTCGTTGCGAACGCGAACGCCGTGGGCCCGCCGCGCCGCGCCGCGTTGCTTCGCTTCGCGTTCGCGAGTTATTCGCTTACGTAAGACGCAGTGTAAGTCTAGTGAAACTAACCGTGAATCATTCAAAACTGGCAACCTTTATTTTCAATGAATCCAGCCATTGATAACGGAGTTAGGAAATATACATAACAAATTACAAAACAAACATTCGTAGCTTTCAGATACATACATGAAACATGATTGACTTCGCTTCGATTATTTTTGGATCAGCACACGAACGCGCTATATCTAACGTTCAGCTTTTGTCTGCTATAAATATCCTAACCACCCAATTCCATTTCGTTCGATCAAACACTCCGAGCGGAATTACTGGCATTTACCCGCAAAACCAATAACGAACATTAGTACATTATAGTCCAAGAGCTCGAGCGTGCGACTTTCAATCCGGAGGTCGCGGGTTCAAACCCCGGCTCGTACCAATGACTTTTTCGGAACTTATGTACGAAATATCAATTGATATTTACCAGTTGCTTTTCGGTGAAGGAAAACATCGTGAGGAAACTGGACTAATCCCAATAAGGCCTAGTTTCCCCTCTGGGTTGAAGGTCAGATGGTAGTCGCTTTAGTAAAAACTAGAGCCTACATCAATTCTTGGGATTAGTTGTCAAGTGGACCCCAGGCTTCCATGAGCCGTGGCAAAATGCTGGGATAACGCGAGGAAGAAGATGAGGAGTCGAAGAGGTAGCTACACATATGAAATCACATTTTGTAATGGGTCTTTCCTATTGCGAAATTATTTTGTTTAGTTTTTGACAGGTAACAAGACCAGTGTAACCTGCGTTGAAACGTCGGGAAAAGGTACTTAAATCAAAACAAATACACGGTACACGGATTAAAAATTATGATGTGTTATTAGGTTATTACGAGGAACAGGTGAAAATGATGTAACTTTCTGAACCATTTTACAAATTTTTGCACGAAAGTAACTTAGCTTTGATAATCTGCTACTAGCCAATGATATGGTTATAATAACCATAGATAGGTTATACTCATGAGCACAAAAATACTTCCATATTTCTGTGCCTACGAAAAAATCTGTTATTTTTGATTAATTTTCTCACTTCATTCATCTTTGTCCAACTCGTTAAACATAAGCTCGTCTCTTTCTCTTTCGGTGTGCCTTTCTTTATTGTCGCTTGTCCAGCTGCGACTAAAGGCAACTTGTACAATATCACAAGCGCTTCAATTTTGGAACGCCTATAACCTATGTTGAGTTATAAATCTTTGCTACTAGCTCGCGGTTTATACGGTGCATTCGACCATATGAGCCAAACATGCTTAACTTCGTACTGAAACGATTTGCACCATAATCCCTTCTCTAAAGAGCGGGGGCGTAAGCCGAGGCACGGGACCATAAAGATAACGTTGAACGGAGTTGTATTGGAGTATACAGGTTGTTTCCTGTAACAGGAGCAATAAATTAAACTATAGGCTATACTCCTCAAACTGGCCAACATTTGTTCAGTAACTTTAAAAAATAACTTGTTTTATTTTTTATTACACTTCAAAGTTTATTCTAAGACGCAATGTATGGCGAATTTTGTTATGTTTAACGCGTGACAAGCAGCGTTAAACACACCGATGTCAGCGTGCATTAAAGGCAATATTTATTTTGTATGAAAAAGAGGAAGTCTAAAGGATTCATAATTTTTAACAGTTGTTTAACAAATGTTATAGTTTGAGGAGTGTAATATATGTTTTAATTATTTGCTCGTGTTACAGGCAACACCCTGTATAAATAATTATATAGGCCATACATACATATAGTTGACTTCATAAATATGTATAATTTTTTTCACCAAATTGCAATGGATTAACATATTCACGAACGCGACTGTACAATGCATGTTTCGAGTTCATGGAATCAAAGTAAAATTGAAACTAAACATATATGATATTTGGCAAACGCGAGCTAGTACCTATTTACTACTAGGTAATACATAATTTTATAGCACCCTGCGATACCCACAGATCATGGGGTAAAACTAGATAGTTATATTTATTTTTGCGAAAAAGATTTAATATTTAGTCCCCGATGTTCCGTAATGGGAATGCAAAAACCCCCGAAATTAATATAAAGACTTATAGATTATTATTAAGTAGATGGTTTTTGCCTAAGAAAGGCCTCCTGACTGTACACTATAACACTTTAAACGAGAGTACCTAAATAATATATTATGTGTACAAAACGCGAGAGTTATAGATTAGATTAGATTATTAGATTTATTTATTTCACAACATATGATTACAGTACAAATTACATTAATGTCAATTTATAAGAATAATCTATATTGATATCGTCAGAAATAAATTGAAATAATAGCACGACAATCCAAATAAATTCATATATGTGACGTTTTCAACTAAAAAGTACCACATTGTCTGTTGTCGATAAGGTTGATTTCAAATTGAAGCTTCATGGAAATAGCGCCTTATTGACAACCGACAATAAGTAACCCTTTTGGTTGAAAATGGCACATAACTATAAAGTAGCATAAAATACGAGTATTTGCTCCATCTAGTTTGATGTATGATCCAGGGATGTTGCGAACATCCGCATCCGCAACCGCGGAACTTCCGCATTATTTTCAACATCCGCATCCGCATAAAATCGATGCAGAGCTTATGCGGATGCGGATGTGGAACAGGTCGGTACAGGAACGTCTTAGCATCGGCGCAAGTGCTAGACTGCTAGGTAATTTAGTCATTAGCCAAAAAAACCTATTAGAAATGAGCAGTCAAGCGTGAGTGGGACTTAATGTACGGAACCCTTGGAACGCGAGTCCGACTCGCACTTGGCCGGTTTGTTGAAATAAAAATTACTAAAATGTAATATTTGAAGTTTTTTATGTACCTATCTTGACATCCGCATCCGCATCCGCGGATGTGAGCCTTTAAAAATCCGTATCCGCATCCGCGGATGTCAAAAATCCGTATCCGCATCCGCGGATGTCAAAAATCGGCATCCGCAACATCCCTGGTATGATCTGTGTGCTCACCCGTTTATAACCCTTCCCTGGAAATTAATTATGACCTAATTAATCAGCGGAACCCAATTAGCCGGATCTCATTAGTCCATTACCGGTGCATAATTGCTACAGATGCCAATTTGGGCCAATTATAGTAATTAGCATTCATGAATTTGCGAGATAAAATTATAAGTTATACGCTTCACCTTTTTAAGGTTCCGTAGTACAAGCTCAGTAGTTTAGTAGTAGTAGGATACACTTTAAGGGGATAGTGGAGGACCACTTCTCGATACAAACTTAGCCCCCATTTTCCTCCCTGTATATTGACATCATGGATATCTTTACACAACTTAATACATATATTAATCATAGCTATAAATAAATAAATATTATAGGACATTCTTACACAAATCGACTAAGCGGTAAGCTTGAGCCATAGACTAGCAATCCTCTAGACGGAGTTTAGAGCAATTATTTCATGAAACCGATGCTGCCAAAAATACTGGGGGGACGAGGTGAGCGAGTCTCGTGCCATTATTGGTCCGTTCAAAGACACGGACGTCACACAAAGACACTTGACTCGAAAATGGAGTAACACTACCGTATATTTGTGGCAGAAGGGGTAGCGCTACTATGCTCAGTCTGGAGGATGTCTTGTCTGTGGCTTGGGCTATAGGTACTTATAGACAACGATATATACATATATAAAATATATACATATTTATAAATACTAAAATACATAGAACACCCATGACTCAGGAACAAATAATATCTGTGCTCATCACACAAATAAATGCCTTACCGGGATTTGAACCCAGGACCCTAGGCTTCATAAGCAGGGTCACTACCGACTAGGCTAGACAGGTCATCATGCTGCTTTGCCTCTTGGTTTGACTTTTTTGGATTTTTTACTAGGTAGGTATTATATGTAAGATCCAAATCTTCCAAAGCGAAAAACAAATTAAAAGCTCCTATGTCACTTGTATCATCATCTTCCTCGCGTTGTCCCGGCATTTTGCCACGGCTCATGGGAGCCTGGGGTCCGCTTGGCAACTAATCCTAGTAATTGGCGTGGGCACTAGTTTTTACGAAAGCGACTGCCATCTGACCTTCCAACCCAGAGACTAAACTAGGCCCGTATTGGGATTAGTCCGGTTTCCTCACAATGTTTTCCTTCACCGAAAAGCGACTGGTAAATATCAAATGATATTTCGTACATAAGTTCCGAAAAACTCATTGGTACGAGCCGGGGTTCGAACCCGCGACCTCCGGATTGCAAGTAGTTACCGCTAGGCCACCAGCGCTTTTTCCTATGTCACTTGTATATTGTAATTATAAGTTTTTACAAGCTTTTATTTACTTTCACCTGTCCCGTTGTCTGTCAGTTTGTAATCAATCAAATCTTGCAAGTTAAATTTGATCCACTTCCCGGTTTCCGATTGAGCTGAAATTTTGTATACACATGTATATCGGGTGACAATGCAATATTATGGTACCATCGAGCTGATCTGATGATGGAGACAAGAGGTGACCATAGGAACTCTGTGATGAAACAACGCAACCTAATTGTGTTAGGGGTTTTTAGAATTGTCTCGATGAGTATTAGTTGTCTGTCGTAATAAAAGTACAGTGAGCGATAAAAGCTTGTACCTAAAATGAAATTTTTGCAAAAAACTTATTTAGGATAGGGCCCATATTGTTACAATTACAATCTACAGTTAGATTTCGCATACGGATTGTAATGTTTACCAAACAAGACCCAGGCTCTAAAATAAGCGAGCCCTAAAATAAGTCTAGAAAAATACTGTATTTACAATAACACTACCCTACACGTGTCTTGGTATTAGTTTAGGTTTCGAATATATTGTAGGTGTCTAACTAGGTATTTTAGGTTTAGTATGGGAGTACTAAGGGAGTGGTGTGGGGGAAGAATTACGTTGTTTGTACTCGGACGAAGTGATAAATAAACTAGGGCTAGTTGGATTTGCAGATGTTTTAATTTTTCTTATACTTGGCAAATATTATGAATCACTACATAGTATAAAATAAAGTCGCTTCCCGCTGTCTGTCCCTATGTATGCGTAGATCTTTAAAACTACGCAACGGATTTTGATGCGGATTTAATAGATATAGAGTAATACAAGAGGAAGGTTTATGTATAATTCGTTAACCCGTGTAAAGACGGGGCGGGTCGTTAGTAATATATAAAGTTTAGTTAATATTTAGCACCTTACAAAAAAAACGATAAAACACGTTTTTTGTTTTACTTCTATTTTATTTTTAATATATTATTTTGTTGTTGAAGAATAGAAATGAAGATTGAAGATTTCTGATTTCTGATAAAAATACAATACAATACAAATACTCTTTATTGCACACCTCATTACAGAAAACAATACAAAGAATACAGAAATAGAAATGACAAAACATGAATTTCAACTGTATCAATTTATTGCAATTCTTGACTTGAGATACATCCCACCACTGAGACAAAAAGACAGACGGACGTTTGTCATCCTTCGGGTACCTAAAAATAATCACTAGCAGCTAGCTATTTCGAAGGCATTTTGCCAATTAAATAAAGCCCCCGTTTCGAAACTTATTCCAAACTTAATTATCATAACTCTACCCTTAATTTCAGCAAAAACTTTAAATATCCAGATTTCCGCAAAGCTGGCGAAAGCAGACCAAGTTTTCTAGCAAACTAAAAGGAGGATGCTTAATCAAATTTAAAGTCACTTCCTAGTAATATTTTTCACTACAAAGCAACGTACTCTTGACGCAGAACATCACTGACCTAGAAAATGAAGTAAAATTCTTACCTACAGACGATTCGACTTTCGATCACCATTATTGACATTTCGGGTTTTGGTCCTAAATTACTAAAAAAAACGGTAAATTACAAGTATGTCCTTTCTAAGGCGGAATTGTATTTTGAAAGAGTACTGTTCTGTATTAATCATCTACCTATATTATGCCTTGTGGTGGCCGACTTTAGAATAGCGCCAACCCTCACATGGGATAAGGGTGTCGTACGAGGCGACTAAGTCCACAAACGAAGCAAAGCTGTTTCGTCACAGGTGAGATGGACCTCTTAGCATTGGCTTGCAATCCATCTAGGAGAAGGATACTCCAAAATTAAATCCCGGAATGGAGTTACCGCCAGGCGCGAGTAGAGTCCAACCTGAAATAAACGGCAGATTCCTGCAGTCGACCTGCCTCCACGCGTATTGGCTCGCCTTTCCTGTGGGTTAAGACAGTGAAACCGAGAGGGTAATGCAGGTGCTGGGCATCCCTGCGTTTCCTTAATTCCGTCCCAGGCTGAGTTAAGTCTGGAGAGGTCATTGTCTCTCCGATTTGCACCATAAATCGTCTGCAATAGACGCAAAGGCCAATGGATATTATAATTATATCTTTATTAAAATCAACTTTTAACAGTCCACTAATTTGGTGTTTTGAGTCTGTTTTGCACCTAGTCGTTCCAACTTAAATCCAAACATACATACTTACATAATTTTTGTAAACGCTTCATATAGCAAATTCTGTACCTACGTAGTTATTACCTTAAATGGGTCAATCCATGTTACACCATCCATAAGTGTAGGTACTACGTCACTAAAGGTCGGGGCAAACCCCGCATTTGCATAAACGTACCATCACCCACACTGTTAACTATCCATCGGTAATAAACTTTATTACAAGAGGCATAAGGGCCACCGATGGACAGTTAAGAGCGTTGCTGTTTGTATCGCCTTCCCAAGATGGCTTCATTGAGCGCGTTAAGGCGGTCGGAATATTCCGAAATAACACCGTACTTACGTGTTTTGTTTTGTTACATACTTAACGCCCTTCGTTATGCGCAGACGTGATTCTAAATTTGACTTTAATTATTATAATTAAGGTATCTAATTTACATGTTCCGAGTTTTACAAAAAAACAATTACCGCAATGAATGACGCTTTCGCATATAGATAATTAAAATGTGCAACAGGAAGTTTTGAGCTTCACAGCAGCCGCTAGCGGCTGTTTGAATGTACCAAAAGTACCAAAACGTAAGGTTAGCGGACTGGAAATGAAAAGCTGTATTGAGGACATACGGTGGGCGATAATATCTTGGAATACAAAAGCGAATAATTCACGCAATCACATATTATTTTATCAATGACAGTTCACATGATTTCAATTTTGGTCGCTCTTTGATATTTGAGAAGCAATCTTGTACATATAGATGTGTATTCGAAGTGATTGATGCCTCTTATCGGAATCGGAATCAGGAATATTTATTATGTTATCTGATAATGGTTTGTATGTAAAAAAAACTGACGACTTAGAAAGCTCTATGGCTAATTGTATACATGTCGTATTCTATATTTTGGAAGGTGAATTTATTTTGGCCGACCAGGGGCCCGTTTCTCAAAAGCTTGTAACTTGTAATACAAGCGGAAGTGCCTTTCTAACAAAAGCTGTCAAAAAGTGACATCCGCCTGTATTACAAGATACAAGCTTTTGAGAAACGGGCCCCAGATGTCAATGATTTTACAAAAGCCAAATTCTTTTGCGGTTTCGGAGTTATGTTAAAACTTGCCAAGACAAATGCTGTCATATAATATATACTTTCATATGTGTGGGTAGTGCAGTGGTTCCTAACCTGGGGGTAATTACCCCCGTGGGGGTAAACCTGGTATTTTACGGGGGTAATAAGCTAACCTAATATAACAATACAACAATCGTAAACGTTTTATTTTTTTATTACCATTCGATGGAGGGGTAAAATCAGGTTCCCTAGTTAGTCATAGGGGTGACCGGACTGAAAAGGTTAGGAACCACTGGGGTAGTGGAATAAAGATTAGTCTTACAACCAGCTTAAGTGTTATTTATTCCTCCGTCACAATACATATTTTACATGGCGCAGCGGGTAGGCTTTTTAATTTTCTTTAATACAGATTCCAAAAAAAATGGAACGAGAGACCATTTATAGGACTCTAGGCGGCTAGAGTTTACGAGTATACCTACCCCCCCGCCCCCCCTAGCGAACCTCTAGTGTAAATTTAATAGCGCGACTTTCACAAAACTTTCAATTACAATCCTAACAATTACTTAACTTTATTAAATCACGTTCGGTAATCGAAAAGCTACCCTTTGCCCGTGTTCATTACTATTTCAATGTGTTTCTATCTAAGGAATAGGGTTGTATGTAACGTGACGTATCAACTAAGTACTTCACTTTTGAAAAAACTACGTGATTTTCACAAAATTTCAATTACAATCCTATTTTATTTTTTAAGACGAAATCGAAGCACGTGTGTTATTTAATCCGTCTGCTCGGGGATTGAGTCAAGTTCTTGAAATAGGACGCGGCACCGCAGATTTATTTAGCAATCGAAAATCCGCCCTTTGCCGTGTTCATTACTACTCTAATATGTTTCTAGCTGACGTATGGGGTTGAATGAAACGCGACTTTACTGGCGACTTTTAAAAATGCTATAATGGTATTTACACTTCTATTAGTTTTATAATTTGAGATAAGTTATATGCCATCCTCTTGTTTTTCAACAATATAATGCCTTTTTGTAACGCTATTACAAAATGTACATATTTTTATATTATTGATGCTGTCTATACGCGAGACATAGACATATTGATTATATTAAAACGGGTCAGTCACGTATCACCTAAAAAACTAGTGCCTACGCTACGCCAATGGGATTCGTTGTCGAGCGGACCCCAGGCTCCCTTGAGCCGTGGCAAAAATAGTATAACGGATGGAAGATGATGACTCAGACTCACGTATCACCTAAAAACTAAAAAGTCAATTCTTAAGATTTCACATAAATAAGTTTTCTTTTGGTTTTCAAATACCGCCTACAAGCTTTGCCTTAAGGTTGACTGGTAGAGAATGCCTCATGACATTAAGTCCGCCTTTTATACATTAAGTTGTTCTTTTGTGCAATCAAGTTTAAATAAAGAAATCCTTTTACGTGGTAGATTCGTTAAACATTTTGCTTGCAACTTCCTAGACGGACCTTATCACATAATTAAAACGGGCTTTAATTATAGCCCGACAGCCCGGGGCCATTCACAAAGCTTACAGTTAAGGTGACGGTAGAGGTGGGTAAATTTTCAGATTCTGTCAATTTACCCCATTTCACACACAAGCGCACTTCACGCACACTACCTCACTTTACTGGGACAGGTCATTGACCCATCAAGTTTTTTTTAAGATAGCGTTTTGAGTTTAGTGACCTCCTTTTAGGAAAAGCGTTCCATTGTAAGAAGAAAGAGAAACAATACATTTAATCTTGCTTTCCTTGTCTGTTCATGTCACACGTGACGTATTTAAATTCTAATAATTCATTTGGTTGTTGACAATTTTCTACATTATGGCTTTGTCGAGATACGCGTTTTCTAAAGTTAAACCGAATAAAACCAGATGTCATTAAGTCAGATGTAAAATTTTATTTACTACTCTATACGACTTTTCATAAGGCTCAAAATCAATTAAATGAGAATTTAAATAAATAAAGTTCCGGCAGGTTGCAAAATTTAATTAAGGCGGACAAAATAAAATTTGAAAATATATGGAAACAGTGTTGTCTAATGTACCCCTAATATCTTTACCGATTTACTTTTATGTGGTATATTCGCCTTTTGTTTCACTATTAAATTAATACAATTAAAATAAAAAATATTATACCGGTATTCCACCGGTATTATTTCAGTGCTGAAGCGATTATCTTCGATCGTAGCCTTGATAATGTAGGTGTTGATAGTTACTTACGGCGGTAGGAGCGGCAATGAACCCCGTGCAGAGTAGAACGTGAGGTGCGTTGGGATAAGTGCATATATCTACTTATAATTCTTTGGCTGGTTGGTAACCCTCTATATTTTATTTTTTGTTTTACTGTTATTAGGTTAAGGGAGTTTTAGGGAGTGAAAAAAAAAATGATTTTCGTTTTATGCGCTCGCGTGATTGCCGATGGATTATAATTAGACAAAAGAACTTGTTTTCCACGCATCGAATGTAGATCCCTATGACACTTCCTCCAAGTCTTCTCCAATAATGTTTATACCGTATTTTAATTACCTACCTTAAATGTTACATTTCTAAATATTTTTTTTTGTGCTATACATACTTCAAAAAAATCGCTGGAGGCCTAGCGGTAAGAGCGTGCGAATTGCAATTCCGGCTCGTACCAATGAGTTTTTCGGAACTTATGTACGAAATATCATTTGATATTTACCAGTCGCTTTTCGGTGAAGGAAAACATCGTGAGAAAACCGGACTAATCCCAATAAGAGCCTAGTTTACCCCCTATGGGTTGGAAGGTCAGATGGCAGTCGCTTTCATAAAAATTAGTGCCCACGCCAATTTATGGGATTAATTGCCAAGCGGACCCCAGGCTCCCATGAGCCGTGTCGAAATGCCGGGACAACGCGAGGAAGATGATGATGATGTGACACATACTTCCAAAAAAATCTACAAATATTTTACGTAGGTACACTTATAAAGTATAAAGTAGAAAATATCTTATAGGTACATAATATAAAAACCGATCATGTACGAGTAGGATTCACTATGGGTTCCAGTTACACATTTTTATTGCATATTTTTTGTTTAAGACCAACTCACCATTCCATTAATCTTTTGGCGTTGAACTATTTTTTGTATATGTATTTATGTAATACAATTCTGAGTTAGGTTATGGTACATTTTTGCTCACCTACTTATAATTATGTATTATATCTGATATGTCACATGATACCAAAAATCGCCGCAAAGTTAAAAGTTCATTTATTTACGATACTCATCTTCGGATCACCGACTTACTACTTCCTTACTTGACATATGTGTACTAAATTTCAATTGAACTAGTCCAGTAGTTACGGTGAAAATTGGCTTTAACAAAATGGCAGACACACGAGTGATCTTATAAGGGAGATTATTTTCCTTGAGTGAATGGTATGCATTTACCCCAATGCACCTCACGTTCCACGCGGCGCGGCGTAATCTGGCCCCTATTTCACCACGGTGACAGGTACGACAAAAACATCACTGTTATTGACGCCATAGGCATCCATGGACTACAGTTACCGCTAACACTGATTTAAACTTTCACGATTTTTACACATTATTAAATTGTACAACGGAACCGCAAAACGTTCAAGCGGATAAACAAGACCAAGTGTGGGTAGTTGAAAAAACTCGCGCGGTTAGAAGATGCTGATGTCAACTTAAGCCAGTCTTCTCCGAGACCACGGGGACAACGCCGTCCTCGAAACGTCGGAGGTAAATCTTAAAACTTACATACGCGATTAAGTCCCGTTGTACAATTTAATAATACAGTTACCGCTTACCATCGGGCGGGCCGTATTCGTGTTTGCCGCCGTCATTGTACCTATTATTAAAAAAAACTTTATTATATCGGATAAAACAGACATTTCTCTCGCGTATTTTCGGTAAGTCTTGACAGGAAATGAGTTCTGTGTCGCAATTTCGATACAGTTGCCGTGTTTCTTGTGACAATTGTCATTAGCTTCGCAAAATAAGAATTTTTTAGTGGCAATATAATGGAGTTTATTTATTTATTAAAATGTTGGTGGCAAACAAGCACATCGCCCGTCCGATGGTAAGCGGTTACCGTAGCCTATGGAGGCCTGTGACGTCAGCAACAGTGATGTCGACAACTGTCGCACCTGTCACCGTGGTCGTGGTGAAATAGGGGCCAGTAAGTACCTAATAATCGCAGTGGTCTTAAGTGTCACAGACCCTACTGGCGCTTAAGCCCTTTATGACAATTTCTGCCTATTTTAAATTGTTCAAAAAAAAAGAAACCGAATAATTATATCGGACTACCGAATTTTCACGAGAATCAGTTGAGAAATGTGATATGCAAAGGAGAAGAATTCGGACATACGAAAGCATTTTTGCCCAAGTTGAAACGGAGACCTTCGCCAACGCTCGGTCAATGATGGTTTAGGTACAGCTAGCTGCAGAGAAAAGGTACCACCCCTGCATACAATTATCTATCTGGTCGTACCTTTTCTCTGCAGCTGACTGTACACCTATAAAAATGGTTGTCCCTGCTGTAATTTTATACCGGTACCGTACTTTGTATTTCAACCGGTATAGTTTTACCTTCAAAACGAACCGGTATTGATAAATAATAACGGTACCATACCGCTTATACCGTAAAGAAAGCATGATGCAGTCTCTGCTTTGCACAATTATTGTGTGGACAAAATTCTTATAATCACCGAAACATACATACCTACGCACATAATGTCATTGAAATAAAACATTGTTATTTTATAGTAAATTTATATAATACTCGATATATACACATAACAATAACCAGACCGCAGCGGTATTAGCCTGTAAGCTTCATCTCTTGTCTCCAAATCCGCAAAAACTAGTTAGTACTAAATGCTGGTCTTGCTGTTATTTTATTCTTGAAGATTATGGCTTGTTACTTGATTATTGAGAACAGCACGTAATCGCACACATATAGACGGAACGAACGGCAACAAAATAGGTGTAGACACTAAGACTTTCAGGTATTAAACGAATTACGCTTCGTATTAATAGGTAAGTAATATTTAAATGAATATATAATATTCTCTAACGTAAATACAAGATTACAATTGACATCAAATGTCATTGACGTACAGAAGTCATATACTTTTTTTTAATGACGCAAAATTGATACCAGCATAATGAAAATCAATCCCAATCAGTAAAACGAGTCTTTAAACTTTTTTCATTTTAAGCGGGTTTTGAAGGAACAAGTTACTTAAATTCAATTGTAATCGTATTGTTTTAGGATAGTTTACTGCTGTTTTCGATCGTTACGACCTGTAAATAACAACAAATCAAATTTTAAATAAATTTATTTACCCTATTTTTTGAAATACAATTTATCTACTGGTATACATTTTCGTATGCGTATATGATGAAATGTCTAAATAATGTCAAAAACGAGCTACGACGACGTACACGTCTGCTTCGATCCAAGGCCAGCGGCCATCTGACTCGAAGAAGAATTTTGAGTGATGTCGTCAATGTATGGAAATTGTACGAAAGTTTACATTTGGGATTGAATTTCTGTGTTGTATTTGTGAGTAAAAATATAAGTAGATAATAATTTGCTAGTTTAGTTATCTAGCTTTCAAAATCACACAACAACTCAATTACTGTTAAAGGCAAAACTGTAATGCGTGTTGCTCAAACGGAACTCCATATTTTGATTTTTGGATACTTTTAGTGTCGATTTGTAGAGAATTACAGCAAATAAAAAATATTATGCCGTGAAGAGCCGGTACACGGCTTCTTCGTGAACAAATTTACGTATAATTTAATGCAGTTATTAAACATTTCTTGAACAAATTGATTGCACAAAGTGAGCTCTAAATCGAAAACGTCATATACCGTCCCCTTAATCGCTCGTATCAACCAGTGTCAGGTGGGGTAAATTTAAGACACGTTGAAAAATAAGACTAAGTTTTTAGCACTTTAGTTTTTGTTGCGTAATGCAATCATAACCCGAACGTCTACTCCGATTAAAATTGTAAGAACGTCTAGTTTATTAGTAATATTTTCGATGTGCCAGCAATTTGAAAAAGAGACGAAGTAAGTACCTATACGGCTACCATCAATTTGTCACTGACATAAACGCCGTCGAGAACGTAATTTACTTTCTATACATCTCGGTCGTACTCGCATATTAGTACAAGCGAGATGTACAGAAAGTAAATTACGTTCTCGATAGCGTAAATGTCAGTTTTGACACTATCAGTGGTACGGGCTCTGTTCAAAGATGTTTTTATTGGCCACTTCTAAACTGGTGTTTCTCCAATTAGGTGTCCCCTACTAGGGAACACATCAAAGACTTTGAACCATGTTTAATTGGGGACAATTTTATGGCAGTTTTATGTATTGTCTGTTCGTTATTCTGGTGTATTGTATTGTTTCTACAGCACCACAAATAAATAAATAATATTTATAGCTATCTTCACTCGCGCGACTATAGGAACACGACTTAATCCATAATCCCGCGAGCCTCAGCGAGGAGTTCAGCTGAATTTCGGATGACGCCCGCGCAAATGTCTGCCAACATTTATCTCAGTAGCAAGTGTAACAACGGATCTCGGGGAAGTAAACTATAAATAATTTGTCTCTGAACGCTTTGATAATTAAATTTCCAATTGCGGCATAATATTCTTAAATTTGCATTCAGGAATCAACTTCTTTTATTTCCCAATTTCCTTCTCGAATGTTTCATAATACCTATGTATTATCAATAAAACAATTATTTATTAAAGATTAAAACAAGTAATATGTAACAAATAATAAAAATGCTTAAAATAAATTACAAATTAAAGTTAAAAACTAAAATTAAAAATTAAGCTTAAAAACTAAGCCTATGCTATAAACTATAAATAGAAAATGTGGCCTAAATCGCCGTCTATTGGCAGTCAACTTCTTATTTTTTCAAACTTCGATGATCAATGTTTCCCCCGCCATTAAAAGTAATACGTTATACCAAAAACTTCTGCATAAATTCCATTTCAGAATATACTAATATTATACCAGTGGTTCGTAAAATGATTCCGTCGTGCGATCACGCAATCACTACGAACGCGACCGTTAAATTATAGTGACCCGCAATAAGACATTTATGTCTAGTGCTGCCCCGCCATAAACTTTTAAAGGGTTAACCTGGGACTTATGTCTTAATAAACTTTTAAAGGGTTAACTTGGGTTTATCTTCGTGTTTTAATACCGATGTTGCCGTAAACGACACTTACAGTGGCAGTAAAGGGTTATGAGCAGTTTAAATTTAAAATTAAGTAATATATTGTGTTATAGTGATAGTATATTTTAACAAATTCAGCGCTAAACAACAATCGTAGCGCTACGACGTAGTAGACGCTCGTCTCATTGACCTTGACACAAAACGTCAGATACGTAAATCCCGGCCGAAACCCTCCTATAATTACACTTATAATAGTTCTGGTCAAATTTACTGCCCCACCTGCGATAAAGTTTTTAAAAGTAAATTCGTCTTTGCCAGCCATATCAGAGCTCACGCTCGTAATTAGCCAGGGTCGCCGTTGCCGATTACGGCATGATTGATAGCTATATATATAAATATATGAAATGATCGTAGAGGCAAAATGACAACTTGTCGTGATTAGCACAGAATGGGTTAACGGAAAGTGTTCCAAAACTACGGAATAAAATCTGAATGCTTTGCGGACAATTTGCACTTTTTATATAAAATCAACACCATATCATGATCAGATTTTTAAGAAGCAATCTTCACTCAATTATCATCCTCATAACAGAACAAACGCTGCAGCTAACGCTAAAAAAACAAAACAGCTTGAAGCCATCAAAAACAGACATCCTTCCAAACAGGCGACGACGAAATAAAGATCCCACACATACAGATATTATGCGCAAAAACCCGCCTTTGTTGTAAAAAAAACTTTCATTAAACTCAAACAAATTAACCATCACGTTTTCCACCCCTGATTATATTTTACCACTTGTTGCACAAATTCCAATACAGCCCAAATACATTAATCTACCATTAAACATACGTCCTTCTAAATATTTACTAAAATCAACTCTTAATTGACTAATTGTGGACTTTATATCGTTGCAATAAGGCTTAGAACTCGTCAGTCATGGGACATCCCTAATCACGTTAGCCCGGCCAGATTAAGAATACTGTTGCGGCGATAAGCTGCATATAACAAAAGGGGGATTTGTTTTGGCCGGATGGCTCTCGCTTATATTGCCGGGCTGTAATGGGCAGAGCTGACAAACCATGTTGATTAAGTGTAAGTGTAAGGCCTGAGTGGACGCTCGAAGCGGAGCGTTCGGCGGGACGTGCAGCGTGGCGTCGGGGTCAGGAGTAATTTGAGCAGCGTGCACTAAGACCGCTCCTATCCGTTTGCATTTGTTTAACATGCACGCCGCACGCCCAACTCGAGCGTCCACTCAGGCCAGTCTTTTGAGTGAAGTAACTTGGATTATGTCAGTTTTAAGTGACGTGTAAGGACGCTGAATTATCGCTTTTGATTCTACTAAAAATTATATATTTGATAGCATTTTGTGTAATTTGGCCATTGTATTCTTTGATGATTGTGTACTAGCGAACCGTCCCGGCATCGCTTGGGTTACATAAAACCTTAACATTTTATACACCTAAACCTTCCTCAAGAATCACCATATTGATAGGTGAAAACCGCATGGAAATCCGTTCAGGTCCCGTAGACAACACGCCCATCGATTATGCTCCGGAGCGATCGAAACGCAACTGTCACTGTCGCACTAATATGGCAGAGTGATAGAGAGACTCAAAGCGATTCGATGGCGAAGCGATAGCGATTGTCACCTTGGCCGGTAGGAGTTCTTGAGTTTATCACGAACATAAATATATACAGATAGACGCGGCGTTAGCTTTATATTTTAAGGTGTTAAAGGTGTTAAGGTGTATAAGATTTATCATTTTTCACATCTTTAATTTCTGAAAATGCATAGGTATTGTATAAATATGGAAATATTTGGATGAAAATGTGACGTTTAAAATGACACTCCCCCATTTGTTGTAAAGTTGGCTTAGATGGCCTCTAACGAAGAATTACGCAACGGACAATTTTGTTGTGCAGTCAAGTGTAAAAATATGGGTGCATATAATTTACTTAAAAATATGTCCCATAGTTCTTAATTTACTGAAATATTTTTGAGTATGATGTGTGCACTAATATTTTTACACTTGACTGTACTTAGGTAGGTACGAGTATAGAGAGATACGAGTCATAACGTTAGAGCCAGTGAGGCCGGGTCGGCCGCGAACCGTAAACGAAGATTTTTCGAGCCGCCGAGCCGTGACACAGCCGGGGCGGTACCGGGCGGTACCGGCACTCTCCTAACGAACGCGGAATAATGTGCTCGTTCATTGTACTCGAAGGAGTAAGAGATTACTTACAAAAATATTTGAATAGGTAGGTGAAAAGAAAGCGAGATAATATAACACAGCGTCTCTTTCAATCGCGCGGTGTCTGCTTATAATGTGTGCGCTGTAGTTTAATTTCCACTTATAATATAAAATAGTACATTATTGTCGAGGGTCGGAAGTAGCTACAATAATCCGAATTAAGCCAGCAAGTAGCCTTCCAGCCGAGTTATATATAGTGCTTTTCTCAAAAATGGTGCAAGAAATAGATATATTTTACAGAAGCAACGTTCTAATTTTCACAGAAAAAAGTAAAACTATTGAATAAATTTGCTTTGCCGCCTTTAAAAAAAATAGAAGTGTATTTTCCTGCTGAAAATACGCCAACCTATTTGAGACAACTAAATAGTCGCGGTACCTACATAATAATAATAATAAGTACTGATCCTCCGTTTGGCTGTTTAATTGACCTATGCCTTCATTTGATATGGCTATTTCAACTTTTAAAAATTTTGGTACTTGTATGCAACATTGCAGTCCCGAAGTCGAGACTGCAATGTTTTTAACTTTTTAATTTTTTGACTGACCATAAACTACGCAGTTTGTGACCCATTTTTTAACCGGCAACATCGAAATTGCCGTCCATTTTGGAGAAAATTATATTTTATGTTAGTATAAACATTATTATTAATTATTATAAACATTTTTTAGTTAGTATAGACAATTTGTTAAAATCGAATAAATAAATGCGACTACGAAAAATTCAACAACCTTGAACAGTAATGGGATTGTCTTACCCGCAAATCGAAAAAACAAACAAAATTATTGTAATATGATTTTCCTGTTAGAAAAGCCTTTCGTTTCACGCTTTATAAACTTCGATAGACCCTGAACTCACGCCTTATTTGATTTAAAACTTATTTGGAAGAAAAACAAATAAGCCAATTCGAAAGTACACTGACTTCAGAATGAAATATGAATCATGTTAGATTTAGTTGTCGTGCGTCTCGCTCGCGCCAATACTTGTTTTATTTTACTTTATTAGGTACACTAAACGGACATCGTACAATATCATGGGTAATAAAATTGCACATTATGGCTTTAATCTAGCACGAGATCCAAAACAAGTGTACACAGCATGTTTTACAATTTAGCGGAAATATTACAAACTAATTAACACCATATTATGGCTACAGTTAAAAATATCAGAGAAGAAATAACTATCTAAACATTACAATATAACGAGTAACGAACTTTACATTATAAAGACTATTAAACATCACAAATGAAACAAACTTAGAGGATTACGGCAGATGTCATCAGTTAGTGGGAGAAGAGGAGAAGAGGACGCCAGCCAAGCACTTCCTAAACCTAGCGATGTGAGGGTCAAAAATATCAATGCCCTACCGCGATGATCACCGGCTGTTAAATCGTTATATTGGCGGCACATTCTTGTAATTGGATTATAGAATGAAGTGTTGTTTTTGTACACTCTAAGTGCGAAAAGTTTAGTGTTACGACCTCTAAATCGGACAAGTACGAGTGAAATGCACGAAAACTGAATGACATCAGTTAGATGTCATTCTGATGTCAGTGTACGTCCGAATTAGCCTGAAAGTGTACATAAGTAGGCATCGTCTAAAAATAAGACGTGAGCGCCCTCGTACAAGGGCGCGGAGTGGAGGGCATAGGCGGAAGCGGGTAGACGATGAAAATACTCGTAATGTCATAAGTGCTGGTATGTACCTAAATACTTACTCACTTATTAAATTAAATACGCTTTTAATCCATATAACGTGATATAAGAGACACTTGTAAATACAGATTTAGATATTTAGTTTGTGAGATATACGTTGTTTATATTATAGAATATAGAATGTCTACAGCAGGATTATAGAATGTCTCTTAGTGTGGTGTGCCTGTCGGCATAGGCCTCTTCCGACTCTCTCCAGTGCTGTCTGTCCAGGGCTACTCTGGTCCAGTTGGCTCCTAGAGTAAGTTGGATGCCATCTTCCCATCTGGTTATTTGTTTGCCGTTTTTACGCTTACAACCAAGTGGGTACCAGTGCGTCACTTGTTTGCTCCATTTTCTCTGTTGTCACGCAGCATGTGACATATCCACAGCATGTGTGTAGAAGTTAAGTAAAGTGAAAATAAATAATTTATACCCGGCAAGGTCAGGTGACAACCAAAATTCACTTATTAACATGTACCCCAAGTTCAGAACCATAGTGAACTGTTATAGTACCAAACGCGTGGGTTGATTTTTGTTTTAATTTTTTTTTTAATTAATGAGTTTTGGTTGTCACCTCATGTTCAACTTCGCGCGTCACCTGCGACTGATGTTACAGCGCACAGTGACAGATAGAGCACTAATACTACTGATGATTGTAGCATCCCTTATGCTCCTAATTCCGCCCTCGCTTATAACTTGTTACCCCGGCTCGACGCGTGGGTTTTACATAGTTGGTGGAGTTTTTATGTACCCGGGATGTCTCACATAGACAGATCGCGCGTCACCTGCGATCGATGTCGTAGCGCACATTGACAGATTGAGCACTACTAAAATTACGAAAGTAATTGGGTGAGACTTGAACTCACGACAACTAGATCTCTAGCCCAATTCTCTGCCATCTGCCAGCCTATTATGGATAGCTTTATCCATCTTTATCCACGTGATAAAATAACTGTCACTGTTTAACACCGTGGGAAAGAAAGTGACGGACACCGTTTTATCACGCTGTCACGTAGACAAGAACGACCATCATATCCGTACTGAGCTACCAAAACCTTAACCAAGGCATACCAAGGACAACAAATATTTCCACTATAGGCTTTAGGGAGGGGATGCACCTTAGCAACATCTACCGTACCGCTACCGGAGTTCCAAGTCATATTGGAAATTCAGCAGTAAATAACAATAATGCGCCAACCCATACTTAATCACACCCAAGACAGTACATTTTTCCACTTTTAATTCTAAGCTTAACAGCATCGTTCACAGACGTTTCTGCCTGCTAAGTTAATCAGCTGATGATAGTCGTTTGTCCCTCTCTATGGCATAACGACAGATAGGGACAAACGACGATCTTCAACTGATTAAGTTAGCAGCCATTTATGAATAACGCCAGCTTTCGGTGACAGTTCAGTTCAGTACCAGTAGTGCAGCTGCGGTCAGAAATGGAATGTTACCCTAACAAACTCGTTAATATTCAACATCTCGTCGTTACCAACTCGCGCTGCGATAAATTTGTCCGCAACTCGTCGGGAAACTTGTTAATATAGTAGCGGCTACCAAAAAGCTCTGTAGGTACATAAATATTCCGAATCTCCACATTAAGTGTAAGGCCTGAGTGGACGCTCGAGTTGGGCGTGCAGCGGGGCGGGGCGTGCGGCGTGCATGTTAAACAAATGCAAACGTATAGGAGCGGCCTTAGTGCACGCTGCTCAAATCACTTGTGATCCCGACGCTTCGAGCGTCCACTCAGGCCTTACAACGCGGGTTAATAGTTGAAATCTTTGGCTAAAACGATGGCCACTAACCAGACGGGACCCAAAGGGGAACCATTATGACGGCTATCAAAGACCATGATGAACAAAGAAATGTTTTAAAATAAAATCATGTTCACAAAAATCTTACAATAATATGATTGTTGTGACAAGTACCTAGTACCAAAGAGTATTAGAGCCTTTAGTTCAATTTTATTTAATTTCTACAATTTCTTATACAATCTGTGCGGAAAGAGAAGAGTCGTGGAATGTATTGGGCTCCATACATTGCACGACTCTTCTCTTTCCGCACAGACTCTAGCACTCTAACATGTAGCCCGTATTTGCTGTAGTACAACCCCCGTTTTGTAGAGAACTCCAGGAATAACTAACGTATTTAACTACAAAACTTTTTTCATTGTTCTTGCACTCAACTGACTCAACCTAATCTTGAGTTAGTTTTAACTTTCCGCTCGCTCTTGCTCTGTTCGTTTGTAGAATGACTGGAGAACAAGTTGTATGCTCTTTAGCAAATGAGAAACTAAGCGAGAGCGAAAAGTAATTTGCAGTTAGTTTTCATGAAAGTTGCTAACCAGACAACTTAAGAGTCCATCAACGTGCACACTAGCGCCACTGCTAAATAATCGTGATCATTTCAATTTAACGAAAGATATTTTAAAAAGGGGGCCGCTACGTACTGTATCTTGTATTAAAGTACCTTTTGAATACATCAAACTAGTTTCTATGTTGCTGGATTCGTCAATCTATAAACTCAAAACAAAAACGGCCGTTTTAATTTTGGACGCATAGATTGACGAATCTAGCAACATAGAAACTAGTTTGATGTATTCAAACGGTACTTTAATACAAGATACATAGCAAGTACATAATACAAGGTACGTAGCGGTCCCCTTTTTAGGGTTCCGTAGCCAAATGGCAAAAAACGGAACCCTTATAGATTCGTCATGTCTGTCTGTCTGTCTGTCTGTCCGTCTGTCTGTCCGTCTGTCTGTCCGTCCGTATGTCACAGCCACTTTTCTCCGAAACTATAAGGACTATACTGTTGAAACTTGGTAAGTAGATGTATTCTGTGAACCGCATCAAGATTTTCATACAAAAATAGAAAAAAAACAATAAATTTTTGGGGTTCCCCATACTTCGAACTGAAACTCAAATTTTTTTTTTTCATCAAACCCATACGTGTGGGGTATCTATGGATAGGTCTTCAAAAATGATATTGAGGTTTCTAATATCATTTTTTTCTAAACTGAATAGTTAGCGCGAGAGACACTTCCAAAGTGGTAAAATGTGTGTCCCCCCCCCCCCCCCTAACTTCTAAAATAAGATAATGATAAAACTAAAAAAAATATATGATGTACATTACCATGTAAACTTCCACCGAAAATTGGTTTGAACGAGATCTAGCAAGTAGTTTTTTTTTAATACGTCATAAATCGCCTAAATACGGAACCCTTCATGGGCGAGTCCGACTCGCACTTGGCCGCTTTTTTAAATATATTTCGTTAAATATAAATAATCACAATTAGCAGTGGCGCTAGTGTGCACGTTGATGGGCTCTTAGGTACAAGAACTAAGTACGCAGGGTGTTTTTAAACCTGACGATTTCATACGTTTTGTCTGATCAGGTGTAACGTATGAAACAGATTTTTTTTGGTAATTTTGAAGTTGAGCTTTAAGTAAAAGTTAAATTTAAAAGTGGGTTTTACTGTTTTAGGTGAGACTTGAACTCGCGACGATCTTTCCAACAAAATTGATCGAAATCTGACGAAAAACAAATTACTTAATAATCTTATCTTATACTTAAAACGAGCAATTCTTGTTTATATTTATGTTTCGGGGATCTCGGAAACGGTTCTAACGATTTCGATGAAATTTGCTATTCGCTAGGTGCACGACTGGTGCTGCCCCCATTTTGTCGGACTTTCTACGTTAAATCTTATGGAGTAAAATTAGTTCAAGCGGCTGCCGCTAGTACTAATGTCGGACATTCCATAAGATTAGTACCTGTGTTTGTGACGATCAGCGCCACTTCCCCCTCCACCGACTTCGCACCTTGCCAATATAGGGGTTTCCGGGGGCGAAAATTCGGTCTCTAGGTCTTATCGCTGGAAAAACGCGCTTTATCGATTTTTTATATGTTTTCCGAGCTAAGCTCGGTCTCCCAGATATTGTATTAATAGAATTTATGGATAAAATCTCCCGAGATTGTTACCCTTATTTATTTTAATAAGATTTATTCAAACTCTTTGCAAACGCTATACAGAAAATATTCTTCTAAAACAAAAAAGGCCGTATTCGAGGAAAACGAATTAAGTAAACAAGATACAAGGCAAATCCGTTCGGAAAGGGTTACTTAAGTAGGTATCTCCACAATGGGGTCGGGAAATCGAAGTCCGTCGCAACAGGATGATGTTCGCGTGTGAAAAAGGTCTGTAATGTCAAAGTATATTACTGAGGGGCTAGCCAAGATGACAATAGTACATCGACAAACGCCAGAGCAAAAGAAAAAACCGGACAAGTGCGACTCGGACTCGCGTTCCAAGGGTACCGTACATTAAGTCCGACTCACTCATGGCTGAACATTTCTAATAGGTTTTCCTGTCATCTATAGGTAAAGAAGGAACTATTTTGTGTATCTTTTTCAAAATTTTAGACCCAGTAGTTTCACAGAGAGAGAGAGAGAGTAGTTTCAGAGGGAGGGGCTTTTTTGGCTATTTTCTTAAATAACTTCTCTCCTATGTATTTTTAGATTATAATAAAATAGTAGTTTATGCAACAGTGATATAATAAGGGTTCTTAAAATTCAAGGGTCGAAGTTACAAAACGAGACGTAGTCGAGTTTTGTAAAAAAAGACCCGAGAATTTTAAGAACCAATTATGAGCTGTTGCATACATTACTTTTTCTATGACAGCTGCAGCAAAAAAAAAAAAAAGAAAAAAAAAAAAAGAAAAAAAAAGTTTTTATTAAAAAAAAAGAGATTATTAAAAAAAAAGAGTTATTATTAAAAAAAAAGAGTTATTATTAAAAAAATAGAGTTATTATTTAAAAAAAATTGAGTTATTATTTAAAAAAAAAAAGAGTTATTATTGTAAATGAAAACATACCTCTTTCAATTTCAATTGAATGCTTTGTCTATAGGCTCATAAGATGACTGCTAGCAGTCATCTTATGAGTATAATACAACTGCTTTATTTTTTTTAAAGATACAAGTTCCGATCATCTTGATTGAAAGAGGTATGTTTTCATTTACAATAATAACTCTTTTTTTTTTTAAATAATAACTAATTTTTTTTTAAATAATAACTGTTTTTTTTTTAATAATAACTCTTTTTTTTTGCTGCAGCTGTCATAGAAAAAGTAATGTATGCAACAGCTCATAATTGGTTCTTAAAATTCTCGGGTCTTTTTTTACAAAACTCGACTACGTCTCGTTTTGTAACTTCGACCCTTGAATTTTAAGAACCCTTATTATATCACTGTTGCATAAACTACTATTGAAAATCTCTAAATGAGTTCTTTAATTTGATATATGTATAACAAAATGTAGTTTGCAAGACTTTATTTTTTGACTGTAATATGCCTGATATGAGAAGAATGAATATGAGAAATTAAACATGGGGGCCCAAAAGTAGACCCCATGTTTAATTGAAGTGCGGAATCCTAAAAAATTTATCGGGATGACAGCTGCTAAGAAATGAATGACACGTGACTATTTCTGTACATTATATAATTATCGAATATCTGGGAGACCGAGCTTTGCTCGGAAAACATATTATAAAAACTCAAAAATGCGCATTTTCCCAGAGATAAAACGTAGCTAGATCGATTTTTCACCCCCGAAAACCCCCATATAGCAAATTTCATCGAAATCGTTAGAGCCGTTCCCAAGATCCCCGAAATATATATATACATATAAATATATAACTAAATAAATAAATATATAAGAATTGCTCGTTTAAAGGTATTAGATTGGCTTTTTACCCGACTGCGTCAGAAGGAGGGTAAATGTATCAACGACTGTCATCTTGATTTAGCAATTCCCTGCATAAGAACGATGTAAATAACAATCTACAAAATTATCATTCGACATTTGAAATTAGCTTTTTAATTATGAACGGAAGTACCCCGAAGGTTACGAATGACGTAACGAGACCTCGTAGCTTGTGCAAAATTTTGCGCCCTTGGTAGGGTGCCCATCACGCAGGCAGCGTTCCCGCGCTGGATTGCTATGGCCAATCTTTGCGCGAGAAAGCTGCCTGCGCGAGGGTCACCTGTGGCCTCCCTTAGGCGTTTGCTGAGCGTAAAGTCCCCGAGCCCCCTACCCCACGGACCTAATGTCTTGACGCCAAAGGTGTATTCGTAGTGTGCGCCGAGACAACTATATTTATTCGCCTTGAAGCGTTCTCGGACGAATAGGTATATTCATATTTAATTATTGTCTCAAGTGAAACCCACGCTATCACATTTCCATCTTCACTTAGATGGTAGGCAGTTCTCAACGCGTTTCTCCAGAAACTTCCTGCCTCGCACAGTTAAAACTGTGGAATGACCTGTCTGAGGTATTTCCGGACCGATAAACCTTCAAGTAAATGCGTTGCCAGCCTTGAATATGGGAGTCTTCAAGGCTGGCAAGTTTGCATCGCTTTTGCTTACAAGCTTACAACCCCTCTGGTGTTGCAGGCGTCCATGGGAGAAGGTAACCGCTTACCATCAGGCGATTCGTCTGCTCGATTGCCTCCTATATCATTAAAAAACTGACTTGAGTCTAGTCTAGCCTTGGGATTATGTTTAATAAATAGTAAATAAATATTATAGGACATTTATTACACAAATTGACTAAGCCCCACGGTAAGCTCAAGAAAGCTTGTGTTGTGGGTACTCAGACAACGATATATATAATATACAAATACTTTAAATACATAGAAAACAACCATGACTCAGGAACAAATATCTGTGCTCATCACACAAATAAATATGCCCTTACTGGGATTCGAACCCAGGACCGCGGCTTCACAGGCAGGGTCACTACCCACTAGGCTAGACCGGTCGTCATCATGTCATGTTTGTAATTTAAAAAATAGGAAATTAAAATCTACCACTCTAACTTCGCCTAAATTTTCTAAAAACGTCTTTAGAAATTCCAGTTAGACAGTTATAACACTGGTTATAACATTGAAACACGGTAAAGGTGCCTCTATTAACCTCTACCCCACCAATCTCCATTATGTGAAATTTCACTTTCCCAATATAATTGATGGCCTGAAATTATCGGAGCGTCAGAATTATAAATTACGCGACTATTTTTAGAACTCCGGGCTGTACGGAAACAAAATCGTAGATGATGTTCAATCGATAATGTTCCGCGTAGAAGAATTAAATTGCCGTTTCGTCAGATGGACTGCCATATTTCTTTGGGCTACAATTTTTACAAGCTTTCCTGCCTATTGTATAGCATGTACCAGTATAGTAGTCTAGTATTTTACATAACTTGTGTATAGGGTTTGCAATCCGGATCCGAAATGTATGAAATTATCCGGATCTGGATCCGGCTCCGCGGCTATTCCCATGCATTTCGGATCCGTCGTGCAAACCCTACTTGTGTACCTACGGTGACAGCGGGTCATAACGCAGGGCACGCACCTACCGCGAGGGCCCTGTCTTTGCTTAATGCCATGTCCGTCGACGCCCCACATATAGACGTGTTTGCGGATAGTGTTGGTGGATTTGGTCGAAAACTTTTAATTTATTTAAATAATAACTTAGTATAGTTTTTTTACAAGGATTTGTTTTAATTTAAAAATGGTTTACAACTTTACTGATTTATTTATTTAAATTGTATATTTTGTGGCGTGTTACTTTTCTAGATTTTATGACATTAGTATTAAGTATTATTATATTTTTTTGTGGTTAATTTTATCTAAATGATTAGTCCTAGTATATAAGCGACTTGGTTTCTTTGGACTGTAATGCTTATATATTTGGTAATAAATAAATAAAATAAATAAATAAATAACTTTAAAACGCAAAATTGTATTGAGATGATAGCTTCCACCGTAGTTGCCAAGCGGATCCCAGGCTCCCATGAGCCGTGGCAAAATGCCCGGATAACGCGAGGAAGATGATGAGCTTCCACCGTACCCATACTCTGTGAAAAATGCTTTAAGAGCTAACCTAAACCAAAAGTTACCTTCCGACATTTACAACAAGAGTCGATGTTATACACATAGAGTTTGCAATCCGCATCCGGAATGTATGAAATTATCCGGATCTGGATCTGGATCCGCGGATCGTCCCATACATTTCGGAAACATCGTGCAAACCCTATATACACATATCCGCATTAGATAGATTGATTCATAAATATTCGAACAACTTCATTGCCACCGCGTTCTGGTTAACAGGCGTAACTTTGTGCGTTCCACGGTTTTACAGCGGCGCGATTCTCAACGCTGGCAGAGTTCCGGCGAATCGAACGCTGGACACAGTCAAGTAGAATAAGTAAACCCCGTTACTAAAGCGACCAAAGTTACAATACCCTTAAAATTAGGGGTGGCAAAACAATCTACCGTGGAAAACCCTTCATCGTTGTTCCCCGACTTCGCCCAAGGAAAATATAAAAAAAATAATTTATCAAGAAATACATATCCATAGAATTTTCATAATAAATAGAGCTGCGTAAAAAATATTTTATTACTAAAAAAGAAATATTTTAAAATTCTCCCCAGCTTCGCCACCCGATCCTAACTTCGCCTTATAATTTTCTTAAGCACATTTACACTGGTTTCGAACCATAGAGAAAAAAATACATAGAGTGCTCACTCCATACATCAGTTTTAGTACCAAAAAGACTATTAGCATCTAGCATCGAGTAGCGGAACTAACAGTACTGCTACTTGACAATAGATGTGGCCACCGACCGGAAAGTCTTATGCTGTTGAGATAAGACTTTCCGGTCGGTGCTACATCTATTGTCAAGTAGCAGTACTGATAGTTCCGCTACTCGATGCTAGATGTAGACACTGAAATTAATAGTCTGAACTGATGTATGGAATGAGCACTCTATGTATTTTTTTCTCTATGTTTCGAACTGAGCATGAGTCGCGAGTGGTATAAGCGATTACAACAACATACCTTTTACGCTTTGGTAGCAAGTTCGTAAATGTTCTTCATTTCGCCTACGGCGACGCAGTTTATGTATTGCAGCCAGTTCTCTGGCTTCAGACAACAGCCGTCAATCTAAACTTGGAGCCCCATTCAAACTTACACCCAGCAAAATGATATTTAAATGAGGTATGAAAATGTAAGTTAAATTGGCCTTCAGGGCAATAAGTACCTAAACAGTAGTCTGTAGTCAGTTGCATTGTTTTTTATTCGTTTAAAAACCTTGAGATCGTACTCCCAAGGCTTATATGATATTATTGTGTGAAATGACCTATTTAATCAGTGCTCCCTTAACTAGTCTAAGAACTGACGAGTTCAACCCAAAATCAGTAGTATTGCCCATACCCTTATACTAAATTGGATAGTTAAGATACTGTTTTCGTTACTTGCGTCATGACCCAAATAAAATTTGCGGAGAATTTATTGTTTATGCCCCAAATCAGCGTGGAAAGACAGTTATTTCCTATTTGCGGTTCACCGCCCACGCAATTTACGATAAGTAAACTTTCTCATTTCCCAAAGCAATTTGAAATAGGTAATATTCAATAGATAGTCTAGCTATCAATTCAAATCAAATATCATTTATTTTCAGGCAACTGAGGCCTATACATCTTTCAGACTAGCATACAATGAATAAATATTTAAAAATAAGAATCGTATTGGCGATGCAACAATTTAGAAATTAGAAGAAACCAAAAGATATGGCACGCTGCGCGAAACATACGACGTAAGATTTGGCGTACCTACGCGCGGGTTTTAACTTTTTAACTCAATAACTCTGAAAGTATGTATACTTCTGTTTTAAATTATGCTTGTCAATTATATTGTATTTTTTTACTAATAGTGTGACTATTGCTGTAGATTAGGACATGAAATTCCTATCCTTGCAAAGACTGGACCCAATATCATTGCTTATACGTGTATCTTAGTAACTATCGCTTACAAAACAAAGAGAGTGGATCGAGTTAAGCACATCCAAGCTATAGAGCGTATTTACCCGTAATCGATACACTTAATTCCGTCCCCATTTTAAGGGTATATCTTAAAGACCCATTTACATCATACGAGTATTACGAGTTTGTCAAACAATTTTGGCAAAAGCCATCGTAGGTTACCGTAGACAATTAGGAACATGCATGATGTTTTTGGAAGAGGACATTCGCTTTTAATACCTATGAGATTCATATGTTTGTAATAAACCTGCTATCAAGTGTAGGTACCCCAGAAACTTCCAAAATGCGCAAAATAAATGGAGCGCGTGCCGCGAGTAAACTCAAATAATCAAGATCATACAAAACTCTAGTACATATCTTGTGATAAACAAAAACTCGCCAACGGTCGTTTATTTTAATTAGGTAATATCGTTATTACCTATCGTATGTGTACGTAACCCCTTTGATGATGTACTTCTTTAAGTGTGTAGAATGGCGGAAACTCATACTGTGTAAATGACCCTTTAGAAAACAACATTCAGTCCTAATGCCATTCCCTGAACTCCGATACCCTCGTTGGGCTAAATCACAAATTGTTAGCTTAATTTGAACCCTGCGTCAGTCAATTAAAGTTCTAAATTACTTTCACCTCTGGCCCTAATTCCTTCGACTCTGTGTATTTGGGCAAGCGGGAATTAGGTTTGCGTATTTTAATCGATATTTTAGGAACTTTCATTTAAAATTATGCTGTTAATAAATACGAATCCCTGCGTTTATTGTTACTGATTACTTTGGACATCATGAAAATGTAGACATTATTTAAGTTTACGTTTATAGTCAACAATTAGGATTTGTATGTTTTGTACAGGGTGCCCGAAAAATAGGTTGAAATTTTTTTTTACCTCGGTACGCCCACTATACACAGTTTTCTTATTTTTGAACCTTGATGTATAGTAAATTGAGATGAATTTCGTTTGTTTGGGAAAACAATGAGAAAAATGAGAGCCTACTTTATTCGGTTCATAAAGTTCTAATTTAATTGATACGGAGTACATTGTAATGCAAATTGGGCCTTCAAGGTTCAGGGCATATTATTATTAATTTATACAAAGGTTGCTTTGTGTATCAAAGCAAAAGGAGGATAATACATTTTGCTTCAGTTAAAAGACTGTAGTTTTAATTATTAATGATATTTTATAAATATGTATATTTAAGAAGATAAATTACCTATTCCTAAAAAGGTTGACTGCAGCAGGAGAGGAGGCCAGAGAGCCTACCGCAAACCATGTTAGACGTGTTGCCTCCCACACTTACGTACAAATTTAAAAGTGCGACAGAGAGGCAACACGTCGAACATGGTCTGCGGTAGGCCCTCTATGCTCAGCAGCAAAATATTTTACTTTTTATGTACGCGTATATTAAAACCACGTCGACGTACGGTTCGCGTTGGCTATAAGCAATACCACAGAACATATTAAAGAGGTTAGAATGGCTATCGCGCGCAGTTAGTATCGGAACCGATGTCGCCGCTCGTTCCTCTCCACATTTACTAACACTCGCGCAACGGTAGTAAAAACTTGTGTGCGTGGTGAATGGATACGCCTCCTTTAGACAGATTTGATGTCTGGCTTCTTAATCTGAAGGTTATTGTGGCGCAAAAAGCATGTTTACGTTTTTCGGTCAGCGCGGGCGAGTATTAGCATGCGAGCGTTTGCTCATAACCGGCGGCGACACGTACCCTGCTCGCATCACCATTCTACTTGTTCTGTGAGCAATACCTTGTTTCCTATCCAATAACCAATAAGAAAAGACGCCAAGTATCTCCGCCGAAATAAAGAGGCCCGAAATTTTTACACGTCTAAATATAGATTTGTAACACCCACGCCTGATTTTATCGAGTCGGTCGTCTAAAAATAGACATTGCTACAAACAATGTCAGGCGAGCCTACGATTAGACCGTTGTTGTAAGTGTTCATAAAAGGCCTATTTTTAGGGTTAATTATGCCGCGGGGCTAATCGATCCGGGAGACTCATACAGATACTATGCCAATCCTGCGGACGATTGAATTGGACATAGTGACAGGCGATACAGATGGTTCCATTTGTATCGCCTGTCACTATGCCCGTCACTTTCGCAGTTAGATACTTGTTAGAACGTGACAGGCATGGTGAAAAGCGATAAAAATGCGACCGTGCTACCGCCGCTGATTGTAATATTTACGTTTTGACCGGAATATGTCGTGGCCTAAATAACTACTTACCTATCCAAAAATATTACGCACCATAGATAAATAAGTACGTTTAGAGTGCTCAATTAAAACCCATATAAAATAAGTTTTAAGCGAGTTTTGCGAATACTTATTTGTAATAAAATTTAAGCTTTTAAGCGAGTATAAAAGTTATTAATAATACGTTTTACCGTACCTCCCATACAGCTTATTTATATTAAGTAAGTAAGGAAACCGATAGATGTATTGAGCACTCTAAACTTAATAAGTAAGCTCTCTATGTTACGCTCTCACAAATCATTGTTACAAGCTAATAAATATAAAACTTGCTTGGAAATGTAAATATTCTTTCAAACATTCGCCATACTCGTAATACTAAATAGATGACGATTTTTTATTTATGGTATCAATCAATCGAGTTTGTTTTTAGGATCAAATTTCTATATGGGACGCATTGAATTAAAGCAGTACAAAAGTCATAAATGATAGTCAAAGTCCGACACTCAACACTCGAACAAATCGCTATGTGAACGTGACGTCAAGGTCACTGAGAACGCATCTTGTAGTATGAACAAAACAAGAAAATTGCATTTTTGTCGGTGAAATATTGCGTTTATGTATATAGTTGCTATACAATCTTTTTTTGGATAAAATGTGTCATTTGCTATATGTGTATTTTACTAGATTTTGTTATAAAATTCAACATTTGTCATCAATCCCTATAGTAACGAACACGACAATTCTCGACTCTTTGAAAAGTAGCATTTAGTTTGTTAAAGAAAGTTACGATCAAGTCAAGGAAAAAATAATCATACTGTCAAGGAAGACTGCAAAATATTATTCAAAACTTTTTAGAAGTTAAAAAAAAGGTCACTCAACAAATTTCAAGGAAACACTAATTTTCAAGTTTCAGGGTTATCTTTGCCCAATCATAAAGTTTTCTGTTACCAACGTTGTCTTTAAAATATTTCGATTATTTATATTCATTTTCATTTATTTAACATTAAAAGTCAATGTGCATTACAGAAGATGTTAGTAGAATGTAGTCAATACATGACACCCGGGTAGGGCGCATATTAATGTTAGTACTTATGAGGTACCCAATTTCCTAATATATGTATATGTATTTTATTCTAGTGATTATACCAATTATAATGCATGCATATCTATATATATTCACGATATATTCACGATAATAAAATAATAACTTTCTGTTGCTGTTCAATACAATCAACTAAAATTTAAAAAGATAGCTCGAATGTATCGAGCCGAGCAATACAACCCAATCGCGCCGGCAGCCTTTGTCCGGTAAAACAATAGAGCTTATCGTCCGGACGCCGGATATTGCGACCGTTCCGGCCGGTCCGGATTGTCCGGAACATGCGGATCTTCTTGCTTCGAAACATTCTTTCTAGGTTTAGTTCGTGGATAAACCTGAAATTTGGACGTAAGAAGTGAAAGTATGCTGATTTGATTCTGGAGATAAAGTTATTGTAAATGGAAATCCATAGATAGCGGCCACGACCACAACTGCTAAAACAAAAGATGACTCATCATTCTATCACCTGATACTCCGAAAAACTTGCTGCTATTAAACTTTGAGACCAAACCAAATTATTTTTATAAATATTTTTAAGAACGTAGTCACACTACTATGTAATAATTATTAACTAAAATTATAAACTGCTGCTATTATTTACAAGCTCAATTAATATAAGCCTTCAGTATGAAGTGCATATACTTGGAAAATTCGACCTATGCCGCTGTCCCCCGCTGGCCGAGAGGTAACAGGCACCTGCCGCGATAGCAGAAGACGCTGGTTCGATTCCAGCCTGGGGCACTAGAGGCTTGGGTCACTTTTTCTGAGTATATGACATTTATTTCTGTCAATTAATATTATCAGTAAAGTCCACTTCCGCTGGCTACCACGAGTCAAACGTTCTCCTGACCTCAGCAACGAGAACATAAGACAATTCTTCACTCTCGAGTAATACCTATAAAGGAAATTGAGAATGCAACCCGAGATGCGATTTTGCGATTGCGCTTTCGTAACAACTGGTTGGATAATGGATATGAAATGCTTTATTTCCTTTCATTTCTCATAGATTAGATTATTGTTTATTTAGTCACAGAACATATTAAAGAGGTTAGAATGGTTATCACGCGCAGTTAGTATCGGAACCGGTGTCGCCGCTCGTTCCTCTCCACATTTACTAACACTTGCGCAACGGTAGTAAAAACTTGTGTGCGTGGTGAATGGATACGCCTCCTTTAGACAGATTTGATGTCTGGCTTCTTAATCTTAAGGTTATTGTGGCGCAAAAGGCATGTTTACTTCCTTTTTCGGTCAGCGCGGGCGAGTAGCATGCGAGCGTTTGCTCGCATCGCCATTCTAACTTATTCTGTGATTTTAGCGCGATTCTCGTTTTGGTCTTCCGAGAATTGGTTTAGCCAAGGGGAAAAGTGATGATTATATTTTTAGCCGATTTTGTTAAACGCACATGGTCGGCGCGAGCTACGCTACGTTTGTAGCCGATTTTTTTATTGCTTTTTTGCTGCTTTGAAGCAAAATGTGACTACAAACAGAGATCCCACCTTCCCAATAATGTCCTTACGTTTTGTGCAAATATCTGTCTCTTAATGAAGTTGAATTATGGAATTGTTGACATTATTTAATATTATTGACATATGAATCTAAATCTATTAATTATCATTTGTAACGAATAATTGTTAAATATGTAACTGACAGTGTATGATTAATACCAAGAAAAATCTATCTATCTATCTATCTATCCCAACAATGCTAAATAAGCTAAACAATGTGCACAGGTCAAAACTCTGACCATTGACGTCACGGGTCACCCAGATTCGGTCAATTTAGTAAGTCTTGCCTATGCCGTAAATTCAAAGATACTTGCTAAAGAACTTTACATTTCGTCAGTAGTCCAAAAGTAAACCTAGCTTATACAAACTTAAAGTCGAATTTACAAGTACAGTTACAGAACACGTAAATCCTTTTGAAAAGTAACCACCTAACAACTTTGGTCGACTTCTCTAAGACAATAGGCGGTGGACTTGCGTACTTACTAATTAGAGACGTGCCCAAAATAGACTTGATATTTGTCTTAAACTGACATATATTATTAGAAGTATTAGAACAAATTAAATTATTTTCAGAAGTGCATATACTTGGAAAAATTCGACCTATGCCGCTGTGGCCTGGTGGCCGAATGACCTGCCGTGATAGCAGAGGACGCTGGTTCGATTCCAGCCTGAGGCACTGGAGGCCTTGGTTACTTTTTCTTAGTATATGACATTTATTTAAGTTTGACATATATTGTTTTGGGGGTTTCACTGACACGGCTAAATTTGGGTATTGGTCGAGATAGTTCTTTGGCCTTCTGCAATCATGCAATCATGCAATCATGTACCGTATCATCGTACACGAAATTCTGAGAATAAAATGAAAAAAATAACAAATATTGGTCAGTTTGAGGAGTACCTACAGCCTTTAGTTTAATTTATTGCTCCTGTTACAGGAGGCACCCTGTATAATGTACAAATTGATTGCATTTTTGATAGCCATACTTACAATGTATAAGTATAACTGTGTTATGAAAACGATATTATATTAATTACTATATTATTTTCTTATTTTATTCATTTTTGATATTTTACTCTTTTGTTACTGTAAGTCAAGAAAGTGACTCAATTTCCATCCAGATATCCATGCACCTGCGTGTTTCCCAACTCGTGCAGGAAAGCATTCCATTTCCTTTAGATTGGAAATAAAATTCAGACAACAAAGTATACGATGATATCTAACTGAAATGAATTTAAGTCATATGTACACATGTTGGCAATTTTATGCCAAAGACAAGATACAGTAAAAAACAATCGGTATATACCTATACGTATTTGAATGAAAGTCAGTTTTCGTATAAAAGTGTTTGCAACTTTTTGGCGTGTGAAAACCATGGTTTGTGAAAACCATCAATCTGAAAAACGAAATTGTCCACTGGCCTATTTTCGTATGACATGACGACATGACCGAGCACGTATTTTTTTTATCTATAGCATAATTTGATTATAAATATATTTCGTTCATACGTTTTTGTAAACCGAATTATCAGAGTAAACTACTAAGCGCCACTTGCACCATCCCACTAATCCGGGGTTAACAGGTTAAACCGTTAACTCAGTGTCAACTTGTACTGGTAACCATGGTAACAATTATGATCTATTGCCACTCACATAGTTATACACATACAGGAAGATAAAACAGAAAAAATCATAAAAAGCGCAGGGTTTACTAAAAGTAAACAAGAAATTAACAAGCAGTGTGACAAAAGGGATGATACATAGATACTTTCATACGCTTTTTATTCCACGCGATATTCTTAAGGGGCTCACTGATTACCAGTCCGCCGGACGGTATCGGCCTGTCAGTTGTTCGGAGCTGTCAACTTTTTGTTCTAACTGACAGGCCGATATCGTCCGGCGGACTGCCTCTTTATCTCCGCCCTATCTTTTATGCTCTTTTAACTACCTACTTTTTTCATGGCTTTAGTTACACCCCCTCTTAAATAAATACGAAAATTGTCGAATAAACTGCAGCTTCATAAATACAGCCCGCTTAACCTTCACCGTTTTTCATTAACACGTCGATCGGCGGGCAATAAAGCCCGGCCACATTTTGTTTGCCCAAGGCCGGAAAGCGGTGTTTTCCTGTTAAGCAAACACTTTAGTGCAGCCACCCGTACGGCCAGTTAGAGCCCTTTTGTTTTTGGCGAGTTCCGAGAGAAAAATTAGAAAACGCGCACCGGATACGTGATTTTTGTTGGATTTAGTAATATATTGATATGATATACGATCTTCACACATTGTTTTAACTAAAAGGAAGCTAAATTGTACAGGCGTCGACAAAAAGTCCCAAATTATAGAGGTTAAATATAGTCTGGCAAGCCATTTGCGAGGAGTTGGTCACCCATAGAAAATTAAAATTTCGTTTTCTACTGACAAATTTGGTTTGCCGGACTATAAATTATATTATCTTTGAAGGCACCAATTCATTGCTTCTTTTATCTTCCTTTCAAGTGGTATTTCACAACATAACTATTTAATAATTTTATTCATGTAAGTAACATAGAATTGCAGGTAGGTACACAATGGCGCTCATATTGCACTCAGCCTTCAAATAGAACTTTGTGTCGGTAGCAGTAGGATAAACCGCATTGTGAGAAGGTTCTCTAGAATGTCATTCCACTCGCTTGGCTATCGCAGCCGAGTTAATTGCTCAAAAGGAAATACAATTCAAGAAATTTCCATTCCAATAATCGCCAGAAAATGTAACATAAAATAATGCGGTAAGATAAGTATAAAATGTTCAAACGTCGGTTTTATCGATGAATAATATGTTGATATAGATTTTGCTGGCTTGCCACTTTCGAATTCGGTAAAGAAGATTGTGAAGATATTAGTTGCCATTTAAACTTAGTAAATGGTCAGTTTTTATAACTTTTACCAATAAAATAAGATTGATTGAGAATATAATTTCCCGCGTTATGATAGACATAGACACAGACATCATTTATTGGTAATAAGGTATTACAGGTCACAATTCCATATCCAGAACTACAAAACTATGGTCCACGAGTTCAATGAGTGATTAAATATCAATACCAATGGCCTGTTTGGTTTAATGTGAGTTTTTTCTTCCATTCTTAAAAATATTTTGCCATGGAACTACTACATTCAAACAATAGTTACAACTGAACGAAGATAAGAGTTAATTTTGGACTACTTATTAGGTGGTGTTTCGGTATTCAATCTCATTCTGAATATGATTCGGGTTATTCTTTGAGAATATGTCTGCGGTTGCCACGACTCTTTTTTCATACATTTCGTATGGGTTCCGGCAATTAGACCGCAGACATATTTTTTTAAGAATGTCCCATTCACTGGTTCGCTTGACCGTTATCTTGGAAAGCAAACATCAATGAGAATAGTCTGCATGTAACAGACAACTTTCACAAGCATCGGCGTGAACGCCAACGTGTGGACTGTGGAGTTAGTTACAAGGCGATATAGGTACCTATGAGAAAATATTGATAGTGGATTTGAACGTGTCTAATATTTTCAGTTTTATCTTCATTAAATCAAATATAGAGTTTATTACACAACTGGTTTAATTGAATACCGATTGTAATAAATCAAAGTCCTTGGTACAATCATTTACTTTTAATTTACTCCGACTAGTTACTTCTACGTACACTCTTAAACAATCTTAAGTTCACAAGCAGTAACCTTCGTGCTAAATTTAGTGTTACTCGTTCCAGCGCCGAGCGAGAATGAATCTTCCACCCCATGGTACATTATATTTATACTCTTTTATCATTACAATCTGCGGGTAGGAGAGAAGGGTCATTTTCGCGACGACCGACAGATTAATTAACAAATATTCGGGTATACACAGATCATATTTTTAATCACTACCTACTGAATACCATTATTTTAACCTAACTCATACTAAATAATTATAATTTATTCTCGAAATCTTATGAAATATCACACTCGGCCATCCGACTGCGTGCTACCTCCGGTGCACGATCAACAATAATATCACACTCGGCCGTGTTGCCTAAATGCCTTTTCAGTCCTATTTATTTTAGTTGTAGTCAGTTTATAGAATACTAATACTCTTCACTGTATACCTCATTAGCATTTATACTAAAAAGCATGTAAAGGTTCACGAAATACATGTACTTTATGAATGTAATATTTTTTTGGGGAAGCTAATACGTAATTACATTAACAACTTAATCAGGCTTGTAATTAACAGTTGCAATGGGTGTACGATTACAATACTAGGCTACAAACTTGATGACAACTTCCACTCGTAAGATCCCTCTTGACCGTCGCCTTGACTCCCGCGGTCCTTCGTACGGTAACTAACTTCACTATTACCCACCTACATACATAGGGAACTAGACATTAGATCTGGTTATAGTACACCACCTACATGGTGACTAACTTAACTATTACCCACCTACATACATAGGTAACTAGACATTAGATCTGGTTATAGTACACCATCTACATGGTGACTAACTTCACTATTACCCACCTACATACATAGGTAACTAGACATTAGATCTGGTTATAGTACACCACCTACATGGTGACTAAATTCATTATTACCCACCTACATACATAGGTAACTAGACATTAGATCAAGTTAAGTACATCACCTACATGGTGCACATACATAACAGCCAATTCAACATTGAAATTTTAAATTTTAATTGTTGCTATCCAACCACCTACATGCCACTCATACATACTAATGACAACGTGTGATTAACTTAATAGAGTCCTTTTATTCATTTCGGGAACTAATCATGACTTTACTATTAGATCATTTAGCTCATATAATAGTAATAGATTAAGACTATGTAATAGATTAAGTTCAGTATTCGAAACTCAAGTATAGGATGTAGGTACACGTGTTAGCAACACTAGCAATGTTTAAAAAAAACAAATGAAATGTGGGTAAGGAATTATTTTGAATAAAAAAATATAACAGGCGGGTATTCTGGACAGGCAAGATGATCGAGGTGTAACGGCTGGTTCTTTGTTAAAATAATATGCGTTTAATTAATTGGAAAAGCAAAATACATTGATTTACAAATCAAAGGCTGTACATATTTCTGGAAGCAGATGACCTTCTAATACACGTAAACACTTAATTTAACGACAGTACGTATTTTAACTAAATCTGCATAACAACCGAGCACTTTTATACTTAAAAACATACTACTGCACTGTACAGCCTAATCGTAAGTATTCAAATTCTAAGACAACTTGTAACCACGGCCTAAAAATAAGATGACTCTTGTAAAAAAAATAAGGTTTTCAACTCGCTCAATGCCTGTATTGATTTTGATTAGTAGCAGATTTATAAATTACGTAACACATCTGCATTTGTTACTTCAACTTAACCATGATCGCGTATCTACATATTCTCAATCAGGCTTTAAAATTATAATCATTATTACAATTTAAAACTTACTACCACAACGTCCGAGTATATAAAACATGTATATGTATACTAGGTACTCACACGTTCTAGTCCTTTTATGGGCGCCGTTGACCACCACCTCTGACTTGTAATAAATCAAAGTCCTTGGTACAATCATTTACTTTTAATTTACTCCGACTAGTTACTTCTACGTACACTCTTAAACAATCTTAAGTTCACAAGCAGTAACCTTCGTGCTAAATTTAGTGTTACTCGTTCCAGCGCCGAGCGAGAATGAATCTTCCAACCCATGGTACATTATATTTATACTCTTTTATCATTACAATCTGCGGGTAGGAGAGAAGGGTCATTTTCGCGACGACCGACAGATTAATTAACAAATATTCGGGTATACACAGATCATATTTTTAATCACTACCTACTGAATACCATTATTTTAACCTAACTCATACTAAATAATTATAATTTATTCTCGAAATCTTATGAAATATCACACGATATTTATTGAAAAAATTAAAGGCGCATTATAGAATAACATAGGTAAATAAGCAAGCAATAAGGAGTCATTTTATTTATTTATTTTATTACTAGCTGTTGCCCGCGACTTCGTACGCGTGGATTTGTATATTGGTGGTTATAAATTCTACATTAGCTTAGAACATTATGCAGCAAAAGATAGCAGTAGGGACGGTTATTCATTTGTTAATTATTAAGTATACAACGCATGAGATTTGTCTTTCACAACCTGGCTACGAAATTTCAAGCCCCTAACTGAATAAAATTGTTCTCGATAATCTCGATATAATCTTTCTCAACCGCCAGAAGATTTTCAAGTCCACTATGTAATAAAACCTACTACCTAACTACCTATTTACGAAGTTTGAAGTTCCTAGCTTTAAATAAAATTTGAACCCTCTACCAACTCTCAACCCCTGTTTAAACTTTTAGGGGATGAATTTTTAAAAACGCTGAAATTACTTTTCTTGTATTGTAATAATATGCCTTTATACAACGATTAAAGTCCCGCACTCCGATAAATATTTGGGTTCCATACAAATTTTCGACCCCCTTCACCACCTTGGGGGATGAATTATCAAAAACTCTAAAATTAGTTTTCTTTTCTCTTAATAAAATACCTTTTTACAAAGCTTCAAGTTCCTAGCTTTAAATAAAATTATAACCTATACAATCTTTCCACCCCTTTTTAACCCTGTTATGGGATGAATTTTTAAAAACGCCGAAATAAGTTTTCTTGTGTTCTAATACTATGGCTTTATACAAAGATTTAAGTCTCGCACTCTCAAAAATATTTGATCTCCATACAAACTTTCAACCCCTTTTTCACCTCCACGGGGGATGAATTTTTAAAAACGCTGAATAGGTTTTTTTGTTTTTTAATAGAATACCTTTCTACGAAGTTTCAAGTTCCTAGCTTTAAATAAAATTTGAACCCTATACAAAATTTCAACCCCTTTTGGACCCTTATAGGGTATGAATTTTTAAAAACGCTGAAATTACTTTTCTCGTATTCTAATAATATGTCAGTATACAAAGATTCAAGTCCCGTACTTACAAAAAATATTGACCTCCATACAAATTTTCAACCCGTTTTTCACCACCTTAAATGTTGAATTTTGGAAAACGCTAACAATGGTTTTCTTCTCTTTTAATGAAATAACTTTTTACGAAGTTACAAATTCGTAGGTTAAAATAAAATATAAACCCTATACAATCTTTCAACCCCGTTTTTAACCCTTTTAAGGGCTGAATTTTTGAAAACGCTGAAATGACTTTTCTTGAGAATTAATAATATGGCTTTATACAAAGATTCAAGTCCCGCAATCCAAAAAATATTTGATCTCCGTACAAACTTTCAACCCCTTTTTCACCAACTCGGGGGATGAATTTTTAAAAACACTGAAGTTTGTTTTGTTGTTTTTTAATTTAATACCTTTTTGCGAAGTTTCAAGGTCTTAGCTTAAAATAAAATTTGCACCCCAAGACAAAGTTTCATCCCCTTTTTTACTCCCTTAGGAGTTGAATTTCCTAAAACGTCGCAATCCCTTTTTTTTGCAATCGGATATTATGCCTTTCTAAAAAGTTTCAAAGCATTTGTAATGGATTTAAACTTTCAACCCCTTTTTAACCCTGTTAGGGGATAAATTTTTAAAAACGCTGAAATTACTTTTCCTGTCTTATAATAATATACCCATATACAAAGTTTAAAGTCACACACTCACAAAAATATTTGATCTCCATACAAACTTTCAACCCCTTTTTCACCACCTTGGGGGATGAATTTTCGAAAGCGCTGAAATTAGTTTTCTTATTTTTTAATATAATACATTTTTACAGAGTTTCAAATTCCTAGCTTAAAATAAATCTTGAACCCCATACAACCTTTCATCCCCTTTTTAACCCTTTTAAGGGATGAATTTTTAAAAACGTTGAAATTACTTTTCTTGAGTTTTAATAAATATGGCTTTATACAAAGACTCAAGTCCCGCACTCTCAATAATATTTGATCTCCGTACAAACTTTCAACCCCTTTTTCACCACCTCGGGGGATGAATTTTTAAAAACGCTGAAATTAGTTTTCTTTTTTTTTAATTTAATACCTTTTTGCAAAAGTTTCAAGGTCCTAGCTTAAAATAAAATTTGCACCCCAAGACAAAGTTTCATACCCTTTTTAACCCCTAAGGGTTGAATTTTCTAAAACGTCGCAATTACTTTTTTTTGTAATCGGCTATTATGCGTTTCTAAGAAGTTTCAAAGCATTTGTAATGGATTCAAACTTCCAACCCCTTTTTAACCCTGTTAAGGGATGAATTTTCAAAAACGCTGAAATTACTTTTCCTGTCCTATAATAATATACCCATATACAAAGTTTAAAGTCACACACTCACAAAAATATTTGATCTCCATACAAACTTTCAACCCCTTTTTCACCACCTTGGGGGATGAATTTTCAAAAACGCTGAAATTAGTTTTCTTATTTTTTAATATAATACATTTTTACAGAGTTTCAAATTCCTAGCTTAAAATAAATCTTGAACCCCATACAACCTTTCATCCCCTTTTTAACCCTTTTAAGGGATGAATTTTTAAAAACGCTGAAATTACTTTTCTTGAGTTTTAATGATATGGCTTTATACAAAGACTCAAGTCCCGCACTCTCAATAATATTTGATCTCCGTACAAACTTTCAACCCCATTTTCACCACCTCGGGGGATGAATTTTTAAAAACGCTGAAATTAGTTTTCTTGTTTTTTAATTTAATACCTTTTTGCAAAGTTTCAAGGTCCTAGCTTAAAATAAAATTTGCACCCCAAGACAAAGTTTCATCCCCTTTTTTACCCCCTTAGGGGTTGAATTTCCTAAAACGTCGCAATTACTTTTTTTTGTAATCGGCTATTATGCCTTTCTAAGAAGTTTCAAAGCATTTGTAATGGATTCAAACTTTCAACCCCTTTTTAACCCTGTTAGGGGATGAATTTTCAAAAACGCTGAAATTACTTTTCCTATCTTATAATAATATACCCATATACAAAGTTTAAAGTCACACACTCACAAAAATATTTGATCTCCATACAAACTTTCAACCCCTTTTTTACCACCTTGGGGGATGAATTTTCAAAAACGCTGAAATTAGTTTTCTTGTTTTTTAATATAATACATTTTCACAAAGTTTCAAATTTCTAGCTTAAACTAAAACTTGAACCCCATACAACCTTTCATCCCCTTTTTAACCCCCTTAGGGGTTGAATTTTTCAAAATCGCTTCTTATCTCTTGTACACTTTACAAATGCAACCTAGTGTGCAAATTTCAACTTTCTAGCTTTTGTAGTTTCGGCTCTGCGTTGATGAATCAGTCAGTCAGTCAGTCAGTCAGTCAGTCAGGACACTTGCATTTATATATATAGATTACTTTTATTTATCTTTAGATTTAGTTTTATAAGTAAGTATAGGTAGTTACCTATACTTACTTATGTATAGGTATTAAGTTTCTATGATTTACCTACACCAAATATTACAACAGCCAAGCCTGGGAGCATATATATAATATATATAAAACGCAAATAGAATCTTAAATAATGTATGAAAATAGGTAGTCACGTTACTTTCCGTAGCATCTGTCATCCCGATACATTTTCTCTTTATTCCGGCTGTACACACTCGGCGAGAGCCTCTCGCTTATTAAATAATTTAAACCACGGATGTCCGCCATGATGGAAATGTTGCTGCGATTTGCCTCTTTGCTGTTAGCTACTATAATTATTTAAGCGTATATCACTAAAAAATTGTTTATCTTTATGTTTCACATCTTTTGGGTTCCATAGGACAGTTCCATTTGGTAAAATTCTAAAAACTGCAATTAACTCACGTTGGACCACATTTTAACGGCTCATCACTAAAATGTTGCCATCGTGCCCCCAGGAGAATATAGCAGCCAGCAACTAAACTCCCCCCTTGTCCCCAGGATGCCGTGGTACTGGCGCTTGTGGGGCGCTCTGTTGTGCGCGTACGCCGTGCTAGCGCAGCGTGACAACGAGGGACTGCTCCCGCGCGGCTCGCGCGTGCGCGTGAGCGAGCCGCCCAAGAGCGACGAGCCAAGCTGCGACCAGCTCAAGGCCATGTGGAGGTCAGTAAGAATAACAGTAAAAGCACTACTTCTTGAGTAAATGATTTATTTCTGAATTGAATACTCGACAATGCTCAGGCTAACGTTGGCGCGGGAAATCATCTAGATAGCCCGCTCCGATGACAGCCGCGCTCGGCTTGTTCATAAACCCTGCTGACGAGGAGATGCTGCCCAAGAGTGACCAGCTGCGACCAGCTCAAAGCATTTTTAAATCAGTGCAAAGTTAGCGTGGTCGACTCAAATCAAAAGTTATGTATCGATATTAGTCACGGAACGGGTTTTAAATCAATAATAATCAAATAACCAATATAAGTAGGTACTGTTGTTGATCTTGATTTCTCAACACATTACCTTTACAGTTTATATTGAAGCCACGAGGTTGTGTTTATTCAATAACTGACTCCCCAAGTCTATTACGACTTATATAAAACAATTGTAAAAGCTGAAAGAAAACTTGCTTTGTAACATAAATCACCGTAGTTTTTGGTTTTCTTAAGATAGTCTTAAACCATTTGATTTCTTATATAAGTTACAACAATAAATCTAGTATTACAAGCATTAGTTATCATGTCTTAAAACAGAGACTTTATATTTGCATTAAGGAGAAAACTCAATTTAATTATACAGCTCCAAGCATTCCATGCTAGAAATTATTTCATTACCAAGTTACGATTCCCACAGTTTCCACTGTACAAAGTTTCTGAACTTTATATTTGATCAAAGCAATCAGATGACTGAAAACTACATCCCAACAGGCGTAGGCGGAAGCGGATACGTAGAGAGAAGTTACATTGTGGTCGCAAAGTTGCATATTGCCGACCAGCCTGTTTGACGTCTAACTACCACGCGCATCGTAAAAGCGGCCGGAAAATACTAGTTGACTGTATTAGTTGCATTATTATTGCATTGTTGCATTATTATTATATGTATTAGTAAGAAATGTTCGTGAATGATAAATATGGAAAAATCTCCAAAACATAAATATTTGATATTTGCTCTATGTAAACTCTTAACTTGACGCGACAATTATATCAGTGTCAAATTCGTATCATTAATATATCGTCGGATAATAAATATAATATCGTCAAAAGTCTACTATGAGCTACTGAAATGATTTATCAGTAGATTTGTTTCAATCAAACAGTCCAAAAGGAATAACAACTGTTTAAAAATAACCTGATAAACACCGACATTTGATAATCATCATTTTCAAACCAAACAAAAGCGTGAAAACCAACAAATTCAAGCTCAATATGCGTGAACCACAAACATTGTATCAATTTTTATACACCCCGCTTAACGCCGTATAACCACCAAATTGGTCTGAACGGACCGTAAACAACCCTTTTGTGTTTCCACTTCAACCCAATATCAATTTTACTAATCTTCTATTATGCGGGCTGCAAAGAAATCGGACAAAGAAGCTTCATACAAAGATACACGAAGGTTGAATAAATGCTGGATAATATACATTAATACTGGACATACTGGTATAAGATCTTGTCGCAGGAGATAAATCATTTATAAATTATAGTCAAATGATAATTGGGAGAGAGTCAAACAGTCAAAAAACAACCGAGCAGCTAGAGTTAAGAGCCTCATTTACCCCAATAAATTATCTCATGCGATGGAGCCTTAGAAATGGAATATACCTACCTAATATAAACTAGCTCTCATTAGGGTTCCGTTTTTTACTTGTGTATATAGGTAAATATTTTTAGTTGATTTAATAATTTCTTTTTAGGGTTCCGTACCCAAAGGGTAAAAACGGGACCGTGATAGCTAGACAGTTGAAATTTTCACAGATGATGTATTTCTGTTGCCGCTATAACAACAAATACTAAAAACAGAATAAAATAAAGATTTAAGTGGGGCTCCCATACAACAAACGTGATTTTTGACCGAAGTTAAGCAATGTCGGGCGGGGTCAGTACTTGGATGGGTGACCGTTTAGTTGCTTGTTTTGCTCTATTTTTTGTTGATGGTGCGGAACCCTCCGTGCGCGAGTCCGACTCGCACTTGGCCGGTTTTTTTTTATATTTTTATGTTTATTTTAGATAAACAATGTTAATAAAGTCATCTTTTCACCACACGTCCAAAAAGCTCTCTTTAATTTTTTAAACCGATGATGTAGTTGCATTTTATCCACAATTGCAATGATAAAAAGTAATTACATAGATGCAATTTTTTTGTTGTTTCCCATGTTGACTGTTGGAATTGACTTAAGTGAAGATTTAGAATAATATATAATTAATAATATAATAAATACCTTTAAACGAGCAATTCTTGTTTATTTATATATATATTTCGGGGATCTCGGAAACGGCTCTAACGATTTCGATGAAATTTGCTATATGGGGGTTTTTGGGGGCGAAAAATCGATCTAGCTAGGTCTTATCTCTGGGAAAACGCGCATTTTCGAGTTTTTATATGTTTTCCGACCGAAGCTCGGTCACCCAGATATTAATATATAATAAGTAACGTTCATTTGGATTTAATTTTTATTATTTTATAGTTATTTATTAATTTCTTGTTGTCCAATTTTGGAATCGTTCACTTGCTAGAATATCAATTATGAGGAGTAAAACAAGAACTTTACCGCCTTGTAAAACAAATAACTAATGTTCACTCTTTTAAATAGTAATTAAATTCCCAATATTCCGTTTATTTAACAGATCTAAATGAAATAAAACTATTAAAACGGATTATATCGCGTCTATTGAATTTAATCTACATCTACATAAATTGAGGATGTAGTATAAATACAATATACGCAATATAACCTAATCCGTTTTAATAGTTTTATTTCATAAGTAACTATCGCAGTAACAAAAGACAATATTAGATCTAAATGATATTAATAGAAATAAAAAGTGGTTAGCTACTAAAGCTTTTACGTAATTTAGTTACATATTTGTATCGGGGTTGATCAAACAACATTGTAATATCACTTACACAAATACCAGGCAAACGTATTACGCACACATATAATTACTAAATTGTTATAATTCTAGAAAAATACCGAAAAGGAGATCAATATAAATGCAAAGAAAGGTCGACGCACACATAAATGGCTACGGGCCTATTTTATAGTATTTAAGCAGTTATTAATTGGTATTCAATTTATTTATAGGGACATAAAAATACAAACTCTAAACAGTAAAACTAAACTACATGCATTATGATTATAAAACTTAAAATAATCTTATTAATTTAGTTTAGTATTTGTATCGTAAAAGCAACACCTCGCAAAGCCGTACATTCAGAATGCCGATGTCGAGGCGACGAGGCACGTGAAGTATTTTGCACTGTCGGCGCGTCAACTATGCCGATACATGCCACACTTGTATGCAACTTTAAACCGTAATATTACATAAAGCTTTTGAGGAAATGTGTTTAAAGAGCAAGTTCAAAGGGTAAGAAGACGATACACTAAAGAGGACATATTTTGCATAATACATTCTTGGCACTGTTGCTGACTTTTGCGTTATGACGTCGTGTAACTTAGGAAGGTCGAACACTTATACGAAGGTAATTGAGAACTCACGTGGGCGATGTTTGAGAACCGAAATCCAATAAAAGTTAACTAAAAGTTTTATTTATGCAACTGACAGTAGAATTTCATATTTTATAGAGACTTACTACGCAGATATCATCAATTGGCTACTTTCCTACTAGTTCCTACTAGTCGATTTGCTAATACATATGGAATATATTATATGAAAACGTGTGTAGTGACGTCACAGTCAACTCACCTACTTTTTATACTTCCATCAAATTTATTAAATAGAAATTGTGTTTAAAAATAACTGCTATCTATGTTTTTCTAATAATTATCTGGTGCTTTATTTCGTGCACGGTGTCAAATAATTTATTTTAAGTAGAGGAAAGTACCCAATTGTCAATAGCATCATGTGACAGAAATCGACAGAAGATGCTACAGCTACATTAATTGTACCTAGGTCTAAAATTACGTTATTTCATAGTAATAATTTCACTGACCTAATAATAAAATTAAATTACTATTTTTTTGCCCTTAGATTTTCGAAGCGGCAAGCGCGGGCGCCGGAGATCATGAACGAAGTCAATTCGTACCGCGACCCGCTCATGTACAACGAGTGGCCCGCATACACAGCTCTCCCAAGGGCGGCGCCGAGGTAAGTCTCGTTTTTCTCTTTAAACAATCATAGGAATAAGTTTTTGGCAAAAAAATCATTTTTGGTACACGCTTTTATCGCTGACTGTACTTTTCTTACGACAGACAACGAATACTCATCGAGACAATTCTATAAACCCCTAACACAATTAGGTTGCGTTGTTTCATCACAGATTTCCTATGGCCACCTCCTGTCTCCATCATCAGATCAGCTCGATGGTACCATAATATTGCATTGTCACCCGACTTACATGTGTATGCAAAATTTCAGCTCAATCGGAAACCGGGAAGTGGATCAAATTTAACTTGCAAGATTCCAATATATAGTTACATACAGGTCGACCTAATAAAAGCGTGTTAAAAAAAACAACTTGACCGACACAAATCTGTCTACAACTTTTAAAGTTGATGGTAAAACACCTTTAAATAATGGCTAATATTCTATGTAATGCTTCAGTTTATAGTTTATGTTAAAACATTCAAGGCCCGAACTGTTAAACCTAATAAACAGAAATTATGTATATTAGAAGCCCGATTTCTTGGTAACTCCAGAGACATTTTGAGCCACGCAAGAGACACTCAAAACTGCCGGTCAAAAAGTTGATTCACCTACATGCAGAGGGCCTAACGGAAACCATTTCTTTCATCTATTTGCATTTTAAGAGCCGAGCCCATCAACGTGCACACTAGCGCGACTGCTAAATAATCGTGATTATTCAAATTTAACGAAAAATATTTAAAAAAAAAGGGGGCTGCTACGTACTGTATTTTGTATTAAAGTACCATTTGAATACATCATACTAGTTTCTATGTTGCTGGATTCGTCAATCTATGAACTCAAAACAAAAACGGCCGTTTTAACTTTGGACGCATAGATTGACGAAACCAGCAACATAGAAACTAGTTTGATGTATTCAAAAGGTATTTTAATACAAGATACAGTACGTAGCGTCCCCCTTTTTTAAATATATTTCGTTAAATTTAAATAATCACGATTATCTAGCAGTGGCGCTAGTGTGCACGTTGCCATCAACGTCACCTCGTCGCCGCAACGTCGCCTTAAGAGCCCATGCTCTTAAGGCTTTTATAAATTATGCAAGAGTGTTAGATGGCAGATAACAAAATTTCGATTTTCGGTTTTCGTGGCAGGGCCGAGATCTGGCAAACGAGATGCTCGCATTTCGGGAACCGTCTGCGATGAGATCGTACATTGCTTCGTATCGATTGTAATAAAAAGTTCGATATGCAGCGCGCGAGCGGCACGTTTCCGCAATCCGGACGCATTTCTGCACAAGAATCCGTAATTATTTCGTAGGACCATAATCACTTAAGTTGCTAAAGCTATAAGATGTTTTTATTCTCCTTGGCAATTATTACTCCCATCTGATGGCATATTCTAAAGGTAGGTAGAAGAAAGTTTTTCACTTTTCGCTGTTAGATGTGGCGACGCCAGAAATATTGCATCACTCAAGGTCTTTCTTTATTAAGTCCTTCCACGTCCCATTCGTCCTTCCCCTCAGGTTCAGTGAATTTTAAATACGTATACCTATTTCAATGTAAGTCTCTTATTGAAATATCCATACCATACTAAACCATCAGTCCGTCACACAAAGTTTTCCAAAAGCACTAAAATTAATGTACCTTCAATTTAGTGCTTTTGGAAAACTATGCTGTATACTGTATGCTCTAGTAACTCATATTATGTAAAATAAGAACTGAAACGTCAATTTGCAACACAATTAAACTATATTATATTTAAACAGTATACATGTTAATTCGGTAAAGAATATTGCAAAAAATTAAAAACTTGACAATGGCTGCAGGAAACTCAAAACGCGCGATGTGTGCAGCGCAGCGCCATCTACAATTATATTGGGTAAACTTTCTTGCTTGCCGCAACATATACAGCATTTTGTATGAAAACCACAAAAGCAATTTAAAGTTTAAAGCGCACGAAATGAATAGGACTGCAGTATATTTCGCATGACTGCGTTTGTATTTAATATTCAGAAATGTCACCCGCCTATTGAATAAGTTTGTTGGAAACTTTATTTTTACTGAATGCTTTACTGAAATACAAACGATATTAATTACTTCTAAATTGTTTATCCTAAAATTATAAAAATATATATATTTGAGTCTCTCACAATAAGCTTTTTCATTTGTGATATATAACACGATATACTCGTAGTTTGAACAACTATAAGATAATAGGCTGTGACAGACGGACAGACAGATGCACGAGTGATCTTATAAGGGTTCCGTTTATTCCTTTTGCGGTACGGAAACCTAAAAATCAACAATAACCCTCCAAATTATTAAAAAGTAGACAAATCAGAACTCGCAATTTCGAAGCAAAACTATCTTTTACATCGCTGAGAGTCTGTGCGGAAAGAGAAGATTCGTGGGCTTCCAATAGGCTACATGACTAATTTTTTTTTATGGTATCAATCGATCGGGTTTGTTTTAGGATCAAATGTCTATATGGGATCCATTGCATTAAAGTAACACAAAAGTCAGAAATTGTAGTCAAAGGCCGACAGTCGCACTTCAATCGCGAAACGCACTATACAAAACGGCCAAGGGCCGTGACGTCATCGCCCATCTTGTAGTATGGACAAAACAAGAAAATTGCGTTTTTGTCGGTGACATATTGCGTTTATGTGTATAGTTGCTATACAATATTTTTGTGGGTGAAATGTAAGGAATCGAATGGTACCCTTACTTTTATCGTTTTTGGAAGTTAAAAAAACTTAAATTTTGAAAATTTCAGGTCCTGTATTTTTGTAATTTTTCAATATTTTATTTTAATATCCACATTATTGTGATAAATTGCTCGTTTGCTATCTATTTTACTAGATTTTGTTATAAAATTCAACATGTGTCATCATTCCTATTCCACGACTGTTCTCTTTCCGGGCAGACTCTTGTACCGGTTCAAAACACGAAATATAAAGCTTTATAAACGATAAAACTTCTGTATTGCAGGAAATTCAATTGTTTTGTTTGACTAGAGTCGAGGTTCAGCGGAGAGTTTTAATGTAATTGTTGTCACAGTGTAATAATGTTCACAATAAGGTCTTTTATAAGGGGAAACCGCCGTGAGTTGCACTAAGAGGATAAAACAGGTCATAAAGTGAATGAAAAAAGTTAGTTTACAGTTTTTCTATAGTGATCGAAGTTAGCGGAATATTATGCGAATATAAGTAAGTATAAATAAACGATTAGACAAAAGTATATAATATGTTGTTGTTTTTAGTTAAGTAGAGAAAAAAAAGTAGAGATGGAACCCATATATTGATTTTAAATGTTATCGTTTCAGCATTTTATGTTCATAAGTATTTAAAAAAATGCGTTTTTCCTACAAAGTATTACGTTTCATACCTATCCGTGGAGAGTAGCAACCACAGACTTAAATATGTAGCAACAGTAAATAATATTTACCATATTTGTCAAACCATTCAAACTTAAAATTGTATCAAATATATTCTAGCAATATTTGATGACAATTAAACTAGCTTACGAGCTAGCGAGGCAATACAAAAGAGACGAACAAGAATCTCCTTAGTTCTGAATTCAACTAGTATTTAGTATCTCATTCAAGTTGACTCAAATGCAGAATAAAGCTGTCTTTGCAAAGTGGGATCTGTAGCTACACGACAATAATGACGTCATTGTGAACTTGTGCAGGTCGCAGATTGCACCGCGAATGCAGCGGGTATAATGCGATTGTGCACGGCTGCCTTTTGAACTGCATTTTGGCATTTAGTGTATCTCAGTAAAGCAGTGCTTTTCAGACCGTTTTCAGACTTTAAGCTTTAGTAAAACTAAGTAACTCTCTCAATTATATTTATGGCTACAGTACTGGTTTAACTAAATTTTAACGTACATATAAAGATTAATTCTTGGTCTATTTATCACCAGCTACTTTATTTTTATTATAATTCTTCGGATTTTCGCTAACCTATAATAGTGTAGGTACCGCTGCTCTTTCCACTGCAGTATAATGTCAGAAATTCACACAGATAATACCTATATAAATAACTTAAATAATTCTGCGCTGAGCTTGCTTAATATATTTAATAAATAGGTTTTTTTTTTATATATAGAATGAGCACTATGCTTCCTTATATCCAAAGAGTAGTATAAAATATAGGACACTTATTTCTCAATGACATTACATCTTCGAGCAACACCGGCTTCCGACATTACATATGATTACAAACTTGTAAACAGATGTCAACCTACAGCAAAGCCGTGATTGTCTGCGTGGAACGGAACGTATTTAACTGAACGTGTGGGTGTAATGTTTGACGTCATTGTGCGCCTTGGAGATTGCATCGATGCATTTCCGACGCCGGGCGGAGCACAGTTGTCCCTCGGGCTACCAACACAATAGGGAATATTACGCGAAACTCCGCGAAGGGGGCGCCACTCCGACAATAGGTCACAATCTAAGGGTCTACCTCAAACGAGAGAGTCGAAATTTTGTTATCTAACTTCTCTATCACTCTTGCATATTCGAGAGATAAAGAGGCAGATACCCGGGTTTCGATTTCGCGTTTCCCGGGAGGCCGACAAACCGCCTTGATGTATCAATGTCATATTTGATTGTCTGTGAAAACTTGTCAAAAAACAGTTTAAAGTCATTTTAAAGTACAGTATGTATAAGTTATTCTATGTTTTACTAAGTGCTGGCGGCAAAACATTAAAGTAATACTCCCTATTAGCAGTGTCAGACTTCTGACACACAACACAGATTTTGTCACAAGCACTTACAGTCACCTTACAGTCAATGTCAAATCCCATACATTTTGTCAGGAATCTAAAGCCGACCACTGACTAACAGTCCGCCGGACGTTGTTCGGAACTGTCAAATTTTTGTTCTAAGTGACAGGCCGATATCGTCCGGCGGCCTGTTAGTCAGTGGTCGGCTTAACGGTTAGACGTTGCTGAAACAAGACTTAAGTCGCGCTTTAAAGTACAAATAAAAATAAAAATGCCCATTTATATGATATAAATATTGTTATTCGGTGAAGTGAGTTCAGCTAGCAGTTTATAAAAATTCGTAGCGCTTTTTTAGTTCAAAATAAGATTGCCAAAAATATGAATAGCAATCTAGAGGCCTCTCTCTACTCTCTAGTAAATTAGTCGATTCGAATCCTGGATCCCTAGCCAAGATGCCAATCGTTTGCGCTACGACAAAAAAAAACGCTGTCTGTCTCTCTATCGCACTAATAGTTATGTAAGAGTTATAAGGAGACAGAAAGCGTTTCGTTGTCGTAGGTCGTAGCCGGGCGCGGCTCGCCTTAAGGAGCGCTTGTGCGGTGCACTCCCATAAATAATCAAAATGAAATTATACCACCTATTTAATATATTACTATTTAAGATCTATCGTAAAAAACTCAATACCAATTAAATAATAATAACTCGGCGTAATTTCATAGAAATCAAAGGTATAACGTGCGAAGCGGAGCGCTTTGGATTGCGCTCCTATGGAAAAAGATTTAGTACATTCGATCAATAGGAAATTCAATAAGAGCGAAAGAGAAGTTTCACCACAGCTGCGCGCGTGAAACAGATAATTTTCTATGAGGGAACAGGCAAAATCAGTGCGGCGTTTCGAGCCCGGTTGACCTTGCGCGCGCATCCCGCGCGCCATGGCCATGTTGATGTTGTTGTTGTCACTTGTTTCTAAACAGACCTTAGTCAATTTTAAAGGCGGAAATGCAATTTTGGCTTTTTTTCATAATAAATAATGAAACAAGAGTTTAAACAGTGAAAGAACATAATTTGTTTGTTGTGAAGTGTTTAAAAATTAATGAATTTAACGTGAGAATATGAAAAAGTTTACAAAATCGACTCGAGTTAAATTATGGACGACCTTGAACTTTCGTAACAATGTTAGTCAAAAACAAAAACTTATATATTTTTAAATCAGATCAATATGCAAAAACACCGTGGTTGTGTTGTGTGAATGTGATAAAAGTAATTAAGTAGCTTATTTTGTTTTTCGTGTTACTTAAGTATATATTATGTTTTGTGTTTGGCGCGGGCGCGGGCGAAGTGCGGTGAGTTTGTTTGGACCGAAATAGGTGTGTTAACAATTTAGCACATCTTTCCATAAAATTTAAATAAAAACATTATATCCATTTGTAAAATGAACAGCAGTTGGCGTCTATCGGTCGTCAAGATATTCGTAATACCGAAAATCTATGAGAGTTCAATGACCGGGTGGACGGAAACCGACATCTAGGTACTTTGCGATGGTTAATTGAATGTGTAGGTTTAGTTTTTGTTTTTTATTGTGAGTGAACACCCATAACACATAGCTACCAGCCGCCCCTGGTTGTAGCGCAATTTGGCATCTAGCTCGATATAAAAAATTACGAACGTAAGTCCAAAGGGGGCCACTGATTAACAGTCCGCCGGACGGTATCGGCCTGTCAGTTAGAACAAAAAGTTGACAGTTCCGAAGAACTGACAGGCCAATACCGTCCGGCGGACTGTTAATCAGTGGGCCCCTTAACACACACCATCAAGTTTTTTAAACTTATTTTGGCATTAGCTAATAACGTGAAAGTTACTCGTTTTTCAACAAAGAATAAGTTTAGTCGAAATCTCATAAAGCATTAATGGAATTTTTTTCTTGAGGGATTTAATCCGTTGGCCGCCGGAAAATTTTATTTTAGCAGCTCTAACAAGCCTTTTACTTATCTTTATGTTTTATTAACTTACCATACTTATACTTATATATTATTCGTATTTATGAAACATAAAAATCTCTTTTGAGGCCATTCAACTTTCTCTCTCACATATTATTTGTTTCCCATTCAATATTTGTTTACTAACGATAGTAGAAAGGACCTACGATCTATTTTATTTTTTTATTATTTATATACTCAAGGTTTTTGAACGATTATACTATGAAATAGAAAGTAACTAAAGTCAATAAACTCCAGCACTTGAAATGTCTCGAATTAGCCCACGCAGACATATTTAAGAGTTCGCAAGAACTCACGATTAAGTAAAGATTTTCAGGCCACAAATAAAAGTTATTCTAGACTACTTATATCGAATTTAATGTCTACAAAGTCTTAACGTTGGCGGACTTAATGTCACTTGGCGCCATTTTTACATTTTTGTATTTCGTGCAATTAAGTTTAAATAAATAAATAAATAATGTAGTGTGACTAGTGTGCCCAGAAATTAAATATGTTTAAACAACTTTGCCGGTCCCATATGTCTGATGGCGACAGCACATACAGATATCTTAAATTGCTCCTGCCCGAGCAAATCTGAACTGTTTGCAAACTGAACTCAGAGGCTGATTATGTTTTAACAATTTGATATGTTTTTATTTTGATAACTGTTTTGATACGACCATTAATGTGAGTCATTTCATAAGGCATTTCTCTCGCACTTATTGGTGCGCAGGGATGCCTGATATAATCAGAATGACAGTGTCGCTCACAGACGTCTTTTTGTCATTCTGATTATATCAGGCATATTTTCTACTGCCTGCTTCAAGTGGCGATATCGTTTAATGAAAGAGGATAAGAGGCAATTATTTACGAAAAGACTATTTGAGATCACCAATGTGAGGTTTGACATCATGGGTGTTAATCGAATTCTGCTGATAACACTCACGACTCAAGGTCAGCGACACAAGACAGTCGCCACTTTTCTCGGTCCTGGGGGCCGATTTTTAAATATCGATCGCTCGATTTCGTCACTCGAAAATCGGTGGAAAACGGCGAAATACTGATTTTTGAAATACAAGCTATAGAAATTTGGAATCTAGTGGTATAGACCATTCGATTTCATTTCTATTAGTAGAATTTAAATGCCTAGCAGTGGAGATATTATTGAACGAAATACACGAACGGTCGAAATTCAAAAATCGGCCCCGAGTGCGTCGTCTCGCCAATTCTTGACTCGAAGTTCGCGTAGATCCGCCTCCACCATGTCGCACCAGCGATACATGTGTCCGATAGGACGTGTTTCTGCTGGGCGGTCTTCAATCTCACGGTTTCTTAGGACTGTCCAGCTTCCATCCGGTCTTTTTTTCTCTTCTTCCTTTCGGCCACTAGCAACATATTTTCTTCCTTCCGTATCAATACGACATGGAAACCACATCAAATTGTTAAAGCACAATCAGCCTCCCGCATGCATCGACCAATCAGGAGCCTGACGCACAAGCTACGTCATTTAATTGGATTCCGATAATGGATGCACTTTATTCATGACTAGGGTTTTATATTGATTTAATGGAGCACTCTACTGCCCACCACGCTTATCGGCCATAACAGCCATTGGTAATCTCCTTTAATTGTATACCGTATTTCCCGCAACTTGTTCCAAACTGTAACTGGTTTTTCACCGGCTTATGGTTTCTACAAAGGTCACCAGTATTGCGGCATTTGTTCTATCAATAGGATTCGTTGCTCCCACTTAACTGGCAATTATCTAAAATCGCATCCCATTTATTGCAGTCTTAAGAAGCCTTACGGCTCGGCCACGACATTACGCGACTGGCGACGGCGGCAGCGACAACAATAGTTGGAAACGAAGAGTCGCTCAATGGCGTGGTCAGTGGCGTGGCCGAGCCGGTAACTCGATTAACTATTAACCAGCAGTTTATGTGTGTTCATTATTGGAAGTGTTTTCATTCGCTATCAATTTAATTTAACTAAAATTCAACTAATATATTATTAGTATAACTATGAAAAAATGGAATAAGTGTTCCAATTTATCTATTCCACGCTTCATCTACATAAAAGTAATAAACTGATTCAGATTGGATTGGAGCGTAGGTGTTGTCAAAATTTCAATCAGATATATAATCTGTATTTATCATGTACCCACTTGTGCTATGTTAAGTGTTTATAAGTAACTTATTATACGAACAAACCTAAAACTAAACTATTCTCGTCCGGTCTAACCGAAACTTAAAAAAAAACAACGGGTTGCACTCAGGGAGTGCCGGCAGAAGTGAAAACTCAATGACTAATGCAAAATACACTACGTATAATTGAGGTTAACGCCATCTAGCGTTTGCGTTAATTACTGAAACCCCTAAGCACATCACTGTTAGTACTCAAGTTATATTAATACCAGTTAGAGCGAAACTCACTAGATGGCATTTAAATCAATAAATAAAAACTCAATGACATTACATGTAACAGTTTTTCATGTAATGTCATTGAGTTTTTCTTTATTGATTTAAATGCCATCTAACTGAGTAGCCATCTAAATCTTACGGTCACGTGATCGTCTTACGCTGTATCGAGTTTAACATTTTTTACCCACCTCAAAAAGTGCACAGAGCCGCTATTTTAGAAGTTTTCACTTCAAAAACTTTGACGTCGATTCTAATTTAACGATTGGTTATGCGTTTGAACCGGTTTTGATAATCCTCTTGGATGTTGGCGCGCATCTCACACATAAGTTTCACTTAACTCGTGGAGCGCCCTAACAAAACACGTGTGCTAGTAACTAGTATAGGAGTTCCATACTACGGTAATTCTGGGGCGCTCCAGGGGTTAATTTAGCAAAGTTTCACTTCATTTAGCAAAGTTTCACTTATTTTAGCATGCATCAACGTGAGCAATCTTCAGAATCGTAATATCAAAATAAGATCAAAACATAAACGTAACATGTTAAATCTGAATCGGCCCTCTAGTTCTCGATTTAATCCCCTAAAGAATCTTGTTGCAATACCTCATCACAAAGATAATTGAACGCCAGTGAGCTGTAACTCTATTTCGTGAAATTGTGTATCCTGTTACCAGGAAATTGGAATTCTGTTCCGTGGAAGTGTTCCCATTACCATCAATTACCGAGAGATTGGAATAAACGTTATCATATACTAATTACTATCGGAAATACGTTTCAGCGCAGCTTTAAGATAAAGCAAATAAACTGATGCTTAAATATTACTTATAGGCTTGAAAATTATGAATAAAGTAGATAAGTTTGATAAGTTGTTTACTTACGATTAATTTACTTAAAACCAGCCGGCGCCAAAACCAAAAGGCGCCCTCTAGCACCATTTTCTTCAGTTGGAAACTCTCAGCACGATTTTTAAGATTCCGTAGCCACATTCTTTGACAGGCATTTATATATAACTAGTTTCTTCCCGCGACTTCGTCTGATTGATAAAAACCAGTGGCGTAGCTAGGCGTGGGCGAAGTGGGCCGTCGCCCACGGCCTCGCGCCCCAAGAGGGGCCTCGCGCGAGGCCCCTTCGGACACAGTGAAAGAAAAGGGCCTCGCAGATGCGACTTCGCCCACGGCTAGATTTGTTCACGCTACGCCACTGATAAAAACTATTTTATGGCCTTCGCCAGGCCTCAAAATATCTCAATTTCGTCAATTGATAGGTTCAGCGGTTTAAATCGTGAAGAGGTAACAGACAGACAGACCTTTATAATATTAGTCACACATAGAGAAATATGGTCAGGATTAGTAGGGATTTTTATAAAAATATATTTTCAAACTGATATAATCCCTATTCAGGATATGAGTGTAGGCTGCTGTCACTCTTACAATACTTTCCTATGGCGTGGGACCGATGACGACCCAGAGCCTTATTCTGAGTTTTAAAACCTGTTATGGTTTTGTTATAGGATGTAAACTAGCAACGGTGAGGTTCCTACATCGTAAACGCTGAAGTGGTCGGCCTAAGAGGAGATGGACGCATTTCTTAACAGCACCCCTAGCACATGTTTATCGCGGCAGTATCGGGTAGGTAGTAATCGGGAGGTTTGGAAGTCTACGGCGCGGAGACGTCTTTATCTAGCAGTGGCAACATTTAGTTACTTGAAAATTGTACAATTACAATTCAGAAATGTGTTGTAAGTTGCAGTGCCCATACTGGGTTCATAGCCAATCGTTATTCTAATGTAGGTACATACTTTAATATAGGCTTTAAGAAAGATCTCGCGTTGATCGGTGCGCAAATCGCATAGGTGTCATGCTACCACTTATTGGTAGTAAGATGCCTGCGAATTATGTCGAAGTATTATCACAACAACATCAGCTTTTGAAATCAGAATACCACTCCCAGTTTGAATGAAGACACTGTTTGCTCGCAAAAGCTCCGGGAATCCGCTTCATTATTAATAGAATAATCCTTCCGGCCAAATTTAGCCTTCTCGCTACTTACACAAACAACTCACTTCTGCGGAAAGCGAAATTAAACTGGATTTCGAACAGGAGCGTAATTTAAAAGGTGGTGCGTAATGCCTACTGAGCGTTCGATTCAATCAAACCAGGCGGCTTAGCTAAGGCATAGAGAAATATAGTAAGACAAGAGTGCTCACTCCATACATCAGTTAAGACTATTAATTTCAGTGTCTACATCTAGCATCGAGTAGCGGAACTATCAGTACTGCTACTTGACGATAGATGTATCTCCGACCGGAAAGTCTTATCTCAACAGAATAAGACTTTCCGGTCGGTGCGACATCTATTGTCAAGTAGCAGTACTGATAGTTCCGCTACTTGATGCTAGATGCTAATAGTCTTTTTGGTACTAAAACTGATGTATGGAGTGAGCAATCTATGTAGTTTTTTCTCTATGGCCAAGGTGACGATCGCTTGCGCTTCGCCATCGAATCGCTTTGTGTTTCTCTATCACTCTTCCTTATTAGTGCGACAGTGACAGTAGCGTTTCGATCGCTATCTAGCGTAAGCGATTGGCAAGTTGGCTACGTGGCCTGTACCTACTTTAAAATGCAAGTATAGTTACGGGTAGTTTTCATTGGGCATTCCACAAAAAGGTCTACTTTGTTGGGGACGTGACAAGTATGGCAGCTACACTAAATCATACTTGAGGAGCACTAAAAATACTTCCATATTTATTTCTGTGCCTACGAAGAAATATGTTATTTTTGATTAATTTTCTCATTCCATCCATCTTTGTCACACTCGTTGTTAAACATAAGGTCGTCTCTTTCTCTTTCGGTGTGCGGGAGCTCGTCAGCATGTGCACATTTCTCGCTTGTCCAGCCACGACTAAAGGCAACTTGTCCAATTTGTCACAAGTTAAGCGCTTCAATTTTGGAACGCCTATAACCTATCTTTTTGAGTTATAAATCATTGCAGAAATCTGTATTAAATACCGTTGAATTTTAAAGCTGAGATACCAAACGTTGTCATGTCTTAAGTTCTTACGTACCTGACTCTTTTTTTAAATGCCCTACATGAAAAAATTCTAAACGGTTTGATTAATTATATTCTTGTCAAAAGTCCTCCAAAAACACAAAAACTTATCGTCTAGCCGCCCACAAACCAAAACCAATCCATTTAAAAATTATAAAAAAAATACAATGGAACGGATTTTAGGCTTGAGAATAAGTCTTAATATAATCCGTCATGAGCAAGAAAAAAGCCTCAGGTTGGGAAATTCTACGATTTATGACAATTTGCCTATTGTATACACTGTAAAGTAAAACTTATTGAAACAGAAGTCAAAGTCAAAGTCAAAATATACTTTATTCACGTAGGCCTAGCAACAAGCACTTATGAATCGTAACATACTTATAAATTATCTTAATCTATCTTATCATAATGTTATAAAATGCAATATAAATCACTAAGTACCCTATTTACTCGGTTAACTAATTTAATAATAACATCTCTGTGTTATACTAGTGCGCATGAGACCCAAAGTATCTCATTTCACATTACGACGCAAAGCGATATAAGCTCGTTTTTGTTTCAGGTTTGTTCGAATGAGAGATACGCCCTGTGAGAATAATTAAAATATTTCATGTGAAAGCTGCAGAGTGGGTGGTATGAAACGAAATGGCATTTATGCACGACTATTTCTGTATTAGGTTCACTTTTCACATACCAATTTTAATCTATTTTAAATACAGTACGATACCTATAATTGGTAGTGGCATAAATATTAAATATGATAGATATAGGTACTTATAACTCAATAAATACTTAATTTGACATACAATAAGAGCCGCCTAGATGTAAACGTAAGTTGGTTGACTAAAAATGTGTACCTACAAAAAATGTGTACACGGCATTATTGCCTAGGTGTTATTAAAGTGCGTATAGGTTTTTTGGTGTTTTATATTTTTGACTTTGACTGTACCTATTGTAGCTACCTACCTACCCGAATAAATATCTTTCGTATTTAACAAATCGCTAACAACAAAACAACTGCCACAATAATTTCAAACAAAGTTAATAATAGAATGGTAAAATATATTGTCCAAAAATGTTTCGGTCAATATTTGCCAAACATTTTATCCACTTATCGAAGTTTGTTTAGGCCTAATCTGTGTTCGCAATTGTAGCGGAGTTACGTATTAATTTTGTAACATTTAACGGAACATAATTTATTATATTAGGCAGGAATTGTACACACGTACAAAGCGGGGTTACAATTAATTCCGTACATTGACGTCAGTGATTGATAATCGATATTCTAATAGGTACGAGTATAGGTACTCTCTCAGTGTGTGACGTGTCTCTCATGTCTGTGTGTGTTGTATCCATGCTTTGGGTCTGAGGTGTACCTAAATGCAAACAATAAGGCATCTAAACATTTTGAAAATTGTCACTGATTTAAACTTTCACGAATTTTACACATTATTAAATTGTACAACGGGACTTAATCGCGTATCTAAGTTTTAAGATTTACCTCCGACGTTTCGACTTTCGAGGACGGCGTTGTCCCCGTGGTCTCGGAGAAGACTGGCTTAAGTTGGCATGTTGTTTTATGTCAACTTAAGCCAGTCTTCTTCGAGACCACGGGGACAACGCCGTCCTCGAAACGTCGGATGTAAATCTTAAAACTTGGATACGCGATTAAGTCCCGTTGTACAATTTAATAATGTTGAAAATTGTCATTGTCTAATCAAGCATTGAATACCAACCATTGGATGATCAGTCTTAATAAGTAGGTACTTCACCGATTGATTTAACTAATTGCGTACCGTTGTTGCAGGTTCAGATACCAGTACCCGTCAGTGCCCCGTGAGGCGTTCGGCCGAGTTGTCACCAAAGCGCCGCCGAACGTCGTCCGCACGCCCGACTACGATGAGGTCAGAGCGCCTACCGCGAACCACGTTCGACGTGTTGCCTCTCTGTCGCACTTGTAAATTCGTACGTAAGTGTGACAGGGAGGTAACACGTCGAACGTGGTTCGCGGTAGACCCTCAGTCACTTGTCTCCTGGGGCCCGATTCTCAAAAGCTTGTAATACAAGTGGAAGTCCCTTTCTGACAAAAGCTGTCAATAAGTGACATCCGCTTGTATTACAAGTTACAAGCTTTTGAGAAACGGGCCCCTGGAGATCGATTCTGATTTAACAATTTGATCTGGTTTTCATACAAGTTTGAGGATCGTCTTAACCCCTCGTAATGACCCTTTTCAATATAGCGTTGGCGAAGAGAGTATTAAAATTTGATTAGCAATTGATTGTGTGAGTTTACACTCTTAAGGTGACAGTCCATTTCCAACCGCAGCTGCACTACTGTTCATTTTATTATGGAAATTAACAGTAACAGCGACGCGTTCAGTACCAGTAGTGCAGCTGCAGTCAGAAATAGAATGTTACCCTTAGGTCTACATAATTACCTTCTCGTATATTTTATATTTGAAAACATTTAGGCTGTCTATTGTTTCCGTTGAACAAAAGTAAAACTCGCTTGAAACTAAATACTTTTTAAACCTTAATTTAGTTACAAATAACTTTTAGTGACACTAGCTTACAACTTATTATAGATCGATTTCTATCTGTGTTGAGTAAGCACTTTAAGCTCATTTTGTACTTGTACAAAGTGTGTGACAAATTTTAATCGAATATCGCCTACACGCCCGAATACCTAATTAATCCTTAAATAGAACGTGCACTTATCGAATAACGAATTAGTGTTCAATATAATTTCTGTCGAACAAAGGGCTCAAGTATTCGCGTTTGTAGTCTATTAGATTCCTTTAGCTGCGTGGGCGCCCCTTGTGCGATTAATTTATCGGCGAAGTTTATCGACATATGGTGCTACTTTACCGCACTATATAATGAACATTGATTTATTTATCTATATCGAAAATTTAAAGAGTCATAATGTACTGTAAAACGTTGTACGATACATGTGCGAATAGGTAATTCGCAACTCGTGTCGATTTAAAATACGACCGAAGGGAGTGCTTTAATGTATCGCCACTAGTTGCGAATTTCCTATTTTTCGCACTTGTATCGTAAATGTACCATTAACGGCTTACAAACTATCAGATAACAAATGTTACCCCTGTTATAGTCAACATATTCCTATTTTATTCAAAAATATTCATATTTTAGTCAAATAAGTTTACGAAAAAAAAACGGAATATTAAGCTTTTCAGCCCATGTTTTTAGAGTTGGTTCGATCTTAAACTTTATTAAATGAACCCTACAATGAGCATAACCCAACATATCGGTACACGGCGGGAAGAAGTTGATAACTCGAGATATTTTATTGAAGAAATTTGAACTTAAAATTAAATTGCATAAGGTTCAAATTTCTTCCATTTTTTCCCGCGAGTTATCAACTTCTTCCCGCAGTGTACGGATATATTATCCTATCCCGTTTTATTTTTCAATACCAATACCACCAATACCTACTTAAAATAATAATTTAATGTAAATATATTTTATGTGAGTAAAAAAAATAAAAACAAAAAGTTTATTTGCGACCTTGCCAGGATTCGAACCTGGAATCTTCTGATCCGTAGTCAGACGCGTTATCCGTTGCGCCACAAGGCCGGTTGGAAACTAGATCGAAAACGTGGGTTAGGTTCGCAAGTAGACTTCATAACCGCTTTATACTTTCATTTACTTTTATCTATTATAACATTTAACTCTTATCTTATTAACAAAATTACATGATGATAATTATTATATTATCAAATATGCGAGTATATATTTGGAATACGCATTTTTGTTACAGTTTATATCTTACGTACAGGTTATCTTTATATTCCATCCATTCAGCAAACAGTTTAAAAATAAACTGTAACCAGCCATGCATGTGCAAAGCAGAAACGCAGAAACGCAGAAACGACATTAAAATAAACCAAGCTTTCATTCAAAAGATAAAAACGATTTGAATTTCGCTTCAAAGCGGTCTTTGGCAGAACAAATTGCTACATAAACTTAATAAAAAAAAACGCGACACGAACAGCTTTCGAAGTTGTCTTTGAAGCGATTTCTTTGTTTCACTCGTTCCGAGTTTCCGAACGCGCTTTGGCTATTTATACGCCCTTTGTTCACGCCATTTTGAGTAATTGATTTACTTTTGTTTTATAAATCGGGTTTATTATTTGTATTGTTTTAAATCTCATTCTTTTCATAATACTTATAATTTGGTACAATATAAAATACTGGCTTCAGTTTTAGGAGTCCGTAGTCAAAAGAGAAAACCGGAAAGTTTCGTCATTTGGGTACCTATGGGGATTTTATTTACACTCAGGAGCATGGAAAACGGGTAACTTCGTAGTATAGTAAGTAGTTTTTTTGGCGAGATTCTGGTTTTATCCTGCATGGTTGTTGTCAACTACTAAAAATATTTAAAAAAAATCGTCTCACTTCTAGGATTGGCATTTTTTTAAATTGTTAATTTAATCATACATCTATCTAATTTATTAATACCTTTAAACGAGCAATTCTTGTATATTTATTTATTTATATATGTATATATTTCGGGGATCCCGGAAACGGCTCTAACGATTTCGATGAAATTTGGTATATGGGGGTTTTCGGGGGCGAAAAATCGATCTAACTAGGTCTTATCTCTGGGAAAACGCTAATTTTTGAGATTTTATATGTTTTCCGAGCAAAGCTCGGTCTCCCAGATATTCGTTTTTGAAACAAGAAGTAGAAAAGCAAGAAGACGTATCCACTATAATATTTTTACTCTGGTTAGAAACATAAAGTAACAAAAAAGCCTAAATCGGGATCTGCAATAGTTTTCATTCTTCATACTTATCTATTATTTATTTTCAGATGTTCGGGATGCTCAACGTGCCACACACCTCAGGGAAGATCCTGCGGTACCCGGGCCCGTCGCGGCCCCGGGGACCCACATTCATGGTACCACCGCAGAGAGATAGGTAAGAAGTTACCTTAGTAGGTATACCTTAACCTAAAAAAACCTCAGGAAAGATCCTTTGCTATCCCGGCCCATCGTGGCCCCGGGGCCCATCATGGTACAGTCGCCATCAGATATATCTGAGCGGCTAAGGCGCTCACAAATATCTGAACACGCCTCTATTGTCGGGGCGTTAGAGTGCGTGTTCAGATATTGTGAAAACCTTCGCCGCGCCGCTCCCATATATCTGATGACTGTACCACCGCAGAGAGATAGGGAAAAAGTCTTAAGATAGACGAAGACCGCTTCTCCATTCAACCGTAGTCCTCATTTTCCTTCCTGGATATTGACATTATCTATATTTTTATTAGCATTTTTAATACTTTTGTGTGAACCGACTTTCGTGACCTTACAAAGTTCTGTATAAAAGAAATAGTTTATTTCGTGTCAAAATAAAACTTAACCTACAAATACATCTTACTCTAATACATTCTAACACCAAAATGGATGCCATTCAGCATTTGCCGATGACTAAGATACTTAAGGCGCGGTGTATAGTAAAATGCGCTATTTTGAGACGATATTTACAGACTTTTACAAGGATTTCATGCATTATTTTCTAGTATGTATAACTTCAGTCTTTGAACTACTTGTTTGCTTGTCAGAAACATGAAGGCTTATAATTTTCTCGATAGACTTTTCAATTGAAAACATGCTTAACATTGTTTTTATATCCTTATTTTAGAAGTACTACGAAGAAAATGAATGTGAAACTTACTTCATTCGATAGCTTTTAAGTAAATGTACATTTTGCCATGACCATTTATTTATAGACATGAATCTGGTTTTTAGGGCAACCAGTGGCACTAATTTTCAGGGCAACCAGTGGCGCCGGTTTTCAGGGCAACCAGTGGCGCTGGTTTTCAGGGCAACAGTAAGAGATCCTATGACAACCTAATTTTCGATCTGATGGCAGGTTCGAGGCCCTGAAGAAGCTGATCAGACAAGAGCACGTGCGCGAGCTGCAGAGGAAATACGAGACGGAACAGAAACAGAGGGAGCTGGCTACGGGGCGCAGCAGGTAACCACTAGGATGAGCTTGTAGAAAAGTAGACTCCCTCTACTTAGCCAATAGAGAGTACGAGGAGAGGCTGAAATATTACGTAGCGGCCTCTTCTCTTCTTCTCCCTCGCGTTATCCCGGCATTTTGCCACGGCTCATGGGAGCCTGGGGTCCGGTTGACAACTAATCCCAAGAATTGACGTAGGCTCTAGTTTTTATGAAAGCGACTGCCATCTGACCTTCCAAAACTAGGCCTTATTGGGATTAGTCCGGATTCCTCACGATGTTTTCCTTCACCGAAAAGCAACTGGTAAATATCCAATGATATTTCGTACATAAGTTCCAAAAAACTCATTGGTACGAGCCGGGGTTTGAACCCGCGATCTCCGGATTGAAAATCGCACGCTCCTACCGCTAGGCCACCAGCGCTTCCGCCGCGCGCCGCCATTACTAACGATTAATAATAATAATAATTGCGGCGGCATCCTAGGTTAGGTTTTTTATAATGTGTTTATATGTATTTTTTATTGTTTTGTAAGTGTTTTTATATTTTACTTTTATATCCATATTATAAATAACCTAATCTGAGAAATTAAATGAATAAAGGAATAATAATTAACATTTACTTTAATACTCTCTTTCATTTTTTTTCTAAGGCCGCGAACTTTTCAGTCGCCCCTCGTACAGTCACCAGCAAAAATATATGACTGTGGGCAGCCGTGCAAAAATATCTGATGCTCCATTGGAGGCATAAGTATATGACGACACTACCTCGGTAAAAATATGTGATGCTTTGTGGCCGGCAAAAACATCGTTACTCTGTATCCGCATAAATATCGGATCGGATCGCTTAAAAATATTTGATTACTCATAAAAATCAAAATTATGTGATTACTCTCATCTGGCATAAATATCTCTCCAATGTGAATGCAAATACATCGGATGGCAGACGGACCGCCTATATATCTGACACGAAATTATGAAATATGTCATCAATCGGCAAAAACGAACCATACCTGGATAGCATAGAGCCTTACATTGTTTGAAGTGATTTGACAATTCACGAAAAGAGTGCAGACTTGTCATTGCATATGTCTGTCTCACATATTTCATTTGCAATTTTAAATTGTGACATAATTCAGGTAGACTTTTAATAGACAATGTGTAATAAACCTCCTTCTTACATAAAAAAGAATGATGAAGAGGTCAACCTGTGAGACTGACAAGGACAAACAATAATAGCGCTTTCGCTGCTACTCCTACTGAAAGATACATAAGACTATCCCGTTTTGTCATTTCCCCCACCCCTCATGCCAGATCCAGTTATATACTAGATTCATGATTGCAATACGTTACAATTCAAAATTATATCCAGTTTATTCCGTCAAATCGATGATAGAATATAATGTGAGACAGACATATACAATGACAAGTCGGCACTCTTTTCGTGAATTGTCAAATCACTTTATACAATTTACGGCTCTATACCAAACATGTATGGTTCGTTTTTAAAGGTCGATAACATATTTGTGATTTTCCAACGTGTCAGATAAATAGGCGGTCTGTCGTCCATCCGATGTATTTGCTTTTACAGTGGAGAGATATTTATTCCAGATGAGAGTAATCACATAATTTTGAATTTTATGAGTAATCAAATATTTTTAAGCGACCCGATCCGATATTTATGCGGATACAGACTAACGATATTTTTGCTGGTCACAAAGGATCACATATTTTTACCGAGGTAGTGTCGTCATATACTTATGCCTCCAATGGAGCATCAGATATTTTTGCACGGCTGCCCATAGTCATTTATTTATGCTGGTGACTGTACTCTCTCCAGGCGGGTGTTAGGCCTGAGGACCGAAGTCTGATGAGAGTCGGTTAGGAGTTGTGTTAAATACTATACATTTTGTAGTACTTACATTCGTAAATCCGTAAGCGCGATCAAGGAAACGCTAACGCCATCTGTTACAAACTTGTGGCACGACGTCGACAGTGACGGAGTATACGCCACCAGCTTTTTTTAGTGATTAACCCTTAAATGCATAGTGTTGCCAAATGTCTACAAAGCATTAGACAGCTCACAGATTAAGGGTTAAACAAATTCTATTTGTTCCTGTATATTATTTCAATAGTAAAACTAATAAATTTTTCGAATTATTACATAAATTTACGCAGTATTTTAATTTATAAAAAACACATTTGTTTATAGACGAAATGTCGGAAAACTTGGAAAACCTGGAAGTTGATGATTTTTAGTATGTGATTTTGGGCTGATTTTTCGAGGTTTGTAATTATTTTATATTTACAAACTTTATCATAGGAACATCATAAATAGTGTACCTTTCTGATGGCAGTTAAGATTTTTCCTATACCCTTTACTAATAGCTATCTATTCCCAAAAATATGAATTAACCTATGCAACTTTTAACACTGATTCCGCAGTGAAAATCGATGATATATTTTTTTTACTATTTTTCCTAGAAACGGCAAACAATTATGTGATACATATATTAATTTCCGGCAAAAAGAAAAAATCATGCATTTAAGGGTTAAGATTGAAAACGCCTGTTGCGAATGACATAGGTAAGGTAAACGTACTAGTACTCGACATGCTAACGCCCAATAGATGGCACCCTGCTGTCACCTCTATTGACAATGACATAAGTTTCAAGATGACATTTACTGGGACCGCGTCGAGCACTAGTATAGGTACACCTTACTTTGTAAAATGTCATTCAATAGAACTTGCTAACTATGTAAACAAACTGCCATACTAAAATTGACACTGAATGTCAATTTACTAGTAACTTTTGTTTACATAGTTCGCAAGTTCTATTGAATGACACTTTAGTAAGTAATGAAGCCTGAGACAAACACAATTAACAATTGTAGTTTCAAAAACAATTAGATTCCTAGTTTAGGTAGAGTTTAATAGAAATGGCAAATAATGTAAACAAATGTGACAGATTTTGTTAGCATTTGACATATAAACTAACATTTTTGTGAAGGCTGTTTTCACAGAAATATTAATAATCACTATCACTACATAGTATAAAACAAAGTCGCTTCCCGCTGTCTGTCTGTCCCTATGACATGTATGCTTCGATCTTTAAAACTACGCAACGGATTTTGATGCGGTTTTAATAGATAGAGTGATTCAAGAGGATGGTTTATGTATAATTTGTTAACCCGTGCGAAGCCGGGGCGGGCCGCTAGTCATCATATATTTTTACTACCTAGTAGGTAATAGATTTAAATAAGTGTTTAACTGTTGATAGGACCACGATTTCCATGAAAGGTTGCGAGATTACGAAGAAATGAAGGTAAATTGGATTGTTTACATGTTTTGCCATTTCTATTGAACCCCACTTTAGTAAGTACTAGCGACCCGCCCCGGCTTCGCACGGGTTAACAGATTATACATAAACCTTCCTCTTGAATCTTTTGAAAAAAACAGCATCAAAATCCGTTACGTAGTATTAAAGATCTATTAAGCATACATAGGGTCAGACAGACAGCGGGAAGCGACTTTGTTTTATACTATTGTAGTGATTTCTGGCATCTCGTTTGGTAAATCCATACTAACTGCCGTATTCGAACTTCAAGATATTCACAAGAGACGACACGTACTAGATCTATTCTAGATACGTTATAGTTTAGATTTCAACTAGTTCTCTTTTGCAGCGCAATTCGGGCAACCAATGTCACTTTTACGTTAGATAGAGTTAGATATCTAATAGATGTGAATTAGATCTCTAAGCCATATCTTGTGGAAATCGTTCAAGAGTATATCCAGAATCGCGCAAATGTCAAATTTGACAGGTTAGATCTTAAACATATCGTTATCGTATCTTGGGGATGACTAAAAGATATCTTATAGATGTCTATTTTAAAATCCGAATCGAGCCCGTAGTCTCTAGAGGTAAGCAGTTGGAAACTCGTGCTCTCGGAACCGTGAAACTTGAAAGCTGCCCCAAAACTTTGGGAGTGCTGTCGAAGTATCTAGCTCCGTAGTTATTTCAGAATAGTTTAGGCTAACGAGGAGTATTATGTATATTGGTATCTAAGTAGCGAAATCCTGAAGTATTAGAGCAGCGGCTTCAATCAATACATATTATAAAACAAACTCCCCTGCCGCGTCTGTCTGTCTGTATGTTCGCGATAAACTCAGAAACTTCTGAACGGATTATCATGCGGTTTTCACTTATCAATAAAGTGATTCTTGAAGAAGGTTTAGGCGTATAATTTGTAAAGCTTTTGTGTAAATTGGTTAAACTACCCGTGCGAAGCCGGGGCGGATCGCTAGTCAAATACATATATTAGAAATTATTCAAATATTGTCTTAAAGAAATTTAAAGATAAAAACCAGCCAAGTGCGAGTCGGACTCGCGCACGGAGGGTTCCACACCGTCAACAAAAAATAGAGCAAAACAAGCAAAAAAAAACAAGCAAAAAAAACGGTCACCCATCCAAGTACTGACCCCGCCCGACGTTGCTTAACTTCGGTCAAAAATCACGTTTGTTGTATGGGAGCCCCACTTAAATCTTTATTTTATTCTGTTTTTAGTATTTGTTGTTATAGCAGCAACAGAAATACATCATCTGTGAAAATTTCAACTGTCTAGCTATCACGGTTCGTGAGATACAGCCTGGTGACAGACGGACGGACGGACGGACGGACGGACAGCGGAGTCTTAGTAATAGGGTCCCGTTTTTACCCTTTGGGTACGGAACCCTAAAAACAGTACATCATTATTCTGCAATGCCATGAAAAATAATCACACAGAAACTAGATTATATTCTCAAAAGCAGGCTTCAGACTAAACCATAGATTAAAGTTGGCTCAATAGAAAAAGAAACACGAATACATGTCGGATTTTAATTTAAGTTCAGTTGTATATCATTAGGCAGCATACTTTTAGTGTAAAGTAGCTAGTGATGTTGCTGGTAGATCTGACGAGCAACATTTTAAACAAAAGTATATTTTCAGAGTAATTGAGATAAAAAATAAAAAACAACGGGTTGCACTCAGGGAGTGCCGGCAGAAGTGAAAACTCAATGACTAGTGCAAAATGCACTATGTATAATTGTGGTTAACGCCATCTAGCGTTAGCGTTCATTACTTGAAACCCCTAAGCACATCACTGTTAGTACTCGAGTTACATTAATACCAGTTAGAGCGAAACTCACTAGATGGCATTTAAATCAATAAAGAAAAACTCAATGACATTACATGAAAAACTGTTACATGTAATGTCATTGAGTTTTTCTTTATTGATTTAAATGCCATCTAAATGAGTGGCCATCTAAATCTTACGGTCACGTGATCGTATTACGCTGTCTCGAGTTTAACATTTTTTCCCCACCTCAAAAAGTGCACAGCGCCGCTAAAGAAGTTTTCACTTCAAAAATAAATAAAAAACCCGCAATCACCATTTCTTCCATCGCAAGTTTCGGGGGGCTCACCATATCTTAAGCCCCCTTTTAATTCCTGGCCCCTCTTTAGAAATAGATTTGTTTTTGAAGTATCTGTATCTATCTGACTGTAGGTACTTAAACCGCATAAAGTTTCAAGATTAAGAAAGGGCGAGGTGAAATTAAAATGTCAGGTACTTACTAACTTTGAAACCCTATTAGCAGGCGTGCCCTGGAGACTCCTACGCGGGTTTACCTATCGAGTCTGTCAACGGGCACAGGGACGAAGTTGGATCCACTATAATACTCGCTAAGTTGGCTTAGCAAAGGCTTAGACTTTCTACAAAATACAGGCGAAGAGCGGGACATTCTGTGACAAATTGTTTTTTATTAAAGAGCCAGGGAATTAGATGGAAACAAGATATAGCGCGCCGTGGAAACTTGAGACGGAAAATCCGTTGCGCAGTTTTTTTTATTATAGTTTCCACTCAAAACAAGTTGTTTTGATTAATAACTACATATGTATAAATTGTATAAGTAATGATAATTAAGAGCCAACAGGACGGCCATTTCTCCATAAAAACGTACTCGACTGTTTCCTCCGTGGTTTCTTAGATACCGTAAAACGGGGTGAGTAGGTTTCGCGGGGAGAGATAGGTTATGAATGGGGAGAGAAGGTTTGAGAGGGGGGTGAGAAGGGATTTTAAGGCTACTGCTACAAAAATAATGTATTCCAATTTAAAATGGAGCTATAGTAATACGCATAATAAAAAAAATCGATTCAACAATCTTCCAAAATCACCTTTGTATGAAAACCCCTCTCACCCCAAATACGAGGCACTACGGGGTGAGATGGGTTTTCCTCTTTATCGTCAAAGTTATGAAATGGAACTACCCAAAACAAAATAAAAACTAAAATACAAACGTCCGGAACACTTATTATATACACCATTCAGTTTTCATATGTAAAAATAAAATGTTATCGAGGTTTGAATTTCAGTTTTGACCCTACTCACCCCATTTTACGGTATCTGCTAAAAGACTCGCAACGAAAACTTATGCAAAATTAATTGAATAAAAAAATACATTTTGATATCTATAAATATTTTAAACCCGATTCTCCATATATGATCTCATTGTTTCCTTGCCTTCACATTTATATTAATAAGTAGGTACAATAGAGATCTCTAGTAGATCCACAACATAATTTCCCTGTAATCGTATATGTACTTATATTATAATTCCTTAATCCACTTGTACCGACCCAACCCACGCTATAGATTCTAAGAGATTGATCGAATTATTACGAGAACACAATTATTGCAAATCTATTTAGATCTTAATCTTCTTCCAATTAAACGCCCACGTTAAACGGGGTTTTAAAAATTGAGTCCGATCGAATAATTAAAATATTTGCTTAAAATAAATAATCCTTTTATATAAGAGAATCATTTTATTTCAATCTGAATCTGATATCTACCTTTTTTCGCTTTTATGAATGACTTGATTTTTTTCCATCAATAAACGGAGGAAAATGTTTTATGAGTGTAGAGAAGTGTTAGACCAGGTCGTGTCCGGGCCGAAGCTTCGGGAGCTTCGTTTTGTGTGGAAAGTATCACGTGATCATCTGTCATACTTTTCCACTGTTTTCCACTGTACTATACTTTTCTCAATAAATTATTTGTATTTGTATAGAAAAGCAAGCGCCGGAAGCTCCGGCCCGGGCATGGCCCGGTCTAACGTGAGTCATCCTTAAAACACACATTTTTATCATTATATCTATTATAATATATCACTACATAGTATAAAACATAGTCGCTTCCCGCTGTCTGTCCCTATGTATGCTTAGATCTTTAAAACTACGCAACGAATTTTGATGCGGTTTTTTTATAGATAGAGTGATTCAAGAGAAAGGTTTATGTATAATTTGTTAACCCGTGCGAAGCCGGGGCGGGTCGCTAGTCTATAACGTTTCCACTTATATTTAAAAGTGACGCCATTTCTTAGCACGGTGTAGAATTCGAGATTAAGTTTCTAATACATATACGTTTTATCATGTGCTTAATATAAGCTAGCACATTTATCTTCTCGGCGCCTACTTACGGCCCGATTCGGATTTCGTAATAGACATCTGTTAGATATCTTTTAGACATCGCCAAGATACGATAACGATATGTTTAAGATCTAACCTGTCAAATTTGACATTTCCGCGATTCTGGAGATACTCTTGAACGATTTCCGCAAGATATTACTTAGAGATCTAATTCACATCTAATAGATATCTAACACGATCTATCGTAAAAGTGACATTGGTTGCCCGAATTGCGCTGCAAAAGAGAACTAGTTGAAATCTAAACTATAACGTATGTAGAATGGATCTAGTACGTGTCGTCTCTTGTGAATATCTTGAAGTTCGAATACGGCAGTTAAGCAGATTTATAGGATTAACTTAATACAACATTGTCTACTTTGTCTTATGTTTCACCTTGGAAGGTGAAAGTTAAACATCAAGAGCTTGGAAGCCCATACATTAACTTCAAACTTCTTTATTAATGCTTGAAACTTTTGAAACATGTAAGAGGTGTGGTGACCTGAATTCAAAAAATATTTATTTCCCATAATAATAAAATAATAATTGCTTTTATTGACATAAAAGCTTTAAACAGCGGTATTAGTAAACTAAATTAATAACTAGCTTAAGTCTAAAATAGGTCCTTGAGGCATTTTGTAAGTACCAAGGATGCTGGCGGCATTTCCTCGCTGTATCGCAATGCTGATACGTTGTGCGAGGAAGCCTCCAGCTCTTCGGTCACCAGTTACGTCAACCAGACACTTCGCGAACAACTAGTGCGCGCGGGGACCCCATGGACCTAATAAATAAATCGTATGATATTCATACTTTGTAAGAAATTTTAGGAAAATAGTAACTTTTACTGAGGCAATTCTGGATATTTTTTGTTATGGTTATGATCTTGTTTTGATATGGATATTTACTAAGGTCGTCCGCTAGCTGGCGGGGTTGCACAGAGCGTGTTAACAAAAAATAGTTTGAGCAACGCTAACTGACACGGATTCGTGCGACGGATTTCAACTACCTACCTACAATGGCACCCGCGTGCGTGCGCCCGCTCCGTGCACTCGCTCCAGCTAACGGACGCCCTAAAGCCGGTTATTCATTGATATCACTGATTCAAACATTGTTATATTTTAAGACTATTTCTATTGTTTTGTGTTGCAACTATTATTACTATATTATATTTTTTTCCTTATACAATTGACGAATTTTTTGTGAATTTCTGCAATTTTTTATGGAAAAATAACACATACATTTTCAATTAGAAATAAATATTATCTTATAGCCGGTCAACCAAATCTTGTCAGTAAAAAAGGCGCCAAATTCAAATTTTCTATGGGACGATATCCCTTCGCGCCTACATTTTTCATTTTTCAAATTTGCCGCTTTTTTCTACTGTCAAGATCTGGTTGATAAAGTATATGTATCTATATCTCCGGTACGACCCTATACCGTTAACGTGGGCGGATTGCTAATCATAGACACGTCTTACACGAACACTCAGACTAATTGTCGATACCTACCGCGTAGGATTCACTAAGCTCTAGTTTAAGCGAGTACCTATTCCCTCCTCCTCGTTCAAGGAACATGATTGAACTAAGAGCGTATTCACATTATCTGCATAGATAATAGATATCGATGTCGGATATGACACGAGCAAAATGTGGCTTTCTAGGTCCTTATGCTTTATGTGTATACTAGCGACCCGCCCCGGTTTCGCAAAGGTAAACAAATTATACATAAACCTTCCTCTTGAATCACTCTATCTATAAAAAAAAACCGCGGCTAAATCCGTTGCGACAAACAAATTATGTATAAACCTTGCTCTTGAATCACGCTATTTATTAAAAAAAACCGCATCTAAATCTGTTGCGTAGTTTTAAAGATCTAAGCATACATAGGGACAGACAGACAGCGGGTAGCGGCTTTGTTTTATGTAGTGAAGGACATTTCAATCAGAAAATGGCCGTTATGCACCATGTTCTTGGGATACATGTACTAATGGAAGGGTCCAGGTCCCAGGCGAAGACCTGGGAGCCCAGGCGGGGACCTGGGGGCCCACAGTTCTTAAGCTTGCGTTTACGTTTATGTTCGCTTTTACCATAGGCAAAACTGCAAGTTCATTTATTAATGATATAGTAAAATAACAAGTGCGCACAGGATGGAACCCTCTCGACTACCCCGCCGTGTTCTTCTTGGTGCAGTAGCGAATGCAAAACGTAGCGTTGGGAGGCCATTGCTTCGCTTTAAAGATTGCGCAAAGAGGGACATGATTGCCTTCCATATCGACCACCGAGACTGGGAGAGGCTTGCAGAACAGCGGACGGATTGGCGCAAACGTGTTGTGGAGGGTCGCAAGTTTTGTGATGAGACCTGGTTCGCCGCACTCGCTGACAAGAGGCAAAAGCGACGACAAGGCGTCTCAGTGCCGTTTTCCGGAAATCTCTTTTGTCAGTCCTGTGGTAGACCATGTCGGTCTCGCATCGGTCTATTCAACCACCAAAAAAGGTGTTTCTCCGGCGTTTAGGGCTTGCAATCCGGATATCCGGATATCCGTTTTATCCGGATATCCGTGAAATTTAATATTTAGATTTTGAGTAAGATTATATCCGGATAAAACGAATAATTCGAATACTACAATTTTTAAGATAACTACTTTAAAAAACGTTGAAAGTTATAATGTAAATCACGTTGTCGGTTGACTTTATTTATTTGGATACATTTTTACGTTATAAAAATTTTTTATTTAAATTATTACTCCTTGATTGCCGATTACACCCTTATTTTTTTAATATTTGAGAATAATCTTATGCAGATCGACCTAAAGTGTAAAAATAGAACATGCTAAATATGTAAACAAAAGTTACTAGTAAATTGCCATTCAGTGTCAATTTTAGTATGGCGGTTTGTTTCTTACTAGTTAGCAAGTTCTATTGAATGGCACTTTAGCTCCGTAAGAGTAACTTTTTTTTTTCTTTTTTTTTTCATTTATTCACTTCAATCAATCAGCACTTACAGATAAACCTTACGTGCTAATTGGCATTACATTAATTAGTGTCTAACATGCATTAACTGCAATAAATACAATAAAATACAATCGGATTAAATCAAAACTTAAATTATATGTACAATACCGAATAATTATGGAATTAGGAACAATATTAATGTCAAAATCATCTAAATAAAATAATGATAATAATTTAAATGATATGTACCTATATAAGAAGATCAAAATCAAATAAAATAAATATTACTATTTTCATTTTTAAAAATATGTCACAATTTACTCTAATAGGATTAATATTAAATTCATTTATACATAATAAATAGGCTTTGAGTGTACTTGTACCGTGTTCCTGTCAAACTGATGCGCTGTCATAGTACATTATTAACAAAGTGCAAACAGAACTAAAATGAGTCCAACGGAGGAGAACTTCGGTTGATATTGAACTGCCAAACGAAATGCAGTAGGATTTAGCATATATGATGAAGGTTTTAGCATTTTGTATTTGAATAAATCTGTAGTGAAAACCTTAAATGCAATGTAAAATCTCAACAAGAAGAGACCCTTCTAACAGGTAGAAGATATTCGATTCTCTGAATATTATCAAAGCCACTATCAAGAAAAAAAATTCGCAGCGCAGACTGCCAATATTAAATGGAGGGTTGAAGTGTCGCCGTCGTCATAGCCTAGTATAGGTAAACCAGAACTTTGGGAGTATTGTCATGAGGGCGCTCGTTTTGAATTTTATATAGCAACAATTTGTATAGTGGGGACAATGGAAATTGGCAGATGATTTTTGTTTTAGTCCGACAACTTTAATAAGTTTGATGTTTGGATATTTCTTCGGTTTTTACGCTTAAATGGCTGACTCGATTTAGATAAAATGAATAGCGTAAAGTCAATAAGTAACGCAAGAGTTTAAGAAAGAATTTATATAGATAATTTTACAAATAACATTATTACAAGACATCAACGAAATCGTGACGACCTGACTATAGTGACATTTGTCCATAAGTTTGAAACCCGTTAAGTTACCCGTCAATTCAGATGCTAATTTCGTTATGTTTTTTAATGGAAGAAATTTCTCTCCCGCACGTTTTTTTTTTCAATAAATAACTATATACACTATTTACAACTTTTTTCTCTGTAAAATCTAAAACTTTCGGCATGATTATTGCAGTCTAATAATAATTCACACGAAACTAGACAAAGCAATGTTTACATTGTCAATATTGACAACTATCATAGAGGGTAGATGTTGTCTATTATTAAAATTGTTGCCATTGCTAGAAATTAGTACCAACAAATTTCCGTAACATGGCGCACCCTCAATAGATCCTGGTTCACCTATAAATAATTGCAAATATAGTTTGTGTCAGCCGTTCGAATAACTAATCAAGCAATTAAAGGTTGTGTAAGAAATCTTTGCCCAAAAATGATTTTAGTTTTTGGTGAGTATAATTTCATTTTGCAACTGGCAACTCCAGACAATAATAAATTAAATACAAAGTAAGTATTCGAATTATCCGATTTATCCGGATATCCGGATAGTCAAATAATAAATATTCGAAATATCCGGATACGAAAAAGACCAGAGACCAGAGACCAGATACAGAATAGGAACATTAGGAACCTAACGATTTCAGAACGTAGGTACGGACTTTACCGACTCCGCCCATGCAAGACAATTTTTTTCCATTTAAGCATTAAAAACGACTGGGTAACTTATTTATGTTTAAAATAAAGAAAACATTTAAAAGTGATTTAGGCAGTTATTTTTAATGTCAGCTCTTTTTAAGGACCCTTACTGAAACAAATCTAAATTTAATCTCATCGCTTAACAAGCAGCCTGTTACATCATTGTTCAAAAACTTTGCTACTTAGGAACACACCATTTGAGAGAATTAGCGATATAAGTCTCCTACAGTGGAAAGTTGTAAAGTACTACAAAACCTATATTAAGATACGCCCTTCTTGTTTGGAATAAGAGAAACAGTCTTCAAAGTATTGCGATCAAAGCCGGCTGCTTTCAACACTAATTGATCGTTAATAATGAAGAAAAAACAACAATTGTTTGAAACACTTCCTTTTGACTGTAGACCTTTTAAAAAAGGCGTGATAATGTAAGCGACTCCGACATATCGGCAATTGGTGTATATGACATAAAGTGCGACATAAAATGGTAGAAATTAAATAAAATAGAACTTTAAAATTTCCATACTAAATTGTTGCCATATTTAAGCATTTTACGTCAAAAATGTGACAGTTACGTAGGAAGTGGCGCCCTCATTTATTTGTTACTATGTTTTGTCCCACTGTACAGGAGGGTTGTTGGCTATATAAAAAATAAATTATTTCACAGAATCATCAAATCAAATTCAATTGATCAAACACGTTTATGCGCTTTGGAATATTTTATAATCAACAATAAAAACTTATTCATTGTTGTTTCACTTAATGCATTTTCGATTTGGCGTTCCATAGAGAGTGATATGATTGGTTAATACAGGACCCTATTTGAAAGCTTACCTATTTAAAAAGTGATATGACGTTCTGTATGATACCTTAATAATCACACACACCCATTGACGAGGAATCCTCTAGAGTCTAGACGGAGTTTAGAGCAATTATTTCATGAAACCGATGCTGCCAAAAATACTGGGGTGCGGGGGACGAGGTGAGCCCGTGATTGGCCCGTTCCAAGACACGGACGTCACACAAAGACACTTTGACTCGAAAATGGAGTAAAACTACCGTAGGTATATTTGTGGCAGAGGGGGTAGCGCTACTAGTCTGGAGGATGTCTTGTCTGTGCACACACCTTAATGAAATTGACATTAGGCCCTAACGTAAAGGGTATTTTGGGAACGGATACTTGGGTTAAGTGCCCCTTTCACTCCCTACTAACTGGCGCACTCGGTTGGATCAAAATCTAGTTAAGTATTGACGTTATTATGATGTCATACATTAATAGTACCTACATTGCGAATTATCTATTCGCACATGTATCGTACAACGTTTTACAGTACATAAATGGCCTGTTAAACTTTCGACATAGGGGCTGCTCATAAATTACGTCATCGATTTTTGACGATTTTTGACCCCCCCCCCCCCCCCACCCCTAAAATCATCCAAAAATCATTCTTCGAATGACTCCGTTTCCTCCTACGTCATGCTACCATCATCCGATGTCCAGACTCCCCCCCCCCCACAAATTGAAATGACGTAATTTATGAATAGCCCCATAGTTACGTAATGCGGTAATTATCGCACTAATGCGATAAAGTAGCACCATAATGTCCTGTAAATATTCTTATTTGTTGCAGCAATGACGAGTACCCGTACTATTACGGCGAGCAGGAGCAACGCGGACTGCAGAATCTGCAGGCGGAGTACGGAGACGATCCCAGCACCAGGCACAACAAGTAAGTCACCCGCCCGGCCCGGTCATAGCCCGGGTTGTTGGGGGCAAAAACGTACTAGTGCTTGTTAACCTTTTCGACGCCGTGTCAAACACAAAAGCTGTCACGTCGACGCCACGTCACCGAAGTGTCAAAACTGAAATTGAACTTTATGCATATGCACGTAGGTCTATGTTGCTCTGTGGTCTGTGACCGATTAATCGGTCTTTGGCGTTGAACCTACGGTGCGGATATATCACCGTAAAATTGTAAACACTCGTCATATTATAATTTCGCTAGTTACATTATAAAACTGACGGTAGGGAGATTATAATCTAACCTAACCTAACCTACGTTAGATTATAAACTAACGGGTTCACAATCTTACGGTGTCAGATATATCGGTCTTTGGCGTCCAAAAGGTTAATTGCATATCGATTTAAGTGTTATCTAGAAAGCAATTTCTAAACCATAATAACGAACGTGCTTGTTAATTGAATATCGATTTAAGTGTTATCTAAAAAGCAATTACTAAACCATAATATAAAATGTGACTGATTCAGAGCATTAGTCAGCCTTTCAATACCTATTTGCAAACCTATTTTTATTTATTCTTATTGCACCTCTATATATCCGATATCTGACTGACTCATGTCGTCGTGACAAAAGTTAATTCCATCGGATCATTGATATAGTATAAAGAACTGGATACCCAATCAGCCGCCAAAAATGGCCCCACAAAAGTGATGTCAAAACAGATCATGCATTACTTTTTCGTTTAGTCTTGTTTGAAACGCTCAAATGTGAAGTTGTCAACAATTACGAAATGTGCCGTTAAAATATGTAAAAATAACAATGATAAAACAAGGAAAAAGGATGGAATGTATTTCTTTCGGTTAGTTCTTTGGATAGCATTACATAATTTATGTAATCTGGTGGTAATTTTATGGATTTGAATAAATTAATTTGTTAGTACCAAAGAAGGGATGTTAAGGAACAAAAATCTAATGAGTCGATGTGAGGTCAATATTTTTTTATATTTTTATATGGAATTCATAAGAAATAATATTATGTTTAAATTCAAGATTTCCAAGAAAACCTATGCGACGTGCAAAGTGGACTGCTATTTAATTATAGCAAGAGATAGGGGTGATGCAGTTTTAAACAAGGCAAAACGGCACTTGTGTGTTCGGCCCATTTCCCTGTTTCCGACATATACACCACCAATAAGGGCTTATATCGACTAACTGTAAATGCTAAACCTGTCGGAACACAGTGACAACCACAGGATTTTTTTTATAAAGTATAGGTAGACTTTATAAAAAAAATCCAATCAGTATCTAAATGTCCCCGTGCACCCGCGCTATGAGTAAATGTAGATCTTAAATACACAGTTATTTAATAAGTAGAATTTATTTCAAGGAAATTAGTATTTAAAGACGTATACTTACGAATTAAAAATTAGATTTGTTTGAATTTGAACCACGAATTAATTTTATTTGAGCTCCCGATTAAATTAAATTTGTTTTATTTATTACTTCAATTGGTTTTCCTGTACAGTAATACATATTAAAGTGTACCAAAGTGACTCCATTCGTTCATTATTCTCGTTTGACGTTGTTTGACGTACATACGTTACGTAGTGCCATCGGACTAAATTTTTTAACAGTGTTGGTACTTATGTTTGCAAATTTGACACTTAATGCTTACGACATTAAGCTCTTTTCTGTACGAAACATTTATCTTGACTCAAATTTTACGTAAGCGTTTTTATCATCAATGCAAATGGTGCGAAACGTCATTGGGATCCACATTTCTTGACGTTTTTGTTCTGCTTTGTGTGTCTATTTCTTTTATATTAAGTCAGTGCATCGGATAATCATTCAGTTCATTTTGTTACAAAAAATACGTGAGTTAAATAGTAATATTAGCTTCACATTTCACATTTCTACTTGTTTCTCCCCCATAACTCAATTTCACACGTCACTCAATTTACTCAATTTTTTCACTCAATTTATGACGTTTACCAAATAAGAAAACAAAATCGACAATCATGATATATTTAAGAAATTGTCGAAATCATTTCAGCACCGACACCAATTGCTGACATAATCAGACCTGTCAAAAATGGCCGCGTATTAGAATATCGGTACGACCCTTGTCAGGCAATTGAATTGCGAATGACACTGTCAAATGAAAAACGACTTAAGTCATGGCTTCTTCGTACAAAAATAAGGCATTTAGTGTAAGGACGGTATTATGTACAAAACGAGCCTGGCAAAATACGAATATCGTAACTCGCAGTTTATTCGTATAAAGATAAGACATTTTGGCTAAGATTGAAAAGTTCGGTATCGCCTAAATTTTATTGAGGTTAGATTGCGATCTATGCCTACGTAATTAGACTTATAATACTACGAAATTAAAATCTTTGAAGATTTCTTGTTTTTGACAAGAAATGACCCAGTTCGAACAATGCTTATAAGATGTCACACCGATACGATACCGATCTGTCAATGGCAAAAGTGACGTTTTTGGTTGAAGAAGTTTTAACACTGACAGATCAGTTTCGTATCGGTCTGACATCTTATAAGTAGGTACCGTAAAATGGGGTGAGTAGGGGCAATACTGACATTCAAACCTCGAGAACATTTTATTTTTACATATGCAAACTGAATGGTGTATATAATAAGTGTTCCGGACGTTTGTATTTTAGATTTTATTTTATTTTGGGTAGTTCTATTTCATAACTTTGACGATAAACAGGAAATCCCACCTCACCCCGTAGTCCCTCGTAATTGGGGTGAGATGGAATTTCATACAAAGGTGATTTTGGAAGATTGTTGGATCGATTTTTTTTTATTATGAGTATTACCATAGCTCCATTTTAAATTGGAATTCAACTGAATATATTAAATAGATGTTCTATTAATGCTTCCAATGGGATCCCTTTGTTTCCCATAAAGTTTTAAGTCATAATGTATTGTTCGTCGTATTATCATTAGTCATAAAAGTGAAACCGTTAACTTTTCAGGATTTTCGTAAGGTTATCCTATAGATAGGTTAGGTTACGTTAGGTTTGTTTTATGGCCCGGGGACGTCTGTCGCCTACAGAAAGGTCCCTGCGTGGGCGGGCGCGATGTGTAGCCAACGCGCCCAATGAGGTGAAGGGGTGATTTCCCCAAGGGTCGGGTCCGAGTCCGGACGGCCGCTGGCGAGGTTGCGGAAGAGTACTTCGGCGTTCCTGGGACCTCGCCTTATAGCAGCGAGGCGGCAACAGAGGGGTTTTAGTGGGTAAACCTGGGGTCTCATTAGCCCACAACAGGGAGTCCCACATAACCATCCCGGCCCGTCCCCGCGCCGGTTGGTATGCGTAAAGCATTTCCCCTCTGTTTTATGGCAATCCTGAAAAGTGACACGTTTCTGAACCAAATGAATTATGACTAACGAAAATGAGTAATTACTGGCAATGTAACCCATTTCTCACAAACAATAAAGATTATGATTATGATTACGATTACGAAAAAATGAAAAAAAAATGAAAAATATCTTTATTATCTATTTACAGACATTATAATATCCATTTGCTGGGGCCTCTCTTTAGGCTTACAATGCCTGTGTTCTGTAGGGCTAAGATGGCCGGCTCTTTATCATTTGTCACCATGGCTGTCACGTTCTAACAAATATATAAGTGCGAAAGTGACAGGTGATAAAAATGCGACCATGATAGCTGTTTTGGTCATAGTATCATTGTAATAAATGTATTAATTCCAAGGTTATTAAACTATACGTTCAGGAAGTCAATACCCTTGAGTTATTAATATAACTAACTTATAGGTGGATTGACGTGGGATGTATTTGGCGCGTCTCGGTATTAATTTATATTGTTTGGGGTACTGTTTGCCTCTCTTTATACACTATAAAACAAGCTGTACAAACGTACATAAGGTCAATGTGGCTAATTCCGACATAGGGACTATTCCGTCTACTAGCGTTTTTCTCGAACATCGAACAAAATTGCTTTTAGCGATTGCTTTTAGTTTCAGCAATCAAAATCAGATGGTTTTTTCCTATGATTAAAAATCAAAGAAATATACGCTCGTGGACGGAATAGCCCCTATGACGGAATTAGCCACATTAACCTTACTAATATAGAAAAGAAAAATCTAAATTAAAAAAAATATTCAATCACCTTCCATTTCTCCTATTCGGGCAGGATTCGGAATGGAAACATAGAGTTAGACCAAGAAGTCTGCAACAATTTTGTAGACGAACAAATCTACTAATTTGTAGATAAATAAACTATACCTGTAATACCTAGTTAGCAATGTCTTCATTCGACTAATCCAAAACATTGTCAATCTGTCTGCCTTCTCGTTTACTACGAACTACTTTGGCATAATTCATCTTAGATTTTAGGCGAATATGACTCTTATTAACATGTAATTTTGTCCGTCAGGAAACCGCAAGCCGGCAGCCGCCAGGTGTCGCAGTTCTCGCGCTACTCGGACGTGATGCTGCCCCCCGCGCGCCGCTCCTACCACCCCTACGTGCCCCTGGACTATGTGCCCCTTCCCTACGCGTACTGAACTTCTAGCACGCTCTAGAACTCCACATTCCACGGGGGCTCCCCGCAACGTACAACACTCGGGCTTTAACTCTTTCCCATATCAGGAGCATATCTTCGCCGCTTCGCGAGCTTGTCTAGCTAACCCGCAATATTTTTATATTTATAAATACCGTTGCGATGTAGATACCTACGCAATCTTTCCATTTTAATATACCCTTTTTGAATAATCAAGTATTTTTCGATAGGTTTAAGGTCTTGGAATTTACTCGGCCGCGCTAGGCGGCCGCTAATCTTATATTGTATACAGGACTTCCAAACGACAATAACGGCACGATATATACAGGTGCAATTAACGTTTTATCCGTCAATTCCCTATTGTAACGAATTCGACAATAAAAATCAAAAAATGGAATTTTCTGTCAATAAATCTGTATGTTTTACAATCGGTGTTTAGAGTTTAAGTATTAGAAGATTTAACCTTATTATATTAAGGGATGATAATGGAATGTCTGGCAACAGCCGTTGCTCGTAATTTGAATATTGTAATCTAATTATGTTTTCTACAGTCGCGAACTTCACGCAATGCTTTTATTGAAGTAGGAGGTCTAGTCTGAGCCCGACGGCCTCATATCTTGATCTCTGTTCGAGCTACACGCTCTTCTATATCCTATAAGTTAAGAAACATAACTATTTTACTTGTAATTTATAGCTGTAGTAGTAGCCCGTTAATTATACGTGTATTTTACCATTTATGTACATATCTTTTTTGTAATATTAATTCGTAATACGTACATGTTTGTTGCCTACCAAACTTTCCCAGATATTACGAAATAACAACACAACGTATACAACTAATTCCTTGAAGTATTAATTGCAATAAAATTCAATAATTGAATAGTCCGATTCCATTAATTCCAATTGATCTTTGAAATAGAATTCCATAATAAAATGATGCATAATTAAATTAATTCTTTAAAGTACTGTGGTCCTTGAACGTTTTACCAGTATCATTTATCGTTGTGATTAGAGCTAAGTATATCGTTACCTTGTATGATATCCCAAAAGCCTTCAAGACGGCTAGTCGGTCCCACTGAGTTAAATACAGTAACGTCCTCTTCTCGAACATAACCTCTATGATCACAATTTGCCATTTAAAAACTGTTTAAAGTATTAAATTTTGACAAATCAGTTGTCGATTTGTAATGTTCGAGAAACAGATACGGCAAGGAATTTTATTTCTGTTCCATATCTTACTTGTCACAGTGACAATAGATTGAGGTCCCAAACGACTCATATTGATTGTCACTGTGACAAGGTACGAAACGGTACGGAAATTAAATTCTTTGACTGTACTTACGTTTAGCTCCGAGGTCCGACACATAAATGCTTTAACTACTATTAAATGTTTAATGTTTATTGTAATAGTAAATATTGTAAATTAGCAATCGGCGCTTCGTGCGAGCGCAGCTTTTTTTAGTATCTGTGTATCCTAGGTGTAGGTGAACTCAGCCTAAGGTGACGTTTTAAAATTAATCTAATCTGTGGAATGTACTATAATGTGGTCACAAATGGCTACCCTGATCGGACCTACATTTCAAATTGTGAAAGTTCTAACAAAATTAAAATGCATGTAATTATGTTATGAAACGCTCAAGTTTAGTTGACATGATTCCTATACCGTTTTTCGCACTGAAAGACAAGGCTGTAAACTAAGGGAGTTGTTACCTATTTGTGTATATTTATTATTATATCTATCGACTTGATAAGTATTGACGCGATACGTCGATTAACCTCACAGACTATAAAATTTGGCTTTAAAATATATTACACATGTATTATGGCTTTAAGCGAGTCAATGAATTCATCAACTTCTATTTATTGAGGCGAGCTACAGCTTGGCCGCGCTCGGCTCGGTCGTCTCGACCTTAAGGCTCGACCTTAAGGCTCGGCTAAAGGCTCAGTCAAAGGCTCAAAGGCTTGACCAAGTTCGGCCGAATACAGCTCGGCCCGGCTACGCTCGGCTATCCTATATGTTACAACTAGCGAAACATTATTATATAATTTTCTAACAATATTCTGTAGAGTTTTACAAATTATTTTATTGTCTTTTAAAACTCATATTAAGTAGTTAGCGTATAATACAAATGAGTAGTGTTTATTGAATGCGTATTGCAATTTGAATAGGTATTTAGTTATGTAATATCTCGAACATTTCGGTAAGAGTAGAGGTTTCGCAGTTTGCTATGGCTGCGTTGTTCTGACGTCACTAACAGATAGAAAACTGCACATTTTGTCTGCACCGAGTTCCCTTATGATCATGGGAACTTTAGGACCGAGGATAATAAAATAATACCGTAAAAATGTTTTTAACTATGGGTGAATGCCGGCTTACATTATAAAAGCTCATTAACACAAACGTAAATAAAGTTACGTTATAAGAAAACACAGTGACGTCATTAATTTGACAATCTATTGCGAAATATCATGAAGTAGCATATGAAATAACCATATCATATGACGTATATCAATATACAAATATATCAAGAACGTGTGTGTTGGTAAAAAATGACAATAAAAATATCTAAAAGGGAAACTGAAAAATTACATTCCAGTCTTGTACGAAAACTCTTGAACTAGAAAAGATGATAAAACTATCTCTGTATAACTGGACAATAATAAATTAGCTATTTAAACATAGATGTTACTCTAAATATCCAGTGCGGTCTTGACAAGGAGACAATAATGTAAAATGACAATAAATGACAATACCTCAAAGGGAAACCTTTGCTAGTATAAGATCTTGTGCCAGACCGCCACTATCGAATAGATATACCTACACGTATCCATAATACTTAATGTTTTGAAATGTAACTATATTAATTGGTGGTTTTTTTGAAAATAAAGATAGTTACTCCAGAGCAGATTGATCTATTAATGTTGGTGTTTGACATCAACGAATCCCTTAAAGGTTCCCGAAGATTCCCGGTAGCAAAGTTCGTTTAACCCTCGTGCCTTAAAACCCTAACAAAACCAATATTTTACTTTTTGAACCGCTAGCTACGCTCGTGGTTTAATTCTGGAATCTTTCGCTCGGGTATCTGTTGTGTTAACACTCGATGGCAAAGTTCGTTAAGCCCTCGTGTCTTGAAACGCTCTCAAAACTCAATATTCCACTTTTTCAACCGCTATGATACACTCGTGGTATCATTTTGGAATCTTTCGTTTGCTCGGGTATCAATATTAGCACAAGGATCTATACAGCTTTTTGCCGCTTGCAAAAGAAATAATTATTAATACATATCCCTTTTTTGTACAGTCGACGTCAAACACATGTTTACACTTTTGCACCTTACTCCTTTGTAATAAGGCGAAGAGTGTAAACATACGTGACGTCGACTGTAGGTACATAAACTTAGGGCTCGATTCGGATTTTGAACTAGACATCTATTAGATGTCCATTAGACATCACCAAGATACGACAACGATATTTTTAAGATCTAGCCTGTTAATTTTAACCTTTCCGCGATTCTGGAGATACTCTTGAACGATATTCACAATGTCTAAAACGTCTCGTTATGTATTTTTAGATTTCAAAACGATTTTGAAACGAGAATCGTAAAAGTGACATTGGTTGCCCGAATTGAGCTGCAAAAGATATCTAGTTGTTGTTGTATCTAGTGTTGTGTACTCGTTTTACTGTGGCATTGCATGCAATATGGTGTGCCACCCAAGAACTGTAGCAGCTGCTACAAATGTTCTACGCCGTAGGCACGTAGTATCGTAGCGAGTTTGATAATAATTTATCAATGATAAATTATCATACAGACAAGTTGATTAACGAGGGCCCCTTTTCAACTCGGGCAAAAGTAATCTTGCGATGATATTGTTACAAACTAACTTATAATCGATTAAATAAATATGACATAGCTTAGTGACAACATAATAGTTAAAAAAAAACAACAAGTTGGATTGATCAAAACAGAAGTGAAAACGCTATTTATACATTTATACATAACAGTTGAAAAATATGAACATAAAAGATAAAGTCTGTGGGAGTTATACTACAAATGGTGTTATTGTGATTTAAAATAAAAATTAAGCATCACTCTTGCATACCCTAGCGATAGAGAGGCAAATAGAAGAACAAAAGAAAAAATGGTTTACGCTACTTAGGCCCTCTGGTACGGAACCCTAAACCGATCCACGCGGGAGACCGGTATCAAAACAAATCAATGTTATTGCGAAAATTCGGCGACAATATGGGCCTCGGAAAGTTTGCGAAGTTTCTGAACGACGGGTCTTGATTACCCAGCGATTTAATCAAAGGCATTATAGTAATTCATAATTATATTATGAAAATTTAGTAATTCCATTTACTAATTGTAGGAGTTTTTGATGCGAAAAAAAACGATTTTAGGGAAGCAGGGTTGCGTTCACTTATGGAAAAGGCTCCTCTTTTGAAAATCGTGTACCTCGTGGCAGCTTCCGATATGCTGCAACGAAGTGTTGGAACAATTTACCGCCACCAATCAGAAACTGCAAATGGTGTACCTTACTTTATTTAAGTTTCTGTTGTACCTAATGTAAGTTTTTCTACGCCAAATAAATATTTTCTATTACTACCTAGCTTTAATCTACACTTAAATGTAAAAAGTAAGATAAGTTAAACTAAAGAGTAACTGAAAATCGACCACAAAACAATTCATTTTCATACAATATGAGACAAATCTAATAACCCCAAAACAATTTAATTATAATACACCTAAAAAGTTTTCAAAAAAATCACTTTTTTTTGTGTAGTATTTTATATCGTTCTGTCGCAGTGCCGCGTGTCTATCAAATTGCAGCTGTCTAGCATTAACTATCACGGAGCCAAGCCGCGGTCGGACATACGGACGGTCATGGCGAAACTATAAGGGTTCCTATAGTTCGTTTTTTTTAGCATTAGAAAGAAGGTAAGCGATCTTGACATGTCTTTTAATTGAAAAACGCTTTATAAAAATCAGTAACTTATACTTATAAAAGCAGAACAATATTAAATGATCGTATTAGATTCATAATTGTTACATTTTTGCCGTGACTTATTTTTAAAACATGTTTTTCAATTAAAAGACATATCAAGATTGTTTACCTTTTTTCTAATGCTAAAAAAAAAAGAACTATAGTTGACTACGGAACCCTAAAAAGCTGGATATAATTTTGTAAAGGTGATATTAAAGTAAAATTAAATAGCTACCAAAACTTGTTGTTTGTAAAGTCTTTAGTAAAGTTCTAAAAATAAGTTTGAATCAGGCAGAGTTTTGTTGACAGAACGTTTTACAGAAACAATAATATTGGTATAAACTTTAAAATTGTTTTTATTGGTCTTCTCGATTTGTCTATTTCAGGAATCAAGCAAACTTGAAACCAAGAGACGTATTATGTTACACTCATTGTTGACTGTGAATAGGTGAGCCCGTGTCGGGTGTTATTGGGCTGCAAATCAGTTGCACTGATCATTAATTAATTATGATTACTTATGATTGGAATTAACAAGATAAGATCCACGTTATACCTGCAGCCGTCTCAACTACATATATACGTAACGCAACCGATGTGGCATATATTTAACTACATAATAACTGATATGTGCACGCATTATATTAGCAAAGAACTGGAGGCCATAAGTCAAAGGGTGACTCACGTTAGACCGGGCCGTGCCCGGGCCGAGGCCGAGATGTCATTTTCTATGACGGCTGATCAGTGATCACGTGGTGCTTTCCCTAGAAAACGAAGCTCCGGAGGCCCGGTCTAGCGTGAGTCATCCTTAAGCCTGCCCTTATAACCCATAACAGGCGTCGCTCACTCCGCGATTTCGTCGCTTTGCTACAGGTAGCTATAAGTACATCCGTTCCACACCAATTTTGGTGGCTAGCCATAAGCCGCGCGTGGCGCTGTCGCCACCTAGCGGCCATGTCTGTCCTGATCGTAACAGACGCGTTTTGTTAGAGAGTAAGTCTTCTTCTGTACCTAGTACTATTATTTATTCTGTGCCCGTAACTAATTTTTTGCTACGACTACTTACCCCAAAATTTAAGTTCACAATAAGGCTTCCATTCCAATTCCTTCATTTCTTGTAGGTAGTCTTAAAACTGTCTAGACGGATACTTTTTTAGGGTGGCCCTGTCTCAGGTATTTTTAAGCTTAGAAATAAATCGTTCGCAGACATTTCTACTTGATACAAAATTAATTCAGGTATTTTTGTCGCACTTTGGTTAAGTAATACAGAAACGTGAGTAGGCGTTTCTTACTGAATATTAGCACTTTAGTGAAAATAAAGACAAAAGCTGGCTTGTGCGAAGACTGCGTCACACAAAATTATTTCCCGTCACTAGAGAGTGCAACTTTACTGCTTTTCTATACAAATACAGCACCGGGACCGGGAATTCCCGGTTCTTGCCGTACAAACTTAGTGCCGGGAGCATTCCCTACGCGTCACACATTTTTATACATTTTCATAAGAAACAAATCATAATTTAGTATACCAAAGAGTATTCTTATATAATAAAACAGTTTCAGTTGTTCCCTAATACTTATCTACTTAGCGTTTAGTAGGTTTTAACCAACTTCAACAAAGTAATTTTTATATCATAACTTCTGTAAAACTCGGACAATAGGGAGTATTACTGCAATGTTTTGCCGCTAGAGTAGGTACAGCACTAGTGACTTGAGTAACTTATACATACTGTACCTTAAACTGTTTTTTGACAAGTTTTCACAGACAATCAAAATATGACATTGATGCATCAAGGCGGGCCTACCGGGAAACGCGAAATCGAAACTCGGCTAAGTATCTGCCTCTTTATCGCTCGAATATGCAAGAGTGATAGAGAGGTTAGATAACATAATTTCGACTCTCTCGTTTGCGGTAGACCCTTACTTGTTGTGGGAGTAGCGCCCCCTAATACGCAGACTTTCACGTAATATTCCCTATTATCTAAAGTCTATTTTTTAATTCGATAGACTAAAATGACATTTCATAGTATGAAATGACATTTTATGTTCATACTATGAAATGTCATTTTAGTCTACCGAATAAAAAAATAGACTTTAAATACTAATATATTAAAACGGGTCAGCGGGTTCGCTACATAGCTTTCACAAAATATTTACGTTTCGCGGAACCTGAAACAAACGTCCGTGAAATACTGAAAGTACCTAGGTAACTATATTTACTTAACTACGTCCAACAAAAATATCCAACAATCTTTAGGATAGCCTTGGCTCCGAAGTGCCTTGAGGATCCTGCACGTGACGCGTTATTAGGAAAACTAGGTCATAATTGTAGTAACCTTAAATTATTAGTTACCTAATCTAGCTCGTGCTATCTTAGCATTTAGGGCGAAAGGTAAAGAAACACTAGACTGGCGTAGCCAAGGTGACGATCGCTATCGCTTCGCCATCGAATCGTTTTGTGTCTCTCCATCACTCTTCCATATTAGTGTGAGAGTGACAGTTGCGTTTCGACGGAGCGTTAGCGATTGGCACGTTGGCTATACGCGGTCAGATTCTCTGTTTCGGAGCCACATATTGTTCATGGCAAAAGAGCATAAGGGCATTTTAGAGTTGTTTTTATGTTATTTCTACTCGTGATTAAACGAGTTTTTTCGATCCTAATAGGATATAATATATTATGCCAAACCTTGCCAATGCGCATGCCGCATCTATTTGTAAAAAGCGGCTTCTACATTTATAAAAGTGAGGTAATACTGTAGCCAATAACAATACGCCATCAATTGAGGGCACTAGAGAATAAATTACTGATCCTATCTGACCTCGTCACAATAATGCTATAAACAGCTCATTGACTTCATACCTACTTACAAATTTACAATTAACGAAACGCACTTAAAATAAATATACCTTACATAACCATACGTTATTAAATTGTACAACGGTACTTAATCGCGTATTTAAGTTTTAAGATATACCTCCGACGTTTCGAGGACGGCGTTGTCCCCGTGGTCCCGGAGAAGACTGGCTAAAGTTGAGATCAACATCTTCTAGCCGCGCGAATTTTTCGAACTACCCGCACAATATGATCTTGTTTATCAGCTTGGAACGTTTTGCGCACTAGTTAGGGATATTACTCGGTAAAGATCTCATCCACATGGAATCCAGTCATTAGTAAATGTAAGCGTAAACGAATATCGGCAGTCGATAAATCGAATATCGTTAGTGTTGTGTGTTGACCGAGTAACATCACTTTTACTCGAGTCCCGATGCACGCTATCATCTGCTAGGGAACCACCGCGAAAGTCCATGACGAGCCACCTCGTTTAGACTCATACTTTGTGTGGCGTAAAGCCAATGGTAATAGTGGACTGTAGATGCTGTAGGTACCTATGCTATACTGATCTAAAGGAAGGTGACTGGGCTTACTGGTTTTGTGTTCCAGGAAGGCAGAAGCTTCTGCGGGTTGATGGCTGCTTCCTAATAGTTCGTTGCACGCACTTGAATTAAGGTTTACGGTTTTACTTGCGAATTAGGAGATCATTTCCTTCGCGATTTTGCGGTGACACTGAATCTGTCAAGTTGTTGTTTTTCAGACCTTTTTTCCTGTGTCGCCGGCCAGTAGCCTCGCTACCACCAATAAGTCAGTATAGCAGTATTAAGGCGGAATACTAAACACTGATTCGGCGACCACATTAACGTGAACAACCCGCTGTAATTGCTAAGTGCTGGTCAAGCAGTTAAGATACTGATAATGTTGATTTCACTGCGAGCGACCCTTAGACATCACGTATAGGCGACGTGCCGCCCATCGCCGGAATATTTTTAGCCCCCGATAACTTAAGGGCATCTTTCATAGAACATATTGAAAATGAGATTTTATAGCGGACCCTACGGATATGATCGGGGTAGGTTGCGTCATACGTGCGTGTTGCAGAGATAAGTATGTAAATTGTAAAGATTCGAAGTCTTTAGACCTTCAGTTAAGGATTCGACTCATATTTTAAACTCTATTGGCACAAATGATGTGTCATCTGGCGGTCTAGCATGAGTTGCGTTCTCGCGCGCGACTTCAAGTATGGACTCGCGCGCGAGAACGCAACTCATGCTAGACCGCCTGTTTCGCCACGCTCTCACCCAAAGAGCAAAGTAAGTATATTAGTTACTCTCACCTCGTTTCATTAACACTCGTAAGTAATTTTAACACATTCATTGCCACCCAGCTAAACAAGACTTCCACCATCCATCAATAAACTACAATTTACGTAATTTCACTTGACACGGACAGGTTGCGTCACTTACATAGTTCAACATATTCAACAAAATATCCTGTTACACACTTACCTTCTTCGATATTCAAGATATTCTCACATAGTTCCACAAAATGTCTGCTTTGATGTACTTAACCACCTTGTTCCGTGTCATTTTATCGCGCGTAGATTATTTTCCGCGACGCAATTTCGACTCGAGCTAATTAGGTATTTCTTGTTGGGATGAATGAACATGACTTGATCTTGAGTACCTACAATGTGATAATAAGCTAGCATAAAATCAAGCAGATAACAATGGCAGGTATTTTTAACACATTCACTGCCAGGAACCCACCTGGTGGGCGCTCGTGAACTTTGCTCAGATGCCGGACAACCCGCTGGGCGGGTTGTTTTATACGAAGCTATAGACCAGGGCCACCAGGGGTCTCCAAACCCCGGCCCGCGACGCGTTCATCCGGCCCGCGGAAGCCAGGCTCCAGGGGTTCAGCCCTCACAGCAGCAACCAGACAGCAACAGCGAAAATCGCCTAGGAACAGAGAACCGCCTAGAGGGCCGCTGGCTGTTATGTTAAATATCGACTTTACGATGTTTAAGATAAGGCATAATTTTCACCGTCCACTAAAATAGTTAATGAATGAAATTGGCGCATGTAAAGTTTGAAACAGGATTTAAAAAAACACAGATTTAGATAATTTCTTATATATTTTACATTCGAATTAGTTAATAATAAAGGCGGTTACATAATAAATAAATAAGTCTTCGTATGATTTACATGTTCAAACGTGTGATGTACAAAAAATGACAGAAAATAACTAATCTAATACGCGTTACTGTACAATGTACATAAAGTATTTAATAAAACAATACTCTACCAGCTACATGTAATGTCCTTTTAACATAACTATCACAGTATGACACGCAGTGTGCCCATTACTGAACGGACTAATAGAACAGTACCAGTATAAAAAAAAATAGAAATTCCGTATATTAAAGCAAGAGAAATGTAAACACTCTTGGCAACTACAAGAGAAGGCATACTTGCGTTGTATGAGGTCCTCGAAAGATTATAAATATTTATATCAACTAGCCATGTCACTTTAATAAATGTGTCAATGCCTCAAAAAGGAACCTTATGGGCATTTTCACTTAACTGTGCACCATTAACCTTTTCGACGCCGTGTCAAACACAAAAGCTGTAACGCTGACGCCACGTCACCGAAGTGTCAAAACTGAAATTGAACTTTATGCATATGCACGTAGGTCTATGTTGCTCTGTGGTCTGTGACCGATTAATCGGTCTTTGGCGTTGAATCTACGGTGCGGATATATCGATAATTGGCGTCCAAAAGGTTAATAAATGTGTCAATAAAAAAGGAACCTATTTCGGCGGCGTTTAGGTCACTAATCGGACCATCATTAAACATGGCGTAAGCACAGCCCAGTTCCAGATTCTACAACAAATCACTTACAAATGATTCAAATGAAAATAAATATCATGGCTATACTTGGTCAACCAAATCCTGTCAGTAAAAAAAGGCGCGAAATTCAAATTTTCTATAGGACGATATCCCTTCGCGCCTACATTTTTCAAATTTGCCGCCTTTTCTATTGACAAGATTTGGTTGACCATCTATAGTTTATATTCATACAATTGATAAACTATAGAGGACCTTAAGATTATGCATAATCCTGTAGTTTAAACATTTCTTTCGATACATTTGTGCTATTCGTGTACACTAAGAAGTTACTTCACAAGTGACATTATCACTTATATTAAATAATAGATTTCTTATTAACTAAAATATAAATTAAGCCGGTATTTCGTGTATCAGCATAAGAATTTAAATAATTTGTTTGCAGTAATCGTTTCTTCAACCAACAGAGAATTCCATGGCTTTTCATATTTGATAATGGCTGAATACAAATAAGATACACACAAACTCCGCTTTTATTACTTAAGTAAGAATTTGAAAAAAAATAGCGGTGCAAACAACTCAACATATTAAATCAATTCAGTTACTGGCAACCAAAGACAGATATAATTGGAAATAATTATTGGTTACCAATGACAGGTTCAGTTACCCTATTGGATTAAATTTGATGCAAAACATGGCCCAGAAACGGAACATTGTAAAAGTACAGTCAACTAATCTAACAGATAATATATTTCGTAATGTAAAAGCGTTAAAATGCGTGTAAATAACTGAGTATGGTACAGTCAGACTTAATATTATCAGTTTAAAATTGTTTCAAGTACACATGTTTAAAAACCAATTTTCTGATAATATTAATCGCGACTCTACACAATGCATAACTAGAAAACATGAGTATACAGTCAACTACAAATCAGTTACATTTGTTAATGAGTAAAAAAAATATATCAGACTGTACTTAAAAATAAACTGGCATAAACTGGAATGCTCTTTCGGTAGGGAAGTATTAAAAAATTGGCACAACAGTACGGAGGCGGTAATTTAGGTTAGGTTTATTTTTTAACCTGGCAACATTTTTACACCTTACAAGTCTTACAACCTACTAGCAACACTCAGGCGTACATACAACATGGAACATTTTTATTTTAATAATTGCATTTTGGATATATTGTATGGCATAAAAAGGACCTTTAGGGCCTTTGGCGCTTACGTTAAAGTTAAATTGACGTATTACGCCAATTACCATGGCGGCCATTTTTGAGAAATTACACAGAATATCCAAAGCGCGTTATAGAGATTACCTAAACATTAATTAGGTTCCCCTTTTTAAACTAAACGCAACACATTTGACTTTAGAACACTGAGTGAATACAAAAAATACATTAATTGTGCGTTTATATAATAGTTACCTATACTCAAAAACTGGTTGTATCACTGTCACTATATGAAATATTTGTTTTTGAATGAATTCGACTAATTAGGAAACATGACATACAAGGGACAAAGCAGGGCTTGTTAACGTTACCAATTCACATTATAAAGTAACGTTACTTAACGTTAAAATCATAAAAATACCTTATTACCGGTAGTAAATGGTAACGATACTTGATAACTTAACATTATTATAACGTTAGCTAGTTAACGTTAATTTTACCGGTAATTTTACTTTTTATTGCAGGGCTTGTTAACGTTACCCAATTCACATTATAAACTAACGTTACCAAACTAACGTTAACACTATCATTCTTTAAGCTGATATTTGCTTGTAATTTCATACACAATTTTAAGGCCAGTAGACCTTATTGACCATAAATACGGCAGGGCTTCTGTCAAATTGAAATAGAATCAGTCAAAATACATTAAAGATAATTATGTACGTTAGTAAAACTCAACTTTAATTCTAGTAGTTAGAGTTCATAGTCTTTTGTCATTATTCTTTATGTTTATCAAATGAAAGAGGTGGTATTCTACTTGTTTAAGATCTTTGTCCAATATGCATTGCGTCTCACTCTCTCATTAAGCAAAATGTGAGACGCAAATACACAATGGACCGAGATTGGACAGATAAAATACCACCCGGCTGTGTCGGAATATATTTGCCAAAATAAGAAGGTTGCAAAACGTCATAAATTAGTTTGTTAAATATGATGGTATAGCTAATTCGTTACTTGGTCGGTTTATATTAGGTACAGGCGTCTTTGATATAATATACGTCAAGATTATATAGGTTGGATAATGTCTTGATTTTTTTTGTGAAATATGGAGGTGTTGCTGAAATGTAATTTAGTCGGATTATATTAAATGAGACACCTATTTATTGATGTTACTGCTTGCTTGTAAAATAGTCTGGTCAGCACAGTTCATAATGTATGAGAGCTCTACATGAATTCTCACACCAGAGATTTTTTGAGATGTGATAACCTATGTTGCAAATACTATATTTAAAAAGAAATCTCCACAAAATATGTCACATTCTTTTAATAAATCCAAACTATTATTAAAATACAAAAAATATATCAAAACATGAATCCGACACTCGAGATTTTAATATCATTTTATTTTACATTTCCAATTCCCGTTTCATTTACACCCAATATTAAATCTTTTTCCGTAATAAAATGCGTATACAATTACTGTCATCATCTGTATTTATTTTATTTCTTTAACCCCTTATTCATAAACGCGCTACAAACTTCAATTAGCTAATAATAGTAATAATCGTTTGTCCTTATCTGTCACTTTAACTTATGTATTTGTAAGTAAGGGATAAACATAATTGAACTAAATCAGGCCCGTAAAGTTTATGAATAAAGTGGTTAATCTTTATTGCACAAAAGAAAAACCTTATAGTACAAGAGGCGGACTTAATGCCATAAGGCATTCTCTACCAGTTAACGATGGCTTGTCCTCCGGGCCATTTGATCGATGACCTCCTTTGATTATTTATTTTTAATGGACGCCAAAATCCAGACAGGAACTTCGATTTTGACATTTACCACAGTAATGCAGTCGGTAGCAATGTGGCGCTTCAAAATTGCTGCAGTCGACTGCATTGCTGTAGAAAACGTGAAAAAGGTCATTCAAATAGCTAGGGTTATATACACCGCGGGGGTTATTACCCGAAAGATTTAAACCAACGATTTTAGATCCTAATTAGAGTATATAAAGTTATATAACACATAGTCCAAAAACCCTTAATTTAAGAGATATTAATTATTTAAAACAAATCACAAGTTAAAAAATCTCAATTCTAACACACCCTTATGCGTGACGTAGCCACCAACTAATTTTACACGCAGACGCACTAACTGCATGGTTATTAGCCAAATTCGAACTTCTAACGAAATTTTGCTCTGTTCTCAATCACGAGAGTGCAAACTATTTACCTTCACGATAACTGGCTGATAGTTTGACGAAAATGACGAAATTGATGTCAAGATATGCGCAAGATAAAATCTTTAAATTTGATTGACTGTAATAAATAAAATTCGCCATGTGCATTATCCTCCGGCTCATTTAGCGGATATTCACTTTGTGTACGGATTTGGAAACCCGAAGAACTATGTGCTTCCGGCACGACGGACCCACTTCAGCCTCGTTCCCAGTTCGTAAATTGGCTAGACGAACAATACCCTGAGAGGTGGATTGGCCGTGGAAGCAACGTCTTAACCTGGCCCGCCCGGTCACCCGACTTAACGCCATTGGTTTTTTTTCTATGGGGAACTCTGAAAGATAAGGAAGGAATACTCAACACCAGTGAAGTCTGGAGAAGAATTATTAATAAAAATTCGAACGGCTTCCGAAGAAATAAAGAACACTTTTGTAAACATAAATAATGAAATCCGTTTAAAATTAAATCTTTGTGCTGAAAACGGTGGTACACACTTCGAAAACCTAATTCATTCTTCTTCTTCAACCTAGCGTTTTCCCGGTCTAGCGCCAGGGTCCGCTTTCCTGCTCAGCCTTCTCCACTTTGCCCGGTCTTCGGCATCCTCAGGTGTGAAAACCTAATTCATTAAATTAATAAAAAAGCGTAATTGTTTAACATAGTTGTTTATTTTACTTTACTCAGTATAAATCAACACATCGAGAATTTAAAATACGTACTGATAAGCATGATCGATATTTTAACAAAAGGTCATTCATTGATTTTAACAAAGTAATCATCCCTTTCCAGCTGTAGTATGAGTTAAAACAATAAGAGACATGATTTCTTTCGGATATAATCATGGTTAATGGCTTTGGTTATCTCACTCAAAGGAAAAGATTTTATCGCAAAGTTTCAACAATAATAACTGCACTGTACCTACTGTTGTAGTAATTAATAAAGTTTTGATACAATTTGTGGTATTTTGAGGTGCCAATCAATTGAAATAATTTCAACGTAAACATGATCCTAGACATAACTTGACACTTCTTGTCATGGAACACATGTCACTGCATTCGCCGTGCATCGTATGATATCGGAGTGATTCGTGAAATGTCATGCTCGCTCTCTGTTTCTCTACTTGAGATTAATTAAACTCGCTCACTCTCTGAATAAAGGTTTGTTCACAAAGAAGCGGTAAATTAATATGATTTAATTTGTACTGAAATAGTAGTTTAATTAAAATATATAATTGGACCCATGTTGATATAACATTATTTACTCGTACTGTCGTCAAAAATACGTGGTTTAAATCTTTCGGGTTATTAAATCCCGCGGTGTATAAGATGAAATGATGCATTAATAAAACTTTAGTTAACTAACAATATTATATTAAATCATTAACAACTTTCACAGCACGATCTCTTCGCAGGTAGGTGCTCTACAAGGAGTTTATATTACAACATTATTTCCAAGAAATAATCTCTCATTATTAAATTATACAACGGGACTTAATCGCGTATCGTTGTATAATTTAATAATGTGTAAAAATCGTGAAAGTTTAAATCAGTGTAATCTCTCATTGTTACGAAAATGTTGGTAGGGTGGCTTTAGGTTACTTTTCGTTCATATCGTCTTGGATATGGGTGAACATGGTGTTAATACACTCAGTATCAATCAACCTGTAAAGATATTGTAGCCTGGCCTTTTCTCGAAAAGTCTTCTAGAAAAATTTACGCTCATGTCGTCTCGGATATGAGTATATTTGGTATCAGTGCATTCAGTATAATATCCTGAACACAAATATATGAGATGACAAGCGCGAAAGTGGTGAGGGTAGTTACTGTGATGCAAAGTTTTTACCATTTTTCTTTTAAACATGCCATGTGGGGTACCAAATGAAAGGGCCTTGTGAGTAGATCACAAATATATAACATACTGTAACACTTTTACTACTTAATCCAACAAATTATTTGAAAACGTTCAAAAATTTCACAATGAGTTGATTTCCAACTGCTCTAAATTGACTAAGATAACTTGATCCCAAGTTTCCTTGCAATTATACGTAAATCGTAATCGAGGGCCAGGCTCATACTAGTTCTCATGTCGCGATGCGCTATCGCTAACAATAACTAAGCGTTACGAATTGCTGACATTTGCTTCTTTTAGTTTCTCTACTCAAGCATCGGATGACAGGATCGTTGAAAAGGGACAAACATATCCTTTGACGTTACGTTACTCTTCTCGTGAATTGTCAAATTTTAAAATTCGAAATTAGCTTTGGAATTTGTCCGGGTGGCTATTCGAAGTATAACTTGGTGGACGGTACTTACTAACCAAATAAGCTTGAGATCCAGTATCATAGATAGTTGTAAGACTTCAAGGGTCTATTTATATCTGACTGTGCATCCTGTATTCTAAACGTTTTGTGAATAGATATAAAAATTGACACCTATCATTTTTCACATAAACACGGACACTTTATGCATTGAATTATTAAACCTTAACGCAATGCCATAAGTCTAAGGTATATTTTCCTAATATACCTTGATGCTAATTCGAACTTTGTTATAAAACATGTCATTTTATATCATTCGCGCGTGCATTTCACTCGTACTAGATGAAATATGTATTGGTGCGAGCGAGACGGTTGGGCGAATGATAACAAAATTATATCTTTTTGACATCTTAAACAAAGTTTGACTTGGCCTCTGTGGAAGCCTGGAAATACAGCATACTTCATTGATTTTTTATGCTGGAAATTGATTTAATTATTGCGAGAAAAATAAGTATGTAGTCTTCAATAACTTGTAGAGTTATGTAGGTACTGCCAAAAAACTAGAAGTGTCCATTAATTGTGTAGAACATTATTTGCTGTTTGTTTCCAAAATCATGCTGCTATTCTGCGAATATAGCAGTTCCTCGGGCAGATAAATTAAACATGATCGAAACAAATACTATTAAATTAACCACAATAGTAAACTTTTCTCTCAGTGTGGGATATTCTCGGTCATGGAAAACTTACAAAATTATTGTTTTTTTCATTAAATCTATAATTAATATTATTGTCGGGAGAAATTCTGACCGTGTAGTCGTGTAAGCTTCATAGCCCATTCTTCAAAAAAATTCTAGTTAGAAATTACTGTTTAGGTAGTATAAAATATAAAATAAAAAAAATGTTATTTCTCAAAAACGGGAGCAGATATCAAGTTGTTAATTCGCAGACGGGTATTCAATATGATATATAATTCACCCGTGTAGAAACATTTTACTGTGCAATTAATGTAACTTTAACTTTATATTGACTCCACTATTAGTAATTCGGTATTGTTAGATTACAAAGTAATCTGGGAATCGGTAATCAGATTACAAAGTAATTTCGAGTAATCGTGGAACCAGGAATCAATTACGAAATGCCCATCTCCATTTAATATGTCTTTGTCTCACGGAAGTTTTGTTATTAAAATTGCCCATCTCTGCTTGAGAGTGAATGAACATTCGCTCGATTGTCAACGATGATGGCACCTATCAGTTAATCAAACGGTAAATAAGCAGCTGTTAACGTTACCTACTAACGTTAACAATGGTGTATCGATACCTTTGACTTAACGTTAGCTCAAATTGACAGCTGCTAACGTTACCATTTTGTTACCGGTAAAGAGTAGTATAACTAACGGTACCTGGTCTAACGTTAGTTACAACTTAACGTTAAATCTGTCACCTTGTGGTAACGATACCAACTTTTTAACGGTATTTAAAGCCCTGGGACAAAGTACTAGTGTTTATGACCACATTTTAAATAACACAATGTTATCTGGCGCAGTATATTTGACCTAAACAATTATTTAGATGCCTTACACACCTAGAGTGATAAAAAATAATAAGACACGGTCAACTATTGTGAATTCTGGACCATAATATACCTTGCACAATCACTATTCATAGAAAAGTAATTAAGAAACTTCTCTTATGGAATTGCAACAAAAATGACAGATAATAATATAACAATTAGAAGGTAGAGTGACCCATAATTCAAACTAATTTCACTGTAGCAACAAGTTTCTGCGAATACAAATAATACGAAGAAGTTCGAAGAAGCGTCCGAAATTGTGTCAAAATACAGTATACTCTAATCAAAATTTCATATTAAATTATGTTTGTATACTTGGTCAGATAATATTGTGGTATAAGCCTAATTGATCTGTAAAAATTGCTCAATAAATTTAGCACACACAAGTGTCTTTACTAAAAACACACACTTGAACAGAAGTTGAAGTTCGGTCTTCCGTCAGTCAAGAATTAGGACAAGTAAACATACTTCGGGTGGCGTTGGTCCCAAATAATTAATTCTCTCTTCAGATGTGTAAATACGACACCCCCTAAGGTTTTGAGAAATAACTGTTTTGTCAGAACCTTTTTGCTATTTTCTGTATCGGAAATCCAAAACTTGTAAGAAACTTACTATCGTATTGGTAAAAGAATGTCTGAACAAAATTTTTGAATTTAATGTTTAGATATAATGACATTATTTCTTTAAGATATACTGACCGTTGCTTCGTTTATTTATTTAATGATAGTATGCATTAGGGCCCATTTAGACGGTGCGAGAACTCGCATGCGAGTTTCATTACATTGCGTTCTTTGATCGGTCCGCCGAATTGATGTCACCTCAATGGTCAGCAATGTAACTAAAATCGTATACGAGTTCGCGCGTCGTCTAAATGAGCCCTTATGCATGTCGTCCAAAACTCTTATTTACATTTCTCAAAACCTTTTCCGAGCCATCTCTTTTTATGAAAAACTGGCGCCGGTGGAAAAGCACGAAAAGATGATTACTGCCACTAACTCCTTGCCTAACGGACGACCGTAATCGAGTAGGTATTGGGCATACAACTTAGTATTACATGAGGGATTTCCACGACTGCATGATTACCCTGGTCGTATTAGTCAACAATGAATGATTTTAAACATTACACAGACAACTCCGGCTAGGAGAGTGAGAAACCGATACGTAAAGATAGACTACCTTATTACTATTCTGTCTAAATAAAATCCAAAATTACTCTGTCAACGAAAACTCAAAGACATTCCAAACATCCGTAAAGTGGCGTGTTGGTGGTCGTAACGTATACTCTTAACAATCACAAGTATGTATGTAAGTAATTTCTTTTACCTAAGCATTATTTTCTCAAATTCTAGGTTTTCGACATTTAATAAACAAATAAATCTTATTTCTTCATAGTATCTTTTAATAAACTTGCACGTATCTTTTACCCACTCTCCCACACCACGGTACTTTAAAAAAAACGTGTACTACGCTTACCTAGATACGACAATTTGAGCCAGATACAATACGAAGAAGTTCACCCGGTCGTCTGGACACAACATCTTAAACCCAATTTCACACTTTCGCGAATTTCGATGAATAATGAGAAAAGTTCCGGGAATCCGACCAATCCCGCTTAGATCAGAGATCGTAACAATTTGTTAATTAAAAGAGATTTTGTGTATCTGATCTGATTGATTCAGGCATCGATTGAAAAACTATATAGTAAGTAAATGGCTTGTTTCTTGCTGACTTGTTTTGCCAATTTAATTTCATTTCATTTATTTCATGCAAAAAACATGGTTATAAAATTTAATTACTATGTAGTGGTGAATTTAATCGTTACTAAACAATAAATATTTTTAAGTTTCAGTCATGAAACAATAGGATGTAATGATATATGGAAATAGGATGGCAGTTCGCTTGGCTCAATATGCCAAATAACTTTGTATAAACGATATGCAGTATAAGCAAAAAGTACAATTCATTTTACACGACAATAAATATTTTTAAGTTTCAGTCATGCAACAATAGGATGTAATGATATATGGAAATAGGATGGCAGTTCGCTTGGTTCAATTTGCCAAATAACTTTGTATAAACGATATGCAGTATAAGCAAAAAGTACAATTCATTTTACACGAAAAGGTTTTTTTTACAAAAGACAATTTTACCTATTGCTGAAATGTCTTACGGTGAATGGCGTTTACATCATTAACGTAAGCGCCAACTACCTTTAAATTGTTTAAATGTATTTTCGTGGAATAACACAAATAGTAATTAAAATATACAGTGTTAGGGCTCATTTAGACGGTGCGAGAACACGCATGCGAGTTCCATTACATTGCGTCATTTGATTGGTCCGCTGAATTGATGTAACCTCAATGGTCCGCAATGTAACTAAAATCGTATACGAGTTCGCACGACGTCTAAATGAGCCCTAAGTGTAAGTGTAAGGGCTGAGTGGAAGCGTAGCGTTCGGCGGGGCATGTAGCGTGGCGTCGGGCTCACAAGTGATTTGAGCAGCGTGCACTAAGGCCGCTCCTATACGCTTGCATTTGTTTAACATGCACGCCGCACGCCCCGCCCCGCTGCACGCCCAACTCGAGCGTCCACTCAGGCCTTACACTAAGGATTGTGTTCAGACGCCGGTTTCGTTAGTAAACATAATTACATTAATTACACTTACACTATAGTATATATAAATAGCGGTCACGTTACATTCTCCGACCTTATCCTACACAGAGCAGAAGCAACATCGAACTGTGTCTATTTAGCCAACCTTCGCCCAAAAAAGGTAATATGTGGCTTTCCATTAGAAATTTGCACAAGAAAACTAACCCGTCGTATGCGGCCTGTCAGATTTGATTAATTGAAAAAGTGACCTTGACATTTAAAACAATAGATTTAAATTCCCACGCACGGCACGCACGGATCCGTGTCTAAAGCATACGAAGGGCTAATGGAAAGCCACATATATATTTTATAAGTTACCACTTATTTTTTATGAATACACGATAAAGTTCCGTTTTTAGTTTTATAGTTAAATTAAAATTACTTGTTAAAATGATATGTAAACATAGAGACTGAGAGATCTGATTTGATTTGTTTTTCATTAAATCCTATTCTTTTTAATCATATTATCAGTCTAAACAACCACACTGTACAAATACCTACAGTTAATTGTGTTGAGGCCATGCGAGTAAATAAAGCAGTGTTTTAATTTCATTTAATATCCAAAAACAACCGCAATATTAACGTTAGTCCATTCAAAAGTTAACATTAACTACTGTTAGGGTAAGCGTACCTATTGGCACGCTCCCAAGCCACTTAAAATTCAAAACTACGTTGAATGAGGCAAAGTTGTGCCAAACTGGCCATACCAGTTTCAGTGAGACATTACACTGTGTTGCATGCTGTTGCTGATACCGAGCGAGTGCCAAAATGCAGTTTTTGCCGGTATTTAGTGGCAAGTGGCCGGTGTTCACGCCAATGAATTCCTGATAATTGGGTACTTTCCTCTACTTAAAATAAATTATTTCACACCGTGCACGAAATAAAGCACCAGATAATTATTAGAAAAACATAGATAGCAGTTATTTTTAACACAATTTCTTTTTAATAAATCGTATGGAAGTATAAAAAGAAGGTGAGTTGACTGTGACGTCACTACACAAGTTTTCATATAAATTCCATATTAGCAAATCGTTTTGACAGTTGTAAAAAAGAAGCTGATTTGACTAGTAGGAAAGTAGCCAATTTTATAGTTGACAATAAATGTTAGTAAGCAAATAATTTTTTTTTTTCGAATTATTTTTTACTCGAAATGTAGGACTCAGTTGTGTTTGTAACGACATCGTATTATTAGATTTTCCAATTAGAAAAGAAATAATTAGCAAAGAACAAAAAAATACCGTTTTCGTTCCCATACAAAAAAATACCGGTATCCGATCCCTGGTTAAGAGTGTTGCCACCATTGTACATTGCCATTGCTATGTCTCTACAAACTTATCGTGGTAGGAGTCTAAATATGTACAATTATTATTAAATTTTTTTGGAAATGTTTGTTACTTATGTCCACTCAAAATCACGAGTTTTTCGATCATAATAGGATAAATAGGATAAAAAAGTGTCCCAAGATTTTTATTTCCATTCCGCTACCATTTTCATACACTTCATATGACGGTAACGGAATGGAAGGAACGAAAAGTATATGGAAATTTTGGGACACTTTTCTCCTAGCAGGATGTCTCATAGGATTTAAATTTCATTTTAATAAACGGAACGGAACTCAATCGCACACAAATATTAAATTCACCTCGACGTTTCGGCAGCGTTAGACACAGTTCCGCATAACTCCTATCGTTCTTTGGTTACGTGCGGCGGGATGTTTGCGCGATACATTTACTATTAAAATGCAACTTTGAAGGCACTATTTAGTTATATGCGAGAGCCAAACAAAGTGTAAGGCCTGAGTGGACGCTCGAGTTGGGCGTGCAGCGGGGCGGGGCGTGCGGCGTGCATGCTAAACAAATGCAAACGTATAGGAGCGGCCTTAGTGCACGCTGCTCACATCACGCGTGAGCCCGACGCCACGCTACACGCCCCGCCGAACGCTCCGCTCCGAGCGTCCACTCAGGCCTTACACAAAGGTATTTTGACCCTATGTAAACACATAGGTTCATGAAATGAATTATGTATTGACTTGCTTAGCTTTTCACAAATTTACTGGATTCATATTTGAGGTCGAATGAGAAATTATCTATCTTTTTTTTAATTATCTGGACGCTATCTTAGGATGGATAAAATAAAATTGAACTAGCATTTTTATAATAAATCTGATATTGTAACGTATTGTACTAGCATTAAAGGCGAAGTATCCATAAATATTTATAATAAACAGAGAATGGGTTAAGTATAGTCTGGCAAACACAACTTGTCAGTGATTAAGAACCACGAAAACTATACTCATCCCTTTCTTTTGGGTGCTAGTACTAGCGTAAGACAAAGAGTATGATTCTCTTTGTCTATGTTTGAAATGAGACAGTCCTGGGCCAAGCTATATATGATTTTATCGGCAAATAAACGCTATTATATTTACTAACTTCAATGATTATTGTATTTATCTACTGCGATCTGAAATAAACTATAGCTATGAGTATATTTTCAACTAATTACGAAGCTAAGCTAAATGGCACGTCGGTCGCACAAACATCGCTCGCCTCGCTCACTCGTTTACAGTTAAACAGAGACAACCAATATCGAAATGCAGTGGAGAGACTTGTGACCAGAAAGTAGGTTACCAGAAAGTAGGGAACTTACCTATTGTAACCACCTCCCTTAACAATTGTTTAAAAAAATAGTTCTAAATAATCTTCAAAGGCGCACCTCAAAATTTTTATATTATTTTGTGTTGTATTCTAGATGCCAATAAATAGGTGTTTTACCCTATGTTCTTTTTTCAGTAAAAATAGAAATGAAATACGTCTTCCGCTTCCGTAATTACTTTTTGGATACTTCAACAGTATCTTTTGTAATCAGTGCTTAATAACCTTTCAATAAATAGGAAATCTGCATTGACATATATCTAAGGACGGGCCTTACGGGCACGATTTTGTGACACCGCTGAACTAGTACCATTCTTAGTGTCCGTAAGGCCCGTCTTTAGATATATGTCAATAGAAATCCATTATCCTGTTATATCTATAAATATTCCAAGGCGTTTCCACGAAAAGGTATATTTAACTTTTTCTCAAAATTAAGATTTATTTTAAAGAATTAGGAGTAAAAATACTATACAATAAAGGTATCCCGGGTTTGCCATACAATTTTAGGGTACCATAATCATTTTTGTAAAACCCCGAGCGTGACGCTGACCGCCATACATTGGTGAAAACAAATATATGGCGGTCGTCGTTAGACCGCGGACTGGACATACGCAACCAGCGGGGTGACGAGCGGCCGCTCAAAGCAGTTCATACATTAGGTCTAACGCAACGTATGAATGGTCATCTGACGCTCGTCGCCCCACCGGTAGCGTGCGTCCAGACCGCGGCCTGGCCACGACATTGCGCGACTAGCTTCGACAGGCGACAACCATAGGTGGGAACGAAAGGTCCGATCACTATGTCTCGCTCCAACCTATGGTTTTCGCCTTAGCCGAAGCCAGTCGCGCAATGCCGTGGCGTTAGCTTTAAGCGTGCGCGCTCGGAGAGTCCGTGGCCCTCAGGTAAGTTACCTATCAGTGTTTTTTTTTTCAACTTTCTGTTTACCAAGTCACTCTACGCATTTCTCACTAAAGCCGTAACCTACCTTATACGTAATATTTCACTAACACCCACAACACTGCCGTGTGCAGGCTCGGAACGAACCTGCGACCTCCATTTAACATAACACGTGTAGACCTGGCAGTTTTACTAATGTTATTAGCTTGCCATTCGAAATTGTGACATGCTTCGTTAGTACTACGATGTTATTTCGAATGGCAAAGAAGAAAAACAGATTAGATACATGGTACTGCACATGTTTTCTTTATTTCAGTAAAAAAAAATCGTTTGTCCAGTCGCCATCAGATATATTGGAGCGGGCAAGTTGCTCAAAAATACCTGAGTAAGCACTTTAACGCCTTCACAAATAGAGGCGTGTTCAAATATTTGTAAGCGCGTTAGCCGCTCCGATACATCTGATGGCGATACACTGTACACGTAAAATGGGTAAAAACAGGGTATCATTTTTGCACCCTGTATCGTTGACTGTAATATGTAATCATATTTACCCCTTGTTTCTATCTGAAATCATTTTCAAATTAATATTTTTATTTAATAGTAAAACTGCCACGACCAACGCAATCCAATATACAATCTTAATTGACAAACCACTAAAAAGCAGTCTTCACATGTACAATAGTTAGTTACAATACGCTAGTATTACAATAAAAAATACTGGACCATAAACTTGATTTAATAGGAATAAGAAATTCACACTCCGATTCATAGAAAAAAAGTACTACTATCTATTTCCATACTTTTATATTGGGTAATGATTATTCGCCCTAAAATGTGCCATTCTCAATCAAAAGGGTACTTATTGACAGTTGTCAATAAGGCGCTATTTCCATATAGCTTCAAATTTCAATTTGAAATCAACCTTACCTTTTGATAGGTACCTTTTGATTGAAAATGTCACAAATGTTTACAAAACTAGGTTATCACTGGGTAATCTAAAGTTTTGTTTCGATAATCACGTGTAGTGTAAACATTTCAGGACGACTTATTTATTGTTTAAAAAATAAACTATTGCACTGAATCTAACACTGATACGGCGTGTCTAAAAATATATCTATTGCAGGTATCAATGATGGCTTGAAAACCTCTGTTTTCAATATGCTTTACATTGTATCACTCAAACCCGATTCGAAAACAAAAATAATGGCAGCGCAAAATTGAATCTTCAGTCTATGTGCGTAGGTTTCTTTTACAAAATCTGTACGTAAAAATCCAACGCCAAGTATAGCACTCTATCTTTAGCCAAATGAAGGGTCTACGGAAAGAACATGTCTAGTCACATTTTTCGGAAAATGATATTTTTATCTCAAAATGAAGAGCTCTTAATGAACTATTAGTTATATCTTTTGCTACCACTGTATAATAAATGTAACACAACTTTATTTTTAGTTAAATAATACCTGGTCACGGAATTACCGTACGTTTTGACATTGTTCCAAATTTTAAAACCGCGATTACTCAAAATGTCACTAGTGTGACTAGACATGTTCTTTCCGTGGACCCTTCAAATATGAACGTCTCCTTCCTTCTTACATGGAAAGAAAAGAACACAAATAAGTGATCATACGGCTAGTGACGCTGAGACGAAATGCGTCCCATTCTCATTCAACTAAGTGTCAATAAGATGCATCCACAGCACAGTTATATTTTGGATCAACAGTAACTAGGTAAGTTACCTATAACGTTACCGTAGCCACAGAATAAGTAATAGTATTATCATACAGAACGGACACGCACCGCCCCGCCCCGATTCGGATTACCTCGCCCGCGACAGGCCGCGACATGAATGTGTGCGTAAGTCGCTCTACTGAGATTCCGTCAGGATTCCGTCAGAAACTCAATGACGCGTGTACAGACGTGCCGCGCACACATATAAACGCAAATCATTTTTGATGTATGGCGTGTCCGCCCTGTGCCGTGGCACAATGTTGCTCCACAAGGATTAACTGCGGTGTAGATGCACCTTTATACAATGCACCTTGTAGAATTAGGTTGACATAAATATCCAATCTTCGACAAGTTTGTGTGACAACATGTAACCTAAATGATTAAATTACTGTTTAATAATTACATAATAATTAATAATTACTGTTGTTTTATTATACTGTTTAATAGCGGTTTGTAACCAAATGAGCGTTTCTAGGGCGTCGTAATCGCATAATAATATTATAATTACTCGATATGCTAAGCTAGTCTTTGGCGCTCTCCGGGAACCTATGAGGATATATATATATATTGTATTGTGCGTTATTGTATCTTTCGACGATATTGAAGAGTCAACTAGATAAAAATGAATGTAAGAAGAGAAACACAAGTTAATCTAGGGGCTATATGAGCTGTAGAGCTCGCGAACCCCCATGGCTCTGCCATTTTAAGAAATATGCAAAAACTGGATCGAAAATCTATGTAATTATCCAACCTGCTCACCAATTTTCACGACAATCGGTTGAAAAATGCGACCTGTTAACGAGATCCGACGTACGAAATAATTTTTGCCTTAGTTGAATCGCTCGGTCAATTAAAATTGCAATCTCGTAAATAGTGTTTCAATGCCAAAAACACTGAAACATTTTACCAGGTATGAATAAAGATTCAAACCTTACAAAATATACCAATTAAAAATGACATTATTTTACAATATTGTCAAAACGTATGAACATTAAGCTTTTATAACAATTTAATAACTTACAAATGAGTTGTGAGCTTCACATACAAAGTTGAACGTAGAATGAATTAACATTGGTGTTAACGTTACGCTAACTAGCTAGGATTAATAGGAATTTTCAAATATTATATGTAGGTAATAATATATCCCCGGAAGAGCGACCAAAGTTACCTACGCATGAGAAACTATTCCGAAAAAATTGCTAGAAAAATTATTTATCCCATATAATGCACACAACCACATCTTATTTCATAAGAGACAAGCCTTACAGCGATTTTACTAAATTATTGTGTCATACTCTTGAGCCTTCTATGGTTTTATATTAGGATTTTAAAACTGGACATTCTGTGGAATTTAAGGTGTTTCTTATTACTAACCGTGGTTCGATATTTCTCTTTAAACAATTTAATTCGAACCGTATTTATTTTGAAATAGGTGCGCTTTTGCTCCACGCATCGGCAAAAATGTATTGCCGCTGGGGTTAAGGAATACTTCATACTCTTCATTTCTTTATCAGTTACGAAATAATATTATTTTCGAATAATTTAGGGTTACGTATACAATGAGTAGCTTTCGTAAAAATACATCTAATCTTAAAAATAAACTATTTTACACACCCGTCTGCCCTCTATAGTTAAACTTGAATTTTTGAACCACAGAAATCCAGTCTTAAAACACTAACATACATACATCCATACTCTATGTAGGGAACTAACAGTGTAGAACAGAAAACCGGTTTTTAAACTAATTGGTCAGTATTGCCAACTTAGCTGCCTATAAGAATACTATCAAGACATCGATACTATACAGTCAACAAAAAACCATTTAATTTCAAACCCTGTTGCGTAACTTGTTTTAAATTGGGTTTAATTCTCAATGCGACAGAGTTTAAAATTGAATGTCTCGTCAAATCGACTCGGAAGGTACATATACCATTTATACATTCCGTTAAGATATACAATACACGGTACTATACATAATGTAACGCTATGTACGTACGGGCGCGACGCACTGAGTATTCACTTGCTATTGTCCGATGCTGAGTTTTCTCTGGACGACCTGCAGACAAATTATTATAATTGTAAAATAAGACTTGTCAAGTTAGAATTTTGAAACCTACTAAAAGTAGAGATGATTTTTCAAAATATATTTTATCCATATTCAATAAAGTTGGGTAAGTGGCAGTGGATTTGAAGTTTGAAGTCGGATGTGACAAAGCCTGCGTTGCGGACAGTGTAAATATATATTTTTTCGTAATAAACAGTGGCATAATTTGTACTGTTATTATAGTCTTTTTCAATCGCGAAGGGTAGGGTGAAGGGGATTTTCAGGGTTGGTACCTCAAAAGGAAAAAACGGAACCCGTATAGGATTACTCGTGCATCTGTCCGTCTGTCCGACCATTCCCCCCCCCCCCCTTTATCTCCCAAACTACTGCGTCTAAAATTGAAATAGTATTTTATGCAACCGTTGTTTAAGAGGAGTCAAAAAATGCGAGTGGCGTGAGTAACAATTTGAGGCGAAGCCGAAAATTGTTAATAAAGACGCCACGAGTATTTTTTGACTCAGTTAAACAACGTTGCATACAATACTTTTTCTACCACCAAACACTTACTTTGAAATAAAATTGTAAATTTAACAAATATTTTTCATGTCATCTAGTGGACTACCTACGGTATCTACCTGTTTTTAGTGATTCTTGTGCTATTACTGATATTTCTTCAGGCGTAGACACTAAGTTTTTGTCTTCATCCATTTTAACTTGAAAGACACACTGTTTTTTAACACAAAAGTTAAGTTTTCATTCGACAGGCACAATAGTATTCATATTCAAGATTCACAATATTCAAGAAGTATTTAGCAAAGAATGGAGGGTACGAGCGGGAAAAGAATGAATGAAATTAAAAAAAAAACATGTCTATGGTTCACTTATTTGTCAGATATGACATTCACACCCATAAGCGAGAGCGAGAAAGATATATTTCTTTCTCGCTCTCACTTATGGGTGCGACGAACCAAGGTCGCGTTGCGGTGCGACAGTGTGTTATGACTATAAGGTTGGCAACAATGTATTTTTTAAGTGGCCATTACACGAAGTATTGTAAAAGAGCCAAAAAGATACTGCGTGTATGCACAAATGCTTTTTTAGGGAATAGACTAAAGACTTGTCTTGACAACTTTAAGATAGGGTTTTAAAGATGTGTGCACGACCCTTTAAATGACAAATTAAAGGACGGGAGTAGAAAAAAATACACAAAATAGTTCTTTACCTATACATGACAGGAAAACCTATTAGCAATGTGCAGTCAAGCGTGAGTCGGACTTAATGTACGGAACCCTTGGCCGTTTTTTTTTTCATGGTCACTGTCACATACAGGCGTATAGTTTGTAGCTTTCTAGTAGACCCCGAAGGCTTATCCTATTGTCTATTGTTCAGTAAAACCGCACGTGCTACTTACCTGCAAAAAAGGGTCCTAATTATTCTATTTGGCACCTGAGCGCGGGCTAGTCCAACGCTCAAAAAACCAGTGTAGGTGCGCTCTCCGATAACGCGCCTTTGTTACGCATCTCGATGACACATTTTAGACTGGTTCTGTAGCGTTCGACTCGCCGGCACTCAGTAACCGAAGTACCGATTTTTTTATGCAGGTGGTTGTGGCACGTGGCACGAGCGGTTTTTCTTAACAATAGACAATAGGATTAGCCTTCGGGGTCTATTAGAAAGCTACAAACTATACCTACCTGGCTCAGCTGTCCGCGACATCATAAGCGGCCAGCGCGCAGTACTGCCTGAGCAGCGCGCCGCGCGAGTGCGGCGGCGGGCCGCCGGGCGTGGCGCAGCGCGCGTGCGCGGCGAGCGCGGCGCAGCAGTACACGTCGGCGCAGTCGTCGGCGGCGGCGCGGAACGCCGCGTCCGGCAGCGTGCCGGCGCGCGCGCCGCCGCACGCCGCGCTCAGCGTGCAGAACGACATCGCCTTCCAGGAACCGAATCTGGGGAGTGGTGGAGGTTTATAACCATACCCCGCAACGGAGCTAGCAAAACCGTAGCATATGACAGTTTTGTGTCAGGGTTGGCGATTCTGATGAACCATTTTGCTTTAACTTTATTGTATGTAAGATTAATAAAATTGATCGAGAACCTTGTTGACCCTCTTCCGATATAACCCGGTTTAATTTAGTGTCAAAATAATATAAATTAACAGGTCAATGTCAATATTAGATGCGTTTCAATGTATCTGTTATTTTGTTTATAAAATCACGTTTTTTTACGCATTTCTTTCAAATATTAACATGGAATTTTCACTGCTTGAAAATATTGGTGTGTTTGAAAACAAAGAAAAAATATTTTTTGTACTTTATGCGTAGTAGTGATAACCCTGACGTACAACTGCTACAGATTTGCTAGCTCGGTTGCGAGGTATGTTTATAACACAGTCTGACCCGAGGACCACGGGACGCACGCTTCGAGCGCGATAGACTCTAACTGGAACTATTCCAGCCAGTGTAAACAATTACATGGTTTGGCTGATAAAAGCGACGTCACCATGGAACCAAGTGATACTGTTAAGCTGGAAACAAATTATCGGACGCGGCTGACGCGCGCGACATAAGTGTGCACAGTCAGGAACATCCAGCGCGCCAGATTTCTGTCGGATGTCCGAAGGCACAAGGTTACATCCACGGCTTACCTCCGATAGTTTGCACAGTTCAGTGTATATTCATTATCTAGATACCTATAAGTCGCGGCTGTGAGCCGCGTCCGTCAGCCGCGTCCGATAATTTGTTTCCAGCTTTATAAAGGAACATGTCGCGAAACCAATAAACATCCATATTTTATAAGTGATAAAATTTCATAGAACATTAAACACACCTACATACCGAGATAATTACATTTTCAGATTAAAAGAGGCCAGTTTTAGATAGAAGTTGTAATTAAATCTTTACGGCAGTATGGCCATTATTGGCTACCGACTTTAACACATTCAGTGCCAGCGCGAGCTACACGCTACAAGCGTAGCCGATAACTCGGGAAAAACCGTATGTAGCGAAAAGCGCCCACGAACAGTGAACTCCCCTAGCGAGTCGCTGGCAGTTAATGTGTTAAATAACCGTTTCATTCGGCAAAAATGTGCTATTTTACAAACAAGTCAAACCAGTCACCTATTCAAGTTATGAAACGTCAAATAGATTTTTACCACACATATAATTTAATCACCAGGGCCATCGCGTGACAACACAATATATTATGCTTAATCTAGCTCATTCGTTAGTTTTTTCTGGAATAAAATAATTAGGTTTTTTTCTGGTATATCACCGTATAACTAATTTCAATATATGTATGTAATAACAAAATTATCATAAATTGGCTATACTTACTTGTCAACCACAACCACCGGCCCATTTTTGTACTCCATTTGGCAGCCCGCAACGAACTCGATCAACGCGAACGAGTCCCTATACGGCGCTACAAGCCTATCCACAGCTTCCTCCCTCTCGCTCTCACTGACAGCGTCCCGCACTGCTCTAACAAACTCGTTCTCCTCAGGTTTTCCTTGCGTATACTCCGTGGTATCGCCATCTAGCCAACCGGAGCACTGTATAAACTTAACACTTAATTGGTAATCGTCTTGTAATGAATGCACGCTGACGTTAGTCACTTCTATTATTCGATCTGAAGGAGTGTTCTCTGGAACGCTTTCGACCTTTTCGAACCTGTAACATGGCCGCCTTAACTCCGCCTCTTCTTCGACAGTTAGAGAGGGCGCCACAGGCGGTGGGGGCGGGGCTACGTCGGGAGGGGAGCCGGCCGTGCGTGATCCCCAATCAGGGAACTTGAATTTAGTAGGGGAGCTCAACTTGAAGTTTTTGAGCGACATTTTCGAGGGACTTTTAGGTGATTTTGGGCCGGATTTCTTTTCCGAGGAGAATAGGTCGCCGTTCGCTATGGATTTCCGGGCGGATAGGTCTCTGTTTCCGGTACTGAGGCGCTCGAGTCTGAGTTCCGTTCTGTCGAAGCGGTAGGCGGGTTCTACGTCTGATACTGGGGAGCCGTTTTCTGGTATTAGTCTTTCGTCGTCGGCACAGTCTGACTCCTGCCGGCGGTAGCCGTTGGTTTCCGGTTCGGCGGGGGTGTCCTTAGGGGTCGGTTTCCGGCTGGTTTTCCGGTGGGCCACGTAGGTGTCCTTGGAAACGAAGCTCGCTCTGAAGTTGGCGACAAACAGTTCCTTTTCGTCTTCGGTGGGCCAGAACGTTTCGCATTCCTGGAACCAAGAAAGCTTTTATAAAATCTGCTTATTTAAACATTACACGATGATGTCGGCATATAACTTTAGACTCATGTTATCATAGAAAAATATAGAAGACAAGAGTGCTCACTCCATACCATACATCAGTTTTGGTACCAAAAAGAAGAAGAAATTTTCAGTGTCGACATCTAGCATCGACAGAGTCTAGATTCCGACACTGAAAATAATAGTCTTTTTAGTACCAAAACTGATGTACATTTTTTTCTCTATGGTGTTATTCAATGCTTGTTAATCTACTGGAAAAGCATCGTATACTAAACTGACTTTACACAAGAGTAAAGAATAGTCGACTAAGAATTTACGTGGGGGTCATTTTTGAGGTTTTCAGGGATGCAATTAAACGCGTGTGGAAGTGCGGCGTTCACCTTTGTTTGAGCCACATGTTTGGTTTACGATTAGTAGTCGCGTAAACGACATTTCGCATTCATCTCTCTCACACTATATTATTAGACAGAAAGAGACTATTAAGCTTTGGATTCCTCCGAAAACGGTGCCGTCATATTACGGCCGCTATATAGCGTTGACTGACGTCACTAGAACGTTGTCTATGTAAACAAGATGGCGCGGTTTCCTAGACGGCGTTACGTTACGTTGATTGTCAACGTAACGTAAGATGACGGCCGTCATGACCTTGTCGATAGTTTCGTGAACGTTTTATTAGATAGCGGTGACGCCATTTTGAATAAATGACACGAGATTTGAATAAATGATTCCGTACTACGATTATTTTCCTCTTCTGATGATATTTCATCCCCCAAGTAAATTATAGATGATCAAGCAAATCTTGTCAGTAGGAAAAGGCGCGAAATTCAAATTTTCTATGGGACGTTATCCCATCGCGCCTACATTTTTCAAATTTGCCGCTTTGACCTTGGTGGATGACGGTGTGTTATGACGCCGTGGTACTTTCCACATGTCGCCACCGTAAAGACGGCCGTCTTTTGCTGCCGCTATATGACGGCACCGTTTTCGGAGGAATCCAAAGCTTTACCGGGTCGGATGGCGAGTGCAATAGTAGAACCAGCTGGGCGGTATGGTCCCATAGTAACCGCCACAGTTCGGGCGCGGCGTCGGGGGGAGGGTGTTGCGTGACGGCGAACTCTCGCAACCGCCGCCGACCGCAGACCCATGACGCGTTCACGTATTCGCTTCCTGTCGAAAAATTTAATATACATATATATACTTTGTTCAAAAAATAAGTTTGACCGAGTTTGTTGCCTGCCCCATATTGGGATACCCTCCTCCAATTGAGGGGGGGATTTAAATCTTCTCGAGGCAGAGGTGTCGGAGCCGGTGTAGCTTTATTTGACGTTCATAAGCGCATTGTAATATGCCTACTTGAATAAACTATCTTTTATCTTTATCTTTGCAATTAGGCATTATTCTTAGCATGGCAAGATGTCGGGAAATGGTTGATTATATTTTTAAATCGAGAGTGAATAGACCTTTTAGGTATGTTCCATCCTAGACTGCGTCGGCACTTATAGTTCGTTTTTTTAGCATTAGAAAGAAGGTAAACAATCATGACGTGTCTTTTTATTAAAAAATATTGAAAAACGCTTTAAAATAAATGTGTATATTACCTACTAGCGACCCGCCCCGGCTTCGCACGGGTTAACAAATTATACATAAACCTTCCTCTTGAATCACTCTATCTATTAAAAAAAGCCGCATCAAAATCCGTTGCGTAGTTTTAAAGATCTAAGCATACATACAGCCAGACAAACAACGGGAAGCGACTTTGTTTTATACTATGTAGTGATGAAAGCAAAAGATTTATAATTCTAACATATTTGCTGTGACTTATTTTTCAATGGTGATTTTTAATAAAAAGACATTTCAAGATCGCTTACCTTCTTTCTAATGCTAAAAAAAAACGCACTATACCATTAGGTGAGGTTGTGGTCAAATGCTTAAAGCTGGTCAAGCAAATGTTGTGAGTAAAAAAAGGCGCGAAATTCAAATTTTCTATGGGAAGATATCCTTTGGCGCCTACATTTTTCAAATTTGCCGCCTCTTTCTACTGACAAGATCTGCTTGACCAGCTATATATAAGTTTCTCGATTGTTTACCTTCGACGCCGGGTTTAGGCACGAGCATGACTCGCGCCGTGTCGGACGGCAGCGCGGCGCCAGGACGGTTCTTGTCCAAATTGTGTGGCGCCCGCGCAGACACGGATGCGTCCACGCACGACCGCGTTATTAGCTGGAAACAAATAATAAATAGTAAAAAAAGTCCTAGAGAGCCTAGTGTCCCACTGCTGGGCAAAGGCCGTGGAAAGTAGAGATGCCACGAATATTCGGCAACTATTCTGTATTCGGCCTATTCGGCCACATTGCCGAATATTCGGTATTCGGCCGAATACCGAATATCTCTTACACCTAACTAAAAAGATAAATTACACAATAAAAATAACCGCAAACCCATTATATTTAATGTTTAAACTGTTTTCTTAGAAAGTTGTTAAATACGAAGACTGTTTTTTTGAGCTTTTGTTGGTAACTAATTTTTTTTTTATCATAGTTTCGATTTTATTGACTCCGACTATAGGTAAACCAGAACTTTGGGAGTATTGTCAAGAGGGCGCTCGTTTTGAATTTTATATAGCAACAATTTGTATAGTGGGGACAATGGAAATTGGCAGATGATTTTTGTTTTATTCCGACAACTTTAATAAGTGCGAAGTTTGATGTTTGGATATTTCTTCGGTTTTTACGCTTAAATGGCTGACTCGATTTAGATAAGCTAGATAATAATGAATAGCGTAAAGTCAATTTTCTTTTTTTGGTTTCTTTTTTTTTTAGGTTTGGTCGTTTAATTACGCCCTTACGCCCTTCGCTAGCAATCCGTGATACCGATGCATGCGATACACCTAATACACAAATCAAATGATTACAAGACATCAACCAAATCGTGACGACCTGACTATAGTGACATTTATCCATAAGTTTGAAACTTACCCGTCAATTCAGATGCTAATTTCGTTATGTTTTCTAATGGAAGAAATTTCTCTCCCGCACGTTTTTTTTTCCAATAAATAACTATATAGACTATTTACAACTTTTTTCTCTGTAAAATCTAAAACTTTCGGCATGATTATTGCAGTCTAATAATAATTCACACGAAACTAGACAAAGCAATGTTTACATTGTCAATATTGACAACTATCATAGAGGGTAATTGTTGCCATTGCTAGAAATTAGTACCAACAAATTTCCGTAAAATGGCGCACCCTCAATAGATCCTGGTTCACCTATACATTCATTAGGTCTGAGCAACCAAAATTAAATCTTAGCATTCGTTGTGGTTTGTTGGCGAACAGTTTTCATCATAAATGTGCCTCAAAATGTACAAATGTTATTCGGTACAAATGTTATTAGTTCGGCCGAGGGAGGGGCCGAATATTCGGTATTCGGCCAAAACCACTATTCGAGGCATCTCTAGTGGAAAGGGTCCCGGTCTTGACCCGTATCCCACCAGTTCCTGACACAGGCGTCAAGGTCAAGGTCAGGTAATGAATGTACAGGAAGTACACTTCAAAATGATTCAGTCAATCTTATTAACATATTCTGTATGAAGAGCACCGTTATTAAATGTTCCTGTTTTTCTGTTCTAGCTAAGTTAACAATAGCAATAGATGGACGAGTCGGTTGGAATTTTTTCAGCTGTAGCTAGCACGCAGTTTTCTAGCATTTATTTCGACCACCTATTGCGGCATTCGTGTGAGGAAAAAATATAACCCGTTTGAAAATCGAAATACCTATTTGAATATGAAACACCTACTGACATGACATAAATTTATTAATTTCCGCTACCTAAAGGTTGTCTGGAAGAGATCGCTTTTTAGCGATAAGACCGCCTGTTGTTTAACCTCTTCTTCCTGTATTATCCGTATTGTTTTCTGTAATGAGGTGTGCAATAAAGAGTATTTGTATTGTATTGTATTGTATTGTATGTATTTACTACGTTGGACAAGAGATACGACTTACCAAGAACTGTTTCTCGAGTAGATTGACCGGCGGCGGGCCCTGATAAGTTTGATTCCGGTTCGCTAGAGACCGCATGCGCTCTAGCAACGCGTAATTTTCCACTCGGTTCGCCCTGTTAGGAAGAATAAACAATATTACATGACAAAATATCATTCATTTCAACAGAATGTCATACAATTATGCACTTTATTCGAGTGAATCCAAGGATGAAAATCACTACATAGTATAAAACAAAGTCGCTTCCCGCCGTCTGTCTGTATGTATGTATGCTTAGATCTTTAAAACTACGCCACGGATTTTGATGCGGTTTTTTTAGGGTTCCGTACCCAAAGGGTAAAAACGGGACCCTATTACTAAGACTCCGCTGTCCGTCCGTCCGTCCGTCCGTCCGTCCGTCTGTCACCAGGCTGTATCTCACGAACCGTGATAGCTAGACAGTTGAAATTTTCACAGATGATGTATTTCTGTTGCCGCTATAGCAACAAATACTAAAAACGGAATAAAATAAAGATTTAAGTGGGGCTCCCATACAAGAAACGTGATTTTTGACCGAAGTTAAGCAACGTCGGGCGGGGTCAGTACTTGGATGGGTGACCGTTTTATTGCTTGTTTTGCTCTATTTTTTGTTGATGGTGCGGAACCCTCCGTGCGCGAGTCCGACTCGCACTTGGCCGGTTTTTAGGGTTCCGTAGCCAAATGGCAAAAAACGGAACCCTTATAGATTCGTCATGTCTGTCTGTCTGTCTGTCCGTCTGTCCGTCTGTCTGTCCGTCCGTATGTCACAGCCACTTTTCTCCGAAACTATAAGAACTATACTGTTGAAACTTGGTAAGTAGATGTATTCTGTGAACCGCATTAAGATTTTCAGACAAAAATAGAAAAAAAACAATAAATTTTTGGGGTTCCCCATACTTCGAACTGAAACTCAAAAATTTTTTTTTCATCAAACCCATACGTGTGGGGTATCTATGGATAGGTCTTCAAAAATGATATTGAGGTTTCTAATATCATTTTTTTCTAAACTGAATAGTTTGCGCGAGAGACACTTCCAAAGTGGTAAAATGTGTGTCCCCCCCCCTGTAACTTCTAAAATAAGAGAATGATAAAACTAAAAAAAATATATGATGTACATTACCATGTAAACTTCCACCGAAAATTGGTTTGAACGAGATCTAGTAAGTAGTTTTTTTTTAATACGTCATAAATCGCTTAAATACGGAACCCTTCATGGGCGAGTCCGACTCGCACTTGGCCGCTTTTTTAATAGGTAGATTGATTCAAGAGGAAGGTTTATGTATAATTTGTTAACCCGTGCGAAGCCGGGGCGCTAGCCCGGGGGGGAGGTCGCTAGTATAGAAATAAAACAATATCTCACCACAAAATAAATTGAAAAGTGGAAAAATTACTGTCTTGGGTGAGACTTGAACTCACGGCCTCTGGATCGATACTCCAGCGCTCTGCCATCTGAGCCACCAAGACCTCATCCATAGCCAGCAAATTTTTCCACCATATTATGGGTCAAGGGGACCGTAGCGACATCTACCGTAAGAGTGTTACACTTCTTAAACGGCTACCGGAGTTCCAAGTCATATTGGAAATTCACCAGTTACGATGTGCTACCCATACTAATTTTAATTTTTAACAAGCAGAAACGTCTACGAACGATGCTATTAAGCTTAGAATAAATTTAAAAGTGGAAAAATTACTGTCTTGTTCGCAGACGTTTCTGCTTGTTAAAAATTAAAATATCTCACCTCCTCATCTCCTCCTTTTCTTGATCAGTCATATTATTATACGCCTGCATCTTCTTACTGTACGTGTCCGTCGACCTCGGCGCCAAATCGTACACCCCTTCACTTTCATCCCCATTCACCATCACCTCTTTACTCCCATCATCTTCTTTAACACTCTTACTTTGCTCACTGTTCAAATCTTCAGTCTTTATAGAGAGTTGACTGCCGTTTTCCGCGTTATTTTCGCTTACTTCTTTACTAGATTTCAAGCTGGCTGTCTCGCCGTTTTCTATTCCATTTGTTAGATCATTAGCGCTCTTTTGCTTGGTAGGTTTAAGGTCTAAAACGGCTAGCTCGTCCTCGGAGATAGGTTGGAGTAGTTTGACTAGATATTCCCTCGCTTTGGAGAACTCGACTTCCGTGTTTCCTGAGCGGACGTGTTCGAGTAGCGCGTCGTGGACGAACACGTACTGTTCTTCGGTTTGGACGAGGTGGTTCCGTTGGGTGCGCGCGCGACAGAGGAACCCTAGGGGGCTTAGGGTTCCGGTGAGCTTGAGTTGGTTGAGTTGCGCGTCGAGGACTATGTACGTGCCTGTCCGTCCGACGCCCGCGCTATTGACAAAAATAAATCTGATGAAAAATGACGATAGTCATTTATAGATAGGCTTATAGATATATAAGCATGATGAAGCGTTTTCCGGTTATGAAAGATTTAAATTGAGTAATTGAGTTGATTAATTAGCCTCTGCCAAAATTAGAGTAGATGCAACATGGAAACTGAGAACACATTGCTTTTGCACGCCGTGTCAAACACATAAGCTGTCACTCAGACGCCACATCATTGAAGTGTCAAAACTGAAGTTGAACTTTATGTATATGCACGTAGGTCGATGTTGCTCTGTGGTCTGTGACCGATTAATCAGTCTTTGGCGTCGAACCTACGGTGCGGATATATCGGTCATTGGCGTCCAAAAGGTTAACGTCTGCTGTGTGCCGTAATCAAAGTTTGACATTTATAATTCGTCCTTATAACAATAGTACTAAAGTAAAGATGAGTAACACCGCGAGGACGCATCGGGATGCCATACTGTCAATTGAAACTCGACCTTAACCCTTAAATACATGATTTTTTCTTTTTGCCCGAAATTAATATATGTATCACATAATTGTTTGCCGTTTCTAGGAAAAATAGTAAAAAAAATTATATCATCGATTTTCACTGCGAAATCAGTGTTAAAAGTTGCATAGTCTAAATCATATTTTTGGAAATATAAAGCTATTAGTAAGGGGTATAGGAAAAATCTTAACTGCCAACAGAAAGGTACACTATTTGTGATGTTTCTATGATAAAGTTTGTAAATATAAAATAATTACAAACCCCGAAAAATCTGCCCAAAATCACATACTAAAAATCATCAGCTTCCAGGTTTTTCCAAGTTTTCCGACATTTTGTCTATAAACAAATGTAACTTTTATAAATTAAAATACTGCGTAAATTTATGTAATAATTCGGAAAATTTATTAGTTTTACTATTGAAATAATATACAAGAACAAATAGAATTTGTTTAATAATGCATAACATTTGATGTTTATGTTGTGTGTATAAATGCATCACTATGCATTTAAGGGTTAAGACGATAGTATTAATACCTGCAATGCACCAGCACTGTGCCGGGGTCAGCTGCGGCGGCTTTCACGAAAGGTAACACCGCGAGCGGATGCCGCGGTGTGCCGTGGTCAGGCCACACTGTGTAATGGTATTGGACTATGATACGGCCGGCCGCATCGGCTTCGTTCACTGGACTTGCTGGCTCGCTATCCTGTAGACATGAAATAAAAGGGTCTCTATTGTTTTCCAAATAGTTTTAACCCATAATGTATTGTTTGCCCGCATTTTCGTTAGTCATAATTGATTTGGTTCAGAAACTCGTCACTTTTCAGTATTGCCATAAAACAAACCTAACCTAACCTATCTATAGGATAACCTAACGAAAATCCTGAAATGTTAACGGTTTCAGTTTTATGACTAATGATAATATGACAAACAATACATTATGACTTAAAACTTTATGGGAAACAACGGGACCCCCAACTAAAAATGATTTTTAACATATATTTATCATAAAGCTACGCTAGAACTCTAGGACGTAACTTGTAACATAGTTTTCCAGGCATTTAGCGAAAATGTAATACTTCGGTGAGGCGTAACGACGATGTGATGATTAATGGGGCGTGATTAGTGCGGATTCGATGGCGTTTTCATGTAAAATTTGCGTCTTGCGAGTTCCGATTTAAAAGCCAAAAATCATCTTAAACGTAAAATGCGTTATCATCCACAAAAGCATGATGCATTGGATAAAAAGGACGTGAAGATATTGTTACCGCAGTTTATCCAAGTGTTTGCTTGTTTCGGCGATTCTTCGCAGAATTCTCAAGCCATGTTTTAAACAATGGTTAGAAGTAATTAAAACAGGTATGATAACCGATTTAGGGTTGTTGTTCGCGTACATCTTCTTGTAGTGTGACGTGCACGCCTCAAAATTTCACGGAGCTGCCCCAATCGCCCGGCCAGTGGACTATGGACCTTATGTCTTTACGATAAAGTTTACGAACTGTCAGCTAACAGTATCCAAGTCTATTTACCGATTTAGGATTGTTGTTCTTAGCCCGCAGATGTCGCACGGTGTAGGCGGCACGGACGTCTTCGTGTAGCAGAGTAACGTGCACGCCGCCGAACTCCGCGGAGCTGCCCCGACCGCCGCCCGGCCAGTACATGTCGCATTTGCGCTGAAAAATAACGACTAATTAGTAATTACACCTTACATAGTTGGCTACGCCATTGTGATTATTTCATACATTTTTATAATTAATTTTAAAACTTATATTTAATACATCATACACACCACTCGAACGCACCTTTTATATATTTCATACCTGGCAACATCCTTTCCTAACCCCCCCACTCCCCTCACCACCAACCGCCAGTGCATAATAAAATATCATCGCGGGCGCGTCCAAAAAGTTTGCATTCCTCTAATACTCAAAATCAAGTAAAAAGTACTTTCAAAAAGATCAGTGACGTCACGTGTAACCGTGTGCATTGTGAACTCATCGAAGTGTCGTGTTTGTGCCGAAATATGAACTCAAAATTGGAGTCAGCGGTCTACGTGCTATCGAGGTTTGTCCTGCCCCTCCAATAGTATTAACCTTTAAAAAGTCAACCATTACACAGTTTAAAGTCAAAAGCTCCGCTTCAAGATTTCTCTAGATTTTAATCATCAGATTCGGGGCAAAAAGCCTCCTCTATCTAAACTAAAGTAAGTTAATATACTGCTTGATCGACTAAATTCACAACTTTATCCGAATAAAATAAACAATTTTGTCAGTAAACATGTGTTGTTGATTTTTCGAGCGTGTGCGTGGTGAGGCTTTAAAGGGGCCCACTGATGATCGGTCAGCCAGACGATATCGGCCTGTCAGTTGTTGGTAACTGTCACCTTTTGCGTTTAACTGACAGGCCGATATCGTCCGGCAAACTAATCATCAGTGGCCCCTTTAGTCGCTATGTAAGTTCCATACCTAACTTCGATCTTATGTCAGTGTCACAAGGACTATAATTACTCACCCGCCCTCGTTCAACTAAGTTGGTGATCATGACGACAGTGTGGACTTTGTGTTGCCAGATCATACGCCAGAACGCGTCGAGCGTGTGCGGGGTGGGGCCTTGAGTCGCTATGTAGCGCCGCTTCCATACCAGCCACTCTAGCTTCACTCGTGTTGGGACACCATCTATACAAAACAAAGACATTTTTACAACACAACAACCAAATAAAAAAAATCGGCCAAGTGCGAGTCGGACTCGCCCATGAAGGGTTCCGTATTTAGGCGATTTATGACGTATTAAAAAAAAACTACTTGCTAGATCTCGTTCAAACCAATTTTCGGTGGAAGTTTACATGGTAATGTACATCATATATTTTTTTTAGTTTTATCATTCTCTTATTTTAGAAGTTACAGGGGGGGGACACACATTTTACCACATTGGAAGTGTCTCTCGCGCAAACTATTCAGTTTAGAAAAAAATTATATTACTATATTATTATTATATTACCCCACACGTATGGGATTGATGAAAAAAAAAATTTTGAGTTTCAGTTCGAAGTATGGGGAACCCCAAAAATTTATTGTTTTTTTTTTTCTATTTTTGTGTGAAAATCTTAATGCGGTTCACAGAATACATCTACTTACCAAGTTTCAACAGTATAGTTCTTATAGTTTCGGAGAAAAGTGGCTGTGACATACGGACGGACAGACAGACGGACAGACGGACAGACAGACAGACATGACGAATCTATAAGGGTTCCGTTTTTTGCCATTTGGCTACGGAACCCTAAAAACGTCATTAAAATAGATAACAACTTTGGATCGCTATCGCATCGCTCGCTTTCGCGGTCGCTTATCTCAATAGTGGAGAGCCACGATTCCAGAAAGTTCTACATATATCTAGGCCCTTCGGTAGTTTGAGGTCTTGAAAAGGCTTGTGCCGATTGCTGTTGTGTAATTCTGTATGGACGAACATATGGCTGTTTTTACAAGCTTTTATTTAACATGCAATATTTGTTTGTAATACGGTCAAATCTTGCAAGCTAAAGTAGACCCACTTCCCATTATTCGATTGAGCTGAAACTTCACATACATATGTAAGTTGGGTGACAATGCAATATGGTACTATCGAGCTGATCTGATGGACACAGGAGGTGGCCATAGGAACCCTGTGATAAAATAACGCAACCTAATTTATTTGGGTTTGTTAGAATTGTCTCGATGAGTATTAGTAGCCTGTTGAAAGAAAAGTACAGTCAGGGATAAAATCTTGTATCAAAAATGATTTTTTTGATAAAATACTTATTTAAATGTGTCTATAACCTACCAACGTCGACATAAACGTCGTCGAGCTCCGGGTCGCTATCGCTTCGCTCGCTATCGCTATCGCTCTGCTCGCTCTCCACGATTCCGGAGAACTCGATGTTGAGGAACGCGCTCTCGATGCCTTCCGCGACTATGGGCGGCGGCTTGGCCGGTTTTATTGATGGTTGTCTATAAAGAAAACAAAAAAAAAGTAATTTTGTTAACATACACTCGTTTTATAACGTGTCTTAATAAAAAAAATCAAGTGAAATGAAAACATTTGACATAAACTTAAAACTGTTATTGAACTTCAAATAAACATAGTTCTGTTACACAGAACCACAAGAAACCCCAAGGCAAGAGATTAAAAATGTTAACTAGCGAATGTTAAATAAAAGAGCGAGTGCATTCCGGTCTTTATAAACTATATATGACTGTCAGATACGCACATAGAGTGATACCCTAGAAAATACATGCTAGCATCGAGAAGTCATGTAGGAATATATAGTGCGTAAAGCAAATCTTGTCAGTAGCAATGTACTGCAAATTAAAGTAGGGTAACACCATGTAACACTCAAAGAGCAGAATTGCGCTAAGAAAAGCAGCAATGTACATCGAACCAAAACGTGTTTATTTTCCGCCCTTCATACGTCAGTTCGAGTGAATTATCATAACCTCAAATTTTAGTAATGATTACCGTCAACGAGCATGATTGTACATTGTAGGCACCTTAGCTTTGCTTGAGGTCATGCATAATCTTGGTATTTAATGGTGACAGCAGAAATTTCTCTTGAAATAGAAACGATTCAGAATGTAAACAATAAGATGATGGCCGTCATTCACGATCCACATTCCACAGATAACACACAGATGACACGCGATTTTGGAATTATTCGAACACAGTGTTGCTAACCCGCGATTTTTCAAATTTGCCGCCTTTTACTACTGACAAGATCTCAAGTATCTTTTGCAAATGTTTTAATATGTATCTTTTTGTGTTATCTGTCGTGGCATCACCGAATGGGCCCTACGGAAGACCAGCGCTGGCTATAAAGCTAGCATTATGCTGAGTTGGGTCCATTTCGTGATGCACACTTATTGTTCTCTTCTGTTCTTGCTGTTGTTGTCTGTACATGTTCGTACATGTTTTGTGAACGTCACGAATAAAAATCTTTTATCTTTATCTTTTATCTTTACAAGATTTGGTTGATCCAGTATAGTACCTATAAAGGGGCCACTGACCTGCGTATCTTGCGCTCGATCTTCCGCCTGGTGTTGGCGTCGAGCTGGTCGCGGATGCCGTCGATGAAGTTGGCGTTGACGTAGCCGCACTGCGCCCCCGCCCCCGCCCCCGCCCCCGCCCCCGCGCAGCCCGCCGCGCCGCAGCGCGCGCCCGACGACACGCACACGCGGGAGTGGTCGTCTGGGGATAGGGTATGCATATTTGACATATATAGTGATAGCATACCAGTGCTGGTGGCCTAGCGGTAAGAGCGTGCGACTTGCAATCCGGAGGTCGCGGGTTCAAACCCCGGCTCGTACCAATGAGTTTTTCGGAACTTATGTACGAAATATCATTTGATATTTACCGGTCGCTTTTCGGTGAAGGAAAACATCGTGAGGAAACCGGACTAATCCCAATACGGGCCTTTTACCCTCTGGGTTGGAAAATCAGATGGCAGTCGCTTTCGTAAAAACTAGTGCCCACGCCCATTCCTGGGATTAGTTGCCAAGCGGACCCCAGGCTCCCATGAGCCGTGGCAAAATGCCGGGACAACGCGAGGAAGAAGAAGAGTGATAGCATACCAGTAATAAAAAAAACCGGCCAAATGCGAGTCGGACTCGCGCACGGAGGGTTCCGCACCATCAACAAAAAATAGAGCAAAACAAGCAAAAAAACGGTCACCCATCCAAGTACTGACCCCGCCCGGCGTTGCTTAACTTCGGTCAAAAATCACGTTTGTTGTATGGGAGCCCCACTTAAATCTTTATTTTATTCTGTTTTTAGTATTTGTTGTTATAGCGGCAACAGAAATACATCATCTGTGAAAATTTCAAGTGTCTAGCTATCACGGTTCGTGAGATACAGCCTGGTGACAGACGGACGGACGGACGGACGGACGGACGGACATCGGAGTCTTAGTAATAGGGTCCCGTTTTTACCCTTTGGGTACGGAACCCTAAAAATAAATTAATTAGATACTTCATGGGTGACAATAATTCTGGCGCAGGTCAGGGCTCGGTGCATTACTGAATCTTCTCTTCACTTATTTTTGTAAACATAGATCATATACATATAGATCATCTGTTCTTATGCTTTGTGAACTTGTATGTGTAACTAAGTTGGGCAAAAACTTTTTATAATTTATTGTATTTCTATAAGTGAGAACCTATAATTGGCTCTGTGATTCTATTGTAATTTCTGGATATATGTAGCGCTGTTGGTTTTCCATGTACTAAAATAAAATAAATAAATATTGTTATAGTTTGTCGATTTCTAACAGACCCCGACGGCGCTTTGTCTATTGTTAAGTAAAACCGCCCGTGCTACTTACCTGCAAATAAGGGTCTTATTTATTCTAATTGGCACCTGAACGCGGGCTAGTCCGACGTTCAAAAAACCAGTGTAGGTGCGCTCTCCGGTAACGCGCCTCTGTTACGCATCTCGATGACACATTTTAGACTGGTTCTGTAGCGTTCGACTCGCCGGCACTCGGTAACCGTAGTACCTGAGTGCCGGCGAGGGTGCCCTATTGATATTCCGAGAAAAATTACGCCGATTTTTGTTTCGCCGACAACGATTCGCCGACGGGTTGTTTGGCAGAGTAACGATTGGCCGAATCTCATTACGCATAATAGTCGTTTGCGAGAGTAGTCAATAAGCAGAACATTGATACGCATATTTACTATTCATAGAATAATCATTTAGTAACTGCCATAATTACCCGAGAAACCATTGGTCGAAACACAATAGGTCGAATGTTCATTTGGCATATTATTGATTAGCAGAACTTAGAACATTCTTAGCCCCGGAGTTACACACAATGTTTTTCATCACACTTGCGAAAAAAGAACTACATTTTAATCGAAATAATTATAAACTAAGGTGAGAGTTCAAATATTTTGATGAAGTGTACCTGATGATGATGATTGTTTTGATGATAATGATGATGAATGATGATTTACTTTAAGTAATATGTTCAGCGCGATATGCGTTCACTGGTTCAGCGATTACTCCGGCACCCATGGTCCGATTTGAGTAAGTTACCTTCGAGGTATTCTCATAATAATTTTGGTTCTGATCTGATGTTGGAATCCATTAGGAATTGACGGAATTCCTAAATTTTTAAAGGCATGTGTATTATGATTTGGATATTTTCTAAAGTAACTCAAGCATTTCCTCCCGAAATCCACCAATTTGATGTAGTGCAATTGTAGCCTTACGACGAGTCTGACACTACATATTCGCTAATTTCTTCGTAACTTACTTTACATACATATGTATACCTACTTAACGCATTTAATTAAAAAATGATAATATTTTATATCATCCTTTTGTTGCGAAATTAAAAAATTATATGTATAATGTGAAACGTTATTCGACTAAACATTGCTTAAACGAAACAGTTACTCTGCCAAATGGAAATCGTCCGATAATAGTTCAGCTAGTTTACACAGAAGCGAACTGAACTGTATGTGAACCAAGAGTTTGCGTAACGTTAATCGACCAAAAGTTACATTTACAAATAAATGACTCTGCGAAACGATGTTCGGCGAATCGTTGTCGGCGAATCGATAATCTGCTTAAAGTTTCTCGGAGAATCATTAGGTACCCGCCGGCGAGTCAAATGGACCACACACGGCCTAGAAAAATATTGTTCCATTAGTTTATTTTGAACCTTATTGCAATCTCCATATAGTGGTAATAACCGGTAAAAACGGCCCAACCATTTTTTTAGGCAGGTAGAAGCACGTGCGGTTTTACTTAACAATAGACAAAGTATAAGCCGTTCGGGGTCTGTTAGAAATCGAGAAACTCTACAACAGATCCATCATTGATCAGAAAAATGTCTAGCGCTGGACAAACACCGAGGATCTCCAGAACATATTATATATATATATCGAGTATTTAATCACCTTCCAGCTGATATTAAGGCACTTGAAGGTAACCGATTCAGGGTAAGGTTGAAAAACTGGCTACTAGATAAAACATTTTATAGTCTGAAAGAATATTTTGAACATTAATTGGTACCTTTGTAAATCTTTGCATGTTATTTGAGTCTAGTTCATAAGTTAATTAAGTATTGCATACCCGAAATGGGTAACTGTTGAAACAAATTGTATACCATGATTACCATCTACAAATGTACACAGTACCGCAATAAATCATTCTTATTCTTATTCTTATTCTTATTCCCTCATGTCCTACCGATGCCCCGGTTGCATGACCCGGAGGACGTAGCTTGCGAAGACCGCATAGAGATAGGACTGACGATCTAACAAGAGCAGCCGGCCTAGCCAAGGTGACAATCGCTATCGCTACGACAACGAAACTCTTTGTGTCTCTATCACTCTTCCATATTAGTGCGACAGTGACAGTTGCGTTTCGATCGCTCCGGAGCGTAAGCGGTTGGCATGTTGACTACGCGGCCAGGCCAACTAAAACTAGGTCCTGGGATTCCCCTGATCTTTATCCAGGTAATATAATAAATTAAATTTATAGAATACTTGCAGACAAAATCAATAATAGTCGAAATTTCTATAACTTACATGCAGTGATGTTCAAATAACGGTTCTTGAGCCGGTTCTCCGGCCGATGGCTATAGTGACTTGTGTGACCGAGAGCAGCAGATTTTGCAACCACTACCTCGTACTCTTTGCTGTTAACAAACATAATACAATGATTATTTTTTATTACTAATGTGGCACAATCGCAATTGCCTAAAGTATGGTTCAGAAACATTTAAAGGTGCATCCACATTTAGACCGCACCGCACCAGTATGCAGAAACTCGCTATAGTTCGTTTTTTTTTTAGCATTAGAAAGAACTTGAAAGAAGGTAAGCGATATTGACATGTCTTTTAATTGAAAAACACTTTTTAAAAATCAATAACTATTACTTATGAAAGCAGAAGACTATAAAAGATCGTATTAGATTCATAATTGTTACATATTTACCGTAACTTATTTTTAAAATGTGTTTTTCAATTAAAAGACACATCAAGATTGTTTACCTTATTTCTAATGCTGCTAACGCTAACGCGCGTGTATACGACCAGTTCGGCAGCTCCTGCACCGCTAGCTCGTGAGTTAGGACTGAATTCACACAAAACGCCTCAATTTTGTGAGCGATTCGCAAATGTTACGCTAGCAACGTATTCCCCAGATCTGTACGGATTCTACAGATAAGATAATGCACAATACCTGAATCCGATATCTCCATCAGCGTGTAACGCAGCCACATGCTTCGGGAAGTCCCTGGCGCAAACCACAGGGTGCTGCGCGCCGCCGATGCGCGGCGGCTTGGCGGAACTCTCCGGCCCGGTCGGTGTGGGGGAACCCGCGGGCCGCAGTGGGGAGCAATTTACCACTGTACAAAATCGTAGTTAGAAATTAATACACGACTGAACCATTTCGAACCGCGTTTTCTCCATTTTCTCAAAATTGGTGAATGGAGGCAGGAAGCACTCGGCAACAAACAATCCAAAGCGTTTAAAGAGTTAAGTGACAACTCATCTTAATTCATCATCATCATATCAGTTCTTTATCGCCCACTGCTGAGCATATGTCCGTCTTCTAATACGCCCCTTGTCCCGGTCCTGAGATAATCTCATCCAGAAGTGACCCGCAGTCTTCCGAATGTCGTCCACTCAACGAATTAATCTCAAGATTGGCGTAAATCTTAATTACAATGGCATGAAGTCTTCCAATGGTCGTTAATAGAGTTGTAGTAAGTACTATACAAATTATACAAAGATATAGTGACTGAGAACTTACCAGGTTTCTTGTATGAGTTTAACGGCGCTCTGGCGGCTCTTTCGCCGCCTTCCTCGAGGTAGTTATAGGCGGCACTGATGCACTTGCTTAGACGGGACCTGCACCTGTTCAGAAAATGATCCTTAGTAAAACCAACTACAATGTCGCAGAGACATTAATATAAAAAAACCGGCCAAGTGCGAGTCGGGCTCGAGCACGGAGGGTTCCGCACCATCAACAAAAAATAGAGCAAAAAAGTCGTGTTTGTTGTATGGGAGCCCCCCATAAATATTTATTTTATTTTATTTTTAGTATTTGTTGTTATAGCGGCAACAGAGATACATCATTTGTGAAAATTTCAACTGTCTAGCTATCGCGGTTCATGAGATACAGCCTGGTGACGGACGGACGGACGGACACCGGAGTCTTAATAATAGGGTCCCGTTTTTACCCTTTGGGTACGGAACCCTAAAAAAGACTGGTAATTGCAACCAACGCCTTACTTAGCAGGTTTAGAAAACTAAAACATCCTGTTTAATGTCTATAAACGCTCAATACAGTAGACCTGCAATAGAGCATTTTTGCCAAAATAGGAAATTGCTCGGTGATGTATTGGATAAAACTTTTTGTTAAACTTTTTAAAAACAAGAGCTCTATTGCTGCGATGTACAAGTCAAGTTTAAGTATTTCATTTAGATGACAAGATGCCAAACCCTAAGAACAATGTTTTATGTGTGAATTTGCGTAACCTATGAGGCTGTGTTCGTTAATGATGCACATCGAAAATAATGCGCAAAAAATATCTCACATAGGACGATGTGAGATATTTTTTGCGCATTATTTGCACAACTTTGACAGTGTGTCTAGCGTATAGGGACGATGACACATGTTGAATTTTATAACAAATATTGTATAGCAACTATATACATAAACGCAATATTTCACCGGAAAAACGCAATTTTCTTGTTTTGTCCATAACTACAAGATGGGCTCCCAGAGACCTTGACGTCACGTTCCCTTACCGTTTTGTTTAGGGCGTTTCGCGAGTGAAGTGCGACTGTCGGCCTTTGACTACAATTTCTGACTTTTGTGTTACTTTAATGCAATGGGTCCCATATAGACATTTGATCCTAAAAACAAACCCGATCGATTGATATCATAAATGAAAAGTCATGTAGCCTATTGTGGGTGACTTTACTGTCTAAAGTCTCCGTCAATAGAACTTGCAAACTATGTAAACAAACAACGTAACTTTATCACTGTTTCCCTTTGAATTTTCACACCACCTCATCAAACACCATTGAAACCATACACATATACACTATTGAAACGGTCCGTTCCGTAAAATACATAAATATATAACTGTATCTTGGATATTTATTAAAAGTTTAAAATGGTTTCATAAGTTAGGTTATTAGAACCTGATGGAATGACGTTATTGTTTCTTTTAAATTCTACAATTGTCTATGATGGGTAGTGTTGTGACTAAAGTTTGTGATATAAACCCGCTACACACTACCCAACTCACGCTCTGTACCTACCGCCGCGGTTGTAAAATACATCAATACATCATTCTTAAGTACCAATTTGTTTTCTGATCGTGATTAAACAAATTAAAAATAAGTAACTACTTGATTTTACTTTAGGTATTTTATTATTCGATATGGTTTGGCATTAGTAAAGTCTTGCCCATCACTAGTAAATTCATCATTCAGAGACAATTTCCATATGGCGGTTTGTTTACATAGTTAGCAAGTTCTATTTTTGGAGACTTTATGTTGTACTTGCCTCCAGTAGAGTAGGGCAGCGCCGACGCAGGCGAGCAATGCGATGGCGCCCGCGCCGAGGATGGCGGCGCTCATGGCGGACTGCTCTAACTGGTCGCTCGGAGCTCGCGCCTCGGGGTGGACTTGGCACCACTCGGGGGAAACCTCCTGTCAACGGTACCACATTATACAGGGTGGAAAGATAAGTCGGGCCCTGGAGGGAAACTACCTTAAATCCTTAAGCTGGCTCATTTTACTTAAAGGAGACATTCCTTTATTTTTAAAAAGAAACAAAACTGCATTCAAAGTATTTTTCTTTTTTTCTTCAATTTGGCTTGTCGTAAAAAAATCTTGAGAAGTACTAAATATTAGATTTTATGGATATTTTGTACGACAGACGAGTGTAAGACCCAATGTTTCTTGGAGAAATGTTATCATTAACATTAACTGTATCGACTAGTAGAATAAAATTGCGAGTTTTTATTTTTTGGAATTTTTAGTCGGTTCGAGTCCCGGGCGAGGCAAGCGAGTTTTAGAAAATCTTTGAATGCAGTTTTGTTTCTTTTTAAAAATAAAGGAATGTCTCCTTTAAGTAAAATGAGCCAGCTTAAGGATTTAAGGTAGTTTCCCTCCAGGGCCCGACTTATCTTTCCACCCTGTATATCAAGTTAAATAGATATCATAGTAGTACACATTGGTGGAGTGGTAAAACTTTCATTTGCCTCAGTTGTAGTTAAAAAAAGTAAAGATTTAACCTCGTAAGGCCCAATGTGCATTACAATGTACACTCTGTTTCAATCAAATTTGAACCTTTCAAAAATTACATAAAGTAGCATTTCTTTTATTTCATTGTTTTCTAAAACAAACGAAAGTCATCCTAATAATAATAATGACTCCACGGCCGATTCGGCCACGGCGACTGCTTCAACTCCGTTGCTGTCTCTGGTGTGCTCGCAAGTGGCTGACGTAGCCGATCTTGTTACAAAAAGTTCGCGAACATTGCGGGCATGCGAGCACACCATTTGTGTAATTATAATGTATTGCCGCAGGTGGTCTGGATTTCGTCGCGCTTGGCATCCAGCTCCAAGCACCGTCGCGATTCATATTCAGTTACTTTGGCATTTATTGCAGACCGCCATTCCGCTCGTGTGGCTGCCTGCTGCTCCCATCGCGCGGGCTCTATACGACACTTTTTCATGTGCCGCTTAAGCACATCTTTGTACCTGAGGAATTGGCCGCCCTGTTTCCGCCTGCCCTCCTCAAGCTCGGAATAAAAGATGCGCTTAGCCACACGCTGGTCATTCATCCGCGAAACGTGACCGCACCACCGAAGCTGACGTCGCATGAGGTATACCTCGATACCACCCACATTTGCTCTACGCAGCACTTCGGTATTCCGAACACGATCAGACCATCGGATCTTCAGTATCTTGCGTAGGCATCTGAGGTGGAATCGATCCAGCACGCGAATATGGCGGCGATAAACGGTCCACGTTTCAGCGGAGTATAGAAGGTTGGGCAGCACGACTGCCATATACACGGATATTTTAGTGGCCAGTTTTAAGTCGTGCGAGCTGAGGACCTTGTGGTCTAACTTGCCAAAAGCTGCAGCCGCAGCCCCGATCCGGCTGTTAATCTCTGCATCAAGGTCGCACTTGGATGTTAAGGTGCTCCCCAGATAGCGGAACTTGTCTACCTGCTTCAGCTTCGCCGAGTCTAACGACCAGTGCCTGTTGACTGACAATGTCCAGCGACATCACCTCAGTCTTCTTGACACTGACCTTGAGCCCAAATCTGCGACAGGACTCGTCGAAGCTGGACATGAGCTGCTGCATGCCCTCCGGGGACTCAGTCACAAAGCACAAGTCGTCTGCATACATGATCTCTGTGATCACTGCGTATGAGACTTTTGTGCGTGCTTTAAACCTGGCCAGGTTGAAAATGTTGCCGTTAGTGCGATAGCGGACGCGAACACCTTCAGAGCATGTGAGTAAGACTTCTTTGACTACGACCGAAAAATACAACGCGAACAGAGTGGGTGCTAGGACGCAACCTTGCTTCACCCCGCACGTAACGGGGAAGAAGTCCGATTGTTCGTCGTCGGTAGCAACGCAGCACTCCATGTCGTCGTGTAGGAGTCTCACTAGCCTTACAAACTTTTTCTTCATCCTAATCTACTATACAACAAGGTTCAAATTAAAAATAGGGAAACTTTGTATGGTGGGCCTTGCGATGTTAAATAGATGCTGGCACTCACCTTAGGTTCGGAAGTGGTCCCGTTGATTAGAAGCAAGGGACTTGCCACGGACAGCGTGACTGCGTATATCTTGACTTCGTAGCGAGTAGCGTTCCACAGCTCCACAGACTGAGAAACAAAACATTATTCAAAAAAAAAAACAAAAATGTTTTATTTATAAACAGTGCTTATCACAGGTTACAAACTGAATATGACTTGTTATATACATGATTACTGACACTGCACAATACAAAAAATGGAACAAAAAAATTACCTGTGACCCCTACATTAGGCTAGGCCTGTATCGTAGGCTGACACAATAACAATTACCAAAAATTTCTCAGTCGCTAAAGAATTAAGGAATTAAACTATAATAGTAAGTAAAAGAATCATTTACAGATATAAGCAATTTGTAGGATAAGAAAAGCGAGTTTTAACATATATTTAAAAGATTTATGAAATGGTAATCATAGTTATAGGAGTGCGAATGAGTGTCTAAGTGTAGATATGTGAGTTAAGAATGTAGACCGGGATTTATTTATTTGATTATTGTTTCTGTTTCGTAATAGTTATTAAATAAATACGGTTGCATAATAAATACCCATCAAATTTTGAAGACAAAAGAGCTTTTTGCCAAAAACGTATTATATTCCAGATTCCAGTATGATAATTGAGTAGACCCAATCATCATAGTAATTACTTAATTGTACGAATTTTATAAATTGAACCAATCGAACTGTTCATAGTATTTGGGATGTAAAACAAAAACCGGCCAAGTGCGAGTCGGACTCGCGCACGGAGGGTTCCGCACCATCAACAAAAAATAGAGCAAAACAAGCAAAAAAAACGGTCACCCATCCAAGTACTGACCTCGCCCGACGTTGCTTAACTTCGGTCAAAAATCACGTTTGTTGTATGGGAGCCCCACTTAAATCTTTATTTTATTCTGTTTTTAGTATTTGTTGTTATAGCGGCAACAGAAATACATCATCTGTGAAAATTTCAACTGTCTAGCTATCACGGTTCGTGAGATACAGCCTGGTGACAGACGGACGGACGGACGGACGGACGGACGGACGGACGGACGGACGGACGGACGGACGGACGGACGGACGGACAGCGGAGTCTTAGTAATAGGGTCCCGTTTTTACCCTTTGGGTACGGAACCCTAACAAGGTTTAGTTCATTACGATCATCAGAACCTAGGTCTTATGACGTTATATGACCACGTTCTCTACAAGGCAAGAGTGATCAGGCAACTTTGCCACCCTACAGCACGACGTAAAGGAGGGTAATGTGTTTATAAACCAGTAACAATTTACTGTTTTGTCGTCACTTTACATTTGGTGAACTAACCGTCGATGTAGCTCAGTATAAAAAGATTAATCATCAAACGTTGATACCGTTTTATCCATATTTAGTGTTAATTTATCATAAGCCATTTAAATTTAATTTAATTAAATTTACCTGTTTCCTTATTTTACAATAACCTAAACGACCTTTAGCGCTCAGTTTAGAGTATGTTTTCTATGAGTAACTATTGCCATGTATATGTCGTAATCAGATCGTATAATCCGCCGTATTACATTACGGCTAGCCGTTTTCAAAAACAGGGGCGTTTTGAAATGCGGCGGTTCGACGATTAGCCGGATTGTCATTGCGATACGTTCTTCAATAAGGCGGCCTACGTTTAGCCGCATCGTATCTACTAATTATATTGTAGAGTGATCACTGATCAGTTCTTTCGGTCGCCTACGTAACCGGAGTTTGACAATGTTTGCAATTTAATTTATTTTTACCATGGTCCCACCGCACTACATGTGTTTCTTTTCCAAAACATTTCCTTCACAACTTAAATAGACGGAGCCCCGCATCTACTTACCTACCTACGCTTTTTTCCCCAAAGTGTAATGTTTTCACGGACGTCTCACTAAATAGTATGGCCCCGAATACATTCCCTGTTTTTGAAAACGGCTAGCCGTAATGTAATACGGCGGATTATACGATCCGACTGCGACATATATAAACATAATCTATTGTCGCTTCATGTATATAAAGTAATAACACTAACCCTGTTACAGTATTGTTATATATAAACACGCCTTCAGCATTTTATTATACAGTATTATTCACGTAAAAAACGAAATAAACCAACTATGACGCCGTTAAGAATACATATTTTCAATAGGGACTTTACCGTACCTCATTCTCTATTTACAACACTATTATCCTTCATGACAAAACTATTTCCCACATTAATACACTATTTCCCACACATATGCAAACAATTCCTTTATTTCTAAGCACTGTTTACCACATTCGAGGCACATGTTCACACGCCAACAATATTTAATTTTATACACAAAATACAAGATACAAATGCCGAAGTTAATGCCAAATAGCATTCTCTACCTGTCAACTATTCGGATTCAAACTCAAATTTGTTACTAAGGCCTTTCGTGAATTGCGAAAGCATACACTGTTAATGTATACAGGAAAACGGTATTATAATTGATTTTCCTGTATTTATTTCTGTATTTAGGTTGACTTCATGTCGATTTTTGTAGTATGTTAGAACGTCAGATGCATGGAACGGAACGCAATTGGAATCATAATATGATAGGAGAAGTATTGACGTAAAATAAATAAATAAATCTATAAAGAGTGAATAAAATGACACACTGATGAAACGTACTTAAAAAAATACGACGCTGTTTTAATTTTGACCTCCTTTGTCCGATTTAAATAATTCTTATTTTGAAAAGGGTCGCCCATATGTGTTGTTCTTTGTACGGGATAGATATAGAATTAGTTATTTACCATACAAGTGCGAAAAATAGGAAATTCTCAACGAGTGGCGATAAATTAAAACACCGAAGGGAGTGTTTTAAATCTACACGAGTTCCGAATTACGTATTCGCACGTGTGTAAGGCTGGTTTTAGTGTCACGCGGACCGTCCGTGCGGGTCGCTCCGCACCGGACCAATATGTACTAAGATCAGGGAGCGTTTTAGAATGCTTTCTCATACAATTTGACGGTGCGGAGCGATCCGCACGGACGGCCCGCGTGACACTAAAACCAGCCTAACGTCTTACAGTACATATGGCCCTTTACATTTTCGACATAGTTACGTAATGTGCGGTAAAGTAGCACCATAATATTATTTATTTATTTATATGAGCCTAGTGTCCCACTGCTGGGCAAAGGCCTCCCCCCTCCCTTTCCAGGTATCCCGGTCTTGACCCGTCTCCCACCAGTTCCTGTCAAAGGCGTCGATATAATATTTTATCTACACACATGTCATTAGTGCTCTATAATGCGTTCAGAAACCGTAGGAAATGATAAGCTTTATTACAACCAATTTTACTATGAGAACTTTCTTATCTGTGGTAGTAGGAAAATTTGTACTTTAATGTACGAGTACATATGTAACGTTATAGATTTTTGTAAGGTTATGAGTTTAAATTTGGAACAGCAGCCAAAACTCAAGTGGGTCTCTATTCTAGTATCCATAGATATTAAAACAGTTATCGATACGAAACGTCAATTTAGTATGTTTTTTTAATTAAAACCGCACGATATTTGATGTCGAGTGACATGAGAATAGGGACTTCATTCTTTTGTCTAGGAATTAAAAAAAACTACGGCATGTGACATGCGTGAAAAAAGTTTTCATTCGCCGCCATTTGACGTACAGTTTATCTTTTAGTTCGTTTTAAGTATGTGTTTAGATAAAGTAGTGTATGTAACTGTACATAATTAGGCATTAAAACACTCGTGTGATCCTTTTAAGAAACTCACTAACGTTCGTTTCTTAAACCCACACTCGTATTTTAATGCCTCTCATTATGTAGCAGTCACATAAACTACTAATGTACTGTAAATGATACTTACGACACTGATGGTAGTTTCGATGTCGGCCTTGCTGGTGGGCAGTTTGAGCCTGGTTCGCGGCTGCAGTTCGGGTATCTTCCTCAAGGTCACCACGTACTGGTCCAAGGTGTTGTTGTACTCGAGAGGTTGTCGCCATTGGAGGTACAGGACACCTGAACATTTTAAAAGGTATCATTCTGAATGAAAACAAGCTAATTTAGAAAAATGTCAAACTCGATTGGTTATTCAACTATCAGGATAGATGTATATATTTAAAAAAAAAAGAGGGTATGATAGTCAAAGAAATACTAATCTTAAATGTTTTATTAGGAGGTGTATCGAATTAGGAACAGTGTGATTAGGGAAAAGTGTGGACTGAACGAAGATGTAGTGACAAAAATTGAGATAGGTATGTTGAGAATGAACGTGTAAAGAATGAGTGAAAGAAGACAGACAAGAGAGTGTATAAGGGAGAAGTAGAAGAGGGAGTTGGAAGGGGCGGACCTAGGCGGACTTTCTCTGATCAGATCGGGGAAATCCTGAAGAAAGGCCAGGTCAAGAGCACCCTAAACCGGCGAGCGTGTATGAGGAATGTTATGAAAGTAACGGAAGCGAAAGAGGTATGTCAGGATCGAAGCAAGTGGAAATCCGTGGTCTCTGCCTACCCCTCCGGGAAATAGGCGTGATTATATGTATGTATGTATATAGGAAATACTTAGTGGCATAGACTAGGAATTCTCTAGACAGAGTTTAGAGCAATTATTTCATGAAACCGATGCTGCCAAAGATACCGGGGTGCGGGGGACGAGGTGAGCGAGTCCCGTGCCGTGATTAGTCCGTTCAAAGACACGGACGTCACACAAAGACACTTTGACTCGAAAATGGAGTAAATCTACCGTATATTTGTGGCAGAGGGGGTAGCGCTACTATGCTCAGTCTGGAGGATGTCTTGTCTGTGCTTAGTGGTAACTTACCATTGGGCTGGTCGCAGGTGAGGTTCATGATGATCGGGGCTGACGGCGGTTTGACGTCAGTAAGGACGTATAAGGGCGTCGACGCGTCGCCCAAAAGCTCTAAAAGGTCGGACGACTTCACGCCATCTAGTGAGAAACTATAGAATGCTCGTACTACCAGCAACAATTTTAACTGATTACGAGTAGACCTTATTTCGTAGCAACCAGGTTCATAAATAGTCAGGAATGTCGACTATAGTAGCCAGCAGTCCTTTCCTATCATATTTTATCGTTACGCCTTACCATTTGGCTGGTGACTTGACGCTGACTACTGAGAAATTGTAGAATGCTTACACCTAGATCTAGGTCATGTAGTTGAAGCATTTCCCTTAGAAAGATACTTAGTGGTGACTGGTAACTTACCATTGGGCTGGTCGCAGGTGAGGTTCATGATGATCGGGGCTGACGGCGGTTTGACGTCAGTAAGGACGTATAAAGGCGTCGACGCGTCGCCCAAACGCTCTAAAAGGTCGGACGACTTGACGCCATCTAGTGAGAAACTGTAGAATGCTCGCACCCAGATCTTGTAGGGAGTGAAGGGTTCTGGAAAGGTGAAAGAAAGCGTTAGTTTTTTTTTTTATTCTAACTTGAGTTATAATAACCCTCTACTTTCGTTAGATTTCTGTTTGACTCTCGGCAAGTATTTATAAATAGTAAAGTAGTACCTAGGTTATTGGGTGCGATCGTAAGTAAGACAGTTAAACCAATTATACCTACCGTATATTATACGTTACTTTTTATGCTCCTAGCGACCCGTCCCGGCTTCGAACGTGTTATCAAATTATACATAAACCTTCCTCTTGAATCACTCTATCTATTAAAAACCGCATCAAAATCCGTTGCGTAGTTTTAAAGATTTAAGGATACATAAGGACAGACAGCGGGCAGCGACTTTGTTTTATACTATGTAGTGATACTAACACTAATACTACTATAACTACTATAAGAGATTACAAGCTTCGCCGCGTAGCGTGCAACAATAAATTACGGAAATGTGAAAGCAATGCGTTAGATTATGTAAACGATCATTACTTAATTCTATTTTTTCTTACGATAATCTGGTTAAGTTTTTCAATCGTTTTGTTTGTTGTAAGTACTATAGTAATTTTGCCTCCGTAATTAAGTAAACGATTATGTTATTTAATATTATTATTTGTTACGATCATTGACGTATATCTCAGCCGTAAGGTTCGTCCTTACGGGCACTAAAAATGGTACTAGTTCAGCGGTGTCACTCACGAATTCGAGCCAATCATGCAGTCTAACGCAACTAGTTGCGACCAATCGCGCGCGTCATGCGAACTTATCAACCAATCACGTTGTAGCCGCGTCACACCGACTGGCCCCATGGTTACGACAATCTCGTTAAGTTGTTCAATCGTTTGGTTTATTGTGTAGATTACAAGTTTCGCCTCATACCCGGTGTAGCGTGCAATAGTAAATACCGGACATGTGAAAGGCAGGCGTCGGATTAAGTAAATATAACGATCATTATGCACGAGACCACATCAAAGAGGAATCCAAACGCCGACAATCAATGCGTAACTTGGGTAACTTCCTCGCAGTTCATCATTATTGCAAATATATACTTGTTGAAAACACATTTTGAATGCAAATTTTATTAACAGACAATTATCAAAGCCAATACTTATATGCTTAACCAATAAATTCTTTGATGTGTTAACCATGTACTATTTCCAATCTCTTGTGATAAATTGGTCATTTTCTATCTATTTAACTAGATTTGGTTATAAAATTCAACATGTGTCAAATACCCTATTGCTACCCCGCCGTCTATGGTGCGTACAATAAAGATTTTATACTACTACATACTACATACTACTTACTTAAGTTCCTCAACTTAAACCCGACGACTTTCCTCAGCTTCCCAGCCGTATTGAGCAGCGTCAGATTCCTAGTCTTGGTCGAATAGTCCGCCATCCCCAGATCACTAGGGAAATAATTCATCTTCTTCACATCAGCGGAGCTAGGGACGCCGATTACCGGCGCCGCGTCAGCCTAAATGAATAAAATAAAAGAAAAACTGTTTATTTTGGGTGGATCAACTATTTCTTGTTGTTATTCTGTCTGGTCAGGACAAGCGCTGGTGGCCTAGCGGTAAGAGCGTGCGACTTTCAATCCGGAGGTCGCGGGTTCAAACCCCGGCTCGTACCAATGAGTTTTTCGGAACTTATGTACGAAATATTTGATATTTACTAGTTACTTTTCGGTGAAGGAAAACATCGTGAGGAAACCGGACTAATCCCAATAAGGCCTAGTTCCCCCCTCTGGGTTGGAAGGTCAGATGGCAGTCGCTTTCGTAAAAACTAGTTCCTACGTCAAATCATGGGATTAGTTGTCAAGCGGACCCCAGGCTCCCATGAGCCGTGGCAAAATGCCGGGATAACGCGAGGAAGAAGAAGATTCTGTCTGGTCAGCCAAGAGACAATAGTAGCTTAGTTTGCTAGAAGACATTGTACACCACCTTCTTCTGACACGCTTGGTAGATGAACCTCAAGGGAAAGGTTTTATAAGTATCACAAAAAAGCGTGTATGGTGAGTTTAAATGCGCTTTCGTAAAAACTAGTGCCTACGCCAATTCCTGGGATTAGTTGCCAAGCGGACCCCAGGCTCCCATGAGCCGTGGCAAGATGCCGGGACAAACGCGAGGATGGATGATGATGATGGTGAGTTTAAATGCCTAAAAATCAGGTTTTAAAGATTGAGTTAGGAGAACGTAACCATGGCAACGAGTGACAAGAAAAAGTTGATTCCCATTTTACCAAAAGTGTACTTACAAGATTAACCTATGACCGCCACAGTAGGCTAGGCTTGTCTCGCTGAGTCAGATTGAAAATAATACTAGTTAAATCCTACGCTGAAATTTTGGTTTTCTAATAGGGAGTTCCCTGTTTATTGGCGGGAAGTGTTAATGTCAAGTTTAAGCTTTTGGACGCCCATGGCGGATATATCAGCTCCGCAGGTCCAACGCCAAAGACGAATTAATCGGTCACATACCACAGAGCAACATAGACCTACGTGCACATGCATAAAGTTCAATTTCAGTTTTGACACTTCGGTGACGTGCCGTCCGAGTGACAGCTTTTGTGTTTGACACGGCGTCGAAAAGGTTAAGCTTCCAATGTAGCCCACAAGATGGCAGAACCTACAATATTATCATGCCGCGATCAGAAAGGGATTAGAAATAACAGATTTCCATACACTTACGTCAAAATCAATATGAATTGACAGCTATCTCAATCCCTTTCTAATCGCGATTCAGTAATACACAAAAAAAGGCGGCCAAGTGCGAGTCGGACTCGCCCATGAAGGGTTCCGTATTTAGGCGATTTATGACGTATTAAAAAAAAACTACTTGCTAGATCTCGTTCAAACCAATTTTCGGTGGAAGTTTACATGGTAATGTACATCATATATTTTTTTTAGTTTTATCATTCTCTTATTTTAGAAGTTAGGGGGGGGGGGGGGGGACACACATTTTACCACTTTGGAAGTGTCTCTCGCGCAAACTATTCAGTTTAGAAAAAAATGATATTAGGAACCTCAATATCATTTTTGAAGACCTATCCATAGATACCCCACACGTATGGGTATGATGAAAAAAAAATTTTTGAGTTTCAGTTCGAAGTATGGGGAACCCCAAAAATTAATTGTTTTTTTTCTATTTTTGTGTGAAAATCTTAATGCGGTTCACAGAATACATCTACTTACCAAGTTTCAACAGTATAGTTCTTATAGTTTCGGAGAAAAGTGGCTGTGACATACGGACGGGCAGACAGACGGACAGACAGACGGACAGACAGACGGACAGACAGACAGACATGACGAATCTATAAGGGTTCCGTTTTTTGCCATTTGGCTACGGAACCCTAAAAAGGTACGTAAACTGTAGGGTAGCAATGGGCGAGTCGAGTTATCTGATTCGAATAATTCGGATAACGGATGAGTTAATTCGAATCAAGACTATTGGCAATTCGAATCAAATCGACCACTAGCTAACTCGGCGAATGAATCGCTAATTCGCCAACTCGCCGAGCCGAGTCAACGCTATCACATTGCTACTAAGGCCATTCAAAAATAAACCTTAATATCGTAGCCCGAAGGCTCTTTTTACAACAACTGCCGCTCGATTCGCCGTCTCAACTCGAGTTGGTACTATGACCATTCAAAAATAAACCTTAATTCCGTGACCCGAAGGTTATTTTTACAACAACTGCCGCGTAACTCGCCGTCTCAACTCGCTCCGCGACTACAGGTGCCTGTGACCTTGTCGCGAACCACGCATATCGTCGAGTCGAGTCAACTCGATTTTGAATTCAAATCAGCGGCCGAATCAATTCGAATGATTCGAATTGAAAAAAGTGGACTCGTCACATCGCTACTGTAGGGGGCAGCACTAGCTTGTTTATTCAGGATTCAGGCAACAAGATGGCAGACCATCCAACGCGCACGGCCCCTATATCTCGTAGGTACTAAGTAATACATAACATGTAATACACATATGAAAAGATTAGAGTATTTAATATCAATAACAGGTTTAATCTAAACCTGAACAATGACAATTTAGGTCGAGTAAAAAGTTTACATACCTTTGGCTCTCCCTGCTCGTAATAAAGGACATAGGCGATTTGCGTGGCGTCCTTATGCGGGTACGCCGGTGTGAACGACTTCTTTACGATTTCTATGTCGAGTTGTGTGTCTATACCGTCCGTGTGTTCCGAGTGAATGTTGTGCTCTGTGGCGTTATCTTGGCGACGCTTCCTAGAAACAAGAAATTAATTTGCTATTAGTTAGACCAAGCTACGTGGCAGCGATTTTGACAGCCCAGACGGTGCAAGTGTTATTTTAAACGTCAATCTTCTATGAAATTATGACGTTTAAATAACACTTGCACAGTCTGAGCTATCAAAATCGCTGGCAACTTGGTCTAACTCTAGAAATGTGGTACAGAGATTGAGTCCGTCTAACCTAACTTTGCACTAGAATATAACAAACTGAGGGAGTGTCATTATAAACGTTAAATTTTCATAGAAATTTGACATTAGTGATGACATTACCACACTTTTCCATTGCAAATGGCATACAGAGTTATCGTGGTCCGAATCTAAGGTGATAATATGCATTTTCTTAATAATTTAGGCATTCATATTGTTTTTTTTTACCTAAATTACTCTTTAAATTATTTACATACTATCATATCGTCATCATCGCATTATAATAATTAGTAAAAATCATTACATAAAATACAAATCGGAGTACCCTAACCCTTACATATCATTAAGTGGAAAAACATGGTAGTTTTTGACCTTGTAATATTGAAGATTGAAGATTTTCACTGTAAGTGTCATAAGGGACTCTACGAGTTGGCTTCGGCTCCGCGCCTCCCAAATGCCCGGAAGCCCGGAACACAATTGTTCTTAACCCTTTAACCGCCGTAGACTGATATATAAGACATACAAAATCGGACTCATTTCGCCGCGGTCTGATAAATAAGACAAAACTTCGTGTAACTTCGTACCCCCCGGCGACAAGAGCACGCTCGATGACGTATTCTATGACGTATTTAATGTATATAACGTATTCTATGTATATTTATACAAATATAAATCATACCTATGCCTATGCGAGCGCAGGTCTCGTTTCCGCATGCCGTTCAAAATGTCCAACGACGAGAACTCATCATTATACTTGAGCTGGTCTTTCTTGTACCAGTCGAATTGCGCCGGTTGGTCTCCCTGGACCTCTCTCTTCGGTTCGGGGTGGCGGGTGAAGTTGTTCGGCGGGGCCCAGAAGAGGTGGATGTCCTCCGATGTCACTGCCTTCGCGGTTAGGTTCTGTGGCGCGGACGGAACTGGAAGAATATAAGGTTCATTAAATATAACGTTAATACAACAGGTTTCTTCTAAGAACCCTTAGGGCTACCCCACACTAGTGTCGCCCGAGTCCCGAGCGTCGGCGTCTAGTCAACTCTATGGCTGCTGCTCGACGCAAAGTTGGCGCAACTGCGCAGCGACGCCATTTTCCATAACGCTGACTAACTCGCCGACGCTCAAAAGCCGTTAGTGTCGGGTGGCCTTTATTCTAAGTACTAAATAGACTTCGTGGTTAATAATGCAATTCTTCTCAAGAAACTCAATTAAGTTAAATTTGGGGAAGACATATAATATTTTGGGTTGGGAGGAGTTGTGCACAAATCACGCGAGGTGTTTTCGGCTACTTTTTGACCCTCCCCTCTCCCCCTTGGTGATATTTGGTGAGGTTTTTGGCTACCCCCATAATATACACTCAAGAGCGATAAATACGAGTTACGAAGCATAGGATTTCCCTACATGGCCCGTTTTGTACAGTTAATAATTTGAATTAATGGTTATTGGCTCGTACCAATGAGTTTTTCGGAACTTATGTACGAAATATCATTTGATATTAACCACTAGCTTTTCGGTGAAGGAAAACATCCTGAGGAAACCTGCATACATCTGCGAAGAAATTCAAAAGGTGTATGTGAAGTCCCCAATCCGCATTGGGCTAGCGTGGGGACTATAGCCCAAACCCAGCACCGTATATAGGCTGAATTATTATTTATTATTCTTTTATTCAATTAGGGTCTTAGGTTAGGGTTTTACAATGTGAGTATAAAAGTAAAATATAAAAACACTTACAAAACATTACAAAAAAATGATAATAATAATAATTCATTTATTATTATTATTAATGGTTATTAGACGATTTGAATTAAATTTTCTAGGGTATCGTAACATTCGTAAAACATTTATTACATACATCATATAATAAACCAGCACATTCATTTCATAATAAACCTCCTTTATTATCCGACACTTGCAATATTTTTTTTACGAAATGGCCAATATTTAAGCTTAAACACATTTGTGGTCAGAATAAACCTTGCAGTTTTCCTCTTTATACCTCAGTTGACCCTTGAAAGTGGATCAAGACTAATTAGACTCACTTTCGACTTAATGACGTATGCGTTAAGATTCATATTTGAATAGTTTTCGCATTCGATGCATATGTAATGCGATGAGTCAGTCTTAGCGTCACGAGACGAGATTTACCTAAAAGCTTTTGACCCAGACTTATCTATATCAATAAAAAATAAAATGTTGTTTAGTGGTAACGGCATTTCAACATGAGAACGGCTCGGATTTGTTTGGATTCTGAGTTTTGTGATGAGATTTTGTGGTTTCGTATTATGAGGTGAGTAAAGAACGGTAAAGTTGGCTGAAAGGTAAAATATTTCGCAAATATTCTATCAAGAAGACGACTTTTATTGAGTTTCAATTAAAAAGTTTTCCGCCGTCGCTCTATGCAACATTTCCATTTCCACTTAGATCAGGGGTCTCCAAACCCCGGCTCGCGGGCCAAATCCGGCCCGCGACACGTTCCAATCCGGCCCGCCGATACCCAAAGCGAGTGCCCACTGTCCGGCCCACGGGAGCCAGGCTCCAGGGGTTCCGCATTCATTGAGAGTGGAAGTGTTCCTAACAGCAGCAACCAGACATCCTCCCCCGGCGAAAAACCTGACGGTGGCCCGCGCGAAAATTTCTGAGGGCAATATGGCCCTCAGGTAAACAAGTTTGGAGACCCCTGACTTAGATGGTTGACTTGACACTGCTCAACTCTGTGTTTCTCCAGAAACTACCTGCTTCGCACAGCTAAACTATGGAAAGTACTTTTGCCCGCGGGTTTTCGAACCGATACTACCTTCTAACCTTCAAGAAAAGAGCGTACTCTTGTCTTAAAGGCCGGCAACGCACTTGCAACCCCTCTGATATTGGGCGATGGTATTGTTAACCATCAGGCGATTAGTCTGCCAGTCGTATTCCTTCTATCACTAGATAGTATAAAACAAAGTCGCTTCCCGCTGTCTGTCCCTATGTATGCTTAGATCTTTAAAACTACGCAACGGATTTTGATGCGGTTTTTTTAAATAGATAGAGTGATTTAAGAGGAAGGTTTATGAATAATTTGTTAACCCATGCGAAGCCGGGGCGGGTCGCTATTAGTTATATCATAAAAATCCAACGAATATCATTACAAAGTGAATAATTACGTCGGAGCATATGTCATTCAACTTATTCTAACGACTGAACACGTTAATATCCGTTTAGCCGTATAGGCTTGGGGACATATATACATACACGCATTCAAAGACATTTCTACATAGTTACTATAGGCAAACTAGAACGAGTAGTCGCGTAACCTACTCCCCGAACTTGTATAGGGCGCTGCGCTTGCAACTTTCCGCGATCGCATCGAAAAATACAAAACATATAGTCGACCTCCAGTATAACGACATACAGACGACGTCAACGATAGGTATACATTTTATGCCTTAATACAAAGGATTAAGGTGCAGAGCGTAAAAATATTTTCACCACACCAGCTCGTAAAGGATCTCTTAGTTTTTCTAAAACCGATGAGAACGTTGAATAGAATAGAATAGAGAGCGTTTATTCGTGACAAAAAATAAAAGAAAACAACAAGTAACACAACAACATAATAGCCACGAAATGGTCTCGACCATGCTAGCCTGGCTAGGCTAGCGCTGGTCTTCCGTCGGGGCCATGATGATGATCATGATCGTTGCTATTTATCCACAAGGGTAACAAGTCATTTAATGCGAATTTTGAGTTGTTTCCTCATGTTGGCTGGTAGAAATTATCATGATTGTAAGTAAATGATTAATATTTAATAGCGTTCATTTGGTTTTAATTTGTAATTAATGTTTTACAGTTAGTGTCATTTTCCTCGGGTTGGTGACGTTGGTGTGGTGAAAACTTTTGTGTTTGCTCAAGATCACTTTTTAAACCACTCGCAATGTTTGTGGTAAAATTTTGGGAACTTTCGCTTGCTCGGTTATCAATATTAGCACGACGGTTAAACAAAATTTTGCCCCCTTGTAAAACAAATAAGTATTGACGTCGTCTATACAATCTGAGTTCAAATTGATACTGGTTACACTAACGAAGTGGTGAATGAGAGCCCAGTTGACACGCTTACCAAGTTGGTTTGACCCAGTTTAGGATGGCAACATTTATACCGATATCATAAAAGGCAGGATTATGCGGCTGCATAAACTGCAATTACGTGTTTGACAAGACATGTCGAGTGTAAGAGTTTTTTGTGCCAACGTCGACATAGTTTGAGTATTCGTAAACCTTACTGTAAAGATAATAAGGTCTGTATGTATACTCTGTATGGGCAGTTGAGAATTTCCCTGTTAGTACAGGTAAAAAACCGGACAAGTGAGAGTCGGATCGTCCACCGAGAGTTCCGTACTTTTTAGTATTTGTTGTTCTAGCGGCAACAGAAATACATATCACTGTTCAGGAAATACAGCCTGGTGACAGACAGACAGACGGACAGACGCACACTGAAGTCTAATAATAGGGTCCCGTTTTACCCTTTAAACCCTGAAAAGTACGAACCACCTAACATTAGCTAGTCTACGTGTTGCTTTAATGTTACTGGTTGGTATTTGTTTTTAAAACTGATAATGGCGCGAGAGCTTACCTATAGGTATTGAAAGCAGAGAAAGCAAAGAGTTTCCACATTGAACCACGAACGTAGCAATTCAATAAGAAGTATTTTGAGCATCGTGGCAATATCAAGGCACTATTAGACACAAAAACTTTATACACTAGCTAGTAAAAGCATTAGCGTTGTCTTCCTCCATTCTCTAAGCTCTATACCTACCGGGGGCCCGTTTCTCAAAAGCTTGTAACTTGTAATAGAAGTGGAAAGCTGTCAAAAAGTGACTTCCACTTGTATTACAAGTTACAAGCGTTTGAGAAACGGGCCCCAGTGGTTCTAAAGGGGCCCACTGATTATCAGTCCGCCGGACGATATCGGCCTGTCAGTTAAACGCAAAAGGTGACGGTTCCGAATAACACAGGCCGATAACGTCCGGCAGACTGATCAGCAGTGGGCCCCTTTAACCGGTGGCCCCTGGTATAAATATTTATAAACCAATAAGTATCCAAAAATTAAAAAAAATTGCTCTCTATAGTAAATCTCCAGATATATCGCCACGAATGTTCTACGCGGAAACGCCGTATTCTGAACAAGAATTTTAAAGGCTGTGTTTTGGCTATGTTAAATTGATCAAGGGCCAATGCCAAAGAGGTAAACAACACCATAACCCAGTTAACGAAGGCTAAGAACAGTCTGTATTGACTCGAGACAATGGTTGCACAATCCATTGTGCTAAGTCATTGACCGACCAAAAACAACGCCATCAGGGCGAATATGGAATTCGGGTCTGAGCCACGGATCACTTTACTTAGGTGTATTCCCATTTGTCCCCACCCCACCTATATAGGTAGGTATGAGACGAGGACAAATGGGAATGATTTATATCACTACATAGTATAAAACAAAGTCGCTTCCCGCTGTCTGTCTGTCTGTCTGTCTGTATGCTTAGATCTTTAAAACTACGCAATGGATTTTGATGCGTTTTTTAGGGTTCCGTAGCCAAATGGCAAAAAACGGAACCCTTATAGATTCGTCATGTCTGTCTGTCTGTCCGTCTGTCCGTCTGTCCGTCTGTCCGTCTGTCCGTCTGTCTGTCCGTCCGTATGTCACAGCCACTTTTCTCCGAAACTATAAGAACTATACTGTTGAAACTTGGTAAGTAGATGTATTCTATGAACCGCATTAAGATTTTCACACAAAAATAGAAAAAAAACAAAAAATTTTTGGGGTTCCCCATACTTCGAACTGAAACTCAAAAATTTTTTTTTCATCAAACCCATACGTGTGGGGTATCTATGGATAGGTCTTCAAAAATGATATTGAGGTTTCTAATATAATTTTTTTCTAAACTGAATAGTTTGCGCGAGAGACACTTCCAAAGTGGTAAAATGTGTGTCCCCCCCCCCTGTAACTTCTAAAATAAGAGAATGATAATACTAAAAAAAATACATGATGTACATTACCATGTAAACTTCCACCGAAAATTAGTTTGAACGAGATCTAGTAAGTAGTTTTTTTTTATACGTCATAAATCGCCTAAATACGGAACCCTTCATGGGCGAGTCCGACTCGCACTTGGCCGCTTTTTTTAATAGATAGAGTGATTCAAGAGGAAGGTTTATGTATAGGTAATTTGTGAACCCGTGCTAAGGCCGGGGCGGGTCGCTAGTATTTTATATGAAGCGCTTATTCCCATCTGTGCCCGGTGGGGACAAATGGGAATACACCCTTACTTACTAGGTGGAGAACATTGAAGCTCCCATACTTATTTAGCACTAGCTCCTGCCCGCGTTTTCGTCTGCTTAGAATAAATACTTCCATTGTAAATTCTACCCCTTTTCCATGTTCAGTTCCAAACGCCCCATTTCGCATACAAAATTAGCCGGTCTAGTTTCTGTTATGTATTAACGCATGATTTCAGAATACGGAGGATCATTAAAACAGCTTAAGCGTGAAGAGGTAACAGACGGACAGACACACAAACAGACAGTACTTTCGCCAGGCGTGGCTCACTCCGCGATTTCGTCACGTCGCAACAAGTACCTACAAGTACATCCGTCCTACACCAATTTTGGTGTCTAGCCATAAGCCGCGCGTGGCGCTTGCGCCACCTAGCGGTCATATCTGTCGTAATCGTAACAGAAGCGTTTTGTTAGAGAGTGAATCTTCTGTACCTAGTACCTTTATTTATTCTGTGCTTTCGCATTTAAAATATTAGTAAGGATGAGATATCATTTTATTTACGTTACGGTTAAATAAAGAATTTTCTTAAAACTTTTTTATTTTCTTTTGGGCGTTGTTTTTTTAAAACTTGCCAAGGTAAAACAACATCCAGAATCATACCTGAGCCCACACTCTAGTGCTTTGACAATAGAGGCGTGTTCAGATATTTGTGAGCACCTCGGCCACAAGTCTTTTAGCGGCCAAGGGCTGCACAGTAGTTAACGAAGTCAAAGCCACACTTTGTTAATATTTATGACTTTATCAGACATTGTCGTTTGTCAATATTACATACAAAATAGCCAGGGAGGCTCACGGGCCGCAAGTGAGTAAGAGGTTCGCGGACCGCATGCTGCCCGCGGGCCGCATGTTGCCGACCGCTGATATAGAGTATAGTATAAACCAGCCATTCTCAAAGTGTGCTCCGCGGACCCCTAGGGCTCCGCAAAGACTCTTCGGTTTCGCCCAAAAATCTGCGAAAACTTTCGGCCGCGCCTAAACTGTGTTTTCGGGTAATGTCCGATCGAAGTTTCGATTTCAATTTTGGCAGGTTTCGGCGTAAAAACCATGTTTGAAAACAAACGAACCTTAGGCCGAAGCAGGAGCAAAACCGAACCCAGTTTCGGTTTCGGCGAAAATTTGGTTTCGGTTAACAGTCTAGACCAGCGATCGGCAACCTGCGGCCCGCGGGCCGTATGCGGCCCGTGAACCTGTCACTTGCGGCCCGCGAGCCACCCTGGCTATTTTGTAGGTAACATTGAGAAACGACAATGTCTGATAAAGTCATAAATATGAACAAAGTGCGGCCCGCGTCAACTTCGTTAACTACTATGTGGCCCTTGGCTGCTAAAAGGTTGCCGACCGCTGGTCTAGACTAGACAATGGTACTAACAGCAACAATCTTAACTGACCTTATGTCCTGAAAAACCTTGTCTTTGCAATAAGGCGTAACCTGACCTTATGTCTTTGCAATAAGGCGTAAAATATACCAGTAAGCAAAGTAACAAACATGAATAAGGTTAATGACATGGGTACTTGGCACAGATTAAATAACCATAACAATATCATTATCACTTTGTTTATCACTCTATCACTGATAATTAGTGTTAATGAACGTTTTGATTTCTGTATCCTTTACATAATGATTTTTTTTTCCTTATAATTTAAAGTGCTTCAAAATAGACATACCATTTATTATCAACTATTGACTATTTTTTAGCTGATATTCTATTAATTAATACCTAAATTTACAATAAATTTAAATAGAAGACTGACTAGTTGTAGTTCATATGCACAGTCGCTATCACTATCAGATATATCAGAGTGGCTGAGGTGCTCAAAAATATCTGAACACACTCTGTAACACCTTAATAAAGGACAGTTCAGATATTTGCGAGCACCTTGGCCGCTCCGATATATCTGATGGTGACTGTATCTATGAAGGTTCCATTTTTATCAGACAAATCCTAGTTTATCAGTTATAGCACAGATTATTTGTATTAATAAACATGTTTTGACTTACTTATTTGATGCAGTTTATAGATTAATTCATTCATGATGTTAATAATTTTGTAATGGAGTATAATATAGGTACTTAACTCATGTTAGAATTAGAAATAACTGCAAAGGTAAGTCTAAGTTTCCAAATCAAGCATTTGGTGTGGTAAAATGTTGGGTGTAAAACTGAGTAAAATAATCATGCTACTTCAGTTTATTTCATTATTATACTACATAAATATCCGCATACAAACTTCTGCAGAGTTTAGAGTGTTATTTATTTAATGTATGGCATATAATAATACATTTTTTTTTATTAATTAAAATTAATTAGAAAAATTATAAGTTAGCAAAAGTCTAACTTATAATTTTTCAAATAAATTTTTCCTGAGTAAGCAACTGCTTCTTCTGCATATTACAATTAATATGCAGAAGAAGCAGTTACACTAGATACACAGGACATGTAGATTAGAGACAATTCTCTAATCTACATGTCCTGTGTATCTAGTAAAAAGCATACTTATTTAAACCAGGGATCGGATACCGGTATATTTTGTATAGGAACAAAAACAGTTATTAAAATATGGTTATTTCAAAGTTTTTGCAAAAAACCAGTTCATATCCCTAATTTAATCAACTTATCAAAGTTTTAGCACAATTTGTTGTAATGGACACAGGTTAATCTTACCCAGTTCAACCTAGTCTTCAACAAAACAAAGCTTCTACTATGTGTGCAGTAAATTTTTTTTTTTTTTTTTTTATTTATTTATTACATACACACAACCATCGTTACAGGCTAGGTATCCTAATTCGACAGTATGGAATTTGACACACAAGAGAATAAAAAAACAACATAGGTACATTATTACAAATTACAGTAACACAGAACATATAAAGTGGCCTTTGTGAATTCGTTCAAAGAACAGAAAAACAAATCTAACTCAATCGCTACTCGATTCAGGGTTCGAATTGCGCGCGTAAAGGGGGCCTGGCGAAGGAGTTGGTTCGAGCGCGCGAATATACCTATAAAATACCTAATATACCTATAAGAAAATATACCTATAAACTCACCAAGCATCTATAAATTGAGGAACTAATATTTGTAATCATCACACAAAGAAAAACCTTAAGAACGGGATTAGAACCCAAGACCACAAGCTTCAAGGCAGGGTTATTACAATTATTTTAAGGCATCTAAACTATGTTCACATGCTGGCAGTGTTTAATATGTAAATTTTATTTTACATTTGTCGCCTGATATGACCAGACTTGCCAATAAGAATATGTTGTGATTTATAAAATAAATATTTTATTTAAGTAGTTTAACTCGTCCGATCCCACGACCCGAAATTCCCGAAAACTAATTTTGTCATTGTCTCCCAGTATGGCTAACCATTTGAGCCGTGGGAGTTGAAGTGGGAGGTTTTGAAATTCGTGGGAAATCTGGAAAATTTATTTACGGCTCATATTTGAGCTCTTGGGATAGGACATATTTAACATTATTTGAAAATCTTTTTTTCATACTGGTGACCGATTAGAACAATTTTAGACATGCTTCATTAAGAGCATTAAAGGTCGCACTGCCGCGACGATGGCAAAAGAGGTCATTTAATTAATATTTTACTAACCAGGCACGCAATACGCAATACATTTGCAAATAATATTACTCAGCCTCAGACACGGGATGAGATTGACAGATACGGATGTTCCGGAGAGGCGTGAACATCTCGATGCGACGATAAACACACATCTCAACCACTAATCTACACTTAAAACACTTAATAAAGATAACGTTACTCTTTACTCACCGTAAATTTCCTTGCTTTCGTTGTAATTAGCTGCATTATCACAATGAACGCACAAAATAAATATAATAAAAATGGCTCCTAACATACACCGAATATACATTTTATAGCACTATATGCACGCAGGAACGTGCGCGAATTGTTAAAGGGCATCCATAATCCACATTTTCACTTAAATAACGAATAAATATGGAAATAATCCACTTAATAAGTCAAAAAATCCGTAAATTAAAGTAAGCTGCCTTCGCTCGAGACCCCGCCGTCTGTCATTAGTCTTGTCAATAAACAATTAATGTTGCCATATAAACTCTAATTTATAGCTTCGCTAGAGCTGTCACAGCAAAGAAAGCAGGTGGCATCAAAATCACTAAAAAAAAGAAAATTGTCTGTGCTTAATTTTGATTCATTTTTGATTAAATAACAATTTTTTGTTTCAAATCAAAACTAATGATTTATCATAATCTGTGACAATTTATACTTCAAATATTATCGATCTATCTATCATATCCAAAAAATCTGTCTGAATATGTACGTATAATATATGTATGTATATCCATTGCATTAATATACCACACATGTATTTTTTATTAAGGTATAGATTTGGTATAGATTATGTATTTTTGCTTTTCAAAAATTATTCAAAAACTTGACAGCGGTCGTGACAAAAATGTATGTTCATTCCACTGGCAACATTAGGCACCGGATTGTTTGTTCGGCAGTGTTCGGCTTTGGGTGCAGCCGCTTTGTGAATTTGTTTTTGTTTTAATTAAAGTAATAGTGAGTGATAACGGTATAACACTTTTTGTAAAATGATCTAACCACCGTGCAATGTCTTTTACACAGCGTGATTGCGTGCAGTGTTTGTGAAAAGCAGTCGCTTCCGCCATGACGATGGCTCTCTTAGTCGGGAAGTATTCCATGATTCCTGTATACGTTTTGTGTATTGCGCTCTGCTATCCTGTTTCGGGTGAGTAATTAAGTATTTTACATTGTTTAAATTGAACCTTTAATTCTTTTGTGGGGTCTTTTACCGCCGCTTAGTGTCGTGAGAGTAGGTGTTATCTTGTGCGGCGCGCATTTTTTTTTTGTTACCTGTTTATGTATTATGACACAGGATAGGTTTTGCCAGGATGTGATGTTATAGTTAATTTTTAACTAGTGGCCAAAGATAAAGTGCCGGGCAGTATTTCATATAGTATTTTGGTTTCCAAAAGCCGGTTCGCGGCTCTTGCGTCTATCGTAACCCTATTCGTTTGTACTTAATACGAATTATAGAGTTAAGCCTCGAATTTTTGAATAAATATTTATAATGTATTATGAGGATGGCACTGTCCCTGTGGTCTAGGACAGGAGCCTCCAAACTTTTTTACCTGAGGGCCATATTGGGTGTACCTGGTTGCTACTGTTAGGGCTGAACCCCTGGAGCCTGGCTCCCGCGGGCCGGATTAGAACGCGTCGCGGGCCGGGGTTTGGAGAGAGAGAGAAAGATTATATTTTGTTATCCTTCATCGCACAGTGGTACAATATTTTTTTCACCTCAGCAGCTCGAACAAGGGTACTTTGCTACTTAAAAACAGTGAGCAAAATCGCATTTTGCTCACTGAGTGAGACAAAATGAGCAAAATGCGATATTGCTCACTCAGTGAGCAAAATTCGATTTTGCTCACTGTTTTTAAGTAGCAAAGTACCCTTGTTCGAGATGCTGAGGTGAAAATTTAATTGTTGGCATATCTTAAGAAAACATGAGTGAATAGGTAAGTGATGAAGAAGGAATACATTTTTCGGGTTCTCTAATATGTTCTCACTGCTGAGGTGAAAAGTTTTGTGAACTACACGAGATCAAAGTTATTTACATCTCGTGCGCTTTTGAGTCCCTTACTACGCTCAAGATTCTAAATTAGATTCACTCGCTACGCTCGTGAATCTATTATAGAATCTTTCGCTTGCACGGGACTCAAAATAAGCACTCGAAGAAATATCAAACTTTGATCTCTTGTTGTACAAATAACTATTGTTCCATTTAGTATGGTAAGTAAATATTCTTGCTTGAAAATTGTCACATAAAATGGATAAGTATGGTTTTTAAGAACTTTAATTGCTTGTAGTCCCGCCCATGATGCCTGTGGTCAATGACACTGTGGGAGCAGGACAGTTATATGATTGTGCGCGTATGATAGAGATAGAAACAGAGGGTTCAATGTACAAAATTCCTCTTGTTAAGTATCCTTTCTTTAGCTTGGTCAGACTATAAAATATTTGTAAACAAACCAGTTGATCACTTGTGTACCTTGTTCAATTGGAATAAAGTTTACAAATATCCTCATGAATGTCTCTATTGATAATGGCACATACCATCACCCACACTGTTATCATCTAGCTGCCCAGAGACCTATAAAAGGTCTCCTGTTCCATTCTAATTTGAACTTTGTGTTGACTAAATAAAATTTCACTTTGCTTGGCAAGGTTTGATGTATGGGCAGCTAGAGGTTAACTGACAGTTCGTAAACCTTATTACAAAAGGCATAAGGTCCACCGATGGACAGTTAAGAGTGTTGCTGTTTATACCAACAATGGATTGATTTTAAAACATATGTCTTTGAAATAAGATTCAAATTAGTTTGAAGCATGATCTAGACTTCAAATAGATTGACACATCAGAACGTGGCAGAAATATCCAATATGACATGATGTATTGTTTTGTCCATAAAGACATAAATAAATAATATATGATAATGATTAATGGTTATTATTTATTAACCGCTGATTATGAGTACTATGACACAGTTCTATTAATAACTTACCTTTTCGCATCTGACAGTCAGCAGAGCTCTTATTCTCTTAAGGGGACGGTATATGACGTTTTCGATTTAGACCTCACTTTGTGCAATCAATTTGTTCAATGAATGATTAATAACTGCATTAAATTATACGCAAATCTGTTCACGAAGAAGCCGTGTACCGGCTCTTCACGCCATATTTTTTTTTATTTCCTGTAATTCTCTACAAATCGACACTAAAAGTGTCCAAAAATCAAAATATGGAGTTCCGTTTGAGCAAGACGCATTACAGTTTTGTCTTTGACAGTAATTGAGTTGTTGTGGGATTTTGAAGGCTAGATAACTAAACTACCAGATTATTATCTACTTATATTTTTACTCACAAATACAACACAGAAATTCAATCCCAAATGTAAACTTTCGTATAATTTCCATACATTGACGACATCACTCAAAACTCTTCTTCGAGTCAGATGGCCGTTGGCCTTGCATCGAAGCAGACGTGTACATCGTCATAGCTCGTTTTTGACATTAATAAAGACATTTAATCATATACGCATACGAAAATGTATACCAGTAGATAAATTGTATTTCATAAAATAGGGTAAATAAAAAAATCACGTCGAGCTCCAGTCAAATTTTAAATGTGAGTTGTTGTTATTTACGGGTCGTAACGGTCGAAACCAGCAGTAAATTATCCTAAAACAATACGATTACAATCGAATTTAAGTAACTTGTTCCTTCAAAACCCGCTTAAAATGAAAAAAGTTTAAAGACTCGTTTTACTGATTGGGATTGATTTTCATTATGCTGGTATCAATTTTGCGTCATTATAAAAATGTATATGACTTCTGTACGTCAATGACTTTTGATGTCAATTAATTGTAATCTTGTATTTATGTTAGAGAATATTATATGTTCATTTAAATATTACTCATCTATTAATACGAAGCGTAATTCGTTTAATACCTAAAGACTTGCAGTGTCTACACCTACTTTGTTGACGTTCGTTCCGTCTATGTATGCGATTACGTAACGTGCTGTTCTGATAATCTTCAAGAATCAAGATAATTAATAACGGCAAGACCAGCATTTAGTACCAGCGAGTTTTGCGGATTTGGAGACCGAGATGAAGCTTACAGGCCAATATCGCTGCGGCCTGGCCTGCTTATTGTTATGTGTATAAATCGAATGTTATATTAATTTACTATAAAAAACAATGTTTTATTTCAATGACATTCTATGCGTAGAGGTATGTATGTTTCGGTGATTATAAGAATTATGTCCACACAATAATCGTGCAAAGCAGAGACTGCATTATTTCTTTACGGTATAAGCGGTAAGGAAAAACTCATTGGTATCCTGGCTCGTACCAATGAGTTTTTCGGAACTTATGTACGAAATATCATTTGATATTTACCACTAGCTTTTCGGTGAAGGAGGAAACATCGTGAGGAAACCTGCATACTCGTAGTGCATACATTTGCGAAGAAATTCAAAGCTGTGTGTGAAGTCCCCAATCCGCATTGGGCTAGCGTTGAGATTATTGTCTATACAGGGTGGTCCAAACCGTGACGTCCAAAAATCGTGGGCTATCATAATGTACCCCATATGTATGTTAGCCGATTTTTCGTAGTTTTCAAGTTATGATTTTTTAAGCTTTTAACTTTTCCTATGTAGGTAATATTCTCCGACCGTCCTTAGTCTGGGACCGGTCTGAAAACCAGCGCCGGGCACCTAGGCCCGGCACACGCTGAGACTGGAACCCTGTGCCTAATACAAAGATCTTCTCACTTTTGTTTTGTATATGATAACAACTGTTTTATTTTATTATGTAAGTAATTCTAACTCTATTTTATGTTCATGTATGTGGCAATAAACAATTCTTATTCTTATTCTATTCTTATTCTTATTCCTATGAAATTCCGGGGATCCCATACAGAGTGGCTGAAAAATAACTGCATTCCGTTGCCAGGGAGGTGTTGGGATTATACTGAGCAACTTTTATTATGGGACCAACCCCGAAATCGCGAAAAAAAAATTGGCTTTTTATACATTTTGGCTAGTCCATTTTCTATGGAAGGGTAATTTTTTTTCGCGGTTTCGGGGTTGGCCCCATTGTAAAAGTTGCTCAGTATAATCCCAAAACCTCCCTGGCAACGGAAATGCAGTTATTTTTTAGCCACTCTGTATGGGAACCCCGGAATTTCATATGAAAAGTTAAAAGTAAAAAAAAATCATAACTCGATAACTACGAAAAATCGGCTAACATACATGGGGTATATTCTGATAGCCCACGACGTGAGGAATCTAAAAAAAAATTTTTGGACGTCAAGGTTTGGACCACCCTGTATATAGGCTGAATTATTATTATTATTTATAGGCGGTACGGTACCGTTATTATTTATCAATACCGCTTCGTTTTGAAGGTACTATACCTGTTGAAATATAAAGTACGGTACCGGTATAAAATTGCAGCAGGTACAACAATTTTTTATAGGTGTACAGTCAGCTGCAGAGAAAAGGTACCACCCCTGCATACAATCTTCTATGCAGGGGTGACCTGCAGCTGACTGTACCTAAACCATCACTGACCGAGCGTAGGCGAAGGTCTCCGTTTCAGCTTGGGCAAAAATACTTTCGTTTGTTCGAATGTTCTCCTTTGCATATCACATTTCTCAAATATCTCGAGAAAATTTGTAAGCAGGTTCGGTAGTTGGATATAATTACTCGGTTTCTTTTTTTTTATAAGTTCTAATAGGCAGAGATTGGCATAAAGGACTTAAGCGACAGTAGGGTCTGTGGTACTTAAGACCATTGTGATTATTCGTAGTGTTCGACCGAAGATTCGGTTTCGGTTTCGGTTTCGGCCATAAAATCATGTTTCGGCCGTAGTTTCGGTTTCGGCCAAAAAACGGCCGAATCTTTCGGCCTGGCCGAAACATACGAAATAGTACTTCGTATTATGAAACTAAACTATGTGACAAAGACCAAAAGTTGGCGAGCAAGTAGGACAACAATATTTATATATACAGAAATTTGTGTTTCGGTCGGACACTAATTATTAGGTACTTACTGATTACGCTGCGCCGCGTGGAACGTGAGGTGCGTTGGGGTAAGTACATACAAATCATTCAAGAAAAAAATCCCTTTTAAGATCACTCGTGTGTCTGCCCCTAATAGACTAATTCAATTGAAATTTGGTACACATTTTTCACATATGACAAAGAGTCGGTGATCCATAGATGGACTAGTAACGTAAATAAATAAACTTTTAACTTTGCGGCCATTTTTTTGTATCGTGTGATATATCAGATATTAAATTGTAAGATATTTACTAATAATAAGCATTGGTCACGTAAATTATTTTTAGTCTTTTTTTGCAAGTATGAATGATATAGAACATTATTTCAATTATTTTTAAAATTAAGCCTATCCAAAGGCGACTTGGAAGATGTGTCATGGGGATCTATATTCGTTGGGTGAAAAACAAGTTTTTTTGTCTAATTATCGTTTAAAACACAATCGATCGGCAATAACGCGGGCACATAAAACAAAAAACTTCTTTTTTCACTCATAAAACTCCTTAAACCTAATAAGAGCTAAACAAAAACAAGTGCGAGTCGGACTCGCATTCTAAGGGTTCCGTATATTAAGTCCGTCTCACGCTTGACTGCACATTTCTTATAGATTTTCCTGACATATATAGGTAAAGAACTACTTTGTGTATTTTTTTCAAAATTTTAGATCCAGTTGTTTCGGAGAAAGTGGGCGGAGAATGATCATTTTTTGCCTATTTTCATGAATAACTGCTGAACTATTAATCCTAAAATTATAAAAAAAGTTATGTTTGAGATTCTTACAATGAGCTCTTTTATTTGATATGTAACACTATATAGTTTAAAAAACATATTTTTTAATTTTTTCATTTACCCCCCCCAAAAATGGCTACCGTATTTCAAATTCTCTAAAATACATTTTATTTACGTTACACGTCCATCTTTGGGTCACAAATTTACATTTGTGTGCCAAATTTACATATGTGTGCCAAATTTCAACTGAATTGGTCCAGTAGTTTCGGAGAAAATAGACTGTGACAGACGGACGGACAGACAGACAGACGCACGAAGAATTATATGTATATGCACTTATCCCAACGCACCTCTCGTTCTACGCTGCGCGGGGTTCATTGCCGCTCCTACCGCCGTAAGTGTAAGTACAACTACATCATCAAGGCTACGATCGAAGATAATCAGTTCAGCACTGAAATAATAGCGGTGGAATGCCAGTATAATATTTAATTATTTATTTTAATTTTATAAATTTAATAGCAAAATAAATAGCGAATATAGGATACTCGTACAAGTAAATCTGTAAAGATCTTAGGGGTACATCAGCCGACATATATTATTAAATTTTATTTTGTCGGCCTTAATTAAATTTCCACCCTGCCGAAACTTTATTTATTTAAATTTTTAATTGAATTGATTTTTCGCCTTATGAATAACCGTATAGAGTAGTAAATAACATTTTACATCTGACTTAATGACATCTGGGTTTATTCGGTTTAACTTTACAAAACGCATATCTCGACAAAGCCATAATATGCAGAAAATAGTTAACAATCAAATGAATTAAATTAGAATTTAAATACGTCACGTGTGACATGAACAGACAAGGAGAGCAAGATTTAATGTATTGTTTCTCTTTCTTCTTTCAATGGAACGTTTTTACAGTTTCTGTTCCTCAAAAGAGGTCAGTGGTTAACACTAAACTCAAAACGCAATCTTAAAAAAACTTGATGGGTCAATGACCTGTCCCAGTAAAGTGAGGTAGTGTGCGTGAAGTGCGCTTGTGTGTGAAATGGGGTAAATTGACAGAATCTGAAAATTTACCCACCTCTACCGTCACCTTAACAATAAAGTCGCGTCAAGATCATTTTGAACACCTGGCCCGCTTAGCAACTTTTGCTGCTGACTGTACAAGACGCCCACACACGCTGCTCTAGCATGAGAGACAGGGTTTGAAAGGATAATAAATATAATTATCAATGTTAGTTATCTTGATAATTATCGTGATTTTTATCCCTGATAATTATCGACTTGATAATAACCTAAAATATAAAAAAACACCCTGATCATTATTTTTTTACCATCAATGAATTCAAAGAAAATAAATATAGCATCATTCATGCCTGGTATAATTATCCGATATATCAGATAATTATCAAAGACTATAATTATCTAGATAATATTGAACCCTGATGAGAGAAACAACGATATGCGTGTAAATAGCGATGTGCCGCTCGCACACCGGAATGGTATGCAGATCCGCATCCAATGTGAAGAACCTTGTGAAAAGTTTTTAACCCCATTTGATAAGACTGACATTACAGTCATATTTTAATTAACACTTAGCAACCCCAATTCTCGTTAGGCACCTCTCAAGTACCCAGGGGAAAAAAAGGAAGGGTTAAAATTTCAAGGACTTTCTTTGGTCCTTGTGTCATGGTATTATTAAACATTAAACCCTTAAACTTTTCCCTGTCCAACAAATACGAACGATTACATAAAATAACTATATCATTAATATTTTCCTACGGATTTTTCTTGCAACTATGAACAATTTTTAGGGTTCCGTACCTCAAAAGGAAATAAAAAGCCGCCAAGTGCGAGTCGGACTCGCCCATGAAGGGTTCTGTATTTAGGGGATTTTGACGTATTAAAAAAAACTACTTACTAGATCTCGTTCAAACCAATTTTCGGTGGAAGTTTGCATGGTAATGTACATCATATATTTTTTTTAGTATTATCATTCTCTTATTTTAGAAGTTACAGGGAGGGGGGGGGGGAGACACATTTTACCACTTTGGAAGTGTCTCTCGCGCAAACTATTCAGTTTAGAAAAAACCGGCCAAGTGCTAGTCGGACACGGGCACGGAGGGTTCCGCACCATCAACAAAAAAATAGAGCAAAACAAGCAAAAAAACGGTCACCCATCCAAGTACTGACCCCGCCCGACGTTGCTTAACTTCGGTCAAAAATCACGTTTGTTGTATGGGAGCCCCAATTAAATCTTTATTTTATTCTGTTTTAGTATTTGTTGTTATAGCGGCAACAGAAATACATCATCTGTGAAAATTTCAACTGTCTAGCTATCACGGTTCGTGAGATACAGCCTGGTGACAGACGGACGGACGGACAGCGGAGTCTTAGTAATAGGGTCCCGTTTTTACCCTTTGGGTACGGAACCCTAAAAATGATATTAGAAACCTCAATATCATTTTTGAAGACCTATCCATAGATACCCCACATGTATGGGTTTGATGAAAAAAACATTTTTGAGTGTCTGTTCTATCTAAGTATGGGGAACCCCCAAAATTTATTGTTTTTTTTTTTCTTATCTTAATGCGGTTCACAGAATACATCTACTTTCCAAGTTTCAACAGTATAGTTCTTATAGTTTCGGAAAAAAGTGACTGTGACATACGGACGGACAGACAGACAGACATGACGAATCCATAAGGGTTCCGTTTTTTGCCATTTGGCTACGGAACCCTAAAAACGGAACCCTTATAGGATCACTCATGCGTCTGTCACAGCCTATTTTATCCAAAACTACTGGACCAATTAAGTAGGAATTTGGGACACATGTAAGTTTCTGACCCAAATATAATTTTAGGATAAATAGTTTAGCAGTTATTCAAGAAAATAGGCAAATAATTTACCCCCCCCTTTATCTACAAAACTACTGGGTCTAAATTTTTGAAAAAAATACACAAAATAGTTCTTTACCTATAGATGACAGGAAAACCTATTAGAAATGTGCAGTGAAGCGTGAGTCGGACTTAATGTACGGAACCCTTGGAACGCGAGTCCGACTCGCACTTAGCCGGTTTTTTTTAATCAATGATGCCTCGAAGATTAACAGCAGGAACTTATTTATATTTGTACTAGCGACCCGCCCCGGCTTCGCACGGGTAGGCAAGTTGAATAAAACATACAATATACACAAAACCTTAACAAATTGTACACCTAAACCTTCCTCAAGAAACACTCTATTGATGGATGAAAACTGCATGAAAATCTGTTGAGTAATTTTTGAGTAATTAATAATTTATCGCAAACATTCAGACAGACGCGGCGGGGACTTTGCTTTATAAGGTGTAGTGAGTATTTTATTTTCAGTGACGTCAGTGATTATTCTAGCGGGCATTTGCCCAGGTAAACTACATAAAAAGAGATTTAAAAACAAAAACAAAAATAATAATAAATGCACTTATCGCTTTATGGTATGCTTTCTGCTTGAAAACACAGGAAAATCCATCTTCTAACAATAAAACCTACTGTTTTATAACATAACTATATTTTTTTTAAATGTTAAAAAGCTGAAACGTCTGCGATCGATGCTATTAAGTTTAGAATAAATTTAAAAGTGGAAAAATTACTGTCCTGGGTGAGACTTGAATCCAGAGGCCGTGAGTTCAAGTCTCACCCAAGACAGTAATTTTTCCTCTTTTAAATTTATTCTATAACTAGTATAACTATGATTGACTGAGAAAAAAAAAACGTAAACTTGCTAAAACCGGGTAAAACTGTAACTGGAATTTTAAAGAACATGAATTACTCGTAGTCTCGTTAAAAACCGTGTTGTTTTTTAGGGTTCCGTGCGGGAAAAATCTGAAAACTGAAAATTTGTACTTGTATTTCTACGGAACCCTTGGTGGGCGAGTCCGACTCGCACCTGGCCGGTTTTTTTTTTTATATTTCTAATGTCTAATAAAAAAGTGCGTTGTTTGTATTGTTTTTATCGGCAACGGCCTACCGCGGACATTTAAAACCAAAATTTCGTTATTTGCCTCAATCACTCTTGCATATTTGACCAATAATTATAGGCTGATAACGAAATTTCAATATTCGATGTTCTCAGCTAGCCCTCAAGAGGGTTTTTGTTTAGGAGGAAAGGGAGGAGGGGAGATTGGTTTTTGGCTATCGGGCGTGGCTCACTCCGCGATTTCGTCGAGTCGCGACATAACCCTATAGTCGTATCGTATCGTAACAGACGCCCGCTCGCGCTTGCGCCACCTAGCGGTCATCTAGTATAAAAGACGCGTTTTGTTAGAAGTGAATCTTCTGTACCTAGTAGGTACTATTATTTATTCTGTGGCCATTGTTGATGAGGATCGTCAGTAACCATAATTCAATCTTGTTTCAGGTGAGCCCGACCCCCGACACATACAGAACGTAACCGCCAAAGGGGAGTACGGGAAGGAAGCGGTCCTCACGTGTCTTATCAGCAAGCAGGACAATCCGAACGTGATATGGATGGTCGAAGGGAAAACTGAGCCCATAAACTATGAAGTGACCGAAGCAACAACTGCCGCGGTCCCTGTTACGGGGTTGGTTTTTTTTTTATTGTAGTTTTTTTTTACCTTTTTTTTAAGTGGGGTTTCGTCACACAGTGACGATGTCACCCCCTAGTTCTAAGTTACAAGCATAGAGAAATATATAATATTAGTTGTAAATTGTTTTAGTAGTACATTTATCGTCAGTAGCGTCACTTGTGTATATGGTGTCAAGTAGCGGTACTGATAGTTCCCCTACTTGACGTTAGATGTCGACTACGAAATAACTCGCGTTTTTGTAAGAAAACTGATGTATGGAGTTACTTATATTTCTCTATGGTTACAAGCTGGAACCCGGCCGGAGACAGCAACAGCAGACAACGTGCCCCTGGGACACTGCATGGTTTCTATGTATTTCTAGTAACTTCGCGCCCCCTAACCATGAGTGCAGGGTTCGAAATTATCCAGATAATTATAGTCTTTGATAATTATCCCAGGTATGGATGGTGCTATATATATTTTTTAATTCTTTGATAGTCAAAAAATATTGGACGTTTTTTTGCTATTTTTTACAAATTTTGTTAGGTTATTATGAAATCGATAATTATCAGGCATAAAAATCACGATAATTATCAAGATAACTATCATTGATCCTATACTTTCGAACCCTGCATGAGTGTTAAGAGTAAATCCTTAATTAGGTGTAAAACATACATCTAATTAAGGGTTTACCCTTAAAGAAATAAAATCTGACAATAATTTATACATTACCTATTTGATCACACATAGGGTCATCGGTGAGGAAAATATGACAGAAACTGTATATAATACAAATATAACTGTGAACCCGAGTGAAGCTACAACAGCCGTACCATCTACTGCGGTTTCTGACGGAGGGTTCGTTTTTTTGTTTTATTTTTATTTTTTTCTCTTTTTCATCGTACCAGATATCAATCACGAAACTAGGGTTGTTTTGATTAGCTTTTTTAATTACACAAACGGGTCTACCGCGATGTAGTTTCATTGTTTTTACCTTAAATTCCGACGTTTCAGCTGTGGTCACGGAAAACACTGAACTAGGTACCCGAAATTAGTTTATAAAAATGTTTGTGTAATTAAATCGTCTGCAATAGACGGAAAGGCCTGTGATGATGAATTAAATATGTGTACAAAACACGAGAGCTTAAAGTGTTTCAAAGCTTTTTGTTTACTAACTTGTCAATCATTGATACACTGTATGTTTTTGACTATTTCAACTTTCGACATATAGGTTCGTCAGTAAGAGTGTGACTGTAAATTATACGGCTACAACTGTGAACCCGAGTGAAGTTACAACAGCAGGACCACCTACTAAGGTTTCTGACGGAGGGTTCGTAAATTTTTTTTATCGCCGTCATCTTAGGAGAGTTTTTTTATGACCAGCGTAAATATGCTGACGTTTTATTTAACTAACTTGACTAGATATTTATTTGACTATTTAAAAATAGGGTCGTCGGTGGGATTACGACTGTAAATTATACGGCAACAACTGCGAATACGAGCGAAGTAACTACTACAGAGCCAACTACTACGGTTTCTGACGAACGGTTCGGTTTCTTTTTTTACTTTTATGTTTGATTGTTATGCTTTAACATGTTGGCATTGTGGGCCCCGTAGATAATAGGGCTTGAATAAATAAAACAAAGTGTCTATTGTGCGCTTTAGAGTGCCCTGTTTCATAAAGACAGTCGGCAGAAAAGAAAAAACCGGCCAAGTGCGAGTCGAACTCGCGCTCGAAGGGTTCCGTACCATTCCTTGTCGAGCTAAAAACGGCAAATAAATCACGTTTGTTGTATGGGAGCCGCACTTAAATATTTATTTTATTCTTTTTTTAATATTTTTTGTTATAGCGGCAACAGAAATACATCATCTGTGAAAATTTCAACTGTCTATCACGGGTCATGAGTTACAGCCTGGTGACAGACAGACGGACAGCGGAGTCTTAGTAATAGGGTCCCGTTTTTACCCTTTGGCCATGGAACCCTAAAAACCATAGACTGTCAACTGAACATTCTTAAGGGGCCCACTGATTAACAGTCCGCCGGACGATATCGGCCTGTCAGTTAGAACAAAAAGTTGACAGCTCCGAACAACTGACAGGCCGATATCGTCCGGCGGACTGGTAATCAGTGGGCCCCTTTAGCGCCCTCTGTAGTTATTATTTTATCATCGGCATCGTCCCATGGTAAAGGCTTGGCCAGACACAGAGCGCGACGCAGCGCCGCGTCCGCGCCGCGTGATGCCGACGCGATGACTGTTCAAACAGGGCGCGCGCGGACCGCGCTCTCAACACGCCCTCATCGCGCGCGCGAACGCGGCGCGGCCGCGCGCCACCGCTCGCTGCCTAACGTCCGATCCGACTGATGTGACCCAGCGCGACGCGGCGGCCCGCCGCGTCCGCGCGGCGCAGCGCTGCGCGGACGCAAGGGGCCGCGCGGCGCAGCGCTGTGCGGACGCAAGGGGCCGCGCGGCGCGGGGCGCGACAGAAGCGGGGCGTGATACCGGCGGGACGCAGTCTGTTTGACGTCGGTAACCTGTTAGCATGTGCCGCGGTCGCGCGGCGCGGACGCGGTGCTGCGTCGCGCTCTGTGTCTGGCCAAGCCTTAACTTTCGATCGCAACTCCAGGAAAACTGAGTAATAGTGAGTTTCGCCTATGCTTGCGGAAAATGTGCATTTTTCCGTATGAGAACACTCCATTTAAACTGTAATTATGACGTTTGCAATTAGGCAATTGCTGTAGCCTATGAACGCGAGCAACATGCAGGCCAAATATGCGATTGTCAACGCTTACGCTTAGGCTTGTGTATGATTTTGTGACAGCTTAAATAACAGGGCGAAAACCCTGATGAAGATGGTCTTAATAGGGAATATTACGCAAAACTCTGCGTAGGTGGCGCCACGCCCACAACAAGTCACAATCTAAGGGTCTACCGCAAACGAGAGAGTCGAAATTTGTTATCTAACCTCTCTGTCACTCTTGCATATTCGAGCGATAAAGAGGCAGATAGCTGAGTTCTGATTTCGCGTTTCCCGGTAGGCCCTTTGTAAACAAGCCGCCTTGATCACCTTGATGTATCGATGTCATATTTGATTGTCTGTGAAAACTTGTCAAAAAACAGTTTAAGGTACAGTATGTATAAGTTACTCTATGGTATACTTACGTCGCTAGTACTGCACTCTAGCGGCAAAACTTTGCAGTAATACTCCCTATTAGCAGTGTCAGAAGTGAAAAGTTAAGGCCTGTGCACACCGAGTGCGTGTGCGTAATCAGGATAATAATGTGATTGCGTAAATTATTTGCTGAGCTGAAGCCGTGGTGCCTTACTTACGCATTTGGTGTGATTTGGCCTTTCGTATGAATACTAACATAATCTTGTACGAAATAATAATTATGATAAATTCCTAATTGTGTATTAATAAACATAGTTTTATTATATTGTTCTATTTTATTGACTTGTCACTAACTTGCAGATTTACTGTGCTCAATTGTTTTAAAAAAGCTAACCGGTTGAAACCGAGTTCATAAATGCCTCGCTACTAAACCATATTAGGTCCACTTGCACCATTCCACTAACCCGGGGTTAACCGGTTACACCTGGAGTTACCATGGTTATTAGTACAATTTGACACTGGGTTAACGGTTTAACCGCTTAACCCCGGGTTATTGGGATGGTGCAAGTGGGCCTTATTATAGCAACTACTAACCTCCTAAGGCCCAAGGTCCTACCCATAGTACTTATTAACTTTCTTATTCAGACCCAGCTCCTACAACAATTGTGTAGTCATAGCGTACCACGGTCCTACCAGTAGGACTTAATAGAAAACCCATTTCAAATTCTGCGCTTATCGAAATTGGCGTGTACGAACTTCTAAAGGACTGTTTTGTTTTGTCTGTGAGCCCTTTAACAAGTTCGTAAAAAAAAATCAAAGTGCTGTACAAATTGCTGTATAAATACAATAACATAAAAAAAGTGTTTTAAGTACTTGGGTCTGAATGAGTATAAAACAATAGTACTACTGGTAGGACTACGGGCCGTACTGACTACATACTCAATTTTTCGTTGGGCCTTAGGAGGCTAAAACTTATTTTTATTTACAGAACCCCGGAAACAGTAAAATACACAACCGAGATCAAAAACCAGTCTTACATCCTGAAAATCGCGAACGCCACAGAGGATGACGCAAGGAACTACACTTGCGTGGTCCGAGGGGAGGCCAGGACTGAATACTTGAATATAAGCTTTCCTGGGAAACCGGTCTCCATGAAATCTGATCCTAAGGCGGACTCCAATAGTATTGTGCAGTTCAATTTGCCGGCGGACAAGAATAAGACGCTGACGCTCACATGCGAGTTTGAGGGTATGTACTAATAATTATACCTTACCATCGTTTACACGGGGCCCGTTTCTCAAAGCTTGTAACTTGTAATACAAGCGGATGCCACTTTTTGACAAATAATAATTATTGTAAAAACCTAATAGTACGGGGTGCGGTGCTTGCGAGGCAGTACCAACACTACCAACACTCTCCTGAAGGTAATCGCTGAGAGTATGGACAGCCCTATTGAGAAACGGGCCCCAGGGGCCCATTTCACGAACGGTATTAGAATAATATTATTGTGTTGCCAACTTGCCATGGCACAGACAAGACATCCTCTAGACTGAGCATAGTAGCGCTACCCCCTCTGCCACAAATATACGGTAGTTTTACTCCATCTTCGAGTCAAAGTGTCTTTGTGTGACGTCCGTGTCTCTGAACGGACCAATCACGGCACGGGACTCGCTCACCTCGTCCCCCGCACCCCAGTATTTTTGGCAGCATCGGTTTCATGAAATAATTGCTCTAAACTCCGTCTAGAGGATTCCTAGTCTATGTGGCATGGTAACCCATACTATATGACAGTTCGTGGGCTAATAATATTATTATATTAGTCTAATACCGTTCAAGAAATGGGCCCCAGGGCTTTCAAACTTTCCACGACCGACCACTACACATGCGTGGTCCGAGGGGAAGCCAGGACTGTATACTTGATTATGAGCTTTCCTGGGAAACCGGTCTCCATGAAATCTGATCCTAAGGCGGACTCTAATAGTATTGTGCAGTTCAATTTGCCGGCGGATAAGAATAAGACGCTGACGCTCACATGAGAGTTTGAGGGTATGTACTATAGTTCAAACCAATTTGTCAGTCAGTAAGAACCAGGAAAACTATACTCATCGTTTTCAGTTTTCTTTTGGGTGCTAGTACTAGTGTAAGACAAAGATAGTATGATTTTCTCTATGTTTGTAATGAGACAGTCCTTTGACAAACTATGATTATTATACTTAACTTACCACTGTTTACACCAGTGCCCTGTTTATCAAAAGCTTGTAACTTGTAATACAAGTGGATGTCAGTTTTTGACAGCTTTTGTTAGAAAGGGACTTCCGCTTGTTTTACAAGTTACAAGCTTTTGAGAAACGAGGCCCATTTCGCGAACGGTATAGGAATAATATTATTAGTGTGTTGCCATGGCAACCCATACTATCTGACAGTTCGTGGGCTAATAATCTATTTAGTATGTATTAATATTTAGTTATCATAAAGTTACATTGCTAAGTACAATGGCACTATTAATCGAACACACTCTTCCTTAGGGAAACATAATTATAGCTGGTCAACTAAATCTTGTCAGTAAAAAAAGGCGCGAAATTCAAATTTTCTGTGACGATATCCCTTCGCGCCTACATTTTTCAAATTTGCCGCCTTTTTCTACTGTCAAGATCTGGTTGACCAAGTATATATATGATTATATGCCTACATTCACATTTACATTAGGTATTACAACACTGGGTAAATAAGCAACATTTTACATATCTTTTTGGTACATCTGAGTTGCGAGATTTTCAATTTTCCATAATTTCTGTAATTTATCTGCCGTATTTAAGGTTCCCTCACCCTAATCCCTTAATCGCTCAAAGGTTAACCGGAAGAGATCCCTTAAAGGGATAAGTTCGCCGTTGTGACAAATGTTATTTTTCCTATTTTGTTTTGATTTTTGTACAATATAGTGTTTTACTACTATGTACTACTAATCATAATCACATACTAGATTCAAACAGAGGGCCTGTAATTTAAGCATCAGAAAATAGTCTCTATAAAATCCAATTCAATACAAAATATGAACTACTAAAAACATAGAAGTATTAGTCATCGCTTATGTATGGTTGTTATGGGGGGTTTTCCGCAAAGACACGAGGATGCTCATCCATTTATTACAGATTAAACGTTTGACGTTATTTATATCGTTTTTAAATAATTGTATTTGATAAAGAGCCGAGTAGAGTTAACGAAATTGATACCCGGCTCATACACAGATTTAAAGCAAAAGTTGGCACTTCTGTGGACAGTTAACATCTTGTATGCATATACGTGATAAGAAGGATCAGGGATTCAAGGACATAATTCTAATATATAGATATTTATGGAAGTCAAAATATGGTAGCATTTTCACCGATTCTTGTAACTTATTTAAAAGAAAATTCTTATGTTTGATAACTGGTGTAGTTCCAAAAATTTTTTTATTTTAGTTGTAGGATTTAAAGCTGAACCTACAATTCTTTTTTTTTTAATTAACAAAATACGTAGTATTTGTGCCAATGTATACTTATGGACATAAATATTAGTAACATGAAAATAAAGTAGGTAGTTTTCATTTACAGAAGAATGCCCGCAAATTTTATTTAATCATGTATATTTTCCTTTACAGTTTACGACCAAACTGAGATCGAATGGATACTACAACGATACAACGAAGAAGATATTCCTTTAAACGGGACCACGACCAAAAACATGAAAAAGCTCATCAGCACTTACAGTACACAGATATCAAAAGAATCATTCGACATCCAGAATGGGACCCATATATGTCGCGTTTGGGATTCCCATGGATACAAAAACTTAACCAGCCAAATACATGTTAAAATTGTCGCTCATCCCGTGGTCACAATAATATTCGCTAAGCCGGTCAGCTCCTCAGCGATCTACTTAAACTGGACAGTAAAACAATACAACTCCGACATCAAAAGATACGAATTGAGATACAAAAATACTACGGAAACCGACTATCACTTCAGTCCGACTTCAATAAACAAAACTGCGAATTTCTATGTCCTTGGCGGATTAGCGAAAAACACCACGTACGAGTTGAAACTGAAAGTGGAAACTGGTGCTGGGAGCAATCACGATGAGATCTCGAATCTGACCACATTGCCGAAAGACCCTGACTTCGTCCCGAATATTTCTATCAATGGATTCACGGCACGTTCCATGACTATCGGTCTTAGTGCCCCGCCTAGCGACGTAGCCGAGTACGTACATTATTATCAGCTGGAGGTGTGGAAGAAAGTCGACAAAAATAACACAACTGAGAACGCGGTTCATATTAGAGACGACAGGAATCTGCCATACATGTTTAACAACCTCGATCCGCACACAACCTACGTTTTTAGGGTAAAGTTATCATTATTTTATCATAGAAAAAGTACTTGCAGCTTATCATTATCACTACATATGTAGTATAAAACAAAGTCGCTGTCTGTCTGTATGCTTAGATCTTTAAAACTACGCAACGATTTAGATGCGGTTTTTTTTTAATTTGTTAACCCGTGCGAAGCCGGGACGGGTCGCTAGTTCAATTTAAAAGCTTGCTTTATTAACGTATTACCATTGTAAAACATTATTTAGTTAGCATATCAAAGGGTTACTCGTTCAGCATAATAATTCAAATCTCCAATTTTCTTTTTATTTGCATACTATGCGAGCGATCACCTTTTTGGAAAAAAGGGAAACTAGGGGCTGATTTACAATAAGCGCTAAAATCAGGGTAATGACAATGACTATAATAGCGACTATTTTTTTATGGCGCTATTCAATAAAAATCTAACAAGCCGTTGATAATCGTTTATCCCTATCCGTCACTTATTCGCATAACTGTTAGATTGAAACAAAATTTAACTGTGATAAATTTTATGAAAACAGGTTAGCCTTAAGCCTCTGTTGTTTGGGGGTTTATTAAATTAAGGGATAGTCAAATGAACGGGTTACCAGTTATTAACCCTTTTAATGGGTTATCAATTAAAAAGGGTCTAGTTTTGAAAGCTATGTACAGTCAAGATGTTAATAAAAATGTACACAAATTTTAGAATGACAATCTGTTACAGGCGAAGGCTTGTTTCGAATATGGAGGCAACTACAACTGCTGCGGAAACTGGTCTAAAGAAATGGAGGCGTTAACTATGGACGGGATACCCAACGAGCCGAACAATTCCGTTATATACTGCGACTTCTCCGTGGAACAGGGGTACTACATGAATCTCACGTGGGAGCAGCCCACCAGGCCCAATGCTGAAATTAAAGGATACATGGTGGGTATTGTTACTTTTTTTGCAAATATTTTTGCCTAGATCGGTATGTATAACTTTGTGTTTTATTACTGTAAATGTATAAAATAAAATAAAATAATAAAACCAGTCAATAAGTGACAATGTATTAGGATTACACAAGTGCTATAATAAGTACACTCAGCAGCAGAAGTGTATAAGTGAGTGAGTTGTTCTATATGATCTTTACGCTCTTATTTTCTTAACTAAAAAGTTGTGTTCAGATGATTTTGTACAGCTCACCCGCTTACCTACTTTTGCGAGACTTTACGAATAAGCACAGGTACAGTTACGCCATTTAGGGTTCTAGCTTAATTGAACATTCCATAGCGCAAGTATGGAACAGGGATGTTGCGAATATCCGCAACCGCGGAAGTTCCGCATTATTTTCAACATCCGCATCCTCATCCGCATAAAATCGATGCGGATTTAATGCGGATGCGGATGTGGAACAGTTCGGTACAGGAACGTCTTAGCATCGGCGTAAGTGCTAGACTGCTAGGTAATTTAGTCATTAGCCAAAGAAACCTATTAGAAATTAGCAGTCAAGCGTGAGTGGGACGTAATGTACGGAACCCTTGCAACGCAAGTCCGACTCGCACTTGGCCGGTTTTTTGAAATAAAAATGATGAAAATGTAATATTTGACGTTTTTTATGTAACCTATCTTGACATCTGCGTCCGCGGATGTGAGCCTTTAAAAATCCGCATCCGCGGATGTCAAAAAATCGGCATCCGCAACATCCCTGGTATGGAACAACCAATTTAGCTAGGACCCTAAATAACGTAACAATCCCGTGTGGTGATTGTACGTATTACTTGTGGTATGGCCTTAACGTTTTACCTTTTTGCAGATGGAGGTGACAGGCAACGCGACTTATATCGACCGGTTCGGCAAATTAAAGATGGATACGTTCGGACCGCTCACCAAACTGTTCACTAACGAGACGTTTCTTGCCAGGTAAATTCCGTTTAACTGTCATAGTTGGCTTAATTCACCATTGGTGAACCTTACTGCGACACGATAAGGTATAAATTGAAATAGATGAAGATGACATACTAAAGAATAAGTGACCAAGCAAACCCCTAAAGATCGGTTTTCCTAGGATAGCGGTGCCGTCATATAGCGTCCGTCTCCATACTAAATAATACGGCTAAATATGGATGTAGTATTTGTATGGAGACGGCCGCTATATGACGACACCGCTATCGGAGGAAACCAAAGCTTAACTGGCCGAGGCTGGACCGGAATTGCCATAAAACAAAACTAACCTAACCTATCTATAGGATAACCTAACTAAAATCCTGACATGTTAACGATTTCAGTTTTATGACTGATGATAATATGATAAACAATACATTAGGACTTAAAACTTTATGGGAAACAACGGCCCCCCTTTAAAGATCAGTTCCTAAATTTGTCGAAACTCGTCAGGGTACCAGACCTGAAGCCCAACATGAACTACACGGTGCGGCTGATGGCGATGACGAGGTCCCGTCGCCGAGGACAGGAAAAGGTTGTCTACTGCACCACGGGCCGCGGGCCGCCCGACTTCCCGCCACGGCCGAGCTGGCGCAAGGTAACATTTAGATCCCGACAGGGTAGCCCCAGTCACCGCAGTACCGTGTAGTCACGGATCTGATCTCAAAGGCAGAAGGTGGTCTACTGCACCACGGGCCGCCTGACTTCCCGCCACGGCCGAGCTGGCGCAAGGTAACATTTAGATCCCGACAGGGTAGTCCCTGGCACCGCAGTACCGTGTAGTCACGGATCTGATCTCAAAGGCAGAAGGTGGTCTACTGCACCACGGGCCGCCCGACTTCCCGCCACGGCCGAGCTGGCGCAAGGTAACATTTAGATCCCGACAGGGTAGCCCCTGTCACCGCAGTACCGTGTAGTCACGGATCTGATCTCAAAGGCAGAAGGTAGTCTACTGCAACACGGGCCGCGGCCCGCCCGACTTCCCGCCACGGCCGAGCTGGCGCAAGGTTATACTAGTGGCTCTGTGAGCTGTAGACCTCGCGAGCATAGCTTATTGGGACCGTGCACGATGACAGCGCCACACAGCGGTTTGATCAATCAACAATATAAAAAAAAATACGAAGTTTAAGTGAAAAAAAAAATACAAAAAGTTATGTCTTACTGGGGATCGAACCCAGACTTTCTGTGTGCAAACAAAAAAAGCGATTGTTTACAAAACGCGCCATGATAGTTCTTAGCTAAGCTGACGAAATTCGGCTACTCATTCTCGAGTACAAACTAAATATCTAAATACCGCCTAAACCAGCAATACAATTTTTCTGCATTTTTTGCCATTTACTATGTAAATATGTCTCAAAAAGAAAATACTCTTATGATATCGATACGACTATTTGTTTAAGCGCGAGGTATCACAACTCCTCCATTTTCGAAAATTTCCAAAAACGGGATCGACAAAAAAATTTTATTTACTCATAGAATCTGGTCACAAAATTTCACAAGAATCGGTTGAGAATTGCGACCTGTAGAGGAGAACATCCGGACATACAAAAGCAAAATGCCCGAGTCAAAACGTAGACCTTCGCTACGCTTCGGTCAATTAGCAGAGCCCGGAATGTTCGCGGCAAAACAAAAGACTGTCGCAATCTTGCTAGAGTTCAGATACATTTTTCTAACTCTAGCAAGATTGCGCCGGTCTTTTGTTTTGCCGCGAACATTCCGGGCTCTGAATATTAGATTAAAGTCTATTTTTTTATTCGGTAGACTGAAATGACAGTTAATAGTATGAAATGACATTTCATGTTCATACAATTAACTGTCATTTCAGTCTACGGAATAAAAAAATAGACTTTAGATCCAGACAGGGATTACACGGTACATACTGATCTCAAGGGTACCTGAAGGTGGTGCAATGAACTGACAACCCTGACATATCTTTTGTGACCTGTAAAAACTAAAAACGAATTGCATCTTCGAGCAACACCGGCTTCCGACATGTCGGAAGGGAGGAGCCCAAGCGATATCTTACCGTACAAATTATTCTACCATTTTTTGCGGGGGGAAATGTGCACACAGTCGCACTTCTCGCTCACAAAATCCAATCTGTAATGACGACACAAATCATAGAAAACGACACACGTCAAAGACAAATCTTGCACATCTTGATCTTGAATAATTTTACGGTTTAGACTCACTTGTTTTAAGTCACTCCCCCTACCTAGGCTCTCCGAAACATGTCGCGCGAGTGACTTAAAACAAGTGAGTCTAAACCGTAAAATTATTCAATGTTAGCATGTCTCACAACAGTTTAAATTCGACATCTTGATCTCTTTTTGGGTACGGACGAGTCACCTGAGTTGTACCTTTGCTTCGGCAGAGGGGAAATAGTACGAATGCCGTCTCCCTTCCCGGTGTTGCTCGAAGAATTGCATTGTTCATATTCTATATTTTTTTGCAGGTTGAAGAGAAAAAGGGGGATACTTCTGAATATTCGCTCAGAGTACGGGTTCCCCGTATTCCGGAGCGAAACGGCCCTATTTGCTGTTACAGGTACGTAAATGCTGTCAATGGTTCGGCGTGAAGCCACAGAATAAATAATAGTACTAATATTGCACTAACTAAATAGAGACGAGTGGAGGAAGAGGGGGGAGGCCTTTGCCCAGCAGTGAGACACAGTGGGCTCTGAATAATAATAATAGGTACAGAAGATTCACTCTCCAACAAAACGCGTCTATTACGACAGATATGACCGCTAGGTACCTCAAGCGCGAGCAGGCGTCCGTTCCGTAGCAGTGCGCGGCAACTACTATGGCTAGACACCAAATTTGTTGTGGGCCGCATGTACTTGTAGGTACTTGTAGCGACGCGACGAAATCGCGGAGTGAGTCACGCCTGGTGAAGCTTTCTTGTGCAAACTAAACAACGTCACAGCCTGTGTGTCACAGGGCGGACACGCCATACATCAAAAGTCATTTGCGTTTATATGTGTGCACGGCACGTCTGTACACGCGTCATTGTGTATGTGTAGGTAAGTCGCTTTACTGAGAGGACGCCAGAAGTCCGCCAGATTCATGTCGCGGGGCGAGGTAATGCGAGTCGGGGCGGGGCGGTGCGGGGCCGTTCTGTATGATAATACTTTTACCATAGAGAAAAAAATACATAGATTGCTCACTCCATACATCAGTTCTATTGTCAAGTAGCAGTAGTAGCAGTACTGATAGTTCCGCTACTCGATGCTAGATGTAGACACTGAAATTAATAGTCTTTTTGGTACCAAAACTGATATATGGAGTGAGCACTCTTGTCTTACTATATTTCTCTATGCTTTTACTTATTCTGTGACAACGTGGCGGTTTGTTCCAGGGTGTACCTAGTGCGTCTACCTAAAGGCAAGGGCTGGATCTCCACCAACCCTCAGGACCTGCCCGTCATCACGTGGGCAGAAGCCCACGCTGCCAACTCGGACTACGAGGAGGGCGCTTACGTAACTGACATATTTAACCAGTAAGTTTACATTCGCTTTTACGGTTTCGCGGTCAACTAGGAACCTGGCCGCGTAGCCAACACGCCAATCGCTTACGCTCCGTAGCGATCGAAACGCAACTGTCACTGTCACACTTATGTGGAAGAGTGATAGAGAGACACAAAGCGATTCGATGGCGAAGCGATAACGATTGTCACCTTGGCTAGGCTGCCTGTAAGGATAACTCACGTTAGACCGGGCCGTGTCCGGGCTGGAGCTTCCGGCGCTTACTTTTCTATGACAAGTGATCACGTGATGCTTTCCATAGAAAACGACGCGCCGGAAGCTCCGGCCCGGACACGGCCCGGCTTAACGTGAGTCATCCTTTACATTTCGCCATGTCCGACTGTCTGTCTGTCCATTTGCCCTTGTAATTTAAACCAATCACGTTGACAAAATAGTAAAATATAAAACTAGACAAAAAAATTTTGGTGGTCCCTCCCGTCTCCCGTTAGGCGGGTCAGCACAGTTCATAATGTATGAGAGCTCTACATGAATTCTCACACTAGAGATTTTTTGAGATGTGATAACCTATGTTGCAAATACTATATTTAAAAAAAAATCTCCACAAAATATGTCACATGGTTTTAATAAATCCAAACTATTATTAAAATAGAAAAAATATATCAAAACATGAATCCGACACTCGAGATTTTTTAATATGCAGTTCTCAAACATATACTCATTATGTATTTATATTTTCTCCCAGCTTGACACCAAAACCAGCTCCCAATAATTTTCTTTATTAAAAATATTTTTTTTATATAAAAATAACAACTATGTGTACATAACAATTACATGTTAATTAAGCTCTGTATATTTACTATATCCTACAAAAAAATCTCTCACGTAAATTAATCCATTTAATTACTATTAACCATTTTTGTTTTGAAAATGTTTTCGTTGCTTCGAGAAAATGGACAGTGGGTTTGTTTTTCACTTTCTCAAATCTCTTTCTCATGTTAGTGTAACAACAAAAAATCTCCCACGTATATGTAATATTGTATGGAATAAAACCATTATTAAATCATCCAAGCTATTTAAATTACCCTAAATGGCGGGTACTGATTCACTGTAGAGAACGTTTTATCGACTTCCATATCTCCGTCTCACTTCAATGTTCGCGGCAGACGATTGTTCCGCTTCAACAGCCGAGAGTTCGCGATCCGGTCGACCGTTAATTCTCCCATGACTATCTTATCCAGTTTCATCGGTATGCGTTGCGCGCTTACTTAACACACCTCAGGCCAAGCTCCTATAAAACGCGCAATGCATGCATGCATTGCGGTATCTCCTATACGTCACATATGTCAGCTATGAGGCTATGACATGGCTATGACAGACTGTGGCAGTTAGTTCCAAACAAGTATACAGACTTGTCTACCCACCATAAAGTTTAGCGTAAAGAGAATATATCACTCCTTAGTGAAAAACCATACGGTTTGTGCGAAGTTGAGCGTTATGTCAATGCTAATAAAGATGATGGTTTGACTTACGGAAATGAATAATATAATATAATTTTATTTTATATTTCCAATTCCCGTTTCATTTACACCCAATATTAAATCTTTTTCCGTAATAAAATGCGTATATAATTACTGTCATCATCTGTATTTATTTTATTTCTTTAACCCCCGTTATTCATAAACGCGCTACAAACCTCAATTAGCTAATAATAGTAATAATCGTTTGTCCTTATCTGTCACTTTAACTTATGTATTTGTAAGTAAGGGATAAACATAATTGAACTAAATCAGGCCCGTAAAGTTTATGAATAAAGTGGTTAATCTTTATTGCACAAAAGAAAAACCTTATAGTACAAGAGGCGGACTTAATGCCATAAGGCATTCTCTACCAGTTAACGATGGCTTGTCCTCCGGCCCATTTGATCGATGACCTCCTTTGATTATTTATTTTTAATGGACGCCAAAATCCAGACAGGAACTTCGATTTTGACATTTACCACAGTAATGCAGTCGGTAGCAATGTCGCGCTTCAAAATTGCTGCAGTCGACTGCATTGCTGTAGAAAACGTGAAAAAGGTCATTCAAAAGGTAATAGGGTTATATACACCGCGGGATTTAATAACCCGAAAGATTTAAACCAACGATTTTAGAGCCTAATTAGAGTATATAAAGTTATATAACACATAGTCCAAAAACCCTTAATTTAAGAGATATTAATTATTTAAAACAAATCACAAGTAAAAAAATCTCAATTCTAACACACCCTTATGCGTGACGTAGCCACCAACTAATTTTACACGCAGACGCACTAACTACATGGTTATTAGCCAGTTTCACTTAATTAAGTTTGATATCCTACAAAAAGGTTTCACTACCGAAATTTTGTTCTGTTCTCAATCACGAGAGTACAAACTATTTACCTTTACGATAACTGGCTGATAGTTTGACGAAAATGACGAAATTGATGTCAATAAAATGACATATTTCATATGTCACACAAGATATGCGCAAGATAACATCTTTAAATTTGATTGACTGTAATAAATAAAATTCATTTAGCGGATATTCACTTTGTGTACGGATTTGGAAACCCGAAGAACTATGTGCTTCCGGCACGACGGACCCACTTCAGCCTAGAAGTTCGTAAATTGGCTAGACGAACAATACCCTGAGAGGTGGATTGGCCGTGGAAGCAACGTCCTAACCTGGCCCGCCCGGTCACCCGACTTAACGCCATTGGTTTTTTTCTATGGGGAACTCTGAAAGATAAGGAAGGAATACTCAACACCAGTGAACTCTGGAGAAGAATTATTAATAAAAATTCGAACGGCTTCCGAAGAAATAAAGAACACTTTTGTAAACCTAAATAATGAAATCCGTTTAAAATTAAATCTTTGTGCTGAAAACGGTGGTACACACTTCGAAAACCTAATTCATTAAATTAATAAAAAAGCGTAATTGTTTAACATAGTTGTTTATCCTCGACCGTTCCATTACCTTCAACCAGCACCTCTCCAACACAGCACGCAAACTCCAGAGTCGCAACAACATCGTGCTAAAACTAAGCGGCACCTCTTGGGGAGCAAGTGCCGAAGTGTTGCGAACATCAGCGCTATCTCTGGTGTTTTCTACAGGAGAGTACTGTGCAGCGGCGTGGCTAGGCAGTGCCCACACCTCTAAAGTTGATGTCGAGCTGAACAAAGCCATGCGAGTCATATCCGGGACGCTCCAGTCTACTCCTTGCCACTGGCTCCCTGTGCTGTCACGGATTGCCCCGCCGGATCTCAGGAGGAAGGACGCCTTGCTCCGGGAAGCGTCCAAGATCCAAAACAATCCTAACCTACCATGTTTCGAGGAGTTTTTAGAGCCAACCAAACAACGCCTCAAATCCAGAAATCCTTCGTGTAGCATCGCCAAACACCTGGTCGGTTCCGATTTTAATATTAAACACGAATGGACGAAATCTTGGGGCTTGTTAATGGCAGGAAAGCTAGGAAACGAAATTACGCCTGGCTCCAGAATAATGGGATCAGACCTCCCTAGAAGAGACTGGTGCAAACTGAACAGACTTCGTACTGGCCACGGTCGATGCGCCTATTACAAACACCGCTGTGGGTGGGTGGACTCCCCGGCCTGCGGCTGCGGTGCGGAGGCCCAAACCATCCAGCATATAATCCAAGACTGCCCCATAACGCGCTATGCCGCCGGCCCGCCCGATGACCTGATTACCCTGAGCGACGAAGCCTTAAAGTGGCTGAATGGTCTTAGTGTAGACTTATAATTATGTACGTTTCTATTTCTACAATAAGTTTGCCATACGATTAAATTAAATAAATAGTTGTTTATTTTACTTTACTCAGTATAAATCAACACATCGAGAATTTAAAATACGTACTGATAAGCATGATCGATATTTTAACAAAAGGTCATTCAAGTAATCATCCCTTTCCAGCTGTAGTATGAGTTAAAACAATAAGAGGCATGATTTCTTTCGGATATAATCATGGTTAATGGCTTTGGTTACCTCACTCAAAGGAAAAGATTTTATCGCAAAGTTTCAACAATAATAACTGCACTATACCTACTGTTGTAGTAATTAATAGTTTTGATACAATTTGTGGTATTTTGAGGTGCCAATCAATTGAAATAATTTCAACGTAAACATGATCCTAGACATAACTTGACACTTCTTGTCATGGAACACATGTCACTGCATTCGCCGTGCATCGTATGATATCGGAGTGATTCATGAAATGTCATGCTCGCTCTCTGTTTCTCTACTTGAGATTAATTAAACTCGCTCACTCTCTGAATAAAGGTTTGTTCACAAAGAAGCGGTAAATTAATATGATTTAATTTGTACTGAAATAGTAGTTTAATTAAAATATATAATTGGACCCATGTTGATATAACATTATTTACTCGTACTGTCGTCAAAAATACGTGATTTAAATCTTTCGGGTTATTAAATCCCGCGGTGTATAAAATGAAATGATGCATTAATAAAACTTTAGTTAATTAACAATATTATATTAAATCATTAACAACTTTGACAGCACGATCTCTTCGCAGGTAGGTGCTCTTCAAGGAGTTTATATTACAACATTATTTCCAAGAAATAATCTCTCATTGTTACGAAAATGTTGGTAGGGTGGCTTTAGGTTACTTTTCGTTCATATCGTCTTGGATATGGGTGAACATGGTGTTAATACACTCAGTATCAATCAACCTGTAAAGATATTGTAGCCTGGCCTTTTCTCGAAAAGTCTTCTAGAAAAATTTACGCTCATGTCGTCTCGGATATGAGTATATTTGGTATCAGTGCATTCAGTATAATATCCTGAACACAAATATATGAGATGACAAGCGCGAAAGTGGTGAGGGTAGTTGCTATGACGCAAAGTTTTTACCATTTTTCTTTTAAACATACCATGTGGGGTACCAAATGAAAGGGCCTTGTGAGTAGATCACAAATATATAACACACTGTAACACTTTTACTACTTAATCCAACAAATTATTTGAAAACGTTCAAAAATTTCACAATGAGTTGAATTCCAACTGCTCTAAATTGACTAAGATAACTTGATCCCAAGTTTCCTTGCAATTATACGTAATCGAGGGCCAGGCTCATACTAGTTCTCATGTCGCGATGCGCTAACGCTAACAAAAACTAAGCGTTACGAATTGCTGACATTTGCTTCTTTTAGTTTCACTCTACTCAAGCATCGGATGACAGGATCGTTGAAAAGGGACAAACATATCCTTTGACGTTACGTTACTCTTCTCGTGAATTGTCAAATTTTAAAATTCGAAATTAGCTTTGGAATTTGTCCGGGTGGCTATTCGAAGTATAACTTGGTGGACGGTACTTACTAACCAAATAAGCTTGAGATCCAGTATCATAGATAGTTGTAAGACTTCAAGGGTCTATTTATATCTGACTGTGCATCCTGTATTCTAAACGTTTTGTGAATAGATATAAAAATTGACACCTATCATTTTTCACATAAACACAGACACTTTATGCATTGAATTATTAAACCTTAACGCAATGCCAAAAGTCATAAGGTATATTTTCCTAATATACCTTGATGCTAATTCGAACTTTGTTATAAAAGATGTCATTTTATATCATTCGCGCGTGCATTTCACTCGTACTAGATGAAATATGTATTGGTGCGAGCGAGACGGTTGGGCGAATGATAACAAAATGATATCTTTTTGACATCTTAAACAAAGTTTGACTTGGCCTCTGTGGAAGCCTGGAAATACAGCATACTTCATTGACTTTTTATGCTGGAAATTGATTTAATAATTGCGAGAAAAATAAGTATGTTATTCTTCAATAACTTGTACAGTTACTGTCAAAAAACTAGAAGTGTCCATTAATTGTGTAGAACATTATTTGCTGTTTGTTTCCAATATCATGCTGCTATTCTGCGAATATAGCAGTTCCTCAGGCAGATAAATTAAACATGATCGAAACAAATACTATTAACCACAATAGTAAACTTTTCTCTCAGTGTGGGATATTCTCGGTCATGAAAAACTTACAAAGTTATTGTTTTTTTCATTAAATCTATAATTAATATTATTGTCGGGAGAAATTCTGACCGTGTAGTCGTGTAAGCTTCATAGCCCATTCTTCAAAAAATCTCTAGTGTGAAATTACTGTTTAGGTAGTATAAAATATAAAATAAAAAAAATGTTATTTCTCAAAAACGGGAACAGATATCAAGTTGTTAATTCGCAGCCGGGTAGTCAATATGATATATAATTCACCCGTGTAGAAACATTTGACTGTGCAATTAATGTAACTTTAACTTTATATTGACTCCACTACGTGGGGAATGGGGAAGAATTTTACACCTCTTTGCTTACTCTTTATTCCTTTATCCTTTACTCTTTTTTACACCACAGAGAGTTCTTAGATATTGTAGTTGTAGGTTTTTTACTCGCCTATGCCCAGAACTGCCCTATCCCGATGGGTGCCTTGGCTGAAAATGAAACTCCAACTGACCCAAAAAAAAAAACCCTATGCGGAACACTACTTATTCAGTCATCTATACTTTCCTTCCAGCGATAATTTCCCCAAAGTCGAACTGATACTCGGCGACGACATAAGTGAGACCATGCCACGTAAAGATGACAACAACACGTGCAGCCGCTGCTTCGAGCGGCCCCTGAGAAAAGAACCCCCTACTACTGCGAAGATTGCTATAGTCACCGCTGAGCCAGATTATGACGAGAAGACCACGGAAGTAGCGAAGACTAAAAGATCATTGGATGTGAGGTAAGACTATTATTCAGAGTTCAAGATAAGTGTGAATATACAGTAAGATAGCAACAACCGCTGTTTTTTTCGTCTACTGATAAAAGAACCCCCTACTACTGCGAAGATTGCTATAGTCACCGCTGAGCCAGATTATGACGAGAAGACCACGGAAGTAGCGAAGACTAAAAGATCATTGGATGTGAGGTAAGACTATTATAAGTGTGAATATACAGTAAGATAGCAACAACCGCTGTTTTTTTCCGTCTACTGAGAAAAGAACCCCCTACTACTGCGAAGATTGCTATAGTCACCGCTGAGCTAGATTATGTGGACGAGAAAACCACGGAAGTAGCGAAGACTAAAAGATCGTTGGATGTGAGGTAAGACTATTATTCAGAGTTCAAGATAAGTGTGAATATACAGTAAGATAGCAACAACCGCTGTTTGTTTCGTCTACTGAGAAAAGAACCCCCTACTACTGCGAAGATTGCTGTAGTCACCGCTGAGCCAGATTATGACGAGAAAACCACGGAAGTAACGAAGACTAAAAGATCGTTGGATGTAAGGTAAGACTATTATGCAGGGTTCAGATAAAGATAAGTGTGAATATACAGTAAGATAGCAACACCCGCTGTTTTTTTGGTCTACTGATAAAAGAACCCCCTACTACTGCGAAGATTGCTATAGTCACCGCTGAGCCAGATTATGACAAGAAGACTAAAATATCGTTGGATGTGAGGTAAGACTATTATTCAGAGTTCAGGTAAAGTTAGGTCTGAATATACAGTGTGATTATGTTACGCGAAGACAGCAACACGCACTGTTTTGATCTTCTACTGAGAAAAGAACCCCATACGCCTGCGAACATTGCTATAGTTACTGCTAAGCCCGATTTTGGGGACAAGACAACGGAAGTAGTGAAGAATAAGAGATATTTGGGTACCATATTAGTAGATAAATTTAGATCTGAATATACAGTGTGATTATATTACGTAAAGACTGCAACACCACGTGTAACTGCTTCGATAAGAACACCCTACAGCTGCGAAGATTGCTATAGTTATCGCCGATAGTTACCATATTGAGTCAACTGAGGTAGTAAAGACTGATAGGTATTTGGATACCAGGCCCCGTAGCCAACATGCCAATCGCTAACGCTGCGTAGCGAACTAAACGCAACTGTCACTGTCACACTAATATGGAAGAGTGATAAAGAGACACGAAGCGATTCGATGGCGAAGCGATAGCGATCGTCACCTTGGCTTGGCCGCCAGGTTAGACTACTGTGTTACATTCATAAAAAAAAAACAACGGGTTGCACTCCGGGAGTGCCGGCAGAAGTGAAAACTCAATGACATTGTAACAGTTTTTCGATCAGGTCACGTGTCCGTCCTACGAATCTTACGGTCACGTAACCTGTTGCGAACTTAACATTTTTTCCCCTTCACAAAAAGTGCTCACTTCAAAAAAATTGAACTAGACAACGGATAGAAGTGCTTATAAAACAGAGGTTTTTTATGGTATATCTCATGATACATTTTTGTTACAGAGAGGATCAGTTAATCACGCCGACAGACGGGAAATTGGACCCATCAGTGAACTATACGCTCTTCGTTGAATTAATACGTAAGTTTTTTTTAACATCTCTTAGGTATTCCACCCGTCCAATGTGCATTGCGTCTCACTCTCTCATTAAGCAAAATGTGAGACCAAAGAGAAATTGAAAAAGAGGCGGATTGTCAAAGTAAATTATGTAGGCACAGTAAATTTACTGCCATCTTTCGATAGAAGATTAAAACTGTTAGAACGCCAAAATTATAACATATCAATGAAACAATAAGTGTCAAAGTGAAATGGCGTTCTAACAGTTTTAATCTTCTGTCGAAAGATGGTAGTAATGCTACAATGCAAATGGACATGGATTATTCTGTATATGTAAGTGGGAAGTGAGGTTAAGAATGTTTTTTAGGGTTCCGTACCCAAAGGGTAAAAACGGGACCCTATTACTAAGACTCCGCTGTCCGTCCGTCCGTCCGTCCGTCTGTCACCAGGCTGTATCTCACGAACCGTGATAGCTAGACAGTTGAAATTTTCACAGATGATGTATTTCTGTTGCCGCTATAACAACAAATACTAAAAACAGAATAAAATAAAGATTTAAGTGGGGCTCCCATACAACAAACGTGATTTTTGACCGAAGTTAACCAACGTCGGGCGAGGTCAGTACTTGGATGGGTGACCGTTTTTTTGCTTGTTTTTTGTTGATGGTGCGGAACCCTCCGTGCGCGAGTCCGACTCCCACTTGGCCGGTTTTTTTTTTGCAGCGGGCACGGACGATCCCTCCCTATACAGCAGCTACACTAATGCACTCAACACGGCCATACCGCCGCAGATCATTGCCGCCAACAACATGGAAACTGCACTACAGGTAACACTATTTAATTTAATATGGACTTTATTTTGTTTGAGTTAAGGTAAAAAATCATATTTAATTTTTTTATATTTTCAACAAGCAGATACGCCTGCGAACGATGTTATTAAGAGTATTAAGCTTAGAAAAAGTTTAAAAGTGTAGAAATTACTGTCTTGGCTTGGGTGAGACTTGAACTCACGGCCTTTGGACTGTGAAGAGGCCGTGAGTTCAAGTCTCACCCAAGACAGTATTTTTTCAACTTTTAAATTTATTCTTAGCTTAAAAATCATATGTGATACTCATATCAACATTCTTAAAATCAGTCAGTCGTTCTAGTTTGCATTCCACCAGTTTCATTATATGTAGTTCAAAATTCGATTTCAATTGGTTCTTTTAAAAGGAACTCAGGACTTGGGAGGCTAAAAGTGAGATATGTCCTCCTAATTGATGGTTAAAATGAGTTTCGTGTTTGGAAGAGATCGCTCCGCGATAAGGCCGCCTGTTGTTTACCTCTGTCTTCATGTATTATTTGTGTTTCCATGTTCAGTCGCCATCAGATATATCGGAGCGGCTAAGGCGTTCACAATATCTGAACACGCACTCTCAACGACCTGACACTAGGCGTGCTCAGATATTTGTGAGCGCCTTAGCCGCTCCGATATATCTGATGGCGACTGTACATGGAAACACAAATGATTTATTCTGAGGTATGCAATAAAGAGGATTTGTAATATTTGTATTGTATTTGTTATGTCACAGGGCGGACACGCCATACATCAAAAATGATTTGCGTTTATATGTGTGCGCGGCACGTCTGTACACGCGTCATTGAGTTTCTGACGGAATCCTGACATGCTCTCAGTAGAGCGACTTACGCACACATTCATGTCGCGGCCAGTCGCGGGCGAGGTAATCCGAGTCGGGGCGGGCCGGTGCGTGTCCGTTCTGTATGATAATACTATTACTTATTCTGTGGTTATGTGTTTACAGATATGCTGCGGTGTGGCCGCTCTACTCCTATTGGCTACAATCATCTTCTGCGTCGTTCACACGCGGCGCGTACGCAAGCAGCCGCTGCGTCACGCACATGTCGAGCTCAACCCCATACAGGCCGCGCTGAGGTAATAATCTAATAATTAACACGGCATATGAGTAGAAAAGCGAGCGTGTATGAGAACTGTTATGAAAGTAACGGAAGCGAAAGAGGTATGTCAGGGTCGTAGCAAGTGGAAATCTGTGGTCTCTGCCTACCCCTCCGGGAAATAGGCGTATATGTATGTATGAGTAGAAAATATGTGTACCACCTAGTGAGCTATCTGAGAAAATTTTATAAAGAGAAAAGTACTTTCATAATACAGATATTGGCATCATCGCGGTCAAAAGGCGTTTTATCGGTACAATTTAGACAATACTTATGATTTAAAAAAACTTAATTTGTCCCTGAAAATAAATGTCGTCAGGAACACTTGAAATCCTTCGGGATACCCGTAGCGACCTTGTACCTTCACCAGTAACTGGCCACTGTTAGTAATTGGCCACCAAATGAATTCTATTCACCTATAAATAGAATTCATTTTAGGATAAGGTTTCAATAACTGGCCAGCCTTCAATAAGTAGCCGCCTTATACTAAAATGAATTCTATTTATAGGAGAATAGAATTCATTTTTAGTCTCGGGCAGCCAGTTACTGGCGAATTACCCTATATCAGCGGTCGGCAACCTGCGGCCCGTGAACCTGTCACTTGCGGCCCGCGAGCCTCCCTGGCTATTTTGTATGTCAAACGACAATGTCTGATAAAGTCATAAATATTAACAAAGTGCGGCCCGCGTCAACTTCGTTAACTACTATGTGGCCCTTGACTGCTAAAAGGTTGCCGACCGCTGCCCTATATCAATCTGTAATCCCAGCACCGCCACCATGTCTCTGTAGCCTTGGTAACGAAGGTCCCGTCCACAGATACGTGGTGGGGCATATAGGCGGGCGCACGCCGCTGGTGTCTGCGCCGCCGCCCGACATGCCGCCCATCGCGCTCGAGGACCTCGCCGCCGCATACGCCGAGCGGCAGGCCGACTCCGACTACGGCTTTCAGAAGGAATTCGAGGTATAGTTTGTAGCTTTCTAATAGACCCCGAAGGCTAATCCTATTGTCTATTGTTAAGAAAAACCGCTCGTGCTACGAGGGGCGTTCAAAATATTCTCGGTATTGATATCTTACGACCTCTTCTAAAATTTCTTTCGTTACTGGCCGCTAAGGTTTATTCATTGACATTAAAAAAAAGTATAATTCGAACGGAGATAGTCTTTTGTTTTTCTGCAATTGCTGAACAAACATGAACATCCTGTGCGAATTGACAATGTTAACTAAATTAGAACATCGATGCGTGATAAAATTCTTGACAAAACAGGGTAAAAATCAAAAAACCATAAAAGAGGAAATGGATTGTGTTTACCGTGAGTCTGCTCCTTCTTTATCTACCATTCAAAAGTGGTCAAGCGAGTTTAAACGCGGAAGGGAGAGTATTGAAGATGACCCTAGACCTGGCCGGCCTGTAGTAGCTACTTCACAAGAAAATATTGATAAAGTGGAAAAACTTATATTGGAAGATGGTCGAGTGAAGGTAAAATCTATAGCACAAGTAACCAATCTCTCTATTGGTACCGTACATGATATTATACATGACCATCTTAATATGTCAAAAGTAAGTGCAAGATGGGTTCCGCGAATGCTGACTCGGCTTCAAAAAGACATGCGTGTAGCTTGTTGTTCCGATTTTATTGACCTGTGCGGTGAAAATCCTGATGAGGTGCTGCAAAGAATAGTTACTGGAGATGAAACCTGGGTTCATCATTATGACCCAGAGAGTAAACAAGAGTCCATGCAGTGGCACATTAAGGGTTCAGCTCATCCCAAGAAGTTCAAGGTCATCCCTTCAGCTGGCAAGGTCATGGCCACGATATTTTGGGATTGTGAAGGAGTATTACTAATCGATTATAAAGAAAAAGGTGTAAATATCACAGGACAGTACTACGCTAACATTCTACGTCAATTAAAGGATGTAATTAAAGAAAAGAGGCGAGGAAAGTTAACCAAAGGTATTCTGCTTCTGCATGACAACGCCCCCGTCCATACTGCTCATATTGCCAAGGCAGCTATTGTTGAATGTGGGTTTAAAACTGTTACTCACCCACCGTATAGTCCGGACTTAGCCCCCAGCGACTTCTTTTTGCTCCCCAATCTTAAAAAGGATCTGCGTGGAAATAAATTTTCTGACGATGAAGCATTGAAGGCGGCAGTGGAGGAGCATTTTTACACGAAAGATAAAAAATATTTTTACGAGGGATTAAAAAAAATAATTGATCGATCTTTTAAGTGTATGAACATAGGGGGGGAGTATATTGAAAAATAAAAATATCAAACTTTTCGTACTTGTTTGTTTTCATTGTCATACCGAGAATATTTTGAACACCCCTCGTACAACCACCTGCATAAAAAATCGGTACTTCGGTTACTGAGTGCCGGCGAGTCGAACGCTAAGAACCAGTCTAAAATGTGTCATCGAGATGCGTAACAAAGGCGCGTTACCGGAGAGCGCACCTACACTGGTTTTTTGAGCGTTGGACTAGCCCGCGCTCAGGTGCCAAATAGAATAATTAGGACCCTTTTTTGCAGGTAAGTAGCACGTGCGGTTTTACTGAACAATAGATAATAGGATAAGCCTTCGGGGTCTACTAGAAAGCTACAAACTATACAGTCACCACACGGGATCGTTAGATAGATAGTCCATTTATTTGTTTGCCACAATACACACAAGATATTCAAAGTTACAACAATGACAGTATACAAAAAACAATCCACAAAATCAAACAAAAGAAAAATGGAAAATTACAAAGACAGATAATATATATAAGATAAGATAAAGATAAAGATAAAAGATAAAGATAAAAAATAGTTTATTCAAGTAGGCATAATTACAATGCGCTTATGAACGTCAAATAAAGCTAGGTAGACCGGCTCCAACCCTACACCTCTGCCCCGAGAAGATTTAAATCCCCCCTCAATTGGAGGAGGGTATCCCATTATGGGACCGGCAACAAACTCGGCGGGACACATCTTTTCAAAAATAATTACTTACATCTTATAATTAACATGCATTACGAGAAAATAAGGAAAAAAAATAATATATACTTGGTCAACCAAATCTTGACAGTAAAAAAAGGCGCGAAATTCAAATTTTCTATGGGACGATATCCCTTCGCGCCTACATTTTTCAAATTTGCCGCTTTTTTCTACTGTCAAGATCTGGTTGACCAAGTATAGTCACACAGATTTACACAAAAAAGAAAAAGAAAGAAAACATTACGTTACGCCATTTAGGGTCCTAGCTAAATAGGGATGTTGACACATGTTGAATTTTATAACAAAATCTAGTAAAATAGATAGCAAACGAGCAATTTATCACAATAATGTGGATATTAAAATAAAATATTGTGAAATTACAAAAATACAGGACCTGAAAGTTTCAAAATTTAAGTTTTTTTTTTAACTTCCGAAAACGATAAAAGTAAGGGTACCATTCGATTCCTTACATTTCACCAAAAAAAATATTGTATAGCAACTATATACTTAAACGCAATATTTCACCGACAAAAACGCAATTTTCTTGTTTTGTCCATACTACAACGTGGGCGATGACGTCACGGCCTCTGGCCGTTTTGTATGGGGCGTTTCGCGAGTGAAGTGCGACTGTCGGACTTTGACTACAATTTCTGACTTTTGTGTTACTTTAATGCAATGGGTCCGATATAGACATTTGATCCTAAAAACAAACCCGATCGATTGATACCATAAAAAAATTAGTCATGTAGCCTATTGGTTGTGTCATACTTACGCTATGGTGTGTCCAATTTAAGTAGATCCCTAAATAGCGTAGCAATTGCGGAGCGTGATGGTACAATCACCTGCAATAATATGTTACACTACGAAGGCCGCAAAAATATCTGACACGATCCTATTTGTAGAGTCATAAGAGCGTGTCACATATTTTTGCGGCCTTCAAAGAGTAACATATTATTAAGCAGGTGACTGTACGATATCTTACCAACTTCTAGCTGAAGATAAATAGAACATACAGTTTCAAAAATTACTCACATCTTTGTATACGGAACGAAATATTCCAATTTAAAAATGGATACTTCCTTTATGTCTTGTGATAATCCGATATCCAAAAACATTCGAGGTTTTCAAACTTTTGGCAATTTGCTAATCAGTACTCCAAGTGACAAAAAAATGCCATTGAAATCAACCTCGGGACGGAGCCTTTTCATTACAAACCCTTGTTTGTGTTCAGACACTTAAAGTCTATTTTTTTATTCGGTAGACTGAAATGACAGTTAATAGTATGAACATGAAATGAAAATTATTTCTATTCTATTCTTCTATTCTAAATGTCATTCCATACTATTAACTGTCATTTCAGTCTACCGAATAAAAAAATAGACTTTAATAATATAAAAAAGATATTCGGCTTGAATTCTATGATATAGTTTTCGTTTAACCACATCCTATTTTATACATCCGTATATAAAAAAAACTAGCGACCCGCCCCGGGTCCGGGGCCGCACGGGTTAACAAATTATACATAAACCTTCCTCTTGAATCACTCTATCTATTAAAAACCCCCGCATCAAAATCCGTTGCGTAGTTTTAAAGATCTAAGCATACATACAGACAGACAACGGGAAGCGACTTTGTTTTATACTTATATTTTTCGTTTCAGCTGCTACAGATGCTCCCCGAATGCTACCCGGACCGCACCACACACGCCTCCGAAGCGCGCGAGAACCAACCCAAGAACCGCTACCCCGACATCAAAGCGTACGACCAGACGAGAGTCAAGCTCTCACAGATAGATGGCATCACTGGCTCGGACTATATTAACGCGAACTATGTCATGGGATACAAGGTTAGTGCCTGAACCGCTACCCCGACATCAAGGCGACAACCAGACGAGAGTCAAGCTCTCACAGATAGATGGCATCACTTGCTCGGACTATATCAACGCGAACTATGTCATGGGACACAAGGTTAGTGCCTGAACCGCTACCCCGACATCAAGGCGACAACCAGACGAGAGTCAAGCTCTCACAGATAGATGGCATCACTTGCTCGGACTATATCAACGCGAACTATGTCATGGGACACAAGGTTAGTGCCTGAACCGCTACCCCGACATCAAGGCGACAACCAGACGAGAGTCAAGCTCTCGCAGATAGATGGCATCACTTGCTCGGACTATATCAACGCGAACTATGTCATGGGATACAAGGTTAGTGCCTGAACCGCTACCCCGACATCAAGGCGACAACCAGACGAGAGTCAAGCTCTCACAGATAGATGGCATCACTTGCTCGGACTATATCAACGCGAACTATGTCATGGGATACAAGGTTAGTGCCTGAACCGCTACCCCGACATCAAGGCGACAACCAGACGAGAGTCAAGCTCTCACAGATAGATGGCATCACTTGCTCGGACTATATCAACGCGAACTATGTCATGGGACACAAGGTTAGTGCCTGAACCGCTACCCCGACATCAAGGCGTACGACCAGACGAGAGTCAAGCTCTCACAGATAGATGGCATCACTGGCTCGGACTATATCAACGCGAACTATGTCATGGGATACAAGGTTAGAGATACTTTAAAATCGTGGATTAAAGAGAGACGCAAGAGAGTGTAACCATAGAAAAGAGTGAGATAAGGTCACTTGGTTTTTAGTTTATATTATTTAAAGACCCATATTTAATGGACTTAAGGCTTCGTCGCACAGGTGCGTTTTCCAGGCGGGGCGTGAGTGTTTTATATGTAAAAGCGGCGCTCCCCGCTCACGCCCCGCCCGGAAAACGCGCCTTTGTGACGAAGCCTTTAGGTTGGTATTCAGATTTAAGAATACCCAATGTTTGATGTCGATGACAAAAGCCTTGGAATAACGTAGTATTATTTAAAAAATTATTTTTTAGATATAATTTTTTATTTTAATTATTTAAAATGCACCAATAACATGCGATTTGCAAACTAAAGGTGGTGGTTGCAACGCTATAAGCGTGTGTTTACTGTTTATCGATTGATTTTGTTTTCCCCACATTAATTATTACATTTTATTATGTGTGTGAAGTCTTTCTGCACTAAACAATATCTACTCTGCTTCTTCCACTTTCTATTTATTTACAGTTAAAAGAGTGTGAGATGGAAAAGGTGGAATCCGAGGGGTATTGGGATAATGAACAGATTTCCGAAACCGGAGAGTATAATCATCGGGTAAAATACAATAGATATATGTTTCCTTGTATGTGACTAATATTGGCAGCTGACTGTACCTAATATATTTATGTTTGCCACCACTTAGAAGTGAATTTAAGACCCGTTTTTTCAATAAATTTTGTATTGAAGTGACGGTTGCTCGCAAAACGTATTAAAATTAGAGATCGCTAAGTTTATTTCTTTATGACTTATCAACAATTAGGCAAAATTATCATACCTACTAAATTTTTACAGTTACGAATTATATTGCAAGCTTTCCAATTTATTTCCTTTTTATATCGTTTTAACAACAAGATGTTACGCCATAAAATTAACGCAATAAAAACCTTATCGACAATCTTCTTATAGCAGCGTTTATTTAACCTTTTAACCGCCATAGACTGATATATAAGACATACAAAATTGGGCTCATTTCGCCGCGGTCAGATAATAAGACAAAACTTCGTGTCACTTCGTACCGCCGGCGACACGAGTACGCGCGATGACAAATTATATGGCGGTTAAAAGGTTAATTACTGCACCTGTGTCTTCCGTTTCTTAATTCAACATTGTACGATTCACATCATACGGTTGGAGTCAAAGGAATTGAAACCTTTTGTATAGTAGTTACAATCCATATTTAAATGGCAGCACCGCGCCATGCGTCTGCCGACGACAATTGGCTCTGCCGTTCAAATATGGATTTTAATTACTGTGTAGAAGGTTTAAATTAGTTAGAGTCTAATAAAATAGGTCCTGACTCCATTAGTTCGACGTGAATCGTACGTAACTGTGTGTTTTGTTATATCTAATGTGCATAGACTAGGAATCCTCTAGACGGAGTTTAGAGCAATTATTTCATGAAACCGATGTTGCCAAAAATACTGGGGTGCGGGGGACGAGGTGAGCGAGTCCCGTGCCGTGATTGGTCCGTTCAAAGACACGGACGTCACACAAAGACACTTTGACTCGAAGATGGAGTAAAACTACCGTATATTTGTGGCAGAGGGGGTAGCGTTACTATGCTCAGTCTAGAGGATGTCTTGTCTGTGTCTAATGTGCCTGTCTGTCCCTCTGCTTACTAAGGATCCATCGGAGCCTAGCCAGGTACTACTGATTGCGTTGCTTGTTTCTTTTGCTGTTTTCTTTTTTCTCGCTCTATCAAATGTGTATAACGCCTCTTTCACTTGTTCTTATTTGTATTGTGGTGCAACAAAGCGAAAGTATTATTATTTTACATATAAATGTTGCCTGTAAAAAATGTTTTTTTTAGGGTTCCGTACCCAAAGGGTAAAAACGGGACCCTATTACTAAGACTCCACTGTCCGTCCGTCTGGCTGTATCTCCTGAACCCTGATAGTTATCAACTGTCTAGGTTGATATTTTCACAGATGATGTATGTACATATTTCTGTTGCCGCCATAACAAAAAAATAGTAATAACAGAATAATAAATATTTAAGTATATTTAAGGGCTCCCATACAACAAACGTGATTTTTTTTGCCATTTTTTGCGTAATGGTACGGAACCCTTCGTGCGCGAGTCCGACTCGCACTTGGCCGTTTTTTAATGAGTGCGCTTTAACGCGTTCACTGTCCCCATATAAAAATGATATGACGCAGTCACACGTCCAAGTATGCTTCCACTTTGAAGTTGTGAACCCATAGTGGAAGCACGGACACCTGAAAAAAGCGGCCAAGTGCGAGTCGGACTCGCCCATGAAGGGTTCCGTATTTAGGCGATTTATGACGTATAAAAAAAACTACTTACTAGATCTCGTTCAAACCAATTTTCGGTGGAAGTTTACATGGTAATGTACATCATATATTTTTTTTAGTTTTATCATTCTCTTATTTTAGAAGTTACAGGGGGGGGGGACACACATTTTACCACTTTGGAAGTGTCTCTCGCGCAAACTATTCAGTTTAGAAAAAAATGATATTAGAAACCTCAATATCATTTTTGAAGACCTATCCATAGATACCCCACACGTATGGGTTAGATGAAAAATTTTTGAGTTTCAGTTCGAAGTATGGGGAACCCCAAAAATTTATTGTTTTTTTTTTCTATTTTTGTGTGAAAATCTTAATGCAGTTCACAGAATACATCTACTTACCAAGTTTCAACAGTATAGTTCTTATAGTTTCGGAGAAAAGTGGCTGTGACATACGGACGGACAGACAGACGGACAGACAGACAGACAGACAGACAGACATGACGAATCTATAAGGGTTCCGTTTTTTGCCATTTGGCTACGGAACCCTAAAAAGCTTCATGCCCCACATTGGGGGCACCCGGACAGAGGACGTGTCAAAATACTTCTCCATTTATGTTATAAACCCCCTCGTTTTAATGCCTTTATATTCTGCCGTGTTAACAAGATATGCAGTAATCGCAGTTTCGTTGAAAAGTCATGCAATCGTTTATCTTGTTCTCTTTGAATAAGTTCATTATTTAAACGATGTTTTTCATGCAAGTACTGGGCCCCGTTTATCAAAAGCTTGTAACTTGTAATACAAGCGGAAGTCACTTTTTGACAGCTTTGGTTAGAAACGGACTTCCACTTGTATTACAAGTTACAAACTTTTGATAAACGGGCCACTGCACGTACGATACGCAGGGCAGTATTGTACTAATTTCTGATATTTTGACTAACTTTAAGAATTGCTTCGTGAATAATTATATAACAGGTATCCTTATTATAGACCCTATTCTATAAACTATGTTTTCCTCCCCAGGAGCACAAGCAGTTCATTTGCGCCCAAGGCCCAACAGACACGACCGTCAACGACTTCTGGCGCATGATCTGGGAACACGGGCTGGAGCTGATCGTGATGCTGACCAACTTGGAGGAGTACAGCAAGGTAGTCACGATATCTTTAGATAAGATAAGCTAAAAGATAGTTTATTTAAGTAGGCATAATTACTATGCGCTTATGAACGTCAAATTAAGCTACACCGGCTCCCACCCTACACCTCATCATCTTTATCATGTCATCATCTTCCTCGTGTTGTCTCGGTATTTTGCCACGGCTCATTGGAGCCTGGGGTCCACTTGGCAACTAATCCCAGGAATTGTAGTAAGCACTAGTTTTTACGAAAACGACTGCCATCTGACCTTCCAACCCAGAGGGTAAACTAGACCCTTATTGGGATTAGTCCGGTTTCCTCACGATGTTTTCCTTCACCGAAAAGCGACTGGTAAATATCAAATTATATTTCGTACATAGGTTCCGAAAAACTCATTGGTACGAGCCGGGGTTTGAACCCGCGACCTCCGGATTACAAGTCGCACGCTCTTACCGTTGGGCCACCAGGCTCTTTCGAAACCTTACTTACGAAACGAAATCTTTATCACGTATTTTAGGTAATAAAAATAATGTTACAAAACCCCCATAATTACTATACAGCTATAAAGTTTAACACAATTCAGTTTAAGAACCCGTTAACGAATTTAGAGCCAAAATGTAAAATTGATAGATTTAGCCGTTGAAATTGTACACTTTTTAATATGTCATCATTTTATCTTCTTCATCAACAGTTCCACTTAATAAAATGGTACATGCCGATTATACCCAAATTACCTACTAGGTTCAGGTGGGGTAAATATAAGACACTGGTAAAAATAAGACAAAGTTTTTATCACTTAAAAACTTATTCTATTTCATTTCTATTCCATTTAAAAAGAAGTCTACACACAAGGCTATTACCCCATTTATATTTACCCGACCTGAATGTGCCATTAATGTTTGAATATTTCCTTCGATTACTTCAAAATTCCATCAGCGCATGGCAACTATACACATTCAAACGCCATGTGGACCGCACTATTCCAAACTTGGAGGATACAACTAAACGGAGTAGCCATTAACAGGCTTTCCCCTCTGTCGAAAATAGGCGGCCAACGGTCATACACAATGTATGGACTGACGTTTATCTGACATGGCTATTTTTACGTTACGCATACATTTGACGTTCCCCTCCCCCGCAAAAATCGGCAGACTGTTTTGTACAGAAAATTACAGACATGGCGTCTCCGTTTGATTATATCCTCCAAGATTCCAAATAACGAAATGGAAAAAAATATTACGGTGGAAGGGCGTCAAACCCTTCATTTACAGTTGTATCCAGGGTGAAAGTGGTTGTCCTTATGGGCTGACACGTACCCCGACTGACCTTAATGACACAGTTCAAGTTGTTGTTATGTAAAGTTGTTACCGCACTCCCAGGTGAAATGCTCCAAGTACTGGCCGGATGAGGACCGTGGCTCGCGGGCCTTCGGCGCCATCACAGTGCATCACGTCTCTGAGAAACGGTGAGGACACACGCTATAGGCCCTGGTCTCCGGTGGGATCTGCTTGTGAACACAGTGTATAGCCATAGAGAAAAAAATACATAGAGTGCTCACTCCATACATCAGTTTTAGTACCAAAAAGACTATTAGCATCTAGCATCGAGTAGCGGAACTATCAGTACTACTACTTGACAATAGATGTAGCACCGACCGGAAAGTCTTATGCTGTTGAGATAAGACTTTCCGGTCGGTGCTACATCTATTGTCAAGTAGTAGTACTGATAGTTCCGCTACTCGATGCTAGATGTAGACACTGAAATTAATAGTCTGAACTGATGTATGGAGTGAGCACTCTTGTCTTACTATATCTCTATGGTATAGCCCACAGCACACAGTGTGCACAGGGGTCACCAAATGGCGGACCGCAGTCCGGATCCGGACCGCCAACCTACATTATTTTTTTACTTATTTAATAAACTCAAATAGAAACAGACCACGATGGTCATATTATTTTAAAAACCGGACCCTTGAAGTAACGAATTGTTGACCCCTGGGGCCCTTTTCTCAAAAGCTTGTAACTTGTAATACAAGCGGATGTCACTTTTTGACAGCTTTTGTTAGAAAGGGACTTCCACTTGTATTTACAAGTTACAAGCCTTTGAGAAACGGGCCCCTGGTATAGATTCATCATCTTCCTCGCGTTGTCCCGGCATTTTGCCACGGCTCATGGGAGCCTGGGGTCCGCTTGGCAACTAATCCCAGTAATTGGCGTGGGCACTAGTTTTTACGAAAGCGACTGCCAATGCCATCTGACCTTCCAACCCAGAGGGTAAACTAGGCTCGTATTGGGATTAGTCCGGTTTCCTCACGATGTTTTCCTTCACCGAAAAGCGACTGGTAAATATCAAATGATATTTCGTACATAAGTTCCGAAAACTCATTGGTACGAGCCGGGGTTCGAACCCGCGGCCTCCGGATTGCAAGTCGCACGCTCTTACCGCTAGGCCACCAGCGCTTCACGGCCCCTGGTATAGATTAATTAAAAAAACCGTGAAATTAGTTTTTTTTAAACATCCTGATATGTGCAAAAAATGTATTAAGATTGGTGTTGGAACGTTGGAATGTTTGTAAAATTTTATTATTTCTTTTCGAGAGGTATAATAAAGTGATAAACCTATTTGTTGCAGATACTCTGATTACATAGTGAGAGAGTTGAAAATCGTAAAGCAGGCCACCAACTCTGAGGGCCAGCCGATAGTTGAAAACAACGGCGTTGCCAAGAGGAACGGAGGTAATTTTCCTCTTTTTTTTATACCTTGTACAGTACACTATAGATTGTAAGTCGTGTAAAATATTGCGTAAATAATGGTGATTTTATAATAACTGGATTTTTATACGCCAGAGATTGACAGCCTGGTAGGGCTAAGATGGCCGGCTCTTTATCATTTGTCACCATGGCTGTCACGTTCTAACAAATATGTAAGTGCGAAAGTGACACATGGCATGACAGGTGATAAAAATGCGACCATGAAAGCTGGTCTGTTTACTGCGTAATATAGGGTGGTAAAGTAAGCAAAATGTGATGTGTGAATATAGTTACGCGACTGGTTCTTACGCGACATACGCTAAAAAATTACATTTTTGCGCCCATAAATACGCGAAATAACTACACACGTAGTACACGTAGTATGTACACACATACGCTATCGTAGATAACAATGTTTGCTTTCAAAATGTACATTTTCTTCAGCATCCGCAGTCCATACTCAAGTTTATCAAGGTAAGGAAACTTGTAATAAAAAATATATAAATGTGTTCAGATTGCAAAGACCCAGAGAGCGGAAGCGCGCCCACGTCCCCACGGGAAGTAAAAGACAGCACCCGCGTCGTGCGGCAGTACCACTTCCTCATGTGGAAGGACTTCGCAGCGCCGGAGCATCCGCAGTCCATACTCAAATTTATCAAGGTAAGGAAACTATTAATAAAAAAAACAACGGGTTGCACTCAGGGAGTGCCGGCGGAAGTGAAAACTCAATGACTAGTGCAAAATGCACTATGTATAATTGAGGTTAACGCCATCTAGCGTTAGCGTTAATTACTTGAAACCCCTAAGCACAGCAACAGTGCTGTGCTTAATATAACTCGAGTACTAACAGTAGTACTCGAGTTATATTAATACCAGTTAGAGCGAAACTCACTAGATGGCATTTAAATCAATAAAGAAAAACTTAATGACATTGACAGTTTTTGTCCGTCTTACGGTCACGTGGCACCTGTTACGAGTTTAAAATTTTTTCCCCATCACAAAAAGTGCACAGCGCCGCTAAAGAAGTTTTCACTTCAAAAATTCGTAATTTAGATTGACTCCGGTAGTTTCGCAACATGTTTGATGGTTTTAGGAGTCGAAAGCTGCTCACCGCTGCCCGAGCAGTGGTTCACGTGGCACGATCAAGATGTATGTACATGTATTCATGTATAGACTTGAATGAACTTGTTGTAGACGACAGCCCCGCTCATTTCTTGCTGAGATAGCAGAATGCACATGCACAGCCTCTTCTCCAAGCAAATTGTCTTAGTTTTTTAGGGTTCCGTACCCAAAGGGTAAAAAACGGGACCCTATTACTAAGACTTCGCTGTCCGTCCGTCCATCCGTCCGCCCGTCTGTCACCAGGCTGTTTCTCATGAACCGCGATAGCTAGACAGTTGAAATTTTCACAGATGATGTATATCTGTTGCCGCTATAACAACAAATACTAAAAACAGAATAAAATAAAGATTTAAGTGGGGCTCCCATACAACAAACGTGATTTTCGACCGAAGTTAAGCAACGTCGGGCGGGGTCGGTACTTGGATGGGTGACCGTTTTTTTGCTTGTTTTGCTCTATTTTTTGATGATGGTGCGGAACCCTCCGTGCGCGAGTCCGACTCGCACTTGGCCGGTTTTATTTGCTCTATTGTTGATGGTGCGGAACCCTCCGTGCGCGAGTCCGACTCGCACTTGGCCGGTTTTTTTAATATAAGATTATTATTTATTTTCGGTTTTAGCGTATGAACGAAGCATGGTCGCACCTGATGGGCCGGCCAGTGGTGGTCCACTGCTCGGCCGGCGTGGGCCGCACGGGCACGCTGGTGGCGCTGGACTGCCTGCTGGAGCAGCTGCGCACCACGCGCCGCGCGGCCGTGTTCACCACCGTGGCCGAGCTGCGCCGCCAGAGGAACTTCCTGGTGCAGTCGCTGGTGAGTCTGATCAAATAACAAGATAGTGCTTATTGTATATATCTGGTTTCGAGCGGGTGATGGGAGTAGAAGTCAAACACCTTATGTGTGATAGTATAAGAACATTCTGAACGTTTATTCTCTAAATGCCTATTGTTTTATACACGTAGGTTGCGCTGACACAAGCAATATGCGTTTATGTCGCAGTAAACCAAAGCGTTACTGCTATACACTAAAAGTGGACATTCACCACATTACACCTCCCCCGAAAGTTCCTCTCACTGACGGCCGCTGGCGGCGCTGCTGTATCAACGCACACTAACAACTTACAAACTATTAGTAGACCTTATTTCGTTACAATAAGGTTAGCGAATGGTCAATTAATTCAATGGTCAATCAGTCAAGTGTGTCGACGATGTGATAATTACTGTCCAAACCATGCACTACTTAAACAAATTGGACTCGCAGTGCAGTGACGAGCGAAGCGAAGAGTTTTGTCTTTTATACCTTTTCTATTGTAGGTACAATATGTCATGCGTGCAATAAAAAAGTATAGCCTCGAGCGCCGGTATATTTTTTTCTACTTTATATAGATACTCGTATTTGTAAATTTTCGTTAATTATGCAATAGCAATGCTCAGCCGGGCTAGCACACGATTGGCGCGACAGTGCCAGTAGATAGACTACCCGTCCCTCTTTTATTAACACAATTAGAAGAAGATGGGTAGTCTATCTTGCCGCGAGATACTGTCGCGCCAAACATGTGCTAGGCCTATAGAATGGATGTATTTTTCTAGAAACAATACGTGTTCGTCTACCGGGCACTAGTCGAGTACGCTCATTACGGCGACACAGAGATCCCAGCGTCGCGACTCAAGTCCAGCATCGATCGCCTGAGGAACACGGCAGAGGGCGCTGACAAGTGCCTCATGGAGCACGAGTTTGAGGTATTGACATTCACATATATGTATGCTATGGCAGGAACCAATCGAATTTATTTACATGTGAGGTAAAGTAATCAAATGCAAATTTTGAGGTGTTTTCTTATGTTTGCTGGTAGAACTGACTTGTGAATGATTATTTTGAATGATAAATATTCAATTACATTCATTTGGATTTGATTTTGTTTGAATCTTACAGTTCATATTTTCTTCGGGTTGGTGTGGTGAAAAATTTTGTGTTTCACTCGGGGGCAAATTTTGTTTAACCCTCGTGCTTTGAAACCCTCGCAACGCTCAAGATTCCATTTTTCGAATGAAGTTAAATTTTGGACACTTTCGCTTGCTTGGGTATCAATATTAGCACGAGCGATTAAACAACAACTTTGCCCCCTTGTAAAAAACAAATAACTATTAAAGGACCCGATGTCTACCACAGCACACACACGCTCACATTATATGAGAGTCTTAAAACAAATTCAAATTTACAATTTGATAACTGATATAGATGGCGCTGTATGGATTCGTACTTTATACGGTATTCAAGTGTCAAAAGTTGACATTTGACAATCCTATTATTTTCACAGAAAATGATGAACCCGCCTGTAACAGAACCAGTAAAGTCCTGCTCAGCGGCCTCCGTGGAAGAGGCCCGGGTCAAGAATCGAAGCCCGGAATACCTGCCCTATGACCGCAACCGCGTGATATTGGCACCAGCCCCGCCTCTGCATTATTCCACATACATCAACGCGTCGTTCATTGAAGGTAAGTCAAGAAAAGGTTGACGATACAGGAGGATGTTCATACAGAGAAGCACAATTAGGCCAAAATAGGACGGCAAGTTGCTAAGGTTTTTCACTGTTAAGAAAAGGTTGACGACCTCCCCGATTGAGGACTTTTACAGTTAAGTCTTCCACTCATTGAGTGGTGGTTGGCGAGCAAAAGATTGCCGACCTCTGGAGCCAGAAATCGAAGCCTGGAATACCTACCGTATGATCGCAACCGCGTCATATTGGCACCAGCGCCGCCTCTGCATTATTCCACATACATCAACGCCTCGCATTCGTCACAATCGTTGGTGGCTTTCAATGTAGAATGCGTGACGAAAGCAGGACTAATTTAAGAACTTGACGAAAAACTAATGGGACGACCCAAGACGATACTTCATTGAAGGTAAGGTTTACTACAAAGAAAAAAGGTTGACGATCCCTTATGTTACATTAGTACTGTATTATGGTGAAGGTGTGCAACCCTGAAGGTGTTGTGGAAGCTTACAATCGGTACAGCAAAATTAGGTCCTCTGATAAGTGTATGGTTGATGAGCAGAAAGTTACAGACCGCTGGTGCGGAAAGCCGAAGCTGAACTCGACGTTATATCCAAGGCAATTGAGTGCATATTCAATTATTTTAGATTACGAGTATAAGTGTACAAACCAAACTGACTGGACACTCGAGAGAGGAGTGTGGCGTCATGGCGTCCATGTTAACACATTAATTGCCACCCAGCCAAACAAGACATCCGCGCCAGGCCGCAAAAATTTCGTCATATAAAGCTGTAGTACCACGATACCGACTATCGGGTCGTCCGGCCTGGGAACGAAATCATAAAATACCCGATAGTCTGGTTTTCGGCACTGAATGTGTTAAATGCAAGCGTAGGTGTCACACTATCGGGTCTCACTATAAAAAAGTTTAGGAAACTTGAAACCCGCCGCGCTGCACGCCTAGTCGAACGCTCCGCTACACGCTTGCTACTGAGGTCCATATATGAGGTCTAAGATCTTAGGTCATTTCTTTGATATGCTATCTTCCAATAGGCTAGATGACAAATTTTCATTTATGGTATCAATCAGATTTGTTTTTAGAATCAATTGTCTATATGGGACCCATTGCATTGAAGCAATACAAAAGTCAGAAATGATAGTCAAAGTCCGACAGTCGTACTTCACTCGTGAAACGCCCCGAACAAAACGATATGTGACCGTGACGTCAAGGTCACAGAGAGTCAATCTTGAAGTATGAACAAAACAAGAAAATTGCTATTTTGACGGTGAAATATTACGTTTATGTATATAGTTGCCATACAATCTTTTTTTGGATATAATGTGAGGAATCGAATGGTATCCTTAAGGCTTCGTCACACAGGCGCGGCGTGAGCGTTTTATATGTAAAAGCGGCGCGCCCCGCTCACGTCCCGCCCGGAAAACGCGCCTGTGTGACGAAGCCTTTACTTATTTCGTTTTTGGAAGTTAAAAACAAACTTTTGAAACATTCAGGTGCTGTATTTTTGTATTATTTCCATATATTCTTTTAATATCCACATGTGATAAACTGCTCATTTGCTATCAATTTTACTAGATTCTGTTATAAAATTGAACATGTGTCATCATCCCTATTTTGTTGACAGCATACGACAATTCGGAAGGGTTCATAATCACGCAAGACCCGCTACCAAACACCATCGTGGACTTCTGGCGGATGGTGGCCGAGCACAACGTATCCACCATCGTTATGCTAAGCGAAGTACGTATATTGTATTTATACACTTCTCTTTGAAGTGAAAACTTCTTTAGCGGCGCTGGGCGCTTTTTGAGGTGGGGAAAAAATGATAAACTCGAGAGCGTAAGGCGATCACGTGACCGTAAGCCCCGTAAGTGACTCATAATTTAAATGGCATTTAAATCAATAAAGAAAAACTCAATGTTATTTGACATTTAGGGTAGTTTTAATCCCAGAATTCACCCTTTAAGGGGGTGAAAAGGGGGGTGGAAGTTTGTATGGGGAATCGATAAAAAGACGCCGATTGGGTAAAAATAAGCTACCTACCTAAATTACTAACTCCACGCAGACGAAGTCGCGGGCAAAAGCTAGTAATCCTATAAATAAGCAGAATTTTGCTTGAAGAAATGTCACAATCTTCTGGGAAACCTGCATTTTTGAAGTGAAAACTTCTTTAGCGGCGCTGTGCACATTTTGAGGTGGGGAAAAAATGTTAAACTCGCGACAGGTCACGTGACCGTCTTACGGAAAACTGTTACAATGTCATTGAGTTTTTCTTTATTGATTGAAATACCATCTAGTGAGTTTCCCTCTAACTGGTAATAATATAACTCGAGTACTAACAGTGATGTGCTTAGGGGTTTCAAGTAATGCGACGAAATAACGCTAGATGGCGTTCACCTCAATTATACATAGTGCTGCAGACAGTGCAGACATTTTGCACTAGTCATTGAGTTTTCACTTCTGGTTTTTTTTTTTTAATTTTTTCGGTTGTCAACAAGTTTTTTCTGTACATTTTTACAGCTGGGCGAAGGCAAGTGCCCGCGCTACTGGGACGACGGTACAGCGCAATACGAGCACATCTCGGTGCAGTATGAAGAGAGCGAATCCTGCCCGTACTACACGAGGCGGCAGTTCCGGGTCACTAACAACAAGGTATGTATGTTACATGAGTGGGGTCCCCTGGGATCACCCCGCTCGTGAATTGTTCAAGGATGCCAAGATCCTTACCCTCCCGAGCTTGTATATTCTCGACGTAAAGCTTTGGATTCCTCCGAAAACGGTGCCGTCATATTACGGCCGCTATATAGCGTTGACTGACATCACTAGAACGTTGTCTATGTAAACAAGATGGCGCGGTTTCCTAGACAGCGTTACGTTACGTTGACTGTCAACATAACGTAAGATGACGGCCGTCATGACGGTGTCGAAAGTTTCGTGAACGTTTTATTAGATAGCGGTGACGCCATTTTGAATAAATGACACGAAATTTGAATAAATGATTCCGTACTACGATTATTTTCCTCTTCTGATGATATTTCATCCTCCAAGTAAATTATAGATGATCAAGCAAATCTTGTCAGTAGGAAAAGGCGCGAATTTCAAATTTTCTATGGGACGTTATCCCATCGCGCCTACATTTTTCAAATTTGCCGCTTTGACCTTGGTGGATGACGGTGTGTTATGACGCCGTGGTACTTTCCACATGTCGTCACCGTAAAGACGGCCGTCTTTTGCGGCCGCTATATGACGGCCGTCATATGACGGCACCGTTTTCGGAGGAATCCAAAGCTTAACTAAGTATGTGAGAGGTAACCTTGAACAATTCCCGACGCGCGGCGACTCGCACAACTATAATACTAGGCGAAGAGGCGAACTGCGTCCACCATGTACTCGTCTAGCCAAGTCTAAAAAGTGTCTCCACTCAATAAGTCCTAAGATATATAACCACATACCCTTAGAAATTAAAAATGCGAATAGCAATCGAGGTTTCGTGAATAAACTTAAGGCTAAACTTATCTCTGAAGCGTACTACTCTGTTGACGAATTTTTCAACGGCGTGCACTCTTGAACTGGTTCACAATCCCAAACTGTTCAAATATGAATTTAACTCATAAACACCCAGATTATATAAAAAATTGTAACCACCTGATGTATCTTAACCAATTTAATATTATATACCTACCTGTAGACTGTTATGTTGTTATGTAACTAACCGCCTTCATTTAGACACAAATAGTTGTAAATATGAAGTGTACCTAATTGACGTGTAAAACTATGTTTTATAAAGGAATAAATGAAATTAAAATGAAATGAAATATGTATGCGGCACACCGTTGCGGTGTGAGAGCGAGACAGCACTGTACACGTGTATAGCGATATCCTGCTCCAATGTAAAGACAGCAACACTTCTTTCCATTTCGTTCCACCTGAGGGCCAGTGTTGGAACAAACACAAAGTCACACACATACATAAACAGACATAGAGACACATACCGTAAACTCGGGTTATTTTGACCCAATTAAGGGTAATTTTGACCCACATGAAAACCTCATTTAAAAGGGTCTAATAAAAAACATTAAAACGTCAAAGGTTAGCTAAAACCAACCTCATGGCATATTTCCATAATTATAGTGCAATAATATAACCAGCCCTAGTAGCACGGTCGCATTTTTATCATTTATCACCATGCCTGTCACGTTCTAACAAGTATGTAAGTGCGAAAGTGACGGGCTTAGTGATAGTGGATAAAAATGGAACCGTGCTGAGCCCGCTGGACCGAGTAAATCTCAATAGCCAAAGCTACCCTCCAGGGCTAAAGTAACCCGACTTTACGGTATGTGGTTTATCACTTAGAATGAAACTGAATTATTTACGGTTTTAATGCGCTCATGACTCGCAATAATTACTCTTGAAACTTGCTAGTAATAAACGGTTGTCAACACCTGATCTTAAACATTTCAGAGCGGCGACGTGTGCGTGGTGCGGCAGCTGCAGTACCAGGGGTGGCCAACCGCGCCCGGGCACGTGCCCGAGGTGACGCGCGGGCTGGCCGAGCTGGCCGACGCGGCGCGCCAGCAGCCCGCGCCGCAGCAACACGCCGAGCCCACCATGCTGATGCACTGCCAGTGAGTATACTTACTTTTAGGAAAAGGTTGCTGACCGCTGGTACCTAAGGAAAATGTTGGGATCTCTGGTATTGAGTACATACACTGATACTTAGGAAAAGGTTTGTGTACCACTGGTACTGGAGGAAAATGTTGGGGATCTCTGGCTCGCCCTGGCGCTATACAGCCAGTGAGTAGACTTACTTTTAGGAAAAGGTTGCTGACCGCTGGTACCTAAGGAAAATGTTGGGATCTCTGGTATTGAGTACATACACTGATACTTAGGAAAAGGTTTGCGTTTAGTAAAAATCTTTTGAACTGAGCTTGTTCACTTACCTGCACTAATAATGGCATTGTATTATAACAATTCTATTATCTGTTTTTGTTTACGTAGTCGCCAAATAGTTACTTACAAAACAAGTTAGAAGTACATTGCATTGTATATTGAATTTTTAACCTTATTCCTTGTTGAATGGGGTTAAAATGGTCTAAAAAGATAATATCTTACCACTTATCAAATGTAACAATGCGAGTACGACCCTGGCGGCACATCTGTTATCTCTAAATGCAAAACGTATGAAGTGTTATTTTTTACTTCAAAGCATTTTACTTCAAAGAATAAAAATGCCGATAATATAATGAATTTTATACCACTTTTACTGAAGGAAAATGTTGGTCATCTCTGGCCCGCCGTGGCGCTGCACAACCAGTGAGTAGACTTTTAGGAAAAGGTTGCTGACCGCTGGTACCTAAGTAAAATGTTGGTGATCTCTAAACTTCGCAAGAGAAATACCTGTTTTTTGCCGATATAATAAAGTTTTTTTAACTAAGTACAATGATGATGGCAAACAGGAATACGCCTGTGGCATCCATGGGCTACGATTACCGCTTACCATCGGGCCAGGAGTCAGGAGCTTTTGAGAAACGGGCCCCTGTGCCCTGTTTATCAAAAGCTTGTAACTTGTAATACAAGTGGAAGTCCCTTTTTGACAGAATTTGTTAGAAAGGGACTTCCACTTGTATTACAAGTTACAAGCTTTTGATAAACACGGCACTGGTCACACACATGTGGAGGTTATAATTAAGCTGCGCTGCGTCAATGATTTATAACAATTATAACTCAAGATAGGTTATAGGCGTTCCAAAATTGAAGCGCTTAACTTGTGACAAATTGGACAAGTTGCCTTTAGACGCGGCTGGACAAGCGAGAATTGTGCACGTGCTAACGAGCTCCCGCACACCGAAAGAGAAAGAGACGACCTTATGTTTAACAACGAGTGTGACTAAGTTGGATGGAATGAGAAAATTAATCAATAATAACAGATTTCTTCGTAGGCACAGAAATAAATATGGAAGTATTTTTTGTGCTCCTCAAGTATGAGTATAAACTATCTATGGTTATATAATATCATTGCGCTGCGTATTTTGTCTTGTTTGTATATTTCAATTTGGATCAAATATTTGTAATTTTGACATTTTGACATGTACGCGCAGGCGCAGTCGGCGCAGAGCGCAAAGTGGACGCGTTTGCGTTCATTTACTTATAGGGTCGTGTTGTACGGTTGCGTTAGTGGCCCACAAATGGTCTCGCCGGAAGACCAGACTTTCGGGTTAGCATTATGCTGAGGCGAGACCATTTCGTGGTAAACCGTAAACTATAATTTCTGTTTAAAATATACTTTTTGTAATACGTTTGTATTAAATGTAGTTTAGTTTGCCATGAATAAACGAATTCTTATTCTTATAATTATGTTTTTGTTTCAGGTATGGCACGGAGCGATCGGCGCTGTTTGCGGCGCTTTGCATACTGATCGCGCAGCTGCGCAACGAGCGGCGGGTCGACGTGGCCGCCACGGCTCGGAAAGTGCGCTCGCAACGCGCCGGCACCATCAATACATTCGTAAGTATCACATACTATAGTTCGTTTTTTTTAGCATTAGAAAGAACTTGAAAGAAGGTAAGCGATTTTGACATTTCTTTTAATAGGGATGTTGACAATTTTTTGGAACTGGTTTCATTTTGTAGATAGACACGTAATAATTACAGAAAAAAATATTAAAAAAATATATTCATTAATTTTGAATAAAAAAACATGTATAATAAGTTTCGTGTTTAAATTTCGCGCCTAAACGCTCCAAACTGTCACGTGACCTTGATGACGTAACGGCGTTTTAAACAAACAGCTGTCAGTCATTTTTTTTAATTTATATGGCAACTGACAATTTTTTTTAAAGCCTTAACACACTACCGCATCGGACAGCGACCTTCTTTCTCGCTCTAACTTATAGCTGCGTCCTTAACGCACCACCTTACACACTATCGATTCGTGCGCCGCACCGCACCAAGATCGCGTTTCGGTACGATAATCTGTAGACACTTAGGCAGGTTTTATAACTTGTCTTTGGTGATTCCACTGTGATTACGTCACGCGCTCCGATTGGCGTTTGCAGTCACGTGATACTGGGCATTATTTTAAATACTTTTGATTACTTTTAATTCATTTATTACGCATATTTACACTTGCAAAATATGATTTTCCGCGTTCTAATATTCCCTGCTATGGTAAAAACATAACATGCTATATATTCGCGATTCATGTCAACATCCCTATTGAAAAACACTTTTTATTAAAAATCAATAACTATTACTTATGAAAGCAGAAGACTATAAAAGATCGTTTTAGATTCATAATTGTTACATATTTACCGTAACTTATTTTTAAAATGTGTTTTTCATTTAAAAGACACATCAAGATTGTTTACCTTATTTCTAATGCTAAAAAAAAACGAAGTATAACACAGAATTAATATAGTACATTGTACATATGATGATTTTTCTAATGCTAAAAAAAACTCATCAATTCATCATCTTCCTCGCGTTGTCCCGGCATTTTTGCCACGGCTCATAGGAGCCCGGGGTCCGCTTGGCAACTAATCTCAGGAATTACAAATACAAATGCATTTATTTCATTACTTTTTTACATCAGTTCTTAGGTATAATATAAGGGTTAGGTAGGTAATTAGTCCATCTTAGGTATATGAAGCAATTGGAATTGGAATTGACGTAGGCACTAGTTTTTACGAAAGCGACTGCCATCTGACCTTCCAACCCAGAGGGTAAACTAGGCCTTATTGGGATTAGTCCGTTTTCCTCACGATGTTTTCCTTCACCGACTGGTAAATATCAAATGAAATTTCATACGTAAAATCCTAAAAACTCATTGGTACGAGCCGGGGTGTGAACCCGCGACCTCTGGATTGCAAGTCGCACGCACTTACCGCTAGGCCACCAGCGCTTAAAAAAAATTGACAACATTTTTGTAGTATCCGACTTGTGTTACTGTCACTTCTCTGACACAGATTAATTTTTCTTTACAGTTGCAATACGAATTCCTCCACCGTGCCATACTCAACTACGCTGAGCTGCATAACCTACTGGAAGACAGTTAAACTATCTTCCCCACGCCTTTAGCGCTAAAATGGACTTTATCCCATGCACGGTAGGCTCAATTTACCTGCACACCCCATGTGGGCAACGACGCTCAAACTTTTGTAACGGAAATACCGTTTGTCCTACGATATTTTATCTGTGGTATACTCGAGCGTGTATGTTGATTGTTATGTGAGACGGCACTAGTGAGGGTGTTAGCGAGTGAGCGAAAAGAAAACTCATTGCCTCAGTGCGTTTTTGTATTATGTTCATTCAGTTGTAAAAATGTCTACGCTAGATGCGTAAAAAAAAATACACGTCTAGAAGTTTGACTAACAAATGGTGAACCAAGTATTATAGGGTGGTATTCCACCTATCCAATTTATTTGTCCAATGTGTATTGCGTCTCACATTTTGCTTAATGAAAGAACGAGACGCAATAACATTGGACACTCTGACAGGTGGAATACCACCCATAGCAACACTAAAAGTCGTATTAATGTGTATTTTTGACGAATAGTGTTGCTATGTCTATTTGTAAGTCAAATTGTGATTTTTAAAGATGTGGATTGATCTATTCCCTTTGAAACATACCCGCAAAGTATACAATATTTGAGAAAGTCTTTTATATGTATAAATTGCAGTTTTCTCGCTTGTTTTTAGGAGCTTATTCATCGTTCCCAGTGACGTTCAATTTGCCTTTTGCTCACGAATTTAACCTTATTTTAGAAACCATGTTTATTTCTATTTTTATTACGTTAGTCGGTGTACAAATCAGTGATCACTATGTTTTTGTATCTCAGTATATGTTTATTATGTAGTTATTAGATAGGTTATGAAAAAAAACTGCTTTTCTTACTGAATATTTTGACATGATAACAATTTTGAAACGGAATGATAATTTATTTTTTTGTTGAATTACCATCGTAATATTATGGTATGTTTAGTTTCTGTACAGGTCATTATAGACAGATGGCGTAATGCCTTCATTTCTTTAGTCTACAATAGATACCTGGTCCCGTGCGTTCGAATAACTTTTTTCAAGTTTTTATTTAGTGTCTGTCCCTGTCTGTCAATCTAATCTTGCAAGTTTTTCACCCATTACTCCGTTTCCGATCAAACTGAAGATTAGCATACATATTTAACTTGGGTGTGAATGCTGATGGAGACCGAACATGGGTATAAGTAGCATTACCACGAGTTTGACACTGACATATTCGCTACCGTGTGCGTAACTTACTTTCTATGCATCTCGCTCGTACTAGCATATTAGTGCAAGCGAGGTGTATAGAAAGTAAGTTACGTTGACATTCGCGAATATGTTAGTGTCAAACTCGTGGTAAGGCTAAAAAAACTCTGTATAAATAATCACTATATCACCACAGAATAAATAATAGTACTAAGTACAGAAGACTCACTCTCTAACAAAACGCGTCTATTACGATCAGCACAGATATGGCCGCTAGGTGGCGACAGCGCCACGCGCGGCTTATGGCTTTCCCCAAGATTGGGGCCGGAACGGATGTACTTTTAGCTACCTGTAGCAAAGCAACGAAATCGCGGAGTGAGCCACGCCTGATATCACCTAGTAACTAATGATCATACTAAAGCTTGTACCAAAATGATATGTCTGACAGACTTTATATTTTGAGTATCGAAAATAAACAAATTCCTATTAAAAATAATACGTCCATAAAATGGATATATTTCCAAAGTTTGAGATCAAGGTACTCTCACTGACTTAATATAAAAGAAATAGACACACAAAGCAGAACAAAAACGTCAAGAAATGTGGATCCCAATGACGTTTCGCACCATTTGCATTGATGATAAAAACGCTTACGTAAATTTTGAGTCAAGATAAATGTTTCGCACAGAAAAGAGCTTAATGTCGTAAGCATTAAGTGTCAAATTTGCAAACATAAGTACCAACACTGTTAAAAAATTTAGTCCGATGGCACTAAACGTAACGTATTTACGTCAAACAACGTCAAACGAGAATAATGAACGAATAGAGTCACTTTGGTACACTTTAATATGTATTACTGTACAGGAAAACCAATTGAAGTAATAAATAAAACAAATTTAATTTAATCGGGAGCTCAAATAAAATTAATTCGTGGTTCAAATTCAAACAAATTAAATTTTTAATTCGTAAGTATACGTCTTTAAATACTAATTTCCTTGAAATAAATTCTACTTATTAAATAACTGTGTATTTAAGATCTACATTTACTCATAGCACGGGTGCACGGGGACATTTAGATACTGATTGGATTTTTTTTATGAAGTCTACCTATACTTTATAAAAAAAATCCGGTGGTTGTCACTGTGTTCCAACAGGTTTAGCATTTACAGTTAGTCGATATAAGCCCTTATTGGTAGTGTATATGTCGGAAACAGGGAAATGGGCCGAACACACAAGTGCCGTTTTGCCTTGTTTAAAACTGCATCACCCCTATCTCTTGCTATAATTAAATAGCAGTCCACTTTGCACGTCGCATAGGTTTTCTTGGAAATCTTGAATTTAAATATAATATTATTTCTTATGAATTCCATATAAAAATATTAAAAAAATTGACCTCACATCGACTCATTAGATTTTTGTTCCTTGACATCCCTTCTTTGGTACTAACAAATTAATTTATTCAAAACCATAAAATTACCACCAGATTACATAAATTATGTAATGCTATCCAAAGAACTAACCGAAAGAAATACATTCCATCCTTTTTCCTTGTTTTATCATTGTTATTTTTACATATTTTAACGGCACATTTCGTAATTGTTGACAACTTCACATTTGAGCGTTTCAAACAAGACTAAACGAAAAAGTAATGCATGATCTGTTTTGACATCACTTTTGTGGGGCCATTTTTGGCGGCTGATTGGGTATCCAGTTCTTTATACTATATCAATGGGTACTCTGAAATATTATTCGAACGCACATATAATTATAGTAATCATTTTATCAAACTATAGTAGATCTGTCACTTTAATATTAGGCTTTTGTATAGTTTCCGGTATTGTAACATACCGGAAACGGAATCGTGTCCAAAGAGTAAGTAGGAATTAAAATGCCGAGAGATAAAGTAAATTTAAAATATTTATTTTGGTATCAGATGATAATTGCATTTTTATCATTTTAAGTTATTCAACTCGAGTACAGTCACATTCAGAATTGTTTAATATTTTGGAGGTGAGTGTACCGCGTTGGGCATTAAATTGTGAAAGGTTTTCTAAAAACCGTACATTTCAGAATTAAGGCCGTTTTTGGAAAATACCCCAAGCACAAAAATAAAGGTGCGTGCATACTGTCTCTCAAAACTATAGAAAATATATAAAAATATTGGTAATGTACATAAATGAAAATACTCAACCTAAAATTATATAGCAGTTTATATAGAAAATTAAAGTCGTATCGCCCCCGGTGTGCACAACCCTATATCCATGCAACAATTTTGAACTATTTATATTTATGATTTGTACGTATTTTTTTACACTTATACAAGACTCGTTTTGTCTTGTGACATGTATGACTGTCTGTATTTTTATGTAGAATAAGCGAAGTAATTAGATTTTGTATGAGCTAAATAAAATATACACTATGTTAATATTTTTTACCAAAAAAAATCGGTGGATATGATATCATACTGTCTGATACTGCGCACTATTTCACTATAATAACAAAATATATAACAATATTTTATTTTTCAAAAATCAATATAACTTAAGGTCCTAAAATATCGAAAAAAAAAAAACATTTTTACGTTAACGAAATTATAGTGAAATATATCATACTGTTTGCATTCGAAACCCCGATCGCGCAAGAAAATTAGAAAGATATTGTACACAAATTAGGTAAATACTTGTAAGAGCAGAGGATTCTATTGATTTGTCATTAAAGACCACACTTTATTTTTCTGGTATTTATGGACGCCTAGTTTTACCAAAAAGCCAAAAAGTAAATCCGGCCGTATGTAATAATTAGGCATCGGAGTTTTTGTCGCATGGTAAGACTAATAGCAAGCTATGGAGTCGACATTTGCCATAAATGTAAACTCTTATTCATACTCATACTCATGATTAATTTTATTTAATATGAGAACAGATTACTAAATAGTTACTACGTATATAAGTTTAATTTATTAAACGTCATTTGTTGCAATAAATGTATGTTTCAATTGGGCGAGTTGTACTTTACAACTCAAGCACACTATTGCAGATTTTTCATAGTCATATTGTAAATCGTTGTATGGCCCTATCCATGCCAAAATTGCAGCTATTTCTGGGTTAGGCATAATAATTAATTATGGAATATTCCACAACTTATTTACCACTTACAGATATAAATAACTACTACGTTTGCAATCACCAGGGTGATTGACACATGACAAACACTAAAATTAAATTAGCTAAAAGTTTACCCATCTATGTTTTAAGGGAGTTTCCTCTGCCAACAAACTGTCCTGCAGTTTGGCAGAAGAAAAAATATGTATATTAGGGTTTATTTCATCTGAATAAACGATTTTTTTTTTATTTACTAGTCAATTTTAGCAGCGGTCAGTACCTACATGACATTAGGTCTTTCGCAGCGATGTAGTTTGTATAGTTGTATGTTAAAATAGTTGAAGTTATGAATTCATAATGTAATAAAAAAATATTTTTTATATAATTCGACTAAGATAATATACACGACCGACCGCTCTAAAGGCGTTTTAAGATAAATTAAATAAATGAGTATGAGTATGAATAAGAGTTTACATTTATGGCAAATGTCGACTCCATAGCTTGCTATTAGTCTTACCATGCGACAAAAACTCCGATGCCTGGACTAATAATTTGATATTTCAAGATATGTATTCATTATATTTCAGACATACAAGCCATAAAGGGATACATTATTAATAACCAAGGGGCGTAGCATGGTTCCATTTTTATCGCTTGTCACTATGTCCGTCACTTTCGCAGTTACATACTTGTTAGAACGTGACAGGTGTGGTGACAAATGATAAAGAGCCGGCCATCTTAGCCCTAACCACTTATAACAGTAAAGGCCTACGAAGCGTCCAAGATTTTATTTAATCATCATCTAATCTAAAAAAACTTTTTCTAATACTAAAAAAAAAAAGCGGCCAAGTGCGAGTCGGACTCGCCCATGAAGGGTTCCGTATTTAGGCGATTTATGACGTATTAAAAAAAAACTACTTACTAGATCTCGTTCAAACCAATTTTCGGTGGAAGTTTACATGGTAATGTACATCGTATATTTTTTTTAGTTTTATCATTCTCTTATTTTAGAAGTTACAGGGGGGGGGACACACATTTTACCACTTTGGAAGTGTCTCTCGCGCAAACTATTCAGTTTAGAAAAAAATGATATTAGAAACCTTAATATCATTTTTGAAGACCTATCCATAGATACCCCACACGTATGGGTTTGATGAAAAAAAAATTTTTGAGTTTCAGTTCGAAGTATGGGGAACCCCAAAAATTATTGTTTTTTTTTCTATTTTTGTGTGAAAATCTTAATGCGGTTCACAGAATACATCTACTTACCAAGTTTCAACGGTATAGTTCTTATAGTTTCGGAGAAAAGTGGCTGTGACATACGGACGGACAGACAGACGGACAGACAGACAGACAGACATGACGAATCTATAAGGGTTCCGTTTTTTGCCATTTGGCTACGGAACCCTAACAAACTATAGTCCCAGTATAGTTCGTTTTTTTAGCATTAGAAAAAGACTACGCGATCTTGACGTGTCTTTTAATTGAAAAACGCTTTTTAAAAATCAGTAACTGTTACTTATGAAAGCAAAATAATGTAAATAATCGTATATGATTCATAATTGTTACGAGTACATATTTGCCGACTTATTTTTCAAAAGTGTTTTTCAATAAAAAGACACGTCAAGATCCCGTAGTCTTTTTCTAATGCTAAAAAAACGGACTATAGTTGGAAATGTATTTACTAAATTTACCCCAAACCGGCCGTTTATAAAATGTCCACGTTGTCTTGAGGAAATCGCTTTCGAATGCAAGCGTAGTTCACATCCAACCGATAACTTCCTGTAGAGGGCTTGCCGCATTCCACTGTAGGTTAAGGCTGAACAACGAGGCTAATATTGAGTTATTTATCCTTTCCCTACTATTAGTTATAAGAACCACTCGATTTTTTATATGTCAATGTAAACTATTTCTCATTATCACCATTCTACGACTCTTCTCTTTCCGCACAGACTATAGTGTTGGCTAGAACTAGTCTTAGGTTAGGAGTCTGTTAAAGCGGTCAACTCGTTTATATTAAAAGTGTTCAATCTTTTTAGTCGTACAGTCTTTTAAATGCGGGATTCAAAAGAACTTAATAAGAATAATTTAATTATGCGTAATGAAAGTCATTGATATTGAAAGGCTTGGTTTAACTAAACCATCAACAACCGTCTAGAGGTCTAGTCTAGAATTAACTTTATAAGGCATAAGGGTGTCAGGAATTATGCAAAATTGAATCCTATCACTTAAAATTAAAGTTCAAAATCAGGTGGTAAATATATCCCCTCTGCGTTATAAAGGTTTAAAGGAACCCTAGATTGGTTTACATCAACATCCAGAGGTCTAAATTTGCCAGCCAAAAACGAACTGTAATCTATTAGAAGCGGGGGGTCAAATTGGAATCTAAACAAGCGAATCGATGTAAGGAAAGACACCAAATAATTAGTTTTAGCCAACACTATTATGTACCTATATAATTTAGATTTCCTAAGCGGCCTACAAACACACACGATCTCCTGAATGTGTTCAGTATTAAGGTTGGGAATGCGCGAGCCCAGAGACTAAGGTTTAGCTTTTTGTAACGATGTAACACGTAGGAAGATCATGACGTTTTTATAAAAACAACTAGTGTAAGTTAGGTTAGTACGAATCGGAGACTAAGGGCTCATTTAGACGGGGTGAGAACTCGCATGCGAGTCATTACATTGCGTCATTTGATCGGTCGGCTGAATAGATGTAACCTCAATGGTCCGCAATGTAACTAAAATCGTATAAGAGTTCGCGCGCCGTCTAAATGAGCCGTAACGGTTGCTAGGTGGGGCGAGTTGAATGGTGCAATGTTCCTCATTTGAGTCTGGCAATGTCTTTATAAACATCAATCTTCTATGAAAATGTGATGGTTATGGTGTTGCCAAATTATTTTACAACTCACTTAACCATTTATAAGGCGTCAGGTGTCAGAAAATTGAACCATATCACTTTGAAATATAGTTCAAAATCAAGTGGGACAAATATTCCCTCTGCCTTGTAAAAGCTTAAGCAACGTAGCTGAGCTCGACTATGGACTGGACTGGCTAAAAATACTTAAAAGGCTTTGTCACGCAGGCGCGTTTTCCGGGCGCGGCGTGAGCGGGGCGCGCCGCTTTTACATATAAAATGCTCACGCCGCGCCCGGAAAACGCGCCTGTGTTACGAAGCCCTTATTGGCTGTCATAATTTTGGTATTTTGTAACTTTCGATCATGCGACTAAAGAGTTAAAGACCCTCCTTAAATTTAAGATAAATATTTTCTTTTTCTTATTTATAGCTGAAAATAAATGTACCATATCATAGCTTGCGAGGAATATCGGTATCACTAGGGCCAAATAGTATTTATATACTAGTCTAGCCTATTGATTCACTTGACTCGCCCCGCCACAACGGTGACATGCCCCTGAAGGGGCGCAAAATTTTAATTTTAACGATGATTTGAACATTTCAAGCTCAGACCGCTTCTAGTAGACGCGCTTTTAAACTTGTAAGCTGTTTTTAATTGAACACACTACTACAAGTAAAATATAATCTTGGACACGTCTACATTTTGAATGGGTCTTCAGAGGAAAATCGACCTTATTGAACCTGATATAAGGTCCTCTTTGTTACCTTACCGCACTAAGGGCACTCGTTGCTAAATAAAATTTTAAGGTCAACGTGGCTAATTCCGTCATAGGGACTATTCCGTCCATTATCGTTTTTCTCGGACAACGAACAAAATTGATAAATTCATCCACAAAGCAGCGATTGATTGTAGTTTCAGCAATCAAAAGCAAATGGTTTTTTACTACCATTTTAGGAATTCTACGATTTCTACGATTCAAAGAAATATACGCTCGTGGACGGAATAGCCCCAATGACGGAATTAGCCGCTTTATCCTTAAGGGCACATTTTTAAAGAAACTCGTGTTTGCCCGACTGCCCAAAGAAGGGTAAAAATTAAATTTAATCATTAAGTTTGCTGTGAGAAACTAATATATGACATTTTACTATTATAGTAGCGTATTCATTTAAAAACGTTGCCTAAATGAAATATTACGACCTGTGAAAGGAACGGACTATGTTAAATTAGTCTTATAATATGTGTAGTAAATATGTACACTATATACTCAATTACATCCTGAACTCATATTTTATAAGAACATACAAATAAAATATTTAAGTATCATTCAGTGCCATAACAAGAACACTCTTTTTCTCACAACAAATGTTGCTACACATATTAGAAGACAAATACAAAAAATATAGTTATGTATGCTTCAGATGTAAATATACTGCTAAGTCTTATATCGCCCTTGGATATTGTATGTTTTTATTTAATTTTTGTACCTTTGGCGGTTGTAAAACTGGAAATATTATTTTTATTGTGTTTTTATTTTTGTAAATATATAATGCAGGTCATGTAACAATATTTTTGAAAATATACCATTATTTAGATTTGCTGTGTTTGATTTTAGTACTTACAAGGGATAGTAAATTGGAAAACGTGTAATTGATTACAAACATTTATTTACCACTTAGTTTATATTCAGTCATAGGGACTATTCCGTCTACTAGTGTTTTTCTCGAACAACGAACAATATTGATAATTTCACCGACAAGGCAGCGATTGCTTTTAGTTTCAGCAATCAAAAGCAGATGGTTTTGTTTCCTACGATTGAAAAGCAAAGAAATATACGCTCGTGGACGGAATAGTCCCTAAGACGGAATTAGCCACATTGACCTTATTTAAGTACACATTTTAAATTAAACATTATACCTTAATCATATATGTACAGTCCTAAAAGGAGTCTTTAGCTCAGTTTTTTTATCTACGTCATAAAAAGAGCATATAACTCAAACTGTCGTATAAACTCATAACGCCGTGTGGCCCGCGTTCTGTTGAGGCACTTCTATCATTAGCTCCGTCAGGTCGTCACTTATTTTGACGTGCACCATCTTCTTCCATTCTGAAAAAAGAAAAAATATTGTTAGTCAAACCAATTTGTCAGTCAATAAGAACCAGGAAACTATACTCATCCTTTTTTTTTTTGGGTGCTTGAAATGAGACAGTCTTTTGACAAACTATTTCCCCATATAAACATTATAAACTTCGATATTTGAGAGACGACTATAGCGGCTAAATAGAAAAAGTGTAATGGCATTGCAATCATTCAATTTGATACATGTATCAATTGTCAGGCGATGCATCAATTAGGTATCTCGCTTCCATTCCGGTTTTCAACCTCTTAAGGAATTATTTCCGGAGTAAAAACGAAGGTGCGTTGGAGTAAGATGAAAAGTCGGCCGTAATGCTACGGCATACCCCGCCCCCCCCCCCTGGTGGCTAGTTATTGAAGGCTGTCCAGTTATAGAAACCTTATACTAAAATGAATTCTGTTTATAGGTGAATAGAATTCATTTTTAGTTTAGGGTGGCCAGTTACTGGCGAATTGCCCTATGTAACGTGGACCAAAGATAATTAAAATACTTAGGCAGAAGGGGGAGGACCCCCGCTCCGAGTCGTTTCTGGTGCAAAGGCTATCCATAGCCATCCAGCGCGGCAGTATTATGGGCACTTTTGCACCGGAAGCGTCTAGGAGCGGCAGCAATGTTTAGTTAGTAGTTAGTTTGTAAGTATGACTGACTGTATGTATGTCTTTTTAATTGTATTTTAACCTGTCTTTTACTGCAATAAAAAAAAAGCGGCCAAGTGCGAGTCGGACTCGCCCATGAAGGGTTCCGTATTTAGGCGATTTATGACGTATAAAAAAAAAACTACTTACTAGATCTCGTTCAAACCAATTTTCGGTGGAAGTTTACATGGTAATGTACATCATATATTTTTTTTAGTTTTATCATTCTCTTATTTTAGAAGTTACAGGGGGGGGGACACACATTTTACCACTTTGGAAGTGTCTCTCGCGCAAACTATTCAGTTTAGAAAAAAATGATATTAGAAACCTCAATATTATTTTTGAAGACCTATCCATAGATACCCCACACGTATGGGTTTGATGAAAAAAAAATTTTTGAGTTTCAGTTCGAAGTATGGGGAACCCCAAAAATTTATTGTTTTTTTTCTATTTTTGTGTGAAAATCTTAATGCGGTTCACATAATACATCTACTTACCAAGTTTCAACAGTATAGTTCTTATAGTTTCGGAGAAAAGTGGCTGTGACATACGGACGGACAGACAGACGGACAGACGGACAGACAGACAGACAGACATGACGAATCTATAAGGGTTCCGTTTTTTGCCATTTGGCTACGGAACCCTAAAAATTGTCTTATTAAAATACTAAGTTAAAATACAAAGTACAATACGAGAAACAAGAACTCGCGGCCAATAACCATAACACAAAGAAATTGTGGAATACTATTAAAAATATATGTAATATAAGTAAGAGAAACTCTCAGCCCACAGAACTTATTTCCACGTCTAATCCTGTAGACTCCCTAAACAACTGCAATAGATTTTTTACATCCGTGGGCCAAACGCTGGCTGGTAACATTATCTCAAACTCTGGTGAGTCGGAGGAAATAATTGCCAGTAAATTTCAACTAAGTGGGGGTAATGTTCTTGGCTTCTTTATGCAGCCAACGGATCAAAAGGAAATTGAAAGTATAATATTACAACTAAAAGATGACAGTGCGCCTGGGCCGGACGGCATTAGCAATAAGCTCCTAAAGTACATTAGAAATGTTATAATTGAACCTTTGACCCACATCTATAATCTCAGTCTCGGCTTGGGATGCTTTCCGGATCTGTGGAAAATTGCTTCGGTTACTCCCATCCATAAAGAAGGGCCTAAAGATATCCCCGGCAACTATAGGCCCATATCTTTGCTTAGCACCTTCTCAAAAATTTTAGAAAAGCTTGTTAACAGACGATTGGTAAAATATTTAGATAAATTTGATCTCTTATCTGAGCGACAATTCGGGTTTAGAAGGAACCGTTCCACGGAAGATGCCACTTTAGTTCTTACAAACCTCATATCGTCGTATTTGGACAAAAATTTAAAATGTATTGGGGTCTTTTTAGACCTAGCTAAAGCCTTCGATACGGTGTCCTTTCCGATTCTGCTTCGGAAACTATATAATATAGGCATTCGGGGTGTGCCACTGGCCTGGTTCACAAGTTACCTGTCTGGGAGAAGGCAGTTCGTTAAGGTGGGTTCTTTTAATAGCGACTATGAGCGCATCGGGTTCGGGGTTCCTCAAGGTAGCATTCTCGGCCCGACACTATTTACAATCTATATTAACGATATTCTTAATCTTAATATCCCAAATTCTGAGATTATATGTTACGCGGACGACACCGTCATACTGTTTAACGATACTAACTGGGAGAAAGTAATTGCTGTCACTGAAAGAGGTATGCAAATGGCAGCGCGCTGGTTTCGCGACAATCTTCTGACCATTAACAGTGATAAAACGAAATTCTTATGTTTTCATAAAACTGCTTTGACAAAACCATCTTTCGATCCCACCATAAAAATCCACTCGTGTACTGATTTCCCAGATAATCTCTGTAACTGTAATTGTGATAGAATCCAGCGCGCTGACATTATAAAATACCTTGGCGTTTTTGTAGATGAAAACTTAAATTTTAAACATCACATTCACAAACTCTCTGGTAGAATCAGAAAGTCTATTTATATATTTAAGAAACTCCGTCTTGCTGCAGATGAATCTTTACTAAAACTGGTCTATGTCGCACTGTGCCAATCTGTAATCTGTTATTGCATTGGGGTGTGGGGCAGTGCAGCAAAGACTACCATGCTAGAAATTGAAAGAGCGCAACGTTCGGTGCTGAAAGTAATGTTCAAAAAACCTTTCCGTTTTCCAACTGCTGATCTCTTTGCTCAAGCTAAAGTTCTGTCCGTTCGTCAACTTTTTATTCACAAAATTTGCTTGCAAACACATAAATCGTCTAAATTATTAAAGGACTATAATAAGTTAACACAAAAACGCGTTTTCAATTTACCCATTCCAAGAGTAAATTCAGCATTTGGCAAACGTTTTGGTGATTGCATCAGAGCGTCTACATACAATGCAATAAACAAACTATGTAACCTCAGGGATTGCACTCAAATGGAAGCGAAAAAACTACTTTTCATACTGCTGCACTCGCAAAATTATGCCGAGACAGAAGACATATTTGACAGGATCTAGTTTCAATATTGTGTCTAGGGTTAGCTTTAGTTTGTAGTTAAGATTACTAGTCGTAAGTAGTTTCTTACTAAATGTTAGACTAAATGTAACAGCTCCGATATTTAATTGTAATTTGGTTCCCCGCGATACAGGCATTGCCTAGTGCCCTGGTATATCTGTAACCTATTTGCTGAAATAAATTGATCTTTATTCTTATTCTTGTTTATTCTTAAGTTGTGGACAGTACCTTCCCCAGTAACTTCGTGCTTGACTTCCAGCAGCTGATCATCCTCGTTCACGTCGGCGAACACCATCTCCGGGACGCTCCTATCCTCCTCATCATACCCTGAAATACAATACAAGGGTGAATCAACTATTTCTTGTCACTCGTTGCCATGGTTACGTTCTCCTGGGTCACTCTTTAAAACCTGATTTTTAGGCATTTAAATTCACCAAAAACGCTTTTTTGTGATACTTATAAACCCTTTCCATTCAGGGTCGTCTACCAAGCGTGTCCGAAGACGGTGGTGTACAATGTCTTCTAACAAACTATGCTACTATTGTCTCTTGGCTGACCGGACAGAATAACAACAAGAAATAGTTGATCCACCCACAATACAATACAAATCCTCTTTATTGCACAACCTCAGAATAAATGTACATGGAAACACAAATAACACATGAAGACAGAGGTAAACAACAGGCGGGCTTATCGCTAAAGAGCGATCTCTTCCAGACAACCTTTAGGTAGTGGAGAAATGAAAAATGATATAATTAGGAGGTGCAAAAAAAACTAAATGTAAACTAGAATCATAGTAGACAATAATTTATGAACATGCACTATAGGCCACCAAACGAAGGAATTACAGCGGAAATAATACCTACATGTATAAGCAAATTTTGGCATAGTTGTAGGGAATGGTTTATTAAACAAGATACTAAAAGTACCGGCGGGTAGGGGTGAAGCTAACGGGTAGGGGGGGGGGGGGTTTAAGGTCCCTTTTTATAGTTTTTCGTAAAAAAACTCTTAAACGGTGGCCCGTAGTAAAAAAGGTTCTATTACATAAGTAATCTACATAAAATGTTCTACAAAAAAGATTCAGTACACTTTTTCACTAGGATCAATATTTTAAAATATATTCAGGTGGGAAAGTTACGTATAATTTGTTCTAAGATCGTTTTATTTTAGTTAAAGTTTTGTAGCCATAGCAAGTAGCCATTTTTAAAAATTTCTAATAACGTAATCATTGAATCATTTTACGGTTTAGACATGGTTTAGACTCACTTTGTTTTAAGTCACTCGCGCGACATGTTGACACGGCGCGCCACAGTACGCGATACACGGCCGTCGTGAACGCTACTCGCAATGTTAGTGCTTGAGAAAGGAGACCTAGGCTCTCCGAAACAACATGTCGCGCGAGTGACTTAAAACAAGCGAGTCTCAACCGTAAAATTATTCAATGTTAGTATGCCTCACACACAGACAATCCAACCTCTAGACATAGCATAGTCGCGCTACCCCCTCTGCCACACATACGGTAGCGTTACTCCATCTTCGGGTCAATCCCGTGCCGTGATTGGTCCGTGTCTTTGAACGGACCAATCACGGCACGGGATTCGCTCACCTCGTCCCCCCGCACCCCCGTATTTTTGGCAGCATCGGTTTCATGAAAGAATTGGCCTAAGCTCAGTCTAGAGGTTGGATTGTCAGTGGCCTCACAACAGTTTAAATTCGATTAATGACTTTAACCGGCAAAAAAACAATATTATTATAGAACCTGTTCACAAAATTTCACAAAAATCCGATGTAGAGACAGCATCCCACAGACCCACAATGGCATTATTGCCAAAGTTGAAACGGACTTCAACTTTCAACTTTGGCAATAATGCCATTGTGGGTCTGTGGGATGCTGTCTACATCGGATTTTTGTGAAATTTATTAGTACCTATCGTGCCGTCCATCCGTATCCTCTTAATAGGGCGCCGCTCGGTGGCCGTTTTCCTCTTGAGCCGGGGCTCTTCCGGTTCCGGCAGACTCGACACCCGCGCCACTTCGGCCCTGATCGCGCGTTTCACCTCCTCGGATAGGTCGACGCTGCTGTGATTCCTGTATTTTGAGATATTCATTGACAACCACATTTACCATAGACAACATTTTTTTTTTAATTGTTATTGAACCAAAATTATAGATGGTCAACCAAATCGTGTCAGTAAAAAAAGGCGCGAAATTCAAAGTTTCTATGGGACGATATCCCTTCGCGCCTACATTTTTCAAATTTGCCGCCTTTTTCTACTGTCAAGATCTGGTTGACCAAGTATATGTGGTTTTTTTTATGTTTCCCTGGCTTGCAGTATAATTTATTATTTCTCACCTAGCCTATCTGAGTGTTCCACTGCTGGGCAAAGGGCTCTCCCCTTGATTTCCATATTTTAATTAAATTATTAAAGCAGTATTAAAGCTACTAAAGTTACTATATATTTAGGAACAAATATATTTCTGATATTAGGTAAGAATTACTTCCTAATATTAGAGACCTGGTGCTCTGGTTATATTTTTTGTTTTAAGGTGGAAAACGGTGGCAGCCGAGTTGGTGCAACTGGCCTGTGCACACCGGATGCGTGTGCGTTGTAATATACAGATCCTTATGAGAGACGGCACACCGCTTGCGTAGCGCGACGTGTGCGTACACTGCTCAAACATATTAGCGCACGCACCCAGTGTGCTCTGGCCTCTAGTGTTACCTGTATTTGGTGATGGGTTCATCGTCGCTGTCCGAGTCTGGCGTGACGTGCTTCGCGGAGAAAAACTCGCGCCACTTGCCGATCAGATCATCTGCCAATTTCTGGAAGCGTATGGAAAATAAACTAAGATGCCTACTATTTAGAGTTGAGCACTTTTCCTAAAGCTCGTGAAGATCAGGGTTGCTACAGATGTAACGTACGTAGGTAGGTTACGTTACCTACGGTACTACCTATTTGTCATGCTAGTTCAGCCAATGTCAGTATTGTCAGTACTTTTTGTACCGAGACTGACTGAAATAGCAAGACACATTCGTGAAAATACGGTGGAAAACAATTATGCATTCCATCTGTAAACTGCAATTACAGCTCTGGATTTCCTACGAATATTTACGACGGACCGCCACTAAAGATAATATACTTCCAAAACTGTGTGGCGCTATATTTAATAATTCTATACATAAAATGTATTTAAGTATTATATTTTCATTGTATTTTTATGCTTGCGAGCGCAGTCAGATAATTTCAATAAACTTATTAAATATGTAACAGTAAGTTGACACACGCAAAAAGCTAAGGCACTAAGGCAGTGTTCACATAGTATGCGGATCCGCACGACGCTCCAGCGCGAAAGGCACGGCTATAAACCTGTCACGCTCACACTCATTGTGAACGGTATTCACATGGTTAAATATCAACCTATTTCATTCTTTCAATTTTATATTCTTCTTCCTCGCGTTGTCCCGGCATTTTGGCCACGGCTCATGGGAGCCTGGGGTCCGCTTGGCAACTAATCCCAGGAATTGGCGTAGGCACTAGTTTTTACGAAAGCGATTGCCATCTGACCTTCCAACCCAGAGGGTAAACTAGGCCTTATTGGGATTAGACCGGTTTCCTCACGATGTTTTCCTTCACCGAAAAGCGACTGGTAAATATCAAATGATATTTCGTACATAAGTTCCGAAAAACTCATTGGTACGAGCCGGGGTTTGAACCCGCGACCTCCGGATCGGAAGTCGCACGCTCTTACCGCTAGGCCACCAGCGCTTCTTTTTCTTTCTTTCAATTTTATATTAACTATAATCTCCTCACATGTTTCAAAGGCTTGGCCATCCTCAGCATATAATGATCCGGGTGTGTCTCCCTCATCTCGCATTTCTGGCACAAATCATAGTCCGCACAGGAGACGCATTTGTACCGGAACCCGGACACGGCCAGCCCGCAGCTATCACATACAATGCCTTTGTGTTCGTGGATCTCGCTATCTGGAATAAATATTTTATTTTTATTTTTTATTTTATTTTATTATGGCAATAAAAATATGTAGAACAATTAAAAATTGGTGAAATCTAAAAGTGTTTTACATAAAATAAGGCTATAAATCACTCAGTGTATGTGGTTTATTGACCGAGCGTTACCAAAGGTCTCCAACCGATTCTCGTGAAATTTGGTGTAAGCTTATCACGAACTCTACAGCTCACAGAGACACTAGTTGATAAGGTAATTGCCACAGCAAATGTGCTAAATCAGGGACCTCCAAACTTTATGACCCAAGAGCAGACAGGGTCAAAACTTGGCATTTATGGCAGCTTTTACAGTTTCAATCCAAGCATTCTGACTTTAATTGCAGGCTGGATTGACAGCAAGGCCGATTGGACCAGGTTAAGAGATTCCTGTCTTAGAAATTAAAAAATATCAAAGTTTGGTGGATACTTTGAGAACTGGCAGCTTCTTTTCCGTCCGTCCGTCTGTCACCAGGCTGTAATCTCACGAACTGTGATAGCTAGACAGTTGAAATTTTCACAGATGATGTATTTCTGTTGCCGCTATAACAACAAATACTAAAAACAGAATAAAATAAAGATTTAAGTGGGGCTCCCATACAACAAACATGATTTTTGACCGAAGTTAAGCAACGTCGGGCGGGGTCAGTACTTGGATGGGTGACCGTTTTTTTGCTTGTTTTGCTGTTTTTTGTTGATGGTGCTGAACCCTCCGTGCGCGAGTCCGACTCGCACTTGGCCGGTTTTTTTTAACATATATTAGTTCCGTTTTAATAAATCAACATTAATACCTTTTTCTGTATTCCCTGGTAGACAAAGCGAGGGCACAGCAGTGTCACAAAGATGCTTGTTTTTTATAGACGAGGGAGGAAAGTGTCGCGAGCAGAACCGGTGCGAAACCAGCACCTTGTCCTTTTCTAGCAGGTCCGTGCGCCCCGCCGCTTGCAGCCATTGCACTTGCCTGTGGTTATATTTTTATTTTCCGTTTAGAGAATTGACCAGAACATCTCGTGAGAGGTCTGTGCCCAACAGTGGGATGTTTAAGGGCTGATGAGATATTCACAATATCTCAATTTTTATGATAAAGTACATGTTGTGAGGTTGTGAGCACCTGTAGAATGCATGCTTCTTAAGTTTTATGAATTAAATTCATACACGCCATTAATGTTAAGCAAATAAACGCATTTCATTTCACTTCACGGACAAAAATATAAAATGAGATTTACTAAAGGCATTTTTACATCGAATCAATTTAAAATAGTGATACTTATCACAAGTATAAAATTGATAATTGATACGATACCGTCGTTTTTCTTTCGGCAAACTATAGTAGTTCAAATGTTTGTTTTGTTTGCTGTTACGACCACATCCTTGTACACAGCAATAATTCACCATTATAACTTTAACTCATGAATCTAGTATTCTAGGATGCTACCTTCTGTTATTTTTAAGATAAGTATTGTTTTGATTTGAACATGATTGATTGACATGAGTCCGGTTAATGCTCAACCCAGGAATGTACAGCCCAATAATTGGCGTCCACTTTTTTGGACGCGAGTTATTGGGTTGTACATTATTGCCCTGTCCAAACAGTGGCTTCATATTATTGGCACGGACCAAGCTTGTACACCCTGATAACGCTCAACCCAATAATACACGACCCAATAATACGAATCCATTTAGTGAACGCCGAATATTGGTCGCATATTATTGGCCCGTACCGATAATGCTCGACCTGGGATTGCTCAACCCAGGAATGTACAGCCCAATAATTGGCGTCCACTTTTCGCTGCATACCACAGACTATAAATATTTGACACATAGAGTGATATTCTAGGGATGGGACGACGATTTTTAAGTTTACGATTCAATAATGTTGTCAGTAAAAAAAGGCGCGAAATTCAAATTTTCTATGGGACGTTATCCCTTCGCGCCTACATTTTTCAAATTTGCCGCCTTTTTCTACTGTCAAGATCTGGTTGACCAAGTACATAAATTATAATTTGTCAAAGGACTGTCTCATTTCAAACATAGACAGAGAGAATCATACTGTCTTTGTCTTACACTAGTACTAGCACCCAAAAGAAAAGGATGAGTATAGTTTATAGGATGAGTATTTTTTTGTGGTAACACACTATCGCACCGCCCGCGACCTTGGTGCGTGGCACCCATAAGTGAGAGCGAGAAAGAGATATCTGTCTCTCGCTCTTATTTATGGGTGCGACGCACCAAGGTCGCGTTGCGGTGCGGTGCGATAGTGTGTTATCACTTTTATATACTTACAATTTGGTTTGACCAACTATATATTTCTTTGTCATAAGCCCCCTCCACACTCATGCGCGAATCGAGGCGCGAAGCCGCGAACGCGAGTGCGGAGTCGATTTCGCAGAGTGTGGAGGGGGCCTAAGGTGGAAGTTGGTGGAAGGATATTATGGTCTTGTTACGGAGCTCCTGGATGTGGTGGTGCAATTTAGGAGGATGTCGTCGGCGTATTGCATGATTGTGGTTGCCATTTTGGTTGTTTTAAGCCCCCTCCAGACAATGTGCGTGAATCGCGGCGGGAAAACGCGAACGGGAGTGTGGAGGGGGCTTTAGAGGCGGTCCAGATTTTAAGGCCCCAGTACACAATGGGCCATCGCCGGCCACTCCAAGGGACGCAGCCATGCGGTAGAATGAGATAGCAATATCACTTGCTCCCTCTAACGCATAAATGCGTCCCTTGGAGTGGCCGGCGATGGCCCATTGTGTACTGGGGCCATAGCAGGTAGCATCCTATAGAAGTGGTCTACGCGTGCCTCCGTGAGGGACAAAACATACGCAGTGCGACGCTATGATTGGTCGAATTTATTCGTTGCTTACCATAATCCAAACTAAATTATGGTGGGGAATAAAAAAAAATGTGAGACTGTGACAAGGACAAACAATAATAGCGCTTTCGCTGCTACTCCTACTGAAAGTTACATAAGACTATCCCGTTCTGTCAGTTATTCCTACCACTCTTGCCCAATCTTGTTTAATACTAGATTCATGACTGGGGCCTTTACATTATTGGTCCCAGCACTGAGCCCAAGTCGTAACACACTACCGCACCGCACCGATTTTTGCGCGCCCATAAGTGAGACCGAGAAACATATATCTCTTTCTCGCTCTCACATATTGTTGCGGCGCAACGTGGCCTTGGTGCGGTGCGGTAGTGTGTTATGGCTATTATGTTTTCCGGCAAAGATTTCAAGGATATGATAGCCTGGCCACACAAGCACGGAATTTTCATTCGGTTTCCGTACGGAATATCAGGTGGGAACGGGACGTCCCTCTACAAATGCATAGCGCTGTCTCGCTTGCACATGTAAATTCCGTGGGTGTGCGGCCAAGCTATAGCCCCCTCCAGACTCCAGAGTATGGAGGTGGCTTAGCAAAAGAAGTAAGCTCCCATTCGCACGGCAGCTTTTTCAACGCGCGTTAAAAAAGCGTTTGAATGACACAAATGGATACATGTGTATTTATTGACACGACAGCGGTGGCGCTTTTTATCAAGCGTTATTGGATTTTAAACTTTGTGCCTTGGTTGTTAAATCGAATTTAGAGTGCGGACAGATTCAAGCGCTTTTTTAACGCGCGTTGAAAAAGCTGCCGTGCGAATGGGGGCTAAGGCCCCATACTCACGAGCGCTTTTACAAGGCGCGTTAAAAAAGCGTTTTAATGACACAAATGGATACATGTCTATGAAGGATATGGTCTTGTTTCGGAGCTCCTGGATGTGGTGGTGCAATTTAGGAGGATGTCGTCGGCGTATGCATGAATGTGGTTCCCATTTTGGTTGTTTTAAGCCCCATCCAGACTATGTGCGTGAATCGCGATGCGAAGCCACGAACGCGAGTGTCGAGGGGGCTTTAGAGGCGGTCCATGATTAGACTGGTGATCCATCCAGCGTGGTAATGCTGCGAGCATCATGGGCACCTTTGCACCAGGAAGGACTTGAAGCGTTTTGTCTTTTTTTTAATTTATAATTTTTATTTTTATTTGTAATTTTAGATCTTGTAACTATAATTTGAACAACTTCCCAGTATCTGATTCAGTTGAAATTTGGAGTACTATTGTAATTCCGGTGCCAATGCAATAATATGCTAGCAGGGTGGTGATCTGATGATGCAGTCCGTAGCAGGGATGTTGCGAATCTGCATCCGCATCCGCATAAAATCGATGCGGAGCTTATGCGGATGCGGATGTCGAACAAGTTGGTACAGGAACGTCTTAGCGGCGGCGTAAGTGCTGGGTAATTTCGTCATTACCTATAACGAAATCGTCTAGATCCAGAAAAGTCGGCCAAGTTACTGTTTATTAAATATAACGCACCTATATTCTTGCTCAAATACTAAACGTTTCGTTTTTTTTTAAATAAAAAAATACTAAAAATTTAATATTTGACGTTTTCTAAGTACCTAATCTTGACATCCGCATCCGCATCCGCATCCGCGGATGTGAGCCTTTAAATATCCGCATCCGCATCCATCATCATCATCATCATCATCCTGGCGTCAATCCCAGCTGTGCCCCCGCGCGGGGCGCGAGGACCCGGGGTCCGCCTTCCGACTCCTTCGTGTCCACTTTACCCGATCGGCGTCCCTGGTGGTGAGTCCGTTGGCACGCATGTCCTCCTTAACGACATCAAGCCATCGCTTCCTGGGCCGGCCTTTTCTTCCCGCATCCGCATCCGCATCCGCGGATGTCAAAATATCTACATCCGCAACATGCCTGGTCCGTAGGCAGCCAAAGGAACTCCTCGATGGAAAAACACAAACACAACGAGTTAGGCTCATTAGAAAGGTCTCAAGCAAGAAGTACTCGCTAGATAGACATGCAAATAAGAATAAGTACAGTCAGAAATAAAAGTGTGCCACGATTTTTGAAGGGAAAACTTCTTTAGCGGCGCTGGACACTTTTTGAGGTGGGGAAAAAATGATAAACTCGAGACAGCGTAAGGCGATCACGTGACCGTAAGATTTAGATGGCCACATTTAGATGGCATTTAAATCAATAAAGAAAAACTCAATGACATTACATGGAAAAGGTTCTAATCTTGTACGGGCTGAAATACGAGTATCTCACAGTTACATTCTAACTTTATAATCTTTATATCACTCAAATATGTCACAGAATGGCCTGGATCATCAGATTATTGTCTATTTGTGGGCATCCTAATGACTAATTAGTCCTAGGGTTCCTCGAGATAGTAAAACAGTCTAGATTCAACTGAGACACACTATAATTGCACGAAAGTCAATAAACAACATACAACATCCTTGTATTGCCAAATCTCTAATCAGAATCACTAATTAGGTAATCACAATTAATAATCGGAGATCAATGCGTCTACACGTGTCAAGGGTCGATAGGAACTATCCGGCGCAGCACTTGAGATTAGGTGACGTCATCAGGCTTGACCCGTGGTTTGTGCACTGTGTTCCCGACATCAATAAAGCTAGGTACATCTCGATGAAATCGCTAATAAAATGAACTCTAGTACTGGTGAATAAAACTCAAAATATCATGACCACATATATTTAGATGCGAGGTCTGCAAGGTAACTTTTCTCAAAAATGGACGGCAAAGTCGACGTTGCAGGTTAAACAATAGGTCGCGAAGTGCGTAGTTTATGGTCATTCAAAAAATTAAAAAGTTAAAAACATTGCAGTCTCGATTTCGGGACTGCAATGTTGCATACAAATTCCATTATTTAACGAGTTTTAAAAAGTTTGGAACTCGTTAAATAATGGAATTTGTATGCAACATTGCAGTCCCGAAATCGAGACTGCAATGTTTTTAACTTTTTAATTTTTTAATTATTATTATTATTATTATAACAGACTATCGCACCGCACCGCGACTTTGGAGCGTCGCACCCATAAGTGAGAGCGACAAAGAGATATCTGTTTCTCGCTCTCACTTATGAGTGCGACGTTGGTACCGCGACTATTTAGGTGTCTCAAATAGGTTAGCGTACTTTCAGCAGAAAAATACACTTCTTTTTTTTTTTAAAGGCGGCAAGCATATCTTTTTAATGGTTTTACTTTTTTATGTGAAAATTAGAACGTTGCTTCCGTAAAATATTTCTATTTCTTGCACCATTTTTGAGAAAAGCACTATATATGACTCGGTTGGAAGGCTACTTGCTGGCTTCGGATTCAATTAAACGGACTCCCAAGGTCGTCCGTTTAAAACGAATCCTCAGCCAGCAAGTAGCTACTTCCGAACCTCGACAATAATGTACTATTACAATTTCTATTCGAATTTTAAACAATTAACGCTACAAATTTGTATTTCGAATTTTAAACAAGCTCACTGACCAGCAATTTCGGAACTAAAGTTTTTCAATAGAAAGGAGGATGCAGGATGGGTCAATTATACATAGTGCTGCAGACATTTTGGACTAGTCATTGAGTTTTCACTTCTGTCGGCACTCCCGGAGTGCAACCCGTTGTTGGTTTTTTTTTGGCATAATTGTGTTAAAAGTGCACTGAGTGACGCCTTCTGTTATTGAAAATCACAACCCTTTTTAGTTACAAAGCTATTCACAATTGTTTAAGCAAATGTTAAGTTAATGTAGCGTGAAATGCGCTTTGTTTGTTTCTCCCTCTAATGCTGTAGGTATCCATTTTAATGTGTTTATATACTTAGCCATAAGAATCACTGGACACGTAGGTACTCGGTCTTTCTTCTCTGTCTAACCATTAACGACAAACGTGATGTGAACTTTAAACTAAAGCGCTCTTATAACCCGCATGGTTCGTTTGTAAACAATTTAATCTGAAAAAGGCGATGTTATAGCTATATAAAATTACTGTTTACAAGCGGGTAAATGTGTCCATGCATATCAAGTTATATGGAACATCATGGTATAATGTAATTTGTGCCCAATTTTAAAGAGTTAATTATAGGTACCGTAAAACGGGGTGAATAGACACGATTTTCAACTTCAAGGACGATTTTCACCAAGAATCCAAATGATAAAAGTAATAATTTTGACATCATGATTTGAGTCTTGCTTAGTTCTTCAATTCTGTATACTTATTTTTAATTTCAACCCGCTGATTTTAGAGAAAATGAAGAAAAACTACCCGATTTCGACATATCGTAAAACGGGGTCGATAGACACGTCATATGGGGTGATTAGAAAAAACAGTCACGGCTGTCACAAACTTCAAATAGGTTTTTATTAGGATAAAAGTAAATAAATAAACTGACTTTCACTAAATCACTTTTTTATAAATCAACTATAATTAAACTAGTCACATACTCATAAAACGTATGAGAATTGTATATAAAAAATCAACTTGGCTTACACTAGAAGCATATTCTTTAAGTACCTACCTATTATTTAAGGAGCAGTGATAAATATTTATATCACAATACATAAAATCACAATGAATAACTATGATAAAAAAGTGTTCAAACTCAAAACTCATATTTAATACCAAAATATATGAAACATTGCTAAATTTTATACTTTATAGTATTGTATAATTTAAAAATTTGAGAAAATACGTTTTGACAACCCTAGCATAAATATTTCCATTCACCCCTATTCGTTATTCTTCACCCCTCAGTCGTGTCTTTTCACCCCATATGACGTGTCTGTTGACCCCATATGGCGTGTCTCCTCACCCTGTTGTCGTGTCTATTCACCCCGTTGGGATGTAAAAACGGTTATGATTTGTTTTTTGCACATTTATCTTTAATTAATAAGGAAAATCGGCATTATCTTTTATTATTTAAACACTAGAAGAACTGGTTTACTTAATACATTATAAATAACACAATAACTAACCTGTATTTCACTGCTACGTCAAAGATCAGATAGGCAATATATCTTACTTTCACAAGGCCTCACTTCAAACTAAAATATTTATTATTTGTGACCATCCTCATGCTTGATTCGTGTTACCAGATTAAATATTGAATATTCTACTATAATTGTATCTCAAAAGAATTGGGGATGGTAGTCTACTTTTTAAAATATAACAATGTAAAGGAAAGTACCGAAATTTTCTCTATTCACCCCGCGATTTCTGGTGACCCCGTTTTACGGTAGGTAACGTTGACATTTAAATTGAGATCTCTGCCGAATTTCTTCATCATTTATAGGTAAACTAATTATTTTAAACGTTCCAAAATTGATTAACTACTTATCATACTTGTGCCGGAAGTTTGAATCGTTTTACTTTCTTGTATGCTCAGTGTAGGTACTCGTTGATTTCCATAGTTGCCCGCGTCCGTCATTTTACCTGAGAGGGGATAACTTTTTTCATAACTCAAAAATGGGTCAACTATGTATGTTCAAAATACCTAGTTTTTTTCGTATTATGGGGAGGGGGATGGGGGCATAATTTCGGTCTTTCGGAGCGATTATTTCTGAAAGTGTGTTTTTAGGGTTCCGTATCCAAAGGGTAAAAACGGGACCCTATTACTAAGACTCCGCTGTCCGTCCGTCCGTCCGTCTATCACCAGGCTGTATCTCACGAACCGTGATAGCTAGACAGTTGAAATTTTCACAGATGATGTATTTCTGTTGCCGCTATAACAAAAAATACTAAAAACAGAATAAAATAAAGATTTAAGGGGGGCTCCCATACAACAAACGTGATTTTTGACCGAAGTTAAGCAACGTCGGGCGGGGTCAGTACTTGGATGGGTGACCGTTTTTTTGCTTGTTTTGCTCTATTTTTTGTTGATGGTGCGGAACCCTCCGTGCGCGAGTCCGACTCGCACTTGGCCGGTTTTTTATGTATTTTTACAATGGACACCGCGATTTTTTTTTATATCAGTTTGTCGGCATGATTGATACTGACATGCAAAATTTCAGATTTCAGATCACTGTGCTAAACCGTGAATAGAAATAAACTGTATCAAAGCATAAGAACTATAACCAGTGGCGGATTTCCCATAAGGCACAGTAGGCTCGAGCCTAGGGCGGCGAGATATTAGGGGCGGCAAATTGTGGCAAAAAAATCGCTGATGATAACAAGAAATAACACAAAATTAGGCCAGGCAACGAATTCTCAAAAAAAGGTATAGAGGGAAATGCTTGGAACACAATTTTTGACTTCTTAACTTTGTTTGAACTAGTTAGGAGGAGAACATATCAAAAGTCCCCGGCCGTAGCACTTGAGCCGGGGGAAGAGGGAGGTTTGAAGGTCCTATTTTTCGGTTTTTCGCTTATATCTCGGAAACGGTATACACCTACTTGCCAGAATTTCATTTGCCATAATTTCATCTGCCATAATAGTCAACAGCCATTATATTGTTTCCCATAATTACATATGCAATACTTATTGTTTACTATATTAGTCACGTGCCAGAAACTTTGTTTGTTTTGTAGCCATAATAAAATTTGCTATTCAAATTGCTTCCCAGGAAGTAGGTTAGGTTAGGTTAGAACTGTGACCTCCTACAAAATAAAACGGCTACCAGAAAGTAGGTTAGATTATGTTAGAACTGTGAACAAGCGAGCGAGCGAAGGGAGCGAGCAAGACTTTCCGGGGCACTCCGACTCGGATAGGTTAGGTTCAGAAGTCGATGTTAGGTCTTTTTTTTTGCGCGCCTTGCTCCGGAGCAAGCGCCTTGCTCTTAGGGCGAACTGCGTAATCGTAATCGTATGCCAGAATTATAGTGACTAGATAGATTCAGGGAAAAACCATTATTTAGTATGGCGTTGAAATATTCTATTAAATAGTATTATTACAATTAATAATATGGACAACAACACGTATGGCACTCGTACGTTCTGAAATCTAATAATCGGGTAAACAAAGAGTATGTCACATCATTTTTATGGTAAACAAACAATTCGGGCAAATAATATTCGGGCATATGAGTATTATTTTATACAATTTTCGGACAAACAATAGACAACCCTCGGAAACTATGCGTTCTAACGACTCATCATTGTACAAAATGAAAGCTGATTAAATTTGCTACAAGTTTTATTTAGTACAGTTTATCGATATCTTGAGGGCCCACCACAGTTGTACGCGAATCGCGGCGCGAAGCCGCGAACGCGAGTGTGGCGTCGATTTCACAGATTGTTCACGCCTTCGCGCCTTGTTCCCCGTTTTTTGTCGGTTTTTCGGCCAGCGTCAAAGGAGGCGCGGAGCGCGAACTTGCAAGACTCCACAATACACACTATTTTGGCTCATCAGTTGCAAGATAAATATTAATTCTATTATACATAGCGGCTATATTTTACGGTTTTACAACAAAACAAAATGGAAAAATAGCTACAGCAAGTATGATGCCTTAGATAAATGACAGTTAAACTCGATAAGCTGATGCTTTTCAGCCATCTTGGCCTGAACTAAACTGCGAAATCACCGAGAAGTTTGCGAGTGTGGAGTCATACGTCAACGTCGCGATATGTTCGCTCGGCGAAATCGCGCCGCGATTCACGCACAATAGTCTGGAGGGGGGCTTGTATAGGGCCCTCCACACTCGTGCGCGAATCGCCGCGAACGCGAGTGTGGAGTCGATTTCGCAGATCTGCTACACTGTTAAAATCTTTCGGGTTCCTTTTCTCGTGAGCATCGTGAATATTATTGATGGAAATTTAATGCAAAATTATAGACATTCAAGAGCAAGAACAGAGTCCAAACAAAGTTAATAAGTTAAAAAGGTGTCCCAAGCCAATGGGCTTGGGACACATTTTTAACGACGAAAACGTATAAACGTAACGCAACGAAAAGGTATAGAGGGTAATGACCCTCTATACCTTTTCGTTGCCTGACCTAAATGTAGTCAATATGATGGGTGCTGATGCTGAAGGGGCGGCTACAGGGTCTGAGCCTAGGGCGGCAAAGACTGCAAATCCGCCACTGACTATAACAAAGCGGGCAGCCAACCGCTCACGGCCGGCGCTACCAGACAATCGAGTTTTGCTTCTCACAATCACGAGACAGGTTAGCATGGACGAGAATAGTTAAATACGAAAAAAGTAGAATGCGAATCCTGACAAACGGGAGGATTAAAATCCGAAATTATTTTTCGCCAGTAAGTATCTGATCCCAATTGATGATTCCTTCTACATCGAGTGGTTTGGAAATCCAAAGAAAAATTGAACTTCCAAGGTTCACAAAATTTATGCACACCTCCTGGAATTGAGCAAACTCTGATTACACGCATTTATTTTAGGACCAAATGAAGGTATTAAAACGATTTCCAGCTTGTTGAGAATTAATTCCTCAAAATGCTGTTTTAGGTAGGAACACAAATAAACCGTATACTTACTCAGGTATAAATCTATTTGTATTAAGTATCTAATATTTTAGTTTTTTTTTCACTTGCGGAAGCGCCCCCCTGGGCAGCATGAACGCCCCCCAATCGCTTCCGCGGCCCTTACCGCCCCCCTGAAACTCTTCAGCGTCCACTGGGGGGCGGTATTGACCACTTTGGGAAACTATGGACTAAGTCAATATTGAGGTAATCAATTTAACTTTCAGGCCTCCATTTTGATGATATATTATTTTGTGAACGAATACAATACAATTACCTACAAACAAACAAATCATCAAAAACATTACATGTAAAAAGGTGCAAGTCTCGCAATGCTTCTACTACAAAAAAGTTTAAGATGTAATGTGAAACCAAGTCGGTTATTTTAATCAGTGCCAGGGAGTGTTAAAACCGTATCAATAAGATATCTTTAATTTGTAATACGTATAATGACTTGGCCATCGCACGGCTGCATAATGACATAAGGATCATCGTCACCTATTAAAAATAATTCTAATTGAACATAACGCTAGCGCTAATTGCAGTTTGAGCATTGCACATATTTAGTGTACGGTACGGTGAGTATACGGTACGAGTAAAGCATTATGTGCGATTGCCAAGTCATTCTATGTATTACAAATTAAAGATATCTTATTGATACGGTTTTAACACCCCCTGGCACTGATTAAAATAACCGACTTGGTTTCACATTTTACATCTTAAACTTTTTTGTAGTATAGAAGCGTTGCGAGACTTGCACCTTTTTACATGTAATGTTTTTGATGAGATCTCATCTCTTTTTGTAGGCAGTCCTTCTTTTCGGGTACTCATACCCATACTATGTATACACATATCATAACTAAACACATCTTTAAAACGTGACTGATATGGCAATATTTTTAGGTTTTCTATGGCTTGATAAGCTGAAAACTACTTATGTTTAAAATGTGAAGCTTGTGGGTATGCTAGAAGTACCTTAGAATTATGATGATCGTGAGTGAGTGAATCAGTGTCGAAATTAAGGAACACATACAATCATTCTTAAACTACAAATTCAAATTGAATGTTTTTGAGAATATATCTTAAGCATGTTAAGCCCTATAGATTACTGAAAATTCAGGGTTCTAGCTTCAGCCATTCAGCCAGCACAAAATTACAGGACGTCGAAAATGGCCTGAAATCCTGAATCGCTTCGAGAAAAGGATGGTACGGCCGTGCCTCTTTGTTTTGCTCGACTTGGCGGGGGCACTGCCGTGCCCCCAGATAACATTTAGTTTGGAGAAAATTATTTTTTGTTAATATAAAATATTTTTTCACCTTTTCCAACTGTTAAACAGTATGCAATAGTTATAGTAGAAACTTTATCGCTGGAATCCAATCTTGGATCTATATCTAAATCCCTAAAGTCTTTTCTCTTATCGATGCATTCCCTAATATTGTTTGTCATAATGATCAGTTGTCCTAACACTAAAAACCCTAATTTTGGTTATCCTAATATTGATTACTTATCTGAATGTTATTATGCATATTTTCTTTATTGCGAGGGTCGCAGTTGAACCCTAACCTAACCCACTTTTGTGGCAGCAAGTTCTAAAACCTAACCATTTTTCAGAACCTTACATTATAGAAAATAATCGTTATGACAATTAATCGTTATGGCATGTGCCCATTAGGACAAACCAGTTAAGGCAAGTGACTTTAGGACAAACGTTGTTAGGGATTCAGAATGACACCCCCAATCTTTACAGTATTTGAAAAAAGGTTTAAATTATAATAGCACAACATAACAGATTAGGATTGTCTGCCTCCGGCTTGCCTTAGCCGGCTGTCCAGAGTGGAGTCGTGAAATCTACGTTCTCGAGGGTAGATGTGAAAACATAAGTGGCAAGTTAGCTACAGGTATGTTTAAAGTCCAGTGACACCTCTCTAGTTCTCTACCCTCAGCCCTCGCACCGGTGTTGCGCTTGAGTCAACTTAGATGTAGCTTAATGTGGGGGCTCACCTTGTACGTGGGGGCGAGTCACCATCTGCCCGAAATAAAATTATATTACCTATACCATTTTATTAGGCAGGCGTCTGGTTTACAATGCCATAGCATAGCGGTAGCCCAGTAGGCCCAGTAAGTCCATGGCTTTGACCCAATAGCCTAGCCTAGTCCATTTTAGATTCCATCAACTCTCAATTAGTCTTTATTAGAGATGCCCCGAATAATGGTTTTGGCCGAATACCGAATATTCGGGCACTCTCTCGGCCGAATACCGAATATTCGGCGACCGAATATACGGCATGAGATGCGAACATTGTGAGTCACAATATTATGAAAACTGTTCGCCAACAAAGCACAACGTTTCGTTCTAAGATATATTTTTTGTAAAACAGGACTAATGAATGTAGGGTTAGAGTCAATGAAATCAGACCCATGATAAAAATAAAATATTTCATAATCAACAAATGCTTAAATAAAGGGTCTTCCTATTTAACAACTTTCCAATAATACTTTTTAAATATTAAATACTTATACCTAATATTGGTATTTTTTTGTGTAATTTTTCTTTTTAGTTAGAGGCAAGAGATATTCGGTATTCGGCCGAATAGTAGACAACATTTGGCCGAATACCGAATATTCGGCAAAAAGGCCGAATAGGCCGAATACCGAATAGTTGCCGAATATTCGTGGCATCTCAGTCTTTATACACCTTGGCGGGTGCTGCTTCCACGTGCGTCCCATGATGGGCAAGGGCAGCATCCACTCGGTGTAGCCCCTACAGGCATTAAAATGTCAAAAGGCAATATATTGTCTTCGGCTCGGCAAACGCCTCCCACAGGTCCGGAACATCATTGTTTCGTGATAGGAAAGACATATTAATATTAATACTAGAGATGCCCCGAATAGTGGTTTTGGCCGAATACCGAATATTCGGCATGACACAAATATTTTTTAATCAACAAATGCTCAAAAAAGGGTCTTCGTATTTAACAACTTTCCAAGAACACATTCTAAATATACCTTACCTACATAGTTTTTGATTATTTTTATTGTGCAATTTTTCTTTTTAAGTAGGTGCAACAGATATTCGGTATTCGGCCGAATAGTAGGCAACATTCGGTCGAATACCGAATATTCGGCAAAGTGGCCGAATAGGCCGAATGCCGAATAGTTGCCGAATATTCGTGGCATCAAACTTGCCACTTACCCATTTAAGGCTCCGTTAACGATTTTAGAGCCAAAATGTAAAATTGATAGATTTAGTCGTTGAAATTGTACTCCTTTTGTTACGTAATATCTAAATAACAAGTATTGGTTTCTATTAACATGTCTTCTCATCTTGCCTTTTAATAATAAGGTCCCGAGCGTGCGTCACCGGCAATATATGACGAGAAGGGGCAGTTTTTAAAAATTCATCCAGAAATTATAGTTATAAATTATAAAAAATTATGTATAAGAACAGTTTCAGGAAATGTTGTAGATTGTTTAAGTCTCAAAATTACGTTGAAATTAAGTCGATTTTCACGAAAAATGTTCACTTGTTTTGAAGTAATTTCTGGTGAAAATTGATTTCGTCTAACTTTCATTTACTCTAGTTCAATATCATATAATAAAAATGTAGTCTATGCAAGTTGGAGTACAGGATATTTGTAGTACAAAATTACCATTTTTAGCAGTCCAACCTTTACGAAATTTACAAATAAGATCGACTAAATCAGTGCTTTACGCGCGTTTACCTAAACGTCCATCAGAGAAAAAATCATTACTAATTTAATGAGTCAGTTTTCAAAAAAATTATCTGTACAAATGCAAGATAAGAAGACGTGCTAATAGATACCCGTACTTGTTATTTCTATTACGTAACAAAAGGTGTACAATTTCATCGACTAAATCTATCAATTTTACATTTTTGCGTCTAAAATCGATACCGGCCTCTTAACAACACAATACATTAAATAACTAAGCTAACATAAGCTTTAAAGTTTAAAGAATAGTGGCATACGACCACGGCTATCCTCTGAATATCTATAATTTAAAGATAATAAATATAAAATATTTTCTAAATGCGATTTCGAGATGAATTTTTTTCTTGTTTCATACTTTTAAGAGCGCAATTTTTCAGTAGTCGGGTTTTAGTTTTTGAACTTATTTTTGAAGTGAAAACTTCTTTAGCGGCGCTGGGCACTTTTTGAGGTGGGGAAAAAATGATAAACTCGAGACAGCGTAAGGCGATTACGTGACCGTAAGGGGCGTAAGGCGATCACGTGACCGTAAGCCCCGTAATTTATGGTGGCCACTCATAATTTAAATGCCTTTTAAATCAATAAAGAAAAACTCAATGTTATTTGACATTGTAAGTCGGGTGACAATGCAATATTATGGTACCATCGAGCTGATCTGATGATGGAGACAGGAGGTGGCCATAGGAACTCTGTGATGAAACAACGCAACCTAATTGTGTTAGGGGTTTTTAGAATTGTCTCGATGAGTATTAGTTGTCTGTCGTAAGAAAAGTACAGTCAGCGATAAAAGCTTGTACCAAAAATGAAATTTTTGCCAAAAACTTATTTATTTTAGTATGAGGGCACCTTCGGTGCCCGGCATTGCAGTGCGACACGTACGTCGGGCTATGCCCGACGCATTTAGTATGAGGTGCCTGGTATTGTCGTTCGCCACCTACGTCGAACTACGCCCGACGCATTAGTATGAAGGGCACCTTCGGTGCCCGGCATTGTAGTGCGCCACGAACGTGGGGCGACGCCCGACACATTTAGTATGAGGTCACCTTCGGTGCCCGGTATTGTAGTGCGCCACGTACATCGGGCTACGCCAGACATATTTAGATGGTAGGCATTGTAGTGCGCCACGTACGTCGAGCTACGCCCGCAGCATTTATAGAATCCTGAGCGCTAGCGGATCCGAAATTCGTTTTAACCGCAATATTAATGTTTTATCGGGTAGGTACATGCAGGGCCGGATCTAGGGTAGAGCGAGTGGAGCGGCCGCTCTAGGCGCCGGATGGCAAGGGGGGCGCAAAAATGGCAAATGAGAAAAAAGTTTTAAAAGACGCGAGCGTGGCGAGGGGGGTGGAAAATAAGCTTGAAAACTTCAACGAAGGGCGCCAAAACCCGATTTCGCTCTACCCTGATCAAGGGCTCGGGCCGGCACTGGGTACATGCAAGCAAAACCGGGGGCAAAAGCTGTACATATTGTATGTATGTACATATTTGAAATGTGCTAATTACGCTCTTTCAAATGATATATGACACGGCATCATAACCTTAAGGAATACTATCTTTCCCTACCTTAGTTTTTATTTTTATAATAATTGACACTGTTGTTTCTTTATTTAATAGGTATATATTGTAGTTTTTATGTATGTATGTATGTCTAGATGTATGTTTATGGTTGTATGTATTTAAGTATGTTTATCTTTATTAATGTTTTGTGTTGTTTGGTTATATTCAATTCGACTTTTCATATTTTTTATTTGCGCCACCTACCGTATAGGTATTCTAATTATTTTGTCTCCGATTAGGGCTTGCAAATATTCGAAACTTTCAGATATTCGAATATTCGACTTTTTCTGACGACGTATTCGAATATTCGAATAATTATTCGAATATTATAAAAAATAAGAAAAGGAACGAGAAATCGGTTTATTATCGTTTTATTCAAAAGCATATATTGCTAAAACTAAGGATATTTAGCAGAAATCCACTTAATTGACTAGATTTTATCATCCTACTATTTATAAGATGCCCACACTTATAAAAACAAGTAAAACGCCAAAATTAGACGTATTTAATATTTCTAGATAAAACTTATTATAAATGCGTCGTTACGTGAAATAATATAACTTTAACGATCCAAACACCTAGGTATGTAAGATATTTTTTTTAGTAGGTAATTATTTTCCGATTTAAATTAACTTGTAATCACTCAGAGGCCTGTAAAAAGGCCTTTAATTTCATTGTATTTTGAATCTTTATTGACTTTATTTGTTTTGGCAAGTTATTATCCCTAATGGTCGGCTAATTATATAATATTGGAATATTTAAGGGAAAAAGTTAGTTGAGTACTGGGTGGATTATTCGTCACCTAAAGGTGCATGGGTAGATTACCAAGTTGGGCAGGTTTGGTATGATTACATTTGAGAATTGCGATAAGTGGCAAGGTTTAGACTTCAAAAATTCGCTTAACGTACGCTTGTACTGAATAAACAGAATGACCCTTTAACTTAAAACTTACGCACCGTAAAAATAACATACTTTTTGATTTCGTTTTCTTTTAAATTGAGTTAGGTTTCACTGTATTCACGAAGTCTATCGAGAGGAATATAGTAAAAATATTATTTCCTTCGTATTTGGGTACCTACCGTTCCTCATTCACTGTAAATACCCGTAAAACACACAGAAACTGTAACTACAGCGGATGACATAGATTTTTTTATAGTAATAAAAAATATTCGAAACCTGAGCGGCCGAATATTCGAATATCAAAACAGGTCGAATATTCGACAAATTCGAATTGCAAGCCCTATCTCCGATATCCAAAGGTTGTCTGGAAGAGATCGCTCTTAAGCGATAAGACCGCCTGTTGTTACCTTTATTGTCTTTGTTTATGTTATTGTACATTTATTGTAAACTACGTGTATGTGAGGTGTGCAATAAAGAGTATTGTATTGTACTTCATTTAATTTTTTTGTTCCTGACTTTATGACCTCTAGAGGGCGCCATGATCAATTTATTGTGACGTTATAAGCCTATAACCAGCGGACAATCAAGACAATTCGAATGACACATCATTTGTCAAGTTATAATGCGTACTTTTGAAGTTATGAGGGAACAGATGAACATACATACATACATACCCACATACATAAAGGTCAAAATCATAACCCTCCTTTTGCTTTGCCGTAGTCGGGTAATAACATCATGAAAAAAAAAACATGTATTCATAGCATAATTTTTATTTATAAGTGATAATAATAATAATAAATAATAAATCAGCCTTTATACGTCCCACTGTTGGGCACAGGCCTCCTCTCATGCGCGAGAGGGCTCGGGCTATAGTCCCCACGCTAGCCCAAAGCGGATTGGGGACTTCACATACACCTTTGAATTTCTTCGCAGATGTATTGCAGGTTTCCTCACGATGTTTCCCTTCACCGAAAAGCTAGTGGTAAATTGATATTTCATACATAAGTTCCGAAAAACTCATTGGTACGAGCCAGAATTGAACCCGCGACCTCCGGATTGAAAGTCGGGCGTCATATCCACTCGGCCACCACCATTTATAAGTGAATAACAAGTAAATTAATAAGTGCATAACCTAATATGGAACAAGTAAATTAATAAGTGCATAGCCTAAAAACAAATAAATTGATAAGTACATAGCCTAATAACAAGTAAATTAATAAGTACATAGGCTAATAACAAGTAAATCCTAATAACAAGTTCTATTCTACAATATTGAGATACAATTCTATTGGCTATATTCAACAACATCATACGAATAAATTCTATTGGCTATAATATTCGATCTATGCCCATGTTTCCTGGGACGGCACATAGTTGAATATGGGGTAGCCATAGTGATAATTATAATACATTCATTAATGCTAGTCTTACTAAAATCTACATATGTTTCTAAAAATGTATTATACTTATCGCCAATTGGCAAACACGACATTAAGTTTAGCTTATTAACTATCGGTGTATCCTTAATTTTTTCTAAATTTACTTCTAATCCTAATTGATTAGTTGTTAAGTGAGTAGTCGGTGATGTCAAGTCTGGTGAATAATCATAGACTATGGCTCTTAATTCTAATAACCACTGTTCTTTAGCATACTGTTCTAATAACTCACGATCATTATTGTCTTTGTTTTTCACTTCACTTTTTGTTATAATGTTTTTCAAGTGGTCTTCCCACATGTCATGATTGTTGTCTTTAGTAATGCAGAATCTCTGTGTGTAATGTTTTCTCATTGCTAACTCCACCCTGGCCAATTCTGCGACGTCATCTGCTGGTGCTGGTTGGGTGATCTGCATGTAGTGTAAGCGTTCTTCTATTTGTGCCTTCAAATCCTGCAGGTCTGCGATGTACTTGGGCTCTAATTGTGGCTCTTCTAACTTGCATGTGATTGATGCGTCTTGAAGTTTTCTGAGTCTTTCTTCGTAGACACGGCGTATCAAGACTGGTCGGTCGTAGAAGTGGTACTGCCGACACGACAACTTGAGCAACTTCTAATGTTCTTCACAATATTTGAATTTCATTGACACATATTTTTTACATGGTTTGTCCCAAGTATAGGCTGAACATATCAGTCCCACAAAATTCCCAAAGTTACCATCTTTTCAAATGCCAAAAACTACCTGCAAGTCGTATCAGGTAACAGTCGTATTAGGTAACAAGTCACTGTGGGATTGATTGATGTTATCGAGGATGCCGACACGTGGTCTAAGGCCTAAGCAGGCCACACTTATGGATCAGAGACTCAGAACAGGGTTCTTGCATCTGTACTGATATGATTGAAGCTCGCCGTGGGTTATGTGATTCTTCCAGACGCCATTGGTTATTCTGGTTTCGCTCAGCAAGTAAATGGGCCACGTCTACACATAGCCGTCTTCGTTCGAGTCACGTCCGTACTTCTGTATTCCTCGCAAAAATACATGAAAAATAAAAATTGATACAGAAAGCAACTTAAGCAACAAGTGTCAATACTGTCAATGTCACTGATAGATGTCACTGGAAAAACCGATTATTTTTGAGCTGTCAAGATCTCATGTCAGAACGTCACTACTAATTTTGACAGCTCCCTTAAAAAAAACAATGTCTCTGGTTTTTGGCTTCCAATTATTGGGTCGTACATTATTGGGTCGGGCTTTCTCGACCTGTACCAATAATGTTCAGCCCAATAATTGAAAGCCAAGGGACTCAAATTAGTGGACGCGAATTATGGGGTCGTACATTATTGCCCTGTGAAAATAGTGGCTTCGTATTATCGCCCCGGACCAAACTTGCGCGGACCGAGAATGCTCAACCCAGGAATGTACAGCCCAATAATCCGCGTCCATCATGGACGCCAATTATTGGGCTGTACATTCTTGGGTTGAGCATTATTTGGTTGTGTATTAGTGGCTCCCTGACATGATGATTTTGACACCTGACGGCTTACTACTTTTTACGACTTTTTTTTCATGACCATGACCAAAATTCTTACAGCCAAAAATGTTAGTTGTTTATTTTTTATTTATTCTTTTATTTTAAAACATGGATTAAATGGTGTTCAAATAAATAAATAAATATCAAATATCATATTCAAATAAATAGCCCATTTTTATTGCTTCCATAGTGTATTACACTTTTTACCGCCATCTAGTGTCGAGTAGCGAATTCGAGCTATATGTGGAGCAGGGCTAGACAACATTTAAGGCTTCGTCACACAGGCGCGTTTTCCGGACGGGACGTCAGCAGGGCGCGCCGCTTTTACATACAATAAAACGCTCACGCCCCGCTCACGCCGCGCCTGGTTAACGCGCCTGTGTGACGAAGCCTTTATAGATTATACTTACTTTACTCTGATTTATACTATTTATAGTATGAGCGTTAAGGTGAAAAATGTATTCACTGTTCATAACTTTTTTACAAGCTTTTGCAAGCTAAGGGTCTCACTCAAAATAATACTGTAGGTATGATTGTCACATTTATGACATTTAGTACACCTATCAGCAATCACCTTATCTTGAACCAACTACATATTATAAAATTTTGTAATAAAACTGAGGCATTTATATAACATACCAACGGTTTCTGATCCCTGGAATTGAGTAGCACGCAATTGAAGTTCGCGAAAATCGAGAAGCTTCCATTCTAGCATGTTCTTATCGATCGACGTGTTCTAGAACGCGGTTCGTGACCTCTCAAGGTTGCTACTGTTGCTAGGGTGGTAGGTTGGTTGGTAGTTGCTATGCTAGTAGGTAGAACAAAATAGATGATAACGAATAGCGTAAAGGGCTTTTTCTAAAATAAATATCGAAAACCAATGATTTATAACTCAAGATAGGTTATAGGCGTTCCAAAATTGAAGCGCTTACCTTGTGACAAATTGGACAAGTTGCCTTTAGTCGCGGCTGGACAAGCGAGAAATGTGCACATGCTAACGAGCTCCCGCGCACCGAATGAGAAAAAGACGAGCTTATGTTTAACAACGAGCAGTACCGTCTTTACCATAAGGGCACACGGGGCCCGTGCCCAGGGCCCCCATCCTCAGGGGGCCCCCAAGAACAGACAGTAACAGTATATTTGATTACCCATAATAAATAGGAGATCATAGTAGAAGAATGTTAGTTTAATTAGCTTTCTTTACTTTCCAAAAGGGCCCCAAATTCTTATGTGCCCAGGAGCCCCAGCAGACGGCCCTGACAACGAGTGTGACAAAGATGGATGGAATGAGAAAATTAATCAAAAATAACAGATTTCTTCGTAGGCACAGAAATAAATGATACGTACAGACAGACAGACAGACAGGGAAGCGACTTTGTTTTATACTATGTAGTGATTAGTGATGTTATGAAACAGGTAACATAATAATTGTAGATGGCGCTATTCTAGAATTTACGTTTAAAGACTTTTTTTGAATTTTAAAATTCTATTTAGCTTAGACGGTCTCTAGGTAACTTGTCTTCATCACAAAAAATTTAAAACGGAAGAGAGGATTATCGAAACCTTTTTTGCCCAAAAATCTTAGTTTAGGTACCTACTTATAATAAATTACAAAATCCATGGACCTATAATATTACGGACAGAATTTCGCTTACAACACAACTGTGATTCCAACATCCACCAGTTTCATAGTATTTACGCGTGACACACACACATTGACAGCCCACATCCACCAGTTTGCCGTCAGACGAATCGAAACGTCATTGAAGTAAACATGTCGAAGAAAAATATAAAATATGCCGGCATGCGTAGTTAAATCCTGCTAGAATTGTACCGATCGAAAGAAAAAAAGTCACGGAATAACTTTTCATACTTAAGTTTATGAATTAGTACGTAAAATCACGATAATTTGTTGTTTATAAATTATCAAACTGCAAAACAGGAGTGTGACCAGTAACATGAATAGTGTAATTTCCCGAAAGTAGGGTAATTGATACCCTTCTTATTAAATCATTATGTATTAAGAGATCATTTAGGTAAATGGTTAAATTATTGATTGTGCATTTCAAACTAGGTCGGTATGGTAATTTCCCGATACTAAGGAGATTTAGACGCTTACATGCATGTTTGATAGTTAACGTTTGTTTGTTATTCCCATTTCTTTTAATAACTTTATTTTCTTTTCCTTTTGTAAGAATTTGATATGTTTTCTGAAAGAGCTACGATTTTGTATGATTCCATGTACATATGTATATTTTCTAAATCAAATTTCTATTACACCTTATGTGTATAATTGCATGAATTCTATAGTAATTTAAATTGTATTTTTTTCCCTTATTTTCTCGTAATGCATGTTAATTATAAGATGTAATTATTTTTGAAAAGATGTGTCCCGCCGAGTTTGTTGCCGGTCCCATATTGGGATACCCTCCTCCAATTGAGGGGGGATTTAAATCTTCTCGGGGCAGAGGTGTAGGGTTGGAGCCGGTCTACCTAGCTTTATTTGACGTTCATAAGCGCATTGTAATTATGCCTACTTGAATAAACTATCTTTTATCTTTTATCTTATCTTATCTATGTATTATATTTTTTTTGTTGAAAACCAGAAGATGTAATTATTTTTGAAAAGATGTGTCCCGCCGAGTTTGTTGCCGGTCCCATATTGGGATACCCTCCTCCAATTGAGGGGGGATTTAAATCTTCTCGGGGCAGAGGTGTAGGGTTGGAGCCGGTCTACCTAGCTTTATTTGACGTTCATAAGCGCATTGTAATTATGCCTACTTGAATAAACTATCTTTTATCTTTTATCTTATCTTATCTATGTATTATATTTTTTTTGTTGAAAACCAGATATGTTTCAAGTTAAATGTATAAATTAAAAAAACATGACGAACTGATTTCATTACGATGCTAAGTATCATTAGGTATTGAAAATAATGTTTGCACAAAGTAATTGTGCAATATTGCGAATTTCAAGACCTATAAAATCAGATACGTACACACCTTTTTTATTGTCTAACGTAAAACTGTCCCAATTTTTTTATTCGAAAACAAGGACGATATTAAAAATAATTGTTTCACCATTAGGGGAGAATTTGTGTTACATGGTAACACTCGTCTACACGCACACATTCAAACCGTCCGCCATTGCAGTGTCACAGTTTGTCGTAGGTGACAGTCCGTCCGTAATATTCTAGGTCCATGACAAAATCTATAAAAAACCTTGTTGAGTTTAGTTTTAATTTAATAGAAATTATCTACCTTAATGATATTGCCAAAAAGTTTTTATGGAAATCTAAAAAAAGTATTTTCCTCGCATGTTCCTCGCCAGCTCTCATCTCAGCATAATTATGAACTAAAAGTACATATTGCAACAATACAAAACAATAGGTGTACTGTACAACCATTACTGGTCTAGACTACTCTAGACGAACAAAGAATGTACTCGAATCACCTCGAAAGTCCCATCAAACGGATCAATAAACAGCTGTGCCCCACACATCCATACATGACCCTGACACACACATTGCCAGTTGGCACACGCTCCGCCTTTGTTCTCGAAATTTCTACTCGCCGCTAGATGTCTCACTTAACTATATATAAGCGCGCCGGCCGGCGAACCGGCATGTTATTCGAAAGAAAGCAACGCAACTGTAAACATTCGGTGCAACGCACTGCGATCTTATTTGAAGCGGAAGAAATCTAAGCTAGCCAACGCAAAAATGTCTCTGCTACCTTTCATCATGGGCTTGGACCATCCCCACCGCCTGATGGAACAGGACTTCGGGCTCGCCTTGACTCCCGACGACTTACTCACCGCGGCCGTATCTCCAATGCTGTCCAGAGATTACTACCGTCCCTGGAGGCAGCTGGCCGCCGCAGCGCGAGACGTCGGCTCCACCATCAAGTCCGACAAGGAGAAGTTTCAAGTAAACCTCGACGTGCAACACTTCGCGCCTGAAGAGATCACCGTCAAGACGGCCGACGGATTCGTGGTCATCGAGGGCAAACATGAGGAAAAGAAGGACGAGCACGGTTACATCTCCCGCCAGTTCACAAGACGGTACGCGCTCCCTGAAGGCTGCAACCCTGAGACGGTGGAGTCGAGGCTATCGTCCGACGGCGTCCTGTCCGTCATCGCTCCCCGCGTGGCTCCAGCCTTGAAGAACGAGAGGAGTGTCCCCATCAACCAGACTGGGCCGGTTAGGAAGGAAATCAAGGATCAGTCGCCACAGGCCAACGGCGATAATAAGTAATTCCCTTCTGTAATTAGTTTCGTCATAAAATTTAGCCCTCCTACATGGCAGAGCCAATAAGAGCTAAATTTGTATGGCCGCGTTTTAGTCGTCGTGTCAGTATTTTCATACTCAATTGCATTTCCAAATGTTTTTTTTTTGTGATAAAGACTGATTTTGTAAAAAATAGGTCAACCTCAATGTTAATTTTTTAGGTTTATAAATAAATTTCCTTTTATGTGTAAATTAAGTTTTTTTATTACGACTACCTTCTAACCTACCCCACATACCAGGTGTAAAAAATATAGTGGACATGCATTTAAGGGCGTTTATAGAAATAGTATGTACTTAGTATTTTAACTATTACCTATTCTTTTTTCTTTTATTCCTCGAACACGCCCTAAAGGGATCCCCAAGGGTAAGTAAGTACAAGGTCACCTTGACAAGGTTCAAGGTGACCTTGTACTTGAATCAATACATTAGGGTGTCGCCTGTCCAATATTTGATCAAAATGAGCATTGCGTCTCACTCTCTCATTAAGCTAAATGTGAGACGCAAATACAAATTTGATCAAATATTGGTGAGGTGGAGTAACCACCCTTTTCTTGGTCCAATTGTAGGTATTTGCGTCTCGCCCAAAAATAAGTAGCGTTTCATTAATTAAATACTTATCTAACTTTCTAGTGAATAGTCATGTCATAGAAAAATTCCTGGGTATATAGACAGACCGATAAACACAAACATACTTAAATGTGAGAAAAACAGAAACATATTGCTAATGCTATTAGAAAAGCTAATTGTAAATTTCGCTAAAACTTACCTATTGACGAAAAGCATTCTAGTCATTCTACGGTGGGTGTAGGCAAGGTGCAGGCAAATAATAAAATAAAATATTTTTTTCTTACAATACAGATGAAAATATTGTCATGAAAATTCAACCTTCATCGAGGAAGGTAAGTACCTACAGTCCTACATGAAATACAAATGCAAATGTCGATACGCAGTCCCAGACAACCACACAAACTTACAAATGCGGTAGATGAGGGCGCCACCATTTATACATAAAGAGGAAACTAGTAACGGAAAATTGCGGTGGCATTGTAGGCCACCTACGTGGTTAAAATTGCGCGACGGTTATGCAAGGCTGGTATGTGTAGGTATGTTGTATGTTGCACATTAGTGCATTGACCGACGATACAATGCCCGTAGCAACGAGCAACAAGGGGCGACGACTCGACCAGTCTATTTATAGAATATTTCAAGGTTAGGCAGTAATAAACATGATTCTGACTTGGAATTTTATTAAGATGTGTTTAAAACAAGTTTAAAATAAATCCATACTAATATTATAAATGCGAAAGTGTGTGTCTGTCTGTCTGTTACCTCTTCACGCTTAAACCACTGAACCGATTTAGTTGAAATTTGGTATGGAGATAGTTTGAGTCCCGGGGGAAGGACATAGGGTAGTTTTTATCCCAAAAATCTCCCTTTAAGGGGGTGAAAAGGGGGGTGGAAGTTTGTATGGGGAATCGTTAAAAAGCAAATTGGGTAAAAATAAGCTACCCAAATTACTAACTCCACGCAGAAGAAGTCGCGGGCAAAAGCTACTACTATGATAATGAAACCGGCCAAGAGTGAGTCGGTTAAAAGATCTTTATAAAATGAAAAAAATCCCCAAAGGCCATCCAAGGGCCTTTACAAAAACCGGTGTAACTGACCTGAAGCTAGATAGGGAATCTTGAGATGGAGATCGCTATGATGATTTGGTTTTAATTATTGCAGTGTGATACTTCGTAAACCGAAAAAAGAAACGAGTGTACGTACGTGGGCCATACTGAATGTTTCTGGATTCTGATATATGAGACGACTTATCTTTTCTAAGTGGCCAGTCCAGGAATTTTCAGTATGCCCTAAGTACAGTCGCCAGGCCACGCCATCCGATATATCGGAGCGGCCAATATTAAAGTGCATGTTCTGATATTTTTGAGCACCTTGGCCACTCCGATGTATCTAATGGGGTCTGTACTGAGGTTCCTTATATTAAGGCTTCGGCACGCAGGCGCGTTTTCCGGGCGGGGCGTTAGCGGGGCGTGAGCGTTTTGTATGTAAAAGCGGCGAAGTTAAGAATAACATAGAATTTTGTCATAATATCGACTTCCGATTTCCGATGATTCGAGTGTTCCGTATCATTCATTACACATCTGGGGGCACGGCAGTGTCCCTGCCAAGTCGAGCAAAACAAAGAGGCACGGCCGTACCATCCTTTTCTAGAAACAATTCAGGCCGACGTCCTGTAATTTTGTGCTGGCTAAAGCTAGAATAGAACCATGAATTTTCAATGACATATGGGGCTTAACATAATATAACCGACTTGGTTTCACATTATTACATCTCAAAACTTTTTTGTAGTTGAAGAAGTGTGTTGCGAGACTTGCATCTTTTTACATGTAACGTTTTTAATGGTTATTTTTTTTTTCAAAATCTTATTATAGTTTTCCTTTAGACCTTTTGAACCGAGTCTGTCGCTGTGTCTCTCTCTAATGTCTATCTATGCAAGTTTTTAAATTTTCTAGCACTTCTGTCGCGAGCTCAACATAACTTAGTAATAATTTTACCCTCTTGTTGCATAAGGATTAGGGATTTTTGTGGCACAAATAGAAAAATAAAAGGAAAATCTTTAATAATAAAAATGTTTTATTAAAAAAAATCAGTCTTAAATTAAGGTTCTCGACATGTTCTCATGAAATGACTAGCCACTCAACATAAAGATTAACAGAACCGGGTACTTAATTTTTCTTGGAGCAACTGTCTTTATCACAGGATTCAGTATAGGGATTTTTAGGAAGTTCAGGGCTTTCCTTTATTTCTTTGATTTCTTTCCTAATCGGGCCAGTCTGCGTGATGGGTACCACTCTTTCAGATTTGTTTTCCAACTGCAACCTCCTCGGCGCGGACACCGTCAGGACTCCATCGCTCGACAGCTGGGATACCACCTTCTCAGGCTCTACACCCTCTGGCAAAGAGTACCTCCTCACAAACTGACGGGAGACAAAGCCATGGTCATCTTCCTTCTCCTCGTGCTTCCCTTCAACGACCACATAACCATCTGCAGTCTTGACGGTAATCTCATCAGGGCTAAAGTGCTGAACATCCAAGTTTATCTGGAACTGGTCTTTATCCGCCTTAATAGTGGATCCGACGTCTCTGCTGATTGAAGCTAGGTGACGCCAGGGCCGGTAGTAGTCGTGGAACGAGAAGGGAGAAAACATGGAAGTCAGGAAGTCACCGGGTGCGAACTCCAGGCCGAAGTCTTGATCGAATAAGCTGTTCCGCCGTCTGTACAAGTCTCGTCTCTCTGATTTATCTCCACATTTCTCTTCAGCCAAAGCTAAATTGGCTCCAATGATGACTAAGAAGATGAAAGTATACGTAGATGCATTGAATGTCTTCATTTTGAGCGTATCTTGAGCGTACTTTTAGTGTTTTTCTCGAAATCGCAGCGAAATGCACTTGAAAGAATTCACTTGACAATTGACGCAGAATGCCGGCCGGCGCTTGTTTATATAGCAGCCCCGACATCTATCGGCGAGTAGAAACACGTGGAAGCTTCTCGTACTTACTGACGTGTTCGTTTCGTTGTAGGGACACGTTGGATGCGATAATTATTATCTTGGCCGTTGTCATTGGAGAAGGGGATTGATATTTTTTATTATGCAATTTTTTTGAAAGGTGTTTATGTAAACAGGTGATAATTGGTGGTAATGATAAGGATAACTTGCGTCAGACGGCTTATTCGTGAATGGCGCCTATTTTAAAACTATACTTATTATGAAACCATCTGAAATATGTTTAGAGCGCAAAAATGTTTAAACATTAATTACTAAAGGCTTCGTCACACAGGCGCGTTTTCCGGGCGGGGCGTGAGCAGGGCATGACCGTTACATATGTAAAAGCGGCGCGCACCACTCACGCGCCGCCCGGAAAACGCGCCGTGCTATTTATTGGCTAGAGATATAATCTTAAGTAATCCTATTGTGTCATATTCATATGCGTCATTGAAGCACAACACAACTCAAAATCACTTGTCAGGTTCCCGCTACCAATAAAATATCAAGTCAATGCATTGAGCTATTATTACTAACGTATAGAGGAGACATCGCCCATCACTACTAGTCTGGAGTTAAATTAAATACAAGTCGTCTCCTTCACGATTTTCGTAGACATCTCTTCTAAATACCTAAAACTGGTATGGATGTGTTCCTCGTGGTCTCTAGAATACGAATTGACCGGTTTTAGTTTATGGAGAGGGGGACGTGTCGATAAAAAGGGGGGGAATGTGGGCGGCCGACCAGCATTGATATTTGTTCACATCTTGAGTCCTATGGGACCGATCGGTTCGTTTCAGGTGTCGTTTGAAAGAGTATTAAACGTGCTATTATTGCTTCATAATAACTGTAGTCATAACTGTAGTCGTTTAGAAAATATTTTAAAATATATGATTTTTTACCGTGCATGGATGGCATAAGTACTGACAAAACATGCGTCTAACTCAATAAATTATAACTTTACCGCAATTAATGTTATTACAAAATATACGAGAAATTTCATTAGCTTTCTAAAAACATAAGGTTTATTGGTGTATGGTATTATATAACCATGTAATGATGAATTTTGTTCAGCATGGGTCACTACGCACCGTCACGTAAATGGCGGGCGACCGACCTCAACTGTTCATTGTTTCTCGGGTTCTATTTTACTGATCAATTGGTGATGGATACCATTAGAAAGAATGTTAAATGTACAATAATTGGTTTCTAATAACCGTAGTCATAACTGTAGTCATTTACAAAATAATTGAAAATATATGATTTTTACCGTGCATGGACATAAGTACTGGTAAAACATGCTTCTAACTCAATAGATTATAACATTACCGCAATAAATATTTTCAAAATATACGGAAAATTTTATGAGCTATCCAAAAATATAAGTTTTATTGCTTTATAATGTTGTATAACTAAGTAATCATGAATTTTGTTCAGCATGGGTACTGTGCAACGTCACTTAAATGGAGCCCGGCCATCGTTGAGTTTTCATTATATTTCGGGTTCTATTTTTCTGATACATGATGGATACCATTTGCAAGCATATTAAATGTTCTGTGAATACTCGATTGTTTGAAATCTGAGGCCCAAAATAACCATTTTAAAAATATTAAAGAAAATGTTTAATTTTTACCTTAGAAGTTTGCTTAGTGACTGAAATAATTTGAGAAAGAGATAATGTAGTAAATATAGCGTGAAATTTTTAGAGTAAAATCAGCAAACTATTTATTAACTTTCCAAAAATATTGTTTAGTTACCGTACAACTATAAACATATATGTAGGTATGCCAGGACCAATTTCGCCAAGCAAGCAAACACACGGCGCGGCGAGCGCCTGGTAGACCAGCAACATTCTATTATTGTATGACAGTACATTTTATAATGTAGGTATCCAAAATGATAAAATATCGATATAAATGATGGTTTGTTTGTTTTGTTTTTTTATCACAGGAAACTTAAGTATATTTTGACTCTTTTGACAAAAGCCCAGTTCTAGGTTCATAACATCGTTAAGTTCGTAGCTTTCATGATTGCAAAACCACTGCATATGAAGTACTTAATATCTGTGTTGTTATTTGACTCACTCGTCTACACGTTAAACGTTTTCAAACCCACTCCGTAGTTAATAATTTAAAATCACCTTTTTAGTGAGATCTGAGGCTTGTGGCGTTAAAGAGATATTTGTCGCCGCACGCTCCAGGATGCAAAATAAGTGACTACTATTTGAGTAGCAGCGTATGTCCACATAATAACTATCCGTGAAGTCCGGTTTTAAGTATAGTAATAGTAAGATAAGGTCAATATTGAGTAAACTATCTATATTATATTTATTTACTATTTTATTTTACGGTCTAATTTATAGTTTTTGCTTACCTATTGATTCATTGGCGTTTGGCATTGTAGTTTTAGCTTGTAAGTATGACTCTATTGACAGTTATAAGATGTACTACGGTATTTAAATAACGCTCGTCTGTAACTACATGATCTTAGATCTATAATAGCGACTCATAACTTCTCTGTTCGACTGTAAGTCATACAAGAGAGTTAAGTAGCGATTGCGATATAAGTAGAAGACTTTATCACACGTTTAGAACCTTAAGTGCAAATTGCAGATTATTACTCATATAGATGTTAAGGTTGTTCAATTCACTATGAGCTATAAGCTATAATATTAGCAGCTTAACATGCAATATAGCGCCAAAAACAGCTACTGTAGATCTTAAATCTTTAGATGAACCTTTTAAACACTTTTATCTCACCAGAGCCTGTAAACTGTAAACTAAGACTATAGATGTAGCTATTCTAGAGCCAGGCTGTCTTTAGGTAAGAAAATAGGTGCTAAGTGTCGCCTAATTGTTTGTTGGGATTTATATGACGGTGCGCAGTGACCCATGCTGAACAAAATTCATTATTACTTGGTTATATAATATCTTACACCAATAAATCTTATGTTTTTGGAAAGCTAATGAAATGTCTCGTATATTTTGTAAATACATTAATTGCGATAAAGTTATAATTTATTAAGTTAGAACCATGTTTTAGCAGTACTTATGTGCATGCACGGTAAAAAATCATGTTTTCAATTATTTTGAAAATGACTAAAGTTATGACTACAGTTATTGAAAACCAATTATAGTACGTTTAATATTCTTTCAAATGGTATCTATCACGAACTGATCAATAAAATAAAACCCGAGAAATAATGAAAAGTTGAAGCCGATCGCCTGCCATTTACGTGGCGGCGCTTAGTGACCCATGCTGAACAAAATTCGTAATTACTTGGTTATATAATATCATACACCAATAAAACTTATATTTTTGGAAAGCTAATGAAATTTCACGTACATTTTGTAAGAATATTATTGGAGTAAAGTTATAATTTATTGAGTTAGACGCATATTTTATCAGTACTTATGCCATCCATGCACGGTAAAAAAATCAAATATTTTAAAATATTTTGTAAATTACTAAAGTTATGACTACGGCTATTAGAAACCATTTATTGTACGTTTAATAACCTTTCAAATGGTACCTATCAGCAATTGATCAATAAAATAGAACCCGAGAAATAATGAAAAGTTTACGTCGGTCGCCCGCCATTTACGTGACGGTGCGTAGTGACCCATGCTGAACAAAATTCGTTATTAATTGGTTATATAATATCATACGCCAATAAAACTTATGTTTTTGGTAAGCTAATGAAATGTCTCGTATATTTTGTAATAAAATAATTGCGGTATTGTTGTAATTTATTGAGTTAGGCGCATATTTAATCAGTACTTATGCCATCCATGCACGGTATAAAATCAAATATTTTAAAATATTTTGTAAACGACTACAGTTATGACTACGGTTATTATGAAACAATAATAGCACGTTTAATACTCTTTCAAACGACACCTCACACGAACCGATCGGTCCCATAGGACTCAAGATGTGCACAAATATCAATAATGGTCGGCCGCCATCTTTGCCCCCCTTTTTTTCGACCCGTCCCCCACTCCATAAACTAAAACCGGTCATTTCGTATTCTAGAGATCACGAGGAACACATCCATACCAGTTTTAGGTATTTAGAAGAGATGTCGACGACTTTTCTCAAAACAGGCCGATTTCCACCTGTCTATACTGTGTTCCGTTCAACTGCGGCCGGCCGGCCGCACGCCACTCAGTCGCTTGCGAATTCTAAAGCGACGCAGTCGTATTTGTTTTAAAACGAAACAGTGTAAAAATTTCGGTAAATATGCTCTCGTGTGTGCTGCGATATTGCACTAATAATTCAAGCAATACCGTGAAGTGCAAAGGAGTAACTTTCCATCGGTAAGTAACTCTATAATCATTTTAAATCTTAATTTGAACAAAATGTTTAGTGGACGCCATGTTGCGTCATTTGTCATAGACTAAAAATTAAGAGACGTGACATTGTGTACATTGTGTGGATGTAGCTGGTCAAGGAAATCTTGTCAGTAAAAAAAGGCGCGAAATTCAAATTTTGTATGGGACGATATCCCTTCGCGCTTACATTTTTCAAATTTGCCGCCTTTTTCTACTGACAAGATCTGCTTGACCAGCTATAGTAAAAGGTGATGTTTCTTTTTAAAGCGGAATATAATATTTGTACACATTATTTAGAAAAGAACTGACAGTTAATGGATGAAAAAAGGTAAACTATGAAAAACTATCCTTGAATTTTGAAAGTGATAATTTGTCTTATTTTATTCAAGTTTTCCACGTCTGGGGCGCAAAACAGGGAAAAATGGATAAAATTTGACCAAAACAACCGCAGCGAAGAGACCTGGTTACCGTCCGTCCACCCGTCCGGGAAGGCGTTTCTCAAAGCGGCAAAAGTTAACAAAACTTATATTGTTTAAGGGTAATTAAATAAAAATAATATTACTACAAACTTTTTTTTATAAAAGCAAAAAGCTTTCCATGACCCCCTGAACCAGTTAATATATGTAGTCGCCATCAGTTGTATCAGAGCGGCCACGGTGCTCAAAAATATCTGAACATGCACTCTAACGCCATGACAATAGAGGCCTGCTCAGATGTTCGTGAGCACGTGGCCGCTCCGATATATCTGATGGCGACTGTACATACCTCAGAGGTAAGTGTAATAAATACTACACTTACCTAATTAAAATTGACCAAAAATAAACAGACAATATTCATATAACTTGATAATCTTAATATTAAAAAATGTATCATCCACGTTCCCGTAGGTACCTAATTATTTAGGCAGAATATAAACAAGTGTCGCGTCTGCGACGGTGACATCGTATGTCTAGTTAGCCGCCCTCCCCGCGCCCCGCACTACCGCGCTTGCTACCATGATTTTGTTCGTGCCGTCTGTTCTATGTACGTAGTACATTATACTTCAATGAGTCAATGTGGCTAATTCCGTCATAGGGCCTATTCCGTCCACGAGCGTAATATTTCTAGATCATTGACGTATAGGGTTAAAGGCTTATTATGTTACAATCCGATACAACATTCAAGCGTCGATTGAGAAACTTTTTACTGGACACCCCATTATATTCAATAAGTAAATTTTTTGACATAACTGTATAATTTATAATCGCGTTCCTATTTTTGACATTGTTTTCGTTTAATTATTGTTATTATTTGACGATCCTTCTCAGGTGATTTTTTATTTTTCATATTATGAATTTATTTGGATTAAGCATCTTTCTATTATTTAAATGTATTTCTGACGATCACAATATAGATTCTTATAAATTGACATTAATGTAATTTGTACTGTAATCATATATTGTGAAATAAATAAATCTAATTTAATCTAATCTTCGGCACATAGGCGCGTTTTCCCGGCGGGGCCTGAGCGTTTTGTATGTAAAAGCGGCGCGCCACGCTCACGCCGCGCCCGGTAAACGCGCCGGTGTGACGAAGCCTTAAGGACGGGCTAATGAGGCACTAGTACTAGTTCAGCGGTGTTACTCACGAATTCCAGCCAATCGTGCAGTCTAACGCATACGCAACTAGTTGCGACCAATAGCGCGCGTAATGCGAACTCGTCAACCAATCGCGCGCGTGATGCGAACTCATCAACCAATCGCTTTGTAGCGATTTCACACCGCTGTACTGGCCCCTGTCATGCCTCATTATTATTGCCCGTAAAGCCCAATGATTTATAACTCAAGATAGGTTATAGGCGTTCCAAAATTGAAGCGCTTAACTTGTGACAATTTGTCACAAGTTGCCTTTAGACGCGGCTGGACAAACGAGAAATGTGCACGTGCTAACAAGCTCCTGCACACCGAAAGAGCAAGAAACGACCTTATGTTTAACAACGAATGTGACAAAGATGGATGGAATGAGAAAATTAATCAAAAATAACAGATTTCTTCGTAGGCACAGAAATAAATATGGATGTATTTTTTGTGCTCCTCAAGTATGAGTATAACCTTTCTATGGTTATATAATATCATTGGTAAAGCCAGTCCCTAGATATCTATGTCAATGTTCTAGATGCTTTTCAATTGTAGGAAACAAAACCATCTGCGTTTGATTGCTGAAACTAAAAGCAATCGTTGTTCGAGAAAAACGCTAGTAGACGGAATAGGCCCTAAGACAGAATGAGCCACATTGACATTAAATCAAAAATATTTTAAGTCATGCAACAAAGGACACTAATAGATTTTAGGTTTATTAAAATCAGGCTTCGGCACACAGGCGCGTTTTCCGGGCGGGGCGTGAGCGGGGCGTTTTGTATATAAAAGCGGCGCGCCCCGCTCACGCTGCGCCCGGAAAACGCGCCTGTGTGACGAAGCCTTTTGCAGTTATTTATCTTAATTTTATTTATGTTGTATAATCATTAACATTGTAGTCCTCTTGTTATACATAACATGTACCTATAATAAGCCATGTACCTACTAGTATTGAGAACGCTACTCGCCACAAGATGGCGCTGTAACCGCAATCTATTTTTTGCACGCCTCAAGAAAGTTCTGGAAAGCGCAGTTTGTCGTACATTCGAGAATATACACTCTCTCTCTTTCTGACGCGTGTTGCAACGGATAACGCTTTCCCTTTCGCGCGCAATGGCTAAGTCAATAGAAGAGGGCGGTGCACAGCGTAGGGATACCACAGTAAAAATAAAAATAACCTGAGCAATTTAAAATCTAGGTAAACTTACATTTTTTTAGTTTTAAAACATGTGTTTGTTAAAAACATACTGTTTGTGAAAAATTTTATTTACAAATCAAATAAAATTGCCTGTGTAGTGGAGCATATTGTTTTCGTATTGAATAGAGTTTGGCTAACCAAAAATTGTTGACAGATATTTATTTATTTATTTATTTATTTAAACTTTATTGCACAATACACAAAAATAATGTACAAATGGCGGACTTAATGCCTAATGGCATTCTCTACCAGTCAACCATCGGGCCAAACAGAGACATGTAAAATTGGTGCAAGGAGAAAAAGGAATTTAATTATTAGAACTTAGTAAACAACTAAACAATTAATAATTCTGATAAACTACATGTAGAATACACAAATAAAAACACTAGAATATATATAAATAATATACTACTACATATTTTATACATACTCATAATATATAATATAATGATGAACGCTACTCGAACTCTTGTTTCAGCAAATACTTATGTAGCAACCGCTTGAAAGCTAACTTGCTCGGGGCTTGTCTTATATTGAGAGGGAGTGAATTCCAGAGACGACTCGCCTGGACAGCAAAGGAGTTAGTCATAAACCCAGTGCGGTGAGCGGGAATTGATAGTTTGAGAACACGAGATGTACGCAACTCAACTCCAGGGCGAGGGGTATCAAACGGGAACTTATTTCTTAGATATCCAGGAGCAGAAGGCTCAAACAAGATTAAAAATAGGGTACAAAGTATTCGAAGTGATCTACGGCGACGGATGGAGAGCCAATTGAGCTGGCGACGGTAATAGGAAACATGATCGTATTTACGCAAACCAAAGATAAATCTTATGCCGTTGTTGAGGAGACGTTCAAGTTTGTTGAGGGACTCTTGAGTGGCATTCGTTGTACACACGTATATTTCGTTATTGTATCACCAATTGTCTATGATTTAAAAAAAGCTAAAAGGTTTGTGTCTCTAATTTAGTGTTATAGATGGTCAAGCAAATCTTGTCAGTAGAAAAAGGCGCGAAATTCAAATTTTCTATGAGACGATATCCCTTCGCGCCTACATATTTCAAATTTGCCGCCGTTTTCTACTGACAAGATCTGGTTGACCAAGTATAGTTGTTTATTTTGTATTATTATTTTATTTTAATTTTTTGCCGTGTTATTTTGACATTAAAGATTTTGAAATGATTTTTTTTTAATTGTAGAAAAAAAATATCAGGGATAAGCTTTACTGACCTTAATTACGAAAAATATTACTCTAAAATACTAACATATATATTTTGATTTTCCAATTTTAAACACTGTATAATGTTACTATCCAATGAAAAATCCCTTAAGGTTCTGTCACACAGGCGCGTTTTCCTGGCGTGAGCGTTTACTATGTAAAAGCGACGCGCCCCGCTCACGCCCCGCCCGGAAAACGCACCTGTGTGACGAAGACTTTAAGGTTAAGGTTTATGTAAAGATTCTCATATTCTCAGAAATTTCGTATCAGTTACCTACACGATAAAAAAAGCGGCCAAGTGCGAGTCGGACTCGCCCATGAAGGGTTCCGTATTTAGGCGATTTATGACGTATAAAAAAAAACTACTTACTAGATCTCGTTCAAACCAATTTTCGGTGGAAGTTTACATGGTAATGTAAATCATATATTTTTTTTAGTTTTATCATTCTCTTATTTTAGAAGTTACAGGGGGGGTTACACACATTTTACCACTTTGGAAGTGTCTCTCGCGCAAACTATTCAGTTTAGAAAAAAATGATATTAGGAACCTCAATATAATTTTTGAAGACCTATCCATAGATACCCCACACGTATGGGTTTGATGAAAAAAAAATTTTTGAGTTTCAGTTCGAAGTATGGGGAACCCCCAAAAAAAATTTTTTTTTTTTCTATTTTTGTGTGAAAATCTTAATGCGGTTCACAGAATACATCTACTTACCAAGTTTCAACAGTATAGTTCTTATAGTTTCGGAGAAAAGTGGCTGTGACATACTGACGGACAGACAGACGGACAGACAGACAGACAGACAGACATGACGAATCTATAAGGGTTCCGTTTTTTGCCATTTGGCTACGAAACCCTAAAAAAATGAGTTGGTAGGTCTAGGTACCTACTTAGCTACATAAAATGTAATGTTGTAAGATTATCGAAATTAGAAAAAATTACAAAATATCATATAAGTCCATTATTTTTCATAAACTGGTATTACTAATACATTGCCCGTCTCTTTCAATCTCATATAATATTGTATTCTATCTCCCTCACTAATTCAGAATAGTCGAGAACATTCGAGACCCAGCGTTAACTCGGTATAAATTCGGCTTCGACGTGAATGGCCGCCGAACAGTTGTCGAGAATAATCTAGAAAATACTGCGCTCTGATTGGTCGCTTTCCGAGTGGTATATAAGCAGCCGCGCTCTGGCGGGAACTCAGTTTATATCTGAACACAAAAGCGAAAGTACGGAGAAGTTGAGTGGTGAATACCTCTCGAGTTTATTACGTGATACATTATTGTTATTGTGAAAGGAAGTTATTAAAGACAATCTACGAAAAATGCCAGCAGTAGGAATTGATCTTGGAACGACTTACTCCTGTGTGGGAGTTTACCAGCACGGGAATGTGGAGATCATCGCGAACGACCAGGGCAACCGGACCACACCATCGTACGTGGCGTTCACGGACACCGAGCGACTGATCGGCGACGCCGCGAAGAACCAAGTCGCGCTCAACCCCAACAACACGGTGTTCGACGCCAAGCGACTCATCGGACGCAAGTTCGACGACCCGAAGATACAGGCGGACATGAAGCACTGGCCGTTTAAAGTGATCAGCGACTGTGGCAAGCCAAAGATCCAGGTCGAGTTCAAAGGCGAGACGAAGAGGTTCGCGCCGGAGGAGATCAGCAGCATGGTGTTGACGAAGATGAAGGAGACGGCCGAGGCGTACTTGGGCACGACAGTGCGGGACGCCGTCATCACGGTCCCGGCTTACTTCAACGACTCGCAGCGCCAAGCCACCAAGGACGCGGGCGCCATCGCCGGCCTCAACGTGCTGCGGATCATCAACGAGCCCACCGCCGCCGCGCTCGCGTACGGCTTGGACAAGAACTTGAAGGGCGAGCGCAACGTGTTGATCTTCGATCTCGGCGGCGGCACTTTCGACGTGTCCATCCTCACCATCGACGAGGGCTCGCTGTTCGAGGTGAAGGCGACGGCCGGCGACACGCATCTCGGAGGCGAGGACTTCGACAATAGGCTAGTGAACCATCTCGCGGACGAGTTCAAGCGCAAGTACAAGAAGGATCTGCGCGGCAACACCCGCGCGCTGCGCCGCCTGCGGACGGCCGCCGAGCGCGCCAAGCGCACCCTCTCGTCCAGCACCGAGGCGTCGATAGAGATCGACGCGCTGTACGAGGGCATCGACTACTACACGCGCATCTCCCGCGCGCGCTTCGAAGAGCTCAACTCCGATCTGTTCCGCGGCACGCTGGAGCCGGTCGAGAAGGCGCTGCGCGACGCTAAACTGGACAAGAGCCAGATCCACGACGTCGTGCTTGTCGGGGGCTCGACTCGCATACCGAAGATCCAGAGCCTTCTGCAGAACTTCTTCGGCGGCAAGCAGCTGAATCTCTCCATCAACCCCGACGAGGCGGTGGCGTACGGAGCGGCGGTGCAGGCGGCCATCCTCAGCGGATCCAACGACTCCAGGATCCAGGACGTGTTGCTGGTCGACGTGTCGCCGTTGTCTCTGGGCATCGAGACGGCCGGCGGCGTCATGACCAAAATCATCGAACGCAACTCCAAGATCCCGACCAAGCAGTCTCAGACCTTCACGACGTACTCGGACAACCAGCCAGCGGTCACCATCCAGGTGTACGAGGGCGAGCGCGCCATGACGAAGGACAACAACTTGCTGGGCACGTTCGACCTGACCGGCATCCCGCCCGCGCCCAGAGGGGTTCCCAAGATCGACGTCACCTTCGACATCGACGCTAACGGCATCCTGAACGTGTCTGCCAAGGAGAACAGCACCGGACGGAGCAAGAACATCGTCATCAAGAACGACAGAGGCAGACTGTCGCAGGCGGACATCGACAGAATGCTCGCCGAGGCCGAGCGCTACAAGGATGAAGACGAGAAGCAGAGGAAGAGGGTATCGGCGAGAAACCAACTTGAGGCCTATGTATTCAGCGTGAAGCAAGCCTTGGACGACGCGGGAGACAAGCTGAGCGAGCAGGACAAGAACACGGCTCGCAGCGAGTGCGAGGAGGCGCTGAGATGGCTGGACAACAACTCTCTGGCCGAGGTGGAGGAGTACGAGCATAAGCTGAAGGAGGTGCAGAGAGCGTGCTCGCCGGTGATGACCAAGATGCACGGCGGCGGCGCGGGCGGCAACCAAGGAGGCATGCCCGGGGGTATGTCTGGAGGCATGGGAGGAATGCCCGGAGGCATGGGAGGAATGGGTGGAATGCCCGGAGGCATGGGTGGCATGCCTGGATACCAAAGCAGAAATGATGGCCCCACCATTGAAGAAGTGGACTAAACCTCTTTAGATGTAATAGGATTTTCAAATTGATTTTGTAAATATTGTACAAAGACTGATTTATTTTAAGTAATTTATGTTTAATAAATAAGTATGAGTTCCTCTTTAAAATATCTTGTTTTATTTACTCAAAAGTAGACTGGGCATTAGCATAAAGATTAGCTATTAACTTACTTGCTGGACTGTACATGCATGAAATTGATCGAATTAATACTTTAGAATTTAACATGACCTAATCTTTTTGCTCATGTCTGAATGTAAGAACGTTTCAAAGAATATAGTTGAGTAGGTATTTATTTAGTATTTATCGAATTAAGATATTTGACTCTATCGTTTGGAACGTACTTATAGGTGCTTTAGCTAAAAACTAACTAGATCCATACTTTTGCAGGACACTTTTTGCGATCTCTTGCTGCTAAGAGACACAAACTTTTATTCTCTGTCCCTCTTATCAGAAAGTGTCCTGGAAAAGGATAAACTTCATAACCCCGTAACCATAATAACAGAACACCCATAACGGGATGCACGATTCTCTCGAAAACGGACACAGTACAGTAACCAATTCAGTGGCTTCTGTACTTACAGTTGTATACGTTGGTATATATATAAATAAAATAAAATAAAAAAGCCTTTATTGCCATGTAACTACATAGTTCAAACATACTTAACCACATGAAATAAATACAATTTAAACAGTTATATAACAATTAAATAGTTATAGTTTTTGTAATGATATATACTTGTACGTTTTACGAAAGTGGGGACACAGCTATTAGGCCACCAAATGAAGACCAAAAACAGCCACACAGGGGAAATAATAGGTGTATGAGCGAATTTTGGCACAGTTGTAGGTAAAAGTGCTAACTTAGCACAACCCCCATCCACCAGTACTTTCAGTATGTTGTATAAGGCACTTTTACCTACAACTGTGCCAAAATTCGCTCATACACCTATTATTTCCCCTGTTTTTCCTTCGTTTGGTGGCCTATTTATACAGAATGAGATTTGAATATCGTTATAAGTAAGCTATTTGTTAGAATGAGATAAATCTCATTCTAACAAATAGCTTTGTCCCTATTTACGTAAATAAAACTTACAAGTGTATCTCGGGCCTTACGTTAATAGTCTTGAAGGCACTTGTAGGTAGAGTCTGTGCGGAAAGAGAAGAGTCGTGGAATGTATTGGACCCCATACATTCCACAACACTTCTCATTCCGCACAAACCCTATACAGTATACAGTGTCATCATAGTCAAGTCACAATCACTTTTAGGAAACGCCAATCAAATAAAAGGCTTCGTCACACTGGCGCGTTTTCCGGACGGAGCGTGAGTGGGGCGCGCCGTTTTTACATATAAAACGCTCACACTCCGCTCACGCCCCGCCCGGAAAACGCGCCTGTGTGACGGAACCTTTAGGTACTGTCGCCACCATATAATTATATCGGAATGGCCGAGGCGCTCACAAATATCTGAACACGCCTGTATTGTCAAGGCGTTAGACTGCGTTTTCAGATATTTTTGAGCACCTCGGCCGCTCCGATATATCTGATGGCAACTGTACTTTGACTATTACGCATTTTGCGTACCTAAGTAATCTAAGTCGCAGAGAATCGTGCCGACTTGATTTTGCAAAGCTTAACTTATTAACACTGACAAGTCTATACATTTACGAAGCAGCTGTCTTTGTGAAGAAGAATCTAGAACTCTTCCCGCCATTTAATAATATAAATAATAGACCTCTTCGACAGTACCAAATGACACTACCGCCCTATAACTTTAAAATAAGAAAAAAAAGCGCCTATCACATGTGTATACAAATTTTTAACAAAATTCCTGCACACATAAAGACGCTACCATTTAACGAGTTCAAATTTAAATTGAAAAATATATTGTGTAATGCAAGTTTTTATAATATTGATGAATATTTTAATTATAAATTCTAACTATTACTTTATTGTGACATGTAAACTTTTGACATCATAAATTCTAATTTTTACTTCATTTTGACATGTAAACTTCTGACATTATAAATCCTAATTTTAATTATTAATTCTAACTATTACTTCATTATGACATGTAAACTATGACATTATAAATTCTAATTTTTACCTAATTTTGACATGTAAACTTTTGACATTATAAATCCTATTTTTTACTTCATTTTTACATGTAATCTTTTTATATTAAGTAAGGAAATTAGATTTAACTATAATAGTTTGATGAACTTATGCGCTGAATATGAATGACTAACTGACTGTAGATTGAGGCTTAAAACTTGATGTTTGTATTTAATAATTTAATTTTTGATAATATTTTAGTAAACGCGACATTTTGTAACTTATTTTCTTTTGACATGCATGAACTATGTCAATACAAATAATTTTCACATGCCATAAGGCCGAACATATCATGGGTCAATATGTACACTTAATAACATCTACTGTACCATATGTTTTCGTGAATAAACTTTCATTTCATTTCATTTCATTTAAGTTTAGGTAGGTATAGGTATAAAATTATTACTTTTTTGGGGTTCCGTATACAAAGGGTAAAAACGGGGCCCTAATTACTAAGACTATATAGTCCATCTGTTTGTCTTGGCAGTATCTCATGATGTATTTCTGTAGCCGCTATAACAACTAATACTAAAAACAAAATAATCGAACGAGCGAGCGAAGCGAAGTGAAGTTCTTACATTCAACTTGGAGCACACGGCTGGCTAGGGGGCCCCTAGCCCACCCCAGGGTTCATAGTTGACTACGGAACCCTAAAAAGGGTGTGAAATCTAATGTAATGTAAAGGCTTCGTCACACAGGTTTTCCGGGCGGGGCGTGAGCGGGGCGCGCTGCTTTTACATACAAAGCGCTCACGCCCCGCCCGGAAAACGCGCCAGTGTGACGGAACTTTTATAGTTTTGCCATTTCCGTCTGTCTGTCTGTCTGTCCGCGGTTTTGCTCTGTGATCGTTAGTGCTAGGCTAGAAAAATGCAATTTGGCATGGATATTGCACGGGGGCAATTTAGATTGCGGGATAATTTAAACTAATCGAAACATCTTCCATGTTTTACATTTTACATTATTAAACTAGAGTGCCATTTACCTAATTCATTTCAATAATTTTAGTAAATATTTAGGTTTTATTACTTATTTATTTAATTTATTTAAACATTTTGAAAAGCCTGGTACAGCTGGTACACATGTGGAATCCGACTTGATGAAAAAACTTTATTAGAAAACTGTTCGCTAAAAATATTATTTTGAGAGTTAGGTGTACAAAAAAATCTACCTATTTTTTTGTCGTGTCGTGTTGTACCTAACATACAAAACCTGCTCACAAAATTTCATGAAAATCGGTTGAGAAATGCGGGGGAGAACATTCGGCCATACGAAAGCATTTTTGCTCAAACTGAAACGGAGAGCTTAAAATCATACCTCACGTAGTCGGGTAAAAAATGTAATGAATCATCTTTTTTTGGCGTTTAAACTTAATTTCTAATTTCACAAGTCCAGGAAATTTCGAGTTTCTTCCTCACCTACACAGCAATCATGTACAGGTATACTACATAGGGTATATGCCTGTGACCTTCATTCAGATATGTGGACAATAACGTAAATCTATCTTTTGCTTGCTACAATCGAGCTAGCGAGTACGCTACTCGCCACAAGATGGCGATGTAAACGCACAATCTATTTTTAGCTCAAATTAAAATTGCATTTACTTTTCATTTCTGGTTATCATATTTATAATCTTAATACAAACAATAACAATGACAAGCACCCTGAATTTTCTGATTGTAGATAATAATAATATTTATATTTACTTTCGCGAAATTTCTGGAAGCTGTATTAGGTATGTCATTCTAAGTGTGGTGCGACGAATAGCGCTGTCTTTTTCTTATGCTGCAGGTCAACACGAGGTCAACGGAGGCAAGTGATACCACAGAGGAAATTGTCAGAAAAATTACGATAAAGGTTCCGTCACACAGGCGCGTTTTCCGGGCGGCGCGTGAGCGGGGCGTGAGCATTTTATACGTAAAGGCTTCGGCACACAGGCTTCGGCATCGGGTTTTCCGGGCGGGGCGTGAGAGTTTTGTATGTAAAAGCGGCGCGCTCCGCTCACGCCCCACCCGAAAAACGCGCCTGTGTGACGAAGCTGATTTACGTATATATTACCAGATACTCACAGACTCTACTCAATTTTGCCCAATTTTCACAGTTGGGTTTTTATGTCAGTTAAATAAAATAAAAAATAAAATAAAAAGTCATTTATTCAGTCAGTTAAGTTTATAAATACATAAATAGATATATATAAACAAAAACCTACACAATTTATACTCTTTATGATTACGTAAAATTATATTATTTTTGATAAACGCATGGAAATTACAAAATAAATCGTACAAATCCAGCATTTTTTTACCACCTGGTATTACTAACTTTTTTCTTTCTCTTTCAGACACACGCGAAATTTATCGTCTGTCTTGTTCTTCGACACCGAACAGTCGAGAACACCCGAGACCCGACATCGACCCCATTGGCCGCCGAACAACTGTCGAGAATTATCTAGAAAATGCTGGGCTGTGATTGGCCGCTAGCGGAGGGGTATATAAGCAGCCGCGCTCTGGCGGGAACTCAGTTTATACCTGAACACAAAAGCGAATACGGAGAAGTTGAGTGGTGAATACCTCTCGAGTTATTACGTGATATTGTATTGAACAAGAAAGTTAGTGAAGTTAATCTACGAAAAATGCCAGCAGTAGGAATTGATCTTGGAACGACTTACTCCTGTGTGGGAGTTTACCAGCACGGGAATGTGGACATCATCGCGAACGACCAGGGCAACCGGACCACACCATCGTACGTGGCGTTCACGGACACCGAGCGACTGATCGGCGACGCCGCGAAGAACCAAGTCGCGCTCAACCCCAACAACACTGTGTTCGACGCCAAGCGACTCATCGGACGCAAGTTCGACGACCCGAAGATACAGGCGGACATGAAGCACTGGCCGTTTAAAGTGATCAGCGACTGTGGCAAGCCAAAGATCCAGGTCGAGTTCAAAGGCGAGACGAAGAGGTTCGCGCCGGAGGAGATCAGCAGCATGGTGTTGACGAAGATGAAGGAGACGGCCGAGGCGTACTTGGGCACGACAGTGCGGGACGCCGTCATCACGGTCCCGGCTTACTTCAACGACTCGCAGCGCCAAGCCACCAAGGACGCGGGCGCCATCGCCGGCCTCAACGTGCTGCGGATCATCAACGAGCCCACCGCCGCCGCGCTCGCGTACGGCTTGGACAAGAACTTGAAGGGCGAGCGCAACGTGTTGATCTTCGATCTCGGCGGCGGCACTTTCGACGTGTCCATCCTCACCATCGACGAGGGCTCGCTGTTCGAGGTGAAGGCGACGGCCGGCGACACGCATCTCGGAGGCGAGGACTTCGACAATAGGCTAGTGAACCATCTCGCGGACGAGTTCAAGCGCAAGTACAAGAAGGATCTGCGCGGCAACACCCGCGCGCTGCGCCGCCTGCGGACGGCCGCCGAGCGCGCCAAGCGCACCCTCTCGTCCAGCACCGAGGCGTCGATAGAGATCGACGCGCTGTACGAGGGCATCGACTACTACACGCGCATCTCCCGCGCGCGCTTCGAAGAGCTCAACTCCGATCTGTTCCGCGGCACGCTGGAGCCGGTCGAGAAGGCGCTGCGCGACGCTAAACTGGACAAGAGCCAGATCCACGACGTCGTGCTCGTCGGGGGCTCGACTCGCATACCGAAGATCCAGAGCCTTCTGCAGAACTTCTTCGGCGGCAAGCAGCTGAATCTCTCCATCAACCCCGACGAGGCGGTGGCGTACGGAGCGGCGGTGCAGGCGGCCATCCTCAGCGGATCCAACGACTCCAGGATCCAGGACGTGTTGCTGGTCGACGTGTCGCCGTTGTCTCTGGGCATCGAGACGGCCGGCGGCGTCATGACCAAAATCATCGAACGCAACTCCAAGATCCCGACCAAGCAGTCTCAGACCTTCACGACGTACTCGGACAACCAGCCGGCGGTCACCATCCAGGTGTACGAGGGCGAGCGCGCCATGACGAAGGACAACAACTTGCTGGGCACGTTCGACCTGACCGGCATCCCGCCCGCGCCCAGAGGGGTGCCCAAGATCGACGTCACCTTCGACATCGACGCTAACGGCATCCTGAACGTGTCTGCCAAGGAGAACAGCACCGGACGGAGCAAGAACATCGTCATCAAGAACGACAGAGGCAGACTGTCGCAGGCGGACATCGACAGAATGCTCGCCGAGGCCGAGCGCTACAAGGACGAAGACGAGAAGCAGAGGAAGAGGGTATCGGCGAGAAACCAACTTGAGGCCTATGTATTCAGCGTGAAGCAAGCCTTGGACGACGCGGGAGACAAGCTGAGCGAGCAGGACAAGAACACGGCTCGCAGCGAGTGCGAGGAGGCGCTGAGATGGCTGGACAACAACTCTCTGGCCGAGGTGGAGGAGTACGAGCATAAGCTGAAGGAGGTGCAGAGAGCGTGCTCGCCGGTGATGACCAAGATGCACGGCGGCGGCGCGGGCGGCAACCAAGGAGGCATGGGAGGAATGCCCGGAGGCATGGGAGGAATGCCCGGAGGCATGGGAGGAATGCCCGGAGGCATGGGAGGAATGCCCGGAGGCATGGGAGGAATGCCCGGAGGCATGGGAGGAATGCCCGGAGGCATGGGAGGAATGCCCGGAGGCATGGGAGGAATGCCCGGTGGCATGGGAGGAATGGGTGGATACCAAAGCAGAAATGATGGCCCCACAATTGAAGAAGTTGATTAAAGCGGTTTCGATGTAATAGGATTTTCAAATTGTCCTAATGAATGAATGTTCCTAATCATTTAGTATTTACCAAAACTGTGATTATATTAGGTTAAGATAATTTAAATAAAACTCATACTTATTTATTAATTTTTATACATTTTGTTTTATTTGAAACGAAATTCATCATAAATGACATGGGCATACAGATGTAAAGATTTGTTTTGTAAAACATATAACAAACAGTAAAAACAAGTATGTACACCTGTTTGCCCGTGACTATTATACCTAGTAATAATGCCTGAAACCTGAAAGTAATTCAAACTCTCTCTAAGTTTTATATAAACTTAGAGAGGTAGTCAAATTGTCCATAATCAAAGCAAAATCAAAAACCATAACTAAAATAATAAAAGAACAAAAATGGCGCTGGACAGGCCATATGATGAGAGAAACCTTGGATAAGTGGACAAGAGACCTTGTAGAGTAGTGCCCTAGATATAATAAAAGAAAGAGTGGCCCACAAAAGTTTTGATGGTCGAATGATTTAACAAGAATAGGAGGTAAATGGATGTAAACAGCAAAAGAAAGGAACAAATGGAAAGCTATGGAGGAGGCCTACGTCAAAGGACGAGTTGAAGCTAAAGTTGATAAATCAAATTAATATATGTTATGTACCAGCTTCAATAATAAAGGTTAATTACAATTACAATGAAAACTATTTTAAGTTGGTTATTACAAAATGAATTTGGTTTTCATTGCTTTTGGCTGGTTTTAGTGTCACGCGGACCGCGCGGACCCGTCAAAGTTCCGTCACACAGGCGCGTTTTCCGGGCGGGGCGCGCCGCTTTTAAGGCTTCGTCACACAGGCGCGTTTTCTTAAAACGCTCACGCTCCGCTGTGTTAACGTCATTATTTCATAGAAGTTTGACGTTTAAAAATAACACTTGCACAATCTGGGCTATCATTATCGCTGCCAATTTAGCTTGGTTTGACTTTATCTAGGATATAATAAACAGCTTATTGAATGAGGTTGGCCGGTCGAAGTATTTAGCAGATGGCGCCATCATAGCTTGCCCTGTCAAGCCCTAGAATTGTGTCAAATTTTTGATTTTTTAAGGCCCTGGAAGCCAGCCCTTTAAGCCAAAACTCATAAAAAAAGGGGCAAGCTATGATGGCGCCATCTATGCAAACCTTGGACAGTTGCCAACCCATATTGTAGTGGTTCTGGCAGAAATAATACGATATAATAAGTTTAACATGTTTTATTCGACGGTTTAAGGCCCGTGCACACCGGATGCGTGTGAGTAGACGTGCACGTGTGTGTTGTAGTATACAGATCCTTATGAGAGGCGGCACACCGCTTGCGTGACGTGTGCGTGTGTGTTGTAGTATACAGATCCTTATGAGAGACGGCACACCGCTTGCGTGACGTGTGTGTGTGCGGCTGCATCATTTTAGCGCACGCGCACGTCACGCACACGCAGCCAGTGTGCTCCGGCCATCATTGTCAAGTCATTTGATGACAGCCGGGTGACTATTGGAAGGAGATAAGTCCGGGCGGTGGTTCTGGCGGCATGAACGCGGGCATTGGCACGTTGGGGTCTGAAAACAATAATGTTTTATTTTAAAATATATAAATATTTAGAAGCGCTGGTGGCCTAGCGGTAAGAGCGTGCGACTTGCAATCCGGAGGTCGCGGGTTCAAACCCCGGCTCGTACCAATGAGTTTTTCGGAACTAACGTACGAAATATCATTTGATATTTGCCAGTCGCTTTTCGGTGAAGGAAAACATCGTGAGGAAACCGGACTAATCCCAGTAAGGCCTAGTTTACCCTCTGGGTTGGAAGGTCAGATGGCAGTCGCTTTCGTAAAAACTAGTGCCTACGCCAATTCCTGGGATTAGTTGCCAAGCGGACCCCAGGCTCCAATGAGCCGTGGCCAAAATGCCGGGACAACGCGAGGAAGAAGATAAATATTTATTCGATATACACATAATGGTCTCTAGAAATGGCACCTATAATTGCATGGAATGGGGTTGGTGTCGATGTATTTTTACAGATGGTGCCGGTCGTCTTTTGCTTTACGAAATCGGCATTAGCACATCGTTTTGTAAAAATAGTTGAAGTGTAAAAATATCAGACATTAAGCATTTTTGGCAATCGAGACAAAGTATTATGTCGGGAGCACTCGAAGTTTTTTACATTTTAAATATTGCCAATGATTTTTTGATATTTTGGGACGAAAAAAGACTTTTGCAAGAGACATCGGGCCTTACGTCGCTTCCTATCGGCAGAATGGATGTAATAATCCTTTTCTCAAACATGCAATGAAATGTCGTCGCTCCGGGCGTTATATCAGGCTTCGAAGTATCACGTTTAGGGCGGAGCAACTCCAGAGAACTGTAAAGAAATTTCATACGAAATTGAAGGCCTAGGCCGGGAAGTAATTTTTTTTTAAATTCTAATGTAAACATGGGATCTGTGTCCACACAGGCTAAACAGCCGAATTATATATATATTTTTTATATTTTAGTGAATGAATGGTTATCGGACCAGAATATCCGTGTTAACGCCTGTTATACACGAACGTACTGATATTAAGAATACGAGTCTGTATGATTCAATGTGTTGATGAATAAATTTAACATCTTGTCTATACGTAAGTCGCCAGAGACCATAGACAATATTTAAAATCCTCTGCATTTATTTTATTTATTGAAATTGAGATTCTTATTATCAGGTTGTGTATAATGGCCCTAATAGGGTCTATTCGAACACTGCACACGCGAAATACGGACGACTTCCGTAAAAAAAAAGTCATTATGGCAGGATTGGAAGAAAAATTAAAAAACTTTAGTCGTGTAGCTATTTGTGAATGATATTTATAATTTGTTTTTTTGAGTGGTGATTTTTTTTATTTCATTGCATATTATGTTTGAGAAAAGCACTATACATGCCTAGCCGTGAAAAGGTCTTGCCGACTTCGTATCACTATCCGTCTATACCTACTCACCCGGCAAGCCCTTCTTTCCCGGCGTCTGCAGTAATGTACTATTAAGCGGATAATATTATGGAGCCGGGGTCCTCTCGGGCTTGCAATCTGTGACGATCGGCCACGTCAGCCATATTCGGGCGCACGAGCGCCGAGCTAACAGGAACAGGCGGTCTAGCCAAGGTGACAATCGCTATCGCTTCGCCATCGAATCGCTTTGTGTTTTTTTATCACTCTTTACTAGTTTGACAGGGACAATAGGCTACATGACTAATTTTTTTTTATGGTATCAATCGATCGGGTTTGTTTTTAGGATCAAATGTCTATATGGGACCCATTGCATTAAAGTAACACGAAAGTCAGAAATTGTAGTCAAAGTCCGACAGTCGCACTTCACTCGCGAAACGCCCTATACAAAACGGCCAGAGGCCGTGACGTCATCGCCCATCTTGTAGTATGGACAAAACAAGAAAATTGCGTTTTTGTCGGTGAAATATTGCGTTTATGTATATAGTTGCTATACAATATTTTTTTGGATGAAATGTAAGGAATCGAATGGTACCCTTACTTTTATCGTTTTTGGAAGTTAAAAAAAACTTAAATTTTGAAACTTTCAGGTCCTGTAATTTTTCAATATTTTATTTTAATATCCACATTATTGTGATAAATTGCTCGTTTGCTATTTATTTTACTAGATTTTGTTTTAAAATTCAACATGTGTCATCATCCCTATTGCGTTTCGTTCGCTACGGAGCGTTAGCGATCGGCATGTTGTCAGGGCCCGGGAGCCCCTAGGTACTAGGAGTCGAGGAGTCGAAGGGGTCGTCATCAGTATCAGGGATGTTGCGGATGCAGATTTTTTGACATCCGCGGACGCGGATGCGGATATTTAAAGGCTCACATCCGCGGATGCGGATGTCAAGATTAGGTACTTAGAAAACGTTAAATATTACATTTTTAGTATTTTTTTATTTAAAAAAAAAACGACACGTTTAGTATTTGAGCAAGAATATAGGCGCGTTATATTTAATAAACAGTAACTTGGCCGACTTTTCTGGATCTAGACGATTTCGTTATAGGTAATGACGAAATTACCTAGCACTTACGCTGCCGCTAAGACGTTCCTGTACCGACTTGTTTGACATCCGCATCCGCATAAGCTCCGCATCGATTTTATGCGGATGCAGATGCGGATGTTGAAAATAATGCGGAAGTTCCGCGGATGCGGATGCGGATGTTCGCAATATCCCTGATCAGTATGTCCCTCACCGAACTTGTGTTGGTGTTGCGGCGGCGCGAGCCCCCTCGGGGGCGGTCGGCGCAGCAGGTGCAGGGGGGGCGCGGCGCCGGGGGCGGGGGGCGGCGAGCCGGGCGGGGGCGGGGGCGGGGGCAGCGCGTCCCACAGCGGCACGTGGTCCGCGTGCGTGGCGGGGCACGGCCACGCGCAGCCCGAGCGACGGCCGCGCATGCGCTGAAATTAAAACAAATAGGTACTGTAGGTTGTAGGTGGTTCAATGTATTGAAATCGCACCACAAAATTCATAATAGTACTGACATAGAGAAAAAAATACATAGAGTGCTCACTCCATACATCAGTTTTAGTACCTAAAAGACTATTAGCATCTAGCATCGAGTAGCGGAACTATAAGTACTGCTACTTGACAATAGATGTAGCCACCGACCGGAAAGTCTTATGCTGTTGAGATAAGACTTTCCGGTCGGTGCTACATCTATTGTCAAGTAGCAGTACTGATAGTTCCGCTACTCGATGCTAGATGTAGACACTGAAATTAATAGTCTGAACTGATGTACGGAGTGAGCACTCTATGTATTTTTTTCTCTATGGTACTGAGTACAAAAAATTCACTGTCTAACGAGACGCATCCATTACGACAGATGTGACCGCTAGGTGGCGCAAACGCGAGCAGGCGTCCGTTATATAATTTCTTTTTAAACTTGACTATACTTAGTTTTTTTTAGGATTAGAAATTTGGTAAACAATCTTCATGTGTCTTTTAATTGAAAAAACACTTTTTAAAAATCTATAACTATTACTTATGAAAGCAGAAGACTATAAAAGATCGTATTAGATTCATAATTGTTACATATTTACCGTAACTTATTTTTAAAATGTGGTTTTCAATTAAAATACACATCAAGATTGTTTACCAAATTTCTAATCCTAAAAAAAACGAAGTACAATAAACATTGTTTTAACTTCATTTATCATATTGTACTAACGTAGTACATTTTTCTAAATTTTAATGAAATATTTTTGGGATGATTCATAATTAAAAGTAAAATAATTATAATTCATAATTATAAATAAATAAAAATACCTTTTTCACCACACCAGCTCGGAAAGGCTTACTTTGCACTTCAAAAACCGATAGCAAAGTTGCATTTTATTCACATATGAGGCAAAGTAATGAAATGCAAATTTTGAGTTGTTTTTCTTATGTTTGCTGGTAGAATTGACTTTTAAACGATGATTTTGGATGATAATTATTTAATAACATTCATTTCGATTTGATTTGGTTTGATATTTTACATTTAATATTTGCTTCGAGTTGGTGTGGTGAAAAATTTTGTGTTTCACTCGGGGGCAAATTTCGTTTAACCCTCGTGCTTTGAAACCCTCGCAACGTTCAAGATTCCAATTATGGAATCTTTCGCTTGCTCGGGTATCAATATTAGCACGAGCGGTTAAACAACAACTTTGCCCCCTTGTAAAACAAATAACTATTTCTTATTTCAACGATTTTAATACTATTATATTATACTACTTGTCAATCCGCAACTCTTAAAATGAAAGTAATAAGTAATACAAACAATAGGCTACATGACTAATTTTCATTTATGGTATCAATCGATCGGGTTTGTTTTTAGGATCAAATGTCTATATGGGACCCATTGCATTAAAGTAACACAAAAGTCAGAAATTGTAGTCAAAGGCCGACAGTCGCACTTCACTCGCGAAACGCCCTATACAAAACGGCCAGAGGCCGTGACGTCAAGGTCTCTGGGAGCCCGTCTTGTAGTATGGACAAAACAAGAAAATTGCGTTTTTGCCGGTGAAATATTGCGTTTATGTATATAGTTGCTATACAATATTTTTTTGGATGAAATGTAAGGAATCGAATGGTACCCTTACTTTTATCGTTTCTGGAAGTTAAAAAAAACTACAATTTTGAAACTTTCAGGTCCTGTATTTTTGTAATTTTTCAATATTTTATTTTAATATCCACATTATTGTGATAAATTGCTCGTTTGCTATCTACCTTCCTAGATTTTGTTATAAAATTCAACATGTGTCATCATCACATGTGCACACACGCACACACGACGTCACGTTCAAATTAACTCCTCCTTCTACATAGTTATAATTAAACATATATATATTTATACAGTCAGCCACCCTATTGGACTTATGTGCTTATTGTGTCTTTTTTCTTTTTCCTTGTTTGTTTTATTTTGTTAATGTGTTTTGCGACAATAAACGACTTTTTATTTATTTATTATTTATTTATCATCCCTATTGAGAAACAACAACAAGATTTATAGATGCGGCAATACATATACTGAAACAAAAATACAATTGGGCAGGGCACATCGCCAGGATGAAAAACAACAGATGGACAAAAGTAGCAACAAATTGGAATCCAAAAATTGGTAAAAGAAAAAAGGGCAAACCAAAGACAAGATGGGAAAAAGACCTAATAGAAACAATAGGAAAAGACTGGAAAGAAAGGGCAATAGATAGACAAGAATGGAAGGGAATGTCGGACAAATACTTAAATATATTAGAAAAAGGCGATTCGGAAGAGGCCTAGGTCAAAAAGACCTTACGAACATGCATGTAGAAATATATATACACATATGATGGTTAAATGAAATGTTAACAGTTCGTATAAGAAAGGCTTTAATAATAATAAGGTCAAGTGAGGTAAATGCAACTATGGGGTTATTGCGTCTCTCCGTTCTTTCTCGAATACGATTGGTCGAAACGCCCTCTACTATGCAACGTTTCATGCCTGAGCTACTTGGAAATGAAACGTTGCATAGTAGAGGGCGTTTCGACCAATCGTATTCGAGAAAGAACGGAGAGACGCAATAATCCCATAGTTGCATTTACCTCACTTGACCTTAATAAATTGAGAAACAATGTGGTGTACCTTCTTGGGCGGCGGTTCCTCGGTGTCGGAGTCTTGCCCCGGCGCGTACCCGTCCGCGAAGCTCACGCGCTTGCGCCCGCGCCCGCCGCCCGACCTGCTACATAAAACATAACACACGTATTTTTAGTACATATTTACAAATACCTACACATCAGGGATGTTGCGAACATCCGCATCCGCAACCGCGGAACTTCCGCATTATTTTCGACATCCGCATCTGCATCCGCATCCGCATAAAATCGATGCGGAGCTTATGCGGATGCGGATGTCGAACAAGTTGGTACAGGAACGTCTTAGCGGCGGCGTAAGTGCTGGGTAATTTCGTCATTACCTATAACGAAATCGTCTAGATCCAGAAAAGTCGGCCAAGTTACTGTTTATTAAATATAACGCACCTATATTCTTGCTCAAATACTAAACGTTTCGTTTTTTTTTAAATAAAAAAATACTAAAAATTTAATATTTGACGTTTTCTAAGTACCTAATCTTGACATCCGCATCCGCATCCGCGGATGTGAGCCTTTAAATGTCCGCATCCGCGGATGTCAAAAAATCTACATCCGCAACATGCCTGCTACACATACCAACCGCAACCATTGCATTATTTTATAACATTTAAATTCACCAAACATTGATTTTGAGGACATTATAAACCACAATATCCTCCTAAGGCCCAACGAAAAATTGAGTATGTAGTATATATTGTGTATTGAGTGTGTATATTTTTTTAGATATATTACTCACTTTTATGTTATTAATATTTTGTTGAAATAAATGTTGTATGTAGTCAGTACGGCCCGTAGTCCTACCAGTAGTACTATTGTTTTATACTCATTCAGACCCAAGTACTTAAAAGACTTTTTTTAATGTTATTGTACTTATGCAGCACCTTGTACAGCACTTTGATTTTTTTTGTTACGAACTTGTTAAAGTGCTCACAGACAAAACAAAACAGTCCTTTAGAAGTTCGTACACGCCAATTTCGATAAGCGCAAAATTTGAAATGGGTTTTCTATTAAGTCCTACTGGTAGGACCGTGGTACGCTATGACTACACAATTGTTGTAGGAGCTGGGTCTGAATAAGAAAGTTAATAAGTACTATGGGTAGGACCTTGGGCCTTAGGAGAATATGACCAGACTACAACATTTCGGAGTGTATCTTTTATCATTCACTTTATTTCGTACCTGGATTTTTTCTAAAAGCGTTATGACGAATTTTTTTTTCTGAATTCATGTCCCGCTAACGCCATACGTAGCCTATCAATCGGACTAAGCTAACTCAGCAACCACTATGAGTACTATGACGTCACATTTTCATAAAAACCTGACGCTTATGTGCTGACACTTTTACAATTTGTCATTGCAAAATCTGTGCAGAGTTAACTAGGTCTGACTCCATCTCTGTGAGTAACGATGACTATTAAAAATAAAGCCATTCAATTAAATAGTTATCTGTTCTGTACTCACGTGATCAGTATGCCTTTCTCCCTGTTGTCCTTGTCAGCATCCGTGTCTTTATGTTCCGGCTCCATCGCTATCTCACCCAAAACTAAAACAAAATTACAATTTATTAAACAAACATTCCCTACTTTGAGCACGATTCTAAGTCAGTCGTTCGTTAACACATTCATTGCCACCCAGTCAAACATGAAACAAGACATCCGCGCCAGGCCACAAACATTTCGTCACATAAACTGTAGTACCACGATCCCGACTATCGGGTCGTCCGGCCTGGGAACGAGATCAAAAAATACCCGATAGTATGCACTAAATGTGTTAACTTGCATGCAATTTTCATTACAATGCGGTATCTGATCAAACTTTGGAATGCTGTCTCCCTTACTAGTGGGCAATGTAACGTGAATTGCATGCAAATTCTTGCTAGTCTAGGCCTCGCTTTATGCATCGTACCATTCACATGGTATAGGTATTCCTTGTGGATATTTTCTACGAAAAAAAAACTCTAACCCGGCTACGGTCATTTCATACCATTCGATTTCGACCCTTTTTAAATAAATGGCCGGTCCATCGCACCTTAAGGTTCGATGCACGCACGCACGCGACAGAGACAAGCGACCGAGACAGAAGGCCGCGACCGGAGACCGCGACCGTCACTTGACGATAGGCGACATAATAAGCGACAGTTCGCGGCGAGACAGAGACAGGAGACAGAAACGCGTCTTTCTGTCTCCTGTCTCTGTCTCGCCGCGAGCTTTACATGCCTTTACATGTTACATGTCCATGTACGGTTCATCGTAACTGCTGGTCTAAACTATGAGTCCTCACCCGTGTGCCTCAACGCCTGGTCGATCCTATCGTCCAGCGTCTGTCCTTGTCCCGCGCTTGTTGCTGCGCCTGCGCGTCGGTCGCGGAGAAGCAGTTTCATCGTAACTGCTGGTCTAAACTATGAGTCCTCACCCGTGTGCCTCAACGCCTGGTCGATCCTATCGTCCAGCGTCCCGCGTCTGTCTTCCTGCGACTGCGACTGTTGCTGCGACTGCGCGTCGGTCGCAGAGAAGCAGTCGCCGTACTGCAGCCGGTCCATCGCACCGTACATGTCCATGTACGCTTCATCGTAGCTGCTGGAAAAAAATCAATGGTATATTACAGGGATGTTGCGGATGCAGATTTTTTGACATCCGCGGATGCGGATGCGGATATTTAAAGGCTCACATCCGCGGATGCGGATGCGGATGTCAAGATTAGGTACTTAGAAAACGTCAAATATTACATTTTTAGTATTTTTTTATTAAAAAAAACGAAACGTTTTAGTATTTGAGCAAGAATATAGGTGTGTTGTATTTAATAAACAGTAACTTGGCCGACTTTTCTGGATCTAGACGATTTCGTTATAGATAATGACGAAATTACCTAGCACTTACGCCGCCGCTAAGACGTTCCTGTACCGACTTGTTCGACATCCGCATCCGCATAAGCTCCGCATCGATTTTATGCGGATGCGGATGCAGATGCGGATGGTGAAAATAATGCGGAAGTTCCGCGGATGCGGATGCGGATGTTCGCAACATCCCTGGTATATTACTAGGTAATAGCATCCTATAGAAGTGGTCTACGCGTGCCTCCGTGAGGGACAAAACATACGCAATGCGACGCTATGATTGCAATCATCCATACTAATTTGACTGTGACAAGGACAAACAATAATAGCGCTTTCGCTGCTACTCCTACTGAAAGATACATCTATCCCGTTCTGTCAGTTATCCCCACCACTCATGCCCAATCCAGTTTAATACTAGATTCATGTACTAATATTAGGTCATTTAACCCTTCATATAACCATAGAGAAATATAGTAAGACAAGAGTGCTCACTCCATACATCAGTTTTGGTACCAAAAATACTATTATTTTCATAGTCTACATCTAGCATCGAGTAGCGGAACTATCAGTACTGCTACTTGACAATAGATGTAGCACCGACCGGAAAGTCTTGTGCGAGTCTTGAGGGCTCGAGTCTTTAAGTCTAAAAATAAGCGTTATTCACAACTATAGACTAAGAATCCTCTAGACGGAGTTTAGAGCAATTATTTCATGAAACCGATGCTGCGAAAAATACTGGGGTGCGAGGTAAGCGAGTCCCGTGCCGTGATTGGTCCGTTCAAAGACACGGACGTCACACAAAGACACTTTGACTCGAAGATGGAGTAAAACTACCGTATATTTGTGGCAGAGGGTGTAACGCTACTATGCTCAGTCTTACTTTAAAGGGCCGTCACAATAGATCAATACTTGGTCGACGTGACACTCAAAGGCCCGATACCACCCCTAATAATAATAATGCTCAGTCTGGAGGATGTGTTGAGAGGAGAAGCGCTGGTGGCCTAGCGGTAAGAGCGTGCGACTTGCAATCCGGAGGTCGCGGGTTCGAACTCCGGCTCGTACCAATGAGTTTTTCGGAACTTATGTACGAAATATCATTTGATATTTGCCAGTCGCTTTTCGGTGAAGGAAAACATCGTGAGGAAACCGGACTAATCCCAATACGGGCCTAGTTTACCCTCCGGGTTGGAAGGTCAGACGGCAGTCGCTTTCGTAAAACTAGTGCCCACGCCGATTCCTGGGATTAGTTGCCAAGCGGACCCCAGGCTCCCATGAGCCGTGGCAAAATGCCGGGACAACGCGAGGAAGATGATATGTATTGTAGTAACACTGATTTAAACTTTCACGATTTTTACACATTATTAAATTATACAACGGAGTCTTCTCCGAGACCACGGGGACAACGCCGTCTTCGAAACGTCGGAGGTAAATCTTAAAACTTAGATACGCGATTAAGTCCCGTTGTATAATTTAATAATGTATTGTAGTGTACCCCTCGCTGGTGTCGTTTCTGCTGGTGATGGTGTCGATGCGGTACACGGGCTCTGGGGTGAAGTCCGCGCCGCCCGTCAGCACGATATTCACTTCGCCCGGTTTCAAACCTGGAACCGACGAGGACATTAAGATAATATTTTAATATTTATTCATTTAAAACATGCTAATTTGATTGATACAATGTAGTGTTGAGTCGCTCACTCGTGAGGCACCTCATTTGTACCACTCATTTTGTTAATTTGTCGCAGTACTTCGTACCGCAAATATGTCTTACTTCACTCCTCTATTCATTTTACTTGATTCTAAAATAATCTTTCTCCTAAAAGTTCTATTCTTAACCTCCAGAATTGCACTCCAATTAAATGTTACTATTTATTTATTTATAAAGGAAGTTATGAATACATAAATATGTATATACATTAAATATTTTTGTCGCCGTTGGAATTAATGGAATAGTCGACGCTGAAAATAGGCTAGTACCTCACCTCATTTGAAGTAAGACATTGTAACACCTCATTTTAGAAAATGAGGTACTCATACAAACTCATTTTAAATTGATGTCCTACCCATCACTAATACAATGGTAATTATCCAATTTATGCTTAAATACTAGTACATTCATAGATTCAACTTAAAATAAGTAAAGGTCATGTTAAGAACTATAAATACCGGACAAATGTGTATTTTCTGTCGCTAATGGAAATTTGATAACAATACCTAAACTAAGTAAACATTTACTTGTGTCTTGGGTATGCACTTTTTGTAGGTCAATGTGTAAGTGGGGAAGTGCTTACCAACAAAAAGATTATTTACATAATAATAACAATAACTAATATACTATGACTACTAATATACATTGAAGTTTCTTCGTCGGTATTATTAATTACGTTGAATATAGTGGAAAATCCAATATATGGGTGAATCAATTTTTTCTTGTCACTCGTTGTCGTGGTTACGTTCTCCTGGGTCACTCTTTAAAACCGGATTTTTTGCATTTAAATTCACCAAACACGCTTTTTAGGGTTCCGTACCCAAAGGGTAAAAACGGGACCCTATTACTAAGACTCCGCTGTCCGTCCGTCCGTCTGTCACCAGGCTGTATCTCACGAACCGTGATAGCTAGACAGTTGAAATTTTCACAGATGATGTATTTCTGTTGCCGCTATAACAACAAATACTAAAAACAGAATAAAGTAAAGATTTAAGTGGGGCTCCCATACAACAAACGTGATTTTTGACCGAAGTTAAGCAACGTCGGGCGGGGTCAGTACTTGGATGGGTGACCGTTTTTTTGCTTGTTTTGCTCTATTTTTTGTTGATGGTGCGGAACCCTCCGTGCGCGAGTCCGACTCGCACTTGGCCGGTTTTTTTTGTGACACATATAAACCCTTTCCATTGAGGGTCGTCTACCAAGCGTGTCAGAAGAAGGTGGTGTACAATGTCTTCTAACAAACTATGCTCCTATTGTCTCTTGGCTGACCGGACAGAATAACAACAAGAAATAGTTGATCCACCCAATTACTTTCATTATTTACTTTGAATCAGTGGAAGATCCGATATACAGGGTGGCCCATTTAGATCGGTCAGTATGGGAAAGTCTGAAACTATACTTGGTCAACCAGATCTTGACAGTAGAAAAAGGCGGCAAATTTGAAAAATGTAGGCGCGAAGGGATATCGTCCCATAGAAAATTTGAATTTCGCGCCTTTTTTTACTGACAAGATTTGGTTGACCAGCTATATAAGACATACGAAGACATTCTTAGGAACCATGTCATCGATTTTAATAACAAGAAAAACTGCATTCATACATTAAAACAAACCTATATTCGAAATAATAAAAAGGCAGTGGTCATTTCGAACACTTACTAAAATAACAAAACTTCCGTGAGACAAAGACATAGTAAATATATTCGAGCGAGAAACTACCCTCATTTATGGCATTATTGTCAAACGATGGGTTGCACACAACACTCACTACGTCACTCGCTAATGCAACGCTAACGCAAGCTCCTGATGACACTTCTCGGTACGAAGTGAAACATGTCGAGCGTTTTTCGACTTAAAATACGTGAGTGACCTGTTTTTAATATATTTACTACTTACTAAAATAAATTAAAGAGTATGAAAACAATGCATTTTTATTCATTTTAGTCATCACGTTTGTGTAAAACTTACTGCTTAAGACCTACACGATCGATATCTAAATAAAAATAGTTTTAGTTTTATTTTCCAAAACGTTCGGGTTCGACTCCCGAGCCGTGTACTGGTCTTTTTTTAAATGTACTTATGCAGTTTTTCTTTTTATTAAAATCGATAACATGATTCCTAAGAACAGATCTTCGTATGTCTTATAGTTTTAGACTTTCCCATACCATAGAGAAAAAACATAGAGTGCTCACTCCATACATCAGTTTTAGTACCAAAAAGACTATTAGCATCTAGCATCGAGTAGCGGAACTATAAGTACTGCTACTTGACAATAGATGTAGCCACCGACCGGAAAGTCTTATGCTGTTGAGATAAGACTTTCCGGTCGGTGCTACATCTATTGTCAAGTAGCAGTACTGATAGTTCCGCTACTCGATGCTAGATGTAGACACTGAAATTAATAGTCTGAACTGATGTATGGAGTGAGCACTCTATGTATTTTTTTCTCTATGCCCATACTGACCGATCTAAATGGGCCACCCTGTATATTCCCTTGCCGGTAGTGTACTGACCCCAGCGACTGGGCCGGGCGCGGGTGCTGCCGGGCCCGGGCCCGGGCGGCGGCGCGGCGCCGGCGCGCCAGTCGCACTTGATCTCGCCGCGTCGCCGCACCACCGTCTCTATGCGCTGCGTGCCTTCCTCACTGGGCAGGGGAACTTGCTGAAATACATTATAACAACAAGTTATATTTACACTAATTGAACCCGAAAAATTCAACAGAAGCACATAAAATATGGTAAAAACTACAACATAATGTCATAAAAACCTAACAAACTTGTAAAGTAAAGTATTTATTAATTGTAAACTGTGTACATAAGATGTCATAAACATGAGATATCGAATCAACAGTTGCCCATTTCGAGCATACAATATGATCTTAAAACTACTAACTATACTAGCTTACTGACTAACTTATACTTAACAAACTGGTGATTCCAGAAAAAACTCATTTAGGTTGTAAAGTACATTTTCAATTAACCAATTTTTTAATTTTAATTTAAAGCGATTCCCCTCCAACATTTTTATTTCAACTGGCAGGGCGTTAAAAACTCGTATTGCAGTATTAAATGTACTTCTGTAAAACATTGAGTTGTTTGATTTTGGACATACATGATTAAATCTGTACTGCTCTCTAAGATTATCTCTCTGCGAGGACTTTTTTCTAAAATAGCCGTCAATTGAAATGGGGAAACCAAATAATTAGATCACCTTGAGACTTGTGATTGCAAATTTTGTATATTTCTTCTTGGCTTGTTGGTTACTTGTGTTGCTGTGTGTATTTTGTAGACACCACTCTGGGCGATACCTTATTCTTGGGGATGCTGGGACACCTCAAGCATAAGATAGCCCCCAGCGGGTGCCACATGATTTCTTAATTCTTGCGATGAGTTTCAATTCAACAATTCAATTCAACAGTGGTTACTCAAATGAGTACGTCTGAATGTCTGTCAAGTTAAACCCGTTTGACAGCACTGGCTTCCCTCGAATGCGGCTGACCCAACTGATGATAGATCTCGGGTGATCCTGGCGTTTTTAAAACAGCGAAGGATACATATAAAGTGCATAGCTAACAACCTTTCGCGTATTGGAGGTTGCATACCTATGAGTGCTATTGACACAATACTCAGTAAACTTATTACGATAAGTCAGTTCTAATGTCTAATGTCAATATCTTTAAAATATATTGTTCCACATGAAAAACTAGTTTTAACTATCAGCTAAACAGTTATAGCCTTCATGCAACGCAGAGTACTTCATAATTTTTATGGCGTACATGGCGCTATATTTCATTGTTTGCATTTTCAATTTAGCTTTCAATATGAAAAATAAGTTTTTGGCAAAAATTTCATTTTTGGTATAAGCTTTTATCGCTGACTGTACTTTTCTTACGACAGACAACTAATACTCATCGAGACAATTCCAAAAACCCCTAGCACAATTAGGTTGCGTTGTTTCATCACAGAGTTCCTATGGCCACCTCTTGTCTCTATCATCAGATCAGCTCGATGGTACCATAATATTGCATTGTGACCCGACTTTAGGTGAAACTAAATAAAAGCTTGTAATTAGACTTGCCTGAGCGCTGTTTTACCACAAAAAACGGCAATGAAAGCATAATAAAGGGTTATCACGTAAAGCTTTGGATTCGTTGACATTCGTTGACGTTGACAATCAACGTAACGTAAAGCTTTGGATTCCTCCGAAAGCGGTGCCGTCATATAGCGGCCGTCTCCATACAAATACTACGACATCCATATTTAGCCGTATTATTTAGTATGGAGACGGCCGCTATAGGACGGCACCGCTTTCGGAGAAATCCAAAGCTTAACGCCGTCTAGGAAACCGCGCCATCTTGTTTACATAGACAACGTTCTAGTGACGTCAGTCAACACTATAGCGGCCGTAATATGACGGCACCGTTTTCGGAGGAATCCAAAGCTTTAAAGCTTTGGTTTCCTCCGATAGCGGTGCCGTCATATGGCGGCCGTCTCCATACAAATACTACGACATCCATATTTAGCCGTATTATTTAGTATGGAGACGGCCGCTATAGGACGGCACCGCATTCGGAGAAATCCAAAGCTTAACGCCGTCTAGGAAACCGCGCCATCTTGTTTACATAGACAACGTTCTAGTGACGTCAGTCAACACTATAGCGGCCGTAATATGACGGCACCGTTTTCGGAGGAATCCAAAGCTTTAAAGCTTTGGTTTCCTCCGATAGCGGTGCCGTCATATGGCGGCCGTCTCCATACAAATACTACGACATCCATATTTAGCCGTATTATTTAGTATGGAGACGGCCGCTATATGACGGCACCGCTATCGGAGGAAACCAAAGCTTAAGGAAACAAATACAGCGCCATCTAGTGACGTCTTTGAGAGGCTAAAAGGTACTCACATTACTAGCAACATCGCTCTGATACGCCATCGCCAGTTGCTCGTACATCTCATAATTCTCTGGTTCATATTCATTGTCATCCGCCTCTATGCCCTTGTTATAGAGTCCAGTTTGGCTCGCGATGACGTCATTAAAGCTGTAGTTTGAGTTTTGCGAGGAGGGTCGCAGGTGGCTGTCGTCTTTCTCGTAGGAGGAGGGTTTGTCGCTGCACGCCGAGTCTTGGGAAGAGCATTGCGAGTTCTCCTCGGGTCGTTGCGGTGTTAGGCGGTCTTGGGGTTCCTGAAAGTAAAGAGTTTTTTTTTTAAATAATTAATGGGCTTACTCATGGCCACAGACTAGCCGAGGCGAAGACGTGGCCTACGATGGAGCGAGCCTGCCCAGAAGGTGCCTGTTCACCCTTGATTTAAAGGTTGCCGGGTTATATGAGCTCGGAAATATAGACGCCGGCAAGGAATTCCATTCCTTGGCAGTGCGCATAAGGAAAGAGGAAGCAAAGCGCTTCGTGCGAATTGGTGGAATATCTACCAAGTAAGGATGGAAACCGGCCGTGCGTCTAAAAGTCCGATGGTTGAATGGGGACGGTGGAATAAGCTCATGTAGCTCTTGAGCAGACTCCCCGAAGTGCAACCTGTAGTATACCGACAGACCGGCGACTGTCTAAAGTAACAAGTTACAAATGTACAAAATTACTCCAGGGGCCCGTTTCTCAAAAGCTTGTAACTTGTAATACAAGCGGAAGTCACTTTTTAACAGCTTTTGTTAGAAAGGGACTTGCACTTTCGATAAACAGGGCACAGGGGTCTTAGGGGTCAAGCTTAAGAATATGGTACCACTTGTCGCCCTTCAATTACGAAAAAAAAAACCTAAAATTCCAAATTATAGAGCGTTCTACGAGGTCGTAACCTAAAATACTAATATTTCATTAATTTAATTAAAACCTTATTAAATTGTACAACGGGACTTAATCGCGTATAACGTTCAAGCGGATAAACAAGACCAAGTGCGGGTAGTTCGAAAAACTGGCGCGGTTAGAAGATGCTGATGTCAACTTAAGCCAGTCTTCTCCGAGACCACGGGGACAACGCCGTCCTCGAAACGTCGGAGGTAAATCTTAAGAGCCAACAGGAGTGCTCATTTCTCCATACAAACGTACTCGACTGTTTCCTCCGTGGGTTTTGAAGCTAGAGCAATGATTTTTTCAACAAAGATTAATATTGTCAATATCTGTGTCGGACCGTTTTGGTTTTTTTGATATTTTTGTTTTTTAAGGCGCTAGAGCCCTTCAAAAATGGCCAAAATGGCCTAATTGACTATGCCGCAATGAGAGGCGTGCTATTCAAAACTGACATCAATTAGGTAGTCAAAAAAGCAAAACGGTCCGACACAGATAATGTCATAAGTCATAATCATTTAGATTTCCAAATTTGGTTACGATTGGTTAAGTTTTGGAGGAGGAAACAGTCGAGTACGAAGCCTCGATTTTTGATATTTTTACGCAGGATTTTTCGCCTTGTCCTTATCGCACTAGTTTTAGGAGCCGCTTCAGTTAGCGAGACGGGTATATTTACTTAAAATATTTAAATCTTAGCTCCTGTTGGCTCTTAAAACTTAAGATACGCGATAAGTCCCGTTGTACAATCTCTCCCACGGCTCATATCTGGGTCAAAAAAGGATAGGGCCATACGTACATTGTTCAAAAAATGACGTACGATGATACAGATAACTTACTAGTAGTCGTAAAATAATTACCTACTCTGATATTTAAGACTTAAGAACCCACTTTTTGTTTAGGTAATAAGACTAATATTGTGTAATCTACCTATAGTTTATAATTAAGTGAATAAGTAATAAATAATTAATATTGTCCTTTGCTGCCTGAAACACAGGGAATCCTAGTTCAGGCATTTGTAAATCCCTTGTCTTTATAAATTTTTAGTCTTTAATAGCAACCACTGTACTATACTTTTCCTCATTCTTTTACTCAATAAATTATTTGTATTTGTATTAAAGCAACTTTCATTTTAAGTCAATGCTAGTGGGACAGGACAGGTTAATAATGTGTAAAAATTAGAGATACAACGGATAGTTGTTTGGCCGGATACCGGATATCCGGCCTGGACACTGGCCGAATATCCGGTATCCGGCCGCCGGATATTCGGCCGGCGGAACTATCTATACCTATATTTTGAGTTTTGCAGGTGCGCGTCGTGCAGGTTTCGACCTGTTTCGTAGTGAACATTCGCACGGACACATTTCTAGGATCGTAACGAGTTTTATCATGTCATTAGTGTCATTACGTAGTAAGTTCGTTTATAGTTACAAGTGCGCGCGCGTAAATTTGTGTAAACAAATAAGTGTGTTGTGTGACATTGGTTACGTACTTATTCATTTCTATCTACTGTGTCGTTAGCATTATGCAGCTGTTTTTTAGATTCCATTTTTTACCCCAAAATGTGTTAATTTTACTATCCGGTATCCGGCCGGTTAGTAGGTCACTATCCGGTATCCGGCCGGATACTAAAATAACGGCCGGATACCGGATAGTAACCGGATATCCGGTCCATCTCTATTAATAATGTGTAAAAATCGTGAAAGTTTACATCAGTGTTAATTAAAACCTACCTTGAATTCATTCTTCTCCACATTACCGGCATCCATAAATTCCTCATTGTTGCTTAGATCAAAATCATCCATGGCCCCCGTCTCTTCCATCCTGTCTTCCTCGACCTCCTGTTTTATCTGGACCCCCAGTTCCTTCACATTAATGATCGGTCTCATCTCCGGCTGTCTTCTAGGTGAGAATTCCTCTATCATCTTGTGACATATCTCGTCATCTGTCAACTTCTCAGTCTTGATGTTCTTGAGAATGTTCACGTCGAACGCTTCCTCCTTCTTTTTCTTGTTCTTCTTTCTCTTTCTGTTGTCGGAGTCGGAGCTGGACGGACTGCTGGACGAGCTGCTGGATTTAGCTTTTTTCTTCTTTTGTTTTTTTTTTAGTTTCAGTTTCTTTTTGATTTTCTTGTCTTTTAATTTCTTTTTGGGCGCTAGAATGTAAAACAATGAGGTTTGATTATTGTAAGAGCAACACATATTAGAATAGAATAGCCTCGTGCCGCCCAATGTACATTAGGATGTACACTCAGTTTCATGGAATGTCAAGCTTAATTAAAAACAAACTAGGTAGCATTTCATTTGTCTCGTAAAATCTTCGAACAAATTAAATTCAACCTAATTGAAAATACAACAAGATTCTAATTTCCTTGGCTATAATTTTGTATGGCGGGCGGCACGAGGATATAGTACATTTATTCGTAAGCACACAAACGAGGCAATACATAATATAAAAGAAAACATAAAATAACATCGAAGTGCCACGAAATGGCCGCATCTCAGCATGTTGCTGGTGGCATCCAGCGCTGATCTTCCGATATTAAATGTATTTGTATTTTGTTGTTGTAGAAAAAGTAAACAGACAGCAGTTCCAACAAAATATTTGTTGTTCACACGTATTTTTGTAATACAACAACAATAATACGGCTTCAAAAAGTTAATCTTACATTCCTCTTCTTCAGAGATCTTCACCGCTTTACTTTTCTTCTTCTGTTTGTCTTTTAGCTTTTTCATATGTTTCTTGTCAGTGCGACGACGCTTCGACAGCTTAGTTTTAGACTTTTTACTCATCTGCAAGAGTATTAGAATTACAAAATTAAGTGTTTTTTTTAATAAAGATAAAATTTATTACAGTGAAAAATATCCAACGATTAAAACAATCCTAATACGCTATTGTAATTAGTTACTTAAATAATATAAATGTACAATCATGGTTTAGAAAAATTGTTAATACCCATATAAAAGTTTTATTGTGACATTATCGCCAATTCATATTCGTTTTGTTTTATGAAGCTTTGGTTTCCTCCGAAAGCGGTGCCGTCATATAGCAGCCGTCTCCATACAAATACTACGACATCCATATTTAGCCGTATTATTTAGTATGGAGACGGCCGCTATATGACGGCACCGCTATCCTAGGAAAACCGATCTTAACACAGAAATATTTTAAAATAAAAATCACACACAGAAAAAAAACACACACACACACAGAAAAATATTTTAAATTACATTTAGACATAGAAATGTCTAAATGTAATTTTTGTGAAAATTCAACTGGTGATATACGACTATGTTTCGCCTTTAGTTCCATTTTATTTAATTTCCACAATTTAATGTACCATTGCATAGACTAAGAATCCTCTAGACGGAGTTTAGAGCAATTATTTCAGGAAACCGATGCTGCCAAAAATACTGGGGTGCGGGGGACGAGGTGAGCGAGTCCCGTGCCGTGATTGGTCCGTTCAAAGACACGGACGTCACACAAAGACACTTTGACTCGAAGATGGAGTAAAACTACCGTATATTTGTGGCAGAGGGGGTAGCGTTACTATGCTCAGTCTAGAGGATATCTTGTCTGTGTACCATTGTAAGTGCCGTATAGAAAAAACGTGAGCAATCGATTGGCGGAAGTTCGTTAAAGGACAAGAACACTCGAAACTCTAATCAAAGGGTTCAACAGCAAAATTGCTAAGGAGCTTCTAGGACTAAAACGGCACAAAACCAGCGCGGTGACTAGAATACTGACTGGACACTGTAAGTTGAACAAACACATGTTTCAAATTGGCAAGAAACAAGATGCGACATGCAGGTTTCGCCAGGAGTCAGAGGAGACTGCAATTCACATTCTCTGTTCCTGTGGACCACTAATGTCAAAAAGAAGTACTTAGGGCGGCATGTATTGCAACCAGGGATGTTGCGGATGCAGATTTTTTGACATCCGCGGACGCGGATGCGGATATTTAAAGGCTCACATCCGCGGATGCGGATGTCAAGATTAGGTACTTAGGAAACGTCAAATATTACATTTTTAGTATTTTTTTATTAAAAAAAAACGAAACGTTCAGTATTTGAGCAAGAATATAGGTGCGTTATATTTAATAAACAGTAACTTGGCCGACTTTTCTGGATCTAGACGATTTCGTGATAGGACTTATAGGCAATGACGAAATTACCTAGCACTTACGCCGCCGCTAAGACGTTCATGTACTGACTTGTTCGACATCCGCATCCGCATAAGCTCCGCATCGATTTTATGCGGATGCGGATGCAGATGCGGATGTTGAAAATAATGCGGAAGTTCCGCGGTTGCGGATGCGGATGTTCGCAACATCCCTGATTGCAACCCTATGAGGTACAGAACATTACGGCCCAAAGAATCAGTAGTAATGAACTTTATCTACACACATGTCATTAGTGCTCTATAATGCGTTCGAAACCGTAGGAAATGACCAGCTTTATTAAAACCAATTTTACTATGAAAACTTTCTTATCTGTGGTAGTAGGAAAATTTGTACTGTAATGTTATAAGTAGTTATAACGTTACAGATTTTTAGTATCGTTATGAGTTTAAATTTGGAACAGCAGTCAAAACTCAAGTGGGTCTCTATTCTAGTATCCATAGATATTAAAACAGTTATCGATACGAAACGTCAGTTTAGTATGATTTTTAATATAAACCGCACGATATTTGATCTCGAGTGACATGAGAATAGGGACTTCATTCTTTAGTCTAGGAATAAAAAAAAACTATGGATGTGTGACATGCGTGAAAAAAGTTTTCATTCACCGCCATTTGGCGTACAGTTTATCTTTTAATTCGTTTTGAGTGTGTGTTTAGATAAAGTAGTGTATGTAACTGTACATAATTAGGCATTAAAACACTCGTGTGATCCTATTAAGAAACTCACTAACGTTCGTTTCTTAAACCCACACTCGTATTTTAATGCCTCTCATTATGTAGCAGTCACATAAACTACTATTAAAGGGCCGTCACAATAGATCAATGCTTGGTCGATGCGGAGCTCAAAGGCCCGATACCACCCCAAAATGCCGTATGTACTTGTACTTACCTTTTTCTTGCCTTTCTTCCTCTTGACTTCCTCATCGTCGGTGGCGGACGAGAGAGTAGAGGGGGATCTCTTCCTCTTGCGTGCTTTCTCTTTCTCCCCTTTCTGTTTTCTGTTGTAGAGCGAGTTTAACTTCAGGTTAGATTGTCCGTGAGGTGCGACAAGTTCAACGCGGATGGCGATGCATTGAAATGATTTCTAAAGAAAGGAGGCTTAAGGCTTCGTCACGCAGGCGCGTTTTCCGGGCGGGGCGTGAGCGTTTTAAGGCTTCGTCACACATGCGCGTTTTCCGGGCGCGGCGGGAGCGTGGCGCGCCGCTTTTACATACAAAACACTCACGCCCCGCCCAGTGCCTGTGTGCCGAAGCCTTTATGTGTAAAAGCGGCGCGCTCCGCTCACGCGCCGCCCGGAAAACCTGCCTGTGTGACGAAGCCTTTAGAACGAGGAATTTCGTAGATTAACTCGTCTGTTCCTATCTCTATCGCACGCGCATATATATTTCTGTCCCGCCCTTGGTGCCGGCGGTCAATGTGCGAGTAGGATAGCAACGCTCGTACTAACCGTCCTTTCTTTAGTGACAATAGTGGCAGGTAATTAAACGTATGTGGTAAGTATAGTAGGTACAAAATTGTTTTCTCAAAAATGGACGGCAAAATCGACGTTGCCGGTTAAAAAATAGATCGCGAAGTGCGTAGTTTATAGTCATTCAAAAAATTAAAAAGTTAAAAACATTGCAGTCTCGATTTCGACTCTGCAATGTTGCATACAAATTCCATTACTTAACGAGTTCCAAACTTTTTAAAACTTTAAATGGCCATATCAAATGAAGGCATAGGTCCATTAAACAGCCAAACAGATGATCAGCACTTATTATTATAATGTTGGTACCGCGACTATTTAGGTGTCTCAAATACGTTGGCGTATTTTCAGCAGAAAAATACACTTCTTTTTTTTAAAGGCGGCAAGCAAATCTTTTTAATGTTTTCCTTTTTTCTGTGAAAATTAGAACGTTGCTTCTGTAAAATATTTATATTTCTTGCACCATTTTTGAGAAAAGCACTATATATGACTCGGCTGGAAGGCTACTTGCTGGCTTCGGATTCAATTAAACGGACTCCCAAGGTCGTCCGTTTAAAACGAATCCTCAGCCTGCAAGTAGCTACTTCCGAGCCTCGACAATAATGTACTATTACATTTATGCGTATGATTATTTGGAAAATTTTGAAAAAAAAAAAATGCGTTTCCCTTGCTTTTTGGCCTGTTTATGTTTAGGGAATTGTGTACGAGTGATTTATCTTCAGCCGCTGATGTAATTGATGCGTTTTCTGCGTTTTTCAAATGGTTTATCACTACATAGTAAAAAACAAAGTCGCTTCCCGCTGTCTGTCCCTATGTATGCTTAGATCTTTAAAACTACGCAACGGATATTGATACGGTTTTTTTAATGGATAGTGATTCAAGAGGAAGGTTTATGTATAATTTCTTAACCCGTGCGAAGCCGGGGCGGGTCGCTAGTTAGTGATATAAATCAACCAAACTTTCGGCCGAGTATTCGTAATAGGCCAACTCCATATTCAGCCCATCTTTTATTTGGGGCATTATCTATGAAAAGGGACCTTATTGTCGATGGCGCTTACGCCGCACAGCGTCACGCGGCATTGTGTTTATATCGGAGCATCGTTAATAATGGCGTAAGCGCCATCGACAAGGTCCCTTTTCATAGATAACGTCACATTTAGTTACCTCTTCTTCAGCACACTCTCCAGCCCTCGCTGCTCAGCTTCACCTTCTCTTTTTGACAAACTTTTTTTTGATGCCAATCGATCCCACTCCTATTGAGGATCAAAAGCTTGTATGGAACCAAAAAAAAATTTCCGGCTAGAAAAGCCACAAATCGAGGAAAACTTTTCCCATACAATTAGTATGAAAATGAAAACTTTTATTTTTCACATGCTATTTTCCTATCCAGGTTCTATTCCTATCCAGTATCAATAGTTTCCTAGGGGTCAACTTACGGTAATGTACTTAAAAGCCACAATAGTTATTTGTACAACAAGAGATCAAAGTTTGATATTTCTTCGAGTGCTTATTTTGAGTCCCGTGCAAGCGAAAGATTCTATACTAGATTCACGAGGGTAGCGAGTGAATCTAATTTAGAATCTTGAGCGTAGTAAGGGACTCAAAAGCGCACGAGATGTAAATAACTTTGATCTCGTGTAGTTCACAAAACTTTTCACCTCAGCAGTGAGAACATATTAGAGAACCCGAAGTATGTATTCCTTCTTCATCACTTACCTCTATTCACTCATGTTTTCTTAAGATATACCAACAATTAAATTTTCACCTCAGCAGCTCGAACAAGGGTACTTTGCTACTTAAAAACAGTGAGCAAAATCGCATTTTGCTCACTGAGTGAGCAATACGCATTTTGCTCATTTTGTCTCATTCAGTGAGCAAAATGCGATTTTGCTCACTGTTTTTAAGTAGCAAAGTACCCTTGTTCGAGCTGCTGAGGTGAAAATTAATAAAAACTTTTTCAATACAAGTGTGTCAAGTCGTCACATTTAGTTACCTCTTTTTCACCACACTCTCCTCATCTAGCTCGCTCTCCTGGCTCCAGCCCTCGCTGCTCAGCTTCTTCTCTTCTGCTCTCTTCTGTTCTGTGTCTTCTGCGCGCACGGGCGTGGTGCTGCGGGATTGAACCTGGGCCTCCGCCACTTCCAAGGCTTCCATAAACCTGAGACAGTCAAGAATACAGTATTTTGTTACATTGAGAAAAAATTTGTTACATTGGTTAGAGAAGCAGGAAATTTACTTTTGACTGCAATTTTTTTTTAAAAAAATTTATAATTAATCGGTGATTGGCTCTAGTCACGCCTGATGGAAAGAAGACAGAGTCTAAGATGGAGCTCACCGGTTCAGTAATAGCCTATTCACTCTAGCTTTAAAGAGACCGAGGTCATATTTCTCAGGGAATACAGATGTCGGAAGCGCATTCCATTCCCTAGCCGTCCTTACCAAAAAGTTGACAGTAGAACAATGTGTAATAAACATTTTTATAAATTAAATAATCTAAAATTAGAGTAAAAAAACTGTTTGGGGCGGTGCCCTATCTTTAGAGCCCTTTTGGTACGGGGACCTATGATCTCTTTAGATGGCAGCACTGTAACGTTCTTGAGGCACTATTCTAGTAGTCTAGACATGTATCATTGTAAAAAGTTATTTTTACGACCTTAAATAACTTTTAACTTTTTTTTGATTATAAATAACTTTTTTCAAGTAAGCTAAAACATGTTAATATCATTAGGTACCTCTGATATTCTCGATCTAGTAACTGCGTGTCTCCATGCTGCGGCGTGCCGGCCCCCTTGGGCCTCCGCGGCCTCCCCTCGGCCTCCCCGCGGACCTTCACCTCGGCCCCCTTTATACACAGCGCGGCCCCTTCCGCGCTGGACTCATTTTGGAGCAACGCCTCATCTTTTTGAGGCGGTGAGGCGAGCACCTCCTCTCTAGATAATACAGTAACGTTCTCGGTGAGGCACTGCTCTAGGGGGGGATACCAGCAGCGTTTGGTCGGGAACGGGCCGTCGGATATCCTGAAATTATTAGGGTTATATCTACACATCGGTAACTCGTGGCATTTAGGTAGCACTTAAAAGATTAGTTTAATTAATTCCTTTTTTAGGGTTCCGTACCCAAAGGGTAAAAACGGGACCCTATTACTAAGATTCCGCTGTCCGTCCGTCCGTCCGTCTGTCACCAGGCTGTATCTCACGAACCGTGATAGCTAGACAGTTGAAATTTTTACAGATGATGTTTTCCTGTTGCCGCTATAACAACAAATACTAAAAACAGAATAAAATAAAGATATAAGTGGGGCTCCCATACAACAAACGTGATTTTTGACCGAAGTTAAGCAACGTCGGGCGGGGTCAGTACTTGGATGGGTGACCGTTTTTTGCTTGTTTTGCTCTATTTTTTGTTGATGGTGCGGAACCCTCCGTGCGCGAGTCCGACTCGCACTTGGCCGGTTTTTTTAGTGGTTTCTTTTTCTCGACTCGTATAGGAAGGACATTGTCACATCACTAGTCCGTTAGAAACTGTCAAGTGCTACCTAAGTGCCACGAGTTACCGATGTGTGTTCATCACTAATTTTTTAAGTGCCACCTAAATGCCACGAGTTACCGATGTGTAGTTATATCTTAGTATACTGTGTCGACAATCTTGTTATTGTTGTGTTGTGTGTGTTGTGTTGTGTATTTCGAAGCTTAATAGCATCGTTCGCAGACGTTTCTGCTTAATACAAAATTAATCCTGTTAAGTTTATCATATTACTCGGTTGCTGAAAACATTACATTGAGAATATCTCGAGTGATAATAACTATTGGAATAGGTTAATAAAATATATCTGGCTTCCAGAGTATCATTTCACGAATATAACTAATTAATTAATTTGTAAGTCCTAAATGATATTGCACAGGTAATCTATCAAGTTCAAAATAAAAATAATAAATAAATTGTAAATTGTAATTACCTCCTGTAGAAAAACGACATCTTTAAATATTAAAAAGACAAACCAACACTATTACTATATTTTAATTTTGGCATAAACATGTTGACTACCGTTTTGTTATAACTTAAATCTGTTGGAAGGTTTACAAATTATGGATAAAAAAAAAAGAAATTAAAAGCTTACCAAAGTATAATGTTTTGTTAGTACTCTGTTATAGAAAATAAGATGGTCTGCCCTGCCTGATGCAATTATATGCACGCTTGCGGAGCGCCTTACCGTATTGTACTGAAATAAAAAATACAAGCGCGATGTAGGATTTCCCTTTGCATTGAACTATACTCGAACAATAGGGTATTTGACTACTAGTCAAATCAGTTTCTTTTTCGAACTGTCAAAACGATTTTGCTAGTATGGAATTTATATGAAACACTAGCATGTGACGTCACAGTCAAATTACCTACTCTTTATAGTTTTATACGAGTTTTAAAATAGAAATTGTGTCTAAAAATAACTGCTGCCTACGTTTCTCTATTAATCTTCTGGTGCTTTATTTCATGCATGGTGTAAAATAATTTATTTTAAATACAGTCAAATACCCTATTGAAGGTAATTTACTAAATTTATTTTTTGTTTCAGTCTTATTTTTGTTCTAAATATGCTTACTATATGTAATACATGTTAATTAATTAAAACGGGACTTACAAGTATAACACATGAAAAAAATCTAATCATCATGCCTAAAGCCCGCTGCTAAGCCAGTCTATTTTCGTCTATATACACAATGAATAAGTCCCTTTTTAATTAAAACTTAACATTTTTTTAAAATAAGTTATAGCCAGTCAAACAAGTTTGTCAGTAGTAAAAGGCGCGTAATTCACATTATCTATGGGCCGATAACTCTTCGCGCCTAAATTTTTTAAATATGCCGCTCCTTTCTACTGACGGAAACGGCTTGACAGGGTATAACTAACCAACCTTGTTATTCTGTATATCTATAAGTGTAAGGCCTGAGGGCCTACCGCGAACCACGTTCGACATATTGCCTCCCTGTCACACTTACGTACGAATTTACAAGTGCGACAGAGAGGAAACACGTCGAGCGTGGTTCGCGGTAGGCCTTCTGAGTGGACGCTCGAGTTGGGCGTGCAGCGGGGCGGGGCGTGCGGTGTGCATGTTAAACAAATGCGCACGTATAGGAGCGGCCTTAGTGCACGCTGCTCACATCCCTTGGGAGCTCGACGCCACGCTGCACGCCCCGCCGAACGCTCCGCTCCGAGCGTCCACTCAGGCCTTACACTACTGATACTAGTAATAATAATAATCTCCGACAGGGCCGATCCGCGCCAAGCCGCAAAATGATCAGTCCGTTCGTCAGCCGATTCGATCCCACCATGCGCTATGCTATGCTATGTCCATCTGTATGTACACTGTACAAGTGTACAGTAAAGGCTTCGTCACACAGGCGCGTTTTCCGGGCGGGGCGTGAGCGGCGCATGAGCGTTTTATATGTAAAAGCGGCGCGTCCCGCTCACGCGCCGCCCGGAAAACGCGCCTGTGTGACGAAGCCTTAAGGGTCTCTATTGTTCCCGAAAAAGTTTTAAGTCATAATGTATTGTTTGCCCGCATTTTCGTTAGTCATAATTCATTTGGTTCAGAAACGCGTCATTTTTCAGGATTTCCATATAACAAACCTAACCAAACCTAACCTATCTATAGGATAACCTAACGAAAATCCTGAAAATCTAACGGTTTCAGTTTTATGACTAATGATATGACAAACATATGACAAACAAATATAATATTTTATATACCTAAATAAACTGACTAATAATACATTCATAAAAAATAATGTAACAAAGTAATAACAGTTATAGGCCGCCCGTATTGAAAGCGAGGACCTACAACTGTAATAATAGAAACAAAAAAAAATATGACAAACAAAACATTATGACTTAAAACTTTATGGGAAACAAATGTGCCCCGTAAAGTAAGGTAGCGGAGTCAGGCGTGGCTCACTCCGCGATTTCGTCGCTTTGCTACAGGTAGCTAAAAGTACATCCGTTCCGCGCCAAGTTTGGGGAAAGCCATAAGCCGCGCGTGGCGCTGTCGCCACCTAGCGGCCATATCTGTGCTGATCGTAACAGACGCGTTTTGTTAGAGAGTGAGTCTTCTGTACTTAGTACTATCATAGAGAAAAAAATACATAGAGTGCTCACTCCATACATCAGTTCAGACTATTAATTTCAGTGTCTACATCTAGCATCGAGTAGCGGAACTATCAGTACTGCTACTTGACAATAGATGTAGCAGTACTGATAGTTCCGCTACTCGATGCTAGATGCTAATAGTCTTTTTGGTACTAAAACTGATGTATGGAGTGAGCACTCTATGTATTTTTTTCTCTATGGTACTATTCTGTGACGGAGTGCACTCACTGGTCAGTGGAGTAGACGCGGTCGACGAGCGCCATGCGCTGCGCGCGCAGCTCGGTCAGCACGACGCTGCGCCCGCGCACGCAGCTGCACGCCGTCGGCCGCGCCGCCCACCACACGCAGGGCTGCACGCGGGTTTGTCTGGAAAACGAAGGGTTAATCGTTTTATCTTATACCTTTAAACGAGCAATCCTTGTTTATTTATTTATTTATATATATTATATTTCGGGGATCTCGGAAACGGGTCTAACGATGAAATTTGCTATAAGGGGGTTTTCGGGAGTGAAAAATCGATCTAGCTATCTCTGGGAAAACGCTCATTTTTGAGTTTTTATATGTTTTCCGAGCAAAGCTCGGTCTCCCAGATATTGTTCCATTACGCGAGACTTTTTTAACTGGCAAATTTAGATTTTCCTCATTTCAATTTTAGTAATACGTAAATTGACAAATAAATTCGGCATTAAAGCAAACGTTACATAAGCAACTCGTACTCATAATTACGCCAATTTTTTGAACTACAATTAGGCATTGCTTAAATACCTAATAAATTTTGTTAAAAAAAGACTAGATGAAACACCTATAATTTTCATGGAATGCTCATTAAGAAAATTATCTACCGTTGTAAGAAACGCGCTGGACATAAGTTGATCGAGGGCAGTTCATCCCCGCGCCGGGTGGTATGCGTAAAGCATTTCCCCTCTTAAAAAACAAAAAAAAAGGGCAGTTCATTCGCTCTAGTTCTCGACCACTGATGAAAACAACGATCCTCAGACCAGAGAAATATAAAAGTTTAATAAATCTTGTCTCAGAATAGCAACAAATATTTGTTTTTAAACACTTCGTCTATTATGACCACTACATTTTACCTACTTTACACGTATTTTGACGACTGGTCTGGCCTAGTGGGTAGTGACCCTGCCTGTGAAGCCGCGGTCCTGGGTTCGAATCCCAGTAAGGGCATTTATTTGTGTGATGAGCACAGATATTTGTTCCTGAGTCTTGGTTGTTTTCTATGTATTTATATATATCGTTGTCTGAGTACCCACAACACAAGCCTTCTTGAGCTTACTGTGGGACTTAGTCAATCTGTGTAAGAATGTCCTATAATATTTATTTATTTATTTATTAGCACTTATAAGTAGGTAGTCTATGCTATAAAATGAACGGTACTTACTTGTAACAGTTGGTCTTATCATGTCGAAACAGCAGCGGCTGGCATATCTTGAGCACAAAGTCCCACATCTCCAGCGACACTATCGTGGACCTCGACACCTTTCTCTCCGGCTCATCAACTTCTTTCTCCACCGACAAAAACTCCTTTCTCTCCGTTGTTTTCTCTTTTCTACCTTTACTCTTCTTTTCTGAACTTTTCTGTCTGTCACTTTTAGAGGTATAACCACTCTCTGTACTTCTGTATCCACTTTCAGTACTCTTACTGTCGGTAGATCTGTAGCTATCGCTATAGTCACTTGTTCGACTTAAACGTTGCCTGCTATCATCATCTAGTTCAGGCGTGCCTTGACATTTAAAGTCAACTACAGGAGAATCGTATTCAACTAAACCTTTATCTTGACTTTCGTCATCACTTATATTTTCTTGTTTAATTTCATTTATAACCGATTCTAGGAAATTGTCATCAGCTAAACTGTCAGACATGTTCGTATCTTGGTTGTAATCGAAGCTTTTCTTAGGTTTGACTTTAGCAAAGTCTTCTGGTTTAGAATCCTCATCAAACAATATGTCGTCTTCATTAGGATCTATTTCAAATTCAAAGCAATCTATAACAGGTTGTAGTTTCTCCATCTTTTTCAGACTCGGGCTGTCGACTGCTTTTAAAATTGCTTCTTTCTCCAAATCCTCTTTCTTTCTATCTAAATCTCTTGTAGTATTTTTATCGTCTTTGGATTTCTTTTCTTTTGTAGGAGTCGATTTAGATTTGTCGTCAACATGAGGGCTTGCGGTTTTGTCATCGTTGTCCAACGACCAACTGTCACACACCAAGTAATCGCTGAGATTAACGTCCGTCTCTTTAGGGTCTTGTTCGACTACATTCTCTGACCCTCCGCTTTTTGCTGATTCTTTAGTTTCTCTCTTAGAATCCCTTTCTTTACTCTTATCAGTATGTTTCTCTCTATACCTATCCCTATCGCTTTTTCTAGGTCTATCATATCTGTCAGAATGTCTCCTGGAATTCTCGTATCTGTCACTTTTCCTCTTACTATCCCTACTTCTGCTGACAGATATTCTGTTAAGTTTTGGAGGACGAGGGGACTTGTGTGTCTGTTCTTTTTCCGCAGGGTCTTCTTTTTCCTTCTCGCCGTCATCTTTAATTTTACGTTGGAAGGGGTTATCGTAGTCGGGCAGAATCTTCTGGTAGTCGAATTTGAACTTTTTACCTTCGGCCCTCGCTTTCTTTGCGTCTCTGATTATCTCGTCAACTTTACTCGCATCTGAAATTTCACTTTACTAATGTAAACACAATTTTAGGAGTATTCAGGACTAACTACTTGAGAGCAATTTTAATTTTGAATGAATAAAATCTACCAAGAATTATACAATTTTGTTGTATGGGTACTTATTTCTTTAGTGTCTCAGATTTCTCTTTATTTTATTAAATAACTACTAACTAACCTTAATATAACTTATAGCTACCATCGACATGCACAAGCAAGCATAAGGGTGGGACGACTTTTTCTTATTGTTATTATGTCCAGTCAGTCAAATAAGAAACAACAGTAGCTGATTTTGTAAGAAGAGACGTTCTAAAAGGCTTTGTGTCTAAGCATGGAAACGACTTAGTGATAAGAAAAAGTCGATACACCCATAAAATAAAAGTAGACAAGGTACCCCATACCCCGGCGGCGCGGGCGCAGCGCCGGCGCGACTCGGAGCCTGCGGGCTGAAGCATGCGTGAGGGGGACGGTTACACAGGTGCAAGGGAGAGGGTTAGATACAGACAGCGAGGCATTCAGGCGCCGACTCCGGGATGTAAAAGGTTGCTCAAGTGTGGACTCACTTTATATTTCCATCTTTCGACTTACGCTATGTTTTTTATTTCCCAAATTATGAGGGTGTGTTTCTATACACAGTAATAGTATTAAAACGAACTGCAGACTTGCGGGTCCCTCGAACTCCGAATTAGGGCTCATTTAGACGGTGCGAGAACTCGCATGCGACTTTCATTACATTGCGTTATTTGATCGGTCGGCGGAATTGTTGTAACCTCAATGGTGCGCAATGTAACTAAAATCGCATGCTAGACCCTAGAGCGTGCGCCGTCTAAATGAGCCATTAGCCTGAATAAATGCGAGAGATAACCACTACCTACGCAGTTATAGCAATACAATTGTAATTCAACTAACTATCATATCCTCCTAAGGCCCAACAAAAAATTGAGTATGTAGTCAGTACGACCCGTAGTCCTACCAGTAGTACTATTGTTTTATACTCATTCAGACCCAAGTACTTAAAATACTTTTTTTAATGTTATTGTACTTATACAGCACCTTGTACAGCACTTTGAATTTTTTTTACGAACTTGTTAAAGGGCTCACAGACAAAACAAAACAGTCCTTTAGAAGTTCGTACACGCCAATTTCGATAAGCGCAAAATTTTAAATGGGTTTTCTATTAAGTCCTACTGGTTGGACCGTGGTACGCTAATATATGACTACTCAATTGTTGTAGGAGCTGGGTCTGAATAAGAAAGTTAATAAGTACTATGGGTAGGACCTTGGGCCTTAGGAGGATATCTGAAACCATTCTTGAACAATCATTAGAACCCGTTGACGACGAGCCGACGCCGGTAAGAATAAGATAGTTGACTGTTATCTAAATTCAAGCTGTGCACGAGCTCCGAAAATTTTTGACCACAGAAAGCGGGAAGGTGTGTCTTAAAATAAAATAAAAAAATAAATATTATAGGACAGTTTTACCATAGAGAAAAAAATACATAGATTGCTCACTCCATACATCAGTTTTAGTACCAAAAAGACTATCAGCATCTAGCATCGAGTAGCGGAACTATCAGTACTGCTACATCTATTGTCAAGTAGCAGTACTGATAGTTCCGCTACTCGATGCTAGATGTAGACACTGAAATTAATAGTCTAACTGATGTATGGAGTGAGCACTCTTGTCTTACTACCTATATTTCTCTATGGTTTTACACAAATAGACTAAGCCCCACGGTAAGCTGTGAAGAAGCGTAGCGCCCCTAAAAATCCTCGGAGCTCGGGTATATTGACTTATTCACAAAATAGTTATGAACATCATAGCTTTTTAGATCGTAACAGCCAACTAAAAAAATCTCGTTAAAAAAATTGGAATGGGGACAATATTAAAATTCGCGGGAATTACTGGGATCCACTATAATGCACACCAAAAAAATTAATAGTTAGAACATTTGATTAGTGCAAAACATGATATCAAACAGTGCATAAATATAAATTTAAAAACAATGAACCGAAGAAACCATCAAACAAATGCAAAAGAAAAGTATATATTATGCAATTTTATAATAAGTGACATCTAGTTACCTTGCTATATTATGAAAATAAAAAAATACTTGGTGGCTTTTCCTTTATTTTTAACAAATAACCAAACATAATTCAGTAAAATCAATGTCCAATAGTAAAATTTGCAAGCAATAGTATAATAGGGAATATTACGCGAAACTCTGCGTAGGGGGCGCCACTGCCACAATAGTCATTATGTAAGGGTCTACCGCAAACGAGAGAGTCGAAATTTGGTTATCTAACCTCTCTATTACTCTTGCATATTCGCGCGATAAAGAGGCAGATAGCTGAGTTTCAATTTCGCGTTTCCCGGTAGGCCCTTTCTAAACAAACCGCCTTGATGTATCATGTCATATTTGATTGTCTGTGAAAACTTGTCAAAAAACAGTTTAAGGTACAGTATGTATAAGTTACTCTATGGTTTACTAATGGCGCTAGTGCTGCACTCTGGCGGCAAAACATTGCAGTAATACTCCCTATTATGGCTCACGTGTACGTCTACGCACACGCAATCGATGTGCTCTGGCCTGCAGTTGATGTTGTAGACGTAAATGCAAAAGCTCATAAGAACCCAGTCGAAATATAATAAAGGTTTAAATAGACGGTGCGATAACTCGCATGCAAGTTAATTAGGTAGGTACCTATTTCAAGAAATTGACAAATACCACAATGTAACGAAACCCGTATAGGAGTTCTAACCAGGGATGTTGCGGATGCCAAAGGTACATAAAAAACGTCAAATGCTACGTTTTAGTAATTTTTATTAAAAAAAACCGGCCAAGTGCGAGTCGGACTCGCGTTCCAAGGGTACAATAATTGACTGCACATTTCTAATAGATTATTTTGGCTAATGACTAAATTCCCTAGCAGGCTAACACTTACGCCGCTGCTAAGACGTTCCTGTACCGACCTGTTCCACATCCGCATCCGCATTAGATTTCGCATCGATTGTATGCGGATGCGGATGTTGGAAATAATGCGGAAGTTCCGCGGTTGCGGATGCGGATATTAGGGTGTTTCATTTTTCCGAATTTTCGATTTTCATCTGACTTTGCTCGAATTCTGGTTCTTCCTGAATAAAAAATATTATATACCAAAAAAAAATTAAATCGGTGAATATTTAGAGGTTGCACAACATCAACAAAGTTTTCTCAAATAACCAACAACTCTACATCGGAGGGTAGAAAATGGTTTAAGCGGCTACCATCAAAGCGGTGAGTAGTGTGATACTGAACCTTCTACATATAAATGAATTTTAATTTTAAAATTAGTAGTTAACATGGATTTTGGTTACTCGATAAATGTTCTAATTAAGATTTTTCAGTTTTTCCACCTGTTTTCAAAGGAAAAGTGGTTTTATCGTGTTTTAGACGCAAAATTCAGTTTTTTCATTAGATTTTAGTATCAGTTCATTGTATTTTGTTATTAAAAAAAATAGTTAATTTTCACGCAATGTATGGGGTTCTCCCTCCACATTTTCAATTTGTGCAACTTTTAAACGTTAATCGATTATTATGAAAATTGAAATAGATCGTTTTTAGAGTGGGGAGACTCGATTGGTGAGCAAAGTCAGGAAAAATATCACAACTCTTTTTTCTCCATACAAAAGTGAAACACCCTAGCGGATATTCGCAACATCCCTGGTTCTAACACAAAGCAAGCGGCCTTCAGGTTATAACCTAGGCTTACAACTAACTTACCAAGGAAGGTCTTGATCGGTGGCATGGCTTTAGTGGGCATGGCCTGGTCGTTGGTGGCGCTAGGGCAGATGAGCCCCAGCGGGATGCCCAGGTCCACCAACTCCATTTTACGCTTCATGTCCTCAATTTCGGCGAGCGTGCGTTTCTGCAGCTCCGTGTACGAGTCTGTGGAAGAAGGGTTATTCTATAAAATGGAATCCAGAAGATTTCAACCCTTGGCTCATACCAGTTGCACAGGAACCCTGTATTTTTGTGTCAAGAAATTATTAAAAGTATTGTAAGAGGGGCCTAGTTTTAACCTTTTCGACGCCGTGTCAAACACAAAAGCTGTCACGCTGACGCCACGTCACCGAAGTGTCAAAACTGAAATTGGACTTTATGCATATGCACGTAGGTCTATGTTGCTCTGTGGTCTGTGACCGATTAATCGGTCTTTGGCGTTGAACCTGCGGTGCGGATATATCGGTCATTGGCGTCCAAAAGGTTAATAACCACAAAACCGGCCAAGTGCGAGTCGGACTTGCGTTCCAAGGGTTCCGTTGATTAAGTCCGACTCACGCTTGACTCCACATTTCTAATAGGTTTTCCTGTCATCTATAGGTAAAGAACTATTTTGTATATTTTTTCCAAAATTTTAGACCCAGTACTTTCGGAGATAAAGGGGGGGGGGGGGGGGGGGATGGTCGGACAGACAGACGCACGAGTGATCCTATAAGGGTTCCGTTTTTTCCTTTTCAGGTGCGGAACACTAAAAACACTGATAAAGACTTGACCACACAGGCTATCATATATTTCTGTCCACTTCACGCGCACGACGTGTCGCGCAGCCCATAATATGTTCATAAAACTTAGCAAACCTTGTTTAAATTGTGTCCCTCTCTAAATGTCAATGACGGATAAGGACAAACGATTATCAAGGGCTTGATAGACTTAAGAGCATGAATCTAGTATAACTGGATCAGGCATGAGGTGTGGGGGGAAATGACCGAATTGGATAGTCTTATGTATCTTTCAGTAAGAGTAGCAGCGAAAGCGCTATTATTGTTTGTCCTTGTCACAGTCTCACATTTGTTTTTATTCCCCACCGTAAATTAGTATGGATTATGGTGGGCAACAAACAAATAAATTGGCCCTCACGGACGCACGGGTATAGCACATCTATAGCTGGTCAACCGAATCTTGTCAGTAAAAAAAGGCGCGAAATTCAAATTTTCTATGTGACGATATCCCTTCGCGCCTACTTTTTTCAAATTTGCCGCCTTTTTCTACTGTCAAGATCTGGTTGACCAAGTATATGAGGATATTTAGGATCCTACCATCTATGCTTAAGAGGCGTTTATGAATAAAACCACAACAATTAGACATAATAAGCTAAAAGGTACCAATACCTAGGAACTTCATGCACACTGAAGGAGGCAGTTAGCAACCTGAAGGCACTGCCTGGCTTCATGTAGAGTGGCTAGAGTAGTTTTTCAAGCAAAATAGGCACATTGGTTGTCGACTTGCGGTAAAATGCCCAGTAAAACTAACTAATTAAGCTAAACTGTAACTTGTTACTATGAGAAGGCCGTTAGCTGTTTCAACATTACACAAACAGATTACCCACCCTGGAAATTCTTTCTGTAAGCTCCAGGTTTAGGTGGCTTCGGTAACTTCTTGGTCTCATCTTCAACAACCTTGGGGGGTACGGGCTTCACACTCGACAGCTTACCGATCAACACTGTGGTACCTGAAATAATTTCATTAAACCTTAATACATACATACATTAGCACAGAATAAATAATAGTACTAAGTACAGAAGACTCACTCTCTAACAAAACGCGTCTGTTACGATCAGCACAGATATGGCCGCTAGGCGGCGACAGCGCCACGCGCGGCTTATGGCTTTCCACAAAATTGGGGCGGAACGGATGTACTTTTAGCTACCTGTAGCAAAGCGACGAAATCGCGGAGTGAGCCACGCCTGACATTAGGATGAAATTGTCACTACTGCGGGGCCAAACTGGCTATGGAATGAAATTATGTATAACTAGCCTTAAAATTTATAGTTTATGATGGTTCATTATTTTGTAAGTGAGTAGTTTTGCACATTGCACATAGTAGTTGACCACGAACGCTGTAAAGGGTTCGAAACGTCGGGATGTAGTATAAATTAAATATACGCGATATAATCCGTTTTAATAGTTTTATTTCTAAATTTCATTATGAAGAATAACTTTACCATAAATAAAAGGCTTTTTTTGGAAGCGCTGGTGGCCTAGCGGTAAGAGCGTGCGTCTTGCAATCCGGAGGTCGCGGGTTCGAACCCTGGCTCGTACCAATGAGTTTTTCGGAACTTATGTACGAAATATCATTTGATATTTACCAGTCGCTTTTCGGTGAAGGAAAACATCGTGAGGAAACCGGACTAATCCCAACACGGGCCTAGTTTACCCTCTGGGTTGAAAGGTCAGATGGCAGTCGCTTTCGTAAAACTAGTGCCCACGCCAATTACTGGGATTAGTTGCCAAGCGGACCCCAGGCTCCCATGAGCCGTGGCAAAATGCCGATGCCGGGACAACGCGAGGAAGATGATGAAATAAAAGGCTTTTTTTATTTTTATACATTAGCCTTGCATGATACATTCCCATTATAAAGGCTTCGTCACACAGGCGCGTTTTCCGGGCGCGGCGTGAGCGGGGCGCGCCGCTTTTATATACAAAACGCTCACGCCCCGCCCGGAAAACGCGCCTGTAGCCGAAGCCTTTAAAGTTCTCTTCACTTCTCATGCTCTTAAAGTTGATGTGTAAGTCGTGCTTAAGCAGAAGAAAGTTACTTAAATATTTGATATTTCTGTATATTTTCCTCGCATTCAAAGTGAACGCATCAACGGTGCGTTAAAAAAGTGTGGTGCACACAGGCTCTTAGTTCTAAATAGACTCCAGTAGTACAAAATTTATTTATTTATTTAAGCCTTTATTTGTGACGTCCCACGGGTAAAGGTACCTTATGGCCATTGGCGCTTACGCTATTATTAACGCCGCTCCGCTGCCGCGCGCTATTATTATTGCGGCCCTATGCGACGTAAGCGCTAAGTGCCATAAGGTACCTTTTGCCGTGGAACGTCACATTTTTCCTTAAATAGTTTACATAATAAAAGTTTTCTAATAATAATCAAGTACATAATTACATGTTATCAAAGTACACACCTGTCCCCGCAGCTGAACTTGCCGGCTTGGCCAGCGGGACAGCTGCAATAGGTGTCTTCTTCTGGATAGAAAATGCTCGGAGCCGCTTCTTTGCATTCTCCACTCCTTTGGACGAGGGGAGCAGTTTGCGAGGCAGAGCGGGTGGAGTGCTCTGTAATATCAAGGATTGACTATTGTAGTCACTTTTTTTCCTTCCATTTAAAGTCTATTTTGGATAGGTAATAGGTTTTAGAAGTGTACACCAGGGATGTTGCGGATGCAGATTTTTTGACATGAATGAACATGAAGGGATGTCAAGATTAGGTACTTAGAAAACGTCAAATATTACATTTTTAGTATTTTTTTTATAAAAAAAAACGAAATGTTTAGTATTTGAGCAAGAATATAGGTGCGTTATATTTAATAAACATTCGACATCCGCATCCGCATAAGCTCCGCATCAATTTCATGCGGATGCGGATGTTGAAAATAATGCGGAAGTTCCGCGGATGCGGATGTTCGCAACATCCCTGGTGTACACTATAATACAGTTTAAACAGGGGTTAGCATAGGACCTAAGAAGTGTATCAAGAAAAATTTTGCTTAGAAATAAATTGAATTGGCCCGCAATGTAAAGCAATAGAACACCTAAGAGTCGTCTCGCGCTAACCATAGCTTTCGCGACGCTTGCTTACTCAATTCCAGCATTCCGTGAAAGTGTTTATAGTTTCGTTTATCAGTGCATCCCAATTATATAATATTTAAGTGAAGTGCGTTAATCTGTGTGCCGTCCGTGCCTACGCAAGCCAACCGCGACAATCGTACGATCGCTGCTGCATCAGCGGTCCAACGTCGCGACGCGGTGACTGTCGTCCCCGCCTACACCACGGCCAAATTTGGTGAGATCGCTCCAAATCTGTTTGCTCAAAGGCTAGATGTGCCCAAGTATTAAGCCTATATTCCTATACCCTAAGTAGCTAGGCCCGTAATACCACACTGATCTAGAGATACATAATATTATAACCTAGACATATTTTGACTTGACTACTCATCGACAATCGCCCGTTAATCTTAATACCCTTAAATAAGCGAATAAATAACATAGGAAGACACACGTAGGTATCACCTTCAACCGACTACCAGTAGTTAGCAGTCCATAAACAGTATAATATAGATCAAATATAGATCAGGTATTGCACACAGGCAAATATCTTGCAATGGCACCTAGGAAAACACAGTTTTTAGAATATAAATTAAATTCACTAGTTCATTATTGAATGAATTTATTTCAGTTAAATACCTAGTTTCATCTAATCTAGTTGCGACGCATTATTTTGGTAGCTTTAATTTACACCACCACCTACTGGGCTTGGCTTCTGCCGCGATCATATCGTTTTAGGTAAGGAAGGCAGATCACTTACCTACTATTTAGTTTATTTCAGTTATATACTTTATTTCATCTAACCCTGTACTTACCTACGCCTTATTTTTCTAACTCTAGTTTAGGTACATAGGTATCTAATGTAAGTAGTCCACCACCTATACCTACCTACTAGTTTATTTCAGTTACGTACCTAGTCTCATCTAATCTAGCATTAGTGACGCCTTATTTTGTTAGCCTTCATTTCAGCACCTCTAGCTACCACCACCGAGTCAACTTTGGCTCAAAGCGCGATTATATTGTACTATCAGGATAGCAGATCTAGCCTATCAGAGCATAGCCAATTTTGTCAGTTTTTATTTACGAACATAGTTTTGTTCTATTGCTCTGCATTAAAAAAAGATTAAACTATTTTACCTTATCAAGGCATCAATCGTATACTATACAGAATAATATATACGCAGTCAGCATATAACGCAAGATTACACCGCAACATTGTATTCCAGAGAACCAATGATCATAAAATACATTATATTATATTATAACTGACACACAACAATAACGATCTTTGGTACCTACCTACTTTACCAACTCACCACCCGAAGGCATATCGCTCCCTGGAAATACCGAAATATTCACATCCGCCGCTCAAAAAAAGGGGCTATTTCTTTGAAACTATCTCCCCAGTACCTATCAAGGTAAATTGTTTTAAAGAATACCAACGCAATTTAGTTGGAAAAGAGTACACATCTGGCACCATTCATAATATTTCTACAAAATACGGTCATTAACAGCGATACATTACCCAAGACCATAGGACGCAACGGTTGTTTGCCTGCCATTGTCTTCATCTACAGGACGCCGGCGTGAACATAATAAAACAGATGGTTACTAAATATCGGGTACGGTTAGTAAATGTCAGGAACAACGCCGCGACCCAAGGTTCGCGATATATTGAACGGCAAAACAATAACCAAAAGGATTAAATGCCTCCGAATTGCTACCTAGGACACATCCTAAGACGGCCAAAACCGCACCTTCTAGAAGCCGCCTATAGCTATAGAGCCAGTGAACTTAAAGCTGGCAGACCAATCTAGGTACACTTGGAAAAACTCACTGACACAGGACATGGCGTATTACACCAGGCATCCCTCTGAGTGGATCAACATGGCAGATGATAGAGGAGAATTCATCAAAGCAGCAGGAGAAATATATCAACTGGACGAAACCGCCAGCGAATCAGACGAAGAAGAACCAACACCTCGAATCGACGAGCAAACGGCACCTCAAGACGACATCGACCCTACTTGATACAAGATATCTCGAAGACCGAGCGGAAACGACGAGCAGCATGTCACCAACGCTCTCCTTCGACGACATAACCTACCCCTCCTAACTTTCCAATATTGGCTTGAGGCTGCATAGCCGGCTGATTCTAATGATCCCTTCCCCATCCCAGAGCGTGTCACTCCCCACAAATTTCGTCCCCTGGTATGCCGGCTAGTCCGGAGCGGGCATGTCCCCGGCTGGGTGTGGCGCATTCTTGTCTTGTCTTGGCCCGCAATGTAAAGCAATACACAAGTTACAAGATACAAGCTTTTTAAAGTAACTATCAATGCTTGTTGGCAGTTCCTATGAAAAGCTCTTATCTCATTAGGTTTATTTAAGTTTTGCAGTACATTGCTGCTCAGTAAATTTTCAAAAATTAATTACGGGGTCATAATTGACTTTTCTGGTTTAATTTAATTTATAGATAGAGATAGAGATCTTTATTTGCATACCATTGTATAGATGTTACATACATGGACCCTGGAAAGGGTGTAGCAAAAATTATTTATTTATCGCCTGTATTGGATTTACACACTAGAATAACAAATGAACACTGCATTTTTTTTTGTTAACTACTCATTTTGTAATAGCCCAAACTCCTTTAAACACTAGATGTGGTTTTATTTACACTATTCAAATGAAAACCATATTAAATCAAAAGTTTAGATACCTATTAAGAAAAAACAAAAAATGTCTTACTTATTGACGACAGTTCAACCCATAACAGAGATATAATTAATTTATTTCTGATACCTACTACAAATTATACTTCAAGGACTCTTTTAACTGTACTAAACATTACAATAAAACTAATATTTTCTTTAAGTAATTTCACATAATCAAGTAATGACATTTCAATATAGATGGAAGCACTATTATAAATCAATACTGGACCACTCCCTAGGCACTATTTTCAGCCATGCACATGTACGATATAAACTATGTATATGTCATATATACCTGAGAGTACCTAGGTATCCTAGGTATTTATATTTACTAATAACCTAATTTGAAAGGGAGATACTATTGTTACTATATTAATTTAAATCTAAATAGTAGTTTTCAGTCTCACCTGAAAGCTTATAACGGTTCCTGGAGGAGTGGGCTCATTGGAATCTTGGTTGTCTGAACCCGGCAGACCAGAACTGGATCCTTCGGAATCCATTTTTACCTTCACTTATAGTGCACTCTAATATCATCACACTACAAAACGTGAGGCCCTAAGGCTCCTCAAGGCATCGTGGTGAATTATATGTAACAATTTGACTTAAATAGCTAAAGAATAAAATAATATCATAATTAGCGATAAAGCACAAAATGTCAGACAGACATTGTTGCTTTTTGTTTTTTTTTTTATTGAAAGGCAAAAGTCCACATTCCAATACAACCACATATCATCAGACACCGAAACGGTTTAAGAGATTTTTTTTTTATCGGAGTGAAATTTACAGAGAGAACCTGAATCATTTTATTTTCTATTCATATTTTTTTATATATTCACATCTTTAAACAATTTATTAACTATACTTGGTCAACCAGATCTTGACAGTAGAAAAAGGCGGCAAATTTGAAAAATGTAGGCGCGAAGGGATATCGTCCCATAGAAAATTTGAATTTCGCGCCTTTTTCTACTGACAAGATTTGGTTGACCATCTATAGAAGCTAATTATGGTACAAATGTACAGAAAAAAATATATCATCTGATATCTGAACGTACCCTGACCCTGATTAAAGAACTGTACCAACCATTCGCGTTGAATCGCGGGAAACTTAAATTTTTATAAAAGGGAATCTTCTCTTTGAATCCAAAATCCAATTCCTAAATAGTGAGTATTATATTCTTTGATCCAATTGCATGTAAAAAATATGCAAGTATAAAGGCTTCATCACACAGGCGCGTTATCCGTGCGGCGCGTGAGCGGGGCGTAAGCGTTTTATATGTAAAAGCGACGCGCCCCGCTCACGCGCCGCCCGGAAAACGCACCTGTGTGACGGAGCCTTAAGAGTCGTGGATTGCATTGGGCCCCATACATTTCACGACTCTTCTCTTTCCGCAAAGCCTAAAAGTCTATTTTTTTATTCGGTAGACTAAAATGACAGTTCATAGTATGAGATGACACATGATCTTCATACTATGAAATGTCATTTTAGTCTACCGAATAAAAAAATAGACTTTAGGGTGATAGGCGGATTATAGCCCGTTTAAACTCTCGCGCGAGCCACGAGACGAGCCGCGAGCCGCGCCACGAGTCCACCGCTTACACTCGCGTTCGGCTTGTCATTCGGTTATAAACCTTATGCCGTGCCGTAAGTGTTTAAATTATATTAGCTCGACGAGCTTGCGAGCCACGAGACGAGCCGCGAGCCCACCGCTTACACTCGCGTCTCGTGGCGCGGCTCGCGTCTAAATCGACTATAATCCGCCTATGAGATGACGGTGAGCCAAAATTTTTTGTTATGTACTTGCATTCTGGTTCTGAATGATAAGTATGGTTTTTAGAACCAATGACCTTTTATTTATGTTTAGAACATGGACCTATACCTAATATATACCTCTATGGTTTAGAACATCGTTTTGAAAACATTGATAATGATAGCAAGGCTTTCAATGTTTAATTAGATGTCATAAACTAAATACATATCGTATCACCAATTAGCTAGGCAGGATATGTGAGAAAAAATTGTGAATTTTTAAATTAAAGCAAAAGTGGAAAAATTTTACACTTTGGGCAATATTTTGAACAAAGGTGATTTTGTTCAATTAATTCTAAATAAAATAACTAATATTTAGGTACTTAATCTTTTAGTTCATTTCAAACTAGTAAGTAGTAAAAATAAAACAAAATATTTAGTAAGTTCCTCATACTTATTTATTCATTATTAAACTTATAAATAAATCAGTCTTTGTACATTTCTAATAGATACTATACGATTAATTTGAAAATCCTATTACATCTAGTTAAGACTTAATCCATTTCTTCAATGGTGGGGCCATCATTTCTGCTTTGGTATCCAGGCATTCCTCCCATGCTGCCGGGCATGCCTCCCATTCCGCCTGGCATGCCTCCCATTCCGCCTGGCATGCCTCCCATTCCGCCTGGCATGCCTCCCATTCCGCCTGGCATGCCTCCCATTCCGCCTGGCATGCCTCCCATTCCGCCTGGCATGCCTCCCATTCCGCCTGGCATGCCTCCCATGCCGCCGGGCATGCCTCCTTGGTTGCCGCCCGCGCCGCCGCCGTGCATCTTGGTCATCACCGGCGAGCACGCTCTCTGCACCTCCTTCAGCTTATGCTCGTACTCCTCCACCTCGGCCAGAGAGTTGTTGTCCAGCCATCTCAGCGCCTCCTCGCACTCGCTGCGAGCCGTGTTCTTGTCCTGCTCGCTCAGCTTGTCTCCCGCGTCGTCCAAGGCTTGCTTCACGCTGAATACATAGGCCTCAAGTTGGTTTCTCGCCGATACCCTCTTCCTCTGCTTCTCGTCTTCGTCCTTGTAGCGCTCGGCCTCGGCGAGCATTCTGTCGATGTCCGCCTGCGACAGTCTGCCTCTGTCGTTCTTGATGACGATGTTCTTGCTCCGTCCGGTGCTGTTCTCCTTGGCAGACACGTTCAGGATGCCGTTAGCGTCGATGTCGAAGGTGACGTCGATCTTGGGCACCCCTCTGGGCGCGGGCGGGATGCCGGTCAGGTCGAACGTGCCCAGCAAGTTGTTGTCCTTCGTCATGGCGCGCTCGCCCTCGTACACCTGGATGGTGACCGCCGGCTGGTTGTCCGAGTACGTCGTGAAGGTCTGAGACTGCTTGGTCGGGATCTTAGAGTTGCGTTCGATGATTTTGGTCATGACGCCGCCGGCCGTCTCGATGCCCAGAGACAAAGGCGACACGTCGACCAGCAACACGTCCTGGATCCTGGAGTCGTTGGATCCGCTGAGGATGGCCGCCTGCACCGCCGCTCCGTACGCCACCGCCTCGTCGGGGTTGATGGAGAGATTCAGCTGCTTGCCGCCGAAGAAGTTCTGCAGAAGGCTCTGGATCTTCGGTATGCGAGTCGAGCCCCCGACGAGCACGACGTCGTGGATCTGGCTCTTGTCCAGTTTAGCGTCGCGCAGCGCCTTCTCGACCGGCTCCAGCGTGCCGCGGAACAGATCGGAGTTGAGCTCTTCGAAGCGCGCGCGGGAGATGCGCGTGTAGTAGTCGATGCCCTCGTACAGCGCGTCGATCTCTATCGACGCCTCGGTGCTGGACGAGAGGGTGCGCTTGGCGCGCTCGGCGGCCGTCCGCAGGCGGCGCAGCGCGCGGGTGTTGCCGCGCAGATCCTTCTTGTACTTGCGCTTGAACTCGTCCGCGAGATGTTTCACTAGCCTATTGTCGAAGTCCTCGCCTCCGAGATGCGTGTCGCCGGCCGTCGCCTTCACCTCGAACAGCGAGCCCTCGTCGATGGTGAGGATGGACACGTCGAAAGTGCCGCCGCCGAGATCGAAGATCAACACGTTGCGCTCGCCCTTCAAGTTCTTGTCCAAGCCGTACGCGAGCGCGGCGGCGGTGGGCTCGTTGATGATCCGCAGCACGTTGAGGCCGGCGATGGCGCCCGCGTCCTTGGTGGCTTGGCGCTGCGAGTCGTTGAAGTAAGCCGGGACCGTGATGACGGCGTCCCGCACTGTCGTGCCCAAGTACGCCTCGGCCGTCTCCTTCATCTTCGTCAACACCATGCTGCTGATCTCCTCCGGCGCGAACCTCTTCGTCTCGCCTTTGAACTCGACCTGGATCTTTGGCTTGCCACAGTCGCTGATCACTTTAAACGGCCAGTGCTTCATGTCCGCCTGTATCTTCGGGTCGTCGAACTTGCGTCCGATGAGTCGCTTGGCGTCGAACACCGTGTTGTTGGGGTTGAGCGCGACTTGGTTCTTCGCGGCGTCGCCGATCAGTCGCTCGGTGTCCGTGAACGCGACGTACGATGGTGTGGTCCGGTTGCCCTGGTCGTTCGCGATGATCTCCACATTCCCGTGCTGGTAAACTCCCACACAGGAGTAAGTCGTTCCAAGATCAATTCCTACTGCTGGCATTTTTCGTAGATTAACTTCACTAACTTTCTTGTTCAATACAATAATATATCACGTAATAACTCGAGAGGTATTCACCACTCAACTTCTCCGTACTTTCGCTTTTGTGTTCAGATATAAACTGAGTTCCCGCCAGAGCGCGGCTGCTTATATACCCCTCCGCTAGCGGCCAATCACAGCCCAGCATTTTCTAGATAATTCTCGACAGTTGTTCGGCGGCCAATGGGGTCGATGTCGGGTCCCGGGTGTTCTCGACTGTTCGGTGTCGAAGAACAAGACAGACGATAAATTTCGCGTGTGTCTGAAAGAGAAAGAAAAAAGTTAGTAATACCAGGAGGTAAAAAAATGCTGGACTTATATTTGTAATTTCCATGCGTTTATCAAAAATAAAATAATTTGCGCGTAATCATAAAGAGTATAAATTGTGTACCTAGGTTTTGGTTTATATATATTTATTTTTGTATTTAATTGACATAAAAATCCAATTGTGAAAATTGAGCAAAATTGAGTAGAGTAGGTATCTGAATTATACACGCACCTAAACAGAAACGAACGTCGCCAAATTACAAGTATTCTATTTGTGTTGTCCCGTTCAATTAACTGTATACGTAAAGGCTTCGTCATACGAGCGCGTTTTCCGGGCGGAACGTGAGCGGGGTGTGAGCGTTTTGTATGTAAAAGCGGCGCGCCCCGCTCACGCCGCGCACGGAAAACGCGCCTGTGCGAGGAAGCCTAAAGGCTTCGTCACAAAGGCGCGTTTTCCGAGCGCGGCGTGAGCGGGGCGTGAGCGTTTTAAGGTTCCGTCACACAGGCGCGTTTTCCAGGCGGGGCGTGAGCGGGGCGCGCAGCTTTTACATATAAATGATTTTTTATGAATGTGTAGTGCAATAGTGCTAACCACCAATTGTTTTTCTTAATCTGTATTTACTGGTGAGAACCTGTAATTGGCTTTTTGTATCACATTTATAAAACCTATTAATATGTTAACAGCTGTTGGATTTCCGAATAGTAATAAATAAATAAATAAAACGCGCCTGTGTGACGAAGCCTTTAAGTCGTAAAACTCGTAAATCATTATCGTAATTTTTCTGACAATTTCCTCTTTTACTGTGGTATCACTTGCCTCCGTTGACCTCATGTTGACCTGCAGCATAAGAAAAGAACAGCGCTATTCGTCGAACCACACATATGAATAAGATAGAGAATGAATGCAACTTCCAGAAATTTCGCGAAAGCAAAAATAAATATTCTTATCAAAAATCATGAATTAGGTGCTTGTCATTATTATTGTTTGTATTACGATTATAAATATGATAACCGTTATCGAAAAATGAAAAGTAAATGCAATTTTAACTTGAGCTAAAAATAGATTGTGCGTTTACATCGCCATCTCGTGGCGAGTAGCGTACTCGCTAGCTCAATTGTAGCAAGCAAAGGATAGATTTATGTTATCGTCCACATGTCTGAAGGTGACAGGCATATACCCTATCTACCTAAGTACATGGTGATGCTGTAATTGCTGTGTAGGTCAGGAAGAAACTCTGGAATTGTGAAATTGGTTTGAAACCATGTTGAAACGCCAAAAAAAGATAATACATTTTTTTTTACCCGACTACGTGAGGTATGATTTAGCACTCCGTTTCAGTTTGGGCAAAAATGCTTTCGTATTGATGGCCGGATGTTCTCCCCCGCATTTCTCAACCGATTTTCATGAAATTTTGTGAGCAGGTTTGTACGAGTATGTTAGGTAAGTACAACACAAACGGCTTGTCCAACAGGTCTCCATCGCCATACAGCGGGGTAACGCTGCAAGTGTGATGGGGACCTTTGGACCCAGCATGGCTCAGAACGGGTTTTAGTTCTTAAGTTTTATATGTACCTTTATATATATTACAAAAAAATAAGTAGATTTTTTTGTACACCTAATTCTCAAAATAATATTTTTAGCAAACATAAAGGTTTTCTAATAAAGTTTTTTCATCAAGTGTACCACATGTGTAATACCAGATGTACCAGGCTTTTCAAAAATTTTAAATAAATTATATAAAAATTAAACCTAAATACCTACTAAAATGAATTAGGTAAATGGGGAAGTTATCCCGCAATCTAAATTGCCCCCGTGCATTATCCATGCCAAATTGCATATTTCTAGCACTAACGATCACAGAGCAAAGCCTCGGACAGACAGACAGACAGACGGAAATGGCGAAACTATAAAGATTCATAGTTGACTACGGAACCCTAAAAAGGGTGTGAAATCTAATGTAATGTAAAGGCTTCGTCACACAGGCGCGTTTTCCGGGCGGGGCGTGAGCGGGGCGCGCCGCTTTTACATATAAAACGCTCACGCCCCGCTCACGTCCCGCACGGAAAACGCGCCTGTGTGACGGAACCTTAAGGGTGTGGGGTGTCTGGGTTAATGGCAGTAATGGTGTAATGTAAAGTAGCAGAGCTAATATCAGATGAACTTTTTTGAATTCCACCATCCTGACCACTGATTCACATATACCGGGGGGCTACAGCTATAGCCAAGTTCAGGAAGCCCCGCTCCTCCGTAGCAACAAGTTGTAGATATAAGAAATATTTAACTAGCATACATAAAGAAAACTTAAGCTAATAGTACAATTTATTCTAACTTTGTGTGTGTGTGTGTGTGTGTGTGTGTGTGTGTGTGTGTGTGTGTGTGTGTGTGTGTGTGTGTGTGTGTACGTGTGAGTGTGTGTCTATGTATATGACTGTGTGTGAGATCGTGTGAGTGCAAGTGAATATGTTGAACTTTTCGGAACTTCTTATACAATAGGTACTGTAAAGCATAATATCGTATTTTAAAAACTGGTAAGTACTTAAGAATTTAAGTTAATTAAATAATACCAACTTAGTATATCAGAGCCTCTGTCTCGTCATAGTTAAGTATTTTAAGCCATTCAGTTAGTGTTTTTTTACATTTGTACAGTTGCAGATTATATATATTTAATACTTTGTTTATTTTATTGTACACATATGCAGATTGCGCCCCGAATTGTCTCTTAGCAAATACATATTTTGTAGTTGAAAGGGGAGCAACATTATGTTTTCTTCTACGATTTTGCAGCTCCGGGTTAAATGGTAATGTTTTATGTAGTCTCGTTGTTAGACTCAATACATACAACTTCCTCATTGATAGTAAGTCACTTAGGTGGTAGAGGTCTTTCGTTGGGAATCTGTATGGCTTAGAGTACATAACCTTAAGTAGACAACGTTGTCCCCTTTCAACCTCCAGAAACTTGGTTTTTGCTGAACCACCCCACACCGATATGCAGTAAGACATTACTGATTGAGCTAAAGTTATATATAACTGATTTAGTAGATTTTTTGTAGTAATATGTCTTAATTTTTTGAATAGCCATATCAATTTGCGTATTCTCATATTAACGTAGGGTAACGGCACCAGTGGCCAGCCAGGTACCAGTGGTCAGCCTTTTGAGTCGTTTATTGGTCATAAATATCTGGTATATTCGTTTAAACAAATCGCGAGTACTCAAATAGGAGCTTTGATTCCTTATTGGTTAATACGTCACACGACAGGTGCGGTGAGGGAACGGGGGTAAGAAATATACTCGTTTATACAGGTGCTGTTTGTCGAAGAGTGCAATAGTGTCATGTCCGCCATATTTTTTACTGCACGTGGTGTTCTCTTAACAGGCAAGAAAAACTATGTTTTAATGTTAAAAGTTATTGTTTTTGTTAATGATTGGTTTATTTATTAGTTTATCTATTAAATTGCATTATATTTGAATGAAAATATCAATATTTCACTTATAAATTGAGGGGGCTGGCCACTGGATAACACTTTTTTCCAAAGAATCCAGTGCCCAGCCTCCCACGGCTGACCTTTGGGTTATTCGTTTATTTTATTATTTTCGAGCCAATGCGACCGTTAGGACCGTTAAATTTAAATTTTCAAATTTAGTTAGGCATGCCCTAGTCAATTTAAAGTAAAACCCAGTAGTCAGCCGCATTTGAAATAACGTTTTAATGCGGCTGAGCACTGGGTTTCGCGGATCCAGTACTCAGCCATTGACCTTGCTTGGTACGTCGCCGCCAAAAATATGTCCACATTTTTAAACCCTATCTCATTGAAATAAGGTTCAAAAGTGTTTATTTTTGACGTTAACTATACATAACTATCATATTGCTTTTTCTTGGTCGGTATATGACTTTGTTTATTAATGACAATTAAATCTGCATAGACTCGATTAATTATTTTTTACTGAATACCTACTAAAAACATAATTATATATTACCTGATTTACCTCATTAATTTTTGACGGATTAATTATTAGAAAATAAATATTGCGATTCTTAGTTTGCAAGAATACCTAGTATTAGTTAATTAAGTACCTATGGCCAACAAATTTCGTGTCATAAGAATTGTATGTACCTATAAGATTTTTTTTATTAAATAAGTAAACAAGTAGGTAACTAATACATATGTATATGCAAAAAAAATATAAACTAAAATTAAAAACTACAACTAACTACAATAACAATAACTAAAATAGTAATAAAAAATAGATATTTGTATAATATCGTTGATTTTGATATATGCAAAAAATTATAAACTAAAATTAAAAACTACAACTAACTACGATAACGATAACAAAAATTATAAAGAAAAAGGAAATATTATAATATCGTTGATTTTGATATAAATATTAATGATTTTGATCTAATTATATGAATAGTTTATATAGGCTGAGTACTGGGTACACAGAGGCTGCTTACTGGATTTTGGAGGCTGACTACTGGAGAAAAGTGCCACTTTTTGTTTAAACTTAATTAGAGATATTATAAAAAGGATTGTTATTTTTTTAAATATTTTGTTTTAAAACTATGATAAACAATTGATCTAACCATGTCATTTGTTTAATTATCCGACTAATCCTGTAGAAATGCCGAACGTTCAAACTTAAAAAAGTCGTTATAAGGCTGACTACTGGTGCCTTTACCCTATTCAGTATGAGCAGGGCCGGATTAACCCTAAGGCAGAGTAGGCAACTGCCTATGGGCCCCGCCTCGGCTAGGGGGCCCCGGCGGCCCCGCGCCCGCCAAAAAAAAAAAAATATTTTTTTATGTTACCTACTTATACCTAATGTCCAATATCAGTTTCTCAGACACACAATCATCAAATGAGTATGTAAATTATGTTATTTTATAGCTTTTAAAGTCTGTAAATCGAGCTCGAATTTCAGGCTCCCGAGGGCCTAAAACCTCATTAATGAAACTTCGGCCCTCCGAGTAGTCCGAGTAACTCTTGTATGACACATATATTATTGTTGAGTAACATTTGACAATTGGTTCGCATCAGAGCGCTGCTTTGATTCATTGATTTCAGAAGCTTAGCCTTTTGCCTCGCATGAAAGCTCACCTCGCTGGTTATAAGTACGCTTTGGGCTTGTTAAGTATGTGGAGATTGCTGAGCTCGACCTTCAGCCTCACATTTTACCTCAATTTTTGGTTCGCCTACCAAATCTCTCCTTCAGCTTAGCCTTTGGCCTCGCTGCGCCAAGCTCGGCCTGCGGTCTCGCTTTTTAATACAATGGACATTGGTTGTCGTATGTGATCTAGCTGAGCTTATCCTGAAGCACGGCTTTGACCTCGCATGAAAGCTCACCTCACTGGGTAACTTCGGATTTTTAGGCCTTTTTAACACGCTTTCACAAATTTTTCAAAAAAAATTTCGCGCTCGCTGCGCTCGCGATTTTTATTGCTTTTCCAATTTACCCTGTACTTACATGCTATTAGTTTGACTGGTTAATGAATAATCATTTAAATACATGTAAAATCTTTATTATGTGTTAGGTTAATTTTAATCATGTGGCTCATATGGTCGGACAATCGCTGTTCAACCTCACAAAATATTTAACTACTTATTGAGAAAAAAGAGCTCTCCCCACACTGGACGCAAGGAGGAATCGGCAAAAACTAATATAAAAAACCTTTATGTCCACGCAAGAGCGAAAAAAACATTCGGCATGTTCGGATCGGCTCAACCGACACCTGAAGGTTGAAATTAAAACCGCAAACTTACTTGCCTGTACTGAACAACTGAACTTATGTATGCAGAATTAACTGTACGGGGCCCCCGAGCATTGCACTGCCTAGGGGCCCTGACATGCTTAATCCGGCCCTGAGTATGAGTATACCATGACATGCGCTGGTCCAGCATTACACCTAGATATTTCGTGGAGTTCAGAGTTTAGACTGTCACGGTTCATGAGATACTGCTTAGACAAACAGACGGACCGTGGAGTCTTAGTAATAGGGGCCCGTTTTTACCCTTTGTGTACGGAACCCTAAAAAAGTTATAATTTACATACCTATACCTACCTAAACTTAGATAGGTACGCAAAATGCGTAATAGTCAAAGTACAGTCGCCATCAGATATATCGGAGCGGCCGAGGTGCTCAAAAATATCTGAAAACGCACTCTAAAGGCTTCGTCACACAGGCGCGTTTTCCGGGCGGGGCGTGAGCGGGGCGCGCCGCTTTTACATATAAAACGCTCACGTCCCGCCCGGAATACGCGCCTGTGTGACGAAGCCTTAACGCCTTGACAATAGAGGCGTGTTCAGATATTTATGAGCGCCTCAGCCGCTCCGATATATATGATAGATAGATAGATAGATAAAATCTTTATTCAACCACAACTTACATGTTTTGTGACACAATAAATAAATAACAAGAGGCAAAAAGAAAGTTGACAAGAGACAAAAAGAAGAAAGCAACATACAATTTGACACTAATAGCAGTAATAGCAATTTACATATTCGAACGAGCGAGCGAAGCGAAGCGAAGTTCTTACATTCGACTTTGAACACGCGGCTGGCTAGCGGCACGTCTCGGCATTTCGATGTTTTTAAGCTGAACTGTCAGAAGATAGTTTGATACTCAATAACTTAAGTAAATTTGTTCTAATTTAAATAAAATTGGGTAAACGTGTAGTCGAGGGCATTATATTTTAGTCATTAAATTATGAGCAGGCCCGATCAAGAGTTTATTGAGCTAGAAGAGCTTAGAAGGCCAAAAAGCTGTTTGTGAGAGGTCTTGCTATTCTGGTCATTTTTTTGCAAGAAACATGGTCGAGTTTAGTATCAAATGAAAGTGCTCGACTTACACTTTTATAATATCGTTTTTAAATTTACCATTTTGAAATAATTAGCAAGATAAAAATAAAATAGAATAAACATAATACATGTATTTGACATTTGACAGGAAATATTTCGACTTAGCACAGATACAGTTTATTTTAATCTCTATGGTGGTGACTTAAATCCAGGGGAGGGACAGCCGTATACGAAGCCCTTTATTCGAAAAAATTGCGCCATCTATATTACTTAACGCTAAACTTGTAAATGGCGCTTCAAAATTGATGCAAAAAAGCAAATCTTGTCAGTAGAAAAAGACGCGAAACTCAAATTTTCTATGAGACCATATCCCTTCGCGCCTACATTTTTTCTACTGACAAGATCTGCTTGGCCAACTATATTATACATACTACTCTTTGCTTAAATCAATCAGTTAAGGGCTCCACAGACCTTGCAATAAATCCACGCGATCTTTGATCCATTGCCGCCTATAGAGCGACATAAAATAGTAGAAATTAAATAAAATGGAACTCAAAAATGTCCATACTAAATTGTTGCCATGTGTAAGCATTTTACGTCAAAAATGTGACAGTTACGTAGAAAGTGGCGCCCTCATTTATTTTCTATTATTATATGTCGCACTATACGAGTACCTAAGTAGGTGCAACAAAACAAAGTCAATCGCTATATAATTTTTGGTTAACCGCGAGTTCTCAGTTCGGGGCGAACTACTAGTTATTTTACCTAAGTAGAGGGTCATGTGTTGTGGTAAAGAATAGGCGCTGACTCAGCATAGATACTGCGGAGACCGCAGCGCTGATCTTCCGTCAGAACCTTAAATAAACCTACAGTAATGAACGACCAGTGCAGCGCCAGTCGATGTATGTATGAAATACGTATATATTTATATATATGTATTTATATGTATTTGTATATTTGTATTTGTAGATACTATAAATATTTGAAAAAATAGAATTTACTTACATAATATGTGTCGCGTAACGGTGTGGGTACAAACAAAGTATGACGCATAAGTTAGTACTTACTTGTTAATAATTTAATATTATAAGATTTATATGATGTGAACGCAAGTGGACAGGCAGCGATATTAGGTAACGGCAGGTAACGGCAGGTAATGGTGTGAGAGGTGGGGTTAGTTTAAGCACTTCGTTTTTGTGTTTCTAGTAAGTATTCGCCTAATTTGTTTTTAAATTGAGGTTTACTTTTTAATATGGTGGTGACAGTACCTAAAGGTTCCGTCACACAGTCGCGTTTTCCGGGCGGGGCGTTTTATATGTAAAAACGGCGCGCCCCGCTCACGCTCCGCCCGGAAAACGCGCCAGTGTGACGAAGCCTTTTATTTGATTGGCGTTTCCTAAAAATAATTGTGACTTGACTTGTATACTGTATAGGGTTTGTGCGGAAAGAGAAGAGTTGTGGAATGTATGGGGTCCAATCCAATACATTCCACGACTCTTCTCTTTCCGCACACTCTACCTACAAGTGCCTACAAGACTATTAACGTAAGGCCCGAGATACACTTGTAAGTTTTATTTACGTAAATAGGGACAAAGCTATTTGTTAGAATTAGATAAGTAACGATATCTCTCATTCTGTATATAGCTGTGTCCCCACTTTCGTAAGTAAAACGTACAAGTATATCTTGGGGCGAACGTATACAACTGTAACTACTGTAAGTACAGAAGCCACTAAATTGGTTACTGTACTGTGTCCGTTTTCGAGAGAATCGTGCATCCCGTTATGGGTGTTCTGTTATTGGTTATGAAGTTTATCCTTTTCCAAGACACTTTTTGATAAGAGGGACAGAGAAAAAAGTTTGCGTCTCTTAGCAGCAAAATAGCAAAGTGTCCTGCAAAAGTATGGATCTAGTTAGTTTTTAGCTATAAGTACGTTACAAACAAAGTCAAATATGTAAATTCGATAAATACCAATTGAATACCTATTCAACTATATTCTTTGAAACGTTCTTACATTCAGACATGAGCAAAAAGATTAGGTCATGTTAAATTCTATAGTATTAATTCGATCAATTTCATGCATGTACAAGTCCAGCAAGTAAGTTAATAGCTAATCTTTATGCTAATGTCCAGTCTACTTTTGAGTAAATAAAACAAAATATTTTAAAGAGGAACTCATACTTATTTATTAAACATAAATTACTTAAAATAAATCAGTCTTTGTACAATATTTACAAAATCAATTTGAAAATCCTATTACATCTAAAGAGGTTTAGTCCACTTCTTCAATGGTGGGGCCATCATTTCTGCTTTGGTATCCAGGCATGCCACCCATGCCTCCGGGCATTCCACCCATTCCTCCCATGCCTCCGGGCATTCCTCCCATGCCTCCGGGCATTCCTCCCATGCCTCCAGACATACCCCCGGGCATGCCTCCTTGGTTGCCGCCCGCGCCGCCGCCGTGCATCTTGGTCATCACCGGCGAGCACGCTCTCTGCACCTCCTTCAGCTTATGCTCGTACTCCTCCACCTCGGCCAGAGAGTTGTTGTCCAGCCATCTCAGCGCCTCCTCGCACTCGCTGCGAGCCGTGTTCTTGTCCTGCTCGCTCAGCTTGTCTCCCGCGTCGTCCAAGGCTTGCTTCACGCTGAATACATAGGCCTCAAGTTGGTTTCTCGCCGATACCCTCTTCCTCTGCTTCTCGTCTTCGTCCTTGTAGCGCTCGGCCTCGGCGAGCATTCTGTCGATGTCCGCCTGCGACAGTCTGCCTCTGTCGTTCTTGATGACGATGTTCTTGCTCCGTCCGGTGCTGTTCTCCTTGGCAGACACGTTCAGGATGCCGTTAGCGTCGATGTCGAAGGTGACGTCGATCTTGGGCACCCCTCTGGGCGCGGGCGGGATGCCGGTCAGGTCGAACGTGCCCAGCAAGTTGTTGTCCTTCGTCATGGCGCGCTCGCCCTCGTACACCTGGATGGTGACCGCCGGCTGGTTGTCCGAGTACGTCGTGAAGGTCTGAGACTGCTTGGTCGGGATCTTAGAGTTGCGTTCGATGATTTTGGTCATGACGCCGCCGGCCGTCTCGATGCCCAGAGACAAAGGCGACACGTCGACCAGCAACACGTCCTGGATCCTGGAGTCGTTGGATCCGCTGAGGATGGCCGCCTGCACCGCCGCTCCGTACGCCACCGCCTCGTCGGGGTTGATGGAGAGATTCAGCTGCTTGCCGCCGAAGAAGTTCTGCAGAAGGCTCTGGATCTTCGGTATGCGAGTCGAGCCCCCGACGAGCACGACGTCGTGGATCTGGCTCTTGTCCAGTTTAGCGTCGCGCAGCGCCTTCTCGACCGGCTCCAGCGTGCCGCGGAACAGATCGGAGTTGAGCTCTTCGAAGCGCGCGCGGGAGATGCGCGTGTAGTAGTCGATGCCCTCGTACAGCGCGTCGATCTCTATCGACGCCTCGGTGCTGGACGAGAGGGTGCGCTTGGCGCGCTCGGCGGCCGTCCGCAGGCGGCGCAGCGCGCGGGTGTTGCCGCGCAGATCCTTCTTGTACTTGCGCTTGAACTCGTCCGCGAGATGTTTCACTAGCCTATTGTCGAAGTCCTCGCCTCCGAGATGCGTGTCGCCGGCCGTCGCCTTCACCTCGAACAGCGAGCCCTCGTCGATGGTGAGGATGGACACGTCGAAAGTGCCGCCGCCGAGATCGAAGATCAACACGTTGCGCTCGCCCTTCAAGTTCTTGTCCAAGCCGTACGCGAGCGCGGCGGCGGTGGGCTCGTTGATGATCCGCAGCACGTTGAGGCCGGCGATGGCGCCCGCGTCCTTGGTGGCTTGGCGCTGCGAGTCGTTGAAGTAAGCCGGGACCGTGATGACGGCGTCCCGCACTGTCGTGCCCAAGTACGCCTCGGCCGTCTCCTTCATCTTCGTCAACACCATGCTGCTGATCTCCTCCGGCGCGAACCTCTTCGTCTCGCCTTTGAACTCGACCTGGATCTTTGGCTTGCCACAGTCGCTGATCACTTTAAACGGCCAGTGCTTCATGTCCGCCTGTATCTTCGGGTCGTCGAACTTGCGTCCGATGAGTCGCTTGGCGTCGAACACCGTGTTGTTGGGGTTGAGCGCGACTTGGTTCTTCGCGGCGTCGCCGATCAGTCGCTCGGTGTCCGTGAACGCGACGTACGATGGTGTGGTCCGGTTGCCCTGGTCGTTCGCGATGATCTCCACATTCCCGTGCTGGTAAACTCCCACACAGGAGTAAGTCGTTCCAAGATCAATTCCTACTGCTGGCATTTTTCGTAGATTGTCTTTAATAACTTCCTTTCACAATAACAATAATGTATCACGTAATAACTCGAGAGGTATTCACCACTCAACTTCTCCGTACTTTCGCTTTCGTGTTTAGTAATATACTGAATTCGCGCCAGAGCGCGCTAGCTTATATACCCCACCGCTAGCGGCCAATCACAGCCCAGCACTTTCTAGATAATTCTTGACAGTTGTTCGGCGGCCAATGGGGTCGATGTCGGGTCTCGGGTGTTCTCGACTGTTCGGTGTGGAAGAACAAGCTAGAACATACATCTCGCACGAGTTAGAAAGAGAACGACGAAAAGTTAGTAATGCCAGGCGTTAAAAAATACTTGACTTATACGATTTATTTTACCTACTTTTTATGTATGCATCAACGTTTATCAAAAATATAAAATGTGTATTAATATGATTTTTACTGTTTATTTTTACAGTGTTTAACCGACATACTATTTCAATTGTAAAAATTAGACCTTAAATGTTCCGTCACACAGGCGCGTTTTCAGGGCGGGGCGTGAGCGGGGCGTGTGCGTTTTATATGTAAAAGCGGCGCGCCCCGCTCACGCGCCGCCTGGAAAACGAAGCCTTTAAAGGTTCCGTCACACAGGCGCGTTTTCCGGGCGGGGCGTGAGCGTTTTATAAACGGTCCTAAGTTTTTACTTTATTTAATAAAGTTCAATTAGTTCTTGTGTACGATAAGTACTTTACTTTGCAAAATAAATACAATCAGTTCTTGCTTGTTTTGTAATGTAATTAATTAATGAATCTTGCTTAAATATATCATGTATCTGGAAACTTAAAATATGTTATCGTTATAATTATTAGCGAAAATATTATCTTTTACTGTGGTATCACCGACCTGTACAATGTTTGTTGCGTAGCATTGACATACGACGTAAGAAAAGAATAGCGATATGCTTCGAATCACATATCTGAACGAGACAGTGAATACTGAACAATTTCTAGAAATTTCGCGAAAGTAGTATGAATATGAAAGTTTGCTCAATTACTCAAATTAAAAGGTTTAGGGTACTTGTGAGGTATAATTATTGAAAGTATTGTCACGTATTGTGATATTAAAACCGCGACATTCATGAGATATTTGTTGTTTAAAAATCAATTATACGTTTACATCGCCATCTCGTGGCGAGTAGCGATACTTGTTGTTATGGAATGGAATAGCTGTGGCAAAGGATAGCGCTATATGATTGCCCACAAATCTGAAAGAGACAAGGATATTATAAAATCTACTTATTGATGATGGGACGGGAAAAAACTCGAAATTTCTGGAACTCGAAGCTTTTCACAAAATAATTGACCGAGCGAACGCGACGCGCGAGTGTAGCGGCTCTTATCTAATACTCATCGTGACTATTCTAAAAACCCCAAACACAGTTAGGTTGCCTTTTTTTATTACAGAGTTCCTATGGCCACCATTAAAATATATATCCAGATATTTTTATTTAAATTATCAGATCAGCTCTATGGTACCATAATATTGCATTGTCACCCGACTTAAATAAGTACAAATATGCAAATTTTCAGCTTCATTAATCAGAGGTCGGGAAGTGGGTCAAATTTAACTTGCAAGATTTGACCCGTACAAACATAACTATGTACATACTTACATAGGTACTTACACAATTAGGTACTTACATTGCAAGTTAAATAAAAGCTTGTAATAAAAACTCTCAGATCATATTAATTGTTCTTACTGGAACCAATACTGGAACCTGGAACCCAAAAAAAGTCAGTGTCTGTGAATATACCTTTGTGTGTTTTTTAAATATTACTTGTGAGATAAATTCTCAAAAGGTACCTACATGAAACAAAGCAACATTGTTTTTGTTTGTATTGAAAGCAACATTGGTAAAAAATAAAAAAAGTATATTTAGAGGGGTTTTTATACCGCGAGGTAAGAGTTCCTAACTGCATAAACAATTTAAAAAAAACTGCGTTTAGTTGTGCGCCTTTAAGGTTCCGTCACACAGACGCGTTTTCTGGGCGGGGCGTGAGCGTCTTATATGTAAAAGCAGCGCGCCCCGCCCGGAAAACGCGCCTGTGTGACGAAGCCTTTATTCTCATTGAACTTGGCCAGGCGTGTCTCACTCCGCGATTTCGTCGCTTTGCTACAGGTAGCTAAAAGTACATCCGTTCGGCCCCAATCTTGGGGAAAGCCATAAGCCGCGCGTGGCGCTGTCGCCACCTAGCGGCCATATCTGTGCTGATCGTAACAGACGTGTTTTGTTAGAGTGAGTTTTCTGTACTTAGTACTATTATTTATTCTGTGACTTAGCTCCCATCTTCACGATTTAAGAGGTATATGTTACACCGCCATCTCGTGTCAAGTAGCGCAATCTGCATACATACTCACCTTCCATGCTGTTTGTTTTTTTTACCTCTCAAAGGTATCACTAGATGGCGTTGTATTCAACACTATATGAAACGGGCTGAAATATGTTTTTGGCAAAATATTTATTTTTGGTACAAGCTTTTAGCATTGACTGCACTTTTCTTTCCACAGACAACTAATACTCATCGAGACCATTCTAAAAACCACGTGCTGCGTGTCTTCGCTAATACATGCTAATACCGAGCGTAAACGATTCGCATGTTGGATACGCACCCAGTGCGGAAACATAAACATACATACATACTCTATACCTGGAATCTACCTTAATAAAATGTTATTCGGTTTTCGGTTGAAGCCCTCGTAAAGTTTCTTGTATAGTGAGGTAAGCAGAGACATTAACTTTATTAAGGAGATCGCTCCGTTCGCAGGGGAAACTTGCGACTATCGAAGTTGCCAGGTTTCATATATGTACATATTTTATTACGCTTTAGGGTACACACAAATAAAACTACACAGTTAAAAACAATAAAATAGATTTTCATTTATTGTGAGACGAAAAATACAACAATGGGACTTATTACCTAAAATGGTTAGTGGCAGACTGTTGTGTCGAAACAATTGATTGTCGGGTCGGGCGGCGCCGCGTCGCGACGCGCGCCTCTAAAGCTTTGGATTCCTCCGAAAACGGTGCCGTCATATTACGGCCGCTATATAGCGTTGACTGACGTCACTAGAACGTTGTCTATGTAAACAAGATGGCGCGGTTTCCTAGACGGCGTTACGTTACGTTGATTGTCAACGTAACGTAAGATGATGGCCGTCATGACGGTGTCGATAGTTTCGTGAACGTTTTATTAGATAGCGGTGACGCCATTTTGAATAAATGACACGAGATTTGAATAAATGATTCCGTACTACGATTATTTTCCTCTTCTGATGATATTTCATCCTCCAAGTAAATTATAGATGATCAAGCAAATCTTGTCAGTAGGAAAAGGCGCGAAATTCAAATTTTCTATGGGACGTTATTCCATCGCGCCTACATTTTTCAAATTTGCCGCTTTGACCTTGGTGGATGACGGTGTGTTATGACGCCGTGGTACTTTCCACACGTCGCCACCTTAAAGACGGCCGTATTTTGCGGCCGCTATATGACGGCACCGTTTTCGGAGGAATCCAAAGCTTAACACTACAGTACACTCCTAATTTATGTCTTTCATTGGGTAACTCGTGGCTCATAACGAATATCAACGAAAATATATATAAATACACAAACCATGATCTCTATTCACTGAAATCATAGCTATACTTTTAAACATGTGAAGTTTCAATAGTTCATTTCTTTAACTAAGTTTTTTAAAAAGGCTTTATTGATTTGAAGCTAATACTTAATTACTTACAAGATTGTTTAGTAGTTTTAATAGTAGTCGCGGGACGGGCCCCGCCGTCGTGGATGGGCGTGCGGCCCCGGAACAAAACGTAACAACTCTCAATACCGCTACTATGAAACGTTCTATACAAAATTGAACATTGCCGCTTCGCTAATCGTTTACTAAAACAAGATGGCGGCGAGCGGCGACTCGGTCGAACTCGTCACTAATCGATTAAGTACATGTCTTACGTTATAAGTTGAAAATGCCACTGCTGCGATCCTACGTCGCCTATGTCTGGGGCGCGCGGGCACTGGCGGAGGCCGGGGGCCGCGAGGCCGGGCGGCGACCGCGAGCTCCCCGCGAGGCCGAGATCCATCCGAGGTCCGCGCCCCGCGCGAGGCCCCGAGCCTCCACCAGTGTGCGCGCGCGCTTCGCTATTGCTCATAGAGAAAAAATTCCAAAATCAATTCGTTACACCGTAGACTATATTTTGTTTAATAAACTTGAAGTATTTATCAATAATCAATAAGTACATTATAATAATTGAATAATTAGTATTTTGTTTCATAAGAGATACTAGCATTACAAATAAATACCTTCAGCTATACAATTTAATGTTTATTTCTATTTATATAAACATTTTGAAGATGTTTAAGTGGACTACGTCGGTTTATACACAAGAGTGGTCGTTTCTTGTATAGAAACTAGTTGATGCGTCTACGCTTCGAGATATGACTTAAATGTATACTTAGATTTAGGGGGAAAATGTCGTAAAAACAAAAAGAAAAGTTATTGAAATTTATAACAAACACCTTAACTAATACTCAATGTAATAATTTAGTCAAAGTATATATATATATATATATGTATATATGATGAATACATAGATGTGTGCGGCGTGGCGGAGGCCGCGGGCGTGGTAACAAATGAAACGGTTTATACAAGATCCGGAGCCCCCCCCACCTCGCGTCCAAGACAAAAGCAATACAAAACATTTCATTCCGTGTAAGAGATGACACGATGGTATGCGAAAAATTTATTTTTTTTCAAAAAACACACGCCCATTCGCTCACCCTTGCGCTTAAATCTAAAATTAATAATTAGACAATATTTTTATTTGTTCAACAGACGCGCGCTAACGCACGCGTATTATAATAAAATATTTTCAAAACAATCGAATAATTAAACACACTAGTTAACAATATAACTTATGCTCAAATACACGGGCGGGCTGGCCGCGGCAACCATACTCGAACCAAACGAAACGATCCTCGTTCTGTTTAAAAATATGATTTTATACACAATCGTTTTAGCATATATAATAATCATTACATTAGAGCGATGGCAGCGTAACGGTCGGGAACGTCTCTGGGCACGGTCGGGCGCTATAATACTGTTATCGCTAATTTATTGCATCCGTGAGCGGGGACCGTGGGGGTGGCGGCGTTAGACGGCGGTCTCGGTGTGCGAGTGGGACGACAGGCGCTCCACGTCGATGTCGTGCGGCGCGAGCGCGTCGCGCGTCTCGTACTCGACGCTCGACGAGTGCGAGAAGCGCTTGCTCAGCGCCGTCTGCTTGCGCAGCGCCTCGGCCAGCGCGGCGTCCGCCAGCGAGCCACGCGAGTCCAGGCCCTGCCGGAACGCGTTCACCACGCGGATCTGCGCCCAACCAACACGTTAGTCAGAGTCCGGAGCGGCGCACGAGCGGTGCTCTCGCCTCGATCCCCGGTTATATGCCGGCCGGTGCCGTGCCGGATCGGAAACACAGAGAAACACCCCATTCGTACTCGTCAGTGAGCACGAACGGCTAGTTTCCAGGTGGAAGCTATTGAAATACCGAAGTGTATAATTTTTGTGTAAGACTGCCGATTGAAGAGTGATTAGAACTGATGATAGAAGTTGGTGAAGAATTATAAGGCCGGCATATAACCCGTCCCAGCGACCACCAGCCGTTCACCCAACTCTCGTGTTTGAACAAAGATTGTTATCACAACAAACGAGAGCGGGCACGGGAGGGCGCTTGGGATCGAGGTTCGTTCTCACCTCCAGGTGCGAACACTTGGCTGCTCTGATCCGAATCTAATTTTGTGTCGGAAACTAGTTGCCTTTCTAGGTCTATTTGTCTATAGTGACGTGCTATGTACACTTGGCACCATCTAAAGCCAATTCGGATCAGAGAGCCAGTATTTTGAGAGCAACACGGGTGCACGCCGGTTCCGTCGCCGTCAGTCGCGACGAGACCGGGAGAAAAATTAGTAAAAACATAAATTGAAGCACACCGAGCCATAAAAAAGGCGGTAAAGCAGGTAATTCAAAATTCCAGTCACAGATACGAAGGTCGAGCCGGCGGGGCCGGTCATGCAGTGATTCGATCGGGCCTGCCCACAACCAAATTGGCAAGAGTTATGGCTGCAATCTGTCAAAAGACGCTTTAAGATCTCAGAGCTTTAACACTAGTTTCTGTAATTTGGCCTGATGTGACAGCTTACATCCAAACGTTGCGAATTCAGTTGTATAAGCCTCGCAAGGGTAATCTTCCGTCGCTGCTCCTCTGAATACAGACATCGTCGTTGGGTGCCAATAGTGTCGAGACGTGAGCCTGTCGTGAGCATGCTGGCGGTGCATTAGCGAACAAGTCTTCACGCGGCCGAGATCAGCCATGAAATTCGAAAATACCTACTGTTAGATACAGAGATGTATTTTTGAAAATCGGCCAGACGCAGCCCGCGAAGCGATAGCTAATGCAAGGCTCAAGTCAGAGCGATTAGTCTGATTCGTAAATGTACCAATCCTCAAGTATGGGATGGTAGATTGCCGGATCAAGCTCACCGTCCAACGAGCCTGGAGCCTCTGTGACTGTATTTGGAGATTGACCTCTTCTATGCTACTCGCGACCAAGCTATGGAACTGCGATGCCCTATTATACACACTATGCATTACGAAGCAACATAGAACGCCTGATTCAAGGTCCCATGAACGAAGCATGGTATAAGCGTCCTCGAATGACAATGAGCCCTTATCAGAGTCGGAACCTAAAACATCACAATCCAAAGCATTCGCTCATGAAGAAAGAAAACACTAGAAGCTAATTTAATGGTCTATTTATTGTGATTTTAAAAGCTTTTATGTTATCGTTTTCCAATGAATTGGTAGAACCCCACGATTTTTAAGTGCATTAATGTGAGGCAAATTAATTTATAAATACTATATGAATGATGCAACAAAAATTTAAAGCGATATGCTATTTGATGAGACAACAATTGCTAGAAGAAATAACACTAAGTGTATTAGCCCGAGTGGACGCTCGAAGCGGAGCGTTCGGCGGGGCGTGCAGCGTGGCGTCGGGCTTACGCGTGATGTGAGCAGCGTGCACTAAGGCCACTCCTATACGCTTGCATTTGTTTAACATGCACGCCGCACGCCCTGCCCCGCTGCACGCCCAACTTGAGCGTCCACTCAGGCCTTACACTAACAGCGCTTTAACGAATGCTTATAAATATTTAAGAATTTACTTATGAAGCGATGGTCATCTAAGGACGTGATAAAGATTCTGCGATATTTGACTAAGATAAGTATTCTAAAGTTCCTAATAGTATTTAAAACTATAATTAATTTCATGTCTATTGATTAAGATTGACTAAAAATATACAATGGAATGTTTAGATTAAGATTGAAATACTTTTTGCAAAAGAATATTCTTAGTTACCTACTTAACAATTCTATAATACAAGTTCCTGACTCCAGAATCTAGTGCTCAAATAATTATTGACACAACATTAAGATAATCTTTCACGACAATGTGGAATGGAATGGATGTAAAAATGGATTACAAATACATGCATTTGGATACATGCATGAATGCGAGAAGCATGCGACACTGACCTTCGGTTTACGCCGCGGCTGCAAAATGTCCTTAAATGGCGCGATCGGTTTACTTGTACTTTACTAAATAAATTCTGGTATTTTATCCGCTTACGGTGTAAGGTAAATGTACTAGTGCTCGACATGCTAATGCCCAATAGATGGCACCCTGCTGTCACCTCTATTGACAATGCCTTAAGTTTCAAGATGACATGTACTGGGACCGACGTACGCACCAGTACGTTTACCATATGCCTTGTTTATAAGTTATAACCGATCGCGTCGACTTTTACCGACAAGCAAAACATAAAGGCCAGAGTTAGAGACAGTGGACTGGACAGAAAAGTTGTAGTATAGACAGAGTATTAGAGAACATATAAGAAACGTAAGTAAAACCGAACAAAAACGAGATGTGAGTGAAAGCGTCGCCATTATTATATATCTTACAGCCTGGTCGGTTGAAGTCTTGCTGTACGGGACTGGGATCAAGCGTTCCTGTAACTCGCCACCTATGACCTTCGGTGTGCAAGTGGGATCATGGAAAAGAAAATAAAAACGAGAACATGAAGGAAAACGTCACGAAGAAGAAGTCGTAAGTATAAAAAATAATATACAGATCTGGTCTGAACAGGCGCTCTCTACCTTTGAAACATTTAAGTACTTAGTTTGTATCTAGAAGTAAAAGGTACTACGGAAAGAGCAACACTCTTAAGTATCCATCGGTGGACCGTATGCCTTTTGTAATAAGGTTTATGAACTGTCAACCTGCAGTGTGGGCGATGGTACCCATGGTTGTAGTGAGCGCCTGCTCCGATCCGTGATTGTCACGAACGGAAAGTGAACATCAGAAAGATCTTCAGGGACTGTACGAAGCTTGTGCCTCGAAGCGATGCTCGGGTTCAAATGAACAGAATGTAGAAATAAAATACATAAAACGCAGGGTTCCTCCTATACCTTAAGAAGCACATTCATGGGGTGTGCACTTACAAACTATTTTATTTCCAGGACTCCTTGGCCCTTTTTAAACGTCGACATAATCATAAAAAAATTACAATAAAACATTGATGTACATCGAACATTTATTTCCTAACGTGGTCCTGAAAGTTGGTGAAGCGTTGGATTTTTGTTTTTAAAGTTTGTATGTGCGAGTGTGTGTTTGTGTGTCGGACGCGTCCGCCCGCGCCGTGTGGCTGTCTCTGTGTCATGCGACTGTCTCTGAAGCACACAAATCATGTTTCACCGAAGTGGCTCACATACCAGAACTACATTGATGTCTATCTATACTAACTACAGAATAAGCTTTGTGAATTGGCTGCAAAATTATGATTCGAATAAAAGAAAAACATTTAGAAGCGCTCTGTGTACGTGTGAAGCGCTAGTAGAGCGTACGTGCTGGATCGTAGTTCAGCATGTATCTAGTATTCTAGGTGTGTTAGTGAGGTTGCCAGTGAGGCATGCAGCTACAAGCGCCAAGCTCTACAACTATATAGCGCACGACACTCAGCGCCGGGCGGCCCCAGCAGTTACCTTATAACGCAGCTCCGAGGCACAGGGTGAAATGAAAGTTACTTTGGAGTACAGATACTTTAATACTAAAGTTTAAGAGACAAGAAGCTTCAGAGTTAACAGAGTACCGGGCTGTCCGGTTCAAGTGACACTTCACTCTATTGGGCGACGCTCGCCACTATAAGCGTAATTATTAAATTTTTGAAAAATTCCAAGTTTATATTTTAAAATCTAAATTTTTTGGTGTACACCAAGACACGAATTTTATTTTTTTATCTTTTGTTTTTGTTTAAATTTAAATATAACTACCATACCTTAACAATTAAGTAGCAGGCAATGATTTGAATCTACACGTGTGCATTATAAATTTGCGATTCGATACATAATATAGTATATTTAATATAGACGGTATTATACTTAACATGTATACATTGTCAGTTCACTATATCCCTCATAGTAGACGGATAGTTAAATTTGCTTGAAATTAGAAACTAAAGTAACTAAAATGAAGGTGAAATCAAAGATAAGGTGATGAGTATATCTATAGATAGGAAAGTATGGAAGACCAGAGTGGTGGTGTAGTGTACTTAAGACAGTGGGGCCCGGTGACAATGACAACGTCTGTCTTGAGACCGAAGTAAAACCTAAAGACACATTTTACGACGGTCTCATGACGAGGTGTTGCCATCAGCCATTACCGAGCCTTTAGAAAGGAAAATCTAATAATCTCAGCGCATCATTATGTGTTCCTTCAGCCGTAGTTAGTCCATGCAGAGTGCTACCAAACCTCCATCGTCTTGTATTCAAACGCAGCGCTAATATACTTAACTATTAATAAAATAAATTAAAGAGTAAGTCAGGTGACTGTGTATATGCTGTGGGACATATACGGGGTACAGCTAGTTCACACAACATACATTACTATGAAACATTCATTAACTAGACACGTAACATTCGCAATCAACTCCTGGGCTGTGACCGCGAAAATCCAAGTTCGCAAATTTCGGGCAACTATCTCTGACACTCTAATTACGCCTTGGAGTAAAAGAGAAAGTTACCCGAAATTTGCGAACTTCGGTGTTCGCGGTAGGCCCTCTGACATGACAATAGAAAAACAATCTATCGCAATCTTTCGGCCAACGTACAACACAAACATATAACAAGCAAATTTAATTATCATACCGTTAAACGTATATAAAAGCACTTGACTAGCACGTATTTGTGAGTTTGTTTTTTATTTTTATAAAAATGGCACATTCTTTTTTCGCGTATCATAAATTATCAATTTAGTACAACACATAACAATATATTATTTTGTATATTTGTTACAAAAAGACAAGTTTTAAGAATATTTACAGAAAGGTTTTTTTTAGAAAAACAATACAAAATAAATAATTTTATCATGTCAACAAGGTTTCCGTAGCGGATCGTCGGTTAATCTACAGGTGCACCATATTTATATATAAATCTATAAAATAATTTGCGAATCTCTAATGTCCTTACTCTAATACTTTTAGTAAACAATTAATCACTTCTTAAACTACGCTTTACATTTTTAGAATCTTTAAAACGTTTTTATATTTTAAGTAACTTGGTTATTTTAGAAAAGGAGTATTTATGTTTTGTTTTAAATATTGATGGCTTTGAATTTCGAACTCGCCATCGCTGGCCGTTTTTGGGGCGTTATTTAATCATCGCTTTGATGCGATACGGGGCTGAGTGCCGGGAGGGAGCTGCCGCCAGACTGCACGCTGATTCTTCGGTGTTCCGCCAAATAATTATTGACAAATATCCTGCGACCGGCCATTATGTCCGCCTTTTGCTGTAAACAACGACGGCCCGTCAGTGTCGCCGTCTCACTGCTCCGTGGCCATTGCGTTCGTTAAAAATAAAATACAAATGGCATTCCAAAACCAATTTTTTATTATTTTGAGACGTTTTAAAATAAACCGTTAAAAGAACGACGTTTAGAGTTAGTAATACTAATGCAGATAGGAGTTTAGCTTGGTTTTAAAATGCCAAAACTAGTTACTAATAGGGAAGAAATTGCTGTTAGTAGAGTAAAAAGGTTTTTTAGAAAGCAGTATCGCTTGTGCCTGTTTGTCTAGGGGAGTAGGGCATTCACTAGCTGGGTCGGGCGGGTCATCCACAGCAAACACTAATATATAAAATAATATAAAGAAATATAAATACCGTGTGGAAGCTATACTACGCATGTAAGTCCGGTATGTGAGCGATCGCGATGCTTCGGCCGATTTGGTGGATCAAATGCTATTAGGTATCGAGAAAAAAAAAACTCGGAAATAATTTTAAAGTTTTATTAAGAGATTTATATATCTTGGTCGTTTATAGTGCCGGTTAAGTATGCATTTTTAACAATAAATAAAAATACTATCATTATTAACTTATCCATAAGTACATACACAACCGAATCAATATGAACTAATAAAAAAATTAAGCAGTTTTAATGATATCTGTTACTTATTTTTCTAGTTTTGGTAGTAGTGGAGATTATAGTAAAGCATTTAATTATTTGTTTTATATATCTGCTTAAATACTATATGTGTTGGAAGTTTAGAAGGTTATTGTGATAAATTATATTTTTAGGTCTACGTTATTAAACAGTAATACACTATTTCAAATCAAAACATAACCTTAGATCTTTTTGAAAGCCCTGATAACTTGATCGACACGTTATCAGAACTTTGAATCAGACATCTACTTTAAAAAAATACAATAAGTGCATACTCACAGACATATCTGTACATGCAAAACACTGTAACATAAGCATCAAATCACACTTTAAATGCGAAGCAAAAATAATAAGAAAAAACAAAAAACAACATTTGTACCAAAAATTAAAACAATTACACATTTTATCAATGTATACCCAGTACTTACAATCTAAGTGTGAAGCCGCCATTTTGTTGAAGACCATTGACAAAATGGCCGCTCGGTATCATAAAAGCTTTATGGGGACAACCGCTCATACAACGATCGGTCAATAGCCGCGAGGGCTCCGTTTACTAGTACTAGTACTGCACCTAGAGTACTGTACTGTACTGCGCATGCGACTAGGTACTTACAGCGACGCCTAGCGAGCCCACCTAACTTACCGTCAACATCTGAAAAGAGCGACATCGCTAGAATTCTCTCCCCACCCAACTAACAAAGAAAATGCTATGGAATTTGTTTGAAAATTTATTTCAATTCAATGTAAATAGATCTCGTAACATTAGCAAAACCAATTTGTTTATTTAAATAGGTATACATTTTGATAGCTCTTTATTTCCTTGTAAGCGTGATGTGTGTTATTCATACTAAACTTTAGGCGCGTATACGGCCGTTCGCTACGGCAGAGCAGAATGCATTGGTCTCCCAGCTTCGAGGAGTCGGGTTTGTGGTCCCAAAATTTATTATGAAACAAAACACGTAGGCTGCATAGTCGCATAGCTCGAGTCCTTACCAACAACGTTATCGTAAAACATACTACTGCCACAATAGCTAGTGAGAGTCGAAATATTTAAAAAGTTTATTAAAATTTTAGTAAAATCTCAAGTCTAAGGAAAGTTACAATTTTAAAAAGGAGTTTTATATAATTTTTCTTTACAATAGCTATACAAAATATCACTGCTCCGATATACACACAGATGCACTCCTCATATGTACAAGTACGCCTCGAGGAGGCCACGCGAGTAGCTCGCCCGAACACTAAACTATGCGAGTCGTCAACTAGTAGAATCTCAAACACTATTGAATTATTAACATCAACGTACAAAATATGTATTGAAATGTACAGGCACTGCGCTCAGGCCACAGCCTGGCCGGTCTATCCTCTATTCGGTTTATTGCTATCGACTACCTACCTCTAAAAATTTCAACACTTAATAAAAATTCTTAACGTACTATAAATTAAGATTTAAGACTGACTTAAATGAATAAACCGTTTTAAAGCATAAAATATGCGTCGATTAATCGAGAAGGCGAGAGATTACGCGGAGATTAGTCGTTAAGTACGATCGGAGCTCACCGACTCGCGGCAACAAACAAAATATCGAATAAAGCGGGGCCTCGCCCGGGGAAGTAAAACGTGCCAGGTGAAGGTGTGTTGTGCGGTGTCTGTTAGAATATGGTGGTCTCAGTGCGGGCGGGCTGGTCGGCGTCCTCGTCGATGTACGGCACGTCCGCGGGCGCGGCGCGCAGCCGCGAGCGCAGCCCCGCCGCCGAGTGCGCCGACAGCCGCTCTTCCAGGTCCTCGAGCGTGGACTTGAAGGCCCGCACCACCCGCAGCTGCAACCAACACAACCCTCCAGTGCCCGCCCCTCCCCCCCTCCCCTCCGCCCGCGACACTCGCGTGAGTGTGGTGTGGATTACCGCGATGCTGTATTCAGAGTTACGTCGTGACTATGCGACGGCTAGTAAAACGTGGCTACGACATGCAACTATCGAACCCTGCTTCTCTGGACCGGTGCCGGATAGTGACATGCTCGCGTATAGAGGATTTTAAAAAGTGCTAGCGATCGTTCGAAAACAATGTGGTCTCGGAGGAGTCTAGATGACAAGCGGGGCGATGCTGGACGTGCTGGACGACACGCGGGACACACTACCGGAAAGTGGGGGGGATGCATAACAGACGACAGAGCTATGGAGAACTAGGTGAAGTCTACGACACTCTGCTCGGGAAGAATCTAAATCCTGAAACTGTTAATGGGGGTCTCACCTGCTCCCAGAAACAATTTGAGAACGCGGGGACGGGTGGTTAGTCGGCACGGCCGGGTGTTAGGCCGGTCGGTTAAGTCGGGATGGCCGAATGTGCGGCAGAGTGTCGCAACCCCGCTACTACCTACTCGTACTCGTACTAGAGTGGTACCGTGTGCGCTCGCCGCCGGCGCCGGGCGGGCGCGCCGCCGCGCCGCCCCTACACCTCGGTCTCGAGCGCGGCCCGCGGTTGCCAACAACAACGGTCTCGCTCTCCGGGCCACTCGGGACCGTCCTATTCATGAGCGCGGTTAGACACGACCCGAGGACCGCTGCACGCGGGCCGCCGGACGAACGTCATCGCTTTTAAACAACGGTTTTTGTAAACTGAAATAGATGTCATATACGAAAGAAAATGCCAGTGCCCGCGCCTGGGATCGAACCGGCGCCTTCTGCATTCGCGGCAGACGCCGTAGTCTCTAGGCCGATCACGGTGGTATCGGTCGAAATCTCGAGTATATGCAATCTTTTTGAAATACTAGACGCCTTTGGCCATATTTCTAAAGGCGAGCACAGTACAAAAAGAGACGATTGAAATATCTAATTGATCAAAATTTGATTATTGTTTTTGCAAACAAAAATGTGAGGTCGCATGGCGACTCTATTACTGTTAAAATAGTGCAAACTTTAAACACACGGTGGAACGACTTTATCGTCGTGTTTCTAATATTTTTATATATTATTAATGTGCAACTAATAACTATATACCTATATTTTAAAACAGCACAATCTAAGATAAAGCTAAGGCTAAACGATATATGACTTTTCACCCCAAACTTACTGTATTTTCAAGTGATTGATATTTTAATAGCCATAAAATTATATGTGCAATAACCCAAAATGTATGCTGTAATTATATTTAGTTTTTTTATAATATTAAATTATCTAGTTTAAAAGAATTACCTAACTCTGGTCTCTAACTCAAATTAAAATAAAGAAATACGACCCAGAAATTATCAGTAATCGAATGTTTATTTAAAAGCAATGACGTCACGGTCCTCGATCGGGTAATGTTGGTATGTATTAGTGAAGAGAACAGTTAATAAGTTTACAATCCATGTCCCACACCAGTCCTCGCAAGCAGGCCAACACGGTATAAACAACCTGTATGAAAACAACCAAAAAAACGGAATGTGTATCGTGTTGATGCGTGTAAGGCCGCAGCCGTGTCACGTGATACGAATATGACCGAAGAGTGCCGAATGAACTGAGAGAAATAAATAATAATGGAAATAAACGATTCGGGAGCGTTCGAGGCCTTTAGCTACCCTGGTCGGAAACTACGCCTAGAGACGAGGAGCCTATAATGGACGGGAGGGTTGAACGATGTTTGAACGCCGTACGGTTAATTTTTCCACTGTATCGTGGCTCGCATTTTTGACGACGGTACTTATGCTAGGAACAACTAACATGCTTTTTTAATTTTCTAGTCCTAGGACCCAAGGATACGGAACGATTTTTCTCGTTTCACAACATACAATTGTGTAAATATTATTTCGTACACACGAGCTTACTTCTTATAGCAAAGCGGATCAAATGCGTTCTCAACAAGCGAAATTACTGGTATTTGCACAACTGTATTTTAACAAAAAAAAAAAAATTAAAAAGCTACACAGAACCACTTGGTTACGGCTCTACGTACTCACCGCGCTGCGACGCCGCCCCTAGTACACATACGACACTACATCAAGCCTAACTGAGGCAAATAAACATGTAGGCAACGCCAGCGGCCAAGGCACTACTCACGACTTGACGCTTGACCCACCTGAGGAGCACTGAACACGGCTCGGGAACACACAAACAAACAAACAAAACAAAAAACAAACAAAAACACAAAAACATTGACAACAACACAACGGCAAAGGAAAGGTCGACCGACTGTTACGCTGTTAGTGAGCAACCGGCATGCTCTAAGGTTCAAGTATCCACGCCACACTCAAATAAAACGTTTGCAGTAACTCAAATACGGAAATTATTGACAAAATAATAATAATAGTGGGATGTAGTAAATGAATCGTTACTGCGTGTTCTCAGTTAGTCGCGGCCGGCGGGAGGCGGTGGCGGGTGGCCAGTGGCTCCACAAGCAAAACACTATCCTCAAATCAAAATAAAAAACAGACAAAAATAAAAACAGAAAATCAAACTTAAAAAAAAACAAACAGTCAGTATGACTTAGAGTAAAATAAAAGATAGATAAAGAGACAGTCATATTCATACCGCGATGTGGTGTTGAGTGATCTATAGGTATAAAGTCATATTAACTGTTTGGGCGCGAGGGATAAGTAACATCTTCACAGCTACGCATGCCAATGGGTACAGTGGGGTTCAGTCAACTCAGTATAATTATAGTAAACCAATGTACATACTAGAGAACGGGAAGCGTCAAGGCGGTAGGAATCATGCGCGGTTCTACCGCCCGGTACCATGACATAATACATACCAATACATACAGATATCATATTATATATATTATATTATATACGTCGACCCCACGAAGAATAGACGAAAGAGAAAGTAAAGGGGGTAGATAAAAAATATGTCATGAAACCAGGCACTGGGGTTAATAATGAAGATAGATTTTTGAAAAATAAAATCTAACACAAGTATTGCTCGGTTGCCAATTTATAAATTTTTATCTGTTTATTTTTGAGAATTAGCGATCGAGCAAGTCAAACTACGTTAATAAATGGGCCAAAACATAATATAGCGTTACTACTGTATATTACTTTGTAAAGTGTTTCTCTGTGTAGGTATAAATAAAATAAAATAACTGTCGTAAAAGAACAGAAGTATAGGAGAATGAAATAAAAGAGTAAAATGAGATTGAAAATAACATAAAATAAATATAAACAAAATAATGAAACGTATAATTTTGAAAGTTTGAATTTAGAATTTACTGTGTTGGTTTTTTTTTATTAAAAAATACTAGTGACTCCGGCTTACTCCAATAAAAATGTGTAGAAATAATTCAGTAACTATTTGTTTCTATGACGATATATGCTATATATGGATGCATAGTATATTGAAAATGGTGGTATTATTCGGTTTGTATGCAAAAATAGTAAAAGTATACATAAATGGAGAATATAACGGTAACTTAGCGTCCGGATGCCCAACGTATCCGCTGTGTTGACCTGTCGGCTTCATGTACTTTACATAACAGCTGTAAACTCACAACTTATCCCTCTTTTTAAGCACGAACATATTTCTGCCACTCCTATTTATTTTCTGTTTCTCATATATATACTGATTTTCATTAAATTCCATATAGAATATATATTTAATTATTGCGCTAGCAGATCGTTATAGATCAAAATACGAGGCTGGTGCAATAATTAATACCCTAATTTTTAAAATTATACAAGAATATCATCACAACACTTTTATTTTATTCAGTCTTTAATTCACAGCCAAAGTTATGATGTGATTCTTGAACCAGCAACGTCTATGTGCAAATAACGACCATAGATAAATATATATAACTTTTTATTTGCAGTAAGGCGTTAGAAAGGTCTGCGTCCAGGAGTCAATATATTGACTAAGGGACGCAGAAATGCTTTCAAATCTGAGTTAAAGTAAATTTAGACTTTATGCCAATTAGAATATGGTCGACTTTATCTCAGATTTGAATAATTGTATGTGTACCCAATGACGATCAAAGACAGATCTTTGACCGAGATATATATATAGATATGTATATATATACCAACATTTATCCCATACTGTGGAGTGTGCCTACACCTCCCATTGCACATGTAAAATGTCACTGAACCCATGACATTTTTACGTAAAATGCAACATATATCCCCTGATTAATTCAACAATCTTTGTATTATTATAAAATCAAATATTTACATAAATATTTTCTACGAAAAAGTAAAAAAGTTTAATGCTGAGCTTGTTGAATTAATACTGCAAAGCTAGGACGAAAATATCGGACAAGAACATTTAAAAAAACTTATTACCGCGTAAAAATGCGATATTTAAAACACTAAATACCTCAATTCGCTACTAATACTGATTTTAAGTTCGTTCCAATTATTTTACAGTCTTTTGGTAGCGGAACAAAGCCAAGTATTAGGGCTTTTGTTTTTTGTTGTCCCCTACATTTTTTTTTCAAATTTGGGATTTTTTATGTTATTTCTACTCAGAATCACGAGCTCTTTCTATCCTAATAGGAGAAAAAAAGTATCCTAAGGTTTTTATTTCCATTACGTCACCATTTTTCATAGACTTTGTATGGCGGTCGCGGAATGGAAAGATCGAAAATGTATGGAAATTTTGGGACACTTTTTTTCTCTATTAGGATCCGTGATTCTGAGTAGAAATAACATAAAAAAATCCCAAATTTGAAAAAAAAAAAGTGTAGGGGACAACAAAAAAAACGCCCAATAGCATTTTATTGCAAGGCCATAATGGCCACTTTATAGTTTTTCCTGCAGTATTTTTAGGACAATTAGGCTCCAATTGTGGATTTTCGTTATATTTGGTGGCCTGAAATTGCCATTCGTTAATAGAAAACGTCCATCGAAACGAAAGGTACGGAAATTATCACGTTCTCATCTGTTATTCCGATACATACATTTTTAATTTGGCGTTTACTAGTAAACTATTTTCATCTTAAGCTTAGAATAAATTTAAAAGTGGAAAAATTACTGTCTCGGGTGGGACTTGAACTCACGGCCTCTGGAGTTCAAGTCTCATCCAAGACAGTAATTTTTCCACTTTCAAATTTATTCTAAGCTTAATAGCATCGGTGGCAGACGTTTCTGCTTGTAAAAAATTAAATTATTTTCATCTTATCTTGCGTTAAATGAAACGTATCCGTTATGTTCGTCCCCCCCCCCTTCCCCCCCCCCCCGGGCCGGTGGTGCGGCACGTACCTGCGTCTGCAGGCGGGTGAGGCCGCGGATCCACAGGATCTGTCCGGCGCGGGGCTTCTTGTCCAGGTCCGAGTCGTAGTCGGGCCCGGGCTGCATGGCGGACGGGTCCGGCTGCCCGCGGCCCCAACTGCACATTCATACCCAACGTGATGATTTGGTGATGGTCAAGTTATATTTATTAAAAAATGTCATTTATAGGGAGCAGGGATGTTGCGAATATTCGCATCCGCATCCGCGGAACATCCGCATTATTTTCGACATCCGCAACCGCATAAAATCGCTGCGGAGCTCATGCGGATGTCGACCAAGTCGGTAACAGGAACATCTTAGCGGCGGCGTAAGGCTAGGTAATTTCGTCATTATATAATAACGAAATCGTCTAGATCCCGAAAAGTCGACGAAGTTACTGTATATTAAATAAAACGCACCTATATTCTTGCTCAACACCTAAACGTTTCGTTTTTTTTTTAAATAAAAATTACAATAATGAAATATTTGACGTCTTTTAAGTACTAAATCTAGACATCCGCATCCGCATCGGCGGATGTGAGGCTTTAAATATCCGCATCCGCGTCCGCAGATGTCAAAAAATCTGCATCCGCAACATCCCTGATAGGGAGTAATACTGCAATGTTCTGCCGCCAGACGCAGCACTAGCACAAACCGTGAAAAAAGTTGTGGATTTACCCCATTAATTTAGTTTAAGACCATTTAAACAAACATAACAAATTAATTAACAGATACTTTTAAGTTTCATGTAAACTGCACGTGCACATATGCGTTGCGAGGCGTTTGTTAGAACGACTGAATTCATTGTCCTTCTGTATCAAAACTCATATGCTTTAAATAGGATGCCTCTAAGTCTAAGTATATCTGAAAGACCTTTTAGGGTATTGAAGTGACGAGTGGACCCCACACGAGGGTGCCGACGCCGATCAACAGGCACCCCTATTATACCTCAATATAACCTCGTATACGAGTTCTCGCACCGTTTCAATGAGCATCTGAACTGTTTGATACGTCTAATTAGCCTTTAAACAGCTTCTGAACTATACAAAAAACTTACGAAAGTTTCTTGGGAATCTTCCTAGTGGGTACTGAAGTGACCAGCTGGCCCCACACGAGGGTGCCGGCGCCGAAGAACAGGCACCACAGCCACTGGTCTATCCATCTATTATACCTCAATATAACCTCGTATGCGAGTTCTCACCATCTCAATGAGTATCTGAACTGTTTGATACGTCTATGTTAGCCTTTAAACAGCCTCTGAACTATACAAAAAACTTACGAAAGTTTCTTGGGAATCTTCTTAGTGGGTACTGAAGTGACGAGTGGACCCCACACGCCGATGAACAGGCACCACAGCCACTGGTATATCCATCTATTATGCCTCAACATAACCTCGTATGCGAGTTCTCACACCATCTCAATGAGCCTCTGAACTGTTTGATACGTCTAATTAGCCTTTAAACAGCCTCTGAACTATACAAAAAACTTACGAAAGTTTCTTGGGAATCTTCCTAGTGGGTACTGAAGTGACGAGTGGACCCCACACGCCGATGAACAGGCACCACAGCCACTGGTATATCCATCTATTATGCCTCAACATAACCTCGTATGCGAGTTCTCACACCATCTCAATGAGCCTCTGAACTGTTTGATACGTCTGAATAGCCTTTAAACAGCCTCTGAACTATACAAAAAACTTACGAAAGTTTCTTGGGAATCTTCCTAGTGGGTACTGAAGTGACCAGCTGGCCCCACACGAGGGTGCCGGCGCCGAAGAACAGGCACCACAGCCACTGGTCTATCGACAGCCCCGCCGTGCTGAACGCCATGCCGCCAAACTGGATTATCACCACCTGGGAACGATATTTATAAGTATTAAACTTGGGAACGATATTTATAAGTATTAAGTATTAAACTTTATAAAAAAAACTTCTATCACGCAAAGTAGGCGCAATAATATGACGTCGAGTTGCGGAAACCAAGCCCGCGAATACCTATAACCTATAACCTATAAGTATTAAACTTTCGTGAGACATATTTTAAACTGTTTATACGACAACGGTTTCACTCACTTGAAATTTTAGTCGCTATTGGCGACATGTTTCGGGCCCTTCGGGGGTCCATCCTCAGGCTCGAGTGCTCGTGCACGAGTTGCAGTCGCCGCGAGCACTCGAGCCTGAGGATGGACCCCCGAAGGGCCCGAAACATGTCGCCAATAGCGACTAAAATTTCAAGTGAGTGAAACCGTTGTCGTATAAACAGTTTGATATTTATAGGTGTTAAATTCTGGTTTTGTAAGGTACCGCTGTCTTGATCAGGGATGTTGCGAATATCCGCATCCGCAACCGCGGAACTTCCGCATTATTTTCAACATCCGGATGTGGAACAGGTCGGTACAGGAACGTCTTAGCATCGGCGTAAGTGCTAGACTGCTAACGTAATTTACTTAGTCATTAACCAAAAAAACCTATTAGAAATGAGCAGTCAAGCGTGAGTGGGACTTAATGTACGGAACCCTTGGAACGCGAGTCCGACTCGCACTTGGCCGGTTTTTTGAAATAAAAATTACTAAAATGTAATATTTGACGTTTTTTATGGTACTATCTTGACATCCGCATCCGCATCCGCATCCGCGGATGTGAGCCTTTAAAAATCCGCATCCGCATCCGCGGATGTCAAAAATCGGCATCCGCAACATCCCTGGTCTTGATTAAGCTTGACGATATGACTATGGAGTTTTAAGAAATAGGTCCACAATCTATCAAAAGATCATGTCTAGTTAATGCGCGGCTAAGTCCAAAACCACTCGCGAAATGCAGACATACTATGTATACATTTTTTGCGTTTTACAACAAAAAAAAACTGGAAACCTGATTGTAAAAATCAGGACTTTCTTGGGCTCGTTCTACTCAGAATCGTCATCTGTGAGAATCTGGTTTTCAATATTTTTTTGTAATAGACGCAAAGGAGCGTTTGCTAGATCTAGATGCACTTTTATATTCGGGAATTGAATAATTGCATGTGAAGTAAATGCAATTATCGTCTGAGATATCTGGTAGGTCTTATTATATAATTAATTAACAAGTTTCCTGTAGGCTCCAGCAGGGGTCACTGCGGAAGTTATTAGGGAGGTAATTACGCAGCAGCAAACATCATTAAGATAAACCCAAAACTAAAATTAAAACACACTTGTGACAACGCAGTGCCGATCCATATAGAGTAGAAGATGGGGTTGGTGAAGAGGTCCTGGAACACGTTCCTCTGGCCGTGGATCTTGCGCGCGTTGATCTCGTTGAAGAGGGTCATCATCACGAACGTGTTGAAGATGATGGTGAAGTGCTGCGCGGGCTCCGTGTTAACTAGACTAGAACACACCTGCGACAACGCAGTGCCGATCCATATAGAGTAGAAGATGGGGTTGGTGAAGAGCCCCTGGAACACGTTCCTCTGGCCGTGGATCTTGCGCGCGTTGATCTCGTTGAAGAGGGTCATCATCACGAACGTGTTGAAGATGATGGTGAAGTGCTGCGCGGGCTCCGTGTTAACTAGACTAGAACACACCTGCGACAACGCAGTGCCGATCCATATAGAGTAGAAGATGGGGTTGGTGAAGAGCCCCTGGAACACGTTCCTCTGGCCGTGGATCTTGCGCGCGTTGATCTCGTTGAAGAGGGTCATCATCACGAACGTGTTGAAGATGATGGTGAAGTGCTGCGCGGGCTCCGTGTTAACTAGACTAGAACACACCTGCGACAACGCAGTGCCGATCCATATAGAGTAGAAGATGGGGTTGGTGAAGAGCCCCTGGAACACGTTCCTCTGGCCGTGGATCTTGCGCGCGTTGATCTCGTTGAAGGTCATCATCACGAACGTGTTGAAGATGATGGTGAAGTGCTGCGCGGGCTCCGTGTTAACTAGACTAGAACACACCTGCGACAACGCAGTGCCGATCCATATAGAGTAGAAGATGGGGTTGGTGAAGAGCCCCTGGAACACGTTCCTCTGGCCGTGGATCTTGCGCGCGTTGATCTCGTTGAAGAGGGTCATCATCACGAACGTGTTGAAGATGATGGTGAAGTGCTGCGCGGGCTCCGTGTTAACTAGACTAGAACACACCTGCGACAACGCAGTGCCGATCCATATAGAGTAGAAGATGGGGTTGGTGAAGAGCCCCTGGAACACGTTCCTCTGGCCGTGGATCTTGCGCGCGTTGATCTCGTTGAAGAGGGTCATCATCACGAACGTGTTGAAGATGATGGTGAAGTGCTGCGCGGGCTCCGTGTTAACTAGACTAGAACACACCTGCGACAACGCAGTGCCGATCCATATAGAGTAGAAGATGGGGTTGGTGAAGAGCCCCTGGAACACGTTCCTCTGGCCGTGGATCTTGCGCGCGTTGATCTCGTTGAAGAGGGTCATCATCACGAACGTGTTGAAGATGATGGTGAAGTGCTGCGCGGGCTCCGTGTTAACTAGACTAGAACACACCTGCGACAACGCAGTGCCGATCCATATAGAGTAGAAGATGGGGTTGGTGAAGAGCCCCTGGAACACGTTCCTCTGGCCGTGGATCTTGCGCGCGTTGATCTCGTTGAAGGTCATCATCACGAACGTGTTGAAGATGATGGTGAAGTGCTGCGCGGGCTCCGTGTTAACTAGACTAGAACACACCTGCGACAACGCAGTGCCGATCCATATAGAGTAGAAGATGGGGTTGGTGAAGAGCCCCTGGAACACGTTCCTCTGGCCGTGGATCTTGCGCGCGTTGATCTCGTTGAAGAGGGTCATCATCACGAACGTGTTGAAGATGATGGTGAAGTGCTGCGCGGGCTCCGTGTTAACTAGACTAGAACACACCTGCGACAACGCAGTGCCGATCCATATAGAGTAGAAGATGGGGTTGGTGAAGAGCCCCTGGAACACGTTCCTCTGGCCGTGGATCTTGCGCGCGTTGATCTCGTTGAAGGTCATCATCACGAACGTGTTGAAGATGATGGTGAAGTGCTGCGCGGGCTCCGTGTTAACTAGACTAGAACACACCTGCGACAACGCAGTGCCGATCCATATAGAGTAGAAGATGGGGTTGGTGAAGAGCCCCTGGAACACGTTCCTCTGGCCGTGGATCTTGCGCGCGTTGATCTCGTTGAAGGTCATCATCACGAACGTGTTGAAGATGATGGTGAAGTGCTGCGTGGGCTCCGTGTTAACTAGACTAGAACACACCTGCGACAACGCAGTGCCGATCCATATAGAGTAGAAGATGGGGTTGGTGAAGAGCCCCTGGAACACGTTCCTCTGGCCGTGGATCTTGCGCGCGTTGATCTCGTTGAAGAGGGTCATCATCACGAACGTGTTGAATATGATGGTGAAGTGCTGCGTGGGTTCCGTGTTAACTAGACTAGAACACACCTGCGACAACGCAGTGCCGATCCATATAGAGTAGAAGATGGGGTTGGTGAAGAGCCCCTGGAACACGTTCCTCTGGCCGTGGATCTTGCGCGCGTTGATCTCGTTGAAGAGGGTCATCATCACGAACGTGTTGAAGATGATGGTGAAGTGCTGCGCGGGCTCCGTGTTAACTAGACTAGAACACACCTGCGACAACGCAGTGCCGATCCATATAGAGTAGAAGATGGGGTTGGTGAAGAGCCCCTGGAACACGTTCCTCTGGCCGTGGATCTTGCGCGCGTTGATCTCGTTGAAGAGGGTCATCATCACGAACGTGTTGAAGATGATGGTGAAGTGCTGCGCGGGCTCCGTGTTAACTAGACTAGAACACACCTGCGACAACGCAGTGCCGATCCATATAGAGTAGAAGATGGGGTTGGTGAAGAGCCCCTGGAACACGTTCCTCTGGCCGTGGATCTTGCGCGCGTTGATCTCGTTGAAGAGGGTCATCATCACGAACGTGTTGAAGATGATGGTGAAGTGCTGCGCGGGCTCCGTGTTAACTAGACTAGAACACACCTGCGACAACGCAGTGCCGATCCATATAGAGTAGAAGATGGGGTTGGTGAAGAGCCCCTGGAACACGTTCCTCTGGCCGTGGATCTTGCGCGCGTTGATCTCGTTGAAGAGGGTCATCATCACGAACGTGTTGAAGATGATGGTGAAGTGCTGCGCGGGCTCCGTGTTAACTAGACTAGAACACACCTGCGACAACGCAGTGCCGATCCATATAGAGTAGAAGATGGGGTTGGTGAAGAGCCCCTGGAACACGTTCCTCTGGCCGTGGATCTTGCGCGCGTTGATCTCGTTGAAGAGGGTCATCATCACGAACGTGTTGAAGATGATGGTGAAGTGCTGCGCGGGCTCCGTGTTAACTAGACTAGAACACACCTGCGACAACGCAGTGCCGATCCATATAGAGTAGAAGATGGGGTTGGTGAAGAGCCCCTGGAACACGTTCCTCTGGCCGTGGATCTTGCGCGCGTTGATCTCGTTGAAGAGGGTCATCATCACGAACGTGTTGAAGATGATGGTGAAGTGCTGCGCGGGCTCCGTGTTAACTAGACTAGAACACACCTGCGACAACGCAGTGCCGATCCATATAGAGTAGAAGATGGGGTTGGTGAAGAGCCCCTGGAACACGTTCCTCTGGCCGTGGATCTTGCGCGCGTTGATCTCGTTGAAGAGGGTCATCATCACGAACGTGTTGAAGATGATGGTGAAGTGCTGCGCGGGCTCCGTGTTAACTAGACTAGAACACACCTGCGACAACGCAGTGCCGATCCATATAGAGTAGAAGATGGGGTTGGTGAAGAGCCCCTGGAACACGTTCCTCTGGCCGTGGATCTTGCGCGCGTTGATCTCGTTGAAGAGGGTCATCATCACGAACGTGTTGAAGATGATGGTGAAGTGCTGCGTGGGCTCCGTGTTAACTAGACTAGAACACACCTGCGACAACGCAGTGCCGATCCATATAGAGTAGAAGATGGGGTTGGTGAAGAGCCCCTGGAACACGTTCCTCTGGCCGTGGATCTTGCGCGCGTTGATCTCGTTGAAGAGGGTCATCATCACGAACGTGTTGAATATGATGGTGAAGTGCTGCGTGGGTTCCGTGTTCAGCTGCTTGCCGCGCCCCGACGGGATGTTTAGGATGCGGTCGCCTGGAAGGAATAACGAGTTTTTTAAGTGTGGCACTATTATAACATAACTAACGCGACAATTAGAAATTCTAGTTCAAGTTCTCTTTAATGCCAAAAACACGTGTCAAAATATACAATACAAAATAAAATTAAAAATACGTAACGAACATTAAATTAAACTGACGATTTACTACTATTATTTGACGACTGGTCTGGCCTAGTGGGAAGTGATCCTGCCTGTCAAGCCGCGGTCCTGGGTTCGAATCCCGGTAAGGGAATTTATTTGTGTGATGAGCAATCCCAAGACTCAGGAACAAATATCTGTATATTTGTTCCTGAGTCTTGGGTGTTTTCTACGTATTTATGTATTTGTATATTATATATATCGTTGTCTTGAGTATCCATAACACACGCTTTCTTAAGCTTACTGTGGGACTTAGTCAATCTGTGTAAGAATGTCCTATATTATTTATTTATTTATTAAAAAGTAATTTAAATAAATGTCCAAGTAATATATAAAAATGTCATAGTATTTTTAATGAAATTTTTATAAGTGCTCGCATAATGTGAAATGCAGCAACTTCACTCTGACTGACTTTGAAAGTTCACGCGATTCATTAAAGTAACTTATATTCTTAAAATTGGCTAAAAATATATAGCATATTTGACGCAATCGGTAGGATATATGAGTAATAACTTGCGCATAGGCAAATATTATTATGTATTATTTACTTATGAAGAAATTTAAGCCTTGCTAAGTTGAAATGGGTTTCAAAAATACATTAGTTATACATTGTATATAAATATTAACTAAATAAGTATTCGCTTTTAGCGTTATGTACGAAATTTAGGAAATGTAAAACCACGCCCCCTACGCAGAGTTTCGCGTAACATTCCCTATTCCATGATGCGTAAATACAGCGCACTGTTCACTGCAAATTTCAGCAGGCGTTTTCGTAAACTGAATAATAATTAAAGTAATAAAAATAAATAAGTAAATAAAATTAAAATAATAAATAAAGTAATAATTTGTAAGTACAATATAATAATTTGTAAATTGTATATTGATTTAGTTAAGTACAGTTTGTTGGTTATTACCCTATTTCCTAATGGAAGAGCGGGCTCTCCCGACACAAGTATTGTTTTACTTAATGGGAGACTCCAGCCTTTTATGTAAAGTGTATCATAAGTTAAACCAAATAATAGTTATTTGTACAACAAGAGATCAAAGTTTGATATTTCTTCGAGTGCTTATTTTGAGTCCCGCGCAAGCGAAAGATTCTATACTATACTCGCTACGCTCGTGAATCTAATTTAGAATCTTGAGCGTAGTAAGGGACTCAAAAGCGCACGAGATGTAAATAACTTTGATCTCGTGTAGTTCACAAAACTTTTCACCTCAGCAGTGAGAACATATTAGAGAACCCGAAAAATGTATTCCTTCTTCATCACTTACCTCTATTCACTCATGTTTTCTTAAGATATACCAACAATTAAGTTTTCACCTCAGCAGCTCGAACAAGGGTACTTTGCTACTTAAAAACAGTGAGCAAAATCGCATTTTGCCCACTGAGTGAGCAAAATCGCATTTTGCTCATTTTGTCTCACTCAGTGAGCAAAATGCGATTTTGCTCACTGTTTTTAAGTAGCAAAGTACCCTTGTTCGAGCTGCTGAGGTGAAAACTATTTTGTATTTTTTTTGTATTTTGAATGCTCACCGACGAAGAGTAGCGAAAAGATGATGAAGAGCTGGTAGATGGCCTGTCCGAGGATGTTCTTCATCATGGTGCGGGAGATGAGCGGCTTGGTGCGGCCGTAAGGCTTGCGCTGCAGCAGGTCAGGGGTCGGCATCTCCGTGGCCAGCGCCAGAGACGCGAGCGTGTCCATGATCAGGTTCACCCATAACATTTGTACAGCCTGCAACACGGTGGGGTGGGCGTTACAATTTGGTTTACAAAAAATAATCGTATAAGTAAACAAATGTAACGGCATGTTCTAAAAAAAAAACCGGCCAAGTGCGAGTCGGACTCGCGCACGGAGGGTTCCGCACCATCAACAAAAAATAGAGCAAAACAAGCAAAAAAACGGTCACCCATCCAAGTACTGACCCCGCCCGACGTTGCTTAACTTCGGTCAAAAATCACGTTTGTTGTATGGGAGCCCCACTTAAATCTTTATTTTATTCTGTTTTTAGTATTTGTTGTTATAGCGGCAACAGATATACATCATCTGTGAAAATTTCAACTGTCTAGCTATCACGGTTCGTGAGATACAGCCTGGTGACAGACGGACGGACGGACGGACAGCGAAGTCTTAGTAATAGGGTCCCGTTTTTTACCCTTTGGGTACGGAACCCTAAAAATGCGAAAATCTCAGCACGAGTATGAATGATAGATTTCTCTTTCAATAAAGCCAATGCACCTCAGTAAATGATACAGCTTAGGGTGGTATTCAATTTGTCCAATATGTTTGTTCAATCTCATGGCATTTCACTCTCTCTCTCACAAGCAAAATGTGAAACAAAATACACATTGGACAGGTGGAATACCACCCTTACACTTGTCCTTATAGAAGGACCTTTTAAAAATCTTTTGGATTATATAATCGATTGACTTGGGGAGAGTGTCTTGTGTTGCGAACTGCAGGAACTTGGCGACAGAGAAGTTCGTGAAGGTAGAAAGTAAGCCCATGAAAAAGCTCCTTTCTTCAGAACTAGTCTGCCGAACCTTCAGAATGCTCAGATTCCATAAGATTCTCCTGTAAGGAGTTAATTCATAAGTAAGTAATAAGTCAACCTTGCTGTTTTTGTAGCTATAATTTACGTGTTTATTGAATAAAACTTTAGTCTTTAATCAGCATTCACTTGTTTAATTGCTCCAACTTCCCGCACCACATGGCGACCCTGCCAGGATACTCCTAAACGTACCTTAAGCGGGCTGTCCTGTATCGCACAAGCACCAATGAACGCAACAATGACTGCCACCACGTTGACGGTGAGCTGGAACTGCAGGAACTTGGCTATGGAGTCGTACACGTTGCGGCCCCACATCACGGTTTTCACGATCGAGAACTTTGTATAGCAGGTAGAAAGGAAGCCTTGAAAAAGCTTCTTTCTTCGGAACAGCATCTTAAGTAGACTAAAACCTCTAGAATCTATAGTAATCCCTAAACGTACCTTAAGCGGGCTGTCCTGTATCGCACAAGCGCCAATGAACGCAACAATGACTGCCACCACGTTGACGGTGAGCTGGAACTGCAGGAACTTGGCTATGGAGTCGTACACGTTGCGGCCCCACATCACGGTTTTCACGATCGAGAACTTTGTATAGCAGGTAGAAAGGAAGCCTTGAAAAAGCTTCTTTCTTCGGAACAGCATCTTAAGTAGACTAAAACCTCTAGAATCTATAGTAATCCCTAAACGTACCTTAAGCGGGCTGTCCTGTATCGCACAAGCGCCAATGAACGCAACAATGACTGCCACCACGTTGACGGTGAGCTGGAACTGCAGGAACTTGGCTATGGAGTCGTACACGTTGCGGCCCCACATCACGGCTTTCACGATCGAGGAGAAGTTGTCGTCGGTTAGGATGATGTCGGACGCTTCTTTCGCTACGTCTGTACCGGCGATACCCTGGGGAAAACAGAAGATTCATGTTAAATATGAACCTTGTCGGAATGCAGGAAGGTTGATATTGGGCTGTAGCCGCGCACCGGTGCATAATAATTGATTGTCCAGTCGCCATCAGATATATCGGAGCGGCCGAGGCGCTCAAAAATATCTGAACACACACTCTAAAATCAAGAGAATAGAGGCGTGGTCAGATATTTGTGAGCGCCTTGGCCGCTCCGATATATCTGATGGCGACTGTCCTAATGTAATGTTACGCTTAAAACTCTTTTCGCATAATTTTTCTTCAGCTGAATTTTGCATGTTGTGTAGAATATGGTAGGTTAGGTTTGGTTTGTGTTATAAAAAAAAATTAGGACCTAATATAGACCCGCCGCGCACATCATCAGTTAACGTCTTTGGTGGTCTAAGGGTAAATGCATTAAATTTGGCACTTTAAGATAATTCATTTAAATATCGTAAACTAGTGTATGTGTGTGTAGTCCTTCAGTGAACAGTTTCAAAAACAACTAACAAAATGAACATTAATTGTCAAAAAAAATCAAGTGCAGTGATATACACGCATCAGCTTTCAGCTGCTAGTGTATTAATTAATATAATATAATAATAAACGATACGAACCATAGCAAAGCCGACGTCGGCCTTCTTGAGCGCCGGGCCGTCGTTGGTCCCGTCGCCGGTGACCGCGACCACCTCGCGCGTCTCCTGGCACTTGGAGTCGATCATGCCCTTCACGAGAGTGTATTTGGGGCATTCCACGAGAATGTCGCTTACGTAACGCTTTCGCCTTGTATGGCAGCTACCTTAATCAAATCCCTAAAGTTCTAGAACATACTGCCAATTTCTTAGCCAAGTCGTGAAATATTAACAGACCCAATATATCTTACTCAGCATTTTAAGAAGTATTAGAAGAATGTCGTTACGTAAGCGACATTCTCGTGGAATGCCCCATTTGTCTGTGGGCGACGAGCGCGCGAACACCCGCAGCTTGGGCCACACTTTGTCTAGTAGGTGCTGTGGGAAACTAGTGTATAAAGGAGACGAACCATAGCAAAGCCGACGTCGGCCTTCTTGAGCGCCGGGCCGTCGTTGGTCCCGTCGCCGGTGACCGCGACCACCTCGCGCGTCTCCTGGCACTTGGAGTCGATCATGCCCTTCACGAGCGTGTATTTGTCTGTGGGCGACGAGCGCGCTAGCACCCGCAGCTTGGGCCACACTTTGTCTAGTAGGTGCTGTTGGACCTGTCAACAAAATGGATAGATTTAGGACGGGTACAGTAAAACAATGTCTTTGTTAGTATCTCTAATCTACCTAATGAACTCCTCTAACGTGTTTGTCATAGGTCGTCTTCAATTCACAATGCTCTTGAACTTATTAGATTAGATTAGTCTTTAGTTTTTTACTTAACCTTCACTTTACGAATTTACATGACAGGCATAGCCTAGTGTGGGGGCCACTGGACATTATGTATTATTAATAAGGTTTTTTCTTTTAAATAAATATTATTCTTATTCTTACTTGCCGATGGAGTTCACTTTATGTACTGTAATGAACTTTTGGCACTTTCAGATAACATTTGGCACTTACCAATAATTTACAGCATTACGGTCGTTATCTACCTTTATGTCGAAATGGATTCACAATATCACTCATAAATTATACTACTCGTCTGGCACATGCAGATAGCTTGTTGCGCCGTCACCATGCGGACCGTGATACCTTCTGGCACTTTTAGATACTATGGTACTTGTGGCACTAAAGCACCTACCTCGCCATTAGCGTCTCTAATCCGCCTATTGAACTCTTTGCCCTCTAGGATGAGGAAGTCGAGCGAGCCGTGTTGACGTTGTCGCCCGTGACCATGCGGCCCGTGATGTCTTCTGGCACTTTTAGATAAAGTGTGGCACTAAAGTACCTACCTCGCCATTAGCATCTCTAATCCGCCTATTGAACTCCTTGCCCTCTAGGATGAGGAAGTCATCGGTGGGCTTCAGTATGCCGCACTTGACGGCGATCGAGCGCGCCGTGTTGACGTTGTCGCCCGTCACCATGCGGACCGTGATGCCTTCTGGCACTTTTAGATAAAGTGTGGCACTAAAGTACCTACCTCGCCATTAGCGTCCCTAATCCGCCTATTGAACTCTTTGCCCTCTAGGATGAGGAAGTCGAGCGCGCCGTGTTGACGTTGTCGTCCGTCACCATGCGGACCGTGATGCTTTCTGGCACTATTAGATAAAGTGTGGCACTAAAGTACCTACCTCGCCATTAGCGTCCCTAATCCGCCTATTGAACTCTTTGCCCTCTAGGATGAGGAAGTCGAGCGCGCCGTGTTGACGTTGTCGCCCGTCACCATGCGGCCCGTGATGCCTTCTGGCACTTTTAGATAAAGTGTGGCACTAAAGTACCTACCTCGCCATTAGCGTCCCTAATCCGCCTATTGAACTCCTTGCCCTCTAGGATGAGGAAGTCATCGGTGGGTTTCAGTATGCCGCACTTGACGGCGATCGAGCGCGCCGTGTTGACGTTGTCGCCCGTCACCATGCGGACCGTGATGCCCGCCTTCTGGCACTTGCGGATAGCTTCTGGTACCTGGAAATAAGCGGTGATTATAAATAAGATGAACGACCAGTGTTAAGGGAGTCCTTAGAAACTTTGGGTAAGAATAGTTTCGTATGTCTGTTGTTTTCCTCTACAGGGGCCTATTGCATAACATTTTACAACTCATAATACAAGCGGACGGCTCTTTTCATTCCCTTTTATTAGAAAGAGACTTCCGCTTGTATTATGAGTTGTAAAATGTTATGCAATAGGCCCCAGGTCGTATTTCTCAATCGATTCTCGTGAAATTTTGTGAGCAGCAGTGGCAGAATGGTTGCATTTTTATCGCCTGTCACTATCGTACTTATACTTGTTAGAACGTGACAGGCGGTAAAAATGCGACCGTCACTGGTTCGATAATTATTTGTCGATTAATTTTTTGGAAATGTTTAAAAACAGCTCAATTAAGTATTTGCATTGCATACAGTTGTGATGGTTTGCCTGCAACTGGAATATAACCTTCGCTTACCTCTGGTCTGACAGGATCCTCGATACCGACTACGCAGAGGCAGGTTAAGTTGTTCACAATGTTCTCTTCGTCGTCCCAGTTTGGTTCTTGGTCTATATGCACCTGTAGCAAAAAAAACATTAGAATACGGGCTGAGATAATTTTCGATCGCACCATTTCATGGACTTAGGGTTTGCACGACGGATCCGAAATGTATGGGAATATCCGCGGATCCGGATCCAGATCCGGATAATTTCATACATTTCGGATCCGGATTGCAAACCCTACATGGACTATTAACGAAGCAAGACACTAGAAACTACATATCTGTGACACAAACTACATATCTGTGACGTAAATTTATACTGAAGGGTTATTTTATTCAGCAAGCTTTTTTTGCCTTTTTGTGTGTCCCACTGCTGGGCAAAGGCCTGTCTCGCTGCGCGAGAAAAAAATCTCACTTCCTGGCCAAGGCAAGACGTAAACCTTTAGACAAACCACGGGCGGTAATTCGTAAAGCCCCAGACCGTACAAACACCTGCGCTCTGGAGCTCTGGCGCTGTGGTGTAGTATATACTTAGTACGTAAGCATTGCATATAAAAACATGTATCTTGCCCAATTAGATCAGAATAAATCATGATCTTCATCGAAGCTGTTGTTTGATTAACGCCGTCCGTACATGGTGATCTAATTGGGCAAGATACATGTTTTTATATGCAATGCTTACGTACTAAGTATATACTACACCACACATTCACGAATTCACCTTCCTAGGTATGTAATGTACTATAACAAGCCGTTGGTAATCGTTTGTCCCTCTCGAGTTTTGTTTGTTAGAAACAGACAAAAATTTAACACAGTTTTGCTAAATTTTATGAGTCCTTGAGTACATCTTTGTTTCTATGCTAATTACCTGGTTAATCTCAGCCTTGCCGGGCACAAAGTCCCTGTACGCGACGGAGATGGTTCTCAAACCGTCGCACGCCATCGGCTCGATGACTTGCCGCACCAATCGGTCCTGCATATCTTTCGTGAACTTTTCTAAACGCCCCTCGTGTCCGTAGATGAATGAACATCTAGAAAGAAATATAAATAAGATAAAATGTATGTAATTGAAAAATATCCAACAATTAAAACAATCATAATACGCTTAAATGGTTACTTAAATTATTTGGCACTTTAAAATATTCGGCACTTGGTGATAAGTTGCGAAATTTGAATGGCACTTGTTGATAAATTGTGGCAGTTGCACTGATGCTTTATATTACCTTAACCCTAGGTCATTTAGGGTTATTTTTAAATTACTTTAATCATAGTTCGATAAAATTTGGACGGTAAGCGAGATGCCACCTACAGAACATTATAAAGTTGGTCGTTGTGTGTGGTGCAACGTGCAAAAAAAATAAAACTTTTATCGTTTTTCATTCGAACTGGATCTTCATTAATTATATTTAACACAATCGGGATCGTCTACCTACAGGAACCATTGTCTTCTAGAGAATATATAATTCGTTATTTGCCAATAATTACTTCTTCATGATAATCACTGAGGCGCCCTTAGTATACAGCCTACAGCCCCCTTGTACGGGAAAACAGTGCATGTAACATGCTCCACTTGTAAGGAGACGCGCGTAAAGGACTCCTCGGTTTGGCCACAGTACAAGAACAGTAGTGAATCTTCATAGAAATGTGCCGCTGCCGGCTTGAATGTGTGCGTGCGTGCCGGGCGCCGTGTACGCACGCGCTGCCACGCACACATTAGCATAATATACGGGGGAATACGGTGGCGGCAGTGTGGGCCGTACCGCGACTGTGATCGCGCGCATTCGAGTACGCTCGCATTTGCCTGCTCTTACCGGCCTTAATTTATACCTCATTTATGAATTGATAGAACATTTCATTATATTATATAAATAGAAACCTAGCGCTACTCATAATACGCAAATAATATTTAACTAAAAATAAAAGTGACAACCCTAAGCACCAAAGCAAAAGTAGGTAAATAACTTGCCGAGCGGCCTTAGATTCACTACTGTTCTTAGTGTACTATGGTTTGGCGCTCGCGGCCTAGCAGCTCTAGCCGAGGCCGACCACGAACTAGTACATGTGGTGCAACCAGTGTTGGCCGAAACGTTAATGCAATTGAAAATGTTGGCCATTAACCATTATAAATTGAACCTTAAACCGTAATGGACGATTACAATTTACGGTTCAATTTATGTTTTTTTTTTTTTTTTGCAATGGGCAACATTTTCAATTGCATTAACGTTTCGGCCAACACTGGGTGCAACTTACTTCTTCATGACGATTTCCGAAGCGCCCTTAGTATACAGCCTGTATCCCCCCCTTGTAAGGGATAACCGTCGACATGCTCTTTCGCACAGAGTTGAAGGTGTAGACGCGCGTGAAGGACTCCTCGGTGTGGCGCTCGCGCACGGCCTCGCAGCTCTAGCCGAGGCCGACCACGAACTAGTACATGTGGTGCAATGCAACTTACTTCTTCATGACGATTTCCGAAGCGCCCTTAGTATACAGCCTGTATCCCCCCTTGTAAGGGATAACCGTCGACATGCTCTTTCGCACAGAGTTGAAGGTGTAGACGCGCGTGAAGGACTCCTCGGTGTGTCGCTCGCGCACGGCCTCGTAGCTCTGGCCGAGGCCGAGCACGAAGCCGAGTAAAGCGCATTCGGTCTTGTTGCCGACTTGCATGGGAGGCCCGGTGGGGTCTAGTGAAGGCTGGAAATCAAAGCAATTGTTAGGACGTTATTTTGTAAAATTCATTCGAAGGTCTGCGAATGGGATTGGCATAAGTTTCCTCCGTTACTCGACCAAGAACACAGACAATCCAACCTCTAGACATAGTATAGTCGCGCTACCCCCTCTGCCACACATACGGTAGCGTTACTCCATCTTCGAGTCAATCCCGTGCCGTGATTGGTCCGTGTCTTTGAACGGACCAATCACGGCACGGGATTCGCTCACCTCGTCCCGCACCCCCGTATTTTTGGCAGCATCGGTTTCATGAAATAATTGGCCTAACCTCAGTCTAGAGGTTGGATTGTCAGTGACCGAGAACTATCCAATTTCCTGATGCAAAAACATTTACAAAGTAAGGTTACAGAGACGTTTTGGTATGACCGACTCTAAATGTCCTACCATTTGTTGAATTTACTTCACACTTTAAGATTCAACCTGAAATTGGGATCTGAGCTCAACTACTGCACCACTGTGATTTTGGTCGTGTGTCGGAGCAGACACACCATGATGCGGGAGGTGAACGCGCTGTTGACGGAGATGGCCTCGACCAGCGTCTCGGCCACGTCGCTGGGCAGGTCGCGGTAGTTGGGCGTGACCTTGCACAGCTTCTCGCAGATGTACGACTGCACCACTGTCATGTTGGTCGTGTGTCGGAGCAGACTCACCATGATGCGGGAGGTGAACGCGCTGTTGACGGAGATGGCCTCGACCAGCGTCTCGGCCACGTCGCTGGGCAGGTCGCGGTAGTTGGGCGTGACCTTGCACAGCTTCTCGCAGATGTACGACTGCACCACTGTCATGTTGGTCGTGTGTCGGAGCAGACTCACCATGATGCGGGAGGTGAACGCGCTGTTGACGGAGATGGCCTCGACCAGCGTCTCGGCCACGTCGCTGGGCAGGTCGCGGTAGTTGGGCGTGACCTTGCACAGCTTCTCGCAGATGTACGACTGCACCACTGTCATGTTGGTCGTGTGTCGGAGCAGACTCACCATGATGCGGGAGGTGAACGCGCTGTTGACGGAGATGGCCTCGACCAGCGTCTCGGCCAAGTCGCTGGGCAGGTCGCGGTAGTTGGGGGTGACTTTGCACAGCTTCTCGCAGATATACGACCGCACCACTGTCATGTTGGTCGTGTGTCGGAGCAGACTCACCATGATGCGGGAGGTGAACGCGCTGTTGACGGAGATGGCCTCGACCAGCGTCTCGGCCACGTCGCTGGGCAGGTCGCGGTAGTTGGGGCCGTTGGGGGTGACTTTGCACAGCTTCTCGCAGATATACGACCGCACCACTGTCATGTTGGTCGTGTGTCGGAGCAGACTCACCATGATGCGGGAGGTGAACGCGCTGTTGACGGCGATGGCCTCGACCAGCGTCTCGGCCACGTCGCTGGGCAGGTCGCGGTAGTTGGGCGTGACCTTGCACAGCTTCTCGCAGATGTACGACCGCACCACTGTCATGTTGGTCGTGTGTCGGAGCAGACTCACCATGATGCGGGAGGTGAACGCGCTGTTGACGGAGATGGCCTCGACCAGCGTCTCGGCCACGTCGCTGGGCAGGTCGCGGTAGTTGGGCGTGACCTTGCACAGCTTCTCGCAGATGTACGACTGCACCACTGTCATGTTGGTCGTGTGTCGGAGCAGACTCACCATGATGCGGGAGGTGAACGCGCTGTTGACGGAGATGGCCTCGACCAGCGTCTCGGCCACGTCGCTGGGCAGGTCGCGGTAGTTGGGCGTGACCTTGCACAGCTTCTCGCAGATGTACGACCGCACCACTGTCATGTTGGTCGTGTGTCGGAGCAGACTCACCATGATGCGGGAGGTGAACGCGCTGTTGACGGAGATGGCCTCGACCAGCGTCTCGGCCACGTCGCTGGGCAGGTCGCGGTAGTTGGGCGTGACCTTGCACAGCTTCTCGCAGATGTACGACCGCACCACTGTCATGTTGGTCGTGTGTCGGAGCAGACTCACCATGATGCGGGAGGTGAACGCGCTGTTGACGGAGATGGCCTCGACCAGCATCTCGGCCACGTCGCTGGCCAGGTCGCGGTAGTTGGGCGTGACCTTGCACAGCTTCTCGCAGATGTACGACTGCACCGCTGTCATGTTGGTCGTGTGTCGGAGCAGACTCACCATGATGCGGGAGGTGAACGCGCTGTTGACGGAGATGGCCTCGACCAGCGTCTCGGCCACGTCGCTGGGCAGGTCGCGGTAGTTGGGCGTGACCTTGCACAGCTTCTCGCAGATGTACGACCGCACCACTGTCATGTTGGTCGTGTGTCGGAGCAGACTCACCATGATGCGGGAGGTGAACGCGCTGTTGACGGAGATGGCCTCGACCAGCGTCTCGGCCACGTCGCTGGCCAGGTCGCGGTGGTTGGGCGTGACCTTGCACAGCTTCTCGCAGATGTACGACTGCACTACTGTCATGTTGGTCGTGTGTCGGAGCAGACTCACCATGATGCGGGAGGTGAACGCGCTGTTGACGGAGATGGCCTCGACCAGCGTCTCGGCCACGTCGCTGGGCAGGTCGCGGTAGTTGGGCGTGATCTTGCACAGCTTCTCGCAGATGTACGACTGCAGCACTGTCATGTTGGTCGTGTGTCGGAGCAGACTCACCATGATGCGGGAGGTGAACGCGCTGTTGACGGCGATGGCCTCGACCAGCGTCTCGGCCACGTCGCTGGGCAGGTCGCGGTAGTTGGGCGTGACCTTGCACAGCTTCTCGCAGATGTACGATTGCACCACTGTCATCCGGTTGGTCGTGAGGGTGCCGGTCTTGTCGGAGCAGATGGCCGTCGCGTTGCCCATGGTTTCGCACGCGTCCAAGTGTCGCACCAAGTTGTTGTCTTTCATCATTTTCTGGAAAAGAAATTGGAAGATTAACAATTGTATACTATGTTATTTACTGTCGTCTCCGATGGGTAATAGTCGAAATAATAGTTCATATATGGAAACCCTCAGACTTGCTAGCCTTTAGTAGTTTAAGCATCCACTTCGGGTCATTCCGCCACAGCAGCAGTAAGCATATGGTATTAAAACTCTGAATCTGGCAGGAGACGGTCTTTCAAGTATTGACGTTGTCAAAATGGCTACTGCGTTGTCACGAAAAGTGCAAATTGCAACCATAATGTACAAATTTGCTCATTAATGTTTACCTAGAAACTACACAATAAAATAGGTTCAACACTGGAACACTTGAACCATATAAGGGACCTTACAGATGGAACTTCACAAACGTTTTATTTCTCTTTCTCACCTTAACAGAATAGGCGAGCGAGAGCGTGACAGCGAGAGGCAAGCCCTCCGGCACGGCGACCACGAGCACGGTCACACCGATGATGAGGTGTTTGACGAAGTGGTTGATGTACGTCGCGCGCCACGGCTTCCCTTCCGTCACGAACGTCGTCACGCTGAACTGAATCACCAGGATGATGACGGTTAGGACCGCTATGGTTGAACCCGCGTAACCAATCTGGAAAATAAAGAAATATTGAAAATCAGCATGAATCTAGTATAACTGGATCAGGCATGAGGGGTGGGGGATATGACCGAACGGGATAGTCTTATGTATGGTTCTCTTATTTATCGCCGAAAATGGTATGGCCGATTATCACTTCACAACTCACGTTTCGCGAAATGTTGGTTGGCAAATGAAATTCGGCCAAAAAAAGTTCTGCAAAGAGGCAGAGCACCCATATGTATCTTTCAGTAGGAGTAGCAGCGAAAGCGCTATTATTGTTTGTCCTTGTCACAGTTTCACACTTTTTTTATTCCTTACCGTATATTTAGTATGGATCATGGTGGGCAATAAATAAATTCGACCAATCATAGTGTCGCCTTGCGTATGTTTTGTCCCTCACGGACGCACGCGTATAGCACATCCACAGGAAGTATCCTATAGATGTGCTATACGCGTGCGTAGGAAGGATCTTATAGATGTGCTATACGCGTGCGTACGCGTGCTAAAGTCCTAAGGTAGGTAGGTAGGTAATAATAATGCTTCAGCCGCCTTAAGACGTTTAGGTTACCTGTATAGCCAGCTTGGTCAGCTTGGCCTGCAGCACAGACTTCTCCTTCTTGTGAGACTCGGGCGCAGGTTTGTCGGAGGCCGGAGCGGGCACGTGGTTGTCGTCAGGCCTCGCGTGGTTGCCGTGGCTGTTGCCCGAGGCCGGTAGGGTGACGTCATAGCCTGTAGTTAGTTATAGGTTACCTGTATAGCCAGCTTGGTGAGCTTGGCCTGCAGCACGGACTTCTCCTTCTTGTGAGACTCCGGCGCAGGCTTGTCGGAGGCCGGAGCGGGCACGTGGTTGTCGTCAGGCCTCGCGTGGTTGCCGTGGCTGTTGCCCGAGGCCGGTAGGGTGACGTCATAGCCTGTAGTTAGTTATAGGTTACCTGTATAGCCAGCTTGGTGAGCTTGGCCTGCAGCACGGACTTCTCCTTCTTGTGAGACTCCGGCGCAGGCTTGTCGGAGGCCGGAGCGGGCACGTGGTTGTCGTCAGGCCTCGCGTGGTTGCCGTGGCTGTTGCCCGAGGCCGGTAGGGTGACGTCTTCATCGGCTGTAGTTATGAGTTAGGTTATTTTCTGGTTTGGAAAAGACTCCATATTTGCCACCGAACGTAGTGGTGAAATTTTCGGTGACGAGGAACAGTGGTTTTTTTTTTTAATAATAGCAAAATGGGAAAATTCACCGCTTCGGGCAAGATTCGGAATATCGTTTTCGGACGTATCTGCTAAAAACAGTCAATTTCGTATCATAGGCGATATCAGTTTCATTTTATTCGCCTCGATATAAAATCATGTAAAAACGATCTATTGGTAAATAAACTTGCAAAGTAAAAAGTTCACGTATTCATTCATTAGTATTATAATTATAATTTATACACCGATGACAGCAAGAATCGAGTCTCGGATAACATCAAAACGATTAAGGATCATTTGAAAGATCCGAATGTTTAAAAATTATTCGTGTAAGAAATTTTTACGTGAAAAAATACGTCTCTATGAAATACACTGTGGAACAAATTAATAACTGTGACTTTTAATATTAAATTCTATTAGCTGTTATGTGTCTGTGTTTCTATTTGAAAATACTCCGAAATTTTAATACAAAGCGCGTGTAGCGGCGGTACGCGTGTAGCGGTGATCCGGCTCGAAGGACCACAAAAAACTATGTAGCGGCGATATATATTGAGAGGTCAAACTTACATAAATCCAGAAGCGCCTTGGCGGACCGCGTGGTGGTCTATGTATGGTGATTTGGAAATCCTCTGCTTTTATCGACAGCTGCATATATCCATGAGGGGCACTGGGTCACTGAGTACTTTCTGGTTGATTTTCACTTAAATTGCAGCGACAGAACTCGAGATATGAATTATTTTAACCGGAGCGCGGAGCGATCGCAGCCATTTCGATTCAACGGCAGGAGAAGTTTTTTTTATCTTCGCTAGGTGGCGCGGTCATAGGTCGCGCCGGAAGTAAGGGCTTTGAGATAAATGTAGTTGCCAACTCAAAAACATCTCGCTAACATACATGAAAATATATTCTATCCTAATTGTGTTGCTTTGTATGTAAGAAAAAATACCTATCTAAATATGCATAGAAATTAATTAATACTAATCTGTTCCTCGACGGAACATGCCGCTCACCTTAAAAGCACGTAGTGACTTTTAAAAGTAACGTTACGAAAGTTTAGAAAGATAAGAAACCTATACCTAACTTAAATGCTAACATTAAGAGTCGTAACGATAGTAGGAATTATTCTAAAGGTAAAGGACAGACCTTAACTACGGGTCGTTTGAACAACGTGTTCCCACTTTTTAAAGTTACGACGCGAATAACTTGATCAGTGCCCGGATGGACAGCATGAACGCGTGCGAGTTTCCACTGTAACGGCGGCAAGTGGTCATCGCAAACTACAACAACAGTGCCTTCACGGATGGCGGGACCGCGATCTTGAAGCCACTTTGTACTCTGTTGCAGTTGATGGAGATATTCGCGACTCCATCGACGCCAGAAATGCTGGACAGCTTGCTGTACCCAGCGCCAACGCGTAAGACGACTAGGGTTTTCGTCAATCAAGGAAACGTCCGGTAGGGCCGTTAAGGGCTCTCCGATTAAGAAATGAGCCGGCGTAAGGGGCAACGGATCAGAAGAGTCCGAACTTAACACGCACAGCGGCCGACTGTTCAGTACCGCTTCAATTTGACAGGTCAGCGTGTGCATAGAATCATATGTTTGCGTTTGTGTACCAATTACGCGGTATAAATGGGTTTTGAAACTCTTAACAGCCGCTTCGAATAGTCCACCGAAATGGCTAGCATACGGTGGCTGAAAATGCCAAGTTAATCCTTGTTCTAAGGTTTGTTGGTTGAGAGCGCTCATGACTGAATCGTTACGTAAGAACGCGTATAATTCTTTAAGGTAATTATTACAACCAACAAAGTTACGTCCGCAATCGGTATATATGTCTGTACAATATCCTCGGCGGGACGTGAAACGACGCAACGCGGCTAAAAAAACTTCCGTAGAAAGTTCGGAAACTAACTCAAGATGTACAGCTTTAACACTCATACATACGAAAACCGCAACATAACATTTTATTATTTTTGCATTACGAACTTTATTAGCGCGAACGTAGAATGGCCCACAAAAATCGCACGAGGTTTTACTAAATACGCGCGCGGGGCGCAAGCGAACCGAGGGAAGCATGCCCATGCGAGGTTGCACGCGAGTAGGTCGTGCGCGGAAACATGGAATACACCGATGCACGCGCAGACGCACAATATCGCGACCCGAAATGATCCAATATCGCTGTAAGAGCGAGTTTTGCACGCACTGCGGACCGGCATGCAATTCGTGTATATGAACATCGTCAATGATAAGATTTGTAAGAGGATGTCGTTTAGGTAAAATTAATTGATGTTTTGACTCATAAGGTAAAAACGATTTATGAATGCGTCCGCCGACGCGTAATAATCCCTCACTATCTATAATAGGCGCGAGACGCCGCAAACGTAAGGAAGGGGATTTATTTGACGAAATATTTTTAATGTCGTCGTCGAACACTTGTTGTTGCGTAATCAATATGAGTCGCTTTAATGCAAAGTAGTACTCTGGTACGGTGATGTACTCCGGGAGCGTTTGTTTATGTTTTCTACATTTATTATAGAAACGAAATATCAATGCCGTGACGCGAACTAATTTACCTAGCGACGAAAATCGCGTAATAAGAGTATCATCGTCCGGGGAAGTAGGTAGTGTGGACACACATGCACAATTAACATTTGTCGATTCATTTTTATTGCGTTTTTCCTCAGTTGTGTTTACTACCGGTTTTTGTATAGGCCAGGAGTCGTGACCTTGTTGGAGCCATGTAGGACCATGGAGCCACAAGTCATTTTGTACGAGCGCGGCGGGCAGCAGACCGCGCGACGCCGGGTCAGCGCTGTTGTCAGCTGACGGGACGTGACGCCAGCAGCTCGCCGGGACACGGGACAAAATCTCACTGGTGCGGTTAGAGACAAACGTTTTCCATTCGTGCGGGGGTGACTTAAGCCACGCGAGCGCGACGGAACTATCTGACCACGCGTACACTTGATCGGGGCGAATGCGATCACCGTAAATAGGCATTACTCGTTCTATCAATTTTGAGAGGATCACGCATCCCATTAATTCCATTTTCGGGATAGTAAGGCAAATCCGAAGAGGTGCTACGCGGGTTCGAGCTATGACTAAATAAGTTTGAACCTTACCGGTATTGTCCGTAAGACGTATATAAACACATGCGGCATATGCAATTTGGCTTGCGTCTGCAAATCCGTGAATTTCGATTGAATCGAAGTCGTCAATATTAAAAATATGACGAGGAAATGAAATTTGAGATAAGAGCGGGAGCTCGCCAACAAAACTCGTCCATGAGTTAACTATATCGATAGGGGCTTCGGCGTCCCAGGGAACCTTTGCTAACCATAGCAATTGAATTAGATGTTTGGCAAACAATGTTACCGGAGATAATAACCCGAGTGGGTCGTAAATTTTTGCAATTTCCGAGAGAATTGCCCGCTTCGTACAGGCCTTAGAAGTACTTTGTACTTTGAAACTAAATGAGTCTGATCCCGGATTCCATTGAAGTCCAAGGACTTTGACCCCTTTGTCATTTTCCATTTCGGCAAAATGAACATTATCGCGCCGCTCACCATGAGAATCTGGGGATCGCGTACCAGCGAGAATAGCGGGCGAGTTACTTTGCCATTTACGTAATTCGAACCCGGCCGTGGCACAAATACCTATCAGCTCCTGCTGCAGAGCGAGGGCCTCGGCTATGGTATCTGCACCGGTCACCACATCGTCGACAAAGACGTCATTTAGTAAGACTGGTGAGGCGAGTGGGAAACGCTCAGCTTCATCATGAGCTAGCTGTTTGATTGTGCGTAATGCGAGATAGGGGGAACTACTTACACCGAATGTAACGGTACGAAGCCTATAGTCGCGCAGAGGCTCCTCGGGCGATTGACGCCAAAGGATGCGCTGAAAGTCCCTATCACTTTCACGCACAAGAATATTGCGATACATCTGTTTGATGTCGGAACAAAATGCAATGTTATGCACTCTGAACTTTAGAAGAACGTCAACGATGTCTAAGTGTAACTTAGGACCCGTCAACAAGGTGTCGTTCAAGGAGTGTCCACTTGTCGTGCGACACCCAGCATCATATACTACGCGTGTGCGTGTAGTTTCGGAAATTTTTGACACAGAATGGTGGGGTAGGTAATAACTCGCGCCAGTGGGGGGGTTATCGTCCGCGAGCTCCATGTGGTTGAGATCCACGTACTCCTGGAGGCACGCGTGATAATCCGCCTTCAACTGGGGGTTACGTTCTAGACGGTATTCCAATTTATGGAATCGTGCTAGAGAAATTTGCCGAGACTCGCCGAGCGGCGGTGCGTCGGGCTTGAATGGCAGAGCGACTACGTATCGCCCTGTGTCGTCGCGCTTATGCGTCTTTTGAAAAAAGGATTCGCATAGCTTTTCTTCGGGAGTGTAACTCCGCAACTCTGGTACTGACTCCAGCTCCCAAAACTTCTGAAGATTGTCGTTGTCGAACGACGTAAAACAAGTATGGCGTGGAGTCGAAACATTGGAAGTAAAGTTCACTTTACCTCCTAGCAAATAACCAAACACACTATTAATTGCGGTGGGCGTTCCAGGTTTACCCCTGACAATGCCATCGCGAACAATATCCATGAAGATATCCTCGCCTAGTATCATATCAACCGGCTGAGGTTTATGAAATTCAGGGTCGGCCAAAGCGAGGCCCTGCAAATGAGGCCAATCAGCGAGAGGTGCTAGTGGTACACTAGGCATTTGGCGGGTTAACTTCGCCAGAATAGAAGCCTCTAACGGAATAATCGGACTTTGTTTGCCCTTAGGCGAAATTGAGCACACGAAGGTACCCCTAGGTTCCAGCGGCAAGTCGCCGACACCGACCAAAGGCTCGCTATCGTGATGTCGCGGTAAATTAAGTCGTTGCATACACGATTCTGTAATTAGAGCTGCTTGTGAACCCCCATCTATCATACAGCGAATAGTAGCAATTTTATTGCCTTCGTAATAAAGGTCAACCAACGCTGTTGACAATAGAACCGTGCTAGGCCGTTTACCTACATTACCTAAACTCTGTTCGTTTACGCCGTGAACTGCAGACGGGCTGCTAGGGCCGGGCTGCTCCGTAAGAGCGAGCGAGACGGCAACTGATTCCGCAGCTTCATTGATAGCCGGTCGCGGAATGTTTGATTCTAAATGAATTAACGTATGGTGTCTTTTATTGCACTTACGACACTTAAAACTTGATTTACAATTCCTTAAGTCGTGCCCGGGGCATAAACAATTGTAACATACATTATTTGTTTGAACAAATGCAAATCTATCTTGGATTGATAAGTCTAGAAACTCCAAACATTTATTAAGTGAGTGCATTCCTTTACACTTCAAGCAAGATCGAACCTTATTTGTATCGTTGTAAGGTCGACTTTGGGCTGACGCCGTACTTGTTGCAAAAACACGCTTGGGTGTTATTTGATTTGAATTTAAATTTGGGTTATTTTTACTACTTAAGGAATTGTTTCGAGTGGACTGTGTATTGGAAACTGAAATCATCTGTTCCGCGGAAAGTTCGCGTTCGAGGAAAGCAATTAGGCCTTGAACTTTAGGTATTTCGCCCGGGTTGGTTAAGGAACGTTCATATTCTTTTCGGGTATTAACGGGAATCTTACGTAACAATAAATTTAACAGAACGAAGTCCCATTCCTTAACCGGAAAGTCCATTACTTCCAGAGCCTTTATGTTTTCGTGATAAACATTTAGTAAATTTCTCATAGCAACAGCTGATCGCGCGGAACAAATGTCTATATCGAACAACTTGTCCAGATGTTGTGATGCGATAATGCGTTTATTGTCATAACGAGACTTTAGAATATCGAGCGCAATTGCATAATTACTTTCCGTTATGGGAATTGATTTAATTAAATTATGTGGCTCGTTTTTAACGGAAAGGAGCAAATACCTAAACTTCTCCGCATCCGTGTAGGCATTGTTATTGTGTACCAGCGATTGAAATAAATCGAAAAAGGCAGGCCAACCAGTCGGTTCACCGTGATATTCGGGAAGCGATAATTTGGGTAAATTTCGACGATCGTTGCTAAGCGTATCGTTGGGGGTAAGTACGCGGCTCGCGCGACGCCTTTCTACGTCTACCTCCTTTAGATTATTTAGATGTGTAACTATCGCGTAATACAAGTCGTTAAAATCGTTACGAATCTTAATATTGGCTTCTTTGTTGAAGCTTTGCAATTTAATTAACGCTTTTTCGATTTTAGTTTGAATCTTAGTAAACTTTCGCTGATGCACTGTTAAATCTGTTGTTCGTGAACGGAATTGATCTGTATTTGTCGCTGCGAACTGTAATGTTCTCTTTAATTCGTCGAGAATTAGATCTCGTTCGAATATGTCTTGTGTAATACACGATGTGTCGGCTTCAGCATTGCCGTCTGTAGGGTTTGGGACCATTTTGCGAGACAAAGATGGCGGAAATGACAATACTAAATTGCTCCACCAAAAAACTATGTAGCGGCGATATATATTGAGAGGTCAAACTTACATAAATCCAGAAGCGCCTTGGCGGACCGCGTGGTGGTCTATGTATGGTGATTTGGAAATCCTCTGCTTTTATCGACAGCTGCATATATCCATGAGGGGCACTGGGTCACTGAGTAGTTTCTGGTTGATTTTCACTTAAATTGCAGCGACAGAACTCGAGATATAAATTATTTTAACCGGAGCGCGGAGCGATCGCAGCCATTTCGATTCAACGGCAGGAGAAGTTTTTTTTTTGTCTTCGCTAGGTGGCGCGGTCATAGGTCGCGCCGGAAGTAAGGGCTTTGAGATAAATGTAGTTGCCAACTCAAAAACATCTCGCTAACATACATGAAAATATATTCTATCCTAATTGTGTTGCTTTGTATGTAAGAAAAAATACCTATCTAAATATGCATAGAAATTAATTAATACTAATCTGTTCCTCGACGGAACATGCCGCTCACCTTAAAAGCACGTAGTGACTTTTAAAAGTAACGTTACGAAAGTTTAGAAAGATAAGAAACCTATACCTAACTTAAATGCTAACATTAAGAGTCGTAACGATAGTAGGAATTATTCTAAAGGTAAAGGACAGACCTTAACTACGGGTCGTTTGAACAACGTGTTCCCACTTTTTAAAGTTACGACGCGAATAACTTGATCAGTGCCCGGATGGACAGCATGAACGCGTGCGAGTTTCCACTGTAACGGCGGCAAGTGGTCATCGCAAACTACAACAACAGTGCCTTCACGGATGGCGGGACCGCGATCTTGAAGCCACTTTGTACTCTGTTGCAGTTGATGGAGATATTCGCGACTCCATCGACGCCAGAAATGCTGGACAGCTTGCTGTACCCAGCGCCAACGCGTAAGACGACTAGGGTTTTCGTCAATCAAGGAAACGTCCGGTAGGGCCGTTAAGGGCTCTCCGATTAAGAAATGAGCCGGCGTAAGGGGCAACAGATCAGAAGAGTCCGAACTTAGCACGCACAGCGGCCGACTGTTCAGTACCGCTTCAATTTGACAGGTCAGCGTGTGCATAGAATCATATGTTTGCGTTTGTGTACCAATTACGCGGTATAAATGGGTTTTGAAACTCTTAACAGCCGCTTCGAATAGTCCACCGAAATGGCTAGCATACGGTGGCTGAAAATGCCAAGTTAATCCTTGTTCTAAGGTTTGTTGGTTGAGAGCGCTCATGACCGAATCGTTACGTAAGAACGCGTATAATTCTTTAAGGTAATTATTACAACCAACAAAGTTACGTCCGCAATCGGTATATATGTCTGTACAATATCCTCGGCGGGACGTGAAACGACGCAACGCGGCTAAAAAACCTTCCGTAGAAAGTTCGGAAACTAACTCAAGATGTACAGCTTTAACACTCATACATACGAAAACCGCAACATAACATTTTATTATTTTTGCATTACGAACTTTATTAGCGCGAACGTAGAATGGCCCACAAAAATCGCACGAGGTTTTACTAAATACGCGCGCGGGGCGCAAGCGAACCGAGGGAAGCATGCCCATGCGAGGTTGCACGCGAGTAGGTCGTGCGCGGAAACATGGAATACACCGATGCACGCGCAGACGCACAATATCGCGACCCGAAATGATCCAATATCGCTGTAAGAGCGAGTTTTGCACGCACTGCGGACCGGCATGCAATTCGTGTATATGAACATCGTCAATGATAAGATTTGTAAGAGGATGTCGTTTAGGTAAAATTAATTGATGTTTTGACTCATAAGGTAAAAACGATTTATGAATGCGTCCGCCGACGCGTAATAATCCCTCACTATCTATAATAGGCGCGAGACGCCGCAAACGTAAGGAAGGGGATTTACTTGACGAAATATTTTTAAAGTCGTCGTCGAACACTTGTTGTTGCGTAATCAATATGAGTCGCTTTAATGCAAAGTGGTACTCTGGTACGGTGATGTACTCCGGGAGCGTTTGTTTATGTTTTCTACATTTATTATAGAAACGAAATATCAATGCCGTGACGCGAACTAATTTACCTAGCGACGAAAATCGCGTAATAAGAGTATCATCGTCCGGGGAAGTAGGTAGTGTGGACACACATGCACAATTAACATTTGTCGATTCATTTTTATTGCGTTTTTCCTCAGTTGTGTTTACTACCGGTTTTTGTATAGGCCAGGAGTCGTGACTTTGTTGGAGCCATGTAGGACCATGGAGCCACAAGTCATTTTGTACGAGCGCGGCGGGCAGCAGACCGCGCGACGCCGGGTCAGCGCTGTTGTCAGCTGACGGGACGTGACGCCAGCAGCTCGCCGGGACACGGGACAAAATCTCACTGGTGCGGTTAGAGACAAACGTTTTCCATTCGTGCGGGGGTGACTTAAGCCACGCGAGCGCGACGGAACTATCTGACCACGCGTACACTTGATCGGGGCGAATGCGATCACCGTAAATAGGCATTACTCGTTCTATCAATTTTGAGAGGATCACGCATCCCATTAATTCCATTTTCGGGATAGTAAGGCAAATCCGAAGAGGTGCTACGCGGGTTCGAGCTATGACTAAATAAGTTTGAACCTTACCGGTATTGTCCGTAAGACGTATATAAACACATGCGGCATATGCAATTTGGCTTGCGTCTGCAAATCCGTGAATTTCGATTGAATCGAAGTCGTCAATATTAAAAATATGACGAGGAAATGAAATTTGAGATAAGAGCGGGAGCTCGCCAACAAAACTCGTCCATGAGTTAACTATATCGATAGGGGCTTCGGCGTCCCAGGGAACCTTTGCTAACCATAGCAATTGAATTAGATGTTTGGCAAACAATGTTACCGGAGATAATAACCCGAGTGGGTCGTAAATTTTTGCAATTTCCGAGAGAATTGCCCGCTTCGTACAGGCCTTAGAAGTACTTTGTACTTTGAAACTAAATGAGTCTGATCCCGGATTCCATTGAAGTCCAAGGACTTTGACCCCTTTGTCATTTTCCATTTCGGCAAAATGAACATTATCGCGCCGCTCACCATGAGAATCTGGGGATCGCGTACCAGCGAGAATAGCGGGCGAGTTACTTTGCCATTTACGTAATTCGAACCCGGCCGTGGCACAAATACCTATCAGCTCCTGCTGCAGAGCGAGGGCCTCGGCTATGGTATCTGCACCGGTCACCACATCGTCGACAAAGACGTCATTTAGTAAGACTGGTGAGGCGAGTGGGAAACGCTCAGCTTCATCATGAGCTAGCTGTTTGATTGTGCGTAATGCGAGATAGGGGGAACTACTTACACCGAATGTAACGGTACGAAGCCTATAGTCGCGCAGAGGCTCCTCGGGCGATTGACGCCAAAGGATGCGCTGAAAGTCCCTATCACTTTCACGCACAAGAATATTGCGATACATCTGTTTGATGTCGGAACAAAATGCAATGTTATGCACTCTGAACTTTAGAAGAACGTCAACGATGTCTAAGTGTAACTTAGGACCCGTCAACAAGGTGTCGTTCAAGGAGTGTCCACTTGTCGTGCGACACCCAGCATCATATACTACGCGTGTGCGTGTAGTTTCGGAAATTTTTGACACAGAATGGTGGGGTAGGTAATAACTCGCGCCAGTGGGGGGGTTATCGTCCGCGAGCTCCATGTGGTTGAGATCCACGTACTCCTGGAGGCACGCGTGATAATCCGCCTTCAACTGGGGGTTACGTTCTAGACGGTATTCCAATTTATGGAATCGTGCTAGAGAAATTTGCCGAGACTCGCCGAGCGGCGGTGCGTCGGGCTTGAATGGCAGAGCGACTACGTATCGCCCTGTGTCGTCGCGCTTATGCGTCTTTTGAAAAAAGGATTCGCATAGCTTTTCTTCGGGAGTGTAACTCCGCAACTCTGGTACTGACTCCAGCTCCCAAAACTTCTGAAGATTGTCGTTGTCGAACGACGTAAAACAAGTATGGCGTGGAGTCGAAACATTGGAAGTAAAGTTCACTTTACCTCCTAGCAAATAACCAAACACACTATTAATTGCGGTGGGCGTTCCAGGTTTACCCCTGACAATGCCATCGCGAACAATATCCATGAAGATATCCTCGCCTAGTATCATATCAACCGGCTGAGGTTTATGAAATTCAGGGTCGGCCAAAGCGAGGCCCTGCAAATGAGGCCAATCAGCGAGAGGTGCTAGTGGTACACTAGGCATTTGGCGGGTTAACTTCGCCAGAATAGAAGCCTCTAACGGAATAATCGGACTTTGTTTGCCCTTAGGCGAAATTGAGCACACGAAGGTACCCCTAGGTTCCAGCGGCAAGTCGCCGACACCGACCAAAGGCTCGCTATCGTGATGTCGCGGTAAATTAAGTCGTTGCATACACGATTCTGTAATTAGAGCTGCTTGTGAACCCCCATCTATCATACAGCGAATAGTAGCAATTTTATTGCCTTCGTAATAAAGGTCAACCAACGCTGTTGACAATAGAACCGTGCTAGGCCGTTTACCTACATTACCTAAACTCTGTTCGTTTACGCCGTGAACTGCAGACGGGCTGCTAGGGCCGGGCTGCTCCGTAAGAGCGAGCGAGACGGCAACTGATTCCGCAGCTTCATTGATAGCCGGTCGCGGAATGTTTGATTCTAAATGAATTAACGTATGGTGTCTTTTATTGCACTTACGACACTTAAAACTTGATTTACAATTCCTTAAGTCGTGCCCGGGGCATAAACAATTGTAACATACATTATTTGTTTGAACAAATGCAAATCTATCTTGGATTGATAAGTCTAGAAACTCCAAACATTTATTAAGTGAGTGCATTCCTTTACACTTCAAGCAAGATCGAACCTTATTTGTATCGTTGTAAGGTCGACTTTGGGCTGACGCCGTACTTGTTGCAAAAACACGCTTGGGTGTTATTTGATTTGAATTTAAATTTGGGTTATTTTTACTACTTAAGGAATTGTTTCGAGTGGACTGTGTATTGGAAACTGAAATCATCTGTTCCGCGGAAAGTTCGCGTTCGAGGAAAGCAATTAGGCCTTGAACTTTAGGTATTTCGCCCGGGTTGGTTAAGGAACGTTCATATTCTTTTCGGGTATTAACGGGAATCTTACGTAACAATAAATTTAACAGAACGAAGTCCCATTCCTTAACCGGAAAGTCCATTACTTCCAGAGCCTTTATGTTTTCATGATAAACATTTAGTAAATTTCTCATAGCAACAGCTGATCGCGCGGAACAAATATCTATATCGAACAACTTATCCAGATGTTGTGATGCGATAATGCGTTTATTGTCATAACGAGACTTTAGAATATCGAGCGCAATTGCATAATTACTTTCCGTTATGGGAATTGATTTAATTAAATTATGTGGCTCGTTTTTAACGGAAAGGAGCAAATACCTAAACTTCTCCGCATCCGTGTAGGCATTGTTATTGTGTACCAGCGATTGAAATAAATCGAAAAAGGCAGGCCAACCAGTCGGTTCACCGTGATATTCGGGAAGCGATAATTTGGGTAAATTTCGACGATCGTTGCTAAGCGTATCGTTGGGGGTAAGTACGCGGCTCGCGCGACGCCTTTCTACGTCTACCTCCTTTAGATTATTTAGATGTGTAACTATCGCGTAATACAAGTCGTTAAAATCGTTACGAATCTTAATATTGGCTTCTTTGTTGAAGCTTTGCAATTTAATTAACGCTTTTTCGATTTTAGTTTGAATCTTAGTAAACTTTCGCTGATGCACTGTTAAATCTGTTGTTCGTGAACGGAATTGATCTGTATTTGTCGCTGCGAACTGTAATGTTCTCTTTAATTCGTCGAGAATTAGATCTCGTTCGAATATGTCTTGTGTAATACACGATGTGTCGGCTTCAGCATTGCCGTCTGTAGGGTTTGGGACCATTTTGCGAGACAAAGATGGCGGAAATGACAATACTAAATTGAACTACAAACGTGTCTAAATGAAAAACTGGGTACGAAATACCGCAAATTACAAAAGCAACACAACCAGAGAAAGAAAGATCCGGATCGAACGGATAAAGCCGCACGGATTTATATATATATTTGGTCATGCTGCTGTAGAATTGCCCGCTTCGTACAGGCCTTAGAAGTACTTTGTACTTTGAAACTAAATGAGTCTGATCCCGGATTCCATTGAAGTCCAAGGACTTTGACCCCTTTGTCATTTTCCATTTCGGCAAAATGAACATTATCGCGCCGCTCACCATGAGAATCTGGGGATCGCGTACCAGCGAGAATAGCGGGCGAGTTACTTTGCCATTTACGTAATTCGAACCCGGCCGTGGCACAAATACCTATCAGCTCCTGCTGCAGAGCGAGGGCCTCGGCTATGGTATCTGCACCGGTCACCACATCGTCGACAAAGACGTCATTTAGTAAGACTGGTGAGGCGAGTGGGAAACGCTCAGCTTCATCATGAGCTAGCTGTTTGATTGTGCGTAATGCGAGATAGGGGGAACTACTTACACCGAATGTAACGGTACGAAGCCTATAGTCGCGCAGAGGCTCCTCGGGCGATTGACGCCAAAGGATGCGCTGAAAGCCACAACATAGCATGATGTTGGTTTTGTTTTGGGATTATTCTAAAGGTAAAGGACAGACCTTAACTACGGGTCGTTTGAACAACGTGTTCCCACTTTTTAAAGTTACGACGCGAATAACTTGATCAGTGCCCGGATGGACAGCATGAACGCGTGCGAGTTTCCACTGTAACGGCGGCAAGTGGTCATCGCAAACTACAACAACAGTGCCTTCACGGATGGCGGGACCGCGATCTTGAAGCCACTTTGTACTCTGTTGCAGTTGATGGAGATATTCGCGACTCCATCGACGCCAGAAATGCTGGACAGCTTGCTGTACCCAGCGCCAACGCGTAAGACGACTAGGGTTTTCGTCAATCAAGGAAACGTCCGGTAGGGCCGTTAAGGGCTCTCCGATTAAGAAATGAGCCGGCGTAAGGGGCAACAGATCAGAAGAGTCCGAACTTAGCACGCACAGCGGCCGACTGTTCAGTACCGCTTCAATTTGACAGGTCAGCGTGTGCATAGAATCATATGTTTGCGTTTGTGTACCAATTACGCGGTATAAATGGGTTTTGAAACTCTTAACAGCCGCTTCGAATAGTCCACCGAAATGGCTAGCATACGGTGGCTGAAAATGCCAAGTTAATCCTTGTTCTAAGGTTTGTTGGTTGAGAGCGCTCATGACCGAATCGTTACGTAAGAACGCGTATAATTCTTTAAGGTAATTATTACAACCAACAAAGTTACGTCCGCAATCGGTATATATGTCTGTACAATATCCTCGGCGGGACGTGAAACGACGCAACGCGGCTAAAAAACCTTCCGTAGAAAGTTCGGAAACTAACTCAAGATGTACAGCTTTAACACTCATACATACGAAAACCGCAACATAACATTTTATTATTTTTGCATTACGAACTTTATTAGCGCGAACGTAGAATGGCCCACAAAAATCGCACGAGGTTTTACTAAATACGCGCGCGGGGCGCAAGCGAACCGAGGGAAGCATGCCCATGCGAGGTTGCACGCGAGTAGGTCGTGCGCGGAAACATGGAATACACCGATGCACGCGCAGACGCACAATATCGCGACCCGAAATGATCCAATATCGCTGTAAGAGCGAGTTTTGCACGCACTGCGGACCGGCATGCAATTCGTGTATATGAACATCGTCAATGATAAGATTTGTAAGAGGATGTCGTTTAGGTAAAATTAATTGATGTTTTGACTCATAAGGTAAAAACGATTTATGAATGCGTCCGCCGACGCGTAATAATCCCTCACTATCTATAATAGGCGCGAGACGCCGCAAACGTAAGGAAGGGGATTTATTTGACGAAATATTTTTAAAGTCGTCGTCGAACACTTGTTGTTGCGTAATCAATATGAGTCGCTTTAATGTAAAGTGGTACTCTGGTACGGTGATGTACTCCGGGAGCGTTTGCTTATGTTTTCTACATTTATTATAGAAACGAAATATCAATGCCGTGACGCGAACTAATTTACCTAGCGACGAAAATCGCGTAATAAGAGTATCATCGTCCGGGGAAGTAGGTAGTGTGGACACACATGCACAATTAACATTTGTCGATTCATTTTTATTGCGTTTTTCCTCAGTTGTGTTTACTACCGGTTTTTGTATAGGCCAGGAGTCGTGACTTTGTTGGAGCCATGTAGGACCATGGAGCCACAAGTCATTTTGTACGAGCGCGGCGGGCAGCAGACCGCGCGACGCCGGGTCAGCGCTGTTGTCAGCTGACGGGACGTGACGCCAGCAGCTCGCCGGGACACGGGACAAAATCTCACTGGTGCGGTTAGAGACAAACGTTTTCCATTCGTGCGGGGGTGACTTAAGCCACGCGAGCGCGACGGAACTATCTGACCACGCGTACACTTGATCGGGGCGAATGCGATCACCGTAAATACGCATTACTCGTTCTATCAATTTTGACAAGATCACGCATCCCATTAATTCCATTTTCGGGATAGTAAGGCAAATCCGAAGAGGTGCTACGCGGGTTCGAGCTATGACTAAATAAGTTTGAACCTTACCGGTATTGTCCGTAAGACGTATATAAACACATGCGGCATATGCAATTTGGCTTGCGTCTGCAAATCCGTGAATTTCGATTGAATCGAAGTCGTCAATATTAAAAATATGACGAGGAAATGAAATTTGAGATAAGAGCGGGAGCTCGCTAACAAAACTCGTCCATGAGTTAACTATATCGATAGGGGCTTCGGCGTCCCAGGGAACCTTTGCTAACCATAGCAATTGAATTAGATGTTTGGCAAACAATGTTACCGGAGATAATAACCCGAGTGGGTCGTAAATTTTTGCAATTTCCGAGAGAATTGCCCGCTTCGTACAGGCCTTAGAAGTACTTTGTACTTTGAAACTAAATGAGTCTGATCCCGGATTCCATTGAAGTCCAAGGACTTTGACCCCTTTGTCATTTTCCATTTCGGCAAAATGAACATTATCGCGCCGCTCACCATGAGAATCTGGGGATCGCGTACCAGCGAGAATAGCGGGCGAGTTACTTTGCCATTTACGTAATTCGAACCCGGCCGTGGCACAAATACCTATCAGCTCCTGCTGCAGAGCGAGGGCCTCGGCTATGGTATCTGCACCGGTCACCACATCGTCGACAAAGACGTCATTTAGTAAGACTGGTGAGGCGAGTGGGAAACGCTCAGCTTCATCATGAGCTAGCTGTTTGATTGTGCGTAATGCGAGATAGGGGGAACTACTTACACCGAATGTAACGGTACGAAGCCTATAGTCGCGCAGAGGCTCCTCGGGCGATTGACGCCAAAGGATGCGCTGAAAGTCCCTATCACTTTCACGCACAAGAATATTGCGATACATCTGTTTGATGTCGGAACAAAATGCAATGTTATGCACTCTGAACTTTAGAAGAACGTCAACGATGTCTAAGTGTAACTTAGGACCCGTCAACAAGGTGTCGTTCAAGGAGTGTCCACTTGTCGTGCGACACCCAGCATCATATACTACGCGTGTGCGTGTAGTTTCGGAAATTTTTGACACAGAATGGTGGGGTAGGTAATAACTCGCGCCAGTGGGGGGGTTATCGTCCGCGAGCTCCATGTGGTTGAGATCCACGTACTCCTGGAGGCACGCGTGATAATCCGCCTTCAACTGGGGGTTACGTTCTAGACGGTATTCCAATTTATGGAATCGTGCTAGAGAAATTTGCCGAGACTCGCCGAGCGGCGGTGCGTCGGGCTTGAATGGCAGAGCGACTACGTATCGCCCTGTGTCGTCGCGCTTATGCGTCTTTTGAAAAAAGGATTCGCATAGCTTTTCTTCGGGAGTGTAACTCCGCAACTCTGGTACTGACTCCAGCTCCCAAAACTTCTGAAGATTGTCGTTGTCGAACGACGTAAAACAAGTATGGCGTGGAGTCGAAACATTGGAAGTAAAGTTCACTTTACCTCCTAGCAAATAACCAAACACACTATTAATTGCGGTGGGCGTTCCAGGTTTACCCCTGACAATGCCATCGCGAACAATATCCATGAAGATATCCTCGCCTAGTATCATATCAACCGGCTGAGGTTTATGAAATTCAGGGTCGGCCAAAGCGAGGCCCTGCAAATGAGGCCAATCAGCGAGAGGTGCTAGTGGTACACTAGGCATTTGGCGGGTTAACTTCGCCAGAATAGAAGCCTCTAACGGAATAATCGGACTTTGTTTGCCCTTAGGCGAAATTGAGCACACGAAGGTACCCCTAGGTTCCAGCGGCAAGTCGCCGACACCGACCAAAGGCTCGCTATCGTGATGTCGCGGTAAATTAAGTCGTTGCATACACGATTCTGTAATTAGAGCTGCTTGTGAACCCCCATCTATCATACAGCGAATAGTAGCAATTTTATTGCCTTCGTAATAAAGGTCAACCAACGCTGTTGACAATAGAACCGTGCTAGGCCGTTTACCTACATTACCTAAACTCTGTTCGTTTACGCCGTGAACTGCAGACGGGCTGCTAGGGCCGGGCTGCTCCGTAAGAGCGAGCGAGACGGCAACTGATTCCGCAGCTTCATTGATAGCCGGTCGCGGAATGTTTGATTCTAAATGAATTAACGTATGGTGTCTTTTATTGCACTTACGACACTTAAAACTTGATTTACAATTCCTTAAGTCGTGCCCGGGGCATAAACAATTGTAACATACATTATTTGTTTGAACAAATGCAAATCTATCTTGGATTGATAAGTCTAGAAACTCCAAACATTTATTAAGTGAGTGCATTCCTTTACACTTCAAGCAAGATCGAACCTTATTTGTATCGTTGTAAGGTCGACTTTGGGCTGACGCCGTACTTGTTGCAAAAACACGCTTGGGTGTTATTTGATTTGAATTTAAATTTGGGTTATTTTTACTACTTAAGGAATTGTTTCGAGTGGACTGTGTATTGGAAACTGAAATCATCTGTTCCGCGGAAAGTTCGCGTTCGAGGAAAGCAATTAGGCCTTGAACTTTAGGTATTTCGCCCGGGTTGGTTAAGGAACGTTCATATTCTTTTCGGGTATTAACGGGAATCTTACGTAACAATAAATTTAACAGAACGAAGTCCCATTCCTTAACCGGAAAGTCCATTACTTCCAGAGCCTTTATGTTTTCGTGATAAACATTTAGTAAATTTCTCATAGCAACAGCTGATCGCGCGGAACAAATGTCTATATCGAACAACTTGTCCAGATGTTGTGATGCGATAATGCGTTTATTGTCATAACGAGACTTTAGAATATCGAGCGCAATTGCATAATTACTTTCCGTTATGGGAATTGATTTAATTAAATTATGTGGCTCGTTTTTAACGGAAAGGAGCAAATACCTAAACTTCTCCGCATCCGTGTAGGCATTGTTATTGTGTACCAGCGATTGAAATAAATCGAAAAAGGCAGGCCAACCAGTCGGTTCACCGTGATATTCGGGAAGCGATAATTTGGGTAAATTTCGACGATCGTTGCTAAGCGTATCGTTGGGGGTAAGTACGCGGCTCGCGCGACGCCTTTCTACGTCTACCTCCTTTAGATTATTTAGATGTGTAACTATCGCGTAATACAAGTCGTTAAAATCGTTACGAATCTTAATATTGGCTTCTTTGTTGAAGCTTTGCAATTTAATTAACGCTTTTTCGATTTTAGTTTGAATCTTAGTAAACTTTCGCTGATGCACTGTTAAATCTGTTGTTCGTGAACGGAATTGATCTGTATTTGTCGCTGCGAACTGTAATGTTCTCTTTAATTCGTCGAGAATTAGATCTCGTTCGAATATGTCTTGTGTAATACACGATGTGTCGGCTTCAGCATTGCCGTCTGTAGGGTTTGGGACCATTTTGCGAGACAAAGATGGCGGAAATGACAATACTAAATTGAACTACAAACGTGTCTAAATGAAAAACTGGGTACGAAATACCGCAAATTACAAAAGCAACACAACCAGAGAAAGAAAGATCCGGCTCGAACGGATCAAAAAACTATGTAGCGGCGATATATATTGAGAGGTCAAACTTACATAAATCCAGAAGCGCCTTGGCGGACCGCGTGGTGGTCTATGTATGGTGATTTGGAAATCCTCTGCTTTTATCGACAGCTGCATATATCCATGAGGGGCACTGGGTCACTGAGTAGTTTCTGGTTGATTTTCACTTAAATTGCAGCGACAGAACTCGAGATATAAATTATTTTAACCGGAGCGCGGAGCGATCGCAGCCATTTCGATTCAACGGCAGGAGAAGTTTTTTTTTATCGTCGCTAGGTGGCGCGGTCATAGGTCGCGCCGGAAGTAAGGGCTTTGAGATAAATGTAGTTGCCAACTCAAAAACATCTCGCTAACATACATGAAAATATATTCTATCCTAATTGTGTTGCTTTGTATGTAAGGAAAAATACCTATCTAAATATGCATAGAAATTAATTAATACTAATCTGTTCCTCGACGGAACATGCCGCTCACCTTAAAAGCACGTAGTGACTTTTAAAAGTAACGTTACGAAAGTTTAGAAAGATAAGAAACCTATACCTAACTTAAATGCTAACATTAAGAGTCGTAACGATAGTAGGAATTATTCTAAAGGTAAAGGACAGACCTTAACTACGGGTCGTTTGAACAACGTGTTCCCACTTTTTAAAGTTACGACGCGAATAACTTGATCAGTGCCCGGATGGACAGCATGAACGCGTGCGAGTTTCCACTGTAACGGCGGCAAGTGGTCATCGCAAACTACAACAACAGTGCCTTCACGGATGGCGGGACCGCGATCTTGAAGCCACTTTGTACTCTGTTGCAGTTGATGGAGATATTCGCGACTCCATCGACGCCAGAAATGCTGGACAGCTTGCTGTACCCAGCGCCAACGCGTAAGACGACTAGGGTTTTCGTCAATCAAGGAAACGTCCGGTAGGGCCGTTAAGGGCTCTCCGATTAAGAAATGAGCCGGCGTAAGGGGCAACAGATCAGAAGAGTCCGAACTTAGCACGCACAGCGGCCGACTGTTCAGTACCGCTTCAATTTGACAGGTCAGCGTGTGCATAGAATCATATGTTTGCGTTTGTGTACCAATTACGCGGTATAAATGGGTTTTGAAACTCTTAACAGCCGCTTCGAATAGTCCACCGAAATGGCTAGCATACGGTGGCTGAAAATGCCAAGTTAATCCTTGTTCTAAGGTTTGTTGGTTGAGAGCGCTCATGACCGAATCGTTACGTAAGAACGCGTATAATTCTTTAAGGTAATTATTACAACCAACAAAGTTACGTCCGCAATCGGTATATATGTCTGTACAATATCCTCGGCGGGACGTGAAACGACGCAACGCGGCTAAAAAACCTTCCGTAGAAAGTTCGGAAACTAACTCAAGATGTACAGCTTTAACACTCATACATACGAAAACCGCAACATAACATTTTATTATTTTTGCATTACGAACTTTATTAGCGCGAACGTAGAATGGCCCACAAAAATCGCACGAGGTTTTACTAAATACGCGCGCGGGGCGCAAGCGAACCGAGGGAAGCATGCCCATGCGAGGTTGCACGCGAGTAGGTCGTGCGCGGAAACATGGAATACACCGATGCACGCGCAGACGCACAATATCGCGACCCGAAATGATCCAATATCGCTGTAAGAGCGAGTTTTGCACGCACTGCGGACCGGCATGCAATTCGTGTATATGAACATCGTCAATGATAAGATTTGTAAGAGGATGTCGTTTAGGTAAAATTAATTGATGTTTTGACTCATAAGGTAAAAACGATTTATGAATGCGTCCGCCGACGCGTAATAATCCCTCACTATCTATAATAGGCGCGAGACGCCGCAAACGTAAGGAAGGGGATTTACTTGACGAAATATTTTTAAAGTCGTCGTCGAACACTTGTTGTTGCGTAATCAATATGAGTCGCTTTAATGCAAAGTGGTACTCTGGTACGGTGATGTACTCCGGGAGCGTTTGTTTATGTTTTCTACATTTATTATAGAAACGAAATATCAATGCCGTGACGCGAACTAATTTACCTAGCGACGAAAATCGCGTAATAAGAGTATCATCGTCCGGGGAAGTAGGTAGTGTGGACACACATGCACAATTAACATTTGTCGATTCATTTTTATTGCGTTTTTCCTCAGTTGTGTTTACTACCGGTTTTTGTATAGGCCAGGAGTCGTGACTTTGTTGGAGCCATGTAGGACCATGGAGCCACAAGTCATTTTGTACGAGCGCGGCGGGCAGCAGACCGCGCGACGCCGGGTCAGCGCTGTTGTCAGCTGACGGGACGTGACGCCAGCAGCTCGCCGGGACACGGGACAAAATCTCACTGGTGCGGTTAGAGACAAACGTTTTCCATTCGTGCGGGGGTGACTTAAGCCACGCGAGCGCGACGGAACTATCTGACCACGCGTACACTTGATCGGGGCGAATGCGATCACCGTAAATAGGCATTACTCGTTCTATCAATTTTGAGAGGATCACGCATCCCATTAATTCCATTTTCGGGATAGTAAGGCAAATCCGAAGAGGTGCTACGCGGGTTCGAGCTATGACTAAATAAGTTTGAACCTTACCGGTATTGTCCGTAAGACGTATATAAACACATGCGGCATATGCAATTTGGCTTGCGTCTGCAAATCCGTGAATTTCGATTGAATCGAAGTCGTCAATATTAAAAATATGACGAGGAAATGAAATTTGAGATAAGAGCGGGAGCTCGCCAACAAAACTCGTCCATGAGTTAACTATATCGATAGGGGCTTCGGCGTCCCAGGGAACCTTTGCTAACCATAGCAATTGAATTAGATGTTTGGCAAACAATGTTACCGGAGATAATAACCCGAGTGGGTCGTAAATTTTTGCAATTTCCGAGAGAATTGCCCGCTTCGTACAGGCCTTAGAAGTACTTTGTACTTTGAAACTAAATGAGTCTGATCCCGGATTCCATTGAAGTCCAAGGACTTTGACCCCTTTGTCATTTTCCATTTCGGCAAAATGAACATTATCGCGCCGCTCACCATGAGAATCTGGGGATCGCGTACCAGCGAGAATAGCGGGCGAGTTACTTTGCCATTTACGTAATTCGAACCCGGCCGTGGCACAAATACCTATCAGCTCCTGCTGCAGAGCGAGGGCCTCGGCTATGGTATCTGCACCGGTCACCACATCGTCGACAAAGACGTCATTTAGTAAGACTGGTGAGGCGAGTGGGAAACGCTCAGCTTCATCATGAGCTAGCTGTTTGATTGTGCGTAATGCGAGATAGGGGGAACTACTTACACCGAATGTAACGGTATGAAGCCTATAGTCGCGCAGAGGCTCCTCGGGCGATTGACGCCAAAGGATGCGCTGAAAGTCCCTATCACTTTCACGCACAAGAATATTGCGATACATCTGTTTGATGTCGGAACAAAATGCAATGTTATGCACTCTGAACTTTAGAAGAACGTCAACGATGTCTAAGTGTAACTTAGGACCCGTCAACAAGGTGTCGTTCAAGGAGTGTCCACTTGTCGTGCGACACCCAGCATCATATACTACGCGTGTGCGTGTAGTTTCGGAAATTTTTGACACAGAATGGTGGGGTAGGTAATAACTCGCGCCAGTGGGGGGGTTATCGTCCGCGAGCTCCATGTGGTTGAGATCCACGTACTCCTGGAGGCACGCGTGATAATCCGCCTTCAACTGGGGGTTACGTTCTAGACGGTATTCCAATTTATGGAATCGTGCTAGAGAAATTTGCCGAGACTCGCCGAGCGGCGGTGCGTCGGGCTTGAATGGCAGAGCGACTACGTATCGCCCTGTGTCGTCGCGCTTATGCGTCTTTTGAAAAAAGGATTCGCATAGCTTTTCTTCGGGAGTGTAACTCCGCAACTCTGGTACTGACTCCAGCTCCCAAAACTTCTGAAGATTGTCGTTGTCGAACGACGTAAAACAAGTATGGCGTGGAGTCGAAACATTGGAAGTAAAGTTCACTTTACCTCCTAGCAAATAACCAAACACACTATTAATTGCGGTGGGCGTTCCAGGTTTACCCCTGACAATGCCATCGCGAACAATATCCATGAAGATATCCTCGCCTAGTATCATATCAACCGGCTGAGGTTTATGAAATTCAGGGTCGGCCAAAGCGAGGCCCTGCAAATGAGGCCAATCAGCGAGAGGTGCTAGTGGTACACTAGGCATTTGGCGGGTTAACTTCGCCAGAATAGAAGCCTCTAACGGAATAATCGGACTTTGTTTGCCCTTAGGCGAAATTGAGCACACGAAGGTACCCCTAGGTTCCAGCGGCAAGTCGCCGACACCGACCAAAGGCTCGCTATCGTGATGTCGCGGTAAATTAAGTCGTTGCATACACGATTCTGTAATTAGAGCTGCTTGTGAACCCCCATCTATCATACAGCGAATAGTAGCAATTTTATTGCCTTCGTAATAAAGGTCAACCAACGCTGTTGACAATAGAACCGTGCTAGGCCGTTTACCTACATTACCTAAACTCTGTTCGTTTACGCCGTGAACTGCAGACGGGCTGCTAGGGCCGGGCTGCTCCGTAAGAGCGAGCGAGACGGCAACTGATTCCGCAGCTTCATTGATAGCCGGTCGCGGAATGTTTGATTCTAAATGAATTAACGTATGGTGTCTTTTATTGCACTTACGACACTTAAAACTTGATTTACAATTCCTTAAGTCGTGCCCGGGGCATAAACAATTGTAACATACATTATTTGTTTGAACAAATGCAAATCTATCTTGGATTGATAAGTCTAGAAACTCCAAACATTTATTAAGTGAGTGCATTCCTTTACACTTCAAGCAAGATCGAACCTTATTTGTATCGTTGTAAGGTCGACTTTGGGCTGACGCCGTACTTGTTGCAAAAACACGCTTGGGTGTTATTTGATTTGAATTTAAATTTGGGTTATTTTTACTACTTAAGGAATTGTTTCGAGTGGACTGTGTATTGGAAACTGAAATCATCTGTTCCGCGGAAAGTTCGCGTTCGAGGAAAGCAATTAGGCCTTGAACTTTAGGTATTTCGCCCGGGTTGGTTAAGGAACGTTCATATTCTTTTCGGGTATTAACGGGAATCTTACGTAACAATAAATTTAACAGAACGAAGTCCCATTCCTTAACCGGAAAGTCCATTACTTCCAGAGCCTTTATGTTTTCATGATAAACATTTAGTAAATTTCTCATAGCAACAGCTGATCGCGCGGAACAAATATCTATATCGAACAACTTATCCAGATGTTGTGATGCGATAATGCGTTTATTGTCATAACGAGACTTTAGAATATCGAGCGCAATTGCATAATTACTTTCCGTTATGGGAATTGATTTAATTAAATTATGTGGCTCGTTTTTAACGGAAAGGAGCAAATACCTAAACTTCTCCGCATCCGTGTAGGCATTGTTATTGTGTACCAGCGATTGAAATAAATCGAAAAAGGCAGGCCAACCAGTCGGTTCACCGTGATATTCGGGAAGCGATAATTTGGGTAAATTTCGACGATCGTTGCTAAGCGTATCGTTGGGGGTAAGTACGCGGCTCGCGCGACGCCTTTCTACGTCTACCTCCTTTAGATTATTTAGATGTGTAACTATCGCGTAATACAAGTCGTTAAAATCGTTACGAATCTTAATATTGGCTTCTTTGTTGAAGCTTTGCAATTTAATTAACGCTTTTTCGATTTTAGTTTGAATCTTAGTAAACTTTCGCTGATGCACTGTTAAATCTGTTGTTCGTGAACGGAATTGATCTGTATTTGTCGCTGCGAACTGTAATGTTCTCTTTAATTCGTCGAGAATTAGATCTCGTTCGAATATGTCTTGTGTAATACACGATGTGTCGGCTTGAGCATTGCCGTCTGTAGGGTTTGGGACCATTTTGCGAGACAAAGATGGCGGAAATGACAATACTAAATTGAACTACAAACGTGTCTAAATGAAAAACTGGGTACGAAATACCGCAAATTACAAAAGCAACACAACCAGAGAAAGAAAGATCCGGCTCGAACGGATCAAAAAACTATGTAGCGGCGATATATATTGAGAGGTCAAACTTACATAAATCCAGAAGCGCCTTGGCGGACCGCGTGGTGGTCTATGTATGGTGATTTGGAAATCCTCTGCTTTTATCGACAGCTGCATATATCCATGAGGGGCACTGGGTCACTGAGTACTTTCTGGTTGATTTTCACTTAAATTGCAGCGACAGAACTCGAGATATGAATTATTTTAACCGGAGCGCGGAGCGATCGCAGCCATTTCGATTCAACGGCAGGAGAAGTTTTTTTTTGTCTTCGCTAGGTGGCGCGGTCATAGGTCGCGCCGGAAGTAAGGGCTTTGAGATAAATGTAGTTGCCAACTCAAAAACATCTCGCTAACATACATGAAAATATATTCTATCCTAATTGTGTTGCTTTGTATGTAAGAAAAAATACCTATCTAAATATGCATAGAAATTAATTAATACTAATCTGTTCCTCGACGGAACATGTCCACCACTTTCACGCACAAGAATATTGCGATACATCTGTTTGATGTCGGAACAAAATGCAATGTTATGCACTCTGAACTTTAGAAGAACGTCAACGATGTCTAAGTGTAACTTAGGACCCGTCAACAAGGTGTCGTTCAAGGAGTGTCCACTTGTCGTGCGACACCCAGCATCATATACTACGCGTGTGCGTGTAGTTTCGGAAATTTTTGACACAGAATGGTGGGGTAGGTAATAACTCGCGCCAGTGGGGGGGTTATCGTCCGCGAGCTCCATGTGGTTGAGATCCACGTACTCCTGGAGGCACGCGTGATAATCCGCCTTCAACTGGGGGTTACGTTCTAGACGGTATTCCAATTTATGGAATCGTGCTAGAGAAATTTGCCGAGACTCGCCGAGCGGCGGTGCGTCGGGCTTGAATGGCAGAGCGACTACGTATCGCCCTGTGTCGTCGCGCTTATGCGTCTTTTGAAAAAAGGATTCGCATAGCTTTTCTTCGGGAGTGTAACTCCGCAACTCTGGTACTGACTCCAGCTCCCAAAACTTCTGAAGATTGTCGTTGTCGAACGACGTAAAACAAGTATGGCGTGGAGTCGAAACATTGGAAGTAAAGTTCACTTTACCTCCTAGCAAATAACCAAACACACTATTAATTGCGGTGGGCGCTCCAGGTTTACCCCTGACAATGCCATCGCGAACAATATCCATGAAGATATCCTCGCCTAGTATCATATCAACCGGCTGAGGTTTATGAAATTCAGGGTCGGCCAAAGCGAGGCCCTGCAAATGAGGCCAATCAGCGAGAGGTGCTAGTGGTACACTAGGCATTTGGCGGGTTAACTTCGCCAGAATAGAAGCCTCTAACGGAATAATCGGACTTTGTTTGCCCTTAGGCGAAATTGAGCACACGAAGGTACCCCTAGGTTCCAGCGGCAAGTCGCCGACACCGACCAAAGGCTCGCTATCGTGATGTCGCGGTAAATTAAGTCGTTGCATACACGATTCTGTAATTAGAGCTGCTTGTGAACCCCCATCTATCATACAGCGAATAGTAGCAATTTTATTGCCTTCGTAATAAAGGTCAACCAACGCTGTTGACAATAGAACCGTGCTAGGCCGTTTACCTACATTACCTAAACTCTGTTCGTTTACGCCGTGAACTGCAGACGGGCTGCTAGGGCCGGGCTGCTCCGTAAGAGCGAGCGAGACGGCAACTGATTCCGCAGCTTCATTGATAGCCGGTCGCGGAATGTTTGATTCTAAATGAATTAACGTATGGTGTCTTTTATTGCACTTACGACACTTAAAACTTGATTTACAATTCCTTAAGTCGTGCCCGGGGCATAAACAATTGTAACATACATTATTTGTTTGAACAAATGCAAATCTATCTTGGATTGATAAGTCTAGAAACTCCAAACATTTATTAAGTGAGTGCATTCCTTTACACTTCAAGCAAGATCGAACCTTATTTGTATCGTTGTAAGGTCGACTTTGGGCTGACGCCGTACTTGTTGCAAAAACACGCTTGGGTGTTATTTGATTTGAATTTAAATTTGGGTTATTTTTACTACTTAAGGAATTGTTTCGAGTGGACTGTGTATTGGAAACTGAAATCATCTGTTCCGCGGAAAGTTCGCGTTCGAGGAAAGCAATTAGGCCTTGAACTTTAGGTATTTCGCCCGGGTTGGTTAAGGAACGTTCATATTCTTTTCGGGTATTAACGGGAATCTTACGTAACAATAAATTTAACAGAACGAAGTCCCATTCCTTAACCGGAAAGTCCATTACTTCCAGAGCCTTTATGTTTTCATGATAAACATTTAGTAAATTTCTCATAGCAACAGCTGATCGCGCGGAACAAATATCTATATCGAACAACTTATCCAGATGTTGTGATGCGATAATGCGTTTATTGTCATAACGAGACTTTAGAATATCGAGCGCAATTGCATAATTACTTTCCGTTATGGGAATTGATTTAATTAAATTATGTGGCTCGTTTTTAACGGAAAGGAGCAAATACCTAAACTTCTCCGCATCCGTGTAGGCATTGTTATTGTGTACCAGCGATTGAAATAAATCGAAAAAGGCAGGCCAACCAGTCGGTTCACCGTGATATTCGGGAAGCGATAATTTGGGTAAATTTCGACGATCGTTGCTAAGCGTATCGTTGGGGGTAAGTACGCGGCTCGCGCGACGCCTTTCTACGTCTACCTCCTTTAGATTATTTAGATGTGTAACTATCGCGTAATACAAGTCGTTAAAATCGTTACGAATCTTAATATTGGCTTCTTTGTTGAAGCTTTGCAATTTAATTAACGCTTTTTCGATTTTAGTTTGAATCTTAGTAAACTTTCGCTGATGCACTGTTAAATCTGTTGTTCGTGAACGGAATTGATCTGTATTTGTCGCTGCGAACTGTAATGTTCTCTTTAATTCGTCGAGAATTAGATCTCGTTCGAATATGTCTTGTGTAATACACGATGTGGCTTCAGCATTGCCGTCTGTAGGGTTTGGGACCATTTTGCGAGACAAAGATGGCGGAAATGACAATACTAAATTGAACTACAAACGTGTCTAAATGAAAAACTGGGTACGAAATACCGCAAATTACAAAAGCAACACAACCAGAGAAAGAAAGATCCGGATCGAACGGATCAAAAAACTATGTAGCGGCGATATATATTGAGAGGTCAAACTTACATAAATCCAGAAGCGCCTTGGCGGACCGCGTGGTGGTCTATGTATGGTGATTTGGAAATCCTCTGCTTTTATCGACAGCTGCATATATCCATGAGGGGCACTGGGTCACTGAGTACTTTCTGGTTGATTTTCACTTAAATTGCAGCGACAGAACTCGAGATATGAATTATTTTAACCGGAGCGCGGAGCGATCGCAGCCATTTCGATTCAACGGCAGGAGAAGTTTTTTTTATCTTCGCTAGGTGGCGCGGTCATAGGTCGCGCCGGAAGTAAGGGCTTTGAGATAAATGTAGTTGCCAACTCAAAAACATCTCGCTAACATACATGAAAATATATTCTATCCTAATTGTGTTGCTTTGTATGTAAGAAAAAATACCTATCTAAATATGCATAGAAATTAATTAATACTAATCTGTTCCTCGACGGAACATGTCCACCACTTTCACGCACAAGAATATTGCGATACATCTGTTTGATGTCGGAACAAAATGCAATGTTATGCACTCTGAACTTTAGAAGAACGTCAACGATGTCTAAGTGTAACTTAGGACCCGTCAACAAGGTGTCGTTCAAGGAGTGTCCACTTGTCGTGCGACACCCAGCATCCAAATATATAACAGCAGCCAGCGCAGCAAAAACTTGTAGCGGCGATATATATTGAGAGGTCAAACTTACATAAATCCAGAAGCGCCTTGGCGGACCGCGTGGTGGTCTATGTATGGTGATTTGGAAATCCTCTGCTTTTATCGACAGCTGCATATATCCATGAGGGGCACTGGGTCACTGAGTACTTTCTGGTTGATTTTCACTTAAATTGCAGCGACAGAACTCGAGATATGAATTATTTTAACCGGAGCGCGGAGCGATCGCAGCCATTTCGATTCAACGGCAGGAGAAGTTTTTTTTTGTCTTCGCTAGGTGGCGCGGTCATAGGTCGCGCCGGAAGTAAGGGCTTTGAGATAAATGTAGTTGCCAACTCAAAAACATCTCGCTAACATACATGAAAATATATTCTATCCTAATTGTGTTGCTTTGTATGTAAGAAAAAATACCTATCTAAATATGCATAGAAATTAATTAATACTAATCTGTTCCTCGACGGAACATGCCGCTCACCTTAAAAGCACGTAGTGACTTTTAAAAGTAACGTTACGAAAGTTTAGAAAGATAAGAAACCTATACCTAACTTAAATGCTAACACTAAGAGTCGTAACGATAGTAGGAATTATTCTAAAGGTAAAGGACAGACCTTAACTACGGGTCGTTTGAACAACGTGTTCCCACTTTTTAAAGTTACGACGCGAATAACTTGATCAGTGCCCGGATGGACAGCATGAACGCGTGCGAGTTTCCACTGTAACGGCGGCAAGTGGTCATCGCAAACTACAACAACAGTGCCTTCACGGATGGCGGGACCGCGATCTTGAAGCCACTTTGTACTCTGTTGCAGTTGATGGAGATATTCGCGACTCCATCGACGCCAGAAATGCTGGACAGCTTGCTGTACCCAGCGCCAACGCGTAAGACGACTAGGGTTTTCGTCAATCAAGGAAACGTCCGGTAGGGCCGTTAAGGGCTCTCCGATTAAGAAATGAGCCGGCGTAAGGGGCAACAGATCAGAAGAGTCCGAACTTAGCACGCACAGCGGCCGACTGTTCAGTACCGCTTCAATTTGACAGGTCAGCGTGTGCATAGAATCATATGTTTGCGTTTGTGTACCAATTACGCGGTATAAATGGGTTTTGAAACTCTTAACAGCCGCTTCGAATAGTCCACCGAAATGGCTAGCATACGGTGGCTGAAAATGCCAAGTTAATCCTTGTTCTAAGGTTTGTTGGTTGAGAGCGCTCATGACCGAATCGTTACGTAAGAACGCGTATAATTCTTTAAGGTAATTATTACAACCAACAAAGTTACGTCCGCAATCGGTATATATGTCTGTACAATATCCTCGGCGGGACGTGAAACGACGCAACGCGGCTAAAAAACCTTCCGTAGAAAGTTCGGAAACTAACTCAAGATGTACAGCTTTAACACTCATACATACGAAAACCGCAACATAACATTTTATTATTTTTGCATTACGAACTTTATTAGCGCGAACGTAGAATGGCCCACAAAAATCGCACGAGGTTTTACTAAATACGCGCGCGGGGCGCAAGCGAACCGAGGGAAGCATGCCCATGCGAGGTTGCACGCGAGTAGGTCGTGCGCGGAAACATGGAATACACCGATGCACGCGCAGACGCACAATATCGCGACCCGAAATGATCCAATATCGCTGTAAGAGCGAGTTTTGCACGCACTGCGGACCGGCATGCAATTCGTGTATATGAACATCGTCAATGATAAGATTTGTAAGAGGATGTCGTTTAGGTAAAATTAATTGATGTTTTGACTCATAAGGTAAAAACGATTTATGAATGCGTCCGCCGACGCGTAATAATCCCTCACTATCTATAATAGGCGCGAGACGCCGCAAACGTAAGGAAGGGGATTTACTTGACGAAATATTTTTAAAGTCGTCGTCGAACACTTGTTGTTGCGTAATCAATATGAGTCGCTTTAATGCAAAGTGGTACTCTGGTACGGTGATGTACTCCGGGAGCGTTTGTTTATGTTTTCTACATTTATTATAGAAACGAAATATCAATGCCGTGACGCGAACTAATTTACCTAGCGACGAAAATCGCGTAATAAGAGTATCATCGTCCGGGGAAGTAGGTAGTGTGGACACACATGCACAATTAACATTTGTCGATTCATTTTTATTGCGTTTTTCCTCAGTTGTGTTTACTACCGGTTTTTGTATAGGCCAGGAGTCGTGACTTTGTTGGAGCCATGTAGGACCATGGAGCCACAAGTCATTTTGTACGAGCGCGGCGGGCAGCAGACCGCGCGACGCCGGGTCAGCGCTGTTGTCAGCTGACGGGACGTGACGCCAGCAGCTCGCCGGGACACGGGACAAAATCTCACTGGTGCGGTTAGAGACAAACGTTTTCCATTCGTGCGGGGGTGACTTAAGCCACGCGAGCGCGACGGAACTATCTGACCACGCGTACACTTGATCGGGGCGAATGCGATCACCGTAAATACGCATTACTCGTTCTATCAATTTTGACAAGATCACGCATCCCATTAATTCCATTTTCGGGATAGTAAGGCAAATCCGAAGAGGTGCTACGCGGGTTCGAGCTATGACTAAATAAGTTTGAATCTTACCGGTATTGTCCGTAAGACGTATATAAACACATGCGGCATATGCAATTTGGCTTGCGTCTGCAAATCCGTGAATTTCGATTGAATCGAAGTCGTCAATATTAAAAATATGACGAGGAAATGAAATTTGAGATAAGAGCGGGAGCTCGCCAACAAAACTCGTCCATGAGTTAACTATATCGATAGGGGCTTCGGCGTCCCAGGGAACCTTTGCTAACCATAGCAATTGAATTAGATGTTTGGCAAACAATGTTACCGGAGATAATAACCCGAGTGGGTCGTAAATTTTTGCAATTTCCGAGAGAATTGCCCGCTTCGTACAGGCCTTAGAAGTACTTTGTACTTTGAAACTAAATGAGTCTGATCCCGGATTCCATTGAAGTCCAAGGACTTTGACCCCTTTGTCATTTTCCATTTCGGCAAAATGAACATTATCGCGCCGCTCACCATGAGAATCTGGGGATCGCGTACCAGCGAGAATAGCGGGCGAGTTACTTTGCCATTTACGTAATTCGAACCCGGCCGTGGCACAAATACCTATCAGCTCCTGCTGCAGAGCGAGGGCCTCGGCTATGGTATCTGCACCGGTCACCACATCGTCGACAAAGACGTCATTTAGTAAGACTGGTGAGGCGAGTGGGAAACGCTCAGCTTCATCATGAGCTAGCTGTTTGATTGTGCGTAATGCGAGATAGGGGGAACTACTTACACCGAATGTAACGGTACGAAGCCTATAGTCGCGCAGAGGCTCCTCGGGCGATTGACGCCAAAGGATGCGCTGAAAGTCCCTATCACTTTCACGCACAAGAATATTGCGATACATCTGTTTGATGTCGGAACAAAATGCAATGTTATGCACTCTGAACTTTAGAAGAACGTCAACGATGTCTAAGTGTAACTTAGGACCCGTCAACAAGGTGTCGTTCAAGGAGTGTCCACTTGTCGTGCGACACCCAGCATCATATACTACGCGTGTGCGTGTAGTTTCGGAAATTTTTGACACAGAATGGTGGGGTAGGTAATAACTCGCGCCAGTGGGGGGTTATCGTCCGCGAGCTCCATGTGGTTGAGATCCACGTACTCCTGGAGGCACGCGTGATAATCCGCCTTCAACTGGGGGTTACGTTCTAGACGGTATTCCAATTTATGGAATCGTGCTAGAGAAATTTGCCGAGACTCGCCGAGCGGCGGTGCGTCGGGCTTGAATGGCAGAGCGACTACGTATCGCCCTGTGTCGTCGCGCTTATGCGTCTTTTGAAAAAAGGATTCGCATAGCTTTTCTTCGGGAGTGTAACTCCGCAACTCTGGTACTGACTCCAGCTCCCAAAACTTCTGAAGATTGTCGTTGTCGAACGACGTAAAACAAGTATGGCGTGGAGTCGAAACATTGGAAGTAAAGTTCACTTTACCTCCTAGCAAATAACCAAACACACTATTAATTGCGGTGGGCGCTCCAGGTTTACCCCTGACAATGCCATCGCGAACAATATCCATGAAGATATCCTCGCCTAGTATCATATCAACCGGCTGAGGTTTATGAAATTCAGGGTCGGCCAAAGCGAGGCCCTGCAAATGAGGCCAATCAGCGAGAGGTGCTAGTGGTACACTAGGCATTTGGCGGGTTAACTTCGCCAGAATAGAAGCCTCTAACGGAATAATCGGACTTTGTTTGCCCTTAGGCGAAATTGAGCACACGAAGGTACCCCTAGGTTCCAGCGGCAAGTCGCCGACACCGACCAAAGGCTCGCTATCGTGATGTCGCGGTAAATTAAGTCGTTGCATACACGATTCTGTAATTAGAGCTGCTTGTGAACCCCCATCTATCATACAGCGAATAGTAGCAATTTTATTGCCTTCGTAATAAAGGTCAACCAACGCTGTTGACAATAGAACCGTGCTAGGCCGTTTACCTACATTACCTAAACTCTGTTCGTTTACGCCGTGAACTGCAGACGGGCTGCTAGGGCCGGGCTGCTCCGTAAGAGCGAGCGAGACGGCAACTGATTCCGCAGCTTCATTGATAGCCGGTCGCGGAATGTTTGATTCTAAATGAATTAACGTATGGTGTCTTTTATTGCACTTACGACACTTAAAACTTGATTTACAATTCCTTAAGTCGTGCCCGGGGCATAAACAATTGTAACATACATTATTTGTTTGAACAAATGCAAATCTATCTTGGATTGATAAGTCTAGAAACTCCAAACATTTATTAAGTGAGTGCATTCCTTTACACTTCAAGCAAGATCGAACCTTATTTGTATCGTTGTAAGGTCGACTTTGGGCTGACGCCGTACTTGTTGCAAAAACACGCTTGGGTGTTATTTGATTTGAATTTAAATTTGGGTTATTTTTACTACTTAAGGAATTGTTTCGAGTGGACTGTGTATTGGAAACTGAAATCATCTGTTCCGCGGAAAGTTCGCGTTCGAGGAAAGCAATTAGGCCTTGAACTTTAGGTATTTCGCCCGGGTTGGTTAAGGAACGTTCATATTCTTTTCGGGTATTAACGGGAATCTTACGTAACAATAAATTTAACAGAACGAAGTCCCATTCCTTAACCGGAAAGTCCATTATTTCCAGAGCCTTTATGTTTTCGTGATAAACATTTAGTAAATTTCTCATAGCAACAGCTGATCGCGCGGAACAAATATCTATATCGAACAACTTATCCAGATGTTGTGATGCGATAATGCGTTTATTGTCATAACGAGACTTTAGAATATCGAGCGCAATTGCATAATTACTTTCCGTTATGGGAATTGATTTAATTAAATTATGTGGCTCGTTTTTAACGGAAAGGAGCAAATACCTAAACTTCTCCGCATCCGTGTAGGCATTGTTATTGTGTACCAGCGATTGAAATAAATCGAAAAAGGCAGGCCAACCAGTCGGTTCACCGTGATATTCGGGAAGCGATAATTTGGGTAAATTTCGACGATCGTTGCTAAGCGTATCGTTGGGGGTAAGTACGCGGCTCGCGCGACGCCTTTCTACGTCTACCTCCTTTAGATTATTTAGATGTGTAACTATCGCGTAATACAAGTCGTTAAAATCGTTACGAATCTTAATATTGGCTTCTTTGTTGAAGCTTTGCAATTTAATTAACGCTTTTTCGATTTTAGTTTGAATCTTAGTAAACTTTCGCTGATGCACTGTTAAATCTGTTGTTCGTGAACGGAATTGATCTGTATTTGTCGCTGCGAACTGTAATGTTCTCTTTAATTCGTCGAGAATTAGATCTCGTTCGAATATGTCTTGTGTAATACACGATGTGTCGGCTTCAGCATTGCCGTCTGTAGGGTTTGGGACCATTTTGCGAGACAAAGATGGCGGAAATGACAATACTAAATTGAACTACAAACGTGTCTAAATGAAAAACTGGGTACGAAATACCGCAAATTACAAAAGCAACACAACCAGAGAAAGAAAGATCCGGATCGAACGGATGCTACATGGAACGCACGGATGTCTGCTACTGGTACGATGACGGATGTCCGGGTATAAGAAACCTATACCTAACTTAAATGCTAACATTAAGAGTCGTAACGATAGTAGGAATTATTCTAAAGGTAAAGGACAGACCTTAACTACGGGTCGTTTGAACAACGTGTTCCCACTTTTTAAAGTTACGACGCGAATAACTTGATCAGTGCCCGGATGGACAGCATGAACGCGTGCGAGTTTCCACTGTAACGGCGGCAAGTGGTCATCGCAAACTACAACAACAGTGCCTTCACGGATGGCGGGACCGCGATCTTGAAGCCACTTTGTACTCTGTTGCAGTTGATGGAGATATTCGCGACTCCATCGACGCCAGAAATGCTGGACAGCTTGCTGTACCCAGCGCCAACGCGTAAGACGACTAGGGTTTTCGTCAATCAAGGAAACGTCCGGTAGGGCCGTTAAGGGCTCTCCGATTAAGAAATGAGCCGGCGTAAGGGGCAACAGATCAGAAGAGTCCGAACTTAGCACGCACAGCGGCCGACTGTTCAGTACCGCTTCAATTTGACAGGTCAGCGTGTGCATAGAATCATATGTTTGCGTTTGTGTACCAATTACGCGGTATAAATGGGTTTTGAAACTCTTAACAGCCGCTTCGAATAGTCCACCGAAATGGCTAGCATACGGTGGCTGAAAATGCCAAGTTAATCCTTGTTCTAAGGTTTGTTGGTTGAGAGCGCTCATGACCGAATCGTTACGTAAGAACGCGTATAATTCTTTAAGGTAATTATTACAACCAACAAAGTTACGTCCGCAATCGGTATATATGTCTGTACAATATCCTCGGCGGGACGTGAAACGACGCAACGCGGCTAAAAAACCTTCCGTAGAAAGTTCGGAAACTAACTCAAGATGTACAGCTTTAACACTCATACATACGAAAACCGCAACATAACATTTTATTATTTTTGCATTACGAACTTTATTAGCGCGAACGTAGAATGGCCCACAAAAATCGCACGAGGTTTTACTAAATACGCGCGCGGGGCGCAAGCGAACCGAGGGAAGCATGCCCATGCGAGGTTGCACGCGAGTAGGTCGTGCGCGGAAACATGGAATACACCGATGCACGCGCAGACGCACAATATCGCGACCCGAAATGATCCAATATCGCTGTAAGAGCGAGTTTTGCACGCACTGCGGACCGGCATGCAATTCGTGTATATGAACATCGTCAATGATAAGATTTGTAAGAGGATGTCGTTTAGGTAAAATTAATTGATGTTTTGACTCATAAGGTAAAAACGATTTATGAATGCGTCCGCCGACGCGTAATAATCCCTCACTATCTATAATAGGCGCGAGACGCCGCAAACGTAAGGAAGGGGATTTACTTGACGAAATATTTTTAAAGTCGTCGTCGAACACTTGTTGTTGCGTAATCAATATGAGTCGCTTTAATGCAAAGTGGTACTCTGGTACGGTGATGTACTCCGGGAGCGTTTGTTTATGTTTTCTACATTTATTATAGAAACGAAATATCAATGCCGTGACGCGAACTAATTTACCTAGCGACGAAAATCGCGTAATAAGAGTATCATCGTCCGGGGAAGTAGGTAGTGTGGACACACATGCACAATTAACATTTGTCGATTCATTTTTATTGCGTTTTTCCTCAGTTGTGTTTACTACCGGTTTTTGTATAGGCCAGGAGTCGTGACTTTGTTGGAGCCATGTAGGACCATGGAGCCACAAGTCATTTTGTACGAGCGCGGCGGGCAGCAGACCGCGCGACGCCGGGTCAGCGCTGTTGTCAGCTGACGGGACGTGACGCCAGCAGCTCGCCGGGACACGGGACAAAATCTCACTGGTGCGGTTAGAGACAAACGTTTTCCATTCGTGCGGGGGTGACTTAAGCCACGCGAGCGCGACGGAACTATCTGACCACGCGTACACTTGATCGGGGCGAATGCGATCACCGTAAATAGGCATTACTCGTTCTATCAATTTTGAGAGGATCACGCATCCCATTAATTCCATTTTCGGGATAGTAAGGCAAATCCGAAGAGGTGCTACGCGGGTTCGAGCTATGACTAAATAAGTTTGAACCTTACCGGTATTGTCCGTAAGACGTATATAAACACATGCGGCATATGCAATTTGGCTTGCGTCTGCAAATCCGTGAATTTCGATTGAATCGAAGTCGTCAATATTAAAAATATGACGAGGAAATGAAATTTGAGATAAGAGCGGGAGCTCGCCAACAAAACTCGTCCATGAGTTAACTATATCGATAGGGGCTTCGGCGTCCCAGGGAACCTTTGCTAACCATAGCAATTGAATTAGATGTTTGGCAAACAATGTTACCGGAGATAATAACCCGAGTGGGTCGTAAATTTTTGCAATTTCCGAGAGAATTGCCCGCTTCGTACAGGCCTTAGAAGTACTTTGTACTTTGAAACTAAATGAGTCTGATCCCGGATTCCATTGAAGTCCAAGGACTTTGACCCCTTTGTCATTTTCCATTTCGGCAAAATGAACATTATCGCGCCGCTCACCATGAGAATCTGGGGATCGCGTACCAGCGAGAATAGCGGGCGAGTTACTTTGCCATTTACGTAATTCGAACCCGGCCGTGGCACAAATACCTATCAGCTCCTGCTGCAGAGCGAGGGCCTCGGCTATGGTATCTGCACCGGTCACCACATCGTCGACAAAGACGTCATTTAGTAAGACTGGTGAGGCGAGTGGGAAACGCTCAGCTTCATCATGAGCTAGCTGTTTGATTGTGCGTAATGCGAGATAGGGGGAACTACTTACACCGAATGTAACGGTACGAAGCCTATAGTCGCGCAGAGGCTCCTCGGGCGATTGACGCCAAAGGATGCGCTGAAAGTCCCTATCACTTTCACGCACAAGAATATTGCGATACATCTGTTTGATGTCGGAACAAAATGCAATGTTATGCACTCTGAACTTTAGAAGAACGTCAACGATGTCTAAGTGTAACTTAGGACCCGTCAACAAGGTGTCGTTCAAGGAGTGTCCACTTGTCGTGCGACACCCAGCATCATATACTACGCGTGTGCGTGTAGTTTCGGAAATTTTTGACACAGAATGGTGGGGTAGGTAATAACTCGCGCCAGTGGGGGGGTTATCGTCCGCGAGCTCCATGTGGTTGAGATCCACGTACTCCTGGAGGCACGCGTGATAATCCGCCTTCAACTGGGGGTTACGTTCTAGACGGTATTCCAATTTATGGAATCGTGCTAGAGAAATTTGCCGAGACTCGCCGAGCGGCGGTGCGTCGGGCTTGAATGGCAGAGCGACTACGTATCGCCCTGTGTCGTCGCGCTTATGCGTCTTTTGAAAAAAGGATTCGCATAGCTTTTCTTCGGGAGTGTAACTCCGCAACTCTGGTACTGACTCCAGCTCCCAAAACTTCTGAAGATTGTCGTTGTCGAACGACGTAAAACAAGTATGGCGTGGAGTCGAAACATTGGAAGTAAAGTTCACTTTACCTCCTAGCAAATAACCAAACACACTATTAATTGCGGTGGGCGTTCCAGGTTTACCCCTGACAATGCCATCGCGAACAATATCCATGAAGATATCCTCGCCTAGTATCATATCAACCGGCTGAGGTTTATGAAATTCAGGGTCGGCCAAAGCGAGGCCCTGCAAATGAGGCCAATCAGCGAGAGGTGCTAGTGGTACACTAGGCATTTGGCGGGTTAACTTCGCCAGAATAGAAGCCTCTAACGGAATAATCGGACTTTGTTTGCCCTTAGGCGAAATTGAGCACACGAAGGTACCCCTAGGTTCCAGCGGCAAGTCGCCGACACCGACCAAAGGCTCGCTATCGTGATGTCGCGGTAAATTAAGTCGTTGCATACACGATTCTGTAATTAGAGCTGCTTGTGAACCCCCATCTATCATACAGCGAATAGTAGCAATTTTATTGCCTTCGTAATAAAGGTCAACCAACGCTGTTGACAATAGAACCGTGCTAGGCCGTTTACCTACATTACCTAAACTCTGTTCGTTTACGCCGTGAACTGCAGACGGGCTGCTAGGGCCGGGCTGCTCCGTAAGAGCGAGCGAGACGGCAACTGATTCCGCAGCTTCATTGATAGCCGGTCGCGGAATGTTTGATTCTAAATGAATTAACGTATGGTGTCTTTTATTGCACTTACGACACTTAAAACTTGATTTACAATTCCTTAAGTCGTGCCCGGGGCATAAACAATTGTAACATACATTATTTGTTTGAACAAATGCAAATCTATCTTGGATTGATAAGTCTAGAAACTCCAAACATTTATTAAGTGAGTGCATTCCTTTACACTTCAAGCAAGATCGAACCTTATTTGTATCGTTGTAAGGTCGACTTTGGGCTGACGCCGTACTTGTTGCAAAAACACGCTTGGGTGTTATTTGATTTGAATTTAAATTTGGGTTATTTTTACTACTTAAGGAATTGTTTCGAGTGGACTGTGTATTGGAAACTGAAATCATCTGTTCCGCGGAAAGTTCGCGTTCGAGGAAAGCAATTAGGCCTTGAACTTTAGGTATTTCGCCCGGGTTGGTTAAGGAACGTTCATATTCTTTTCGGGTATTAACGGGAATCTTACGTAACAATAAATTTAACAGAACGAAGTCCCATTCCTTAACCGGAAAGTCCATTACTTCCAGAGCCTTTATGTTTTCATGATAAACATTTAGTAAATTTCTCATAGCAACAGCTGATCGCGCGGAACAAATATCTATATCGAACAACTTATCCAGATGTTGTGATGCGATAATGCGTTTATTGTCATAACGAGACTTTAGAATATCGAGCGCAATTGCATAATTACTTTCCGTTATGGGAATTGATTTAATTAAATTATGTGGCTCGTTTTTAACGGAAAGGAGCAAATACCTAAACTTCTCCGCATCCGTGTAGGCATTGTTATTGTGTACCAGCGATTGAAATAAATCGAAAAAGGCAGGCCAACCAGTCGGTTCACCGTGATATTCGGGAAGCGATAATTTGGGTAAATTTCGACGATCGTTGCTAAGCGTATCGTTGGGGGTAAGTACGCGGCTCGCGCGACGCCTTTCTACGTCTACCTCCTTTAGATTATTTAGATGTGTAACTATCGCGTAATACAAGTCGTTAAAATCGTTACGAATCTTAATATTGGCTTCTTTGTTGAAGCTTTGCAATTTAATTAACGCTTTTTCGATTTTAGTTTGAATCTTAGTAAACTTTCGCTGATGCACTGTTAAATCTGTTGTTCGTGAACGGAATTGATCTGTATTTGTCGCTGCGAACTGTAATGTTCTCTTTAATTCGTCGAGAATTAGATCTCGTTCGAATATGTCTTGTGTAATACACGATGTGTCGGCTTCAGCATTGCCGTCTGTAGGGTTTGGGACCATTTTGCGAGACAAAGATGGCGGAAATGACAATACTAAATTGAACTACAAACGTGTCTAAATGAAAAACTGGGTACGAAATACCGCAAATTACAAACGCAACACAACCAGAGAAAGAAAGATCCGGATCGAACGGATCAAAAAACTATGTAGCGGCGATATATATTGAGAGGTCAAACTTACATAAATCCAGAAGCGCCTTGGCGGACCGCGTGGTGGTCTATGTATGGTGATTTGGAAATCCTCTGCTTTTATCGACAGCTGCATATATCCATGAGGGGCACTGGGTCACTGAGTACTTTCTGGTTGATTTTCACTTAAATTGCAGCGACTGAACTCGAGATATGAATTATTTTAACCGGAGCGCGGAGCGATCGCAGCCATTTCGATTCAACGGCAGGAGAAGTTTTTTTTATCTTCGCTAGGTGGCGCGGTCATAGGTCGCGCCGGAAGTAAGGGCTTTGAGATAAATGTAGTTGCCAACTCAAAAACATCTCGCTAACATACATGAAAATATATTCTATCCTAATTGTGTTGCTTTGTATGTAAGAAAAAATACCTATCTAAATATGCATAGAAATTAATTAATACTAATCTGTTCCTCGACGGAACAGCGCGTATTACAGATTTATTTTACCAACACCACTAACATATTAACAAAATACACACTAAATTAGTTAAAAAGGGTTATCTACAGTAGCTCTACTCGATAATGCAAAATTCTAAAATGCTGTTATGAAGTATGTTATTTATTGGGTTGTTTTAAGGGTTGTGAGTAATGTTAGTTAGGTACATTATTGTTTATTTCTAATAGCTACAGTGGAAGTGTTAGGCAAGTACTTTCAAGGGCAGATCTTTAAGCTTTGAAGCTATCATAGACGACTGTAGATGGCGTCTCCCCTCGCGTACGTGGGGTGTGCTACAAAGTTATCTTATGCGGTAGAAACGCAACTAAAGAGTAGTAAACAAGTAAATGAACGGAATATATTAGCCAATCGAGTCGCTAAAAAGGCGAAAAAATCGTAGAATGATTAAAAACGCTTTGTTTTACATTAACAATAACATTCTATGATTGCATCTCATGTTAACTGTTTACTTAATGTATTATTATAACGGCTAGGAAATCCATCAACATAAACGACCCAAAGGCTCGATTTGAATTACAAAATTCCTATACTTACAAAAAACCTATACTCTGCTTCACAACTGGTAACACGGCTAAGGGCTCATTTAGACGGTTCGAGAACTAGCATGCGAGTTTGATTACATTGCGTCGTTTGATCGGTCGGCTTAATTGATGTAAACTCAATGGTCCGCAATGTAACTGAAATCGTATACGAGTTCGCACGTCTAAATGGGCCTTAATCGGCTATATTTTCGAATACCGCATAAGATAACATTGTGGCACGAAGCGGCATTGCAGGATCACTTACCGCCGCCAATGCTCTTGCGCTGTTCCTTTCGCTGCTTTTTAGCTTCTACGTAGTATCCGTCATGTTCACAAGCATACACATTGATGACATAATTGTTCGTCATGCAGTCAACACGACAGTTACACGATGCAGAATGTGTATGTTTTGTTTTTTGTCATCGGCGCATGGAGGGGCGTGCAGCAGGCCGGGGTTCGGGGGGTGGAGAAAAAAAAAGTCGGATGTCATTGAATGGGTCACACTATGTTTGTGGAGCTGGAACTAAATGGGTTTATGTCCCGTTCTTACACTTTACAACAAGTTAACGCATATATTTGCACCTTATGTCTTATAAATAAGGGCTTAAAACATACGGAAACGTGTCACTTGCAATTTAGCAATTTTAATTCAATAAAAAATATCCTTTTTTTGGCCTCAAGTGTAAGAACGTAGCGACTAAGATTGCATTTACAAAATGTATATGTATAAAAAGGTATTTTATATATTTTCAAACAATAGGAATTGAAGGAGATTACTTATATCATTGAATAATTTAAATTAATTCGACTACGATTTTACAACAATATAACAAGATATACGTATTATATACCATGCTTCCACAAGACATTTCAGGCTATTAATATTAACACAACATATATACGGACAACGTTCACAGGATTCACCATAACCATTTTTTAATTTTGGTTTTAAATTTATCAATAAATAAAATAATCTCAGTACGTGGATGAAACATTGTTTTTTATCAATTAGTATGCTTTTATCACAGTTTGGCGAGTATGATATTCGCAATATAAGCACCATTTTACGTGTGACGGTTTACTGCGATGAGGTCAATCATACGGACCAACTTATAATGAGAATATAATTCAATTTTACTATAAATTATTAGAATGTAAGTAAATTATAATCGTGATATTATTCAGTTAAACTTAAGTTACTCTGACTTTCAGAATGAATGTGTATAAAAATGTAATTAAGCCAGTTTTGTTTCTTTTTGATTGACCACTAAATATTTAATTCTTTATTACCTATGTATTTCGATAAATTGGCCAATTCTTATCATACAATTTTCATTATTTTAAATTTCAGTCGAAAATAAAATTTTAAAATATTATTTCATCCACATTTCATTTCCTAGGAAGGTCGAAAGGTGCGATGGATCGATGGTAGGGGTCGAAAATCTTAATGGCAACACTAAGGTATGCAGCTAAGCTACCACCCTGCTCATTTAGCCTGAAATCAACTTTCTGCCACCTTAAATAACGTCTAAATTTGAGTGTACTAAACATTTAGCTTAGATAATCGAGTTACTGTGTTGATTTTTTTCACAATGTCAGAAATAAAATACCGGATTATGACACATTTTGAAAATTAGATACATGGATAATGGTCTCTAGGAAATATACACATAGTTCCACTACTTATTATGCAGTGTCTTTTACGTCGTGTCAAGTACATAACAAAACATATTTTGCTCTTTGGCGTGTGTCAATTATGAAAATAAGAATATCATGTAAATAAAAAGAGCAATACTATTTTTTGGAAATCAGATATAGTACTGCAGGTAAAGTAAAATACCTAGAACCTAGACTATATCCAGAGGACTGTTTATTCTAAATTTTTAGTATTTTCTGAATTATGGGAATCTGGTATTTTCTCTGGTACGACAATTAAGAATTACTGCGATGGCAAAATACGCTATTATAATACGGCTATATTCGAAGCATCTATTCTATGCTACGGCTATGCTATATGTTATATGTATATGCGGCTTAAAAATGAGCAAAGTAATATGACAATGCCAGCTATATTTGAAGGGTATTTTACTAAAAAGAGGTGCTCTTTCTGATGAATACATATTAACTTTGGTATGTTCATATTTTTTATGACTAAATTCTCTTTTTGTTTTTTTAAATAGGTTAAGGTACTAAACTCAGTACAAAAAGGTACAGTAAATTTAACTCTGAAGACATTTAAATTGCCACTGAAGAAATTTTCCTTTATAACAAAATTTTAATGGTTTTTTTAATTAATTTGGAATTTCGCTTATTTTAGCATTTATTGTAAATTTATAAACCATTGTAATCATAAGAAACTATTACATTACAAAACATATCACTGCGAAAATATAATGCACAATTCGAAAAATCTCTTAGTTCTTAAACTGAGTAATTCCATCACAACTGGTTCAGAGTTGAGAACATTAGAAAGAGCACCACATCTAATGCAACTTATGCAACAAAACGCTCTGAGGACGCTTTACGCCGCCATTTTGTTTTGACACAAAATGGTCGACTCTGAGCGTTTCACGGCCTTCGGGTAGGGCAGCCATACTCAACCTTTTTCAGGAAGTACATTATCTTGACATCTTTAATTTTGTGGCTCGGGTTTACAAGGCAATACCGTCTTTATGGCATAAAAAAAGTTGAGTATGGCTGGGGTAGGGCGTATGCTACATCAAGTGTAAGGTCACTGACCTTTCTTCATCTGCTTGATCTGTTTGTCCTGGCTCTCGACGGCGGCGCCGAGCAGCGTGAATATGATGCCGGCTTGAGAGTTGACACCGACGGCGGTGACCAGCATTTTGCCTGAACCTGGAATTTTAAATGGGGAGGGATTAGTAAAAGAGATATGTTGTCGTTATCCATAGGTACTAATATTATAAACGCGAAAGTGTGTCTGTTGGTGCAAGGTTAGTAGACCCACTGCCCTACAGGAAATATCCTGTATATAATAAACTACTAATAATTTATACACACCTTCCATAACGTGAGTCCCGGATAGCACCATGGGATCAAAACTTTCTCCCTTTTTGACATGGTCCGATTCGCCTGTCAGCGATGATTCATCTATCTGCAATCATAATAAATGCATACTCAGTTACATGATATATACATAAATACATTCTTCACTTATACATAGGTGTATGTCATCAGCCAGGGTATTCCGATAAGTAACATTATCCCGTCCCTAGAATAGGCATATACAATTATACACTGGTTCTTATGAAAACGACTACCATCTGAATATGACCTTCCACGGCAGAGAGGCAAGGCAAGGCAGACTAAGCCTTATTGGGACTATTTGGGACCAGTGTTTTTATCTTACGATGTTTCCGAAAAGCGACTGGTAAACATCAAATGATCTTTCAAAGTTTCAAAATACTTGTAAACCCCGTTTCCGTTGAAACTGTTAGGCGACCAACGCGTATACATGTACCTACTTACATAATATATTTTAATTTGTATTAAATACCGCAATTTTAATCTTTGTTACCTTATCTTATCTTATTATTTTCGGGGGCCCTTACGGATACACTTCGACCCATAGGGATCTTTTGTGCAATTACCCCCTGGAGAAGATCCGTCAGCTACTCAAGAGCTTTTCCCACCATATCCATGTGTCGGATGATGGAGCTCATGGGTAGCGTTTTAAAGTCCTTTGGTATCTTTGTTACCTAGTATATTATGTTTAAGATAAGTTAAACACATAAATGACAACCATAAGCGAACAAGTCTTAAAGTAATACATAATTCATTGCTCGATAGTGTAGTTTTTTCAGTCGTGCACTTTCTTTTACGATTCTTATACGGCTTCGTCGTTACACATTTATGAAGATTTCAACTGCCGTTTTATTTCATACATGTATTATGTGAATGATAACACCAAAACTGTATACGTTCACATATGTATTTAACAAGGTACCAAATCTATACAGAATACCAGAGGAATTTGAGTTCTTTTTTAAACGGAATAGTATTCAAATCGGTTTATCAATATCTATAGATCTAGCGACCCATATAATTTATTTTTACATATTTATATATCATTACGACCAAAGCCTTATCACATCCGTTATTTGCACAAAACTTATCTGTCCTTAGCGACAACTATATATTTTTTAAACACGTTCTTAAAACAAATGTTACGTGACAAAATGTCGCATTGCGCATGTCAGACCTTTAGGATATTAAGTATTCTTGCCACAAGGATAAGGATCTTATTTACATTGGGCCAAGGTTGAAATTGCAATGGCTTGGTTTGTGAAGAATATTCGCCTGTTTGGAGTGACGTCAGACTTCATATATCACATTTCAGGTAAACTGAGTAGCCGAGCGGCACAAATGAAGATATGCTAATGGTTTTATGAATAGAGAGGCCAAAACGGATACCGTTAACTGGAGTTTCAATTATTATTTGGTACCTCATTTATGTTAAAGACATTAAAGTGGATTACTTTAACCATATAGGTCGGGTGGCTGTTCTAATTCTAAGTAAGGAATTATTCAGACCGAACTAAATATAAACAGGTACGTCGGACGGGGAGAACTCCTCAGAGTCAGAGGTCAGAGAGGAGTGAGAGGGGAGTCAGGTAAATAAGGTTGATTTAGATATATAAACAATATAATTTGTATAATACTGGCCAATAATAGTCATGTCATATCACATTTACATTTGAAAGATTATGAAAAGCCCTTTAGGGTTTTGTCACTTTCTTTTTGGAAAACTACCCCATAGATAATGAAAATAAATGACTCCGACGGATGAGGTCAATAATTTACGTCCGTGTGTATACTAAATAAGAATTGTACAAAGACATCTACATCAAAATTTTCAATTTGAACATACCACAGAACAAGTTAGAATGGCGATGCGAGCAGGGTACGTGTCGCCGCCGGTTTTGAGCAAACGCTCGTATGCTACTCGCCCGCGCTGACCGAAAACGAAGTAAACATGCCTTTTTGCGCCACAATAACCTTCAGATTAAGAAGCCAGACATCAAATCTGTCTAAAGGAGGCGTATCCATTCACCAGTGTTGGCCGAAACGTTAATGCAATTGAAAATGTTGGCCATTAACCATTATAAATTGAACCTTAAACCGTAACGGACGATTACAGTTTACGGTTCAATTTATAATGGTTAATGGCCAACATTTTCAATTGCATTAACATTTCGGCCAACACTGCCATTCACCACGCACACAAGTTTTTACTACCTGTGATGTGGGACGTTGAGTGAAACAAGTAGGTTCGAGTAAAGACGTATAATGACTTAAATAACACGCGCGAGCGCGAGTGTTGCGCGAGTGTTAGTAAATGTGGAGAGGAACGAGCGGCGACACCGGTTCCGATACTAACTGCGCGCGATAGCTATTCTAACCTCTTTAATAATGTTCTGTGGAACATACAATAATAAAAATTAGTAATGATAAAACAATTTTAATGAAATCCACAGCTAAACACAACCACAGCCAGCCTAAATAACATAATCCGTCCAAATCCAGGATGAGAGCATGACCGATCGCGAGCATTCGACAACGAATAATCTACGTGTTACGAATATTCATGATATTCATGAAGCTGAATGAATATGCATGCAGGTGAAGGTGCAATTTTAGATTTTTATGGTTATCCAAATCCATATCCATAGAGGAGGATAAAGAGAGGCTTTACTGATCACGCTAAAGGGATATTATACGTTTTTAAACGAACAACACGCTCCGAGCCGGATGGTCGGACAGACAGACAGACACACGCACGAGTGATCCTATAAGGGTTCCGTTATTTCCTTTTAAGGTACGGAACCCTAAAAACAGCACCTACCAGTCTTTTGTGAGGTTGGGAGATGAACTCCATCATATAGACGTCGGGAAAAAGGAACATGCCGTGGAATAGTTCGAGTTGTTGATTTTGAATTGGTCGAATTGTACTTCCGATAGAGATTAAATAGCGGCCACCGTTCAGATTTATGTGCGTCAGACCATGGTTCATTTGCTTTGCTAGATTCCCTTGAAGTTTGCCAACCTAAAAAAGCTCTTAGGTAAACGTGATAAATATAATGATGAAAGTCGCACATAAGCTAATGCTAAACGATGGCGACACAAGCATCGGCTCTTAAGTACAAAGCGAAGCCTTACATTAAGGAATCCTAAAAGGGCGTGTAGCCCTAAAGCCAGTAACGATGCAAAATTCCACACCGCGCGGTTTTATCAGTCGATAACCCAATAACGCTTATCGGTGACGCACGAGCCATAGGTGATAGCTAGGCATTACTGCCACCTGTTAAACGATTAATATACGAGATATTGGCGATAACTGCGGTGGCTTATTGAGTTTTGATGGTATTATTGAATTAGGGGAGTGAAAAGTGGTACACGCGGTTAGTGGGGCAAGGACAAGCTAAGCTATGGCTACGGCTTCATATATTGAAATACCAGTTTTTTTACACCTGAGAGGGTCTCTAGATAATCTCTGGTGTTTTAGCACAGGTTTAAAAGAAAAGTGCGAGTAGTGTACTTGTCTAGTTTGCGATTCGTCATCTTATACGTATGTGCTAGAAGGGCTGTAGAGGAGTTATCGATGTCTTATGAGTCTAATGATTGGATTGTAAGAAATCTCAGGTTAATCGAATATTATTAGGAGATTATATCGCGATAAGAGAAGGAAAACTTATTGGGTTTGATTGCGTTATCGAATTAGGCGCCGTCGCTGCGAGCGACCGGAATTCGATAAAGTTTCGATGGCTAGACTTCTTTATGACAGTATAGATATTATAAATATTCATATTATTTACTATTATACCTGTTTTACACGGACGTTATACTCGGACTCGGCAGTTATAATCTCACAATGCATACACATCCCATAGGAGCGCCATACATGACATATAGCACTCAGCATGAAAACTAAAGCGTGGTCGAACCCTACCTACGTCTAACTGTCAGGCTAACCATGTTATCGATTTTCCTACTAAAACAAGGGACGGGACGTATTAAAACGCTGTTATATTCAAGAGACTGTTAGCTTTGAAATATAACACTCGTCTGCGTTAATTGAACGGGATAACACAAATAGAATACTTGTAATTTGACGACGTTCGTTTATGTTTAGGTGTGTGTTTTCTTTGATGTCTTGTCATGTTTGGATCGATCATTTTGAAAACAACTAGAGTTGAGTTGGAAGTTTCGGACGATAGTCAGGACACTGCAAAGCCAGACTGTGACGCTACAGCTGAATGGAGACTGATAAAAACTAAGTAAAAGCTTGCAGTTTGTAATTTTTTTACTATGTGCTTTGCCTTTCTGTTAAACATATTCCCAGACAAAAACGAAAAGCAGTTCCTTGAGGCCAAAAACACGCGAGAATACTTTTAATTGCTAACAGTTTGACAAAACCTTCAGAAACGACGCTGATGGTAAGGTACTTAATGTACCATTGTGAACTTAGGTGTACTCGCCTTCAATGATTGTCTTTGCTTCTATTTTTTGGCAGGCAGTCCTAATACCCTTTGGGTCTTACCTTGAGGTCATTGCTCTGCATCAGTAATATCAGTATACCGTCGGCGGGCAGCAGGTCGCCGACCGCGATCTCGCTGGTCACTTGCTTCACACATAGCCATGGATCTTACCTTGAGGAATGACCTCATCAGTATACCGTCGGCGGGCAGCAGGTCGCCGTACTCGATCTGGCAGACGCGGCCGACCACGATCTCACTTGCTTCACACATAGCCCTGGGTCTTACCTTGAGGTCATTGCTCTGCATCAGTATGCCGTCGGCGGGCAGCAGGTCGCCGTACTTGATCTGGCAGACGTGGCCGACCACGATCTCACTTGCTTCACACATAGCCCTGGGTCTTACCTTGAGGTCATTGCTCTGCATCAGTATGCCGTCGGCGGGCAGCAGGTCGCCGTACTTGATCTGGCAGACGTGGCCGACCACGATCTCACTTGCTTCACACATAGCCCTGGGTCTTACCTTGAGGTCATTGCTCTGCATCAGTATGGCGTCGGCAGGCAGCAGGTCGCCGTACTCGATCTGGCAGACGTGGCCGACCACGAGCTCGCTGATCACATGCTTCACACATAGCCCTGGATCTTACCTTGAGGTCATTGCTCTGCATCAGTATGCCGTCGGCGGGCAGCAGGTCGCCGTACTTGATCTGGCAGACGTGGCCGACCACGATCTCACTTGCTTCACACATAGCCCCTAACCCACATATCCCTAAAAGTTACCCTTTACAACCTATTGCCTTTACAAATAACGAATTTAACATATATAGAATTTAAAAGTAAACTTAAACGTTTCTTTCAATGTACCCCATTTTACTCAATCAATGAATTTACAGATAAAATGAAAAATAATGACTTTCTTGTATAAAATAATTCTAAGCATACTTTTATATACACTCTATGAAATTGACGTACCTATTTGATCATTTACTATGTTAATGATACATTTTGATTTATATAATTTTATCTACCTATTAAGACATTGCATGATTAGTTTTAGCAATGACCTGTATTTGACTCGCTAGATGTAACGTTTTTTTTGTTACTTGGCCAAATAAAGAACTTGAACTTGAACTAGCCCTGGGTCTTACCTTGAGGTCATTGCTCTGCATCAGTATGGCGTCGGCAGGCAGCAGGTCGCCGTACTCGATCTGGCAGACGTGGCCGACCACGATCTCGCTGATCACATGCTTCACACATAGCCCTGGATCTTACCTTGAGGTCATTGCTCTGCATCAGTATGCCGTCGGCGGGCAGCAGGTCGCCGTACTTGATCTGACAGACGTCGCCGACCACGATCTCGCTGATGGGCACTTGCTTCACCTCGTTGCCGCGTATTACTGAGAATTTGTGCTCGCCCTCTATCCGTGATTGGAGTCCTCTGTGGAAATAGAAATGGGGTTGAGACCGTGGAAAGTGTTTCGTAGCGACATTGGACACTAAAAAAAATCCGATACTTTTAAGACAATTTTTTTACCGGTTCCTACCTATTTATGGAAGGTTAGGATGGGGTAAGAGAAACATAGGGACAAGACGAATACCGTTGTTGGAGATGTAAGGAATCCCCCGCAAGAGTTAATAACGACGAACGTGCTTGTGGACGTTTCCCTTATAGACGGCCCACATGGAAATTTAATTATTTATTTAGTCTCACCTGAATTGTCTCTCTTTCGTGTAGTCGTTGAACGCTGTGACTATAACGACGACTATGACAGATATTAATATCGCGAGCCCCTCGATCCATTGGTAGTGTCCCTCCTCTTCGTCCAGATGTCCTGTAACATCACGGTTAATTTAGTAACACACATGAGTTTATGAGCCAAAAGCCTTACGAACACAACTATTAAGGCGTCCGCTAGCTGGCGCGTTTGCGCGGATCGAAAAGCGGGTTAACGAATAGTAGTTTGTGCCACAAGGGATCAAAATTATATATTTCCGGCAAGGGCGTATACATTGAATCCTGAATGAAGCGATGGATTCTACAAGGATCCCGAACGTAGTGAGGGATTCTAAAGTAGAATCCTGAGCGTAATGAGGGATTCAGGTGTTAACGCCCAAAACGAAATAATTTTGATACCGTGTGACACATACTGCTTTTCACATCAACTATGATGAAAATAAAAAAATCTCAGTGTTAACACAATCTGATGCTTCAACAGATAATTTAAGCTAAAAAAATAATATGCTAAAAATGTAAAAATAGTGTGCTAGAACAGAAAAGTGTTACTTTGATCCCTCCTAGCAGGGAGGAAAAGTGCCACTTTGATCCCTCCTAGCAGGGAAGAAAAAGCTCTTTTCTGAATAGGTGTGAAAAAATTAACTGACGTGGACGCGTGCCACGGATTTTACCTACAATGTCACCCGCGTGCGTGCACCGCTCCGTGCACCCGCGCCATCTAGCGGACGCCCTTAAGCAGCGTGTTTCTACTATTAAAACCTAAAAATATTGCTCTTTGTTCTATAAAGGCTTGTTTCTATTTATTGACTGTTGTGGAGATCCTTGGAGAGGGTTTTTATTAAGCAGAGGACGTTTTCGGATATAATAACGATGTTCCATGTCTACTAAATGGTTTTCACGCATCGCTAGCGATAATTTTGGCGTACAGTATACGGTATACGATAATATACCTATAGGTGCTTACTAAAATATTGATGCTTATGTTTAGTCTATACTATCACTCTTATGGAATAGGAAGCTTAGCACTACAATCGATTATTGTTTGCGTATGGATGTTTTTCTAAAACTAAGGCTAACCGGGATCAAATTTCAAGTAAGAAAATGTGACGAATTGCCATAGGATTTAGCTAAAAGTTACAAATGGGTAAATTTTAAGCGTTTGTTCTGTATGATTTTAGTGAACACATATTAAATGGATCATTAGATAACTGGAAATGCCATTGAAATGATACAAACATGTCAAAAACATGTTCACAAAAATAATGAGGTTGGAACTATCCTAGTGACCCAAAACTATGGTTAGTTAATCTACTTTTAAAGAGTACTTTTAATCTAAAAAACAATCCAGTAAAACTAATGCTAACGTTAAGGTTATTTTCCTTTAACAAAATATATAACAAGTAGTGTGATGCTTGTCAAATCATGTCGTGACTTCGTGAGCCTAAACTGTAAATGTACAACAAAGTTTATTGAAAGTAATAATGAATTTCATACGTTAAAATTAATAATATTGAAGAAAACTTTATGGATTTCTAGTTTAAAAAATATCTAGTATTCTCTGAGAGTACATAATATCATTACATATTTATTATGTTTACTTATTTATAAATATAATAGTTACGGGTCTTTGGCAACGTTCACACTATAGAAACCAGTTCTGCAATAAAACGTTTTTTAAACCAATTAAAATAAAACCTAAACCGTTCACTAACAAGATTCATTTTCAAATGAACACCTCAATGGAAATACGTTCCTTTGATTTAACCCTCGTATACAAGGAACTTTTACATTTAAGCATTTATGCCTTTGTAATATGGTTTAATTTCGCATGGCACGTTAGATATAGTAGTATGTTGTCAGCAGAGATTTTCTCCGGTTCAGTGGGCCCGATGATCTGACCGATTGTAATCAACCCAGCCATGAGATTGACGGTTTACTTAGCAATTAACTACATATACAGGCTGTACCTACATTCAAATAGGGAGAATAAAACCAGAAATTACAATACGTAAATATCTAAATTTCATCAGGTGACAACCTAACTACTACCACAAGTTCAGAGCCATATTGAATATTGCTAGTACCGAGACAAGATTGATTCTTTTTCATATATTTTTTTGCAATTAAATAGTGAGTTTTCGTTGTCACCTGATGATTTGTTCTTAGCTACGAAGCAGATTGTAGAGATACAACCTATCTATACTGATATCCAGGATTAAAAAGAGTAAAATGATAGTTTTAAACAATATTCTTGATTCAACATTGATTCAAACGTATTTATGTAAATGTGATAGTTATCTATCACCGATATTTGATCATATAGAGTATGGCAGCATCGAGCCACGCAAATAAAATAACTTTCAAGTTCTAGAAAGCTATTTATAACATTTATATGATAATGCGTAATCTTACGAAACACATCCTCATCTGTCAGTTTACTCTTTCTAATTCTGAATACGAGTACCTTCATTTAAAGTTGGTAATTAATTAAAACCAGCTGTATGTCCATTCGTTACAGAAGTCAAAAAGGCTGGAGTATAAATACACAAAACGTACAAATATGCAAAATTTGGGATCCTCTCATAATCTCCAAAGCTCACAAAGGCACAATGCCTATATTCGGAGGTATATCAGAGTATTTTCATTGTAACCAGGGCAAACAAGACGGAGCCCCGAATCCCGGGATTACGGTGAGCAAGATTGATGCTGGCCTAATAAAAGTTACTGGCGATGGGATCTCATGTGGCAAGGTCGTGGCAGTTTAAGGGCCGGATAATTAGATATGTCAGATTGAAATTTTTTCGATTCCTATCGGTTATCATACTGATGTGGATCCCGACGCCGCCGTATCTTTTCAGATATAACTTACAGACAATACAAAAGATCAATTAAATGTCCTACACCCTTAATTAGGTTTAGGTTTAAGATCATTTAATTACACAAACTTTATCGATTTCGTAAGCAATTATGTATTAAAATTCAGCGATGAAAGCTATTTGCGATAAAAATGACTTGTATTTCGAGAATTACACTCGGAAAATTCTCAGACATAAAAATAGACTAAACAATTGAGGGGCATAACTAAGTAGCATTTATAGGTATAGTAAATACTTAAGCTTCGCCTAGTTTTAATGGAACAGTATTTTAATGCCATTCATATGAAGCAGGGATGTTGCGGATGCCGATTTTTTGACATCCGCGGATGCGGATGCGGATGCGGATTTTTAAAGGCTCACATCCGCGGATGCGGATGCGGATGTCAAGATAGGTACATAAAAAACGTCAAATATTACATTTTAGTAATTTTTATTTCAAAAAAACCGGCCAAGTGCGAGTCGGACTCGCGTTCCAAGGGTTCCGTACAATAAGTCCCACTCACGCTTGACTGCTAATTTCTAATAGGTTTTTTGGCTAATTACTAAATTACCTAGCAGTCTAGCACTTCCGCCGATGCTAAGACGTTCCTGTACCGAACTGTTCCACATCCGCATCCGCATTAAATCCGCATCGATTTTATGCGGATGCGGATGTTGAAAATAATGCGGAAGTTCCGCGGTTGCGGATGCGGATGCGGATGTTCGCAACATCCCTGATATGAAGCACTCTCGTATACTCTAACGGCTTACATAACATGATTCTATTATTCTTGTAATTCTAGTAGTTTACTTATAATTAGTCTTATTGTGTAGGCCATGGATTTATAAATGTATGAAATAGATGTAGAAGTATATGTAAAAAATGAAATAGTAACTAGAGATGCTATAACAATTATAAAGGTTCAAGGGAATAGGACAGATAACAGATAACATTAGCATCCTTAAAGCATACAAGCAGGGGAAAAGCTACAAGCACCATTAATAGGAAGGATACTGAAGAGCTTGGAAATGTTATAGACAATATAAATGACTTATATCTAATGTCACACGAATCTAAACATGAAAGATCAAATAAGAATAGAAGCATCATAGTAGTTATAAATACTTCTAACAATGAGTCTGCTATACCTTATTGGGAGAAGGACCTAGAAGGTTTACTAATAGTGAAGTGAAGCAATCAGGACAGGGTACAACAGTGCATCTAAACACAGTACTCAAGACCTGAAGGCAACTAAACCATGCCCCACTACCATGGTCTCTGGATAGGCCTTCGACAGAGACCATGGTTTAGAAATGCCTAGAAACCTCGAATTGATCGAGATTTAGTTGCAGTTCGTGATCATTGTCAGTGCCTTGACTTGAGTACATGGAACGAGCAATCGTGTTTTTACATTCATTCTTACCAGGATCGTCTATCCACATAGTCATTGAAAAGAGAAAATATATATTCATTAATTATAATGTCTACAACAGTAATCGCACTTGCACACTACAATCGAAGATCTTCGATGTCCGGCAAGGATGACACACAATGTTGAATTTCTGTTCCGGACAGAAATTTGCCTCAATCCGATTTGTGTCTGACTCAGTTGTGTTTCCTAAACGTCGCTCCTACCGTACCTAATTTTAAAATTACTAAACAACAGAATCCATATTGTAGTGAAAAATAAATATAAAATAAAACACAGGTGATAAAACTGAAAAGAATCCAATCAGTGGGCGTGTTTTTAAAGCGATTGCAATGATCAATGCAATCAACATTCACAAACATTGCAATCAAATTGTCGCAGTGTGCAATAAAATTGGATTAAAATCTAACCCAAACTGACGGGACATGAGCACACAATCCGTTATTCATGACTGTGAATGTGATGAATATTTTAACGGGGGACACGTCGATACTACAACGATTTCGACACAATACCATACGGAAAATAAATATGGGACACACATAATTACAGTGATTAATTTCGAAATGTAAATTAGTAATTGTCTTACATATACGACAATCAATGAGAAAAAAATGACACGGCTAACAATAACAACAATGACAAAAACAAAGGGAATTAAGTCTTAAGGTAATAGTCGGTAAACTAATTGTAACATGACATACGGAAAATTTATCATTACCACTGAATCACTTCGTCTATTACAACCCGTTATCTCTTTTAGAGAACTGTAAATTCTGAAATAAAGTCATGGCAACATGTGCTTATCGTGACAATTTGAACTGCATAAACAGACTAGTAATAAAAAAGATTAGAATTTCAATGACACGACTAACATAACAGATATATTACGTAATTCATGTTTACTCTACTGAAAAGCGACTATAGAGAATCCTAGTTCTTAGTTTCAAGTATTTGTCATATTTTGCATGCGAATATTACACACAGTTATCATATTAGGTTTTTTTAAACCAAATATTGAAATGATCAGTAATTGTGTCGTATTTAGTGATGGGTAGGACATCCATTTAAAATGAGTTTTTATGAGTACCTCATTTTCTAAAATGAGGTGTTACAATGTCTTACTTCAAATGAGGTGAGGTACTAGCATATTTTCAGCGTCGACTATTCCATTAATTCCAACGGCGACAAAAATATTTAATGTATATACATATTTATGTATTCATCACTTCCTTTATAAATAAATAAATAGTAACATTTAATTGGAGTGCAATTCTGGAGGTTAAGAATAGAACTTTTAGGAGAAAGATAATTTTAGAATCAAGTAAAATGAATAGAGGAGTGAAGTAAGACATTTTTGCGGTACGAAGTACTGCGACAAATTAACAAAATGAGTGGTACAAATGAGGTGCCTCACGAGTGAGCGACTCAACACTAGTCGTATTAGTATTAGTATTAGTATAGTAGCGTTTATTAAAGTAACAAGTCGAATATACTTTTCTGTAAGTCCATCAGCATAAGCTTGGTTTATAATGTACTCATATTCTTTGTCTTCTCGTGCAAACTCATCATCAGTAAAGGTATCTTCATACACATCAAGAAGAGTTATAATATTAGTTTGAAACTCACCTATGTCACCAGGGTCGTCGGACGGTTTGTAGAAACTCAATCCTAGGGATACAACGGCGGCCACCTCCAGAATGATAAGCGTCACGTCTTGCAGAGCCTCCCACACTAGGGTCAGGAAGGTTTTGGGCGGCTTCGGCGGGATCAGGTTAGAACCGAACACTTCGCGCCGATGCTGGAGATCAGCTTTTGAACCGCTAAGACCTGGAGACAAAAGAAAGTAAAGTGTTAGTATATTTAAATCAAGATTATAACAAGCGGGCAAACGACCCGCCCCGGCTTCGCACGGGTTAACAAATTATACATAAACCTTCCTCTTGAATCACTCTATCTATTAAAAAAACCCGCATCAAAATCCGTTGCGTAGTTTAAAGATCTAAAGCATACATAGGGACAGACGGACAGCGGGAAGCGACTTTGTTTTATACTATGTAGTAATAGTGAAGTATAAAAGTCCTACTAGTGCTAGTAATGATATTTAAAGTCTTAACCCTACCCTGAATAAAAACATGAAGAGATTGAAGAGTTAAGTAACCAGCATATTTTTAGCTACCTAAAAGTAGGTACATACATAAAAATAACATAAGTACGCTCTATAAAAAAATTCAAAGTTACTTAAGTGTTTATAAATATTTGTTCAAGTTTACAAGACAGGTACTCTACTAAAATATAAATCTAAAAGCAGAACTAAAAGAAATTTACCACCTGGCGCGACCAAAGCTGGGACTATTCCTGGAGTTTATATTTATAAGTCTAACTTAGATACAGGCTTAAGTGTGACCAAATCCTTACATACTCCATTATTTATCATATTATATATTTCAGTAACATGTCACTGTAATGGATAATCTAAATATTTGCATCCTTCTACTACAAGGCGATCTATAATCGATATATTAATGTTTTTATAACAAACCCATTCAAGTAGAAAATCAGTGAATTGCATATTCTTATGCATAGCAAGCAAATGTCGATGCACTATTATAACACGGTTCAAAGTTAAAAGGTAACAGGAGCATATAAAAGTAACACATTTACAACCTTCTTCGTTTATAACATAATGTAAATATACGTAGTATTCAAAGGGGATTTGAATTCCATTACCATTCCAGTCAGCTGGTTTTGTACCTCAATTCATTTGACAATCATGCTCGACAATCGGCCATAACTATTTGCGTGCTGAGGTCTGTTTTCCTAATTAAGCAAACAAATACTAAAGCTACTTCAAATACGTTTGAAGTTCTTCCCCTACCGCTACCGCCTTTGAAGCGTTTCTAATTTTGAATGCTCGGGTATTAGCATTCCGTTGAAGTTTATGCCGTAATGCTTTGACACGTGAGACCTTTTCAGTCTGGCTGGTGTATAAAAGCTGAATAAGCCAGCTAATCGTGAAGTTTATGCGAGCAAAGTTTCACTGCACAATAGGTATGGCAACGCGACGTTCCATCCATTCATAATAGATGTGTATGAACGGGCAAGTGACGGTATAACACGCACTGCTAATAGAAAGCGGCTAATATAATTTACAAATACTTGGATTAAATTTCACTACGGTTCGATTCAACCGCTCTACTGTACCGTTATTGGGGGGTATATCATTATATGCAGCTCTCATTTCAATTTCATACGAAACAATCGAATACTCATCACGTATTTGCATCCAAGGTTCGTTTGCGAGGTCAATTGATCAAAAACTTCGACATTCCATTGCTTCATTCGAACTAGGAACTTTGAAACCAAGTTTTCAGTCAATTTTGCATAAAACAGACAATGTTATTAGCATCCATTACCGAAAAATGGGGGAGTTGTGATTCAACAGGACACGAATAAAAAAAACAAACCATCCATCTTCGTAATAAAGTTAGAGGGCGTCACCTTCGCGTCTAAATATAAATAAAACAGGGTTTTACAGAGGGGACAGCGGGCGTGGCTTCCGGGAAAGTTCGCTCCGAAATGAGTTCGCCTTGTGTGAAACAAAAATTTGCTTTAAGCTTGTTCAACTTTTTTCGTTTTGCGTTGAATCTCCATTTGTGATTAAGTGTGGATACGGGAAGAATATAAAGTGGTCGATATTGAAAAATTGTTTACAAAGGTAATAGTCGGTATTCCTTTTATATAATCAGTAATATTTAGGCTTGTTTAGATTCACTCGGTCGAATATGACCTTGGCCAATAGGGAACTATATTAACTTGATTTCCTGTGCAGCATGTAAGGTCATTTAGATATAAATATTTTCTAGGGTAGCATTTGGTCTTAAAAGTCTAAATTGTCAAAAACTCATTCAATTCACAATGTCAACAAAGTCTTAGCTTCATATTTCATTCATGTTTCTCTTTGCTTTTAACGTGGCTCTGAAACGTTTTCAAAGGCCACGAAACAAAAACAAGAAACATTTCACCTAAAAACGGTCCGGGGAGAAAGAAATCAGCTCAAAGTACGTATGTCCCTCGATTGTACTGCGAATTCATTAAGGCGAGTAAATCTGAAAACCCGGCCCCCTTATGAATATTTATCAACAGACCTTAACGGGCCGGAAGAAATTCACGGTCTTAAAAAAATAATTCCTCCATTGAAAAACCCTTTGGACGGGATATTTTTGGACGTATTATTAATAAGCTTATTCGGACGGATACTCGTTTTTTGGAAAGACAAGACTGATGGGGAGAGATAGACTTTTAAGAGAAGCTTTATTCAAATGTGATGTGGTGTAAACAGAAACGAGAAAAAGGAATAAAACGTGAATGTTTTTGAATGAGATTATCATTCGTTGAAATACTATAAAAGACGGTGACATTACTAACATAGTAGCATCAGTGAGCATTTATTTTAAAGTATTGCAGTCTATTCTTTATTTAGCAACTTTGTATCTGCTTCGTTCCATTTCGGGCTGCAATCATTCCCGGAGATCTCAGCCTTATCGTTCACTCTAATAACCATTCCATGGTTAACAACGTCGGTATCTTAACGATACAGTTTTACATTTGCAGTTAAAATAAGTACAATGTTCTGTTCAGAACAGATGCAATGTTTCCAAGGTAAAAGACGTTGCATTAATAATGTTGTCTGTCTGTGCGGAAAGATGATTAAAATGGCTGCCCAGGTAGACTAAAGTCTACACATTTTAGCAATAGTCGGGATAAATTGGAGATGACCGATGTCACCCAAAAAAAGAATGAATAAGACTTATATATTTTTAAATGAAATGTCACAGACCAAAAAAGGCCACAAAATGAAAGAGTTGGTAATATAATTTGCTCCAAAGCATCCAAGAGTCCTTAAAACACCCGCGTAACTCGCGGACAGACCAATTCATCCACCAAATTACAACCTTCTTAATGTACTTGGGGCAGATTTAAGCAAATTGTTTCCCCATAAAAGCAGGCCAGCGCAATCTAACGCCCTTCCCGGAATTCATTTTGACAAATTTATCAGATCTAGTCAGGTGTCGCCAATGGGTGGAAATACCTATTACGCCTCCTGATATATTTAACCGTGAAGCGAGGTTCCTAATAGATCGAGGATAAGCTTTTAACACGACCGCTGCTTCTTTCACCAGTGATTGGAAGGTTTTGTATGTGACTACTTTGAATTATTATACAACCATCCATTTATTACCATTGTAAAGGGACCCACTGATGATCACGATCAGTCCGCCTGACGATATCGGCCTGTCAGTTGTTCGGAACTGTCACCTTTTTAACTGATAGGCCGATATCATCTGGCGGACTGATCATCAGAGGGCCCCTTTAAATATGTGTGCATCGGGATAAATTCAGAAACGGGATAATTTAGAAAATAGCAAGACGTCTTGATGAGCGCTGTGTGTTGCCAAAATTTTAAGAGCTTCTCATTGAAAACACGTGTGGTTTTCGATATTACCCTACGTCTGAGGTTATCCTAATGCACGTTACAAACCGCCTTGCATTTTTATGTTTTCTTTTTTAGCTAGTCAAACCACAAGAAATTACTATGTTGTAATGCTGTTTGCGCGTGCAACAATAAGCATGAGCGACATCACTAATTATAATTAATCATACGGGACTTGGTATTTTTTGTATTAAAATAATATAGGTACGTAAATGTATGTGTAAAAAGATACACTGAATGTTACCAGTCAGTTTTGTGTTACACATGAACGAATGGGATTCAGGGCGGTTGCAATTACGCGCTCTTACTGGAAGGGCAACGTTTTACAAAAAGGACATGTCAGACTAAGTGGTCGGGTAATGGACAAAGACGATGTGCAAACACTTAGGTACGGCGTTGTTTTGGCCACACGATTTTTATCGATATTTGTATGTGTTTGGCTTTATGGTTTAGCCTCGTAAGTTAATCTGCTTGTACAAGTAATTACGAATTCAAACCGAGTTTTCAAACCAAATGTAATTTACATATTGTCAGGAAAAAGATTTGAAAAATCATACAGATACAGGTAAGTATAGATTATTGTCGTCTGCTGCTTAAAATTTTGAGAAGAATTTCTTTAAAAAAGTCACACACCATTATATTTTATAATATGCCTCTTCTGTTGACGCAAGATCTAAAATCGCCATTATAAGTATGATAACCTAGAGGACTGGGGACTTCATATGGTCACTTGTTTCTCTTACTGAAAAGCTAGTGGTAAACATCAGACATATCGTCCCAAACAACGTACTACCATCTATAGGTAAATACTGAACTAAACGTATCTGTTAAATTCCATGAAATTGAACCAACTTGCATCACAGAAATAACCGTAAGATAAAAAGAGGACGAGGATGAGTCAGTGTGTGCGAAACATAAATTACCTGCCCACTAACGTTGCGTAACCGTTGCATTTTACCGGGTTGTTATTCTACTAACAGCAACTATCACTAACCACCGATGGACCTTATGTCTTAGCAATAAGGTTTACGAATCGTCATTTAACAGTGCTGATGATAGTACAAGAACCAGTATAAGTTTGGTATCTCATTACGCATAATTCTTATAGATCTTCAGGTCAAAATATACTGGTGGAAAAAGAAATGTCTTGTGACTAGGATAGATGGGCATGGGCAAGCGTAAACATCAAGTGCGAAAGAGTACGGTTGAATTACGTTTACTTTCTTGCGTGTTTGTGATTCATCGATTAATCCGCGTACTACAAGGTTGTGTCAGCGTATAGAACATAATGGTCGTAAAATAAATTTTAAGTCTAAAAATGTAGAAATAATTGAAAAATTATCTTTCGCCATCACAATATAGTGCATTCTCAAGGGGGTTGGAAAAATTGGAAACCCCTTTAAGTACCGTCTCAATAACGCTACCAAAACACATTATAAAGGTTACGAAAAAGAAAGCTTAACAAAGATCCATCCAGTAGGTCATCTTGATTTTTAACAATCAGACATAATTAAAAGGCAGCTAAAGTCCGGCTAAGCTAACTTTGGACCAACTTTAACAGAACGAAGTGTGGGAGTATTTTCATAGTTGATGTTTATGGTGACATTTCCACACTTGGTCTTAGTAGAGTTAGCTAGGTTCAACTCTAATTTTCCTTTTCTCTAAAAATACAGTTCTTATCAACTCACATTTATAGACGGGTCTATCGCTTTTTTTTATCCAAAAATATGTGTTCTACACGCTAAATTATTAAATATTATACAGTTCTTATGTTCTTAACCGCCTACATCTAATGTCGATTGTCTCGTCTCTACCTCTGCCGTCATAATCATTATTAAGCTATCTGACCAATTTCCAACGGCCTTGATTCAGCCCAAATTATCCGAGACCTTGGACGTGTCATTAGTTACGTTTTAAGCTGTTTTTATAAAATTTACCGTAATGACGTCTGTACTTAGCATTGTAAGTATGTTGAATTTATATAAGACTATACAAGCACGATTGTCACACATTTGATTATTTTTTAAATTTTTTGCCTCTTTATTTTTTTTTCTTCGTCAATATCATCAGTATTTTAAGAGGTTGGAGCCTAGGTATCTCTTATCAATGGACGACTCCGCTTTTTTTTATGAGCATAAAAAATCATGTAATGACTTCAGCTGATGTTGTGTTTAAAGCCGTACTTGACTACCTTCTCGTTTATTTGTGTCATGTGTCATATTCGTGGTCTGCCTCTTCCTTGCTTACCTGTAATATTTGACATTATAAATACTCCTCAATCACAATCTGTTTATCTCATAAAAAACACATTGGAAAGTTGCCAAATAAAGCTACATGGTGACAGGTAAACAATGAATAAAATTCATATTTGCATTAGGCTCTGATAAAACTACCTCTTGGGACCCAGAAGCAGTTGTTTTGTTTTTGAATTTTGAACTCTTAGTTATTCAATAAAAGTTCAAAATTGATCGTGCAATATGTGGGGTCTCAGGATTAACTACAAAATATGGGTAACGTTTAATGACCTTAACCACCACGCATGACTGCGCATCCCAAAGTGATCCTCGTCTAAAACGAAGCCTTAAAGTTAGTTTCAACGCAATAATGGGGTGGAAGGCTGCGGGATGGCCTATAAATAGGCCACGATAGTCACATAATGGAGTGACATGAGCGCACGTAATGCGATTGGCCTCCGGCACGATAGTATTAACTGCTACGGTGTAAAATTAGATGTATCTGGTGATTTTAGAATAGCCGGTGATGAGCACAATGATATTTAGGCCGGTGACAGAAGCAATGTGATAATTAACGATGTAAAGGTAGATTTGTAATCAAAAATAGCAAGCTGGAATATATGGCGATGTTGAAAAGGTCAGTGATAGGGGGCAGCAATGGCGTAGGCAAGAAAATGAAAATATGAACCAGCTGAGTGATGTTGAAGGTGGTGACGTTATAATAGATTATGACGATGGTATATAATGTTTATTAATTTCCGCTACCTAAAGTCAAAACTCGATTTGAATTGGCATTTGTACATGTACAAGAGGACTTATAAATATATGAATAGAAAACAGTAAAGTCTGATGATAAAATGATAAGCAAACGTCACGTAAAGAAAATAATTTATTTCGAATGATGTTATAAACGAAGCTAGTGATAACGGGGGAGTTTATAATGTTAGCTCAACTGTTAGGTCAAAATATGTACCTAAAAGTAAAATAATTAGGTAATTTAGGCAAAGATCATAAAAATTAGAAAGCCAACCACAATAACCTTATTAGCAACAATACATTATAAAGATCGCTACAAAGCCAAGAGAAATCTATAAGAAATAAGACAATAGACACCGTGGATGATTCACACAGAGATGCATTAGAGCAGCCATAATGCCATCGTCTGTACGCCGGAAACACATAAATAGTACAGAAACATCGGCCAATGAACGGGGCTCAGTGAGACTAAAAATAAAGCACTCGTATTTCTAATGTATCGGTGCAATTATCGTAAAATTCTCTAGGTGTAGACTGTTTTTCAAACCACGGTATGAAGTCTCGTAGAACTGAGCTAGACAGAATATTAAAATGAGCAACGACTTATGTGGACGAGTCTATTAATTAAAAGTTAAATTGAATAGAATTTTAATTTGTTACTAATGTCATAAATATTTAAAGCAGTATGGCTGAAGGAAGCGAGTGGGATTTGAACCTGTGACCTTCAGTTTTACCGGAGTTTTTATTAAGTTAGTTATTTACACTCGGGATGCGCCTTTTATTAAAGTGCTGGCGTGTAACTAGTCTTGTTTAGTCGCTCTTGAAGTAGGTATTCTGAGTGTATTGTAAACATTCATACATATTTTTGAAGTGAAAACTTCTTTAACATCGCTGTGCACTTTTTGTCACGTGACTGTAAGACGTAAGACGGACACGTGAACTGATCGAAAAACTGTTACTTCAATGTCATTGAGTTTTTCTTTAGGTATTGATTTAAATGCCATCTAGTGAGTTTCCTTCAAACTGATATTAATATAACGCTAGATGGCGTTAACCTCAATTACACATAGTGCTGCAGACATTTTGCAATAGTGATTGAGTTTTCACTTCTGCCGGCACTACCTGAGTGCAACCCGTTGTGTTTTTAAGGAGTCATAATAGTTATCCCTACTAATATTATAAATGCGAAAGTAACTCGTCTGTTACCTCTTTACGCTTAAATCGCTGGACTGATTTAGATAAAATTTGCTACGTAGATGTAGATAGTTTGAGGTCCGGGGAAAGACATAGGATAGTTTTTATCATTCATCATCGTCGTCATCATACAACGCAGATAAAGCGCGGGCAGAAGTTAGTATTTTTAATAAAATAATAAAAGATTTGACAAACGCTGCCCTTGATAGCCAGGTCAACATATACCCCCGTGAACATGAAAATGTCTCAAAATAGACAGGCATTTATTTCAATCATTCTCGGCGCTTACCCTTCTTCGCGCCTACTCAAACATGTCAAAATAAGGGACTCAACCCTACAAAAGATTGATTGATTTTTAACGAATGCTGTCATAATGAAGAAATCATTGCTACCAAGCTATGTACATAAATACTCGTAAATGTTTAGCAAACTTTGAGAAATCGATTGACTTAGTCACTATCAAGCTAAGAGAAGTTCTTAGGATTAGGTTAGGCGATTAGTATAGTTCTTATAGTCTATTTGCATAACAACACCAGACTGGTATATATCGACACAAGCAGGCTATATAGATATTCTTGCTGACTCTATTCACTACCTACTGAAGTTTTGTAGTTTATGACTTATGCGATGCCAATTTTTTTTGTTATGATTATGTCAGTAATGTGAATCATTCTGTATTTTGGATAATTTTACTTTTTCGTGTTTGTTAGTATCATAAATAAGCGGAAGTGCGATAACCACGATGCGGGTGTTACTATCAGTCATGACAAAGCAGAAACTACAGAAACGACAGTTTTCAACTCACTTTTAAATCCACTCAATGTAATCCTGTCCAAAATGCGACACATAGACGAAATCCCTACTAATATTTTAAATGCGAAAGAAACTCTGTCTATAAATTTGTTCTGTAGAAGTGTAGACTGTGATGTGGGACGTTGAAATGATACTACTTGCTCGTCCATATTGTCTAAAATAACATAAGTAGCAGCTTATATAGTGAAGCGGTATACATACGCGTGTGAGGGTAAGGCGTAGCTCACACCACAAGACAGTTTGAGACCCGGAGAAAAAAGTTTTTATCCATCATCATTATCAGAAGCTAATCTATTATAAAAATGGAAAAGAAGCAAATTTTAACAAACTTTAAACCAAAAAACAACAGAAGAATAACAACGGACAGCCAAATCATAACAAACTTTACCTTCCCAACAGTTAAAAATTTTCAAATACCTAAAAGTTGATTTAAAAAAGTAGTACGTAATTCCCGAACGCATTACCATATATCATCTATTTTAAGACTGTCTGACAGCAATACAATAGACCAAACTAAATAAAATAATTCACGAACGACTCGAAATAAAGAATGTCTGAGCAAAAAGGCACAAATCACATGGATAATGTAAGCAAGTCACATGTAAACGCGACTCAGAATTAGTTTATAGTCAATAAATCGACGGCACATCACCGTGCAAAACAATATTTAACGCTAACGTACAAATAGAATTACTGAACTTTGGACGGCTACAACAAAAACGTCGTATGTCTCTACGAGACTTATAGACAGATACGACTTTTTTAAATAGGTAGGTAACACAAGAAGGGAAATTAGAGTCAAGTTGTTTGGCGCTAAATACTTTGTTCTTGCCAGATGTCTTTGGATAATTGTATGAGTATCCAAGATCTAATTTTAGATTGTTGTGACTTTCCTTGACCGGTTGCACGACTTTCTAATACGATTAAAAAGTAATTTGTTATTTGAAATGATGTATAGGTACTGAATATATGAAGTGATTATTGAAGCGATTTTAAGCAGGAGTCTTAATCCCACTCGTAACAATCTATTAGTGACAAGGAAGAAAGAAAGGTATTGGCCATTTAAAGTATTCGCAACCATACATTTTCCTATACTTCAAGGTCACTACGCTAAGAATATGTAGATATTATCTTATTATCTATGTATCTTTGCAGTCAGCGAACAATATTAAAATCGTACAAGAATGCGCGTATAAGCAGGTAAACCTAATACGTTTTTACTACTTAAGGCTCATGTTTTATAAAGTAGGGGCATTCTTCCCACGGACGTCAGCGTGATAAGGGTTACCTTGGGCTTTTGGGGGGTTAAGTTAGTTTACTTGCCAATTTAGTGTGGACAGGGATACGACAAAGAAAGTAGAAGACACATCGATAAAATAAGTGAAGACTGAATGAAAGACTTCCCTGAAAGGGATAAGTTCGCCTTTGTACTAATGATGTGTGGTTTTTCTCGTTTCATGTTTTTTTTGTACCTACAATAAATAAAGTGTTTTTACTTTTATACTACTATAAGTTAACAACACACCGTATTAACAATACCGTAGCGTGCCTATCTGTTACTACTAATATTTTAAATGCAAAAGTAACTCGAATTTAAACTGTTGTGAGACATACTAACATTGAATAATGCATTGAATAAGGCTCTCCGAAACATGTCGCGCGAGTGACTTAAAACAAGTGAGTCTAAACCGTAAAATTATTCAACAAAAGTAACTCCATAGCTAATAAACCTGGCGAATCGATTTTATTGAAATCTTATTATTTTATATACTATGGAGATTATATTATAAGTAGATTCTCCAAGTTTTATTGTTAAAAATAAAATTAAAAATACATAACCATAATAGCCTAACCAAAGGCGCACAATCGTAAGTAGGCCTGTGTTTAGTTATTAATACAATCGATTAGTTGCTAAGTTACAATCGCGAATCGGTAAGTGAAATGAAAAGTTACTTATATCATCATTTTACTATTTAATCCTTATTAGTGCGATAGTGACAGATAGCGTTTCGTTTCGTTTTCTGCAAACAATTTTCATATCGGAGCGACTAAGGCGCTCACAAATATCTGAACACGCCTATAGAGGCGTCACAATAGTGGCAGGGCTCAGGGCGTTATTAGAGTGCGTGTTCAGATATTGTGAACACCTTGGCCGCCCCGATGGCGACTGTACACGTTGGATTACACACCGGTTCTGTAGCTGCCTCGCTATCGACTCGTCATCTATTTCCGTCAGACAGTTCCGCGGTGACGTTCATCAGTTATTCACTCCCTGACACCTTTTGTTGCCGAGCAAACTTTAGACGCGTTTTACAACGTTGTATAATCAATACAATGTTTTAAGGCGCGTCCACACCACTGTTAACTTTTGTGGAGCAACTGTGGAGTAACACTGTGCAACAGTAAGTAACTAGGCAGTTGACTAATTTAGTAGTAGTAGTAGTAGTAGTAAACTCTTTATTGTACAAAAAGACATATCTTTTTTATTTGTAAGAAGTACAAAGGCGAACTTATCTCTTTGAGGGATCTCTTCCAGTTAATGTTACCGAGTTGCTGTTGCACAGTGTTGCTCCACAAGTTTGCTGTGGTGTGGATATACCTTTACACCATTAAAATATGTACTGACTACTCGAAAAAGTTACTAATGAAAATAAATTATCCTATATTCTGGCTTTTCTTCAAAGAGCATTTAAAATAGTTACAATAGTTAAGTATCTCTTTTGTGAGAAAAAGTGTTTGATTACAAGCAAAAAGCTTAATATTAGACAGAACTAACATACTTTTCCGAAGTTCAGAACGTTCCACTTTTTTATAGATGCCTCATTATTCAAAGCCTATTAGACAGGGCGGAAAACGAACTTTGCGAAAACTTACAAATTCCAATGAAAAGTTACGGAACGTTCCATCATGTCAGTGTTCGGGTTTCTGCGTTTTCCGCAAGTCATTTTAAGCTAGCTCTAGCTATTATATTAGGTTAGCTGGAAGAGATCACTCATAGGGACAAGTTCGCCATTGTACTTTCTAATGTCTATCTGCCGTATATCCTTGTTTCGTTCAATAACGAGGATTAGCTACTCGCCCACAGGAAAGCTAGCGGTGGGTAGCTAATAATATTAGTCAAATACTTATCGAGGAAATAGGAAAATACGATATTTGGTATGTACAGTCGAAAGTTTTCATTTATATCCCATTTTGTACCTTGTCTCAGTGACAAAAGTATGGGGTCTCTAAAGGGGCCCACTGATTAGCAGTCCGCCGGACGACATCAGCCTGTCAGTTAGAACAAAAAGTTGACAGTTCCGAACAACTAACAGGCTGATATCGTCCGGCGGACTGATAATCAGTGGGCCCCCTACTTCCTAATTAACTACTTTCATATTGCTTGTCACTGTGAGAAGGTACGAAATGGGTCATAAATTAATAATTTCGACCACGACAAGGCTCGAAATCCAGGGTTCGAACCCACGTAACAGATTGAAAGTCACGCGTCTAACCCGTCCACCGCACCGCTACATTACGGTTTCCGCAAGTCATGCCAGAATTCGGTCATGTTTTAGTTGAGTCGTTTAAGCTTGCGCACGAGTGACAGGAAACGTTGTAATTGTGAGAAAACCAACAAATGCGTCACAGAGGAAGAAGTTATTAGACCTAATAGGCGCAATTTAACGCACGCGAATACCTAAAGTTCAAAAACATCGTTAACATTTTTTGGGAAGGGACCAATTATGTATGTACACAAATATATGGCACAGGATAGGAAGGATTATTAAACGTTTTAGTAATAACAGAGTACTCGTAAGTACCTGCCTAACCGAATCTACCTACCTAAGTTTAGGTATTCTGCTATACTTTGGAAAGTAAGAATTTCAATTAGACAAGCATTTGATATGTTTTTATAACCTAAGGTTAATATTTTGCATTCATTTCCTAATCTACATCCATATCTAAATGCAGACTACTGTATATTAAATTATTAATTAAATAAATGTATGTTAAAAAAGCTCTCCAGAAAGCTTAAATCTACGATAACGAGACTCAGCAAAAGAGTTCCGCAGGGCTCTAAGTTATGTCACAAACTATAAAAGTTTCACGTAAATCGAAAATCGTGTTTCTATATCAGATACCTTACGTTCTTAAAAATCATCTATAAGACTGACGTCACGAGTGACTCTAGAATGTCGTATTAGAAACACCCACTGAATTTCTGTTGCAAAAATCATGATTGTGAAGTCATCTGGTTTAAACGGACGTCTGGCGCGTCGCATTAGCCTATCGAAGCAAATCGTGCGAGACGCTACGTGTTTCCGTCCACCCCACTACGGAATGGACATTTTAAATATAAAATGATATAGGTGTATAATTATGTAGGAATGCTTAGCGTTATATTTGACAGAACAAGGTGAGGACATGTCATTATAAGCGTCGTATTTTAATAGATATTTCATGGCTCCTCTACACGATGGGCCAACGCCGGCCACTCCAAGGGACGCAGCCATGCGGTAGAATGAGATAGCAATGTCACTTGCTCCCTCTAACGCATAAATGCGTCCCTTGGAGTGGCCGGCGTTGGCCCATCGTGTGTAGAGGAGCCATCACGTTTGTCCACCCTTCACAGGCCTCAAGGTTCTAAAATTATGAGTGTATCAAAATGGCGTGGAAGAAGCCAAGCATAGTACAGGTTCCTAAATATGAGAACCTTTTTTGAATAGCTGGAATAAATTTACGTCCTGGCAGTAGTGTTATCGTAAAATTCAAAAGCCGCAACGGAGCGACCTTTTACGCAAAAACGTAAAAGTTTTACACGAGCCGATATCGATATTTTATCGTTTTACTGGTGAATTCGCATTAATGTCGAACCCTCGTATGTGGATTGACCGTGAACTTGGAATAACAGCTTTGTTGCTTTAAAGATAGGGTTTAGGTTTGAAAGACAATGTGATTGATGCGTGGTGTGTGCGATTGTTTTATGTGTTCGGATCAATGGAACGGGGTTATATTTAGTTTCTTGGATAGATTGCAAGATTGTAATTTCAGGAATTGTAATGCTGATATATAGAGCAATGACTTGAAGGAAACCTAGAAATATAATTACTACGGACAATACCATTTTCACGCCATAATGCCATATTTTGTAATTGTGGCCTTAGAATTATGTTGTTCATAGCTATCTTATTCACATCACATTTTACATTACGTTTAAAAAAGGTAAGTAAATACATATTATAATTGTGACAATCTCAGCGTTCCTCTGATATAATATATGGAACCTCTAACGTATTAAATGAGAACACACGCCGTACATGGAATGCATATTCGCTAGCTAATGAGCTATTTAGCAGCACTTTGAGCATATATGCCGTGAAATTGCTTTGGATAAATATTGCAATTAACTATATCAGCGTATTTAATTTGTAGTCCATCCAGTCAGTGAGGGATTTTATTTCGATAACAGTCAAAAGACAGGGGAGGCCTTTGTCCAGCAGTGGGACTAAATATATAAAAAAACAGTCAAAACAGTGGATTCGTCATCAAGACATATATTTTATGTTGGTACTTAATTCATAAGAATCAATCAGATATATAAATCTCCCCATCAGTAGATATATAATATGTTTTCCCATTTATTCTAATAACTATATTTTCTTTTCCTTCTGTAAGAATTTGATATGTTTTCTGAAACAGCTACGTATTTGTATGATTCCATGTACATATGTATATATTTTTTAAATCTAATTTCTATTACACCTAATGTGTATAATTGCATGAATTCTATAGTAATTTAAATTGTATTTATTTTTCCTTATTTTCTCGTAATGCATGTTAATTATAAGATGTATTTTTTTTGAAAACATGTGTCCTGCCGAGTTTGTTGCCGGTCCCATATTGGGATACCCTCCTCCAATTGATGGGGGATTTAAATCTTCTCGGGGCAGAGGTGTAGGGTTGGAGCCGGTCTACCTAGCTTTATTTGACGTTCATAAGCGCATTGTAATTATGCCTACTTGAATAAACTATCTTTTATCTTATCTTTATCTTTTAAGAGATTCCCTTCGGGAATTAAATGACAATTGGTGAAAATTTGTTGAGGTAAGTAACAATAATAATGTTAAAAATATGCTGCCTAATACTTTGGTTTTAGTGACGGTGGTAAAATACGCTTTCTTATTCATCAGAAATGACTGCTTAATGATGAAACATTTTCGTCATGATCAACTTCTTTGAACGTAAATATGATTTCATCAATAACAGTAAAAAAGGTAGATATTTACAAAAAACAAATCAATTCTTTGGTTTTTATCGAGTAGGTAATAGTTATCTCACTCTAAATAACAGGAGAGCACCACCATATATGGATTTATAATTTTGCACAATATACGCTAATCATCGCACATGAAAATAAGTGCTATAATTCTGTAAGAAATAAACGCTAAAAACAACAAAAATTGTAGGGCAATAGTTACTTAGGTCATAGTTATGAATGAAAGCAATATTGTCATGGGCAAGAATTACTAACTGGTAGTTAATCCGTTTGTAGATTTCTGTGTGTAGAAAAATAAATAGGTTAATAGTTAAAGGTCAATATCAAGACTAAATGTTTGCGAAATGTTTAAGGACAATATTGACAAACCACATCAAACCAAGTTAACAGACCAAATAAACCCATTATCAACAGTATAAATAAAGTCCACCGATGTAGAGCAACATAATTATTATATTTAGACAGCTTAGTCTTCCGCTATTGTCAGTCCAACAGGCCAAAACTAACTTACCGGCTAATTATTAAAGTTCAATTCGGTTTGGGCAGTGGTTTGATCTTGTTGTAAAGGGAATTGGATCTTGTTGGTCTGTAATTGAGTGTGTTTCGTGTTGTCGGGATGTGTGGGCAAGAGGATTATATTCGGAATCTGCCCGATGCACATCGAGTGGACTGGGATTAGACGGGATATTATACGGCTTGAGATGTGCTTGTAATACTGAAACATTTAGCTATTCGGACGGTTGTTCAGTTGTTTTTGTTATTAGCAAAAACGTATGCAGAACTGATGTAACTTACTTGACTCAGAAACAACAGATAGGACTGGTAACAACAAATAAAGACCTAAGCACAAACAAATAAAGATACCTCCGCATAAAAGAGAAAATTAAAATTAATTAATTATCTAGTGCGTGAACATTAAGAATAAATGATACCTATATGCTTGATCTTGAAATATATTTGATCTGATTTATAAATAGTATTCCCCCGAAAACCTGACCTATGTTTTGATTGTTTTGAAAGCAAACCCACATCTTAATCTTTAATAGATGGTATCTTCAGAATCTTAGTTTAGTACGCAGGGAGCCCTATAAAGCCGGTGGACGAAGGGTTAACAATGGGTCTAGGTAGAAATATTGCCGTTTTATGTACGTGCACCTATGTGGGAAGAGGCTATGTATATTGTATACCCAAGTCAAATCACTTAGGTACAGGGCTGTATGGGACTAGTTCACTTAGCTTATCTTAGTTGAGCTGGATGAGATTAGCCTGACTGACTTCTTAACTCATAAGAGTTAAGAAGTCAGGACTATGAAAAGCTACAATGATGTGATAATGATAATGACAAGACGTTGGTTGACGATATAAATAAACATCCGAATCTCATAACTGTTCACGATCTTTATTCTTATTAAGAACAAAACTGCTTAGGTTAGAAATTAGTTTGCTTAGAAATACGTATAAAGTTTGTACATAACGCCAGTCATTCTAGTAACAGATTTGTGTGTGCGCGTGTTAAAATAGTAACTGTCAGTTAAACTTGGGTTATTAATGTACGAAAACCGGACGGGTCATCCACAACAACCACAAGCTTCTAACTTTAGGTAAAGATAAGGAATGGGTCAAAGTTTGCTTTTGTTACAGCGATGTCAGATACATTGATAGAAGTTTCGGATAAAGGGGATTAGAGTTTGACTATTTGGTTGTGTCGTACAAATTTGAATTAGATTTGAAAAAATCTCTTATTTTATTTTGCAGGGCAAATATTATAGTTGGTCCCGTTGTTGTAATCACGCGAGGCTCTAATGACGGGATGAGATTGTAGTCAAAAATGACAAAATTGTATATAAAATAGGATGAAATAAGCAATAAAAATATGGACAAAAATAAACTCACTCAAAAGAAGAGCTTCTAAAGAACAACATTAGGTAAATGAAGAACATGTTTTCAGGTACGTATGAAAACAATAACTCCAAACAATTCTTAGGGTGAAAACGTCTAGAAAGCGATTTTAAAATGTACCTACTCAGTTACACTATATTCCACATAATACTCGATAGAAAAACTTGCACAGTTTAAATAAATACCACAGAAACTTTTGCAATTTTCCATTTCAGATAGTAGAATCGTCTGCGAAACGAAATCTAAAGACCGATCTTTCCCATTCATGGAATGACGTCTAGAGACCGTTCATTCGTTCATCTTCGTTCACGGGCCACGCAGCCGCTCGATCTCATCTACCTAACGTCAGATCCAATTTAAGGAACGACTCACGACCAGAACTGCAGGTATGCACTTTGCAGTTTCGGTTGGAATTGGGAACGAAACGAACGTACTGATTGTATTCAGGTCGATCTAATTCGTATTGTTGTTAAAGAGGAGGTAGAAACTGTAGAAAGTTTTAAAAAGGAGTTTTGACCCCTCGATAATAATAATGTTTATGGTGTAAATAAAAAAAATAAACCGAATATATTGTGGAGTGTAAGTGACGTGACATCATAATGGCAACGAGAACGAAAACTACTCCCAAGAAGAGAGGTATTTGAAAAATTTATTTAAGAGGTATTTAAAAGTGAAGCTTATGAGATTAATAATTTACGAGAAAGTCTAGACGGCGCGGATTTGTGCAGTAAAAAATGTAATCGTTACGACATTATCTAGTCTTATGACGTTCGTTAATCGCTTCGTGAAATCATAATAGCGCATGTAATCATTTGGTCAATTCAAAGCTCAACAGCGGGCAAGCTACCAGCATTGGCCATAAACTATAATAAGAGTTCGTTTTCTAACTCAGCTGACGTAGTGTCTCGACTAGAATAGTCGGCAACGTGCGCGTACGACGGTGTCATGCGACCTTCGTGGACCAGTCCAGATTGCGGGAAAGCGGAACGGGGAGATCCATTAGGGATTAAAAATGGATGTTCTGACAAATTCCAACTCTCGTAAATTCCTTTCCTACTGTTCTTATTGCGTTGATGATTTTTGTTCTTTCATCAGCGTTCAGTGACTGACTAAAAAAAAAGCGCTGGTGGCCTAGCGGTAAGAGCGTGCGACTTGTAATCCGGAGGTCGCGGGTTCGAACCCCGGCTCGTACCAATGAGATTTTTCGGAACTTATGTACAAAATATCATTTAATATTTACCAGTCGCTTTTCGGTGAAGGAAAACATCGTGAGGAAACCGGACTTATCCCAAAACGGGCTTAGTTTTCCCTCTGGGTTGGAAGGTCAGATGGCAGTCGCTTTCGTAAAAACTAGTGCCCACGCCAATTACTGGGATTAGTTGCCAAGCGGACCCCAGGCTCCCATGAGCCGTGGCAAAATGCCGGGACAACGCGAGGAAGATGATGGTCAGCGTTCAGTGACTTTAATACGAGTCTATCATCAGTCGCTATACCCTTATTCCATTGACTTGGGGGCGGTGTAGCTTGTCTTACACGCCGCTTCTCGATAATACATATAGCGATTATAGGACTAAAATAAGAAACAAGACAAGAAAAACTACGAATACTTCTACAGTTTTAAAAACACCCCTTGAGGGTAGGTATAGAAGCCGGAAAGATATCTTCCAGTAGGTACATTCTTCGTAAGGCTAGACCAAGCCCTCTTTTCCACAGCATTTTCCTCTCAACTCTAGTTCTCAAATAGATCTGACGTCACTGACCACATTGACGTCAAATCACGTCACGGAGAGTCCTTGCCTAACATGTCGTCGGGGCCTGTATTTTTAAACTCGCGTAACTGTTTTTTAGTTTCTATGTTAGAGATTAATGGTGGCTATTAGTACATGTAAGTATCTAATTGTGAAAGTTTCGGTACACATGTACCAGTTATCTAATAATGTATGATCATTATATCGATTTTTATTACGATACATAGCACCTTTTAGCTGATTATATCTCTGCAGTATCGCACCGTTATGTCTGAAGATCTTGGTTGGCGCCGTACGTAAAACGTAGTGATTATATTCTCTTTGGCCGTACGCTGCATATAGCATCACGTTCTATATAAATATAGGTGTGTTTCACAAACCATATCAATGACGTACGGATCGTACACTGCCTTGTATAGATAAGGCTAGATATTTTCCTCGGTAGATATTTACAAGTTTTACTACACCAGAAAAATATATAAGTATGTCAGGGAAATTAGTTAAAACCAGCTTAGTTTTTACTTGCAGAGGCTTTACAATAAGATACAGCACACATTACGAGAAACATGAGGGGCATTTGAGCCAAGATCACAATCGTACATCGACAAACGACGATGGAAAAGAAATACCCACAGACCAACCAACCAGACAGGCGGTTTTCTGTGGAAATATCTAATGTGCCGAGATGACAGATAGTCATATAACGAAAAGTCACGTGATCATTTCCATACATTACTTCACTTTCGATTGGCGTTTTCTATCAACAACTGTCACTTGTATTTTTTTACTTTATACGTTCAATTAAAAATATATTTCTGTTACAATTATAAATGCAACTCCCATTTGGCAAATTTATGCACAGGTCGGCAGCATACGAAACGGGGCCCGGCCGCGAAACGGTACTTTCTCGGCACGAAACCTGTTACGCAGGGCTTCCGAGAAATACTTCCTAGTGTCATGTTTGCGAAGAACAATGACTATGTGCCGCCATCAGATACATCGGAACGGACAACGTGTTCATAAATATCTGATCATGCACTTTAACAGTACAGGCTTTGTTCGGATATTTGGTAACTACTTGGCCACATCCACGTAGCGGGTTAACGAAAAATAGTACGAGCAACGCTAACTGGCGCGGACGCGTGCAAAGGATTTTACCTACAATGGCACTCGCGCCAGCTAGCGGACGCCCTTAAAGGCTTTGTCACACAGGCGCGTTTTCCGGGCGGGGCGTGAGCGGGACGCGCCGCTTTTACATATAAAACGCTCACGCCGCGCCCGGAAAACGCGCCTGTGTGACGAAGCTTTAAGTAATAAAACGACACAAAAATTACTTACTATTCTCCACAACTTAGTTTATTAAGCTAGTTTTGTTAACTAAGAGCATTGTCGAATGTCGTTAAACTTTCGACTACTCAAGAGTTATTGTCCCATAAATAATTCACTATTAATTAAATCAACGTAATATTTGATTACTTTGTCATAGGACTACTAACATAAAACGATTTAATAACGTCCTATCTTTACTTCATATTTATCGGCGCATATGACATATCAAAATCAGAAACAAAACATCATTCGCAAAATGACGCAAGTGCCGTAAGTTTCGTAATGAGATAAGTCTCTTATACAGACAAGTACACACACATTTGTAGAAGGATGTAAGTGTAATGGTTTAGATAAGGACGATGTGACATTTCGTGCGAGCGCGACAATGACAAGGTAATTACAAGTCGTGAGTTAATTAGGGACGTCGTGTCACGTAACATGGGAACCCTTGGAATTAGGGTTGGTAAGAATTATTTCCTGTTACTAAGTTAGTTTCGGGGGAAGTTTTATTTCGATTGTAATATAACCGTCATAAAGTACCTTTACCCGTGTTTGCACAAATAAATTTATCATTTCAGGACCCCACGCTTATAGAAATCCACTAAATCAGACATAATAGTCGTCAATCGTCAATCAACAGCCAACATAGAAATGCTCCGAAAATAAAGTCTATTTTTTTATTCGGTAGACTAAAATGACATTTCATAGTATGAAATGACATTTTAGTCTACCGAATAAAAAAATAGACTTTAATTTAGTGAAATAAAAATTCCTCCTCGTTTTGTAATCGTTGGAGTACGATCAAAACCGGAATATGCTATTCACGGACGGTTTTATTACACACTTACAAGTACACTCGTAAAACCTTAATTTGAAAGCCATCGGTGTTTGTTTCAAAAACGGTTTCTTTCAAGAAACGGAGAAACGGTTGTTTATAAAAATAGTAACGAAGTCAGAACATAACTATAGGTTCATCTCATAAGGTTGGACAGAAGTTTTATATATGTCACCGTAAAATTGTAAACACTCGTCATATTATAATCTCGCTAGTTACATTATAAACTGACGGTAGGGAGATTATAATCTAACCTAACCTAACCTAACCTACGTTAGATTATAAAGTAACGGGTTGACAATCTTACGGTGTCATATACATATCTAAAATTTGTACAAAGTAACTGTTTTCTCTTGCGATTCGCAAAACTTGAGAAGATAGCCGTTTTCAGAAATTTTCGAGTTATGTAATAGAAAACGTTACTTGTCAATTAAAAAGATTCTGTTTCGTTTCACGGAAACTCAAAATGCTCCCGCCTTTTCGTTATCATCGCCAAAAGATATTTCATTAACTCTAGATACCGACGTAGCGGGTAAATTGCTTAATTTGATAATTCATTAAAAGCTTCTTTTATGTCACGTCATTATTATTTGTTACAGGGAAGTGTATTCTGATTGTAATAGCATGTTATGAATTTGTTATGGATATTATCTGTTAGTGTCTAAAACGACACTAACAGATCGTAGACGTATCTGGCTGAAGGAATGTACGTCACTATTGACCCTGACATATCCATGCCAAATTGATAACATATTATTACACTCGGAATACGCTTCAGGAAAGACAAAGATGGATTTTCGCTCAATCTGCGTGTAAATAGCATCTTTCTAGACAATAATATTTTTTTACTTACCGTTTTGGATCTCATTCAGAAGTGAAACAGTTAGGTAACGTTAACATATTAAATATTATGTTATTCATAGACACACTAGTATATCTGTTTATCTTGCCAAGTAAGTGTCAGAATAATATAGGTTGTGTTTGTGGCTTTCGCAAGGTACAACACATCATTTTTAGGGTTCCGTACCCAAAGGGTAAAAACGGGACCCTATTACTAAGACTCCGCTGTCCGTCCGTCCGTCCGTCCGTCCGTCTGTCACCAGGCTGTATCTCACGAACCGTGATAGCTAGACAGTTGAAATTTTCACAGATTATGTATTTCTGTTGCCGCTATAACAACAAATACTAAAAACAGAATAAAATAAAGATTTAAGTGGGGCTCCCATACAACAAACGTGATTTTTGACCGAAGTTAAGCAACGTCGGGCGGGGTCAGTACTTGGATGGGTGACCGTTTTTTTGCTTGTTTTTTGTTGATGGTGCTGAACCCTCCGTGCGCGAGTCCGACTCGCACTTGGCCGGTTTTTTCTCACCAGATACCGACTTTCTAAATTATTATTTCTACTTGTCATTGGCTTGGATGTGAATGTGAATAAATATCAGTTCTGAATAAAACCCTTGTTAGTTGGCACAGTGGGAACATCTCGTTACGTACCTGCAAAATAAAAAAACATATATTTAGTCATTTAGGTATTAGAACATAGCTATAAAAGTGGACATGTAAATCTTTCTCTATAAAGGGGGTATCGACCTAAAAAGGGTTGAGCCCTCCTGGATATTGCCCGTGTCCTAGCCTAGATTACTCTGAGAACAATACTCGTAATCTTTTAGTGATTAGTGCGACTTATAGGTACAAAATATAAAGACTAGACAGTCCCTGTCTATATCACTGTCTAGCACTATATTGTATTAAACAAAGTCGCTTCCCGCTGTCTGTCCCTATGTATGCTTAGATCTTTAAAACTACGCAACGGATTTTGATGCGGTTTTATTTAATAGATAGAGTGATTCAAGAGGAAGGTTTATGTATAATTTGTTAACCCGTGCGAAGCCGGGCGGGTCGCTAGTAATAGATAAATATAAAAACCATAACCAATACGAACGAGAGTTTTGGCAAAGCTAAAATGTTCGCAGCCAAATGGATTAGATGTTCTGCGACATGAAAATTTCAACTTTTCATTTCAAAAGTTCAAAGTAAATGTAATACCGACCTTTCCAGAAATGAAATTTGTGTCATTTCGTGGAAAAAGGGCTGTTCGATGTACTCCTCAATTAAGCTCTTCTGATGAAGAATGAAGGAACTTCAGGATAGTACTAATCTTCTTTTATTTTCTTAACAACTAGATATACATGTAATCGTTTAGGTTTTTTGGAAATCTATACAAGATATGTGCAGCCGCTTCGGCTGTACGGTGCAGTCTAAATGTAGGTACGCGGAACGGGGAGCCGTGACGTATGTGTGTGACGTCATGTGTCGTCAACTGGTCTTCGGCCGAGTAGGTACTTATGTTGCGCCAACAAGGGCCCTAAAACATTCGGTACCTTATCCAATGAAGCGACACATTTCAATAAACGTACGTTTTGGTAAGTTGGTCAAAATTCAGAGTACTTATGTTTTGGAACTTCTTTCTCGACGAGTCGTAAATTTGTTTACGAATTGATTAAAAAAAATTACGACGAAAAGTTTTCAGAGGTGAATTGTGATTGATTATATAAATATTTACTATGTTACAGTATAGTATAATCAAAGCCAATATTGAAAAGGGTAATTTATTCCAGTTATTTGAAAGTCGTGCCTTATTAGGTGTTATTATTTACTTAGAGCGTTCATGTCATTTTCACATACAAAATATAAATAAAAAAATATGGAGTGAAGTCAAGCGTTTAAAGGAACATACAATCGTATAAAGAACATTTTCGGAAGTCGGTCAAAATGGCGGACAACGATGCGAAAAGGCGAGACTTAAGAATTCAAGAGTCTGAAGTTTGGCAACGCCGGTCATTGATTTTCTTTCAAAGTATATTCGGACTAGCGGAACCGAGTGCTGGAAATGTGGTAGCGAGTTTTGTGTTCGTGTGGGGATTTAGAACGACTGGCAGAGTTTTTCAGTCAAATATGATATTATTTGTATCTGTAGAAAGTTTATATCCTTAAGAGCGCTCCCACAAGGAAAGTCGAAATAATGCAAAATTGATGATATTCCTCGATGACATTCAGTACTTTACGCTCATTATTAGAAATAATGAGTACTTTTTCCAGTAAAAGCGTCTTCTTATCTTTAGGAATTACTTTGTAAATATTAGAAAAAGGACTTATTAAATTAGTAATGATTTTTTTTCTGATGGTCGATTCCGAAAAACCACGTCTAGTACTGAATTGTGAGCTCGTATTTGTAAATGTTGAGAAGTTTACTCTGGTAAAGCTGGCTATTTTGTATTACTAATACCCTGTACATTAGGAATTACTTTTGACATTTTTCCTAAATACCTTTGAGAAAGAGAAAATCGAAGAAAAACAAACTCAATTTTCTCTCCGAAACAAGTGTCAATTCCTACGAAATTCTACTTAATATCGAAGTCATTTTCATACTCAAGCAATCTGCAGCGTTTGCTTATACTGTTGGTATACATTAGTGTTTATGAAATTCTACTATAATTTTTTGGCAATTTTTTGAAAACGTCTCTAATATTACCGATGACGCGCGGTCGTGAGCTCAGTGCCGCGGCAGAGCTTGTAGAGGTAGGACGTGTGTCGGTCGGCTCCGCACGTTTACAACGGCGTCGACGACGTTTTTTATCGTTGTGTGCGGCAGGCGCCGTGTAAAATGCTATACTGTGTGCGTGACGCTGCGTGTAAACGGCGACTGAGAAACTTTGATCCTACTACTGTGTATTTGGTTTTATATAGTATAGTAATGCAACCGGACCGCATAAAAATATTTGAAATGACCTGATATTTTATAGGTACTAAATGAAAAAAATGGCAGAATACAAATGTTTTTGATGACATCTCAGAATATACAATATACATATATAGGTCCACATCCACAGTATAGGAGTATAGGTCTGATGATGGAGCTGGAAGGTGGTCACCGGTACTAATCAAACATGTAACTAAACCACTTTGTGTTTGGGCTCGTTTGATTCCTCTCAACGAGATTTTTGACACAAGATAGAACTCAGGGTCTGATGATGGAGCTGGAAGGTGGTCACCGGTACCAGTCAACCAAGCAACTAAACCACTTCGTGTTTGGGCTCGTTTGATTCCTCTCAACGAGATCTTTGACACAAGATAGAACGCAGGGTCTGATGATGGAGCTGGAAGGTGGTCAACGGTACCAGTCAACCACGCAACTAAACCACTTCGTGTTTGAGCTCGTTTGATTACTCTCAACGAGATCTTTGACACAAGATAGAAGTCAGGGTTTGATGATGGAGCTGGAAGGTAGTCAACGGTACCAGTCAACCACGCAAATAAACCACTTCGTGTTTGGGCTCGTTTGATTACACTCAACGAGATCTTTGACACAAGATAGAACTCAGGGTCTGATGATGGAGCTGAAAGGTGGTCAACGGTACCAGTCAACCACGCAACTAAACCACTTCGTGTTTGAGCTCGTTTGATTACTCTCAACGAGATCTTTGACACAAGATAGAACTCAGGATCTGATGATGGAGCTGGAAGGTGGTCAACGGTACCAGTCAACCACGCAACTAAACCACTTCGTGTTTGGGCTCGTTTGATTACTCTCAGCGAGTTCTTTGACACAAGATAGAACTCAGGGTCTGATGATGGAGCTGAAAGGTGGTCAACGGTACCAGTCAACCACGCAACTAAACCACTACGTGTTTGAGCTCGTTTGATTACTCTCAACATGATCTTTGACACAAGATATAAGTCAGGGTCTGATGATGGAGCTGGAAGGTGGTCAACGGTACCAGTCAACCACGCAACTAAACCACTTCGTGTTTGGGCTCGTTTGATTACTCTCAACGAGATCTTTGACACAAGATAGAACTCAAGGTCTGATGATGGAGCTGGAAGGTGGTCAACGGTACCAGTCAACCATGCAACTAAACCACTTCGTGTTTGAGCTCGTTTGATTCGTCTCAACAAGATCTTGGACACTAGGTGATACTCAGGGTCTGATGATGGAGCTGGAAGGTGGTCACCGGTACCAGTCAACCACGCAACTAAACCACTTCGTGTTTGGGCTCGTTTGATTACTCTCAACGAGATCTTTGACACAAGATAGAACTCAAGGTCTGATGATGGAGCTGGAAGGTGGTCAACAGTACCAGTCAACTATGCAACTAAACCACTTCGTGTTTGAGCGCGTTTGATTCGTCTCAATAAAAAAATATTTTTGATATATAAATATTAATAATTTTATAACACAAGGAAAGCTACATCCAAAATCTCATTATTTAACTGTACAGCGAATAAAAAAATATAAATTAATTTTCGGTTACTGATGAAGTTAAAGTGACATCACAATGTTTGTGACTCCCCCCTCCCCCATGTCACAACATGTCACATTTTCTTGACCCCCTCCCTCCCCCTCAACGTGTGACGTAATTAATGGATGACCCCTAAACCGCTTCGTGTTTGAGCTCGTTTGATTCGTCTCAACAAGATCTTGGACACTAGGTGATACTCAGGGTCTGATGATGGAGCTGGAAGGTGGTGGTGGTGGGTGGTGGAGCTCTATCATCAGACTCTGAGTATCACCTAGTGTCCAAGATCTTGTTGAGACGAATCAAACGAGCTCAAACACGAAGCGGTTTAGGGGTCATCCATTAATTACGTCACACGTTGAGGGGGAGGGAGGGGGTCAAGAAAATGTGACATGTTGTGACATGGGGGAGGGGGGAGTCACAAACATTGTGATGTCACTTTAACTTCATCAGTAACCGAAAATTAATTTATATTTTTTTATTCGCTGTACAGTTAAATAATGAGATTTTGGATGTAGCTTTCCTTGTGTTATAAAATTATTAATATTTATATATCAAAAATATTTTTTTATTAAAAAAAATATGCCGAGTTAATATTGTCGATTTCGTTGAAAACAAATTGCCTAAAATGTGACGTTTGGGTGGGGTTTGCAAAATGTGACCAAATGTAACAAGGAGGGGGGAGGGGTAAAAAACCTAGAAATTCGTGTGATGTAATTAATGGATGATCCCTTAGTTGCATGGTTGACTGGTACCGGTGACCACCTTCCAGCTCCATCATCAGACCCTGAGTCATATCTTGTGCCAAAGATCTTGTTGAAATGAATAAAACGAGCCCAAACACGAAGTGGTTTAGTTGCATGGTTTACTGGTACCGGTGACCACCTTCCAGCTCCATCATCAGACCCTGAGTATCACCTAGTGTCCAAGATCTTGTTGAGACGAATAAAACGAGCTCAAACACGAAGTGGTTTAGTTGCATGGTTGACTGGTACCGGTGCCCACCTTCCAGCTCCATCATCAGACCCTGAGTCATATCTTGTATCAAAGATCTTGTTAAAATGAATCAAACGAGCCCAAACACGAAGTGGTTTAGTTGCATGGTTGACTGGTACCGGTGACCACCTTCCAGCTCTATCATCAGACTCTGAGTATCACCTAGTATCAAAGATCTTGTTGAGACGAATTAAACGAGCTCAAACACGAAGTGGTTTAGTTGCATGGTTGACTGGTACCGGTGACTACCTTCCAGCTCCATCATCAGACCCTGAGTATCACCTAGTGCCAAAGATCTTGTTGAGACGAATCAAACGAGCCTAATCATGTTACTACATGGTTGATTGGTATCCGTGACCACCTTCATCATCATCATCAGGCTTCATCATCAGATGCATAGTACCAGCTCGTTTCTAAACCCTCGTTGATTCAAATTAAAGGTTGTATTGTATAGTTAAAATAGTTTCACTATACAACCTATACCATATGCAATGACGAAAAATGAAAATAAGCGAGTACCTAAGTAAGTACTTACGTATAATTTCTTTTTAGTAATAATGACCTACATAAGTATGTATATTTGCACTGGATTTAGTATTTTCGTACCAAATAACATTTTTAGGACTTTGATATTAAAGTACAGTTAGTGTTGTTATGGTTGATTTCAATATGCTTCACGATCGGATCAAGAATGTTTAATCCATCATTGTAGTGCGACCGAGGGAAAATGCGGTGGAACGGATCGGCGTACTGAGCTCGCGGGGCCTGCCGCAGCGCGTAAAATACCTAAACTCGCTCATCCCCGAAATGTAATAGCACTCTTAATCATAATCATAATTCTTTATTGCAACCATGGTATTACAAGGTGTTCTTATGTTAGTTAGTACATTCATGGACCCTACTAGGGCGTGGCAACATTTATAACTATTTAATCTAAGTATAACTAATATATAACATAAATACATAATATTTCCAACAATACGCATACAAATTAAAACAATTAAAACTAGAGCTTGAGCTAACTGTCCATAAACTCTTGTAGAGTATATGGACATTCAATTATTAGGTATGATTTTAGTTTATTTATGAATGTTGGGTAGTTTGTTATTTTCTTTATATTCTGAGGTATTTGGTTATATATTATATATTTTAATTGACATTGAATAGGGGCCTTTGTCCGCCATTTTGACCGACTTCCGAAAATGTTCTTTATACGATTGTATGTTCCTTAGTCCCTGGAATGAAGTTACGGAAAAAGAAAATTAACTTTTTAGCGAACCAAGAACGGCATTCGGTCTTGATTTAACTTAGACTTCACTCGCATGAATATAAAATACAATACATGCAGTGCGAGTGATATCAAAATAAGAACAAATGTAAAATTCAATGGCACTCCAAGTAGTAAATTCGATACCTGATTTAAAAATAAAAACTTGTAGGTCTATGTGATGAAACAAGATTTACCAATTACATCACATTCCTCAAAAACCAATACAGGTATATTTGCTCCAATAAAACTATTCAATAAAGATCATAACCAAACGCGCAGAATCGAAACACAAAAACCGCCAAGCGTATATCAGGAATATCTATTACACTCGCATATACGAAAGTTCAGGTGTATGCTCAGTATCCACCACACTGATGAGAAACGGGATCGTTAAACTTCTCTTTCACACTTGCATGTCCGTAAAAAGATTGAAAGAGATAGCATTTATGACCGGCCGTCATCATCATATTTCAAGGTTATAGTTATAGTGGACGATGTTGCCTTTCATTCGGTCAGGAATCGGAATAATACCTTATCGAGACTCGCACGAAGGGCCACTGGAAATCGGCACTCATCAAAATTCATGAAAACCGCCTGATTCCAGAAAGGGACTCGGAAAGGGCAAGGAAAATCCATATTTAACATTTAACCGAATATTTGGTAGCTTTCTGTTCATTTTTGCGAACAAATTGTAATAGAATAATTGTGTCAGATCGTCAAATGGAAGTCTAGAAATTGTTCCATTGATAAGAACCTAAAGACCGTATATACCGATGAAAATATACTAGTACCAATATTTTTTAGGATGACCTCGAGTACGGCGTTACATTGTCTGAAAAGACAGCAACATTTCTAATATAGTTTATCAAAGGACTGTCTCATTTCAAACATAGACAGAGAGAATCATACTAGCTTTGTCTACGACACAACTAGCACCCAAAAGAAAAGGAGGACTATACTTTTTTTGTTCTTATTTACTGCCAGTTTGGTTTGACCAACTATAGAACATGACACCGTATACGAGGCAGAGGCAAATCAAAAAAAGAGATGGCGACACCAAACCGTTACGAATGGCAGAAGAAAGACTTTTGACCATCAGTGGGATACAAAATAGCCGCTTAAATAAAGAAAAAAAGGTAAGCAGCATACGGAGTCAACCACAGAACAAGGGCATCAATGTCGGAAACGTGTTACACCTATTTCTCAACATTAGGTTTACAAGGTGTATATCAATCGATATAAACTGACAATGACCCTCCACGTGCCACTCTGTACCTATACAATTCACTTTTCTTCAATGTCGTTCTCCCATTTCAATTTTATTTTAAGAACTATATTATACGTGACTTAATATTTGCCTAATCTGAAAGCGGATCAGCTTTTTCTTATTACAATGAAATAAGGCGTAAAATCGTGTACTTTCATGAAGGTCACAAGTTAACCTTGAACCGGTCGTGGTCAAGTCATCCATCACATCCTGTCCTTGGCCAATATCAATGGCATTGTAAAAATAAATGTAGCTACGAAGCAATCCAATCATGATATGAGGTGTAAAATTTATATTGTAAAACATACAATTTACTTTACGAGCCATTAAACTAATCAATAATGGATAAATAGGATTGTCCATTTAAATTTGATAGGTAAAATAATATACTACCAGAGTAAATGTATGTTGATACATTGTCTGGCATTTTTGATAAATGTATGAGTGATTTAAAAGCATGTGGCGTTGTAAAAATACTTCTCTCTCTATTGCATTAGGTTTGGTACTTGTTGGGTACCTAAAAAATCACAAGTCGTTATCGTCTGTTTTTGAAATTTGTTTCACAATACCTATGTAATTTTTAGTTTAGTAATGCTAGCTAGACGATTTTTAAAACAATGTTATTAAGAAAAAAGTGTACCGTACACACCCTATAGGTACATTTATATTTAATAGGTACCTAGTTCATTAATTAAACATACCTAAAGTGACTGCAGAAAACGTAGGTAGCAGTAGTTTTAAAAACACAATTGAATAGAAGAATACCAAGCGAATACTAATAAATAAATCAAAGAGCGAAGCAAGTGGCTATCTCGCGTTGTTTGAACTAAACGTACTGCGTTTAGCCACTCCCAGGAGCATTCAGCAAGCAACGACACAAATGTATACAATACAAAGAGTTTCATACGAAGATACGTCTTTTTAACTACGGAAAGCGATACTCGAGAGACGTCAGAAAAATTACTAGCCCGTGGAAACAATGCGGCGTACCAACATTATCTCTAGTAAGAAATAGTTCGGATTTCGCTAGGATTTCTGGTGTAGATTGGGATATATACGATGCGAACGATAACGCAGATTCTTTTACGATCCAGCTAGAATTCTAGATGCCAAATATAAATAATCAAACCATAAAGCATAACATACATTAACCGAATATTTTCTGTAGTCTGTACAATCAAATGCGAAACACGAAGGATCACAACATAAAGGATAAGTATGTATTAACATTTAGGCATAAAAACGTCCATTAGGCAAGTGCGGTTTTGTTTCGCGACGACAGTAAACGTGCCCGAATGTAAACGATTTACGTAACTGTAGCCCCTGTTATGGAAACAATCTACTGATTGCTTAATACGAGCAACAATCACGTTAATGTTACTGCAATGTTAATAAAGGACCTGCCGAGATGAGTACTGCTCGGCGAGAAACTCGAGATGGATATGGATAATAAATCATGTGTCTGTTAATTTTACGGCAACAGAATTCATTAGGCCGCGCGTTCGGATTGATAATTTAATCGCCGAGGTAGGTAAATAGATAAACTAATATTGCTAAAGGCAAACATTGAAATTTGAAATTTATAGATATCAGTCAACATGCTCGTGTCTTAATTCTTCGGCAGTGACCTCGCGGTGGCTTTCGATAGCAAGAGCCGTCTGTTTCGGACGCTACCGACCTATTTCAGTACACCGGCCAGCTAGCTATGCTTCGAACGAAACAATGAACTGAACGCGGTAAAACAGGAAAGTTATATTGTCCAGGTTGTAGGAGAGAGCGGGACGGTGACTCCGGCCGACGTCACAGAGGGCGCTCACATAGTACCCATGTTCTATTTTCGCACGTCGCGATAGTGTCTCGGAATCCGTTTCTGTGTCTAGGAACATTAGAAATCATGTGACTAATGGGCCATCGGCTGAAACAGTTAGTTTAAAACTGTAGTGGGCCAATTGACTCTTGGCCGGGGTCACATTCATAATTGTCACCTCAGCTCTTTACAATTAGGCCACATTTAACTGGCGTGCCGGTGTTGCATCGTGTATGTAGTGTCACTAGTGTCTATTAAACGTTATGACACTGGCAGATAATGAATTCAGGGTTGCATGCTGTCATCACGCCATTACGTAACTTTTACCTATTGTTTGAATTAATCGCGCGTTAAATTTAACGTCAGTCGTGAATATTTAAACCGCGCTAATTCACGTCGTGTTCACAGCTGGAATCTCTCTTATAACTTCAGGGTTTATGTTTTGCTCCAGTCTCATTTTAATGGGCGTGACGTGGTCTGCAATACACAGTAAAATATCCTAAGGACAAAAATATTTAAAAATGTTAATTTAGTCAGCTGGTTGAAACAGTGTTACAGTTTGAAATAACATTTCGTTTTGTACCGCGAAAAATCCGCGTTGATTTGTTTTCATTATAGGACTCTGAACTCCTGAGTCACGCTGTAACCGATTCGATTTTAACAAACAATGATGCATGAATTGAAATTTTTGTTAGAAGGCCAATGTTCAAAAGTGCAGCCACATGAAAGTTTTTTCTGAACAAATACTTAATTAATGTAGTTCGAGTTCAATACGTATAAAAGCGTGCGTGCATGTGGTATCGAGCTTATGAACCGAGTTATTTTTAACCGATTGTTTCCCGGAGTTTACCACCCAGACCACATTAACCTGTAACAGCTGTAAATAAAATGATGAAGCACCTCAATAGCGCTCCGGCCAAGACTATGCACACGAACTCTTTGGTTATTTGTTTAACACGTTCGGAAGTAAGCTCGTACATCTTTCGTTGGCAAAGTTTATTTTATTCAGAGCATTAATATGAGGCCCGAATACCTGTGTGTGTTCAATCATAAACTGGTACCTGGTTTGTTTCCAGAGGTACTCGTGAGCATCAGGTTGTTTCCTCCATTGCCTAATGAGTGTCTGCTGTGTCTACATCGCGGGTTATTTATAATGCGATGCGGCCGACTTTGGACACGGCGGTTGTGTATCGAAGGGTCTGGATTTTGAGTCGAGCAGTGTTTGAACAGGTTTGGGATTAAAGTTTAGGCCTACTTCGGGCTTTTGTTACGCGAGAATAACGTTAGCAAATAGAGGACTGTTAGTTTCAAGTTTCCAAGAGGAGTTAAATAACAGAGAGGACTTGTTAAGAGACACTGTCGTCTGTTCGGAGTGTTTTTAGAGATAAGCTGCAGCTATTACGACTTAAAAACAACCCGCAAGTTTCTAATTAGATGTAGATTGAACGACTAAAACAGCGAGACTGCGGATTAAAACGAAAACATTAGATTTGCAAAATTCCTTTCAGAGAAAACCGCAAAATTTTGTCGTAAAACTTACACAAGACAGAATAGAGCTATGGAAGGAGGGGGAGGAAATAGCCATATCCCTGAGGGGTGAGGGTGTGGCGGGGTTGGGTGACGTCATCGTGGAATTGATTCGAGGGAAGCACGAGGCCGCAACGCGCTCGTACCCGCGCTCCACATAAATTACTGCTTATTTGTCGCCCATGCTGGATAAACCCCTTATGATGTCATTGGACTGACGACCTTGGCTTTATTACAGCCGTAATAAAGAATTAGCTAATATATCGGCTCCTTTTGAAGGCAATTCACTTGGAATCCGTAAAGTTATGAAATAATTCCGCAATACTTGTCCCGTAATAGGGTTATGTCCGATACAAATTGTTTAATTATGGGTCGTTCTTTTTGTGGTGTCTTATTCTTACAATCACTGTTATCTCTTAGTTTGGTAATGAGACTGAGGACCTTTAAAATTCTGCTCACCATTTACTAATAGGAAACGTAGTGATGCCGCGAAAATTAACATGCTTTTAGCACCTGTTTGGCAGACTCTAAGAAGTCTACACACATGAATTTCATTACTCGACGCTTGACAGTAAGTTCATTATGAAAACGTCTTGGTGTTCAAATGTCTTCATTCGTATCGTTGCACACAGCTGTATCTTTATATAAGTCAACATCTTTATAAACACACACTAAAGGTTAACATCAGTTTACCTCTCACCTTTTCGGCACGAATATGCGGCGCGATGGGCATTCATTAGTCACGGACGCGATTACGACTGTTCTCATGAACGTTTATTGTGGAAAAGATGAAGACCACTACACAAGGGCGGCTACGTATACTTAACCGCATTTGGCCAAATATTCGCTTTGCATGTTTTCTTTAGAAACATGATAAATCACTATATTGACGCAAATGCTAACTGGCGGTCATGTCCTATCAATGTTCCAAATTATTTCACGATTATTTCGGGTTTATAATGCACACAATGCGAACGTTTAGATCTAACTTTTATAGCTAACTATCCACAATATGACGCGGTTAAAGCCCTCTAATTATAAGTACTTAACTATTCCCAATATGGCGTGGTTAAAGCCCGATTGATTTACATACAGCAGTACATACCAAATCCTGCCCTGATTGGCCTTGCAAAAAACACGGCTTTGTCCAGTTTCAAAGCGGCCAGGAATGTTTTTTCCTTTCGCCCCTAGAGCACTAAATTGGGCAAGACTAGGTAGCAGTTAGCGCAAAAGCGGACTTTACGGCGTCGTTCCGATGCCGGCGAGTTGGTGCTGTTCAACCACATTTGATATTCAGGGGATGTATTCCAATAGCTTATTGGCTCAGGAGAGTTGAGGACTCAGGATGGCTAGTATAAATGTTCTATCCGATTATGCAGACTATAGCCACGGACTTCTGTTTCTATATTTTAGATATTTCAGCCCTTCATCCCCAGACAGATGGTAAGGAAATATTAGGTGGGGAAGGTCTAGTTTAAATAAATGATATGGTTTGTATTTGACACCGTAAGATTGTGAATCCGTTAGTTTATAATCTAACGTAGGTTAGGTTAGGTTAGATTATAATCTCCCTACCCTCAGTTTATAATGTAACTAGCGAGATTATAATATGACGAGTGTTTACAATTTTACGGTGACATATTCACTGTTCACAATACAAATCAGTTGCCTGCGACCAAACTTTCAACCATGCCGTAGGTGGCTAACATCATATTATTTGACCGCCATATCTATTATGCGTTTCATTATTACGTAGTATTAACAGTTACTATTTTGCTATTAACAAATTTGACCTGCCAGATAGGAACAAAGGTCCAGGTCACGATAGACAGGTTCAGACGACTCGTACTCACGTCGGCAATAGGAATAAACATCCAGCTCGTAAATACGGGACGTTAACTCGGGCTGACCTGTACGCAAACAGGCAAGATTAAAGAACGGTTTTATGCAGTGTGTGCCACGCAAATTGGACAAACGTTTGTACATCATGTTTCGAATGAGCTTTCCGAACTGATGACCGCTGGGGCAGTAACTGCGGAAAGGTTTTTCAGGACCATACGCCATTCAATGCCTGGAAGTATAGACGCAGAAAGACATACAATAAAATAAACTGCAGTTCTGATTCTGACATCCTCCGCACAGAACTTGATCGATCCTCATCGAGCCAACTTAGGTCTATCAGCTGATACTATGTTTTATCATTATCACCAGTTGCCTTGCCTGTGGTCTTGGGTTTGCAATCCGGATCCGAAATGTATGGGAATATCCGCGGATCCGGATGCAGATCCGGATAATTCCATACATTTCGGATCCGGATTGCAAACCCTAGTGGTCTTAACAAAATTGTTGGTCCGTATTTTGTATCTGTAACCAAAAGAAAGAACCATTCTGCTCAAGCAGCCATTGGTACTTACTAGACCGGTGGTTCTTAACCTAGCCTTTACAATTACGTCCCTCCATGACCTACCCCCAATCTACAGGGGAAAATCTACAAGACGATCGTGAGGCCTGTTGTAATGTATGGATCAGAATGCTGGGCGACGAAAGTGGCGGATGAAAGAAGAGTGCACTCAGCGGAAATGAGAATGTTGAGATGGATGTGTGGAGTGACGAGAAAGGCTCGGATTAAGAATGAGTATATAAGAGGAAGTTTGAAAGTAGCACCGGTAACGGAAAAGATGAGGAGTAGTAGGTTAGCATGGTATGGGCATGTAATAAGGAGGGATGAATGTCATATAAGCAAAAGAATGTTAGGGATGAACGTTGATGGACAGAAAGCGGATGGAAGACACAAAAAACGATGGATGAATTTTGTGAAAGAGGATATGTGAGAAAGAAAGGAGTTAGTGCTGAGTTGACGCAAGACAGAGGAGAATGGAAGAGAAAAACATGTTGTGCCGACCCCACATAACGTGGGATAAGGGCAGGAGGAAGAAGATGACCTACCCCCAATGTAAAATGATTCCAAGCAATCGATACAATCACATTTTAGGTACTGTCTTTATACATTTATGGATTAGTAGTTTTACTCCGAACTATTGACTAAAGAGTATTGATTAAATGACATACTACTTCGTAAATATAGCAAGATTGACCTGACCCGCTGTTTAATATTAAAGAAGCTTTTGCAGTTTGCTCGAAGGATATTGATAGACAAATATTTGAGTAACTATACGGAGTACTGTCCAGGGCTTTAAATACCGTTAAAAAGTTGGTATCGTTACCACAAGGTGACAGATTTAACGTTAAGTTGTAACTAACGTTAGACCAGGTACCGTTAGTTATACTACTCTTTACCGGTAACAAAATGGTAACGTTAGCAGCTGTCAATTTGAGCTAACGTTAAGTCAAAGGTATCGATACACCATTGTTAACGTTAGTAGGTAACGTTAACAGCTGCTTATTTACCGTTTGATTAACTGATAGGTGCCATCATCGTTGACAATCGAGCGAATGTTCATTCACTCTCAAGCAGAGATGGGCAATTTTAATAACAAAACTTCCGTGAGACAAAGACATATTAAATGGAGATGGGCATTTCGTAATTGATTCCTGGTTCCACGATTACTCGAAATTACTTTGTAATCTGATTACCGATTCCCAGATTACTTTGTAATCTAACAATACCGAATTACTAATAGTGGAGTCAATATAAAGTTAAAGTTACATTAATTGCACAGTAAAATGTTTCTACACGGGTGAATTATATATCATATTGAATACCCGTCTGCGAATTAACAACTTGATATCTGTTCCCGTTTTTTAGAAATAACATTTTTTTTATTTTATATTTTATACTACCTAAACAGTAATATCTAACTAGAATTTTTTTGAAGAATGGGCTATGAAGCTTACACGACTACACGGTCAGAATTTCTCCCGACAATAGTATTAATTATAGATTTAATGAAAAAAACAATAATTTTGTAAGTTTTCCATGACCGAGAATATCCCACACTGAGAGAAAAGTTTACTATTGTGGTTAATTTAATAGTATTTGTTTCGATCATGTTTAATTTATCTGCCCGAGGAACTGCTATATTCGCAGAATAGCAGCATGATTTTGGAAACAAACAGCAAATAATGTTCTACACAATTAATGGACACTTCTAGTTTTTTGGCAGTACATAACTGTACAAGTTATTGAAGACTACATACTTATTTTTCTCGCAATAATTAAATCAATTTCCAGCATAAAAAGTCAATGAAGTATGCTGTATTTCCAGGCTTCCACAGAGGCCAAGTCAAACTTTGTTTAAGATGTCAAAAAGATATCATTTTGTTATCATTCGCCCAACCGTCTCGCTCGCACCAATACATATTTCATCTAGTACGAGTGAAATGCACGCGCGAATGATATAAAATGACATCTTTTATAACAAAGTTCGAATTAGCATCAAGGTATATTAGGAAAATATACCTTATGACTTATGGCATTGCGTTAAGGTTTTTAATAATTCAATGCATAAAGTGTCTGTGTTTATGTGAAAAATGATAGGTGTCCATTTTTATATCTATTCACAAAACGTTTAGAATACAGGATGCACAGTCAGATATAAATAGACCCTTAAAGTCTTACAACTATCTATGATACTGGATCTCAAGCTTATTTGGTTAGTAAGTACCGTCCACCAAGTTATACTTCGAATAGCCACCCGGACAAATTCCAAAGCTAATTTCGAATTTTAAAATTTGACAATTCACGAGAAGAGTAACGTAACGTCAAAGGATATGTTTGTCCCTTTTCAACGATCCTGTCATCCGATGCTTGAGTAGAGAGACAAAGAAGCAAATGTCAGCAATTCGTAACGCTTCGTTTTTGTTAGCGATAGCGCATCGCGACATGAGAACTAGTATGAGCCTGGCCCTCGATTACGTATAATTGCAAGGAAACTTGGGATCAAGTTATCTTAGTCAATTTAGAGCAGTTGGAAATCAACTCATTGTGAAATTTTTGAACGTTTTCAAATAATTTGTTGGATTAAGTAGTAAAAGTGTTACAGTATGTTATATATTTGTGATCTACTCACAAGGCCCTTTCATTTGGTACCCCACATGGTATGTTTAAAAGAAAAATGGTAAAAACTTTGCATCACAGTAACTACCCTCACCACTTTCGCGCTTGTCATCTCATATATTTGTGTTCAGGATATTATAATGAATGCACTGATACCAAATATACTCATATCCGAGACGACATGAGTGTAAATTTTTCTAGAAGACTTTTCGAGAAAAGGCCAGGCTACAATATCTTTACAGGTTGATTGATACTGAGTGTATTAACACCATGTTCACCCATATCCAAGACGATATGAACGAAAAGTAACCTAAAGCCACCCTACCAACATTTTCGTAACAATGAGAGATTACACTGATTTAAACTTTCACGATTTTTACACATTATTAAATTATACAACGATACGCGATTAAGTCCCGTTGTATAATTTAATAATGAGAGATTATTTCTTGGAAATAATGTTGTAATATAAACTCCTTGTAGAGCACCTACCTGCGAAGAGATCGTGCTGTCAAAGTTGTTAATGATTTAATATAATATTGTTAGTTAACTAAAGTTTTATTAATGCATCATTTCATCTTATACACCGCGGGATTTAATAACCCGAAAGATTTAAACCACGTATTTTTGACGACAGTACGAGTAAATAATGTTATATCAACATGGGTCCAATTAATATATTTTAATTAAACTACTATTTCAGTACAAATTGAATCATATTAATTTACCGCTTCTTTGTGAACAAACCTTTATTCAGAGAGTGAGCGAGTTTAATTAATCTCAAGTAGAGAAACAGAGAGCGAGCATGACATTTCACGAATCACTCCGATATCATACGATGCACGGCGAATGCAGTGACATGTGTTCCATGACAAGAAGTGTCAAGTTATGTCTAGGATCATGTTTACGTTGAAATTATTTCAATTGATTGGCACCTCAAAATACCACAAATTGTATCAAAACTTTATTAATTACTACAACAGTAGGTACAGTGCAGTTATTATTGTTGAAACTTTGCGATAAAATCTTTTCCTTTGAGTGAGATAACCAAAGCCATTAACCATGATTATATCCGAAAGAAATCATGTCTCTTATTGTTTTAACTCATACTACAGCTGGAAAGGGATGATTACTTTGTTAAAATCAATGAATAACCTTTTGTTAAAATATCGATCATGCTTATCAGTACGTATTTTAAATTCTCGATGTGTTGATTTATACTGAGTAAAGTAAAATAAACAACTATGTTAAACAATTACGCTTTTTTATTAATTTAATGAATTAGGTTTTCACACCTGAGGATGCCGAAGACCGGGCAAAGTGGAGAAGGCTGAGCAGGAAAGCGGACCCTGGCGCTAGACCGGGAAAACGCTAGGTTGAAGAAGAAGAATGAATTAGGTTTTCGAAGTGTGTACCACCGTTTTCAGCACAAAGATTTAATTTTAAACGGATTTCATTATTTAGGTTTACAAAAGTGTTCTTTATTTCTTCGGAAGCCGTTCGAATTTTTATTAATTCTCCAGACTTCACTGGTGTTGAGTATTCCTTCCTTATCTTTCAGAGTTCCCCATAGAAAAAAAACTGGTGTTGAGTATTCCTTCCTTATCTTTCAGAGTTCCCCATAGAAAAAAAACCAATGGCGTTAAGTCGGGTGACCGGGCGGGCCAGGTTAGGACGTTGCTTCCACGGCCAATCCACCTCTCAGGGTATTGTTCGTCTAGCCAATTTACGAACTGGGAACGAGGCTGAAGTGGGTCCGTCGTGCCGGAAGCACATAGTTCTTCGGGTTTCCAAATCCGTACACAAAGTGAATATCCGCTAAATGAGCCGGAGGATAATGCGGCATGGCGAATTTTATTTATTACAGTCAATCAAATTTAAAGATTTTATCTTGCGCATATCTTGACATCAATTTCGTCATTTTCGTCAAACTATCAGCCAGTTATCGTGAAGGTAAATAGTTTGCACTCTCGTGATTGAGAACAGAGGGCCTACCGTGAACCACGTTCGACGTGTTACCTCCCTGTCACACTTACGTACGAATTTACAAGTGCGACAGAGAGGCAACACGTCGAACGTGGTTCGCGGTAGGCGCTCAGAACAAAATTTCGTTAGAAGTTCGAATTTGGCTAATAACCATGCAGTTAGTGCGTCTGCGTGTAAAATTAGTTGGTGGCTACGTCACGCATAAGGGTGTGTTAGAATTGAGATTTTTTAACTTGTGATTTGTTTTAAATAATTAATATCTCTTAAATTAAGGGTTTTTGGACTATGTGTTATATAACTTTATATACTCTAATTAGGATCTAAAATCGTTGGTTTAAATCTTTCGGGTAATAACCCCCGCGGTGTATATAACCCTATTACCCTTTGAATGACCTTTTTCACGTTTTCTACAACAATGCAGTCGACTGCAGCAATTTTGAAGCGCCACATTGCTACCGACTGCATTACTGTGGTAAATGTCAAAATCGAAGTTCCTGTCTGGATTTTGGCGTCCATTAAAAATAAATAATCAAAGGAGGTCATCGATCAAATGGCCCGGAGGACAAGCCATCGTTAACTGGTAGAAAATGCCTTATGGTATTAAGTCCGCCTCTTGTACTATAAGGTTTTTCTTTTGTGCAATAAAGATTAACCACTTTATTCATAAACTTTACGGGCCTGATTTAGTTCAATTATGTTTATCCCTTACTTACAAATACATAAGTTAAAGTGACAGATAAGGACAAACGATTATTACTATTATTAGCTAATTGAAGTTTGTAGCGCGTTTATGAATAAGGGGCTAAAGAAATAAAATAAATACAGATGATGACAGTAATTATATACGCATTTTATTACGGAAAAAGATTTAATATTGGGTGTAAATGAAACGGGAATTGGAAATGTAAAATAAAATGATATTAAAATCTCGAGTGTCGGATTCATGTTTTGATATATTTTTTGTATTTTAATAATAGTTTGGATTTATTAAAAGAATGTGACATATTTTGTGGAGATTTCTTTTTAAATATAGTATTTGCAACATAGGTTATCACATCTCAAAAAATCTCTGGTGTGAGAATTCATGTAGAGCTCTCATACATTATGAACTGTGCTGACCAGACTATTTTACAAGCAAGCAGTAACATCAATAAATAGGTGTCTCATTTATATAATCCGACTAAATTACATTTCAGCAACACCTCCATATTTCACAAAAAAAATCAAGACTTTATCCAACCTTTATAATCTTGACGTATATTATATCAAAGACGCCTGTACCTAATATAAACCGACCAAGTAACGAATTAGCTATACCATCATATTTAACAAACTAATTTATGACGTTTTGCAACCTTCTTATTTTGGCAAATATATTCCGACACAGCCGGGTGGTATTTTATCTGTCCAATCTCGGTCCATTGTGTATTTGCGTCTTACATTTTGCTTAATGAGAGAGTGAGACGCAATGCATATTGGACAAAGATCTTAAACAAGTAGAATACCACCTCTTTCATTTGATAAACATAAAGAATAATGACAAAAGACTATGAACTCTAACTACTAGAATTAAAGTTGAGTTTTACTAACGTACATAATTATCTTTAATGTATTTTTCACCTCAGCAGCTCGAACAAGGGTACTTTGCTACTTAAAAACAGTGAGCAAAATCGCATTTTGCTCACTGAGTGGGACAAAATGAGCAAAATGCGATTTTGCTCACTCAGTGAGCAAAATGCGATTTTGCTCACTGTTTTTAAGTAGCAAAGTACCCTTGTTCGAGCTGCTGAGGTGAAAATTTAATTGTTGGTATATCTTAAGAAAACATGAGTGAATAGTGGTAAGTGATGAAGAAGGAATACATTTTTCGCGTTCTCTAATATGTTCTCACTGCTGAGGTGAAAAATGTTGTGTACTACACGAGATCAAAGTTATTTACATCTCGTGCGCTTTTGAGTCCCTTACTACGCTCAAGATTCTAAATTAGATTCACTCGCTACGCTCGTGAATCTATTATAGAATCTTTCGCTTGCACGGGACTCAAAATAAGCACTCGAAGAAATATCAAACTTTGATCTCTTGTTGTACAAATAACTATTGACTGATTCTATTTCAATTTGACAGAAGCCCTGCCGTATTTATGGTCAATAAGGTCTACTGGCCTTAAAATTGTGTATGAAATTACAAGCAAATATCAGCTTAAAGAATGATAGTGTTAACGTTAGTTTGGTAACGTTAGTTTATAATGTGAATTGGGTAACGTTAACAAGCCCTGCAATAAAAAGTAAAATTACCGGTAAAATTAACGTTAACTAGCTAACGTTATAATAATGTTAAGTTATCAAGTATCGTTACCATTTACTACCGGTAATAAGGTATTTTTATGATTTTAACGTTAAGTAACGTTACTTTATAATGTGAATTGTTAACGTTAACAAGCCCTGGTACTGTCTATGAATTTGAAATGATATGAGCGAGTAATGTTTATTTATTTCATGTAATAAGGGGCATGTTTGTTATCTTTGTGCATACGCAGTTTTGCAATTATTTTTTTGCCTTTAATTAAACAACTGTCTGATAATAATTATTCAATACGAACGGATATATTTTAAAAGAATTAATACAAGTACAGAGAGTCCGTGTATGTGAGACTTTGTATATTTATTTAAATAATTAACATATAATGGAATTAGTCACCGGCGCACAACTTTGTTTGCGATAAAGACAATGATGTAAACTGTTTAAAAGTGTACAAAAATATATGTAATGTAACTCTAAATAACTATTATGTTGAAAATGCTTCTTTGTAGACATATTATTATTGTAATAAAGTCATAACTACTAAGTCCTGTGCAGAGCAATCGTTTAGAGTAATTTCACATTTAAATATAAGAAAACTTAAAAAAAAAACCATATCTTGTAACGGGCTATTGCTATTATATTATAAATTGCATAGCATGATTAGCATATCAATTCACAAAAAAACATATTATGATCGTCCAAGTCTCATCATTAATGTTAATTGCATGCAATTTAAATAGGTATTTATTTAATTAAAGTGCAAAGTAAAAATGACATGCAGGTAGCTAAGCAGAATGCCATATATTGGCAAAAAAGTAGTCATCCAGCTCGTCCGAATCATTTCGAAAACTTCACTAACTAGGTGCCAATTGTTTTAAATTGATACAAAAAAAGCTGCAGGAAAGCAAAAAAGAAAATAACAATATTGGCTAACTGTCCGATATAAGAAACGGCAAAAACAGCGACCCCAGGAGACGACTGACCCTCGGTAAAAAAAGTCAATTGATTAGATACGTTGCGACGGTTCGATCGGGATGCTACTAGTTATTCTGATTTTACTCACTGTTCTAGAAGAAATACTACTGAGGCATACCGCGAAAAATAATAAGGCCTACTGTCCACGGAAGCGTAGCTGCATAGACGCGTATTCGTCATTGTACGCTTGCTTGCAGCCTACATACAAAACCGCACAACTCTGTCCACGGAGCGGCTGACGCGACGTTGCCGAATACGCGTCTATGCAGCTACGCTTCCGTGGACAGTAGGCCTAACTGATTTGCAAGACCGAAGTGATATCCCATAACGGCTCGGCCACGACATTGAGCGACTTGCGTCACTTGCGACGGCGACAGCGATAACCATAGGTTGAAGCGAGACACAGCGATTGGACCTTGCGTTCCCACCTATGGTTGTCGCTGCCCCTGTCGCCAGTCGCGTAATGTAGTGGCCGACCTGTATGTGTTCCGTGAACAAAGTTTTGTACGGAACACTAAAAATCTAAATTTCGTTATCTGCCTCACTATTGCTCGTACTTGTAGTAACAGATGAGATGCGGATAAAGTTTTTCGTTGTACCGTCTGGTGCCTTAGAAAAAGCGAGACACTTTTTACGTTTGTAGAAAAGTCAATCTTCATCATGGCACCATTAGCAATATAAATGTCATCTACGCTTCAAAACCTCCCCTTCGCCTTTGTACATTGCAGATATTTTGTTATTATTGTAATTTCTACCTGTTTTATGTACAATACAGTGTTTATATACATACAAGCACTATAATTATTAGTTAATTTAATATACCCTGGAAACATAACTATAAATAAAAAATATAAAGATGATGGGTTGACGGGGCAGTAATCGGTAGTGCTTTTATGAATCATATACAGAAAAATCTATATCTGTTGGCTCTTATATAGTTCGAATGTATTCGAAAGTATGAAAAAGGACCTTATTGTACAATGCCGCGCGACGCTGTGCGGCGTAAGCGCCATTGACAATAAGGTCCCTTTTCATAGATAATGCCCCATTTTACTATACGAGTGAGTCGGACAGAGTGCGCTCTGTCTGTTTTGTCAAGTTCTCAAGATGTCTGGCCGCTTCAAATGCCGTGTAGGATTTTTAATCTACAGTTATAGTTTTACAACCATCCGCGTTCTTTGATCGCTAAGTAGCCATTTCTGCTCTAGAGATGTAAATAACTTGCTTTATTTCCATAATAAAGCCCCTTTTATGTGTACTCCGAGAAATACCAGCTGTATTTCAAGACGATGTTTCAGGAATGCCATTCACCTTTCACCTATTAAAATTCCTGTCAGTCTTTGGGATTTTTTTATAATAAAAAACGTAATACCAAATTATGATTAGAGTCTGTGCGGAAAGAGAAGTCGTGTAATGTATGGGGCCCAATACATTCCACGACTCTTCCCTTTTCGCGCAGGCTCTAGGCATGATTTTCTATTAACCACTAAAACTTTTCGAATATCGTCAACCGGGATGAATAGGGACAAAACTTAAAAGGTGATCTAACTGACAATTCCTTAAAAATTACTAACACCAATTGTATCATACAAAATCTATGATATTTTCAATCTAATAATACAATCTATGTAGTTATTTTTTAAGAAATGGTCAAATAAATCTCATTTTAAGTTTTGTCCCTAACGCCAGCCATCTCCTTTCACCCAGGTTGACGGTACGTTCAGTTATTTATGAAAATGCGGTTAGTTAGATATTGTAAGATTTATTCACATATTTTTATCACCTTTGACGATAGTAACACTATTAAAATCAAGCCTTGTTCGGCTCAAATCGTCATAGCACTGACATATTAGCGCTGATGACGGCACCATAGTCATTTGTAGGTATGATGACCTTACTTCCATAGAGAATGACGTAATAGTCACTGATTCCTTGAGACAAGTCACTTAGTCATCAGTGACGAGGATATAATGGCAACTATTAAAGATTAATGGTTAATTTAATACTAGTTTACTCGCATCGGTGTGTGTAGATGATATTTATAGATCTTATTCATGGATTAAATCAAGAATTTATTGATTTCTTATTTTAATATCATTGCTATTAAAATATTGTTTCTGCTCTCTACAAGTCTACATTCTTTCAATTACAGAGGTAATAAGTAAGACTTGTTTCAATAATAGAGGTAATGAGACGAGCTAAAATAACGGATTTTTTTAGCACAGTGTCAATTATAGAGGTCTTAGTTGCAATGTGGTCAATTGCAGAGGCAAAATTCCGAAAAGCAATTTAATCTAAATTGCAATTATAGAGGTTCCATAATTTCAATTATAGAGGCCTTTTGGTCTCAAGGGACCGGGACCGGACCTTTGGTTGCAATTATTGAGGTTTTGCATTTATCCAGGTGTCAATTAACCAGGTTTCACTGTAGTAGTGTTTTTTTTTAAATAATTTTAGGATAGTTTTTGCTCGTTATTATTTATTGTTCTTGCTGTGCTCACTTATTTTGGGTGGCATTTCTATACAAAGCCTACCACTTTTATTGTAATCATGTATTGAATGTCGTCTGTATAGTGTGCCTTATAAATAAATAAAATAAAATAAAAATATACAGCATGCATTCTCAGACGAGTGAATGTTACATTTTATCTATATTTTGTGAACATATTTTATGCATTTATTCAGCATTTAGCATGGAGTTGTAGTACTGTCTCACCAAAGTATCAAGATAGATAAAAGGATTAGGCCAAAAAATTTAGACGTGGTGTTACCTAGATAGATAATATAAATATATAACCTGATTTAAGTAGAGTGCTTATGGCCTTTGGAGCCTAGGGCACCTACGAGGTGCCGTGACACCTTATCCATTACCCTAATAAGTATTTAGTAGTATAAGTATACTAATATAAGAATATCTGGGAGACCGAGCTTTGCTCGGAAAAAGTATAAAAACTCGAAAACGCGCGTTTTCCCGGAGATGAAACCTAGCTAGGTCGATTTTTCGCCCCCGAAAATCCCCATATACCAAATTTCATCGAAATCCGTAGAGCCGTTTCCGAGATCCCCGAAATATATATAAATAAATAAATAAATATGCAAGAATTGCTCGTTTAAAGGTATTAGATTAGATAGATACTAGGAAAAACTTAGTCAAGACTAAAAAACCTCATCTGTTGTTATAGATAAAAACTAATTTCAAATTTCAACGTTCGCAATTTCAAACTGCAGAAATCGAGACAATGAAAAAGGATGATGACATTATCCAGACTGCAGTCTCATTAATCGTTCATCATCCATCATTGAAAAAACTGCAGTTCAGACGGTAACGGAGGAAATTAAAATCTGGGAAAGAAAAAGCAAAGTCTTCCTTGGAAGAATAATACGGTTATGTAAATTTACTTCAACAGGGTACAGTCTTCATTTCCTAGCTGACCAAACAAGACGCGATCTGCAGAGACTAATATCTTTAGTTAATGGAGTCTAAGGGCCGGTACAGACGGACTGTAACCCGACTGCAACTTAATTACAAATTGCAGTCCTAAGACCGAGTATGATTGTTGCGATTTTGCGATACATCAGACTAAAGAAGACGTTAGGATTTCGGATATCAATTGTAGCTGCACTACTGTTTCGGCGTCGTTGTTTCCGCTGCTGTATCTGTCAATTTCCTTGATAAAATTAGTGAATGGTCATAATCACTGTAGTAATGCGGGGGCGAACGTCACTAATTTTAACTTATTATTACCTCTCACATTATATTAAGTGTCATATAACGTATTGAATGATAATATAAATTAGTCTGACCGTAATAATTCCTAAAAAAACATTTTGTCTATCTATACAGTATGAACTGTTACTTAGATCATTTTATGTGATTTATGTTTCTAAATCCTATACACATCATTAAAATCGCGCACTGGATCAAGCTCACATTACCAATAATAAACATGACAAATTAAGTTAAAACCCTATACACAGCGCTAACTACAAAACGTACTAACTCATCACATTATCAAGGCATTTAACCCTTTTTCTGCCGCCTAATTCGCCGCGCCATTGTGCGTCCGTGTCCGTACCACTCGTCCTCGTGGCACCATACGCAAAAAGCAATTTCGGCGATGCAAAGCGTAAAAAAAAACAAAGGGCACGGAATAGGTCACGTTCGAGATCGCGACACGTCATTTGTATGAGCTGTCAAGATCAGGCCGTATATCGTTCATGAAAGAGCGTTCGATTAGGGTGAACCAGTGTGGTACGCTCTAATATTTTAGTAGTCACAAGACTCACAAGAGCGATGATGAATGAGCGATTACATGGACTACGGTAACCGCTTAGAGCGAGACCACACTATGTCGCTCGCCAAGTACATATATTTAAGTACGCTTAGTTTGCACCGGGCAAACTAAGCGTGGTCAGATTTTACCATCAGCACAAAAATGAGATCTAAGAGTAAAGATGC